>NC_140020.1:33511703-34741703 GCF_964263955.1 Coregonus lavaretus
TGTTCTCTTATATGATTCACCATCAATTAATTTACAATAATAAAATGTTTATGAAAAATTATACAGTTCTGAAGTGCAAAATACCTCAGACAGCATGAGACCCTTTTTTGAAGGCCTGAATCTACCGCAACTTTCTTCCGATGATTCACACTCTCTAGATGCACCTATAACACTCAATGAACTACATGACGCATTGAAAGACATGAACAGAGGTAAATCACCGGGATGGGATGGCATCCCACCGGAATTTTATTTAACCTTTTGGTCTGAACTTGGTCCGATATTATTTGAAATGGTACAAACCTCTATTCAAATGTGCTTTTCAATAGAGATGTTAATACTGCAATTATCTCTGTTACATAAAAAAGGTAAAGACCCAACTCTCTGTTCAAGTCATAGGCCTCTCTCCCTCATCAACACTGACATGAAACTGTTCGCCAAGGCTTTAGCTAAACGCCTTGAAACCATTTTACGCAAACTAGTTCATCCTGATCAAACAGGTTTTGTCAAATATAGAATGGCGTCAGACAATCTGAGACGTATCCTACAGATAATACACATTACACCTAATATACCATCCCCCTGTGCAGTCCTGTCAATTGATGCGGAGAAGGCCTTTGACTGTCTCGAGTGGTCCTACCTCTGGTATACTATGGAACATATGGGATTTAGAAAAATAAAAACTATACTGTGGGACCTTATATAGACAGGTGTGTGCCTTTCCAAGTCATGTCCAATCAATTGAATTTACCACAGGTGGACTGCAATCAAGTTGTAGAAACATCTCAAGTATAATCAATGGAAACAGGATGCAATGGAACTCAATTTCGATTCTCATAGCAAAGGTATTTCTGTTTATTATTTCTAAAAACCTGTTTTCGCTTTGTCATTATGGGGTATTGTGTGTAGATTGATGAGGAAAAAATTAATTAAATCCATTTTAGAATAAGGCTGTAACATAACAAAATGTGGAAAAAGTGAAGGGGTCTGAATACTATCCAAATGCACTGTATGTTAGTATGGTCATTTGTTATCAAGATCTCCAAAAATCCAGAAAATCACATTGTATGATTTTTAAATAATTCATTTGCATTTTTTTGCATGACATAAGTATTTGATCACCTACCAACCAGTAAGAATTCCGGCTCTCACAGACCTGTTAATTTTTCTTTAAGAAGCCCTCCTGTTCTCCACTCATTACCTGTATTAACTGCACCTGTTTGAACTCGTTACCTGTATAAAAGACACCTGTCCACACACTCAATCAAACAGACTCCAACCTCTCCACAATGGCCAAGACCAGAGAGCTGTGTAAGGACATCAGGGATAAAATTGTAGACCTGCACAAGGCTGGGATGGGCTACAGGACAATAGGCAAGCAGCTTGGTGAGAAGGCAACAACTTTTGGCGCAATTATTAGAAAATGGAAGAAGTTCAAGATGACGGTCAATCACCCTCGGTCTGGGGCTCCATGCAAGATCTCACCTCGTGGGGCATCAATGATCATGAGGAAGGTGAGGGATCAGCCCAGAACTACACGGCAGGACCTGGTCAATGACCTGAAGAGAGCTGGGACCACAGTCTTAAAGAAAACCATTAGTAACACACTACGCGGTCATGGATTAAAATCCTGCAGCGCACGCAAGGTCCCCCTGCTCAAGCCAGCGCATGTCCAGGCCCGTCTGAAGTTTGCCATTGACCATCTGGATGATCCAGAGGAGGAATGGGAGAAGGTCATGTGGTCTGATGAGACAGAAATAGAGCTTTTTGGTCTAAACTCCACTCGCCGTGTTTGGAGGAAGAAGAAGGATGAGTACAACCCCAAGAACACCATCCCAACCGTGAAGCATTGAGGTGGAAACATCATTCTTTGGGGATGCTTTTCTGCAAAGGGGACAGGATGACTGCACCGTATTGAGGGGAGGATGGATGGGGCCATGTATCGCGAGATCTTGGACAACAACCTCCTTCCCTCAGTAAGAGCATTGAAGATGGGTCGTGGCTGGGTCTTCCAGCATGACAACGACCCGAAACACACAGCCAGGGCAACTAAGGAGTGGCTCCGTAAGAAGCATCTCAAGGTCCTGGAGTGGCCTAGCCAGTCTCCAGATCTGAACCCAATAGAACATCTTTGGAGGGAGCTGAAAGTCCGTATTGCCCAGCGACAGCCCCGAAACCTGAAGGATCTGGAGAAGGTCTGTATGGAGGAGTGGGCCAAAATCCCTGCTGCAGTGTGTGCAAACCTGGTCAAGACCTACAGGAAACGTATGATCTCTGTAATTGCAAACAAAGGTTTCTGTACCAAATATTAAGTTCTGCTTTTCTGATGTATCAAATACTTATGTCATGCAATAAAATGCAAATGTATTACTTAAAAATCATACAATGTGATTTTCTGGATTTTTGTTTTAGATTCCGTCTCTCACAGTTGAAGTGTACCTATGATAAAAAAAATACAGACCTCTACATGCTTTGTAAGTAGGAAAACCTGCAAAATCGGCAGTGTATCAAATACTTGTTCTCCCCACTGTACATCAAGTCATTCGAGGGATTGAGTTATTTGTGCCAGAAGGTCTTGCGCCGGAATTGAACCCACGCCATTATGGTAGGCCTATTTGTTTGGGCTGAAGGCAGCTCAATTTTGAGTTAATTCGTAACATTAGGATACACTAGATACTTGTATGTCGTAGCCTAGTGGAGACCAATATCTATCTTGTGTTATTAAGCTCTATAAAATGACGGTTGTTGATGTGTATGGCTGCATTTCAGAATAATTTCTTTTACATTTGAATGTTGCAGTAATAGGGACTAGCGTTTGAGCGAGCGAGAAATAACATAATTTTGATAGCAAGCCCTGATCCCAATGACGACTACCCCGGCATTGAGAGAATGAGAACGGCTCATTTTCAGCCACTCACGAGGCTCATTCGAATTTCCTGATGATTCAAGTGTTCTGCAACAAAAGAGTGATCAAGTTAAGATCCGACATCTGTACAGTAGGGTTGTGTCATCTTGACGGTGCATGTTGCTTATGCAAAACCAGTCTCCAAGCCTTTAGCCCGTCACATACTCCGAGTCGATATTCATGTAATAATAAGGAATTCCCCTCGACCACGCGCACAAATTGGGGAAACGTTCTTTCCTATTGATCCCCATTGTAAAAGAGCCAACGTTTTGTTTCATCAGACCAGAGGACATTTCTCCAAAAAGTACAATATTTGTCCCCATGTGCAGTTGCAAACCGTAGTCTGGCTTGTTTATGGTGGCTTTGGAGCAGTGGCTTCTTCCTTGCTGAGCGGCCTTTCAGGTTATGTCGATATAGGACTTGTTTTACTGTGGATATAGATACTTTTGTACCTTTTTCCTCCAGCATCTTCACAAGGTCCTTTGCTGTTGTTCTGGGATTGATTTGCACTTTTCGCACCAAAGTACATTCATCTCTAGGAGACAGAACGCGTCTCCTTCCTGAGCGGTATGACAGCTGCATGGTCCCATGGTGTTTATACTTGCGTACTATTGTTTGTACAGATGAACGTGGTACCTTCAGGTGTTTGGAAATTGCTCCCAAGGATGAACCAGACTTGTGGAGGTCTACAAACTATTTAAAGGCACAGTCAACTTAGTGTATGTAAACTTCTGACGCACTGGAATTGTGATACAGTGAATTATAAGTGAAATAATCTGTCTGTAAACAATTGTTGGAAAAATTACTTGTGTCATGCACAAAGTAGATGTCCAAACCGACTTGCCAAAACTATAGTTCGTTAACAAGAAATTTGTGGAGTGGTTGAAAAACGAGTTTTAATGACTCTAACCTAAATGTATGTAAACTTACGACTTCAACTGTAGCTATGTGTGTGGAAAACATTTCATCAAAGGTAAGACATTTAACTTGTTTAGTATAGTCTATTTGTAACTCCACTCATTACTTGTAGCTGTATTGTCCGTTTGTTTGTGTTGTTGGTCTTGGCTAGCTTAATGTTCCGGTCGGTAGCTAGCTAGCACTCACTCACATGGCTTCTAGCACTGTCATGAAAAGGGGCATGAGGGAAGCCCTACAATGTAACGTTTTTCTAAGTAGTGAGAACGCTTGGGAGCAGGCAATGTTGAAAAGTAATCTTTGGAAATGTTGTATTTTTCTTAAATGTAGTTTTGTAATTGACTAAAACAAGTAGACAACAAGAAAATTGTGTTAGGAGAAAGGTGAAGTTTTTGCTGTGAGACAATGGGGTAACCTAGGTAACCACATGTTGTTTTCCACACAGGTGGGGAGGGCCATGACGTTCTATCTAATACCAGCTGGGAATATGGGACCTACTAAAGAGGGCTTGCAGTTGACGTACGACACCTCCTGGCGGCCATGTTGGAAGACCACCGCATTAATTATTCTGCCGAGTGATTACCCCAAACTGCATGATAACAGTGCCTAAAACTAGTTGAATCATCACCACGGTCATTTTCTGTAGAGTATTTGGCTGCTCTAACAAGGCAGGAAAGACAACAGGAAAAAATTATGTTGACAGATTCCCCGCTATGATCATTTCATCACTGGTGAGTCAAGTCTGATCGATTTCAAGTTTAGTGTAGCTGTTATGCTAACCAGGTGTTAACAACAAAACTAAGTTAGCCAAAATTAGCTAGCTTCTGTAGATAGCTTGTAATCTAGCAATTAACATTTGTCACGTGAGTTTAAAGTTTTGGGGAAGCTATTTTTCACCATTAAAATCGACCTTTATAGCAAAGGATTGCATGCCTCTATCATCGCATTTGCAGACAAGTGTAAGCCTACTATTTATTCCAAATGTTATGAGTAGATTGGATAGTCATAATTTAGGCTATTAATAAACGCGTATTGGCATAGGTTTATAGGCTATATCAGAGACGTTTCCTTTGCACAGGAAAAGTGTGGCCTTTGATAAACATTTCATGCAATTCTACTACACTTTATATGACTGGAGAAATTAGCAGAATCTTTTTTAATGCGATGGTAGTCTAGGCCTACTCTACTGACAACAGATCAATAAAAACGACCTTGTCTTGAACGCAACCATGTAATCTAGGCTGATGAAAAAGGGGTCCTGGCTAAAAGAGATCCAGCTTTTGTCAAATTGTCAAAAGTATTTTTTCTGCATTTTAGATAACCCTGACCCGTTTCATAACCTTAACCTAATTCTCCTAACCTGCTGCCTAAATTCTCATAATCTGCTATGAAATGTCAAATATGACGTTAATTTGACAAAAGCTGGATCCCTTCAAGCCATGACCATAAAAAGGGGAGATGCAAATTGTACAATATGATGTCCATATAGCCTGGAGGTGCCTCTCGTTGTTCGGGCAGGCTTCGGCGTTCGTCGTCACCGGCCTTCTAGCCACAGCCTCTCCATATCTTATCATTCCATTTGTTTTGTCTTGTCTTGTCTATTACACACACCTGGTTCATATCCCCTCATTAGTACATGTATACGTGTTCCCTCTGCCCCCCTTGTCCTTGTGGGTGATTGTTGAATGTGAGATGAGAGTAGCTTGGTTGAGCTACGTGTATTTTGTATTGCAGTGGTATATTTTCCCCGTGTGCCTGTTTTGTTCCAGTGCGCCTGTTTAGCGCACTGGACTGTTTGACGCTATCCAGCATAACTTTGTACTCCGTCAAATCACCTCTTACAGGAGGACATTATTGTCCAAAACAACTCCAGTGGTTATTATATATTCATATGATAACCAAATGATAATATATTGAGAACTTTATTCATAACAGGGAACATTAATGGACATTGCAGCATAGGATAAAGGCCTCAATGGGATAGGACAACCTGCTGTGTTGACTATTGGTTGTTCAAGCCCAACAATAGATGTAGTCTTTATATGACACTAAAACACCCGAATGAATTAAACAAAACAAAACAATTAAGAGCCCTGATAGTGTATGTGACCTGAATAAGTGATATTCTAACATCAGCTGTGCTTTTCATTTGTTTATGTACTACTGTAGGTTCACCAGCTGACATCTATCAAGACACCCATTTCGACTGGATTCCCACTGTGAAGATGAGCAATGCTGCAGCAGCATCAGTTTCTACTTCTACTTTGTCCTTTTCCAGATATGAAAGGAGACATCCCTCAATTATACGAGATGGTTGTTATATGCTGTGCTTTGGTCAATCTGAACGATTCTGTTGTGCCGTTTGAGTAGAACACCTTCACCTTGTCGTCATGACAAAAGTGCCCCCTTAAACCGTATGAATATATAAAATGTAATTTGGAACGTGTAAAAGACTATTGTTTATGATATTGTAAGCATACTGTATTTTAATAATAGGCTATATTGTTGAATGGGTGAAATGAAATGTATTTTGTCATCTCTGCTTTGCCCCATTGAATAAAAAGTATTTTGTCATCTCTGCTTTGCCCAATTGAATAAAAAGTATTTCTTATAGCCCAACTATTTTCTTTCTTTACAATTTAAACACATTTAGCATAGACAATGTCATTGTTGTGGTAGTCTTAGGCAAACCATCTTCATTATCACAGTGGCACCTCCAAGTGCCACTCAGACCTTCTGGGAGAAAAGTATCTGGCATTGAACTTGGTAGTAGTAGTTGTGTGTATGTTTTAAACTAAGGAGCCCATCTCCTGCTTTCAGACATTTCACCACCTAGATTACAAGGGTTGGATTTGCACCCCCCAAAAATGTTATGTCAGCACATTTACATATACATTTACATCATTTAGCAGACGCTCTTATCCAGAGCGACTTACAAATTAGTGCATTCACCTTATAGCCAGTGGGATAACCACTTTACAATATGTTTTTTTTTTTTTGGGGGGGGGGGGGGTAAGGGGGGGTAGAATGATTACTTTATCCTATCCCAGGTATTCCTTAAAGAGGTGGGGTTTCAAGTGTCTCCGGAAGGTGGTGAGTGACTCCGCTGTCCTGGCGTCGTGAGGGAGCTTGTTCCACCATTGGGGTGCCAGAGCAGCGAACAGTTTTGACTGGGCTGAGCGGGAACTGTGCTTTCGCAGAGGTAGGGGGGCCAGCAGGCCAGAGGTGGATGAACGCAATGCCCTCGTTTGGGTGTAGGGACTGATCAGAGCCTGAAGGTACGGAGGTGCCGTTCCCCTCACAGCTCCGTAGGCAAGCACCATGGTCTTGTAGCAGATGTGAGCTTCAACTGGAAGCCAGCGGGGTGACGTGAGAGAACTTGGGAAGGTTGAACACCAGACGGGCTGCGGCATTCTGGATGAGTTGTAGGGGTTTAATGGCACAGGCAGGGAGCCCAGCCAACAGCGAGTTGCAGTAATCCAGACGGGAGATGACAGGTGCCTGGATTAGGACCTGTGCGGCTTCCTGTGTAAGGCAGGGTCGTACTCGCCGAATGTTGTAGAGCATGAACCTACAGGATCGGGTCACCGCCTTGATGTTAGCGGAGAACGACAGGGTGTTGTCCAGGGTCACACCAAGGCTCTTCATACTCTGGGAGGAGGACACAACAGAGTTGTCAACCGTGATGGCGAGATCATGGAACGGGCAGTCCTTCCCCGGGAGGAAGAGCAGCTCCGTCTTGCAGAGGTTCAGCTTGAGGTGGTGATCCGTCATCCAGACTGATATGTCTGCCAGACATGCAGAGATGCGATTCGCCACCTGGCTATCAGAAGGGGGAAAGGAGAAGATTAGTTGTGTGTCGTCTGCGTAACAATGATAGGAGAGGCCATGCGAGGATATAACAGAGCCAAGTGACTTGGTGTATAGCAAGAATAGGAGAGGGCCTAGAACTGAGCCCTGGGGGACACCAGTGGTGAGAGCACGTGGTGCAGAGACAGATTCTCGCCACGCCACTTGGTAGGAGCGACCGGTCAGGTAGGACACAATCCAAGAGTGAGCCGCGCCGGAGATGCCCAACTCGGAGACGGTGGAGAGGAGGATCTGATGGTTCACAGTATCAAAGGCAGCAGACAGGTCTAGAAGGACAAGAGCAGAGGAGAGAGAGTTAACTTTAGCAGTGTGGAGAGCCTCCGTGACACAGAGAAGAGCAGTCTCAGTTGAATGACCAGTCTTGAAACCTGACTGGTTTGGATCAAGAAGGTCATTCTGAGAGAGATAGCAAGAGAGTTGGCTAAAGACGGCACGCTCAAGAGTTTTGGAGAGAAAAGAAAGAAGGGATACTGGTCTGTATTTGTTGACATCGGAGGTATCGAGTGTAGGTTTTTTGAGAAGGGGTGCAACTCTCGCTCTCTTGAAGACGGAAGGGACATAGCCAGCGGTCAAGGATGAGTTGATGAGCGAGGTGAGGTAAGGGAGAAGGTCACCGGAGATGGTCTGGAGAAGAGAGGAGGGGATAGGGTCAAGCGGGCAGGTTGTTGGGTGGCCGGCCGTCACAAGTTGCAAGATTTCATCTGGAGAGAGAGGGGAGAAAGAAGTCAAAGCTTAGGGTAGGGCAGTGTGAGCAGGACCAGCAGTGTAATTTGACTTAACAAACGAGGATCGGATGTCGTCAACCTTCTTTTCAAAATGGTTGACGAAGTCATCCACAGAGAGGGAGGAGGGGGGAGGGGGAGGAGGATTCAGCAGGGAGGAGAAGGTGGCAAAGAGCTTCCTAGGGTTAGAGACAGATGCTTGGAATTTAGAGTGGTAGAAAGTGGCTTTAGCAGCAGAAACAGAGGAAGAAAATGTAGAGAGGAGGGAGTGAAAAGATGCCAGGTCCGCAGGGAGTTTGTTTTCCTCCATTTCCGCTCGGCTGCCCGGAGCCCTGTTCTGTGAGCTCGCAATGAGTCGTCAAGCCATTGAGTAGGAGGGGAGGACCGAGCCGGCCGGGAGGATAGGGAACATTGAGAGTCAAAGGATGCAGAAAGGGAGGAGAGGAGAGTTGAGGAGGCAGAATCAGGAGATTGGAGGGAGAAGAATTGAGCAGAGGGAAGAGATGATAGGATGGAAGAGGAGAGAGTAGCGGGAGAGAGAGAGCGAAGGTTGCGACGGCGCATTACCATCTGAGTAGGGGCAGAGTGAGTAGTGTTGGAGGAGAGCGAGAGAGAAAAGGATACAAAGTAGTGGTCGGAGACATGGAGGGGAGTTGCAGTGAGATTAGTAGAAGAACAGCATCTAGTAAAGATGAGGTCAAGCGTATTGCCTGCCATGTGAGTAGGGGGGGACGTGAGAGGATGAGGTCAAAAGAGGAGAGGAGTGGAAAGAAGGAGGCAGAGAGAAATTAGTCAAAGTTAGACGTAGGGAGGTTAAAGTCACCCAGAACTGTGAGGGGTGAGCCATCCTCAGGAAAGGAACTTATCAAGGCGTCAAGCTCATTGATGAACTCTCCAAGGGAACCTGGAGGGCGATAAATGACAAGGATGTTAAGCTTGAATGGGCTAGTGACTGTGACAGCATGGAATTCAAATGAGGAGATAGACAGATGGGTCAGGGGAAAAAGAGAGAATGTCCACTTGGGAGAGATGAGGATTCCTGTGCCACCACCCCGCTGACCAGATGCTCTCGGGGTATGCGAGAACACATGGTCAGACGAGGAGAGAGCAGTAGGAGTAGCAGTGTTTTCAGTGGTAATCCATGTTTCCGTCAGCGCCAAGAAGTCGAGGGACTGGAGGGTAGCATAGGCACAAGGCATGTACAAAATCTAGTATAATGATTAGCCTCATATACATTGTCTACTGGTATTGTTTTTAAATTGAGAACATATAGCTGAACAATATGTAAACAGTGTGTGAGTTAAGCTATTCTCTGCTTCAGATGCACAATGTCAAGAGTAACTTGGAATGGCGCCGGAGAAGATGGCTGCCGTTTTACAGCCCTCTAACCAATTGTACTATTATGTGTGTTTTTCCGCGTTATTTGTAATTTATTTTGTACATAATGTTTCTGCCATCGTCTCTTATAACCAAAAAGAGCTTCTGGATATCAGGACAGCGATTACTCACCTCGTATTGGACGAAGATTTTATCTTCAGCGAGGCGGCCGCGAAGGATATCCTACAGACTCCTGACAAGGCCCAAATCCCCGTCATTCGCATGAGGAAGAGACAGAGATATCGTGGATGTAGGTCGGGGTGCCTTGTAAGGATCCGACGGCGAGCGAGTAAACTGCCTCTCCCATCAATCCTATTAGCCAATCTTCAATCATTTGAGAATAAATTGGATGACCTAAGATTACGGTTATCCTACCAAAGGGACATTAAAAACTGTAATATCTTATGTTTCACCGAGTCGTGGCTGAACGACGACATGCACAAGCGGGCTATACGCTACATCGGCAGGACAGAACGGCTGACTCCGGTAAGACAAGGGGTGGCGGTGTATATTTGTAAACAACAGCTGGTGCACAAAATCAAATGCTAAGGAAGTCTCAAGGTTTTGCTCGCCTGAGGTAGAGTATCTTATGATAAGCTGTAGACGACACTATTTACCAAGAGAGTTTTCATCTATATTTTTCATAGCTGTCTATTTACCACCACAAACCAATGCTGGCATTAAGATTGCACTGAATGAGCTGTATAAGGCCATAAGTCAACAGGAAAACGCTCATCCAGAGGCAGCGCTCCTAGTGGCCGGGGACTTTAATGCAGGGAAACTTAAATCCGTTCTACCTCATTTCTACCAGCATGTTAAATGTGCAACCAGAGGAAAAAAAACTCTAGACCACCTTTACTCCACACACAGAGATGCATACAAAGCTCTCCCTCGCCCTCCATTTGGCAAATCTGACCATAACTCTATCCTCCTGATTCCTGCTTATAAGCAAAAACTAAAGCAGGAAGCACCAGTGACTCGGTTAATAAAAAAGTGGTCTGATGACGCAGATGCTAGCACAGACTGGAACATGTTCCGGGATTCTTCAGATAGCATTGAGGAGTACACCACATGAGTCACTGGCTTCATCAATAAGTGCATCGATGATGTCGTCCCCACAGGGACTGTACGTACATACCCCAACCAGAAGCCATGGATTACAGGAAACATCCGCACTGAACTAAAGGGTAGAGCTGCCGCTTTCAAGGAGCGGGACTCTAACCTGGACGCTTATAAGAAATCCCACTATGCCCTCCGACGAACCATCAAACAGGCAAAGAGTCAATACAGGACTAAGATTGAATCGTACTACACCGGCTCTGACGCTCGTCGGATGTGGCAGGGCTTGAAAACTATTACAGACTACAAAGGGAAGCACAGCCACGAGCTGCCCAGTGACACAAGACTTCCAGACGAGCTAAACCACTTCTATGCTCGCTTCGAGGCAAGCAACACTGAAGCATGCATGAGAGCACCAGCTGTTCCGGATGACTATGTGATCACGCTCTCCGTAGCCGATGAGAGTAAGACTTTTAAGCAGGTCAACATTCACAAGGCCGCAGGGCCATACGGATTACCAGGACGTGTACTCCGAGCATGTGCTGACCAACTGGCAAGTGTTTTCACTGACATTTTTAACATGTCACTGACTGAATCTGTAATACCAACATGTTTCAAGCAGACCACCATAGTCCCCGTGCCCAAGGACACTAAGATAACCTGCCTAAATGACTACCGACCCGTAGCACTGACGTCTGTAGCCATGAAGTGCTTTGAAAGGCTAGTCATGGCTAACATCAACACCATTATCCCAGAAACCCTAGACCCACTCCAATTTGCATACCGCCCCAACAGATCCACAGATGATGCAATCTCTATTGCACTCCACACTGCCCTTTCCCACCTGGACAAGAGGAACAGCTACGTGAGAATGCTATTCATTGACTACAGCTCAGCATTCAACACCATAGTGCTCTCAAAGCACATCACTAAGCTAAGGATCCTGGGACTAAACACCTCCCTCTGCAACTGGATCCTGGACTTCCTGACGGGCCGCCCCCCAGGTGGTAAGGGTAGGTAACAACACATCTGCCACACTGATCCTCAACACGGGGGCCCCTCAGGGGTGCGTGCTCAGTCCCCTCCTGTACTCCCTGTTCACCCATGACTGCATGGCCAGGCACGACTCCAACACCATCATTAAGTTTGCAGACGACACAACAGAGGTAGGCCTGATCACCGACAACGATGAGACAGCCTATAGGGAGGAGGTCAGAGACCTGGCCGTGTGGTGCCAGAATAACAACCTCTCCCTCAACGTGACCAAGACAAAGGAGATGATTGTGGACTACAGGAAAAAAAAGAGGACTGAGCACGCCCCCATTCTCATCGACGGGGCTGTAGTGGAACAGGTTGAGAGCTTCAAGTTCCTTGGTGTTCACATCACCAACAAACTATCATGGTCCAAACAAACCAAGACAGTCGTGAAGAGGGCACGACAAAGCCTATTCCACCTCAGGAGACTGAAAGGATTTGGCATGGGTCCTCAGATCCTCAAAAAATTCTACAGCCGCACCATCGAGAGCATCCTGACTGTTTGCATCACCGCCTGGTATGGCAACTGCTTGGCCTCCGACCGCAAGGCACTATGGAGGGTAGTGCGTACGGCCCAGTACATGACTGGGGCCAAGCTTCCTGCCATCCAGGACCTCTATACAAGGCGGTGTCAGAGGAGGGCCCTCAAAATTGTCAAAGACTCCAGCCACCCTAGTCATAGACTGTTCTCTCTGCTACCGCACGGCAAGCGGTACCGGAGTGCCAAGTCTAGGTCCAAAAGACTTCTCAACAGCTTCTACCCCCAAGCCATAAGACTCCTGAACAGCTAATCATGGCTACCCGGACTATTTGCACTGCCCCCCACCCCATCTTTTTACGCTGCTGCTACTCTGTTAATTATTTATGCATAGTCACTTGAACTCTACCCCCATGTACATATTACTTCAACTACCTCAACTAGCCGGTACCCCCGCACATTGACTCTGCACCGGTACCCCCCTGTATATATAGCCTCCCTACTGTTATTTTATTTTACTTCTGCTCTTTTTTTCTCAACACTTTTTTGTTGTTGTTTTATTTTACTTTTTTATTAAAAATAAATGCACTGTTGGTTAAGGGCTGTAAGTAAGCATTTCACTGTAATGTCTGCACCTGTTGTATTCGGCGCATGTGGCCAATAAAATTTGATTTGATTTGATTTTCATTGCAAATTCCCATTAGGCTTAAAGGCGCTGCATAGTCAATCTGACGTCTGCATTGGCCGTGCAGCATTTACGGTGATAAGGCCTCTGCAGAAGTCAGGGCATTCATACTTCTTGCGCTTTGCGGAGCAGCGCAGAGCTGTTGTGAAAGTAGTTGTCAAGGAGGTGAGTTTGTGTTTATACAGGACCTCCCGCCCCCACCTACCGTCAAATCTTGTCAATGCGGAGCTACACAGAGCCCTCCGCATTGTTACAAAATGTGAGAGGCACACGGTGATGTGGTATGGAGCTCAATTTGGCCTCTGCCTGCCTCCGGAGACTCCACAATTGCGTCACACCATCCATATGACGCCTCAACCACATTTTCGGATCAAGTATAAATTGGCTCTAATGCCATCATACTGTAGGCCAGTGGTTCCCAACTCTGGTCCTCGAATACCCCCAACAGTACAGTTTTATTGTAGCCGCAGACAAACACACCTGATTCAACTTGTCAACTAATCATCAGGCCCTCAATGAGTTGAATCAAGTTTGTCCGGGGATACAACAAAAGTGTGCTGTTGGGGGTACTCAATGACTGGAGTTGGGAACCACTGCTGTAGCCTATGACTGCATTGGCATTGCATGCCATTACAGTGGCTTGCGAAAGTATTCACCCCGCTTGGCATTTTTCCTATTTTGTTGCCTTACAACCTGGAATTAAAATTGATTTTTTGGGGGGGTTGTATCATTTGATTTATACAACATGCCTACCACTTTGAAGATGCAAATTTTTTGGGGGTGAAATAAACAAAAAATAAGACAACAAAACTGAAAACTTGAGCGTGCATAACTATTCACCCCCCCAAAGTCAATACTTTGTGGAGCCACCTTTTGCAGCAATTACAGCTGCAAGTCTCTTGGGGTATGTCTCTATAAGCTTGGCACATCTAGCCACTGGGATTTCTGCCCATTCTTCAAGGCAAAACTGCTCCAGCTCCTTCAAGTTTGATGGGTTCCACTGGTGTACAGCAATCTTTAAGTCATACCAAAGATCCTCAATTGGATTGAGGTCTGGGCTTTGACTAGGCCATTCCAAGACATTTAAATGTTTCCCCTTAAATCACTCAAGTGTTGCTTTAGCAGTATGCTTAGGGTCATTGTCCTGCTGGAAGGTGAACCTCCGTCCCAGTCTCAAATCTCTGGAAGACTGAAACAGGTTTCCCTCAAGAATTTCCCTGAATTTAGCACCATCCATCATTCCTTCAATTCTGACCAGTTTCCCAGTCCCTGATGCTGCCACCACCATGCTTCACTGTGGGGATGGTGTTCTCGGGGTGATGAGAGGTGTTTGGTTTGCTCCAGACATATCGTTTTCCTCAATGGCCAAAAAGCTCAATTTTAGTCTCATCTGACCAGAGTACCTTCTTCCATATGTTTGGGGAGTCTCCCACATGCCTTTTGGCGAACACCAAACATGTTAGCATATTTTTTTCTTTAAGCAATGGCTTTTTTCTGGCCACTCTTCCGTAAAGCCCAGTTCTATGGAGTGTATGGCTTGAAGTGGTCCTATGGACAGATACTCCAATCTCCGCTGTGGAGCTTTGCAGCTCCTTCAGGGTTATCTTTGGTCTCTTTGTTGCCTCTCTGATTAATGCCCTCCTTGCCTGGTCCGTGAGTTTTGGTGGGTGGCCCTTTCTTGGCAGGTTTGTTGTGGTGCCATATTCTTTCCATTTAAAAAAAAATGGATTTAATGGTGGTCCTTGGGATGTTCAAAGTTTCTGATATTTTTTTATAACCCAACCCTGATCTGTCCTTCTCCACAACTTTGTCTCTGACCTGTTTGGAGAGCTCCTTGGTCTTCATGGGGCCGCTTGCTTGGTGGTGCCCCTTGTTTAGTCGTGTTGCAGACTCTGGGGCCTTTCAGAACAGGTGTATATATATTGAGATCATGTGACAGATCATGTGACACTTAGATTGCACACAGGTGGACTTTATTTAACTAATTATGTAACTTCTGAAGGTAATTGGTTGCACCAGATCTTATTTAGGGGCTTCATAGCAAAGGGGGTGAATACATATGCACACACCACTTTTCCATTATTTATTTTTTCGAATTTTTTGAAATAAGTAATTTTTTTCATTTCACTTCACCAATTTGGACTATTTTGTGTATGTCCATTACATGAAATCCAAATAAAAATCAATTTAAATTACAGGTTGTAATGCAACAAAATAGGAAAAACGCCAAGGGGGATGAATACTTTTGCAAGGCAGCTGCAAAATGGGTTCACATGGCTGATATCCTGAAAAAATTGTGACAATCAAATAAAACTAATTGGAGAGCTGACTGAACAAAAAGGTAATGTTCATTTGAGAATACAACACAGAAACACAGACAAATTAGAGACAAAATCCCTTCCCCTCTTTATTGTAGGATTGTGATCTGTGATTAATCAACATCACCACTAGTTTATCTTGAATAATAGTTAAGTTAACAATGAAAACAAGTTTAAACACATAACTTCTTTCATATAATTTCAAAGTGTACAAGTAAGCTAACTCATATGTAAAGGTGTCACGGGTTCTGCCGAGGCTGCCCCTCCTCCTTGCTCGGGCAGGCTTTGGCGTTCGTCGTCACCGGAGTACTAGCTGCTGCCGATCTATGTTCAATGTTTCTATGTTCTACCTGTTGTTGTCTGATTGTCTCACACCTGTTTCCCATCGGGCAATTACTCCTTCCCTATTTCACCCGGTGGCTCCCATTGTGTTTTGTGCGTGTTTGTTATTTCGTTTCGTGTGTCGTTTGGTGAGCGGGTTTACTCCTCCCTCTGTGGAGGTATTTGTATTTGTTTCTTTACTTGTTAGTAAAGTACGTTTTCATTGAGTTCTGTGTCCTGCGCCTGACTTCGATCCACCGCATTACACTGACACACGTGACAGAAACACGCACCACTATGGAGTCAGAAGGTACAGCCAGTCAGTCCGGATCGATGGAGGAACGCGTCCAACGACAGGAGAGCATGATCCAGGCTCTCGGCACCGCTATGGAGAGAGTGGTTAACACTATGGAACGATTGGAGAGAGGTGGCTTTCCTACACCTCCTCCAACCACTCAACCTCCCACACCACTGTCCACCCCTTCACCACCTGGGTCCAGTGGCATTCGGCTCTCGGTCCCGAGGGCATACGACGGAACACCAGCCGGGTGTCAGGATTTTCTTCTCCAGGTAGAGCTCTACCTGGCAACCATTCACACGGCGCCCTCGGGATACGAAAGCGTGTCCGCCCTCATCTCCTGTCTGTCGGGGAAGGCGCTTGAGTGGACCAACGCCGAGTGGGGAGGTATAGACGCTACATCAGTCCGCTATGAGGATTTCACCTGCCGCTTTCGGGAGGTATTCGATCATCCACCGGAGGGGAGAGCGGCGGGCGAACGTCTGTTCCACCTAAGACAGGTGAGGAGGAGCGCGCAGGATTTTGCGCTGGAATTCAGGACTCTGGCAGCCAGCGCAGGATGGAATGAGAGTGCTCTGATCGACCACTATCGATGCAGCCTAAGGGAGGACGTTCGTCGGGAACTGGCCTGCAGGGATACCAACTTCAACCTGGACCAACTGGTGGATATGTCCATCAGGCTGGATAACCTGTTGGAAACCCGCGGACGTTCTGATCGGGGCCCGTCCATTCCATTCCCCAGCACCTCCGACCCTACCCCCATGGAGCTCGGAGGTGCTGCGCTTAGTGAGACCAGGAGAGGGGCCGTCCCCTGCACCAACTGTGGCCGCAGAGGACACACTGCTGGTCGGTGCTGGGGAGGGTCCCCAGGGAGTCGAGGCAGTAGGCAGAGCACTGGTCGACCGTCTCAGGTGAGTAAGCACCCGACTCACCCAGAGCTCCCTGTTGCTCATATGTGTATTGAAGTTGTTTTCCCAGAGTTTTCTCCTCATTCCCAGCATAAATCGCTAGTAAATTCAGGCGCAGCTGGGAATTTTATTGATCGTCAGTATTCACTTAGTTTAGGGATTCCCACTGTACGTGTTGATGTGCCCTTCCCTGTACATGCATTAGACAGTCGCCCGTTAGGGTCAGGCCTAATCAGGGAGGTCACCGCTCCACTCTTATTGAGGACGCAGGGGGGTCATGAGGAGAGGATTAGTCTCTATCTTATTGATTCTCCTGCGTATCCTCATGACCCCACTATTTCATGGCAACAGAGGGCTCTAAAAGGATGGTCCAGTCAGTGCTCAGGGAGGTGTGTAGGGGTTTCCTTAGGGGCTACTACAGTGGAGTGTCCAAACCAGGTCTCCACCATGCACATTCCCTCCGAGTATGCCGATTTGTCTCTCGCCTTCAGTAAAAAGAGGGCGACTAAATTACCACCCCATCGTCCGGGGGATTGTGCAATAAATCTCCAGGTGGGCGCTGCACTTCCCCGGAGTCACGTGTATCCTCTGTCACAGGGGGAAAAGGCGGCTATGGAAACATGTCTCTGAATCTCTGAGACAGGGATACATTCGGCCTTCCACTTCACCTGTTTCCTCAAGTTTCTTTTTCGTGAAGAAGAAGGATGGTGGGTTACGCCCGTGCATTGATTACCGTGGTCTTAATCAGATCACCGTCAAGTACAGCTATCCACTACCTCTGATAGCTTGTATGACGGAGTCAATGCACGGGGCGCGCTTCTTCACGAAATTGGATCTCAGGAGCGCGTACAACCTGGTGCGTATCCGGGAGGGAGATGAGTGGAAAACGGCATTCAGTACCACCTCAGGACACTATGAGTACCTCGTCATGCCATACGGGTTGATGAATGCTCCATCAGTCTTCCAATCCTTTGTCGATGAGATTTTCAGTGACCTGCACGGACAAGGTGTAGTGGTGTATATTGATGACATTCTCATATACTCTGCTACACGGGCTGATCATGTGTCCCTGGTGCGTAAGGTGCTTGGACGACTGTTGGAGCATGACCTGTATGCCAAGGCAGAAAAATGCCTGTTCTTTCAGGAGTCCATCTCCTTCCTAGGGTACCACATGTCCACGTCTGGGGTGAGGATGGAGAGTGACCGCATTTCGGCCG
Organism: Coregonus lavaretus; assembly: GCF_964263955.1. Taxonomy (NCBI): domain Eukaryota; kingdom Metazoa; phylum Chordata; class Actinopteri; order Salmoniformes; family Salmonidae; genus Coregonus; species Coregonus lavaretus. The sequence goes on from NC_140020.1 coordinate 33,529,812, forward strand.
TGCGTAATTGGTCGACTCCAACCACGGTGAAGGAGGTGCAGCGATTCTTGGGGTTTGCCAACTACTACCGGAGGTTTATCCGGGGCTTTGGGCAGGTAGCTGAAGGGGGGACCGGTGCATCTGCGGTGGTCAGCTGAGGCGGACAGGGCTTTTAGTCACCTGAAGAACCTGTTTACCTCGGCTCCAGTGCTGGCTCATCCGGATCCCTCCTTGGCTTTCACGGTTGAGGTGGACGCGTCGGAGGCTAGGATAGGCGCTGTACTTTCCCAGCGCTCGGGCACACCACCCAAACTCCGCCCCTGTGCGTTCTTTTCGAAGAAGCTCAGCCCGGCGGAGCGCAACTATGATGTGGGGGACCGGGAGCTGTTGGCTGTTGTCCAAGCCCTGAAAGCGTGGAGACATTGGCTTGAGGGGGCTAAACACCCTTTTCTCATTTTGACTGACCACCGCAATCTGGAGTACATCCGGGCGGCGAGGAGATTAAACCCTTGCCAGGCAAGGTGGTCCATGTTTCTCACCCATTTTGTTTTCACCCTTTCTTACAGGCCAGGTTCCCAGAACGCTAAGGCAGATGCTCTGTCCCGACTGTATGACACGGAGGAGAGTTCCGTGGAGCCCACTCCCATACTTATGGCGTCGTGTCTGGTGGCACCGGTGGTGTGGGAGGTTGACGTGGACATAGAGCGGGCGTTGTGTAACGAACCCACTCCTTCCCAGTGTCCAGAGGGTCGTGTGTACGTCCCGCTGGAGGTCCACGAACGTTTGATCTATTGGGCTCACACGTCACCCTCCTCTGGTCATCCTGGCATCGGTCGGACAGTGCATTGTCTTAGTGGGAAGTACTGGTGGCCCACCTTAGCTAAGGACGTGAGGGTTTATGTTTCCTACTGTTCGGTGTGCGCCCAGTGTAAGGCTCCTAGACACCTGCCCAGAGGGAAATTGCAACCCCTACCCGTTCCACAACGACCGTGGTCCCACCTATCGGTGGATTTCGTGACGGATCTTTTCCCCTCACAAGGGAACACCACGATCCTGGTCGTTGTGGATCAGTTTTCTAAGTCCTGCTGCCTCATTCCTCTGCCCGGTCTCCCTACGGCCCTACAGACTCCTGAGGCCCTATTTACACACTTCTTCCGGCACTATGGGGTACCTGAGGATATAGTGTCTGATCGGGTTCCCAGTTCACCTCAAGGATCTGGAGGGCGTTCATGGAACGTCTGGGAGTCTCGGTCAGCCTTACCTCAGGGTTTCACCCCGAGAGTAACGGGCAGGTGGAGAGAGTCAACCAGGAGGTGGGTAGGTTTCTAAGGTCGTACTGCCTGGACCGGCGGGGGGAGTGGTCGGTTTTCCTCCCCTGGGCAGAGATGGCCCAGAACTCACTCCGCCACTCCTCCACTAACCTTACTCCATTCCAGTGTGTATTAGGTTATCAGCCGGTTCTGGCACCTTGGCATCAGAGCCAGATCGAGGCACCTGCGGTGGATGAATGGTTTCGGCGCTCGCAGGAGACCTGGAACGCTGCCCATGTGCGCCTGCAGTGGGCCATCGGGCAGCAAAAGGCAAGCGCCGACCGCCACCTCTCGACCCGAAACCTACCCCTTCGCCTGCCCTTCCGGAAGCTGGGTCGGCGGTTTGTGGGGCCATTCAAAGTCCTGAGGAGATTGAACAAGGTATGTTATAGGTTACAGCTTCCTCCTGAGTATCGTATTAACCCCTCGTTCCATGTGTCTCTCCTCAGGCCGGTGGTAGCTGGTCCACTCCAGGAGTCTGAGATACAGGAGGTTCCTCCGCCCCCACTGGACATCGAGGGGGCACCGGCGTACTCGGTCCGTTCCATCCTGGATTCGAGGCATCGGGTGGGGGGCCTGCAGTATCTCGTGGAGTGGGAGGGGTACGGTCCGGAGGAACGGTGCTGGGTCCCTAGGAGGGAGCATCCTCGATACTTCCATGTTGAGGGATTTCCACCGCAGTCATCCGACTCGCCGCGTGTCGGGGGGGGGGGGGGGGGTACTGTCACGGATTCTGCCGAGGCTGCCCCTCCTCCTTGCTCGGGCAGGCTTCGGCGTTCGTCGTCACCGGAGTACTAGCTGCTGCCGATCTATTTTCTATGTTCTACCTGTTGTCTGATTGTCTCACACCTGTTTCCCATTGGGCAATTACTCCTTCCCTATTTAAGCCAGTGGCTCCCATTGTGTTTTGTGCGTGTTTGTTATTTCGTTTCGTGTGTTGTTTGGTGAGCGGGTTTACTCCTCCCTGTGTGGAGGTATTTGTTTCTTTACTTGTTAGTAAAGTACGTTTTCATTGAGTTCTGTGTCCTGCGCCTGACTTCGATCCACCGCCTTACACTGACACACGTGACAAAAGGTTAGACATTTTAGTAACAAGTAGGCTATTGTTACTAAAATAATTTTAGGTGAACAAAAAAAGTCAATACCAGAGGTGGTCAACTTCGCTCCTCTGATACCTGATCTACTGGGTGAGCAGGCTTTTGTTCCAGCCCAGCAAAAGCACACTTGATTATTAACTAATTAGGTTTGACGCATTGAATCAGGTGTGTTAGTACTGGCCTGGAACAGAAGCCTGCACACCCAGCAGGGTTGCCCTGCTCCAGTTGTGCTAAGTCTATACATTGTGTGACTTTTAAACTGTATTTTTGTTAACAACATTTGCTAACATAATCCATGGTATACAATGATGTATCCTTATTCTCTTGGGACATTCATTGGGACCTCTTCATCTTCAGACAGGGTTTGATGGCTCTCTGTATCTGAGGACAGAAAACACAAAGAAACAGGCTGCATTATACTCAAGTTAGACAGCCCTGAATATTATGTTGCAATATCTCTCTGTCCTCTGTTTTTCTCACAAGGGACTGGAACTGGAGAATAGTTTCATGACATCCTCCCACAAAGTTACTTGCCCTATCCAGAGTAGACTACTCTCTCTTCTCTGACAGCTGGAGGTGCTAGCTAATCATTTCACCCTCTTCCATGGCTGTTAGCTAGCTGCCAACCTAGCTACAAATGCATTTGGAGTTACAATAATGAATACATCAAGATAGCTAACTAGCTAATATGAAGTTAGCAAGTTGGTGATATTTAATTCACGTAGCTAGCTAGCTATACAGTATGTATAGTTAGCTAACTAGCGAACATTACGTTAGCAGCTCATTTGAGTTAGCCTGCATGCTAGCTACGTTTCTGTACATGCTAGCTAATAACACATTGTTTTTGTTATCACTTTCAACATATTTACTTACTTGAATAGGTTCTCCCATTGCCTCCTTTTTCTGGGTCTTTAGAAAAACAAAATAATGGGCAATCTTCCCAAAGTTTCTGGTGGTAGCAAAATGCAGCCAGCCATGTGGACGATTGGAGGAATTTCAACAGACTGAGTCTGGTCTTCCAACATGGCACTGAGTCTGGTCTTCCAACATGGTCTTCCAACAAGGCTTTTTTCCATGGCGACCTTTGTGCCGCTAAAAAGCAGGGAGGTAATATTTCTCTAACCCGCTTTTCCCTATACCTGCAAAGTGACTGAGTGGGTCAGCACACTGTTCGTGCCTTCAGTTTGCCCCGGGGTCCTCCTGGGTACCTTGGTACCCAAACCCCACCTTTATGCCTAGGGTCAGCGGCAACTGTGTTGTTGCGCCCTGGAGCTTGTGGTTACACTCCACCGTTTGTGTCCAGCATGCGCCTTGCACAGTTGCTTGGATGAAAGCAAGAGTATTGTGCTAGAGCGGCAATGACCCCTGCATTTTTTGGGAGGCCCCATAACTCGTTAATGGCTATCTTTGTGAGGGGAGGCCCCCTACCTCGTTAATGGCTATTTTTGGATAGTGGAGGCTATTGTATTGGAAAATATAATAGCAAGGGTTACAGCCCTGAAGGGCTCGTTCCACCAGAGGTATGGCTACCTCTTGGGCACTGTTCTAAGGCATCTCCTAATGGGAGATTTGCATTTTGGCTTGTGGGGCCACCCGTCATACTCTTATGAGGTTTTTACCGACTGGTTGTCCCTGCACCTTTTATTGGGGCATACTCAATTAGTGTCAGAGCCTCTGTTGTGTGATGCTGTTGGAACTACCCTGGCCTCAGAGAGCATGTCTGCGTTACGGGAGTTGGCCATATCCCAGAGTGAGACATCGAAACGAGTATTTGAAATAGAACTGAAATAGAACCAGTTCTATGAGAATATGAGTGAGAGCGCAAGGAAGAGAGGCATGCTCGAGAAGGACCAGTTGGCGAGCGAGTGGCTCCCTTTATGGAGGAGAGGGGCTCACCTCATTCGCTACTCAACCTGTGTGATTGGTTACTTTGAGCTTGTGGATTCGCCCAGGTGTATCCAATAGTAATACATCTCACTCATATTCTCATAAAAGTTTCATGCAGTCAACAGAAATTATTACTGTGCAAAATCAAAAGATACTTCACTGCATGTTAATTCAAACATGCTTTATTGCTGTGTGAGGAATGTTAATTTTAACATAATTATGCATTATCCAGTTATGGGTTTATTTAAGTAAATAAGACTGAATTGGAAGCAAGCATACCTGATGTGTGAATTTACCTACTAATTTGTTAACTTACATTATTATTTTACTCCCCTGAAATTCAGCAGTTAGTTAGTTAGTTAACTAGGAGTTATCTGTAAAGAAGGCTCTGATTTGCAAAAGGATGATGGCGGTGCAGGGTGTGTTCTGAGGAAAGCCTCTCCCAGATCTGCAAAAGAAAAGGACTTGGCCCAGATGCAGGCAACAATGTTAACTTTGAGTGGCCCCTGTGCCTTGAGCGTGGTGCGCCCCCCTACGACCCTCACACACCCATGCTGCCCCCTCCTCCCTTCTCCCTCTTCCCAAGCCCCCAGGTTGCCTTTGCATGACATCATCGTAAAAGTATGCCCCCCATACCCATGTGAATCTGAGCTGTCACAATCGGCGGCTCCCCCCATTAAACTGTACCGCACTTATTTTTCTTCTCCCTTTTTTTCCTTCTCTCTTTCACGCTCTCTCTCTTTCTCTCTCTCCTCCAACCCTATCAATCTCCTCCCTTCTTCTTCTTCTTCTTCTTCTTCTTCTTCTTCTTCTTCTTCTTCTTCTTCTTCTTCTTCTTCTTCTTCTTCTTCTTCTTCTTCTTCTTCTTCTTCTTCTTCTTCTTCTTCTTCTTCTTCTTCTTCTTCTTCTTCTTCTTCTTTAACCCCCAGAAAAAGCATTGTTTGAGGAAGGGCTTGATCAAAAAACTGTTGCCCTCCAACTGCCGTGCTTTCTGTAAATTCAATAAGGCCATCTTAAAGATTTTCCTAATTAATGGATGACATCTTTAGCTGGGGGAGAGGCAAGGCATTCTGCTCCGGCTCGCTCTTTGTTAACCTCCTAATTAACTTTCGTAGGTCACTCAGGTCCCAGAAACCTGAGAGTGAAGAGCCCCCATTGAGGAGGGAGTTGTAAACTTACTTTTTTCCCTCTCTGCACTTAAAAGGGGAAAGCAACTATAGGGAACAGAAAATATCCTATTTAAGTCCTTTGTGACTGAACTGCCTGCACATGTTCCATTAAAGGAAGTCTTCTAAATAAGCTGGCGTCTTGCTCTCCTCCGCTCCCCCTCACCTCCCTCTCTCTCTCTCTCTCTCTCTCTCTCTCTCTCACTCTCTCTCTCTTTCTCGCTCTCTCTTTACTGCACCTCTTTCTCTCAGGCCACAGAAAGGTTATGAATCATAGTTCTTGGTTGAGGCAGGGGCATAAGGGCTAAAGGACAGCATTTGTGTGTTGTTTGATTGTTTGCATCTGAAACTTTAGTGGGGGAATTAAAGGATGGGAAAGACACTGCATGACCTGAAAAAAGAGGTGAACTTTAGAAAGAAAGACGTACCTATTTGCCAACATTATTGTTTAGAATTTTTAAAAGGACGAAGCCCACCCAATCCCTTACCCCCTGCCCCATTCCTCCTTCCTATAAAAAAATGTGAAGTAGTCGTAAAACAAATCATCATCACAGTGCTTTCGCTCTAAAAAAATGCTGGATTAAAAACAACCCAGTTTGGGTTATTTTGACCCAGCCAGTTGGGTTGAGTGAATAACCCAACATGTTGGGTTGTTTGGATTACCCAAACTGGTTAATTTAACCATCAATTGGGTTTTTATTCACTTTCATGGGTTGACACAACAGCTGTTTAAAATTTTTTTTTAAATACATAAATCATTTTCAGGAGGCGTAGCTTTCAGATAGTTATTTTTGGTCACCCGTGTAAGTAAATGTCATTCCTGTTCATTATGTTTTTTTGATTTAACCTTTATTTAACTAGGCAAGTCAGTTAAGAACAAATTCTTATTTACAATGATGGCCTACACCAGCCAAACCCGGACGACGCTGGGCCAATTGTGCGCCGCCCTATGGGACTCCCAATCACTGCCGATTGTGATACAGCCTGGAATCGAACCAGGGGGTCTGTAGTGACGCCTCAAGCACTGAGATGTGGTGCCTTAGACCGCGGCGCCACTCGGGAGCCCAAATGTTACATTTGTACACTGCAAATTTCAATTTTCCTTGAATATGTTTGCACATTACATATTTTATTATAAAAAGAATAACATTATTATTTTATTGCAACAAAGGGGTAACTATCCCAACATTGGGATATGCATAGCCTGTTGAGGAACTCATACACTTGTTTAAGCCTTATTAAAACTACAAAAGTGTAAGTGTTCAATCTTAACTTGTGATAAAAAAATACAACAGAACAGATTACTTTTACTCTCGCGGGTGACCAAAAAGAACTAGCTAAAAGCCACACCCCTACTAAGCCATGCCTCCACTCTTCTGATCTGACCCGCTGGGTCATATCTCAACAACCCAGCATCAATAAACCAGAATCAAAAACCCAACCTTGCTCTTTTTAAAGAAAACAACCCAACTAAGTGACCCAATGCCTGCAACCCAGCAGTTGGGTCATCCAAACAACCCATCAATTTTTTTAGTGTAGTGCAGACGACACCACACTCCATAATTGAAAAGGCACCACACTCCATGATCTCTGTTGCCTGCAGTTATTGCAAATGTCTCCATTTTTCTTGGAGGTTGCATTGGCCTAACAACATACCGGTCAAAGAGAGGACAGTCCTGAGTCCCCACAACAACACAACCAGTGTGTTTCTTTTCTGAAAGACAATAGCATTAACCTCACTATCCCTACTGACCCTGTGGCCCCCTAGTCAGACAATAAGCCTCCCTCACATAATGACCGGGGTGTGATCTTCCCACATTAGCCTACACACATCGTCAACAACACAGAGCCCACGTCACAATGTCACGATTCATCTTTCACTATCGAAAAGATTTGAATTCAATATGCTTTTTACCTCATCCTTTATTGTTTTAACAGTATCTAGAATATACATTTTTGGTTGAAATGTATGTGGTTTATGAGTTATTTTTTATTTATTTAATTGTTATATAATATTGATTTGCATAATTGCACACATGGGTTGTGGAAATTATAATTTAATGTTGAGTAAAGGGATGGGGTGGAGTTAAAATAACAACACAACAAAATGACTTTACTGTATGCTGATGAATTTGTAGGTAACTTAAAAGAGTGACTACGTTTTGTGCTTTTGAAATGAAATCTCATTTTCTATTTCCTCAGATTTAGACCAGCAATCACTGAGCATCCAGCAGCGAGAATCTAGGCAAGGTAAGGACTGTTTGATGCTGTAATATTTAAAAAAAGAATAGTTCACACATGTAGCAACCAAAAAAGTGTTAAACAAATCAAAAAGTATTTTATATTTGAGATTCTTCAAATAGCCACCCTTTGCCTTGATTTACATTTTAGTCATTTAGCAGACGCTCTTATCCAGAGCGACTTACAGTTAGTGAGTGCATACATAAAAAATTAAAATAAAATCATACTGGTCCCCCGTGGGAAACTAACCCACAACCCTGGCGTTGCAAACGCCATGCTCTACCAACTGAGCTACACGGGACTTGATGACATTCTCTCAACCAGCTTCATGAGGTAGTCACCTGGAATGCATTTCAATTAACAGGTGTGCCTTCTTAAAAGTTAATTTGTGGAATTTCTTTCCTTCTTAATGCGTTTGAGCCAACCAGTTGTGTTGTGACAAGGTAGGGGTGGTATACAGAAGATAGCCCTATTTTGTAAAAGACCAAGTCCATATTATGGCAAGAACAGCTCAAATAAGCAAAGAGAAACGACAGTCCATCATTACTTTAAGGTCAGTCAATATGGAACATTTCAAGAACTTTGAAAGTTTCTTCAAGTGCAGTTGCAAAAACCATCAAGCGCCACAGGAATGGAAGACACAGTAAATGCTTTGGAGAGTTCAAGTCACAGACACATCTCAACATCAACTGTTCAGAGGGGACTGTGTGAATCAGGCCTTCATGGTCGAATTGCTGCTCCTTTGGTCTGGAGTCCAAATTGGAGATTTTTGGTTCCAACCACCGTGTCTTTGTGAGACGTGGTGTGGGTGAACGCATAATCTCTGCATGTGTATTTCCCACCGTAAAGCACGGAGGAGGAGGTGTTATGGTGTGGGGGAGCTTTGCTGGTGACACTGTCTGTGATTTATTTAGAGTTCAAGGCACACTAACCAGCATGGTTACCACAGCATTCTGCAGCGATACGCCATCCTATCTGGTTTGGGCTTAGTGGGACTATCATTTGTTTTTCAACAGGACAATGACCCAACACACCTCCAGGCTGTGTAAGGGCTATTTTACCAAGAAGGAGAGTGATGGAGTGCTGCATCAGATGACCTGGCCTCCACAATCCCCTGACCTCAACCCAATTGAGATGGTTTGGGATGAGTCGGACGGCAGAGTGAAGGAAAGCAGCCAACAAGTGCTCAGCATATGTGGGAACTGCTTCAAGACTGTTTGAAAAGCTTTCCAGGTGAAGCTGGTTGAGAGAATGCCAAGACTTTGCAAAGCTGTCATCAAGGCAAAGGGTGGCTATTTGAAGAATCTCAAATATACAATACATTTTGATTTGTTTAATACTTTTTCGGTTACTACATGATTCCATATGTGTTATTTCATAGTTTTGATGTCTTCACTATTATTCTACAATGTAGAAAATAGTAAAAATTATGAAAAACCCTTGAATGAGTAGGTGTGTCCAAACTTTTGACGGGTACTGTATAGCGTAGTTCCATGCATGGTGGAAAACAAATATTTGAAAAAGAAGATACTCCAGCACACTGGTATTTCTAGACTACTCCACAAGCGATGGAATGGATCTTGTTTGTGAGTATTCAAGAAAACCAGTGTGCAGGAGCTTTTTCTTTTTCAGAACCTTTCACATCCCCAGCAATAGTAAGAGGAGGAACAGCAACAGCAGTGATTGTCTGTCTGCAGAGCCCAGACCCCAGTAACACCCAGCCATCTGGTCTGCTCTGTATTAAGACACACTAAGTGTCTTAATACAATGCTGTAGGGTTAAATGGGGTTAATGACAGGCAGGATCAGGACCCCAAGTTATGACAGTTTAATCTGGGCAGTGTCCGAAATGGCAGACTATTTACTATACTGTATAGTGCACTACCTGTGGGCCCTGGTCAAAAGTAGTGCACTATACAGTATAGGGACTAGGATGCCATTTCGTACGCAGGCCTGGTCAGCCAAGTTGGGCATGGACCTCTGCTGCACCTGAGGGTCGACCGTGACTTTAAACTGATTGTCTGAGGACTGCAACCACAACAAAATGAGTGGTTTGAGTATAATGATTCTCACTCTACCATGATGACTGCAGATGAACTCAGAGATGACCGCAACCATTGTTGTGGTCAAACCTAATGATAACCATTGTTTAACTAATCCACAGACATGATAGAACGGCAGTGATGGCATTTAGACTGTGTGTGTGTGTGTGTGTGTGTGTGTGTGTGTGTGTGTGTGTGTGTGTGTGTGTGTGTGTATATGTGTGTATATATGTTTGTGTTTCATTGTACACTTTTCTTTAATGCTATTTTGTCTTGAGCCTGAAATTAATTTTCAGATACTGTGCAACTACTCAATATAGTTATTGTACTTCTTTAGAATATAGTATTTCACCCTGCTTTTATTAAAGACTTTGAACTCAGAACATTAAGGAATCCAAAATGTATAACATAAGCCTCTGCTTAGTGTCAATTCTACTTATCATAATCATAACCAAATGCCTCATTGTATAGTTTTAGCAGGCTCTATAACTGTGTATATACAGTAGACAGATTGTTGTGTACACAGTAGATGTGTGGATGGACGTATAGATAGATAGATCAATGAAGTCATGCAGCAGCTATAAGCAGCCAGCCCAACAGTGCTCCCTGCTCTGCTATACTGCAGCCTGCTCTCCTGCCTCCTGGGCTCTGACGTGTTTGTCTTTGCAGTGTGAACGGCCTAAGCCTCTCTACTCAGCTGTCATGATTTGTTAACGAGCGAAGACGGGAAAAAATTAAGAAGGGGTTCTTCACAAGTGACTGAAAGCAAAGGTCGGTCCAGAGGGAACCCAGGGGCGACATCAGACCGATTTCAGAGCGGCCCGTGATGGCATCTCTGTAGCTATATATTAATATTAATGGACCGTGGGCCGCAAAGCTGCAGGCTGCAGGCCTAAGCCTCCAACAGGTGCCTTACAGCTCCACTTCACTCTGAAAACCCCAGCTGAGAGTCCTTCAGATCAGGGAGGGGGTATAGAACCTTCCCACTACCCACCATGGACCTTCAGATAGACACCCTAAATAAAGAAGAGAGAGAAGAAGAAGGGGGAAAAATTAGAAAAGTTGAAGAAGTTAGCGGAGTTAGTCATTCCTGGCAAATAATGTTTTGAGTCACTTTCTGGAGTGGAGAGGGTAACACGGCCCGGGTCGATATTTTTTTCCCCCTTGAGAAAGAGATTGACTTTTGTTTGGAGTTTGTGAGAAGTGGGAATCAGGAGGTGGACAATGGGACTCCCCACAGTTAGGGCCCGAGAGGAGCCATCTCAAATCAGTCAGCCAGGGGACGGACTAATCCGCCCATTGTCCCTCCCCAGCCACCGGCCGCACATCAACACATTCAACCCCATTGTCCCCACCCTCATGCAGCAGGATTTGCTCTCCTCAACAGCCAGTTTTGTCTGAGGCAGTTCGAGCGGAAGTTTCTCACTGACAATTTGCCCTAAATAGATTTGTCAGAGAATCCTATCGCACCGACCACACCACACGGTACCGACTTGTGGCAGGTTTGGGTTCTGGCATGATGAGCTGTTTGAAGGTGCCTTTTAGGTGAATTTGATGTGTCTGGGGGAGAGGAGATGTGCCTGTGTGTGCTGTGTGCATGTGTGTTCGACCAGGGAGTCTATGAGAGGCTGGGTGTTTCTTCCTCTTTGTACCAATCCCAAAGACCCAGACAGAGAGAGGGATGCCCTGGGTTGACCCCCTGACAGGCCAGGTTTGGTGGAGGGAGGTGGGTGGAGTGGTGGTTCAGGGATGGTTGGGTGGAGAGGGGTAGGGGGGAGGAATGGAGGGTGGTGGGCCAAGGATGGCAGTCTGGCCACCCATCATTCAACAGGTCAAGGGGGCCATCCCTCTGGCTGTCTGGGATCAGTAGTGGTAAGGAAACTGGGACACTGGCATGGACTAGTGATAGCAGAATAGTAGCAGAGCCAGTGGTAAGCCCAGACCAATGCCCTAAAATGTAACAATGGCACCCATCCATAGGGGCATGTTAATGTAGCGCCACAAATATGGGTGGGGCAAAAATGTGGGGCCACAGGACTATAGTGGATGGTAAATGTATGATGACGTTTTGAGGTTGCTGTTTATTAAAAAATGTTAATCATTCCAACTTTGTTTTCCAGGTAAGACCTTCAAGACAATGAATACAGTCCCCCACACTTCACTAAATCAACATTGTGAACACAGGACAAGGTCTGGGTGATTTCCCCTACCCTCAGCCCTCATCCCAACCCAAAGTCCGTCCTCAACGCCAGGTATCTGTTTCTCATGTTTTGTCAACTCTTCACCGTCCATGGTGATGAAATTTGACCTGTTTACTACTGTAGTCTATGTTAGCCATCCGTTATTGACTCTAATTTGTGATGCTGATTGTACAATTTGAGATTTGCATATTTCAAAACTAGAAAATTAGAACTTATTCACCTTTAATTAATGTTTAATAGCCCATACCTTTTTCACAGACTTTTGTTTCCTGTTCATGATTTATTTAGTCATGTTTATGCCTACACTCAAAAAATTAGGGGTTCAACAAGGGTTTTTCTAAGATCCTCAAAGTTCTTTGAAGAACCGTAGGGTTCTTGGCACTGGAAATTGCCCCCAAAAGGTTCTTCCAAGAACCCTATAGGAGGTGGGGTTCATCAAGGTTCTTTCAGGAACCTAACTGCCCAACTGAAACATCTGGATTAGAATTTGAAAGGACAGCAGGTGCAGGCACTTAACTGAACATTTTTAAGATCTCCTCAATTTAAGGTAATGTTTGTGTCACGGATCCCCTCGGTACTGCTGCTCAGTCCGTTCACCAGTTCCGGAGGTCTACGTCACCGGCTTTCTAGGCGTCACTGACATGGATCATTACCACCAACACCGGACTGTCTTGTCCTCTGTAGTGGTCCTCTGTAGCTCAATTGGTAGAGCATGGCGCTTGTAACGCCAGGGTAGTGGGTTCAATCCCTGGGACCACCCATACGTAAAAATGTATGCACACATGACTGTAAGTCGCTTTGGATAAAAGCGTCTGCTAAATGGCATATTATTATTGTCTCATTACGCACACCTGGTTCCCATTCCCCCTGATTAGTATGTGTCTATATGTGCCCTCTGTTCCCCATTGTCCTTGTCAATTATTGTCCCATGTCCGTTGGTCTCGTGAGTACTGTGTATTGTGCTCTGGTTGTTTACGGGTCTTGTCCCGTGTATTGTGAAGAGGTTACACCTCGCTCTTTGTTTGGGTTACATCCCTTTCGTATATACAGTGAGGGAAAAAAGTATTTGATCCCCTGCTGATTTTGTACGTTTGCCCACTGACAAAGAAATGATCAGTCTTCAATTTTAATGGTAGGTTTATTTGAACAGTGAGAGACAGAAGAACAACTAAAAAATCCAGAAAAACACATGTCAAAAATGTTATAAATTGATTTGCATTTTAATGAGGGAAATAAGTATTTGACCCCTCTGCAAAACATGACTTAGTATTTGGTGGCAAAACCCTTGTTGGCAATCACAGAGGTCAGACATTTCTTGTAGATGGCCACCAGGTTTGCACACATCTCAGGAGGGATTTTGTCCCACTGCTCTTTGTAGATCTTCTCCAAGTCATTAAGGTTTCGAGGCTGACGTTTGGCAACTCGAACCTTCAGCTCCCTCCACAGATTTTCTATGGGATTAAGGTCTGGAGACTGGCTAGGCCACTCCAGGACCTTAATGTGCTTCTTCTTGAGCCACTCCTTTGATGCCTTGGCCATGTGTTTTGGGTCATTGTCATGCTGGAATACCCATTCACGACCAATTTTCAATGCCCTGGCTGAGGGAAGGAGGTTCTCACCCAAGATTTGACGGTACATGCCCCCGTCCATCGTCCCTTTGATGCGGTGAAGTTGTCCTGTCCCCTTAGCAGAAAAACACCCCCAAAGCATAATGTTTCCACCTCCATGTTTGACGGTGGGGATGGTGTTCTTGAGGTCATAGGCAGCATTCCTCCTACTCCAAACACGGCGAGTTGAGTTGATGCCAAAGAGCTCGATTTTGGTCTCATCTCACCACAACACTTTCACCCATTTCTCCTCTGAATCATTCAGATGTTCATTGGCAAACTTCAGATGGCCCTGTATATGTGCTTTCTTGAGCAGGGGGACCTTGCGGCGCTGCAGGATTCCAGTCCTTCACGGCATAGTGTGTTACCAATTGTTTTCTTGGTGACTATGGTCCAGCTGCCTTGAGATCATTGACAAGATCCTCCCGTGTAGTTCTGGGCTGATTCCTCACTGTTCTCATGATCATTGCAACTCCACGAGGTGAGATCTTGGATGGAGCCCCAGGCCGAGGAAGATTGACAGGTCTTTTGTGTTTCTTCCATTTGCGAATAATCACACCAACTGTTGTCACCTTCTCACCAAGCTGCTTGGCGATGGTCTTGTAGCCCATTCCAGCCTTGTGTAGGTCTACAATCTTGTCCCTGACATCCTTGGAGAGCTCTTTGGTCTTGGCCATGGTGGAGAGTTTGGAATCTGATTGATTGATTGCTTCTGTGGACAGGTGTCTTTTATACAGGTAACAAACTGAGATTAGGAGCACTCCCTTTAAGAGTGTGCTCCTAATCTCAGCTCATTACCTGTATAAAAGACACCTGGGAGCCAGAAATCTTTCTGATTGAGAGGGGGTCAAATACTTATTTCCCTCATTAAAATGCAAATCAATTTATAACATGCGCTTTTCTAGATTTTTTTGTTGTTATTCTGTCTCTCACTGTTCAAATAAACCTACCATTAAAATTATAGACTAATCATTTCTTTGTCAGTGGGCAAACGTACAAAATCAGCAGGGGATCAAATACTTTTTTCCCTCACTGTATATATACGTGTTTGTGTTGGGTGGAGTAATAAAACCCCTAATACGTATTCCTGTGCCTGTCTTCTAATCATTAGACAACGTGAAAGAATAATCGACCCATAAATATGGAGACAGCAGGAAAGGCTGAACTGGCGACCATCGTAGAGACAGTCCAGCATCACGAGGACTATCTCTCCAGACTCGGCAGTGCCATGGATAGCGTGCTGGCAACCATCCTGCAGTTGGAGGGGAAAGTGCAGTCCAGTCTCCAGCACTGGTTCCGGCACCAGCCCCCACACCACCACTACCTGCCTCCATTCCATCTGAGCCGGTCAGCGGAATACCCCTGTCCCTCCCGGAGCACTTTGACGGTGCGCCAGCGAGATGCAAGGGATTAATTTTGCAATGCAACCTGTACCTCGCTCGCTACGCCAAGGCTGTCTCCGGGAGAGACAAGGTTGTCACAGTCATCTCGGCACTGACCGGACGGGCCATGGACTGGGGTGCAGCGGTTTGGGAAACGGGCGGACCCGAGGTCGAGTCCTACGAGCGCTTCACCCTCCTATTCCGCTCGGTGTTTGATCATCCTGTGGAAGGCAGAGAGGGGAGTGAGCGTCTACTCCGACTACACCAGGGATCTAGAACCGCCTCGGAGTTCGCCCTGGAGTTCCGGACCATAGCGGCCTCCACCGGATGGAATGAGTTGGCTCTGGTCACCGTGTTCCGCAGCGGATTGCAGGAGGAGGTACAGATGGAGTTAGCCTGCCGTGATGACAACCTGTCACTCGACCAGCTCATCAGAATGGCGGTCCAGTTGGACAACCTCCTGCGGTCCCGACGAAGACCTGGTGGAATCCAGAGGCCATGGCTACACCTGCTCCGTGGTCAGAGCCGATGGAGGTGGCCTTTGCACGTTTGCCCGAGGCAGAGCGTAGGAGAAGGAGGAATCTGGGCCTCTGCTCCTATGGTGGAGAAAGGGGTCATTTCTCACCGTCCTGCCCTCTATCCACTAATAGGCGAGGAGGAGACATGCCAGGGAATTCCCCTGCTTCAACCAAGGCAGATGAGGCATGAAGAGGAGACACTCATCATCCCTCCGTTCCGTATCATCACACCAGTGGTGTGGGACGTGGACGCCGACATACGGCAGGCCCTGCGTACGGAACCCGCACCTGCACAGTGCCCGGAGAACCGCGCCTACGTGCCCACGGGTGTGCGGGACCGCCTCCTTTCCTGGACGTACACACCGCCTGTGTCGGGTCATCCTTGGATAGGCCATACCATTACCTGCATGACGGAGAAGTACTGGTCATGACTGAGAAGTACTGGTAGCCCACCTTGGCTAGGGACGTCCGGGTTTACGTCTCTTCCTGCTCCATCTGTGCCCAGCCTAAGACAGCCAGACATCTCCCTTATGGAAAGCTCCTTCCCCTGCAGGTTCCACAACGACCCTGGTCTCACCTCTCGGTGGACCTTGTCACTGACCTTCCCCCCTCCCAGGGGAACACCACTGTTCTCGTCGTTGTGGACCGGTTTTCCAAAGCTTGTCGCCTCCTTCTTATGCTTGGGCTCCCGTCGGCCATGCAAACCGCGGAGGCTCTTTTTACGCACATCTTCCGTCACTACGGGATCCCAGAGGACATTGTGTCAGACTGTGGTCTTTAGTTCACCTCACGCGTATGGAAAGCGTTCATGGAACGCCTGGGGGTCACGGTCAGTCTCACCTCTGGGTACTGTCCTGAAGCTAATGGGCAGGTGGAGAGGGTCAATCAGGAAGTGGGCAGGTTCCTGAGATGTTACTGTCAGGACCGGCCGGAGGAGTGTGCGGATTTTCTACCTTGGGCTGAGTATACGCAGAATTCCCTCCGCCACTCCGTCACTAACCTCACTCCTTTCCAGTGCGTGTTGGGGTATCAGCCGGCCCTGGCACCTTGACATCCGAGCCAGACCGAGGCCCCTGTGGTGGACGAGTGGTTTCGGTGCGCTGAGGAGATCTGGAACGCTGCACACACTCGTCTCCAGCGGGCCATGCATCGGCACAAGGAGGCGCCTGTTTTCTCTCCAGGGGACCGGATCTGGCTCTCCACCCGGAAATTGTCACGGATCCCCCCGGTACTGCTGCTCAGTCCGTTCACCAGTTCCATGTCCCATGTCCGTTGGTCTCGTGAGTACCGTGTATTATGCTCTGGTTGTTTACGGGTCTCGTCCCGTGTATTGTGTAGAGGTTACACCTCGCTCTTTGTTTGGGTTACATCCCTTTTGTGTATATATATATACAGTGGGGGAAAAAAGTATTTAGTCAGCCACCAATTGTGCAAGTTCTCCCACTTAAAAAGATGAGAGAGGCCTGTAATTTTCATCATAGGTACACGTCAACTATGACAGACAAATTGAGAAAAGAAATTCCAGAAAATCACATTGTAGGATTTTTTATGAATTTATTTGCAAATTATGGTGGAAAATAAGTATTTGGTCACCTACAAACAAGCAAGATTTCTGGCTCTCACAGACCTGTAACTTCTTCTTTAAGAGGCTCCTCTGTCCTCCACTCATTACCTGTATTAATGGCACCTGTTTGAACTTGTTATCAGTATAAAAGACACCTGTCCACAACCTCAAACAGTCACACTCCAAACTCCATTATGGCCAAGACCAAAGAGCTGTCAAAGGACACCAGAAACAAAATTGTAGACCTGCACCAGGCTGGGAAGACTGAATCTGCAATATGTAAGCAGCTTGGTTTGAAGAAATCAAATGTGGGAGCAATTATTAGGAAATGGAAGACATACAAGACCACTGATAATCTCCCTCGATCTGGGGCTCCACGCAAGATCTCACTCCGTGGGGTCAAAATGATCACAAGAACGGTGAGCAAAAATCCCAGAACCACACGGGGGGACCTAGTGAATGACCTGCAGAGAGCTGGGACCAAAGTAATAAAGCCTACCATCAGTAACACACTACGCCGCCAGGGACTCAAATCCTGCAGTGCCAGACGTGTCCCCCTGCTTAAGCCAGTACATTTCCAGGCCCGTCTGAAGTTTGCTAGAGTGCATTTGGATGATCCAGAAGAGGATTGGGAGAATGTCATATGGTCAGATGAAACCAAAATAGAACTTTTGGGTAAAAACTCAACTTGTCGTGTTTGGAGGACAAAGAATGCTGAGTTGCATCCAAAGAACACCATACCTACTGTGAAGCATGGTGGTGGAAACATCATGCTTTGGGGCTGTTTTTCTGCAAAGGGACCAGGACGACTGATCCGTGTAAAGGAAAGAATGAATGGGGCCATGTATCGTGAGATTTTGAGTGAAAACCTCCTTCCATCAGCAAGGGCATTGAAGATGAAACGTGGCTGGGTCTTTCAGCATGACAATGATCCCAAACACATCGCCCGGGCAATGAAGGAGTGGCTTCGTAAGAAGCATTTCAAGGTCCTGGAGTGGCCTAGTGTCACGCCCTGGCTCTGGGGACTCTTATATGTTGAGCCAGGGTGTGTAGGGTCTATGTTTTGTGTTCTATGTTCAGTTTCTAGTTCATGTGTTTTCTAGGTTGGCCGGGGTGGTTCTCAATCAGAGGCAACGAGAATCAGCTGTTGCTTGTTGTCTCTGATTGGGAACCATACTTAGGCAGCCTGTTGTGCACTTGTGTTTTGTGGGATCTTGTTCCGTGTTGGTTGTGTTGTTAACCGAGGACTGCACGTTTCGTTTGGTTGTTTTGTATTTTGTATCGTGTTGCCAGTAGACTATTAAAAAGATGTACACATATCACGCTGCGCCTTGGTCCAATCATTATGATGATCGTGACAGAAGATCCCACCAATACAGGACCAAGCAGCGTGTCCAGGAGCAAACGCCGGAGGTAACGTTAGTGGATGTCCTCCTCGGTTGGGGGCAGATCACGGAGGAGGAGGCCGTCCGTTACCGGAGGGCGATGAAGGGGGAGACCCAGGCAGGAGAGGAGAAGCGGCGCCAACCGGGCCGTCGTCGGACAGGCGAGAGGCACCCCCAATAAAAAAATTTGGGGGGCACACGGCATGGACGACGGGGCTGCTGGAGGCAGATAAAGGGCGAGTTTGTGGACGAGGAGAGAAGGCCACCAGGTTACGGGGGCCATTAGTCAGTAGAGGGAAGGAGAGTGTAGAGGCACGGCGAGAGGTACTGAGGTGTGTTACCAGTCCGGTCCAGCCCGTTCCTGATCCCCACACAAGGCCAGTGGTGTGTGTTCACAGTACGGTCCGGCCTGTTCCTGTCCCTCGCACCAAGCCTGTGATGCACGTCGCCAGCCCGGCCCGGCCTGTTCCTGCCCCTCGCACCAAGCCTGTGGTGCGCGTCACTAGCCCGGCCAGGCCTGTTCCTGCTCCCCGCACCAAGCCTGTGGTGCGCGTCGCCAGCCCGGTCCGGCCTGTTCCTGCCCCTCGCACCAAGCCTGTGATGCGCGTCGCCAGCCCGGCCCGGCCTGTTCCTGCCCCTCGCACCAACCTGTGGTGCGCGTCGCCAGCCCGGCCCGGCCTGTTCCTGCCCCTCGCACCAAGCCTGTGGTGCGCGTCGCCAGCCCGGCCCGGCCTGTTCCTGCCCCTCGCACCAAGCCAATGGTGCGCGTCGCCAGCCCGGCCCGGCCTGTTCCTGCTCCCCGCACCAAGCCTATGGTGCGCGTCGCCAGCCTGGCCCGGCCTGTTCCTGCTCCCCGCACCAAGCCAATGGTGCGCGTCGCCAGCCCGGCCCGGCCTGTTCCTGCTCCCTGCACCAAGCGAGTGGTGCGCTTCGTCAGCCCGGTCCGGCCCATTCCTGCTCCCCGCACCAAGCCAATGGTGCGCGTCGTCAGCCCGGCCCGGCCTGTTCCTGCTCCCCGCACCAAGCCTGTGGTGCGCGTCGCCAGCCCGGTCCGGCCTGTTCCTGCCCCTCGCACCAAGCCTGTGATGCGCGTCGCCAGCCCGGCCCGGCCTGTTCCTGCCCCTCGCACCAACCTGTGGTGCGCGTCGCCAGCCCAGTCCGGCCTGTTCCTGCTCCCCGCACCAAGCCTGTGGTGCGCGTCGCCAGCGCTCCGGCCCGTCCCTGCTCCCCGCACCAAGCCTGTGGTGCGCGTCGTCAGTCCGGCACAGCCCGTGCCTGTTTCACCGGTGCCTGGTCAGGTACCGGTCAGCTGCTCCACACCGGAGCCTAAGCAATCCGCTCCACTGATGTCCAGTCCAGCTCCAGCCAGCGGGACCAGACCAGGGGCGCTACGGGGGGGTTGTTAGATGGTGGTGGTCACGCCCGGAGCCGGATCCGCCTCCAAGGCGGAATGCCCACCCGGCCCCTCCCCTTTTGGGTTTATGTTGGCGCGGTCGCAGTCCGCGCCTTTGGGGGGGGGGGGTACTTTCACGCCCTGGCTCTGGGGACTCTTATATGTTGAGCCAGGGTGTGTAGGGTCTATGTTTTGTGTTCTATGTTCAGTTTCTAGTTCATGTGTTTTCTAGGTTGGCCGGGGTGGTTCTCAATCAGAGGCAACGAGAATCAGATGTTGCTTGTTGTCTCTGATTGGGAACCATACTTAGGCAGCCTGTTGTGCACTTGTGTTTTGTGGGATCTTGTTCCGTGTTGGTTGTGTTGTTAACCGAGGACTGCACGTTTCGTTTGGTTGTTTTGTATTTTGTATTGTGTTGCCAGTACACTATTAAAAAGATGTATGCATATCACGCTGCGCCTTGGTCCAATCATTATGACGATCGTGACACCTAGCCAGTCTCCAGAGCTCAACCCCATAGAAAATCTTTGGAGGGAGTTGAACGTCCGTGTTGCCCAGCGACAGCCCCAAAACATCACTGCTCTAGAGGAGATCTGCATGGAGGAATGGGCCAAAATACCAGCAACAGTGTGTGAAAACCTTGCGAAGACTTACAGAAAACGTTTGACCTGTGTCATTGCCAACAAAGGGTATATAACAAAGTATTGAGAAACTTTTGTTATTGACCAAATACCTATTTTCCACCATAATTTGCAAATAAATTCATTAAAAATCCTACAATGTGATTTTCTGGATTTTTTTTCCTCATTTTGTCTGTCATAGTTGACGTGTACCTATGATGAAAAATACAGGCCTCTCTCATCTTTTTAAGTGGGAAAACTTGCACAATTGGTGGCTGACTAAATACCTTTTTCCCCCACTGTATATATATATACGTGTTTGTGTTGGGTGGAGTAATAAAACCCCTAATATGTATTCCTGCGCCTGTCTTCTAATCAATATACAATGTGACAGTTTGTCCCTTGTATGATCTAAATTGATATTGTTTTATGATGATACCATCTATCTTTTCATATTTGTGCAAATCTTTCTAAGACAGAAAATGGACACAATTCAATGGATTTCAATGTTGTTGAAGGCTATCTGTATTGGGTGCAGATGACTGAACTGCTCACTTTTGTGTCTGTGTCTGCAGGTATACAGATGAGGAGGCATACAAATGAATGTAAATTGGTATTGGTATGTTATGTAGATCACATTTACCATCCTCCTCCCTTACCTCTTCAGTGAATATCCCATAGGCCTCTACATTATGGACAAGGTATGTGTATGAAAACCTTTATCAAAACAGTATTTTTTCATTCACATTTACCACAAAAACCAAGGTAGGAATACTGTCGTCTGCATGTTTTGTTAATCATCTGTATAATTACTATTTTGGAGATTCACAGACTTTACCCTCCCTACACCTCTGATGAATATAACAGGAAACCTAGTTGATCACCATGCACTGAAAAATAATTCTGGCTATGGATACAGAGAACATCAACACATTAATATCAACACGCCAGAGGACATACCCATTGGACTTGCGGCTCTGCTGGGAGTTTACCTCATATTTAGATTTTTTAATTCTGCTTTGCCATTAAAATCATAATAAAAACTGACAACTAAAATAATGTGTTATTGTTGTTATTGTTATGCAAATTATTATTATTAATAATAATAATAGGGGAGGGGGGTAGTTCAAAAATGAACCCCAAAAGGTTCTACAAAAGGTTATTTGAGGACCCATTAAAAGGGGTTCCCACACAGTTTCAATTTGAAGAACCCCTAAAGGATACTCCAGGAACCTTTTCTTTTTAGAGTGTATTTAGATCGGTTGCGACATAAACTGTTCGTCCTCGTCCTTGGTTTTCATAGTGGAACAATTCACGGTGGTAATATCTGCATTCTATAGCACATAGGGTTATTATGACTTCCAATAAGTCTCTCGAATTTTTTAAGACTAGTTACAGTAAATATAGTTGCATACTGATGCCGTCAAGCCAAAAATCAGATAGGCCTAGACAATCCACTGTTCCTTTGTTAACGATTTATCATTGACTGCTGGAGAAGAAGGGAGTCGCTAATACAAAAAGTTAAAGCAAGCAATCGGGGTTATATTTGTGTAAAGGCTATCAGTGAATGAGGAGGATTAGAAAGAGTTAAGGAGATTATCTCGCACATTCACAAACCCCCCCCCCCCCCCCCCCCCCCCCCCCCCCCCCCCCCCCCACACGCAATTATTTCCTTTATATGTAAGAAACGTTTAATAAAATACGTTTTATTTTTTTATACAGTATCTGTTTCTCCAGGCCCATCCTTCAGCTTTTACCAAAACCAAAACAGAGTCAGATACCCGCTTTGTGTCACGGTTCAGACAGACGACCAGAGGACCACAATTGCGTCACACCAGAAAGTTTATTAAAACTTAAGGGAAAAGGGAAGTAGGGAGTGAATGAAGGCTCCAGGGGTAACAGGGATCCCGTCCAATGTGCTGGGTCTGTGCCCCCCCCAGTGGCAGCGATGCGTCCTATGAAGCCGGTGGCGGGTGGTCCAGAAGTCCTGGGGGGGGGAGACACAGACACAACAGGGCGGAATGAAACAAGGCAGCAGTACAGTTCCAGGGAAATCCAAAATACGTAGTAGCAAGGCAGAAGGCTGGTCAGAGTTACCGGGATTGAAGAGTAGTCAGGAGTCGTTATGGCAGAAGCAGGTCTGGATCTCCTGGGGCAGAAGAGTATCCAAAAATCAGGCAGGTCCGGGGTCACAAAACCAGGGTGAGCCAGAAGCGCGAGCAAACAGGTACCGGGTGTGAGCTTTGCAGACGATCTGACACCGGAGAGCTGAAAGACAGGGCCTTAAATACTGGGAGAGGTAGTGGGTAATGCAGCGCAGCTGGCAGAGTAATTAGAGCAGAGCAGAGCAGGGACAGGTGGAGCTAGTTAGGCTGAGTAGAGAGAGTGGTGAGCAGAGTGGAAGAAAATTAAGGTGGTAACCCGGTGGAGTGAGAGGCTCATGACAGAACCCCCCCCCCAAGGGACGGCCCCAGAAGTCCCAAGAGCAACACCACGCCGGGCGGGAGGAGGGGAGCCGGAGGAGGGCTAGAACTCCTCCGAACGGTCCGAGTGAACGTCCTCATCCTCGGAGGAAGCCGGAGGGCCGTGGTCGGGAGATGGGACAGGTCCCGAGACAGGATCAGGCACAGGACAGGAAGCCGAGCGGGCAGGACGGTTAGGGACCCCTCTGGGGCGGCCCCTACGGATTGCAGGTTGATCAGGATGCCGTTGGTGGAAAGCGGTGATGAGAGTCCTATCCACAATCCGACTAGCTGGCACCCAGGTCCTTTCCTCAGGTCCATAGCCCTCCCAGTCAATGAGGTACTGGAGACCCCTACCCCTCCGTCTGGACCGAAGCAGGCGGCGGACGGTGTAAACCAGACCACCATCGACGAGCCGTGGAGGAGGAGGACAAGGCGCAGCAGGGACCAGCGGACTCTCATGGATGGGCTTAATCTTAGACACATGGAAAGTGGGGTGCACCCTCAGGGAATTAGGCAGTTGGAGCCGGACAGCAGTTGGGCTAATCACTCTTATGATAGGGAATGGGCCAATGAACCGAGGTGCCAGCTTCTGCGACTCCACCCTGAGTGGCAGGTTCTTCGATGACAACCACACCCTTTGACCAACATGGTAGGTGGGAGCAGGAATTCTCCGACGGTTGGCCCCGGTAGTGTAGCTGGCAACGGATCTGAGGAGTGTGGCTCGGGCTTGTGACCAGGTGCGGCGACATCGACGGGCAAAAGCAAGTGCAGATGGGCAAGTAACCTCCTCTTCCTGGCTGGCAAATAGAGGAGGCTGGTATCCATAAACACATTGGAAAGGGGACATACCGATGGCAGAGCAGGTCAGAGAATTGTGTGCGTACTCCACCCATGTCAATTGCTGCGACCAGGAGTGGGGGTTGCGTGAAGTCATGCATCGCAGTGCCTTCTCGAGCTCCTGATTAGCCCGCTCTGACTGCCCATTGGATTGGGGATGGAATCCGGAAGTCAGACTGACTGTGGCTCCCAGCAGGTGACAGAACTCCTTCCAAAAAGCGGAGGAGAATTGTGGACCACGGTCAGAAACTACATCCTTTGGCAGTCCGTGGATCCGGAAGACGTGTTCCAGGACCACCTGGGCGGTCTCCTTGGCGGTTGGGAGCTTGGGGAGGGGAATGAAGTGTGCCATCTTGCTGAAACGGTCAACTATGGTGAGAATGACGGTCATGCCACTTGAAGGGGGCAGCCCCGTGACAAAGTCAAGGGCGATGTGAGACCAGGGACGTCTGGGCACAGGCAGGGGCTGCAGCAATCCGGCTGGGGGCTGGCAGGACGACTTGTGTTGGTTGCAGATGGGGCAGGCTTGGACGAATTCCCGTACATCCTTTCTCAGAGAGGGCCACCAGAACCTCTGGGCGAGCAGGTTGTAAGTGCGGGTGGAGCCAGGGTGACAAGCTAGGCGGGAGTCATGTCCCCACTGAACGACCTGGGACCTCAGGTCTTCGGGGACAAAAAGGCGGTCAGCTGGGCAAGTGCTGGGACCTGGCTGGTTACGGAGAGCCTCCAGCACCTGTTCCTCAACAGCCCAGGTCAGAGCTGCAACGATGCAGGGACTTGGCAGAATCGACACAGGGTCCTTGGAGGGGGTGTCATCCTTCTGGAATTGACGGGAGAGGGCGTCTGGCTTGGTGTTGCGTGATCCAGGCCGGTATGACAGAGTGAAATTAAACCTGGTGAAGAACAGGGCCCAGCGGGACTGCCTGGAGTTCAACCGTTTGGCCGTGCGGATGTACTCCAAGTTCTTATGATCGGTCCAAACGAGAAATGGAATGGTGGACCCCTCCAGCCAGTGACGCCACTCCTCCAAGGCAAGCTTCACAGCCAGCAGCTCACGGTTCCCTATGTCGTAATTGCACTCAGAGGGGGACAACCGACGTGAGAAAAAGGCACAGGGATGGAGCTTCCTATCCTCCGCAGCCCACTGAGAAATCACAGCACCAACTCCCACATCCGAGGCGTCCACCTCCACAATGAATTGCCGGTCCACATCAGGCATCTGGAGGATGGGAGCGGAGGTGAACCTCACCTTGAGGGTACTGAAGGCTTTGTCGGCTGCTGGGGTCCAGGTGAAGGGTTGCTTGGTGCTGGTTAGAGCAGTGAGAGGGGCAGCAACGGTACTGTAGTTCCGGATAAACTTTCTATAGAAGTTAGCAAACCCCAGAAACTGTTGCAGCTTCTTTCTGTTCTCCGGAACTGGCCATGAAGTGACTGCTGATACTTTGGCAGGATCCATTTGGATACTTCCCTCTGCCACTATGTACCCCAGGAAGGCCACTGTCTTGACGTGAAACTCACATTTCTCTGCCTTGGCGTAGAGGGAATTCTCCAGAAGACGCTGAAGGACTTGCTGGACATGGCGGGTGTGTTCAGACAGGTTTCTGGAGTAGATTAAGATGTCATCCAGGTAAACGAAGACAAACTTGTTTAACATGTCCCGCAGTACATCATTCACTAGAGCCTGGAACACAGCAGGAGCATTGGTGAGGCCAAAAGGCATAACCAGATACTCGTAGTGGCCTGTTGGCGTATTGAATGCGGTTTTCCATTCATCTCCCTCCCGGATCCGCACTAGGTGGTAAGCGTTTCTGAGATCCAACTTGGTAAAAACAGTGGCTCCCTGGAGTAACTCAAAAGCAGAGGTGAGCAGAGGCAGAGGGTAACGGTTTTTCACTGTGATGTCGTTGAGTCCCCTGTAGTCGATGCAGGGGCGAAGAGATCCGTCCTTCTTCCCCACAAAGAAGAAGCCAGCACCAGCAGGAGATGAAGATGAACGGATTAATCCTGCGGACAGAGAGCCATTGATGTAGTCCTCCATGGACTTTCTTTCAGGAGCAGACAACGAATAAAGACGACCCTTTGGAGGGGCTGTTCCAGGGAGGAGGTCGATGGCACAGTCGTACGGTCGGTGAGGGGGCAGAGATGTGGCTCTTGCTTTGTTAAACACCTCTCTGAGACCATGGTAGCATTCTGGGACATTGGAGAGGTCAGGAGCGGAGTTAGTAGGTACTGGCCGAGGGGGTAGTGCGGCAGCAAGCAGGCAGGTACGGTGGCAGTCCTCTCCCCACTCCCTGATCACCCCGGTCACCCAGTCGAGCTGAGGGTTGTGCCGGCGGAGCCATGGGTAACCCAGGATGAGGGGTTGGCCTGGAGAGGGGAGCAGGTGAAACTGGATAGTTTCTTGATGGTTTCCGGACAGACCCATCGAGACCGGGGCCGTGACATGAGTGACCGATCCGAGTAAGTGTCCGTCCAGTGCCCGGGCAGGAATAGGAGGTGTCAAACGGAGGTTCTCCAGTCCCAGTTGGCGTGCCAGCTTGATGTCCATTATGTTGGCTTCGGCGCCAGAATCCACCAGAGCAGCCAGGGTGTGAGTTGAGTCAGAGAGGCGGAGGTGAACTTGCAGCAGGGGTTTGCGGTCGGAGGACTGGATGGTCATTGAACTCAACCGGACTCCCCCTATGCCCGGTGAGCTTCGGCCCTTTAAAGGGCAGGTTACCACACGATGTCCATCACCTCCACAATAGAGGCAGAGGTTTGAGGTGAAGCGGCGCTGGCGCTCTGCAGGAGTGAGAGAGGCTCGCCCAATCTCCATAGGCTCAGACTGATCAAGCTGACCTGGGTGAGTGGCAGTAGATGACAGGAGCCCAGTCGGATCTCTCCGAATGCCGGTAGTAGGTGGACCTTGGCGCCCCCTCTCACGACGACGGGTCTGTATCCTTCTGTCGATCCTGACAGTCAGTGCGATGGCTTCATCAAGAGTGGAAGGCAGTTCATGGGAGACCAACTCGTCCTTGATATAGTCAGCCAAACTATGGAAGAACGCGTCCACCAACGATGGTGTGTTCCAAGAACTTCGTCTAGCCAGGGTTCGGAAGTCGATGGAATGGTCTGCGACTGTACGTCTGCCTTGTCGAATACTGAACAGTTCACGAGACGCCTCTGCGGTTGGTGAATCCAGGTCAAACACCTTCAGCATCTCCTCAGCAAACAGGTCGAAGGTTGCACATGCGGGGGTTTGACGTTCGAACTCTGCTGTTCCCCAGAGTCGAGCTCGGCCCGTCAGGTGAGTGATGGCATACCCAACTTTAGCCCCCTCCGTGGCGAAGGTCCTTGGCTGCAAGGAGAACTGAAGTCGGCAGCTAGTCAGGAATGGCCGGACCTGGGTTGAATCGCCGTTGAACCGCTCGGGGTTTCCAATCTTGGGTTCCGGAGCAGCGGCTGCAATGACTGGGGCAGGTAACTCGGGGGCAGGGCTGGTGGGCAGACTGGCTGGGGTAAGGTTGGTGAGGAGTTGAATGATCATGGCGAGTTGTTGTTGCTGCTGCTGGAACTGCTGCTCATGCTCATCGGTTTCCATGTCGGGGAAAGTGTGCGCTGAGTCCATAATGGTCAGATCGTACTGTCACGGTTCAGACAGACGACCAGAGGACCACAATTGCGTCACACCAGAAAGTTTATTAAAACTTAAGGGAAAAGGGAAGTAGGGAGTGAATGAAGGCTCCAGGGGTAACAGGGATCCCGTCCAATGTGCTGGGTCTGTGCCCCCCCCAGTGGCAGCGATGCGTCCTATGAAGCCGGTGGCGGGTGGTCCAGAAGTCCTGGGGGGGGGAGACACAGACACAACAGGGCGGAATGAAACAAGGCAGCAGTACAGTTCCAGGGAAATCCAAAATACGTAGTAGCAAGGCAGAAGGCTGGTCAGAGTTACCGGGATTGAAGAGTAGTCAGGAGTCGTTATGGCAGAAGCAGGTCTGGATCTCCTGGGGCAGAAGAGTATCCAAAAATCAGGCAGGTCCGGGGTCACAAAACCAGGGTGAGCCAGAAGCGCGAGCAAACAGGTACCGGGTGTGAGCTTTGCAGACGATCTGACACCGGAGAGCTGAAAGACAGGGCCTTAAATACTGGGAGAGGTAGTGGGTAATGCAGCGCAGCTGGCAGAGTAATTAGAGCAGAGCAGAGCAGGGACAGGTGGAGCTAGTTAGGCTGAGTAGAGAGAGTGGTGAGCAGAGTGGAAGAAAATTAAGGTGGTAACCCGGTGGAGTGAGAGGCTCATGACACTTTGTTATTGTTTTAGTTAAGGATTCTAGCTTTAACACATTCGTTTTATTTATCTATAACATACTTAGAGAAGTTAGTACTTGGACCAGCTCGAGCATGCTCAAAACTGACTAAACCAAGCAAGCCATGATGAAGGCATTTTTAACGGTGAAAGACATGACAACGACTAATTGCAATTAACTACGCCATTGTACCACGCCCTTGTCCGTTTAAATCGACACTTTAAACGTCCATATGATATCTGGGCTACCGTGGGAATGCTCAGAATTAAAAACAGAATTATGGATTTCTGGAGTTACCGGGCGAAAGCGTCGCAAGCTGTCAAGGTCAGGGTGTCAATGATGGGTCTACGGGTGTGGATCCCTCGCCCCGGCTCCCCGGCACACCCTGCTCCTCAGACGAAGAGGAGAGGCTGCATCTTTCCGCCCCGGCAAGTGGGCACAGGGGGCGAAGGAGAGACCACCACACTGCTCTAGTTTAGGCTACATTAGCGTGTGCTAATGACCCAGAACCCCTACATCGTTGCGGACTACAAAAGGTCTATGGGAACCGCCGTCTCTGTCTTTCACACATAGCCCTGGAGGGATGCCCAAACGGTCTACCGTTGACAAAATCCATAACTCACCCTCTCTCAATGATAATCGATCGACATTCGTTTTAGGCAATACTAGTAACAACTCACTTTCAAGTTAATGCACCATGCACATATGCGCAACAGGTGCACATTCAATCGTGCTCAAAGTTCTATCCAAATAACATTTGGATAAGGCTATGTGGAGTTGCCTAAAGCAGCTAAATTTAACCAAACCTATGAAACACGTTACAAATATGTTAACTAGCCTTTGAAGAGAAGGTTGCACCTATTAAAACATTTGCACACAAATATTATAGACGCAGCAGTCAGATAGAATGGTGAGAAATAGAGAGAACCGTTCAATAGCAATGCACAACACTCCTTAATATTAATTCACCGAAAGCCGCATCTATACAGCCCAGTGTTTTCTTTCCCACTTCACTTGCCTCGGAGCCAGCCCCTGTGAGCCGGGTGACGTCATGCTGGCACACAGAAGATGGGAGTAGAAAGCATGGAAAAGCTAAGTGGGTGAAGCAAGTGGAGTTCTCCACCTTCCGCCTTTTCTGACACTTCTAATAAATATTACTAAGCTAAAGACTCGCATCAGAAAGTCACATAGGCTTCGGGTTTGAACAATAATTATTTTACCAGTCCTTGTTTATCAGTTAAGAAGAGCCTTGTTTTTTGTTGGTTTAGACTGTACTCGCTGGGTAGTCCGTCTGTTCTGGAGCGCCGATCCGGCAGTTTTCTAAACAACTTTGTGCGCGGTGTTGCGCTTGGAGCAACTGAGGATTTGTTGCCACTCGCCCCTTGTAGACGGCTCTCTATCCGGCTTTCGCGCTGCTGTCCACACGGCCTGGACCTTGTGTGACTCAACGTCCAAGACTTGCAAATTCTCCCAAATCCATCTTGGTACCTGGAATTTGGTAATCCTGGGAAAATATAGAGTTGGGCGACATTACAGAAATCGAATTGTTTTAGGGGAAGCTGTAGGCTATATTTCATGTTTTGATATTCTTCAGCTGATACTTTTGCACCGACAGTGGATTTTGATTCTTAAAATATAAAATAGTGTAGAACGACACTGTCCACGATGAGCAAACCCGCCTGTTCAACAAGTGGTTGTTTGGATATTCTGAATGTTAAATCAAGTAAGTAGGCTACAGTTCCTATTTGTTCTTCACCTACAATTAGGTATTCATATCTTTAGAATTGTATTAATTCAAACATGTATTAATAAAAAAAGTAATAAGATATTATGTGAAAAGCGTTGAAACATTCCGAAATTACAATTTGCGTTTACCTTGGAGTTGCTGTATCTGCTAACCCGTTTTATAACGGATTTATAATTATGAAGTCAATTTTGTTAAATAATTGTGCAAGTTCTAGGCCTACTCCCCACAAATATGACTAATTGAGCACTGGACAAGATTATGCGCTGTATATAGGCCTAGGCTTATACTTCTTATTTTTCCTGTTTAATTCTAGTTATTTGTTGCTTATCTAGCTTATTCTCTCATGGAAAAGTACACTGCATCATTCTGCTCGGGATGTGATGTTTATTTCTAAAAAGAAGAGTTACAAGACTGAGGAGGTGAGAGAAAGAATAGAGGTAAAACATGTCAAATGGGTTAGGGTTAGAATGTTCCTGAAATAGTGTGCGAAAGACACATACTATCTAGGCCTACATGGCTGAAAGAGAACACAAACTATAGGCTATAGCTTCTTGCTGTTTCCAATTTAAAGTCCGGCACTTGGAAAGACTATAGTGAGGTTTATCGAGGTAGGACAATGGGCCAATGTGCTTCCATGGGATGATAGCCCAGTCAGCTAATTTATTGATAAACAACTTTGTCTTGATGATGTCTATTTGTCAATATGTGTGTGTGTGTGTGTGTGTGTGTGTGTGTGTGTGTGTGTGTGTGTGTGTGTGCGTGCGCGCGCACGCGCATGTTGAAATACAGAATGTGTGTGCAAAAAACTGAAATAATGAGACAACAATTAGCCATATATTATGTATTCTGTACTAGCTTACATTAATTTTTATTCTTACATTAAGTGTTGCTAAACTTTATGCACGTCCAAACGAAATATGCCTAAAACGCATAGGTTATTATTCGTTTCACCAATGCCTGCTGGCTGGTTGCTATTTTGGCCTATTCGCATAGGCCTTGGCAAATCTCAGGCAGTAGCCTAATCTACAAGTATTCACTTTCATATAAATTTTTAATTAGAATAATTTACATCAACATCACAATCATTATTGTAGCCTAATATTGCTTTCCTCCAAGTTCATTGCACACCTTGTGTGTGGGTGGTCACGAAAACCTTTCGCTCAGTCAGTAAAACTCAGTCTAACTTATTTCAGCAGGTTTTGGGACTGATGGTAATTAGGGTAATGGAATATGCCATATATCTTTAAGCAATTACCGCACACAATGGCGACGACTGGGACCCCCATTGAGAGAAGTTAAAGACGTGTTCCCCCGCACACCAAAATCAAGTGTCATTCTTATTTTATTTTCCTCCAACAACAGCATTATATTAATTCTGCCCTTTATTAGTGCGTAGGCCTAATTATAATTGTTCAGTGAGGACAACATTGTGATATTGGATTAATTCGTTATATGAGACCTATTAGAGTTTCAGATGCACAATTAGGCTATTGCCAACTTGTGTTGATTGTTTCAAAGGTTATACAGTCATTATTTTTTTAACGAATAGTTTGAGTAACTTCGTTTAAGCCTATTTATTTGTTTTTGTTGTAGCCATGGCATCAAATCTTTTTTCAAAATCTTTTCACCCCGTGATATAGAAATGTAGCCTAATAGACAACCACTCTCGACACGTTGCATAATTGGTGTATTGAAGTCCCAACTCTTCGCCGAAATCGATTGTTTTTGCTGCTCTGTCGTTATGGGGTCGTATCCGAATTCCCATGCTACCCTTTTTGATGGGTGAATCAATGAGCAGGTGGCAAAACGTCAGTGAAATTACATAGCCGGCGTGTCCCGTCATAAAAATACTCCCTCATATACATACAAATATAATTATTTTAAATAGATTTGAATACAAATCAGAAATACAGAAATCAATTTTTTTTCATTTACTCCCGGGTCGATTTACATACACTTCATTTGAGTTGGTGCGCATTATTCTCTGTGCCGTCTCACTCCCTAATCCACAGGCCTATAGACCTGCGGGATAAAGCAGCTGTCGATTCCCATTATGAGGGGGAGTTGGCAGCTTGTCGAGATCGGGGCAGTCAGACGAGGTTCAATGGGGAAAATCATTAAGTTAACACTTTCCCTAATGTCTCCATTGTGTGCCCCCCGGCATTGTCTTTAGAGACCTCAGATATGACGCTTCCCACGAACTCAAAAGAAACGCGCGCGCGGGTACATGCCCATGGCCGGGCGACCTATTAAGGCACAGGACACTGCCCATTGTCACGTTGTGTATTTTGTTTTGTCGTCCCTCATTAACAGGGAGGGAGGGGGGTGATGAGGTGGAGGGGGTACAGTGCATGATTTTGGATGCAGAATTTATTATGATGGGTGCTCTTCCAAGCCTTTTATGACGCGTAAAACACCTTTCTGATTCTTGATTTTGAGCCACAAAATACATTAACTATCAAAAGGAATAAAGATTAATTAATTAATTTGTATTTATTTTTACCCAGGTCGTATCTTGGATATCCCGTGTAAAGTGTGTGGGGACCGGAGCTCTGGGAAACACTATGGCGTGTATGCGTGTGACGGCTGCTCTGGCTTCTTCAAGAGGAGCATCCGCAGAAACAGAACATACGTCTGTAAATCAGGCTCTCAGGTAATAGGCCTAACTACAGTGTTTCTCCATTTCATGTTAAATCTATTTTCAATTCAGGCTGTGACTTTCTCCTAAATGTATGCAAATATTACCTGTAGTTTTGGTGCACACATTACACATTTTACGCGTCTTAAGTTATTGGCCAGCCTTGAGTCTGCAGGGTTCAATCTCCCCTGAGATGTGTCTCTGAGAGGGCCCAGCAATCCAGGGCACGGCAAGGCCTAATTGCATCGCCTACCATGGCCATTGACTGGCGTTAAACACAGTCCTGCTTTAATTTATCAGGTGTAATCCAATCTAATGTAATGACACTAACCCGAGGATTTAGCCAACAGTGGGCAGGATATCCCTACTTATCCTCGGGGATAAGACCGCTGCTGAGCCGCGGGGGATCGAGTCAATAGCTATGATAATAACACATCCTTCACCTGTAGATTTTCCTCTCCCTCAAACAACGTGTTGATTTTCTTGTTCACTCACTGTGCCAGAGCAATTAAACTGAACTGTGATTCTCTCTCTCTCTCTCTCTCTCTCTCTCTCTCTCTCTCTCTCTCTCTCTCTCTCTCTCTCTCTCTCTCTCTCTCTCTCTCTCTCTCTCTCTCTCTCTCTCTCTCTCTCTCTCTCTCTCTCTCTCTCCCTCCCTCCCTCCCTCCCTCCCTCCCTCCCTCCCTCCCCCCCTCACGCTTTCTGTCTTTCTCCCTCTCTCTCTCTTTTCCAAAATAGGGAGGATGCCCCGTGGACAAAACGCACAGAAACCAATGCCGAGCGTGCCGCTTGAAAAAGTGTCTCGAAGTGAACATGAATAAAGATGGTAAACAGGCTTAATTGAATTATTATTTTGGCTATGGCAGTGACATTTCGGTTTAAAGTGGCCAAATCGGATGGAAACTGTATTTAACAGAATCAGCTGAGAGCGGGGTAAACAGAGGACGTATTCATAAATTTCTCATGAGAGGCAAAGCCTTTTACCTCAACAAGCTTCGAACAAAATAAAAAAGTTTATAAATAAGGCATTCACAGACCATTATTTTACTAAATTATTGTCCCTGCTCTCCAATTTCACAGCCGTTCAACACGAGAGGGGTCCCAGGACGTCTACCATACGCAAGCAGGTCGCCCTATATTTCCGGGGGCACAAAGAGGTGAACGGTTCTTCGACCCACTTCCCGGGCTCGAGCCTACCGGGGCCGCCTTTTTTCACTACGGTCACGCAACTGGAGCCACATAAATTGGAGATGAGCACAGTAGCCTGCACCCCGGAGAGGCAGGCCATCGTGGGACTGGCCCAGCCCACCCCGAAGGTAAACTCCTGTCCACTTCTCACCCTTCACTCATGGAGCAGCGCTATGTGGGCAAGGAGTCAACGAGGCCAAGCACGTTGTAAAGTGATTAATTTTTTCCACTTTTCAGCGCTTTAGAAGTTGATATTCTGGTCCTGATTCAGCAGCTTCGAGTCACATAATCTGTCATTCATATTTTCACCTAAATCCAATGCAGGCAACATGAGTTTATAGTCTACATCTTAGTCTAGTGTTGGTGCTTAGAGTTTTATGAGATACACACATAGGCCTATTTGTCACCAACGTGCAGCATGTTATTTATTAGTCCTATACCAAATTATTTTTATTTTATTCAAATGGAACCCAAAGGCGCTATTTGTTTATTGACCTCTTGCATTGTAGTACCCTCACGAGGTCAGCAGCACGCCCATGTACCTCTATGAGGTCGCTACTGAGTCCGTCTGTGAGTCAGCCGCGCGCCTGCTGTTCATGAGCATTAAGTGGGCCAAGAGCGTGCCTGCCTTCTCCACGCTCCCCTTACCTGACCAGGTAAGCCACTATATTCAGTATATGGATATTATAGGCTAGATATTAGCCAATTAGCGACATTATTAAGCTATCCCTTTCCAAAGAGAACAGTTACAATTCCATAGCCCTATATTCATTAATCAAATAATATGACTAATGTGTGCAAATCATAAATCCCTATCTACATTTTCTTAAAAGTATATTACCTATACTCATGGGGCGCTGACTGAGGTTTGTAATCCGTTTTGCAGCTGATCCTCCTGGAGGACGCCTGGAGGGAACTTTTTGTTCTGGGCATAGCGCAGTGGGCCATTCCGGTGGACTCCAACACCCTGCTCGCTGTTTCCGGTATGTAATCCAAATGATCAACAGCTTAACTCTATTTATTAGACTTAGGCTACTTACTATCATGTTTTGTTTAGATTATTTCTGTTTCAGTTCCCTAAAATTTAAATGTGGCGTTGGAAAGAAAACGAAAATGGAGACAGATTTTCCATTCATTTTCTGTTTTTAGAAATATTCACATTATCCTCAATACAATGTAACTAAACTTTGTAAATGTTTGTGCATATGTTTTGTAGCTAATATCGTTATTGTCCCCCCCTCCATATTTGAAGGTATGAATATAGACAACACAGAATCCCAGCGGATGAATAAAATAATCTCAGAAATACAAACCCTGCAAGAGGTAGTTACCTGCTTCAGACAGCTGCGTCTGGACGCAACTGAGTTCGCCTGTTTGAAGTGCATCGTCACGTTTAAAGCTGGTGAGTTAAAGAGGGGGTACTCAAAAATTATTTTAAAGGAAATTATCCTCACTAAAGTCATAAGAAGGCAGGGTTGGGGTCAATGTCATTTGAATTCAGTAAAATAGCCAGACATTCGTTGGTGGGGGGACAGCAATTCTACACATTTTGCCATTGGGCAAAGAGAAAAATTTGCAGCTTTATAGCTAATCTCATGCTATTCTACACATTTCGCCATTAGGCTGAGAGAAAACGTTGGTATACAGAAGATAGCCCTATTTGGTAAAATACCAAGTCCATATTATGGCAAGAACAGCCCAAATAAGCAAAGAGAAACGACAGTCCATCATTACTTTAAGACATGAAGGTCATCAATACAGAACATTTCAAGAACTTTGAAAGTTTCTTCAAGTGTAGTCGCAAAACACATCAAGCGCTATGATGAAACTGGCTCTCATAAGGACCGCCACAGGAATGGAAGACCCAGAGTTACCTCTGCTGCAGAGGATAAGTTCATTAGAGTTACCAGCCTCAGAAATTGCAGCCCAAATAAATGCTTCACAGAGTTCAAGTCACAGACACATCTCAACATCAACTGTTCAGAGGGGACTGTGTGAATCAGGCCTTCATGGTCGAATTTCTGCTAAGAAACCACTACTAAAGGACACCAATAAGAAGAAGAGACCTGCTTGGGCCAAGAAACACGAGCAATGGACATTAGACCGGTGGAAATTTGTCCTTTGGTCTGGAGTCCAAATTTGAGATTTTTGGTTCCAACTGCCGTGTCTTTGTGAGATGCGGTGTGGGTGAACGGATTATCTCCGCATGTGTAGTTCCCACCGTAAAGCATGGAGGAGGAGGTGTTATGGTGTGGGGTTGCTTTGCTGGTGACACTGTCTGTGATTTATTTAGAATTCAAGGCACACTTAACCAGCATGCCTACCACAGCATTCTGCAGTGATACGCCATCCCAGCTGGTTTGGGCTTAGTGGGACTATCATTTGTTTTTCAACAGGACAATGACCCAACACGCCTCAAGGCTGTGCAAGGGCTATTTTACCAAGAAGGAGAGTGATGGAGTGCTGCATCAGATGACCTGGCCTCCACAATCCCCAAACCTCAACCCAATTGAGATGGTTTGGGATGACGGCAGAGTGAAGGAAAAGCAGCCAACAAGTGCTCAGCATATGTGGGAACTCCTTCAAGACTGTTGGAAAAGCATTCCAGGTGAAGCTGGTTGAGAGAATGCCAAAAGTGTGCAAAGCTGTGATTAAGGCAAAGGGTGGCTATTTGAAGAATCTCAAATATTGTCACGCTCTGGCTCCGGGACTGTGTAGTTTGAGCCAGGGTGTATTCATTTGGTTGTGTTGGGTATAGGGTGTGTTCATTTGGTTGTGTTTTGGTTTTGGTTGTAGTGTCTTGTCTCGTCATGTGACTCCCAATCGGAGGTAACGAGTGTCAGCTGTCGGCTCGTTATCTCTGATTGGGAGCCATATTTAAACTGTCAGTGTTCACCTTAGGGTTGTGGGTTTTTGTTCCTTGTCAGTCTTTGTTACTGTGGACTTTACGATTCGTCTATTTGTTTTGGTACTTTAATTAATAAAGTCTATCATGTTCGCTCAACGCGCTGCGCTTTGGTCTCCCTCATTTGACGATCGTGACGGAAAAACCCACCAAAAAAGGACCAAGCAGCGTGTCCAGGAGCAAGGAGACTGGACATGGGAGGAAGCGCCGGGTAAGGAGATCGAGAGGCTGGCGATGGCCCAGGTGGGCAAATCGTGGTCCTGGGAGGACATGCTCGGGGGCAAGGGACCTTGGGGGAGGATCAAGGCCCTGGCGAGAGAGGAGCAACGGCGTCAGCAGGGCCATCGTCGGAGGGACGAGAGGCAACCCCAAAAAGTTTTTTGGGGGGGGCACATGGCTTGGGCGGCTGGGCAGCAGGAGGCTGCCACAGGGAGACGTGGAGAGAAGGCTACCGGATTACGGGAGCCATTGGCGAGTAGAGGGAGGGAAGTAGTGGAGGCACGGCGTGAGAGACTGAGGTGTGTTACCAGTCCGGTCCGGCCCGTTCCTGATCCCCGGTTAAGGCCAGTGGTGTGTGTTCCCAGTATGGACCGGCCTGTTCCTACTCCACGCACCAAGTCCACGGTGTGCGTCGCCAGCCCAGCCCGGCCTGTTCCTGCTCCACGTACCAGACCTACGGTGTGCGTCGCCAGCCCGGCCCGGCCTGTTCCTGCTCCACGCACTAAACCTACGGTGTGCGTCGCCAGCCCAGCCCGGCCTGTTCCTGCTCCACGCACTAAACCTACGGTGTGCGTCGCCAGCCCAGCCCGGCCTGTTCCTGCTTCTCGCATCAAGCCTACGGTGTGCGTCGCCAGCCCAGCCCGGCCTGTTCCTGCTCCACGCACAGAGCCTACGGTGTGCGTCGCCAGCCCAGCCCGGCCTGTTCCTGCTCCACGCACAAGACCTACGGTGTGCGTCGCCAGCCCAGCCCGGCCTGTTCCTGCCACCCGCACCAAGCCTACGGTGTGCGTCGCCAGCCCGACCCGGCCTGTTCCTGCCACTCGCACCAAACCTACGGTGCGCGTCGCCAGCCCGGTCCGGCCTGTTCCTGCCACCCGCACCAAGTCTACGGTGCGCGTCGCCAGCCCGACCCGGCCTGTTCCTGCCACTCGCACCAAACCTACGGTGCGCGTCGCCAGCCCGGTCCGGCCTGTTCCTGTTCCACGCACAGAACCTACGGTGTGCGTCGCCAGCCCGAACCGGCCTGTTCCTGCCACTCGCACCAAGCCAAGGGTGCGAGTCGTCAGCCTGGTTCAGCTCGTCCCTGCTACTCGCACCAAGCCAAGGGTGCGAGCCGTCAGCCTGATCCAGCCCACTCCTGCTACTCGCACCAAGCCAGGGATGCGAGTCGTCAGCCTGGGGAGGCCCGTTCCGGCTCCACGCATCAAGCCTAGGGTGCGTTTCGTCGGCCCTGTCCGGCCCGTTCCTGCTCCCCGCACCAAGTCTGTGGTGCGTTTCGTCAGCCCTGTCCGGCCCGGTCCCGCTCTCCGCACCAAGTCAAGGGTGCGCTTCGTCAGCCCGGTCCGGCCCATTCCTGCTCCCCGCGCCAAGGCAGTGGTGCGCGTCGTCAGCCTGGTAAGGCCCGTTCGTCCTCCACGCACCAAGCCAGGGGAGCGTGTCGTCAGTCCGGCTCCGGCCAGCGGGGCTAGACAGGACCAGGGGTACTTTGGGGGGTTGGAGAGGAGGTGGGGATCAAGGCCGGAGCCAGAGCCACCGCCGAGGAGGTATGCCCGCCCAGCCCTCCCTTGTTTAGCCCGTATTGAGGCGCGGTCGCAGTCCGCGCCTTTAGGGGGGGGTACTGTCACGCTCTGGCTCCGGGACTGTGTAGTTTGAGCCAGGGTGTATTCATTTGGTTGTGTTGGGTATAGGGTGTGTTCATTTGGTTGTGTTTTGGTTTTGGTTGTAGTGTCTTGTCTCGTCATGTGACTCCCAATCGGAGGTAACGAGTGTCAGCTGTCGGCTCGTTATCTCTGATTGGGAGCCATATTTAAACTGTCAGTGTTCACCTTAGGGTTGTGGGTTTTTGTTCCTTGTCAGTCTTTGTTACTGTGGACTTTACGATTCGTCTATTTGTTTTGGTACTTTAATTAATAAAGTCTATCATGTTCGCTCAACGCGCTGCGCTTTGGTCTCCCTCATTTGACGATCGTGACAAATATAAAATATATTTTGATTTGTTTAACACTTTTTTGGTTACTACATTATTCCATATGTGTTATTTCATAGTTGTGATGTCTTCACTATTATTTTACAATGTAGAAAATAGTAAAAAATAAAGAAAAACCCTAGAATGAGAAGGTGCTTCCAAACGTTTGACTGGTACTGTAGAGTGAGCTCCAAAAGTATTGGGAAAGTGACACATTTTTTGTTGTTTTAGCTCTGTACTCCAGCAATTTGGATTTGAAATGATACAATGACTCTGATGTTAAAGTGCAGACTGTCAGCTTTAATTTGAGGGTATGTTCATCCATATCGGGTAAACCGTTTAGAAATTACAGCACTTTTTGTACATAGTCCCACTATTTAATTGGGACAAATTCACGTGTTGTAAAAAGTCAAGGATTTGGTCCCATATTCATAGCACACAATGACTACATTAAGCTTGTGACTCTACAAATTTGTTGGATGCATTTGCTGTTTGTTTTGGTTGTGTTTCAGATTATTTTGTGCCCAATATAAATGAATGGTAAATAATGTATTGTGTCTTTTTGGAGTCACTTTTATTGTAAATAAGAAAATAATATGTTTCTAAACACGTCTACATTAATGTGGATGCTACCATGATTACGGATAATCCTGACTGAATCGTGAATAATGATGAGTGAGGAAGTTACAGAGACATAAATATGATACCCCCCCCATCCCCTGTTATTGTAATGGTGAGAGGTTTGCATGTTTTGTGGGTGTGATATTTGTGCGTCTATGAATTCTATTTGATGTTGTTTGCATGTTTAGGTAAAAATACAAATAATGTTCCGTTTGGAACTCTGACAAGTAGAGAGCATTTTTGTTGTTGTTGCTCAATCTGATTGGGTGGACCTGGCTCCCCGGTGGGTTGGCCTGGGCCCATCCAGGCCCATCCGTGCCTACACAACGTTTTGAATTCCAGTCAATTCAGGAAGTACACTGAAATTCCAATTCCAATTCTCTTCAATGCTTTTCAATTATGAACATTTGGAATTGGAATTTGGTGTACATTCTGAAATTGATTGGAATTTAAATGGAATTGACCCCAACCCTGCAAGAAGGTCATCAATAGGTCAGAAAAAAAGAAAATAAATTGAATAGCTAAGGATGTTAAAGCCAAATAACATGTTTTTTTTTAACATTACAATGCAGATGTCTGAAGTACTTTGGCCAACACGTATGAACATTTCAATTGAAAGCAATGCATTTGTCTGGTGCAGCGTGAATATAATGGCAGTCAGTAACCATGCTGTCTATGCCTTTTCCCTTCAAGCAGTGCCAACACATGACGGGTCGGAGTTGAGGAGTTTCCGCAACGCCAGTGCCATTGCTGCTCTACAGGACGAGGCCCAGCTCACCCTAAACAGTTACATACACACCAGGTGAGACATTTGATCTAAACAAACAGTTGCTCAATCTTTTTTCCTTAACAGATATGCTCTTGTTTAATTCAGCTATTTGTTCCATTTACCAAAATACTTGGCACACAGGTGGCCAATATGGCCATATTTACTGTATCTACAATAGGCTATTTTGCAGCAAGATAGGTTACCCTGCAAACAAAATGAGTCGTTAGGCCGTCCCCAGAATGTCACGAAATGGACATCAGGACATTGTGCCATTTCTCAATTCTCAATATTGAGCAAATGGCAACACTTTACAACCCAGTATGTAGGCTAATATGGTTTTGAAATGATGCGCCCGCAGAGTGTAGCGCACCATTTGCATTGAACACATCAGGTAGCCTAGGGCTACAGACAGAACATTTTTGAAAGGACATTAAATGTACTGATAGATTCATCAACTACATGGCTATTTAGCAACAATATCATACTTAGAGATAGCAATCTAGCTACATTCTTAGAAAAAAGGTTCCTTATAGAACCAAAAAGTGTTCGCTTGCTTCATATATGGAACCTCTAAAAGTTCTATATAGAACCCTTTATAGGGTTCTTTGATCAGAACCCCAAAGGTTCTTCTTCACTGAACCAAAATTGGTTCCATATAGAATCCTGTATGGTGCCATTTATGAATTATGTTTACTACTAATAAATAGTAATATTTTTTGCTAAGAATATAACATAATAAACAATTAAATAATCGACAAAAGAATACCAAACATAGTTTGGAAATATGCACTGGTGGCCAGGGAGTCATCTCTTTGTTTGAATGATGGCCCACGTCAATCTTGGTACCAACTCTGGCTGACTTCT
This sequence comes from Coregonus lavaretus, assembly GCF_964263955.1. Classification (NCBI taxonomy): domain Eukaryota; kingdom Metazoa; phylum Chordata; class Actinopteri; order Salmoniformes; family Salmonidae; genus Coregonus; species Coregonus lavaretus. The sequence goes on from NC_140020.1 coordinate 33,570,705, forward strand.
TTATGGAACAAGTACAGTATGGGTTGGTGCCTGGCTGGTTCGTGAGAAAAAAAAAAAATGAATAAATAAATAAGCATGAGTTAATCTGCCAAAATGAAGACAAGTAGCTATGCAGACATATAATTATTATGACGTAGAAGAACAACTTACATGCAGCTGTTGTCAGCAGTAGCCAAAGAGAGATCATCTGCCTCTGATAGTTGGGTTACTGCCATACTTTGCAAATAAATACATATTGTGTTAAAGTCCCAGTGCAGTCAAAAACGTGATTGTCCTGTGTTTTATATATATTTCCACACTATGAGGTTGGAATAACACTGTGAAATTGTAAAATGATGATGATTCCCTTTTAGTGTACTAAAACTGTTTGAAAAGACCGCCTGAAATTTCAGCCTGTTTTGGTGGGATGGAGTTTTGGCCTGCCTGGTGACATAAATGAGTTAATAAACCAATAAGAAAGAGAGTTCCAAACCTCTCTGCCAATAACAGCTAGTTTTCAGTTTTCCCCTCCCCACTCAGACCACTCCCAGACAGTCCTAGCAAAATTCTTGCTTCAGTCATTGCTCTTTGCTAACAACCATGGAAACCATTTCATGAAGCTCCCGACGAACAGATCTTGTGCTGACGTTGCTTCCAGAGGCAGTTTGGAACTTGGTAGTGAGTGCTGCAACTGAGGACAGACGATTTTTACGCGCTATGTGCTTCAGCATTTGGTGGTCCCGCTCTGTGAGCTTGTGTGTCCTACCACTTCGCGGCTGAGCCGTTGTTGCTCCTAGATGTTTCCACTTCACAATAACAGCACTTACAGTTGACAGGCACAGCTCTAGCAGGGCAGAAATTTGACGAACTGACTTGGAAAGGAGGCATCCTATGACGGCGCCACATTGAAAGTCACTGCGCTCTTCAGTAAGGCCATTCTACTGCCAATGTTTGTCTATGGAGATTGCATGGCTGTGTGCTCGATTTTATACACCTGTCAGCAACGGGTGTGGCTGAAATAGCCGAATCCACTAATTTGAAGGGGTGTCCACATACTTTTGTATATGTAGTGTATTACTTTTTGTCCATATCATCCAGCTCTATGAGAATGTCCTAAAAACGTCCTTGATGACATCCCCGGAACGTACTGGGAACTAGACAGAGCCCTCTTGGACCATGACAACGTACTAACGTGAGCAAACTAGGACCTGTATGAAACATTCCTGTGTGGTCGTTGAATGTCATGAGGAGAACGTCCTGTCAGAGCCAAAAGGGGACGCTCCCTAATGGTCATGAAAATACTTTATTGTAATGTTCTGTCGGTAGCAAGCCAGGACCTGTTTTCATATTTATTCAAAATTCCTGTTCTTCTTGAAGATTTCTCAAGGAGCACTAAAGCTTATACCAAGCTTTCTATTTTCAAAGCCTTTTATATTTAATTCAGCTCATGTCATGCTAATTTTGCTTTTTGCGACCTGCGGAAACAACTTTGAAGACAACGACCACAAAATGTAAAATCCTCAAAGTTGTTACAGAAACCTGCACCACCTGGATATAATGTTAGAGAAAGACCCCACTGAACGATCCAGAACATGAATAATCATAGTTTGGTCAAATGCATTTTAAGACATAGGGAAGTGAAATTTCATCACCAAAGCGAGTTTTTGGCCACTCTGGGCAGAGTGGAATATTTGCATCTTTCTTGTTTTTGTTATTTGCAGATATCCAACTCAGCCCTGCCGCTTTGGGAAGCTGCTCCTACTTCTACCAGCTCTGCGGTCAGTCAGCCCATCCACCATAGAAGAAGTATTTTTCAAGAAGACCATCGGGAACGTGCCCATCACAAGACTCCTCTCTGACATGTACAAATCAAGCGATATATGAGTTTATTTCCACCACATCAACATTACGCGCACTAGCCAAGAGTGTCTGATAAGGCTCACAGACACAAACATTTGAATGAGCACGTGGCAAATTGAACTTGAAGAACATAAAAACCTTGATTTGACCAATCTTTGGGTTAGCCTTACGTTTTGAGGATGTATACTGAACAAAAATATAAACAGAACATGTGTTGGTACCATATTTCATGAGCTGACATAAAAGATCCCAGAATTTTTCCATACGCTCAAAAAGCTTATTTCTCTCAAATTTTGAACACAAATTTGTTTGCATCCCTGTTAGTGAGCAAGTTAATCCACTTTTCCAAGTTAATCCACCCACATGACTGGTGTGGCATATCAAGAAGCTGATTAAACAGCATGTTCATTAAACAGGTGCACCTTGTGCTGGGGACAATAAAAATACACTCTACAATGTGCAGTTTTGTCACACAACACAATGCCACAGATGTCTCAAGTTCTGAGGGAGCGTGCAATTGGCGTGTTGACTGCAGAAATGTCAACCAGAGCTGTTGCCAGATAATTAAATGTTTATTTCTCTACCATAAGCCGCCTCCAACGTCATTTTAGAGAATTTGGCAGTACGTCCAACCGGCTTCACAACCACAGACCACATGTAACCACGCCAGCCCAGGACCTCCATATCCGGCTTCTTCACCTGTGGGATCGTCTGAGACCAGCCACTCAGACAGCTGATGAAACTGAGGAGTAGTTCTGTCTGTAAAAAAAAAACTCATTCTGATTGGCTGGGCCTGGCTTCCCAGTGGGTGGGCCTATGCCCTCCCAGGCCCACCCATGGCTGCGGTCCTGCCCAGTCATGTGAAATCCATATATTAGGGCCTAATGAATTCATTTCAATTGACTGATTTCTTTATATGAACTGTGACTCAGTAAAATCGTTGAAATTGTCGCATTTATATTTTTGTTCAGTATAATGTCCCTAATAGAATTGCCTAGCCAATTTAAGTAGGCTACAATTTCACAAAATACTGCAATCTCTGGTTTACACAAAATAAGGACATTCTTTAGTTGAAATCAGCCATCTGTGCGCAATTGATGAACCTTTAAAATGTAGAGATGTTTTTGAGTGTCTCTAAGACCAATGAGCTTTACGACCAATGCCCTTTCAATCTTTTATTGCAATGTTCAATCTGATCGAATGGAAGAAACCAAAAAAGATGATTCGCAGCACGAGCCACGGTCAGATGTGCAATGGGTTGCTGTCCCTTTGACTCAATGCTGAAACCAAAGGCCGTGAAGCGTCACAACTGCCTCCATGAATATGAGGGGCCACCTCCTCAAGGTAGGACAACGCTGACTGTCCTCTATTAGCTTGTGTGATGATCCCATACAAGAGAGGATTGAGAGGTACGAGTACTTGACAAATGCTACCCTAGAATGGAGAAATAAAACAACTAATTGGTATGTGCAGGTTTCAGTGTTCAAGGCTGAGTGAAATGTTGCCTGTTTGCGTTTGTGTGTCAGTGTGTGGGGAAGCATTAAAATGATTAGGCCTACTTTCTGTGAAGTTAGACACTAACACTGGAAAAAAATATTCAGCACTTGGATTTGAGGATTTTGTTGTTGGCTGTAAATATTTTTCTCTGTTGTACAAAGTGGGAGTTTTAATCTTGTGAGAGTTGTACTGAAATATATTAGAAGAATAAATGATATTCAAATATGGGTGTCCCAAATTGTCATTTAGTTACCCTATACCACAATGTTTGTGAAATTGATTTACATTTCTTTTTTGACTAAATATGCTTCCCAGCTCTCTCAGGTACAGTGCCTTCAGAAAGTATTCATAACCCTTGACTTATTCCACATTTTGTTGTGTTACAGTCGGAATTCAAAATGGATTAAATATATACCCCATATAACACCCCATATAATGAAAAAGTGAAAACATGTTTTTAGAAATGTTTGCAAATGTCTTGAGCATACATAAATATCTCATTTACATACAGTACCATTGTTTCTCTTTGCTTATTTAAGCTGTTCTTGCCATAATATGGACTTGGTCTTTTACCAAATAGGGATATCTTCTGTATACCACCCCTACCTTGTCACAACACAACTGATTGGCTCAAACGCATTAAGAAGGAAAGAAATTCCACAAATTAACTTTTAAGAAGGCACACCTGTTAATTGAAATGCATTCCAGGTGACTATCTCATGAAGCTGGTTGAGAGAATGCCAAGAGCTGTCGTCAAGACAAAGCGTGGCTATTTGAAGAAAAACAAATATAAAATATATTTAGATTTGTTTAACACTTTCTTGGTTACTACATGATTCCATAGGTCCTTTCCGGTGACAAGCATATCCATAACATGATGCAGTATGAAAAATGTATGCACTCACTAACTGTACGTCGCTCTGGATAAGAGCGTCTGCTAAATGACTAAAATGTAAAAATGTAAATGTGTTATTTCATAGTTTTGATGTCTTCACTATTATTCTACAATGTAGAAAATAGTAAAAATAAAGAAAAACCCTTGAATGAGTAGGTGTCCAAACATTTGACTGGTACTGTAAGTATTCACAACCCTTTTGCGGCGATTACAGCTGTGAGTCTTTTTGGGTAAGTCTCTAAGAGCTTTGCACATCTGGATTGTACAATATTTGCCAATTATTCTTCAAGCTCTTTCTAGTTGATTGTTGATCATTGCTAGACAGACATTTTCAAGTCTTGCCATAGATTTTTAAGCCGATTTAAGTCAGAACTGTAACTAGGCCACTTAAGAACATTCAATGTCGTCTTGGCAAGCAACTGCAGTGTAGATTTGGCCTTGTGTTTTAGGTTATTGTCCTGCTGAAAAGTGAATTCGTCTCCCAGTGTCTGTTGGAAAGCAGACCGAACCAGGTTTTCCTCTAGGATCTTGCTTGTGCGTATAGCTGTATTCCATTTATTTTTATCAAAAAAAAAACTCCCTGGTCCTTTCCGGTGACAAGCATACCCATAACATTATGCAGCCACCACCATGCTTGAAAATATGAAGAGTGGTACTCAGTGATTGAATTTGCCCCAGACATAACGCTTTGTATTCAGCATAAAAAGTTAATTTCTTTGCCACATTTTTGCAGTATTACTTAAGCACCTTGCTGTAAACAGGATGCATGTTTTGGAATATTTTTATTATGTACAGGTTTCCTTCTTTTCACTCTGTCATTTAGGTTAGTATTGTGGTTATGTTGTTGATCCATCCTCAGTTCTCATATCACAACTGTTAAACTCTGTAACTATTTTAAAATCACCATTGGCCACATCGTGAAATCCCTGAGCAGTTTCCTTCCTCTCCGGCAACTGAGTTAGGAAGGACGCCTGTATCTTTGTAGTGACTGGGTGCATTATTACACCATCCAAAGCCTAATTAATAACTTCACCATGTTCAAAGGGACATTCAGTGTCTGCTTTTTTTTATTTTTTTTACATATCTACCAATCGGTGCCCTTCTTTGCGAGGCATTGAAAAACCTTCCTGGTCTTTGAGGTTGAATCTGTGCTTGAAATTCACTACAGGATTGAGGGACCTTACAGATAGTTATGTGTGGGGTACAGAGATGGGGTAGTAATTCAAAAATCTGGTTAACCACTATTATTGAATACATAATGAGTCCATGCAACTTATGCGATTTGTTAAACACATTTTTACTCCTGAACTTATTTAGGCTTGCCATAACAAAAGGGTTGAAAACTTATTGACTCAAGACATTTCAGCTTTTAATTTAAAAAAATGTCTGCAAACAAAATTTTACTTTGACATTATGGAGTATATTGTGTAGATCAGTGACACAAAATCTAAATTTAATCTAGTTTAAATTCAAGCTGTCACACAACAAAATATGGAAAAAGTAAAGGCACTTTACAAGGCAGTTTTGGAATCCAAAATCACTTGAGCATGACCCACAATGAAGGTTACAATTCCCTGAAACTCCAGTGAGAACAAATGCCATTGGTTTTAAAGCTAGGCTGCAGTAAAGTGCACATTGAGCCATGACCAATGCAATGCCCCAGATGCAATAATACATTTGCTCAGGGGTTTCAAGTGTTGTCTGATGAATCAAGGGCTTTACCTTTAATTGCGTTTCATATTCAGTATAATGATTGAAAAAACCTCAAGCACAATTAAAAACATCATTAGTAGCAGTCAATGTCGTTCAATCCAATTAAAGTGAAGCAAAACAGGGTTCAGCAGGCTATCTACCATGGTTGCCATTGACAGGGGGATCTAACCTCTGTATATCAGAAGCAGCATGGACCAATGTGTGTGTCTATTCACTGAAATCTTTACTCAGGAAAAACATGACAACGCATCACCTCATGCGTATGAGTGAGTTTGACCTGTTTTATTGGAAAATGTTCTAAATAAACTAAATGGCACAGCAGTATACACATTTCATAAACGCACAGTCAGTTGGTAGAAATGCTGTGGGGTTCCCCTCTCTGGTGCATTTTCTCATTATAAAATAATTTACAGGCTAACTAAAAGGGGAAGTGCTGGCTGGTAGTACACACAGAGACACACATGCTTCAGTTTATGGTAGGGATGGACCGTCTACAAAGTGTGATTTTCAGAGTCAGGGACAAAGTGTGCCAAGTCACAGTTATGGTGGTGAGGACAATCATTCCAATTGGACATTGAATAGAAACAACAGTGTGTAATGTATGGGGTTTCAACATGAGGATTGCATACATGGAAACTTGAAAGGTATTTTTTTATATATTTCTTTAAAAATGAAAATATCCAAGACATACCTCACTGATAAATATAGATAACATACTGTAAAACACCCAAGTTCGTGGCATTGAGACAACAAAAACGATATATTATTTTCAACCACAGTTATTACACGTAGACCATTTCCTAGTTTGATCCAATTGAGAGTTGAAAACGAGCACTACATGAGATCACTAATCAAAACGGAGATAAAAGACAAAGAAAGAAGAAAAGTGATTGCAAACAAAAGAAGAGTGAAGAAGATCTTACAAGTGTTTGTGGTCGGAGCAGAGCAGGACCGTTAGCAGTAGAGAGAGCCGGGGCCTGGCTGAGGATAGACCAGGGCCGAGAGTGGCCCGGGGCTGGCCCGTGTGGTGGCCCTTGTCTTAGGCTTGTCGTATTTTGGAGGGGGTATAGGTTTTGTCCACAGACTCATCCTGTAGAAACATGTGCAGACAGCGCTCGTTCTGGGCCAAGGGGTGACCAGCCACTCTGAAACACAAAACAGGGAGAGACACAGAGGTTACAAGTGGTTATGAATACATGTTGTTACAGTCCGTCTGACATGGCCACAAAGTACATGGTAACAAAGAACACATTTTGTACATTCTTTTTTTTCCTGGAGAAAAATCTCTAAATACATTCTTTACCATAATGACTTCCTTACTTAATCCTCTTTGTTCCTATGTGGAACATAGGGCTTCCATGAGAGAGTGCCATGAGAGAGATTGACCATAATAGGACAGTATTAAAGTACTGTGTAAAGTGTTGTCAAAAGTTAAGCAAAATGTGCCCACATTTTCAGCAGGTTTGTTTTGTCCAAATGGTCAGATCAGGTGTATTTAGAAGACCACTGACCTATGTATGATGGAATTGAGAGGGGAACAGGGAACACCTTTACTAAATGTTATTTTACATTCATAATGTCCCCATGTCACATCTGGAGCAGGAGGCAGAGAATTTGATAGAGAGGAAAGTATTCTGGGAAGCTGCTCATAATTACCATCAAGGTCAGGGAGAGGGATGGAGAGAGAGAGAAAGAAAGAAAGATGGAGGGGGGAAGCAAAGGAGAACAAGGGAGCAAAAACGTGAAAGGGCACCTGAGACCAAAAATAAATCTACTTCCTCTTAACAGACCAATTTCCCATGACAGACATACTCTCATCATCCTATGTACTCAGCTACATTCTTAAATGGGAAATATTTCTGAAGGGCAAGCATGACCCCAAGGGTTCATGTACAGCAGAAACATTGTGGAGGATTTGAGGAGGCTTCCATTTGCCATTAGATGAGCATGTTGAGCCCCCCCTCCCGACACTCCATGCATGACTCAATCAAAACTGACATTTTTTTATGGGGTTCAATTAAACTGTAAATAAGCTGGCCCCTGGTCACACACAACCCTGTCCCCACTCCTCCATCCTAACTCTGACCGTATTCACACATTTTGTTTTTGAACAATATGGCCAGCGAACTTCCCTTGTGCTGTTCTCTCCCCTCTGCTGGGTTGTTTAGAAGTGATAACCATGTTTACCTCTAGGTAAAAGGTTCTCTCCACAATATACTCAATCACAGTTCATAACAGCAGAGCGAACCAACTCCACTCCGCTGTGCAGCTATTAAGTCTGAACAATGCCATGATCAACAGCAGTGTTTAATTTGAGGGAAAAAAATATTAATTACCAACACATTCTTCGCTCTTTCGAATAAAAAACAATTTTTTCTCTCTCGCCACAGTCTTTTAGCGTACTTAATATTCTAACAGGTATAATTTGCACATGAAACAAAGATAATAGCCAAGTCTGCAATCAAAGCAAATAATAACAGCCCCACTGTAACTTTTATTGTTCTCTACGTGGGGGTGAGAACACCTTGGGTAAAAAATAAGCAGGGGTGCACACACCATCCATCAAGGAACCGCTCGCTGTAATTTGAGACTCAATTATCATAAATTACACATATAAGATAAAACTAATTTATGAAAAAAACAAGTACTAAGGGACGCACTTGCAGCCTCTTGTTCCTTTAACAGGCAATTATGAAGGAGAATGAAGGAGTAGAGATGGGGAGATGTCCTGCTGTATGTGTACAGTCTTAACGATGCCAAGAAAGATGAGAGAAAATCTGATTTATGTTAAATGTTTCATAGGCTCCTAAGGTTAAGATTGAGCCAAGAGTGACTGCATTGAAATGTTTAACAAACACACACGCCTACATGTACGCTCCCACACACACCTGACATCAATCAAAAAGTAGTAATAAATCGCAACACAGCACAACATCCAGGTTCTGTCTGTGTAGGATCTTGTCTGTGTAGACTCACTTGTTGAGGAACTGCTCCAGCCCAGCTCTCCGCTCCTCGATGAAAGAATCGTCAAATATCCCATCGTCCCCTCGGAACGGCAGCTGTCTGAACAGAGCCTTCCCTGGGAGAGGGGGTACCACCACCTGAGAGGGACACACACATGTTAACAAGTTCAAATCTTGTATCAGTTATATTGTTGTCTTTATCTCTTGGGTTTGATTAAATTATTCCTGTGTAAAGTGTATTGAGACTTGTAAACCCCCAGAGGGCTCACCTTGCTGTCTCTCTCCAGCTCCCCTCTGAGCCACTCAAAGTCGCTGTACCGTCTCCGCACACGAGACTCCTTCAGCTTGAAGATGGGCAGGTTGGTCTGAAACAGAGAGAAATCAGGCTTAGGGGAACCAGAGCTAACATACTGTATAAGGGTAGCATAAATTGAAGGGTAACGAAAGACTGAGGTCAGAGAGTTCGAGTATAAAGAACACTAGGGATCAGTCCAAGAGAGTTTGAACTAAACCATGATCTTATCGAGTGGAAAGTTGGCTACATTGTCGATTGAGTCAGTGATAGATTATATTGATACTAAACATGTATAAAGCTTTTTTCACTAGGTCTCATAGCACACTGTATGTTACCATCAACCCATCCACCACCAATGAGTAGTTCAGACAGAAAACACCACGTATTCGTTTAACCATTTATTAGAAAGTAAATGATAATAGCTATACCAGTCCCCCCCGACTGAAACAAAAGCAGAGGCAAACAGGTGGAGGCTGGGGTGGCGGCGGGCTAGCAGAAAACAGACATGCATAGTGAGTAACACGTTACAGCAACAGCATGTCACCAAGAAACACCAACACATAACTTGCACGTGGCAACCATCAGAGGATGTGCAGAAATTGGTCAACTAAATATAGTGCCATATTAAGGTAGAGTGATGAATCACTCAGGTTTCCTGTCTGAACTGGCTACGCTTCATTAACCTGAGTGAATCACAGCCACCATTTTGTACCAGAGACACTCACCACACACTAGCTATGAGAGTGGAGAGTAGATGCGGAGTGAATGACCCACGCTTGCCATTGTGGCGTTTGGGCCTATCCTTGTGTGAAGCCCTCTGTGGCAAATGACTTAAGAGCCATACAAATAGAAATTCAATTGGAAATACTGTATTGAGGACTGAAAAATAAAAAAAAGTTATCATACTGCTCACCAAGCTCTGATGCACTTTGGATTACCTTAGAGATAGAGAGAAAGTGGACAGTAGGTGTGGTGACCGGACTCTTAAAGAAATGTAAGTTGCTGTTTAAAGAGCACTGGAGAGTAGATTTCATTAAATGTTTCACTGAAGCGAACTGCAGCACATTAGAATACAATGCCAAAGCTCTTCACCTGTCAAGAAACCAGCATCCGGCGGCCATTCTAGCAACAATACACAGCCGGGAGGAAAGAAAATAAATTTCCTCATAGATGGACGACAATCACAGAAGGTCAGAATTCATGGAGAGCCACAAGAGCAGAACCATTGAGCAGTTGGTATTGGTATTTATTAGGATCCTCATTAGTCACTGCAAAAGCAGCAGCTACTCTTCCTGGGGTCCACATGAAACATGACATAATACATAGTACAGAAAATTATTAGTAAAGGACTGAACTACACTGAACAAAAATATAAACGCAACATGTAAAGTGTTGGTCCCATGTTTCACGGGCTGAAATACAACATCCCAGACATTTTCCATATGCACAAAAAGCTTATTTATCTCAAATTTGTTTACATCCTTGTTAGTGAGCATTTCTCCTTTGCCAAGATAATCCATCCCCCTGACAGGTGTGGCATATCAAGAATCTGATTAAACAGCATGATCATTACACAGGTGCACCTTGTGCTGGAGACAATAAAATGACACAAAAATGTGGATGTTTTGTCACACAACACAATGCCACAGATGTCTCATGTTTTGAGGGAGCGTGCAATTGGCATGTTGACTGCAGAAATGTCAACCAGAGCTGTTGCCAGAGAATTAAATGTTTATTTCTCTACCATAAGCCACCTCCAACGTCGTTTTAGAGCATTTCGACGTTTTAGAGAATGTGGCAGTACGTCCAACCGTCCTCACAACCGCAGACCACGTGTATGGCGTCGTGTGGGCGAGCGGTTTGCTGATGTCAACTTTGTGAACAGAGTGCCCCATGGTGGCGGTGGGGTTATGGTATGGGCAGACATAAGCTACGGACAACTAACACAATTGCATTTTATTGATGGCAATTTGAATGCACAAAAATACCATTACGACATGCTGAGGCTCATTGTGAGGCCCATTTTTTTATGGTATCTGTGACCAACAGATGCATATCTGTATTCCCAGTCATGTGAAATCCATTGATTAGGGCCTAATGAATTTATTTCAATTGACTGATTTCCTCATATGAACTGTAACTCAGTAAAATCAATGAAATTGTTGCATGTTGCATTTATATTTTTGTTCAGTATACATTTCAAATGTCACACATAGCTTACATATCAGCACATACACGTGATATCTAGGTCTAATCTATAATACAGTGCTAATTAAAATACAAGATATATAAAATGGCTGTGTCTCTTCACAGTCCCTTTTGTGCAGTAAGGTATTCTTTTATCTGGTTTTATTGCTAGCTTGAGTTACCTGGGTGGCAGAGAGTTCCATGTAGTCATGGCTCTATTTAATACTGTGCGTTTCCCAGCCTCTGTTCTGGACCTGGGGACTGTGAAGAGACCTCTGGTTGCATGTCTTGTGTTGTACCGATGAGTGTCCGAACTGTGTGCCAACTGCTTGAACAGACAGTTCGGTAACTTCTACACATCAATACTTCGCACAAAGACCAATAGTGATGCAGTCAATCTCTCCTCAACTTTGAGCCAGGAGAGATTGACATGCATGTTACTGACATTTCCCTCCGTGTACATCTAAGTGTGATACGTGCTGCTTTGTTCTGGACCAACTGCAATTTACCTATGTCCCTCTTTGCTGCACATGACCACACAGCTGGGCAGTAGTCCAGGTGCGACAAAACTACGGCCTGTAGGACCTGTCTGGTCAACTGAGATGTCAAGAATGCAAAGCATGGACAGACCTCTTCCCATTTTAGCAACCATTGAGTCTAAATGTTTTGACCATGACAGCTTGCTATCTAGTTGGATGGATGCGGGGCGATGTGTGTGAGCAGAGGCGAACTGATTGATGAGCAGGAGAATGAAGGAGTGTGTGATAAAAAGATGGATAGGTAACTGGCGGGCAGAGCAAATGGATGAATAAATGGGGGTATGAGGGGGGTACGGACTGTGGGGGACTAATTGAGCAGACATGGCCTTTTGGTCCTCATGGTCTCCCTCTCTCCCTCCTCTTCATATTTTCCCTCTCTCTCCTAGAATAAGTCAGTGTTTTGCCCTTGAAACCCCTCTTGAGTCTTTTCACTGTGAAAAACACAGGCCTCTCCTCTTCTGTCCTCTCTTCTCCGCTTGGTCCTCTCTCTATCCCCCCCCCCTCCCTTTTAACTCCCTCGGTCCTCCCTTCTCCTCTCTTTAAAATTATGGATGTTTCTCCTCTATGGTAATGAGAAGTAGAAGAGAGAGACATCTTTTGGCAGGCTTAACAACAAATTAAAGTTATTTGACAATAACAATAGCTTCTTTTTTTTAAGATGCACTATGCAGAAATCTCTTCACCATTTCCTGGCTGCTAAAATTCAAATAGTTTTCCTAATTTCATGTGACAAAACGAGGAAGTATAATGTAGAGAATCATTGTACCATCTAAACCGCTGTGAAATATATTTTCCATAATAAAAAATATTGTATTTTCAGCTGTTTGAAGCTGGTGTACAAAACCAAAAGTTAAGACACAAAAACGAAAAGCATAGAAATAGCGCACATAGAACAGATCGACCACTTCTTAGACATGCTTTCAATGATAATGACAGATCTAACACACATTTCTATGTGAATTTGGTCAGCTCGCTCAAAAAGTTACATATTGCAGCTTTAATAGGCCATTGCTGCAAATAGAGAGTTTTCACCCCCACCCACCCCTCCAGAAACCTCTTTCTCAAAGCTAAGGATCCGGATCATGTTCTGCGCATGTCTTATTTTACACACACATACGTAGTTGCTGTTCACAATCCCCCTCCCTTCACGCACCGCTCTTTACTCACCCTCTTCTGAACTACGATGTAGCCTGTCTCTGCCTAATATTTCTGATCAGCAAAAATAAAAACCCTGCGGCGATTTGAACAAACATTCCAAGAAATGGCTATACAACCTTCTCTGTCTGTTGCTCAAGCAGGACGCAGTCCCTAAACATTGCATTGTAGCAAAAATATTCAGCATTTTGTGTGATGATGTAGGCTAATCTTTATAGTTGCTGCCATATCGTAGCCACTAGCGACTAGTTTCGGAAAAAATAACACTACTACTTTGACTGCTTGTGTGCCTCCTGCTTAGCCAATGCTTGCAATGATGATGAGGAAATAACATTAATTCGCTAATTAGATTGCGTGTGTCGTATCGGGTGAATGGTGGCAATTATTGCTGATAAACAAAGGAGTCCGCTCATACTGAACTTTGATCATAAGGTTTATTCAGATCACAAGCTTCAGCATAAGTGACAGATGTCATGACATCCGGAGAGCGACGCCTCAGAATGGCCGCTCTGCCTCTCTTTGTCTAGCCCCTTACTTATAAACAATGCAAAAAGATGGGTGGCTCCCTCTTCTGGCCAATCACCAGTCTCCCCTGGGGCGTCACCCTCCAAACGGCTACATTCAAACTTAAGATAAACAGTTCTTCTTTGTCCCTCAAGACTAGTCATAATCGTCATACACGACACGTGTCTGTGTCTTGCTTGTGTTTAATATGCTGCCTAGATAGCTGCATTTAACTCGCCACTTGAGTTTTGCATTGGGGCAAAAAACGATCTGCGTTTTAACCACACACAGGGCCTACTAAATGCTATTTTGCTTCTTAATGATCATGCAAGCACCGCACGAATATGATACCTAGCTATTCCTCTGGGCAGCCAAACCTTCTAGGCAGCCGAACGTGTATCTGGACCGGTAACCACAGTCTGACAATGGGCGAGTTTGTTTTGCGTCGTCCGGTGCGCTATTATTCCTTACGTCGTTTGTCAACTACTGCATTAGATTGCTTACTATTTGTGATCATAATCTTCATAGAGTTATGATGCAATATCGTAGTAAGAGTTGCTGAAAAAAATAACTAGCCAATGTTTGCAATGATCATGAGAAAATAACATTAAATCGCTATTTTGACTGCCTGTCTGTGTCTTGCTTGTGTTTGATATGCTTGCTTAAATATGTTTGCCGAAAACCAGCCCTAGGCAATACAGGCTGCGGCCCAGTCGCGTTATTGTTACCCCCTCAAACCTCACGCTAGCCACTTTCCCTCGGGGGAATCCCTGTCAAAACCAGACGCAGTTTGATTGCCATATTAAGTGGCGGTCCAATTCACAAATGTTACCCCCTCGGCCCTCGATTGAGCTTGAGGGAGTGAGTGAACAACTTTGATCACTTGCGGGGTTGATATAGCCCACAATTCAATGCAAACTGTAGTCACGTGTCAAACTCTGGTTGCTGCGAAATGTCAAATTTACTCAACACCGCTGGATGAAAAAACAACATAACATTGATTTTAGTGTTGGCAAAGCGGAATGACGCTCAAAGTGTCTGGGACTCGTAGTGAGGAGCCAATAAAGCGTAGCTAGCTAGCTTTCTAAACATATTTTTGGGAATTCTGAAAATGTATTGGAATAAATGAACTATAAAACTAGCTAGCCAGCTAAAGGTAACAGTAGCTAGCTACCTGACAGGAGTGCTAGCTACATTAGCTTGCTAGGTGCATCAATAGCTTTAGGTTGGTTGTTTTTAAGCTCAACTTCAATATTTCCACCAAGGACGTTGCCACTACGTTCATCACCCTCCCTCGATTGGATTTAGGGCCGAGGGATGTCTACTTCACGGTTGGACCGCAGGCAGTGACTAGGATCTGGTTCCAATTATGGACTCTTTTGGCATTGAGGAACTACGTCACTGCCTACGTCGATAAGGGAAAAAAATATTCTGGGGACTCTCCCAACAAATCACAAGGCAGACATGCCAGAACGTTGTGATTCAAAACCAAAGTTTGCTGACAAAACCTTTGCAGTGGCTTTCGTTAAAGAGATTCTCCAGTACTTTTGTATACTTTTTAGCCAGTAGTTCTGAAAGTAGCACTTGCAAGCAAAAGTGGTCCCTGAAAATTGCATACTACATCATATACAGTGGGGAGAACAAGTATTTGATACACTGCCGATTTTGCAGGTTTTCCTACTTACAAAGCATGTAGAGGTCTGTAATTTTTATCATAGGTACACTTCAACTGTGAGAGACGGAATCTAAAACAAAAATCCAGAAAATCACATTGTATGGTTTTTAAGTAATCATTTGCATTTTATTGCATGACATAAGTATTTGATACATCAGAAAAGCAGAACTTAATATTTGGTACAGAAACCTTTGTTTGCAATTACAGAGATCATACGTTTCCTGTAGGTCTGGACCAGGTTTGCACACACTGCAGCAGGGATTTTGGCCCACTCCTCCATACAGACCTTCTCCAGATCCTTCAGGTTTCGGGGCTGTCGCTGGGCAATACGGACTTTCAGCTCCCTCCAAAGATGTTCTATTGGGTTCAGGTCTGGAGACTGGCTAGGCCACTCCAGGACCTCGAGATGTTTCTTACGGAGCCACTCCTTAGTTGCCCTGGCTGTGTGTTTCGAGTCGTTGTCATGCTGGAAGACCCAGCCACGACCCATCTTCAATGCTCTTACTGAGGGAAGGAGGTTGTTGGCCAAGATCTCGCGATACATGGCTCCATCCATCCTCCCCTCAATACGGTGCAGTCGTCCTGTCCCCTTTGCAGAAAAGCATCCCCAAAGAATGCTGTTTCCACTTCCATGCTTCACGGTTGGGATGGTGTTCTTGGGGTTGTACTCATCCTTCTTCTTCCTCCAAACACGGCGAGTGGAGTTTAGACCAAAAAGCTCTATTTTTGTCTCATCAGACCACATTACCTTATCCCATTCCTCCTCTGGATCATCCAGATGGTCATTGGCAAACTTCAGACGGGCCTGGACATGCGCTGGCTTGAGCAGGGGGACCTTGCGTGCGCTGCAGGATTTTAATCCATGACGGCGTAGTGTGTTACTAATGGTTTTCTTTGAGACTGTGGTCCCAGCTCTCTTCAGGTCATTGACCAGGTCCTGCCGTGTAGTTCTGGGCTGATCCCTCACCTTCCTCATGATCATTGATGCCCCACGAGGTGAGATCTTGCATGGATCCCCAGACCGAAGGTGATTGACCGTCATCTTGAACTTCTTCCATTTTCTAATAATTGCGCCAACAGTTGTTGCCTTCTCACCAAGCTGCTTGCCTATTGTCCTGTAGCCCATCCCAGCCTTGTGCAGGTCTACAATTGTATCCCTGATGTCCTTACACAGCTCTCTGGTCTTGGCCATTGTGGAGAGGTTGGAGTCTGTTTGATTGAGTGTGTGGACAGGTGTCTTTTATACAGGTAACGAGTTCAAACAGATGCAGTTAATACAGGTAATGAGTGGAGAACAGGAGGGCTTCTTAAAGAAAAACTAACAGGTCTGTGAGAGCCGGAATTCTTACTGGTTGGTAGGTGATAAAATACTTATGTCATGCAATAAAATGCAAATTATTACTTAAAAATCATACAATGTGATTTTCTGGATTTTTGTTTTAGATTCCGTCTCTCACAGTTGAAGTGTATCTATGATAAAAATTACAGACCTCTACATGCTTTGTAAGTAGGAAAACCTGCAAAATCGGCAGTGTATCAAATACTTGTTCTCCCCACTGTATGTGCACCACATCAATGCTCTCTCTCGATCTCTCTCTGCTGTGTCCACTGAGCTGTTGGGCCTGCCCTGCATCCTCATTGGATAATGCTGGGCAGACATCTTGTTAGCTGTCACTCAAATGTGAGGGGCTGGAGCTCATTTGCTAGAACTCAAATTGCTAGGGGGCAGGCCCATGTGGGGGGAAATGTAGGGAAAATGGCGTAGCACAGCTTCAAGAAAACAGTCAAATCAAATCGTATTTGCCACATGCGCCGAATACAACAGGTATTTTACCTTACAGTGAAATTCTTACTTACAAGCCCTTAACCAACAATGCAGTTTTAAGAAAAGTAAGTGTTAAGTAAAAAATAGATAAGTAAAAAAATTAAAATAACTAATAATTAAAGAGCAGCAGTAAAATAAAATAACAGTAGGGAGGCTATATACAGGGGGTACAGGTACAGAGTCAATGTGCGGGGGCACAGGTTAGTCGAGGTAATTGAGGTAATATGTACATGTGGGTAGAGTTGAAGTGACTATGCATAGATAATAAACAGAGTAGCATCAGCGTAAAGAGTGGGTGGGGTGGGGGCAATGCAAATAGTCCAGGTAGCCATGATTAGCTGTTCAGGAGTCTTATGGCTTGCTGGTAGAAGCTGTTAAGAAGCCTTTTGGACCTATAATTTTTTTATTTTAATAGGACTGATGGAAGAGGCAGATTACTCGCTCGCCGTCGGATCCTTACAAGGCAACCCGACCTACGTCCACGATATCTCCGTCTCTTTCTCATGCAAATAACGGGGATTTGGGCCTTGTCGGGTGTCTGTAGAAAATCCTTCGGGTCCAACTCGTTGAAGAAAAAATCTTCGTCCAATACGAGGTGAGTAATCGCTGTCCTGATATCCAGAAGCTCTTTTTGGTCATAAGAGATGGTGCAGAAACATTATGTACAGAATAAATTACAAATAACACGAAAAAAACACATAATAGTACAATTGGTAGGGGGCCGTAAAACGCCAGCCATCTCCTCCGGCGCCATCTTGTCGCTTTCAAACAAGGGATTTAAAACAAGGGATTTCGTGGCTAATTGAGTTAAGACAGTAATTCTGCTCATAGATTATGTATGTATGAGCTACACATTGACACATCCAGCCCAAAGCGGGAGGTTTAAAAAATACTTTGGTCGCCCAAGTACCAAAGCACGTCTTTAAGGTAGTTGATGCAAACTAGCCACTTGCGAAATGCACTCATTAAAAATACCCGCCGTGATCTCCATCTTGCTAGCTAATATTCAGTATTTTATTCATGCGGATAAAGTAGTGACGTAGGCAGTGACGTAGTTCCTCTATGCCAAAAGAGTCTATCATTGAAACCAGACCCTAGTCACTGTGTTGCCTAGGGTCAGGTTTTTGAGACTACATGCAACTCAGCAGCTACGAAGAACATGAAATCGCTAGAGTGCCTTTGTGTCATGCTAATATTTGCAAAGTTTGTACGAACATGTTGATCATGTCGCTTGTGTTCAACATGATAGCTGCATGTAGCCTAACACCTATTCTGAAAAAAGAACATGAAATCGCGACACGTAATGCATAGTTTGAACATGTCAACCATGTCTTTAGCATAGACTGTAAGAAATAGGTATTTAGTGTACAACTTGAAGTTTCCCCTCCATGTCAAGGAAAACGACGCGGCAGTGAAGCACTGAGTAGAAGCTACGTAGGCAGCGGAGTGGGCAGCAGCTACATAAAAAAAATCCTGCACACGCACAGAAATCTCCGTATCATTAGCCACGGAAAGCCGGGTACCAGAAAATCCAGAACCGCAGCCACTCAGTTTTTAATACCACAAAAACTACAATGAAGTAAATTGGTAATATCAGAAAATGAATTAAAAGTAACCATGTGGCTCAGTTGGTAGAGCATGGCGCTTGCAACGCCAGGGTTGTGGGTTCGATTCCCACAGGGGACCAGTTTGAAAAAAATAAATGAAAATCTATGTACTCACTACTGTAAGTCGCTCTGGATAAGAGCGTCTGCCAAATTACTAAAATGTAAATGTAAAATGAAAGAGAAGATAGAACCCCCACATTAGGCAATGTTTTCTGACAGTTGAAAACTGAGGAAAATAACCTATAAAGAGCAAGGTTGAGAGGAAAAAGTTCTAGAATTTGTCTGAGGGGCTCTAGAACACTACAACGAGAACTAAAGGAATGGTTTTTTTCTTCTCTTGCTCCTCCTTTCTTTCCCCTCTCATCCTTCACCTCTCAGTACCCCCTTTCTTCTTACCTCCTTTCTGAAGTAGTAGGCTTCCTCTCTTGTTTGTCTATCCAGCCATTCTCTCTCCTCTTTATTTCCTTCCCCATTTCCCTCTCTCGCCAGGTGAGGTTGTCAGCACCCTCCTCCTCCTCCTCCTTCCTCTCAGGTCACAGGAGAAGGGGATTAGCCTAACTTTAGCGCCCCTCAGTGTTCTGGTACTTCACAGCATGGAGCGCTACACGGAACGCTGGGAAGTTAATCCCCACGACAACAGATCATGGTTACAGGTAATCTGCCACCGCCGAGACGCTAATCTCATCAGGCCCAGCCCTGATGCTCCCACACACACACACACACACACGCAGGAGCATAACCCTGTATGTGGACACACATGTGCTAGAGTTGAACAACACATTTAAAAAGGTTGCACAACAATACACACACACTTGACAATTAGACAATTCTAGTTAACTCAAACTAAGCCTTCCAAATGTTCAATCTTGGGCTTCTGATATACACCCCTGCCTGGACCTCACTGCTCAGGACAAAAGAGAGAGAAAATGAAAGTCACCTGCTCTTTCAAACACCATCCCATCACACCCTATGATTAAGAGATTGGTATTTCAGGTGAGAGGGAAGAGAAGAGGAGAGGACAAGTCAGTGGAAGGTGAGTAGTGTCTCACACAAACACCACTTATTGACACACACACACACAACGCCCCTTGTGCCCCTGGTCACCACAAACAACTTAAATGACTGCAGTCTCAGACTAAAGTACTGTGAGGGAAAAAAGTATTTGATCCCCTGCTGATTTTGTACGTTTGCCCACTGACTAAAGAAATGATCAGTCTAGAATTTTAATGGTAGGTTTATTTGAACAGTGAGAGACAGAATAACAACAAAAAAATCCAGAAAAACGCATGTAAAAAATGTTATAAATTGATTTGCATTTTAATGAGGGAAATAAGTATTTGACCCCCTCTCAATCAGAAAGATTTCTGGCTCCCAGGTGTCTTTTATACAGGTAACGAGCTGAGATTAGGAGCACACTCTTAAAGGGAGTCCACAGAAGCAATCAATCAATCAGATTCCAAACTCTCCACCATGGCCAAGACTAAAGAGCTCTCCAAGGATGTCAGGGACAAGATTGTAGACCTACACGAGGCTGGAATGGGCTACAAGACCATCACCAAGCAGCTTGGTGAGAAGGTGACAACAGTTGGTGCGATTATTCGCAAATGGAAGAAACACAAAAGAACTGTCAATCTCCCTCGGCCTGGGGCTCCATGCAAGATCTCACCTCGTGGAGTTGCAATGATCATGAGAACGGTGAGGAATCAGCCCAGAACTACACGGGAGGATCTTGTCAATGATCTCAAGGCAGCTGGGACCATAGTCACCAAGAAAACAATTGGTAACACACTACGCCGTGAAGGACTGAAATCCTGCAGCGCCCGCAAGGTCCCCCTGCTCAAGAAAGCACATATACAGGGCCGTCTGAAGTTTGCCAATGAACATCTGAATGATTCAGAGGAGAACTGGGTGAAAGTGTTGTGGTCAGATGAGACCAAAATCGAGCTCTTTGGCATCAACTCAACTCGCCGTGTTTGGAGGAGGAGGAATGCTGCCTATGACCCCAAGAACACCATCCCCACCGTCAAACATGGAGGTGGAAACATTATGCTTTGGGGGTGTTTTTCTGCTAAGGGGACAGGACAACTTCACCGCATCAAAGGGACGATGGACGGGGCCATGTACCATCAAATCTTGGGTGAGAACCTCCTTCCCTCAGCCAGGGCATTGAAAATGGGTCGTGGATGGGTATTCCAGCAGACGGCCAAGGCAACAAAGGAGTGGCTCAAGAAGAAGCACATGAAGGTCCTGTAGTGGCCTAGCCAGTCTCCAGACCTTAATACCATAGAAAATCTGTGGAGGGAGCTGAAGGTTCGAGTTGCCAAACGTCAGACTCGAAACCTTAATGACTTGGAGAAGATCTGCAAAGAGGAGTGAGACAAAATCCCTCCTGAGATGTGTGCAAACCTGGTCGCCAACTACAAGAATAGTCTTACCTCTGTGATTGCCAACAAGGGTTTTGCCACCAAGTACTAAGTAATGTTTTGCAGAGGGGTCAAATACTTATTTCCCTCATTAAAATGCAAATCAATTTATAACATTTTTGACATGCGTTTTTCTGGATTTTTTTGTTGTTATTTTGTCTCTCACTGTTCAAATAAACCTACCATTAAAATTATAGACTGATCATTTCTTTGTCAGTGGGCAAACGTACAAAATCAGCAGGGGATCAAATACTTTTTTCCCCTCACTGTATGTAGCGAACGACAGAGCAGCGGAAGAATTTAGTTTGAGTCGTCAGGCTACGGTACTCTGCCCCTGCAACTTAGAGACTGCTGCCCCATGTATATAGAGACATCGAACACTGGTAACTTAATGATTGCATATTGTTTTACCAACTTTATCTATATTTACTGTAATCTAGTCATGGTTCATCCTATATAACTACTGATGTACAGTCGTGGTCAAAAGGTTTGAGAATGACACAAGTATTGGTCTTCACAAAGTTCGCTGCTTCAGTGTTATGAGATATTTTTGTCAGATGTTACTATGGTATACTGAAGTATAATTACAAGCATTCCATAAGTCAAAGGCTTTTATTGACAATTACATTAAGTTTATGCAAAGTGTCAATATTTGCAGACCCTTCTTTTTCAAGACCTCCGCAATCCGCCCTGGCATGCTGTCAATTAAATTCTGGGCCACATCCTGACTGATGGCAGCCCATTCTTGCATTATCAATGCTTGGGAGTTTGTCAGAATTTGTGGGTTGTTTGTCTGTCCACCCGCCTCTTGAGGATCGACCACAAGTTCTCAACGGGATTAAGGTCTGGGGAGTTCTGGCCATGGACCCAAAATGTCGATGTTTTGTTCCCCGAGCCACTTAGTTATCACTTTTGCCTTATGGCAAGGTGTTCCATCATGCTGGAAAAGGCATTGGTCGTCACCAAACTGTTCTTGGATGGTTGGGAGAAGTTGCTCTCGGAGGATGTGTTGGTACCATTCTTTATTCATGGCTGTGTTCTTAGGCAAAATTGTGAGTGAGCCCACTCCCTTGGCTGAGAAGCAACCCCACACATGAATGGTCTCAGGATGCTTTACTGTTGGCATGACACAGGACTGATGGTAGCGCTCACCTTGTCTTCTCTGGACAAGGTGTTTTCCGGATGCCCCAAACAATCGGAAAGGGGATTCCTCAGAGAAAATGACTTTACCCCAGTCCTCAGCAGTCCAATCCCTGTACCTTTTGCAGAATATCAGTCTGTCCCTGATGTTTTTCCTGGAGAGAAGTGGCTTCTTTGCTGCCCTTCTTGACACCAGGCCATCCTCCAAAAGTCTTCGCCTCACTGAGCGTGCAGATGCACTCACACCTGCCTGCTGCCATTCCTGAGCAAGCTCTGCACTGGTGGTGCCCCGATCCCGCAGCTGAATCAACTTTAGGAGACGGTCCTGGCGCTTACTGGACTTTCTTGGGCGGCCTGACGCCTTCTTCTCAACAATTGAACCTCTCTCCTTGAAGTTCTTGATGATCTGATAAATGGTTGATTTAGGTGCAATCTTACAAGCAGCAATATCCTTGCCTGTGAAGCCCTTTTTGTGCAAAGCAATGATGACGGCACGTGTTTCCTTGCAGGTAACCATGGTTAACAGAGGAAGAACAATGATTTCAAGCACCACCCTCCTTTTAAAGCTTCCAGTCTGTTATTCTAACTCAATCAGCATGACAGAGTGATCTCCAGCCTTGTCCTCGTCAACACTCTCACCTGTGTTAATGAGAGAATCACTGACATGATGGCAGCTGGTCCTTTTGTGGCAGGGCTGAAATGCAGTGGAAATGTTTTTTGGGGATTAAGCTCATTTTCATGGCAAAGAGGGACTTTGCAATTAATTGCAATTTATCTGATCACTCTTCATGACATTCTGAAGTATATGCAAATTGCCATCATCAAAACTGAGGCAGCAGACTTTGTGAAAATTAGTATTTGTGTCATTCTCAAAACTTTTGACCACGACTGTACACACATGTTCTACTCATATATAGTCTGGGGCGGCAGGTAGCTTAGTGGGTAAGAGCGTTGTGCCAGTAACCGAAAGGTCGCTGGTTCTAATCCCCGAGCCGACTAGGTGAAAAATCTGTCGATGTGCCCTTAAGCAAGGCACTTAACCCTAATTGCTCCTGTAAGTCGCTCTGGATAAGAGCGTCTGCTAAATGACTAAAATGTAAATGTAATAGTCTACAGTATACACACAATTTACAGTGCCTTCAGAAAGAATACACATTTTGTTGTGTTAAAGCCAGAATTTTCTCACTCATCTACACACATTACCCCAATATGACAAAGTGAAAACATGTTTTAGAAATGTTTGAAAACGTATTGAAAATGAAATACAGAAATTCCATTTGCATGTGACCGACTGGCTCGATTCGGTCTTATGTAGCAACATTTGAAATTGTGTTTTTTACATTGGATAAAAGTAGAGACAGAGCTAGAAAATGGTATATCTTACACTACAGTTGAGGAACAATGGGAAAGTAACTCTGCTTTGAAAGTTGATAAATTTGTAACCTCACTTTTGAGAAATTGGCCTTTGAATGTTTTGGTACACCTACTGGAGAGCTGTTCTTTGTCTAAACCCATTCAGCATTGCTCACACCCTCTTAAGCTTTAGCCCCACCCATCTCTTTAAGTGTTGATCCCAGCGCTCCATCCTAACAACAGCAGTCAAGCACCCAAGCTAACTGGCTAACGTTGGCTAGCTTGCTAGCTACTTCCAGACACAAATGAACAGCTCACTCTGACCATTTTATTCGCCCTAGCAGAGCAGGTTAGGCTGTTTCTATGCTATGCAGAGCGTTGGTGACTGCAACTGTACTGCTGGCAACCATTTAATTATGCTTTTTTGCCAATGTTTACTGACACCGGCCATATTCAGCAGGTGTTGAGCATTCGTAAATTTGTCAGTTATTCTGCGCTCTGGCACACTCAGACGAGAGTGCTCTGAAATCGGAGTAGATAGCCAGAGCGAATTTACCAGCTACATCTATCAACAGTTATCGCATTGACATCATTAACATTCTATTGAAATTTTTACTTGCATAGTGGAGTCTTTTGTTAAGACAGGTAGCTAGCTAGCTAGCTAGCTAAACAATGAATCATAATCCCAACTCATGACGTTACTACCCTGCATGAATCTGCAGGTAGCTAACCAACCAGGTTCAATGTTAGCTAGCTAACATTAGGCTATAACTAGCAAAGCAAATGGCTCTGAGATACGAATAATATTACTACACAGATCATACAAGTAACGTTAGCTAGCGAGCCTTCCAGCTAACATTAGCTAGCTAGCTAACAGCACACTAACTTGAAATGAAAACGACTTTCTGACAAAATTAGAAACATGTAATATCTGAAAATGTAGCTAGCTAGACTATCTTACCCATATACATGGATGGACGCTTCTCCCTCTCTGTCACAGATGCCATGGTTGCCCTTAGTTTGAACATGTAATCTGGAGAAAGGTTTTTTCTCCTTCTCTTTAGCCATCATAGTCTAATTCCACTGATTTCAAAACTCGGTCCTCCAGAAAGTGGAGAGCAACACTCATTCAGTTCTACTACGTGATATATATATAAAAAAGCCGCGTTAGACAGGATTACCTACACATACTGACCAGCTCACATAGACAGAAGCGTGCTACATGGCACACCAATCCGAACTAATCTCTCAGCATGTCCAGCCCACTCATTATTTTAGCTAATTAACGCTAGCGGGAAGGTTGCTGTCTTTTTCTGTGGCTAAACCAACTAGGCTTGTAATTTAACAATTTTATTCGTATTTACAGATGGCATACAAGTTTGTTATTCTCATGTTCCAGAAAGCATTTCTGGCAAAAACCGCATTTTGATTAAAAAAGTTTACGTTCAAATGGCTCTCGTGTGAAGTAGTGACGCGCGACATACACCTAGTTTCCTGAAACGAATCACATATGCATTTACAGCCCTTTGATATGACACTCCAAATTAAGCTCAGGTGCATCCAATTTCCTTTGATCATCCTTGAGATGTCATTACAACTTGATTGGAGTCCACCTGTGGCCAATTCAATTGTTTGGACATGATTAAGAAAGAAACACACCTGTCCATATAAGGTCCCACAGGTGACAGTGCATGTCAGAGCAGAAACTATACCATTAAGTCCAAGGAACTGTCCGTATATCTCAGAGACATAATTGTGATGAGGCATATATATCTGGGGAAGGGTATAAAACTATTTCTAGAGTGTTGAACGTTTTCAAGAGCACAGTGGTCTCCATCATTGGGAAATAGAAAAAATATGGAACTACCCAGACTCTGCCTAGAGCTGGCCATCCGACCAAACTGAGCAACCGGGCAAGAAGGACCTTGGTCAGGGAGGTGACCAAATACCCAATGACCACTCTGACAGAACTACAGAGTTCCTTGACTGAGATGGGAGAACCTGCCAGAAGGACAACAGTCTCTACAGCACTTCACCAATCTGGGCTTTATGGGTGAGTGGCCTGACGGAAGCCCCTCCTGAGAAAAAGGCACATGACAGCACGCCTGGAGTTTGCAAAAAGGCACGTGAAAGACTGAGATCATAAGGCAAATGATGCTGTGGTCGGATGAGACAAAAATGTAACACTTTGGCCTGAATGCAAAGCGCTATGTCTGGAGAAAACCAGGCACAGTTCATCACCCGTCTAACACCATCCCTACCGTGAAGCATGGTGGTGGCAGCATCATGCTATGTGGATGTTTTTCAGCGGCAGAGACTGGGAGACTGGTAAGGATAAATGAATGGAGTTAAATACAGGCAAATACTTGATGAGAACCTGCTTCAGAGTGCAAATGACCTTTTACGTTCCAACAGGACAATGACCCCAAGCATACAGCCAAAGCAAAGCTGGAAATACTTCCGAAGTCCTTGAGCGACCCAGCCAAAGCCCAAACTTGAATCCCATTGAAAATCTGTGAAAAGACTTGAAGATTGCTGTTCACCGATGCTCCCCCATTTAATTTAACAGAGCTTGAGAAAACCTGCATGGAAAAATGGGAGACAATTCCCGAATCCAGATGTGCAAAGCTGATACAGACATTCCCAAGAGAATTCAAAGCTGTTATCACCGCCAAATGTGCTTCCACAAGTAATGACTCAGGGGTATTTGTATTTATTATGGATCCCCATACTCTTCCTGGGGTCCAGCAAAATTAAGGCAGTTATACAATTTAAAAAACATTACTATACATTCACAACACATTAAGTATGTGCCCTCAGGCCCCTACTCTACTATCACATATCTACAACAAAACATTTATGTGTACGTGTGTGTATGCATGTGTCTGTGCCTATGTTTGTGTTGCTTCACAGTCCCCGCTGTTCCATAAGGTGTATTTATATCTGTTCTTTAAATTTAATTTTACTTCTTGCATGAGTTACTTGATGTGGAATAGAGTTCCATGTAGTCATGGCTCTACGTATTACTGTGCGCCTCCCATTGTCTGTTCTCGACTTGGGGGACAGTGAAGAGACCTCCGGTGGCATGTCTTGTGAGGTATGCATAGGTGTCCGAGCTGTGTGCCAGTAGTTCAAACAGACAGCTCGGTGCATTCAACATGTCAATATCACTCACAAATACAAGTAGTGATGAAGTCAATCTGTCCTCCACTTTGAGCCAGGAAAGATTGACATGCATATAGCTCTCTGTGTACATCCAAGGGCCAGCCGTGCTGCCCTGTTCTGAGCCAATTGTAATTTTCCTAAGTCTCTCTTTGTGGCACCTGACCACACAACTGAACAGTAGTCCAGGTGCGACAAAACTAGGGCCTGTAGGACCTGCCTTGATAGTGCTGTTACGGCAGAGGAGCGCTTTATTATTAACAGAATTCTCCCCATCTTAGCTACGGTTGTATCAATATGTTTGACCATGACAGTTTACAATCCAGGGTTACATTTACATTTACATTTACATTTTAGTCATTTAGCAGACGCTCTTATCCAGAGCGACTTACAGTTAGTGAGTGCATACATTTTTTTATTTTATTTGTTATACTGGAATCGAACCCACAACCCTGGCGTTGCAAATGCCATGCTCTACCAACTGAGCTACATCCCTGCCGGCCATTCCCTCCCCTACCCTGGACGACGCTGGGCCAATTGTGCGCCGCCCCATGGTTCTCCCGGTCGCGGCCAGCTACGACAGAGCCTGGATTCGAACCAGGATCTCTAGTGGCACAGCTAGCACTGCGATGCAGTGCCTTAGACCACTGCACCACTCAGGAGGACACAATGGGTTCCTGCTTTGGTTACCCCAAGCAGTTGTCACCTCAACTTGCTCAATTTCCACATTATTCATTACAAGATTTAGTTGCATGACAATGGGCCTCAGGATTTCGTCACGGTATCTCTGTGTATTCAAATTGCAACTGTGTTCGTTGTCCGTAGCTTATGCCTGCCAATACCATTGCCCCATGGTGGCGGTGGGGTTCTCTGTTCACAACGCTGACCACACGACGCCTGTCTGCCATCTGCCCGGTACAGTTGAAACCAGGATTCATCCATGCAGAGTACACTTCTCCAGCGTGCCAATGGCCATCGAAGGTGAGCATTTGCCCACTGAAGTCGGTTACAACGCCAAACTGTAGTCAGGTCAAGACCCTGGTGAGGACGACGAGCATGCAGATGAGCTTCCCTGAGACAGTTTCTGACAGTTTGTACAGAAATTATTTCGTTGTTTAATCCCACAGTTTTATCAGCTGTCCGGGTGGCTGGCCTCAGACGATCCCACAGGTGAACAGGTCCTGGGTTGGCGTGGTTACACGTGGTCTGCGGTTGTGAGGCCGGTTGGACGTACTGCCAAATTCTCTAAAACGGCATTGGAGGCCAATTGCACGCTCCCTCAGAACTTGAGACATCTGTGACATTGTTTTGTGTGACAAAACTGCACATTTTAGAGTGGCCTTTTATTGTCCCCAGCACAAGGTGCAACTGTGTAATGATCATGCTGTTTAATCAACTTCTTGATATGCCACACCTGTCAGGTGGATGGATTATCTTGGCAAAGGAGAATTGCTCACTAACAGGGATGTAAAGAAATGTGTACCCAACATTTGAGAGAAATAAGGTTTGTGTGTATATGGAACATTTCTGGGATCTTTTATTTCAGCTCATGAAACATTGGACCAACACTTTACATTTTTGTTCAGTATAATTACTGTGTAAGTCTATGGAAGGGGGTGAGAGCCATGAGTCTCCTAGGTTTTGTATTCAAGTCAAATGTACCCAGAGGAGGACGGAAAATAGCTGTCCTCCGGCTATACCCTGGTGCTATCCCAAAGAGTGCTGTTGAGGCTACTGCAGACCTTCATTGCAAAACAGTAGGTTTAAAACAGTTATTTGGAGACGTGAATATATTCAGTATAGTTTTATCTAAAAAGGATAACTTTAATGTTTCACTATATTTATTTTTCTAAAAATAACTGAGTAGGATGGTCCTCCCCTTCCTGCTCTGAGGAGCCTCCGCTGTAGTCATGGCACACTTTTTGTAAGAGCTATTGAAGACTGAAAACCGGAAGAAAATAAACTACAATCAAAAATCCCACCCCCAAAAAGCAGTGGATTTTTGTCCATCCTGCCCTGATTCAGAATGTCATTATCACAAGCTATGTTTCCATCCAATTGGCGACAGAGTTTCATGCGAATATTCTAAAATCTGCATAAAAACAATATGCACTTTGTCCCACCAGAGATGTGTTTCCATCAAATTGACTTGTTGGGGATAAAAGGCTGTGCGTGATGACGCAGTGCACATAAAAATACCTTTTGTGGTAAAATTCCCATATACCAAATAAAACATACAAGTTAAATGGGTTTCAATCGCATTTTCAACTAATGCTTTTCTCACAAAAAAAGTGTGTTACATAGCGAGTGTGCCACATAGCGAGTGTGCCCACGCTGGTAATGACACGTACACTCTAGTCTAGCCAACAGTTGGCAGATACAGTGCAGGTAGGCCTATAGCCTACATGATGAGATTATTACGGACAAAAATGCAAGTTTATTTTTATTTGTCAAACGGCAGCCAAGCATCGATTATCATGTCACCAGAATAAGACCCTCAATATTTATTGGAAAGGAGCATCTCAAGCTCATTACCTTGCACTTGCACCACCCTGTGAAGTTGATCATAATTGATTTCATCTGTAGCCTAGTCGTAGTGGGAGGACCACACAACATGTCATCACGTGACTCCAAGTTTACTTCGATATGATGGTTATTATATCAATATTTGCACATAGAAGCGTTTCCACCGACATTTCTCGCATTATTAATTTTACCGACACAAAAAGATCCCACCTTGTCTAGTGTATTTTGTTTTGTCGACATTTGGAAAGTTTACCGACAAATGTTCTGTTTCCATCAGGCCTGTCATTTATATTTTTATCCGACATGTACTTTACCTGCATAAAAAAGTTTAATGGAAACCTGGTTACAGTCATTGCACGCTTTGTGTAAGAGCTACTGAAGATTGAAATCCGAAATCTTATTTACTTATTCTTTTTTTGTTCTCCATCCACCCGATTCAGAATATACCATCTTCATAGTCATGGCATGCTTGGTTCAATATCTATTGACAAGAGAAAACCGAATATCCACCGAATATTCAATGTTTTTTTTTTTTTTTTTTTAGCTTTTAGCAGGATGGATTAAGTCAAGTTCGAGAGTGCCACATCCCTAACCCCCTTGCACCCTTCTTACCTAGCTCTCCCTTTTAAAAATACAAAGTATGAAAAATGGCAAAACAATACCATCTCATCGCATCTTATTCCAAAAGGGAAAGAGAGGGGGGAACAATGGCGTTGGGTCTGTCGGTCTCTCTCTATCGTTTTCTCTGTGCACGCTCACTTTCTCTCTCTCGCCCCTACAGCCTTCCCTCTCTCCTCTCCGACTCGCCTAGCTGGCAGAAAGCTGCTTTGTTGCCATAGTATCAACTCCCACTTTTGATACTGTCATTTCAAGTAGGACATGGTAGCCTTGATACATTATGTTCCCATTTCCATTAAAATAGTTGTCAGAGAGGATGCTGTAGAGTTTGGATTACAGTTGACAAGGCCTGACAACCCCCCGCACCCCCACCTATTTTATTAATGACCAAAAAGGTTCCAAGAAGAAAGAAAGAAAGAAAGAAAGAAAGAAAGAAAGAAAGAAAGAAAGAAAGAAAGAAAGAAAGAAAGAAAGAAAGAAAGAAGAAAGAAAGAAAGAAAGAAAGAAAGAAAGAAAGAAAGAAAGAAAGAAAGAAAGAAAGAAAGAAAAGAAAGAAAGAAAGAAGAAAGAAAGAAAGAAAGAAAGAAAGAAAGAAAGAAAGAAAGAAGAAAGAAAGAAAGAAAAGAAAGAAAGAAAGAAAGAAAGAAAGAAAGAAAGAAAGAAAGAAAGAAAGAAAGAAAGAAAGAAAGAAAGAAAGAAAGAAAGAAAGAAGAAAGAAAGAAAGAAAGGAAAGAAAGAAAGAAAGAAAGAAAGAAAGAAAGAAAGAAAGAAAGAAAGAAGAAAGAAAGAAAGAAAGAAAGGAAAGAAAGGAAAGAAAGGAAAGAAAGGAAAGAAAGAAAGAAAGAAAGAAAGAAAGAAAGAAAGGAAAGAAAGGAAAGAAAGAAAAGAAAGAAAAGAAAGAAAGAAGCTATGGGAGTGGAGAGGTGGAGGACACGAGAGAGAGCTGTAAGAGTCCTTTTTATATGCTCCAGTCTGTCCATAAATAAAGTGAGATCCCAAAGTCCATTTTCTCCAGTGTGTGCTCTCTGAAGGGGGAGATGGAGGCTACCAAAGGCAAGGTCTAATGTTGGTGGCAAAGCTTCCACCCCCCTCCCCTGTTTGTTGAGTTTAAAAAACAAATACACTACTCTGCTGAGAGAGAGATAGAGATGGAGAAAAGTCCTTTCACCCTCACATCAAACTGAAAACCATTTGAGAGACATCAGGACTATGTTGCATCTCCTCAGCATTCAATACCATTTTTTATTTTTTAAATACCCACAACTAAAGCCTGTGGATGAACTAACTGAAAAGCGAACTAAAATTAGGCGCTCCAACCTGTTGTCCACAAATGTAGGCCTATAACCAATAGCCTTCTATTCTCAGGGGGCTTATTTAAACGGCATATTATAGGCAGAAGGCACACTTCAAATATAACAAATGAAAAGACCAAAGGCAACATTCCATTGTTTTTTGCAACACCATATTTCTCAGGTTTACAAGTCTGCACATGTGAATTCTAGGTTAACTTGAGGACATGACACTGGTTTTAGCAGAGAAACTGTCACCATCTGCACAACGCAGTTTCTGATATTCAATCGATAGGCCTAAACGACCACTGACTGACCACACACGCTCTCACCGTGGCTTTTGTCATGTGACCATAATAAGTCACCTTTCATCATGAAATGCACCACGTGAGTGACCATAAAATGACCACTGCACTGACCATGAAAAAAATGTCATATGACTATATCAGCGAATACCGTAATGACAATAAATGTATACTACCAAACCAAGACATTGCATGATTGTTATTTAGGCTACAGTAGGCATACTACTTGTTTAAAGAGTTGTGCAACAGTTACTGAAGTTGGGAGAAAGTATAGGCGCTAGCCTATAGGCATTGCAGGGAAGAGTTGACCTGCCTGACCCCCGACTCTGCTGCTGCAGGTACAGCACACATTTCACCTGTTAAAAGGTCAGGTGTCATATCAGTAGACTTTAAAGAGTCATCGTGGGCCAAGGTGACTATTCTCTCAACTGGGATGGGTGGGCGAGGGACGTTGGAGACGGAGGGATATGGTAGATGAAGAGCAAGGCAGTGCCTTTGTGGTCTCCCAGGGGGGGCCTTCCCCTACCCACCGGCCTGATCCATTCTTCTCCCCCTCAATGAGGGGATTAAGAAGACTCTCTCAGTACGGCCGTATTGGGGGAGGTTGATTTGGGACGGATGAATGGGACCGGGAAAGAGGAGACGGGGGGCTGATCAACTAATATTTTATGGCATAATTACAGAAAAACAAAAATCTAAATCAGTTCCAAATATTATAGCTAAGTGGTGAGGGAACCTGAAACACTAACTCTGCAAAGCATTCCAAGCTGGCCAAGGTACCAGGCAGGCCTTTCGCTATAGCTGAAACGCCTTTAGAATCGGGAGTAAAGTTTCTAAAGAAAGGGAAAAGAAAGGAATGAGGAGAGAAGCGAAGCAAAGTTGAGGCCACGTTTGTTGAGAAGTGAGGGATGTTCCTCTTATTCCAGGCTCTTATGCAAAGCAGGGTCAAGGAGGGCTACGAGGCGCACAATAATGCTGATTACACGCATATGCTCATTACTGCACGCTAATCAAGTACAGTAGCCTTATATTCAGCTCTAATGCCTAGACTGGCTTCTCTTGCTCTGGCTTCTTTAGGTAGGGAAAAGCTATAAATACTATAGGACTGCTAGGCGCTAAACCACCACGCTACTGATAACCACGGGGGACGTCAGTCAAGGCTTCAGACAGACACAGAGGCAAACAACAACAGAGAGACAGCCCAGACAATCAGACAGGGTTGATGGTCGTACGGTGATAACATGCTTAGCTCTTGATGTACTGCTTCAAATGCAATAAATCTGGTCATTTGACATTTGTTTTGTATTTTCTGCACATTGTGTAGGTGGCGGAAAGAGTCGTGTGAAACATATAGCATAAAAGCAGAGGATGAAAAACAGAGTATTCTCAAAAAAAGTGTTGTTGCGTTGGTAACCATATTCAGTTGGTTTGCTTTAGTTTTCATAAAAACATGAGAACAAGCACCAGACATGTAAATAAATATATTTCTTTAAATTGTGTTATACCCCATGCATTATGTCTGTCCTCATCTTAATTGTCATGATGATACTTTTAGTAACTTTCTTTTCTTTACAAGCACTCAAGAGCACCTTAAGCTGATTTGAGGGTTCAACAGTTGATGAAGAGTGACTTTCATAGTGCAGTTTATAAAACATGGATGAAACCAAAGGTGAATCTCAAAAATCCATCTTCGATTCCAATCCAACTGTCCTTTCCCCACCAGAGGGAAGCAAGGAGAGAATTGGAGGACCCAATGTCTGGCTTTGTGAGGACATGCATTTTGTCCTGTTTAACCCCCCAGCCCATCCTCTCCTCAGCAGAGCAGGAAGGAAATGCATGGGGTGAGTGAGTGGTCTGTGGGGCTCGCTGATGCTGAGCCTGCTCAACATCCTGCCTTCCTTCCAGAGAAGCTGACCAGTACAGTTTCAATACATCAACGTGACATAGAACTGAACTTTACACAGTGCCCCTTCACTGGAATAGTATTACTCTGACTAAGAGGGGGAGGGACAAACACTGGGGTAATCTGTATTGCTCAATATCTGAGTTGGGGCATAAGAGAGCAGACATTTCTTTACTGAGTGAGGGAGCTGGTCTCTGAGCTCTGGCTCTGTTTCTAGGTAGAGATTTGGAATTAAAGTCTAATTTACTGTGTTTAAATACGCCCTTGTCAAGCTCTTTACTTTTGTTGGGGTGTGTGTGACAAATACCATTATCTACCCTTTACACCCGATGACAGGGGTGTGGCTGGAACAAAACAAGCGTTTGTTAACGGTTCGTAGGACAGTTACTTTGGTAAATATAGCCTAGCAAGTAGATAATACAAATTAGCTACTGTAGCTAACCACATGGCTCCCTGAAGTTTTAACATAGAGCTCTTGCAAACAAAACACAAAACAAGTTCCCTACCTTCAACAACATTTTTGCAACTTGCCATTGACGTCACATTCCTTAAGTAAGAGAACATCTAGCTAGCTAGCTAACAATTAGCAAGCAAGTTGGCTAGGCTATCGACAATAACTGGAGGCCCATGCAATGATACAATGCATCAATACTTTGACAACCTCACCAGATTTAGTTTATTTGTTTTAATACACATCTGATTTGGTAAAATGTCACTATAACGACGCGTTAGTTTATTTCAACTAAACCCACCAGGTAGTTGGCTAACTATTATGCTAACGTTAGCTAGTTACCCCGTGTCTAAAAGCTGGTTGGCTAACTAGCTGTTAGTTAGCTACTGTAACTGATTTGACAGCTTGAATATTATTAACATCTGACTGGTACACATCTCTTAGTGTGACCCTAGCTAAACTCAATTCCCTTTATCAAGATGACCAGGTTCATTGCCCTAAAGAGCAAGCTAGCTGGTCTGCTCACCTTCAGTCTGATTTCATAAGTGGTAAACCTGGTCCTGCCGACACCGACCGTCTCAGGGTTGCTCACGTCAATCTCTAGAAAGTTACTAGGTGGTCCATACGCGTCGTTCAAGTTCTGTGGCTTGGAGAATAGCCTCCTTGTATCAGCTATGGTATCAGCCATTTCTCCCCCACTAGCTAGCTAAGTTAGCCTCAATCGTTTCGCGTTGCGCGCTCCACTTCCGATCAGCTGAAATGCAGCTGACGCTTGGCAGCTTCCTTGTGTTTTGTTTACAACCGATGTCTCAACGCATTTGAATTTTCTTGGTTGATAATTGTACTATCTCAAATATTGACCAATCAGAGTTATATGCGCTGTGTCAAGTGTTGCATTTCATTCCCCACAAACTAAACAAAAAACCTACATACGTATACCAAAATACACTTTACAGAAGACATATTACATGTAAACCCTTTTGATGGGCATTATAACTCGTCCATAATGTAGTTTATTACAAAGAAAATGACTTGCGTTATTTCTTCTTCTTTGGTATAATGGCGTTCGCAACAATTATATGTGCATTCTGCCACCTACTGTACAGGTGGATAAAAAGGATCTAAAAAAGGAAGAAAAAAAAAACATTTAAAAACTTCCATACAAATTATCAGTAACGAAATGTTAATTAAACTAAATCAGCCTGCTTTTCTGTTTTAATCAGGACCCTACACAGGCTCAGAAGGATCCTGTGATGGCGGGACGTTTCCAGGCGACAGTAGTCCTTGCAGTGCTTCTGCTGTTACGTCTTGGAGGCCCAAAAACTTCTCATATGAAGATATAATGATGTCCAGCTGCTTCTTGGACTTCTTGGACACTTGTGCAGTACAGTTAATAACTGTGGCTATTAAAGCTACAAAATCCACCTTTTCCACAATAAGTGTATCCAGATTACTTGATTGAAGTATAACATTTGCAACTGGTTGTGGTGCATCCACCGCCATATCTTCTTCAGAAATGTGGCCTCTTGTCCCTTCAATGCTCTTCACCGCGTCCACATAGGAGATTTGCTGTACAGCCCTGATCCTTGACACCTCAACCTCTTTCACCCTAACAAGGCGCTCAGGGAATTCGAAAATATGATCCCCACCACAGTTGCAACATTTTACATTCACAGACTCTTCAATAACATATTCCTTCCGTCTGCAAACACTTGACACATGGCCAAACTTTTTACACTTCTTGCATTGCATCGGGTTTTGCATGAACGCTCTTACAGCGTATCTTATATATCCCAACTTTACATAGGGTGGTAAATACTCATCAAACATCAATAACACAGATAAACTTTACTCCTTTTTCCCATTCTCCATGCGGGTCAAGTGACGTGCATTAACTACTCCTGGAATTTTGTGCCTAAGATATTGATTATTAATGTCCAACCGGACGCCAGAAATAACACCTTTTACCGGTGCCCTGCTCTGAAAATCAAAACTGTACACTTCATGCGTCGATATTTTTCCGAGCCACAATGCACTCTCCTTTTGCTCTTTAGATACACACGATATCAACACCACACCACTCCTGGTTACTTTGACTGCATCCACTTTTCCCAACGCCATCTTCACCATCCTTGTGACTTCAAAAGGGTTTCCCAAATAAACATCTTTATCCAAAAAACGTACTCCAACAAGGAACGATTCATCAGACTCATTTTCCACAACAATTTTAGCCCTTTTTGTTCCATTCTTGGACTTCACTGTTGTCCACTCATCTTTCTCGCTAACTGTACTTGACACGCTTTCAGCTTCAAACGACACTTCTGTTTCTGCCATCTCACCGTCCTACGGTGACAACCTCCTCTCTAGCTAACTCCTAGATAAACAATCCCCCACTTCTCGCTCCGCACGTGAGCTGCACTTCAAGAACAGCACTGGTCCAGTCGACTTGTGTCATTACTGTTCAGTGAAGAGTAGAAAAAACTGTGAAGATAGAAAAAACTATAAATGGCGATGGGTTGTGGTACATGGAAAACATTATTTTTTGCAAGTTGCAATTTTTCGGGAATAAAGTCGAAATAACATTTTGTGAATAAAGTACAAAACCTTTGGATATTTTTTACATTAGGCTACAGATCTTTTTCACAGCCATAATCACATGCGACTGCTGGCATCAGCACAGATCATGGTAGTACCGTCGGTACACCACCACTGGCAGCCCAGCCAGCCGGTACACAGCTGAGTTGTAAATCTAGTTTGTTTATTACAGTGGCTTGGAAAAATGACATTTCAAAAGGAGGCAAATAATTATTAGGAAAAAAACGTCATCATTTTTATGTCGCCAGATTGACTTTAGATGCAGTTTAATGTTAGCTAGCTAGATTGAGGGGAGACCAGCGGATTTTAGATAGCTAGCTAACATTAGCATTGCTAGCTATTTTTGATTAACTTTGTTCGCTAATGACAACATTGTCACATCTAAAGTACATTTGACGACCTGATAATGATGGCAAAGTTGTTTCCAACTAAATATTTGCCTACTTTAGCAATGTCATCGTATTTCCAGGTCACTATTGTGTAATTTAGACGGAACAGTCTCCGTTCAAAATGACTGGGTTCATCACCACTATTTACATAGTCCAGTTTGTAGCTAGCGGTCCAGCTTCTTGAAGATGTCAATCATCACCATGTCGAATTTCCTGCGCAACCGTGGGGTTGCAGAAGAGGTCCTCTCAAAGTTGGAGGAGCAAAAGGGGGGGGTTGTGGTAGGGGTCCTGACTTGATGCATCCTCACACCGATGGCAACCAAATTCGTGACCCAGATTGTAGCCCTCTGTAGCTCAGTTGGTAGAGCATGGCGTTTGCAATGCCAGGGTTGTGAGTTCGATTCCCACAGGGGGGTCAGTATGAAAATGTATGCACTCACTAACTTTAAGTTGCTCTGGATAAGAGCGTCTGCTAAATGACTAAAATGTAAAATGATTACAGGTTCATAACTAGTCTACAAGTTATGGATCAGGTAACAGTAGAAGTAGTCTAACACTTCAGGCTTATATGTCAGTGATTAGGTGCTACATTGGTGACCTATGTTTGCATGGACATGGAGTACTCTCTCAACAATAATTCCAGCAAATTGGCTATTAGTGTATTCCTGCTGTTGTTCATCACCAGCATACACTACTGGTGTTATTTACAATCTGCATTTCCACTATTCTATGCTCCAAATGCAACTCATATTTATTCTAATTTTACATAGGAACATTCAGTTGGTCTTTGTAAGATAAACACTCATACATGCATCATTGCTTCTCAACAATGATCTTTCATATTTGAAGGGTCATTATCTTCAGTTGTGAACAAAAAAATATTGCATGCACAAAATGTGTGTCTTCTAAATAGGCACCCCCCCTACAAGGTGTCGAAAGCGTTCCACAAGGATGTTGGCCCATGTAGACTCCAATGCTTCAGAAAGTCTGCTAGCACAGACTGGAACATGTTCCGGGATTCTTCAGATAGCATTGAGGCGTACACCACATCAGTCACTGGCTTCATCAATAAGTGCATCGATGATGTCGTCCCCACAGTGACCGTACGTACATACCCCAACCAAAAGCCATGGATTACAGGAAACATCCACACTGAGCTAAAGGGTAGAGCTGCCGCTTTCAAGGAGCGGGACTCTAACCCGGACGCTTATAAGAAATCCCGCTATGCCCTCCGACGAACCATCAAACAGGCAAAGAGTCAATACAGGACTAAGATTGAATCATACTACACCGGCTCTGACGCTCATCGGATGTGGCAGGGCTTGAAAACTATTACAGACTACAAAGGGAAGCACAGCCGCGAGCTGCCCAGTGATACAAGACTTCCTGACGAGCTAAACCACTTCTATGCTCGCTTCGAGGCAAGCAACACTGAAGCATGCATGAGAGCACCAGCTGTTCCGGATGACTATGTGATCACACTCTCTGTAGCCGATGTGAGTAAGACTTTTAAGCAGGTCAACATTCACAAGACCGCAGGGCCAGACGGATTACCAGGACGTGTACTCCGAGCATGTGCTGACCAACTGGCAAGCGTCTTCACTGACATTTTCAACATGTCCCTGACTGAGTCTGTAATGCCAACATGTTTCAAGCAGACCACCATAGTCCCCGTGCCCAAGGACACTAAGATAACCTGCCTAAATGACTACCGACCCGTAGCACTCACGTCTGTAGCCATGAAGTGCTTTGAAAGGCTGGTCATGGCTCACATCAACACCATTATCTCAGAAACACTAGACCCACTCCAATTTGCATACTGCCCCAACCGATCCACAGATGATGCAATCTCTATTGCACTCCACACTGCCCTTTCCCACCTGGACAAGAGGAACACCTACGTGAGAATGCTATTCATTGACTACAGCTCAGCATTCAACACCATAGTGCCCTCAAAGCTCATCACTAAGCTAAGGATCCTGGAACTAAACACCTCCCTCTGCAACTGGATCCTGGACTTCCTGACGGGCCGCCCCCAGGTGGTAAGGGTAGGTAACAACACATCTGCCACACTGATCCTCAACACAGGGGCCCCTCAGGGGTGCGTGCTCAGTCCCCTCCTGTACTCCCTGTTCACTCATGACTGCATGGCCAGTTTGCCACCGACAACGATGAGACAGCCTATAGGGAGGAGGTCAGAGACCTGGCCGTGTGGTGCCAGGATAACAACCTCTCCCTCAACATGACCAAGACAAAGGAGATGATTGTGGACTACAGGAAAGAAAAGAGGACTGAGCACGCCCCCATTCTCAATGACGGGGCTGTAGTAGAACAGGTTGAGAGCTTCAAGTTCCTTGGTGTCCACATCACCAACGAACTATCATGGTCCAAACACACCAAGACAGTCGTGAAGAGGGCACGACAAAGCCTATTCCCCCTCAGGAGACTGAAAAGATTTGGCATGGGTCCTCAGATCCTCAAAATATTCTACAGCTGCACCATCGAGAGCATCCTGACTGGTTGCATCACCGCCTGGTATGGCAACTGCTTGGCCTCCGACCGCAAGGCACTACAGAGGGAAGTGAGTACGGCCCAGTACATCACTGGGGCCAAGCTTCCTGCCATCCAGGACCTCTATACCAGGCGGGGTCAGAGGAAGGCCCTCAAAATTGTCAAAGACTCCAGCCACCATAGTCATAGACTGTTCTCTCTGCTACCGCATGGCAAGCGGTACCGGAGTGCCAAGTCTAGGTCCAAAAGACTTCTTAACAGCTTCTACCCCCAAGCCATAAGACTCCTGAACAGCTAATTATGGCTACCCGGACTATTTGCACTGCCCCCCACTCCCACCCCCCACCCCATCTTTTTACGCTGCTGCTACTCTGTTAATTATTTATGCATAGTCACTTTAACTCTACCCACATGTACATATTACTTCAACTACCTCAACTAGCCGGTGCCCCCGCACATTGACTCTGCACCGGTACCCCCCTGTATATATAGCCTCCCTACTGTTATTTTACTTCTGCTCTTTTATTCAACACTTTTTGTTGAGGTTTTATTTTACTTTTTCATTTAAAATAAATGCACTGTTGGTTAAGGGCTGTAAGTAAGCATTTCACTGTAATGTCTGCACCTGTTGTATTCGGCGCATGTGGCCAATAAAATTTGATTTGATTTGATTTGACATACACCTTCCAACAGCACAACAACCCTAAGCACACGGCCAAGACAATGCAGGAGTGGCTTAGCGACCAGTCTCTGAATGTCCTTGAGTGGCCCAGCCAGAGCCCGGACTTGAACCTGATCGAACATCTCTGGACAGACCTGAAGATAACTGTGCAGCGACGCTCCCCATCCAACATGACAGAGCTTGAGAGGATCTGCAGAGAAGAATGGGAGAAACTCTCCAAATACAGGTGTGCCAAGCTTGTAGCGTCATACCCAAGAAGACTCGAGGCTGTAATCGCTGCCAAAAGTGCTTCAACAAAGTACTGAGTAAAGGGTCTGAATAATTATGTAACTGTGATATTTCTGTTTTTGATTTGTAAAAATTTCTAAAAAACTGTTTTTGCTTTGTCACTATGGGGTATTGTGTGTAGATTGATGAGGGGGGAAAACAATTTAATCAATTTTAGAATAAGGCTGTAACCTAACAAAATGTGGAAAAAGTCAAGGGGTCTGAATACTTTTCGAAGGCATTGTATATATGTGTGTGTGTGTTTATACAACGGGTGGGTCAAATCCTGAATGCTTATTGGTTAAAACCGCATTCCAGCCGGTGTCTATTCCATAAGTTACCACCGGCTAAATCTATGAACGTTTCCAGCGCTGTAGAAGCTGTGTTTATTATGCTCTTGTCAGGGACAATATTGACAATCCGGAGTTCCAATGCGGCAATTCTTTGCTAGTGAGGATTACAGGAATGAGGTGGCTATACTTAGCAAGCAAATCTCAATTCTGCACGAACTTATGGGGAAAACGCAAATTGGAACTTTCTCGTTCTCAACTCCTATGGCTGGATGCCGCTTGGGCCTGATGGATGTTTCCCCGCCTTGTCATCTGTCCCTATCTGAATGGCCTGCGCTACCTGGAACTTGCCTGCCAAGGAAGTCGTCTCCATCTGCTTCTCCTTCTCCATCCTGTAGTGAAGTAGACAGAGAACAGCAAGAAGATTGTTCCAATCAGCGCTGGTCCCATGTCACCGAAGGTAGTGGCATGCTGCTAAGCGGACGGGAGTGACTGTGAGAAGTTCGGAGCAGATTGACATAATCAAATCAAATCAAACTGTATTTGTCACATGTGCAGAATACAACAGGTGTAGACCTCACAGTGGAATGCTTACTTACAAGCCTTTAACCAACAATGCAATTTTAAGAACAATAAGTGTGAAGTAAAAAATTGATAAGTAAAAATGTAAAAAGAAGACAAATCGAATAATAACAAATAATTAAAGAGCAGCAGTACGCACTACCCTCTGTAGTGCCTTGCGGTCGGAGGCAGAGTAATTGTCATACCAGGCGGTGATGCAACCAGTCAGGATGCTGTAGAACTTTTTGAGGATCTTTGTCTTTGCCAGGTGTAACAGTGTTGCTTTTGTCCCTCTCCTCGCCCCTACCTGGGCTTGAACCAGGGACCCTCTGCACACATCGACAACAGTCACCCTCAAAGCACCGTTACCCATCGCTCCACAAAAGCCGCGGCCCTTGCCGAGCAAGGGAAACAACTACTTCAAGGTCTCAGAGCGAGCGACGTCACCGATTGAAATGCTACTAGCGCGCACCGCTAACTAGCTAGCCATTTCACACCGGTTACACAGGCTACACAACAAGCATAGGTAATCCATCCACATCACCATTGACCCCCTTGAACCAAGCCAGCACTACGATAGTCTCATCCACTGTGGCTCGCTAAAGGAGGACACTCAGCAAAGAGATGCTCTACATCAGTTGGGGCAACTGCAGAAAACCCTGCAAAGCTTTTCCAACAGCATCTACCTGACCCCACCCGGACAAAGGTGAAGGAGGCAAAAGACGGTAACGCAAAGCGACAGAAATGAAAAGACCCCAAACTGTGTAAAACGGAAGAGGATGATGATCCCACAGAGGCGGTGTGGATCACTTGACTGATGCACTAATGCAACCAATTTATGCAA
Source organism: Coregonus lavaretus (assembly GCF_964263955.1). NCBI lineage: Eukaryota > Metazoa > Chordata > Actinopteri > Salmoniformes > Salmonidae > Coregonus > Coregonus lavaretus. Next base: position 33,612,708 of record NC_140020.1, read on the forward strand.
TACATAATTGTATGCTGAATGGTTGTCCTTATTGTATTGCATGACCATGAGATCTTATATAGCCCTATTTTGCATAGCAATATTGTACCACGGTTATTAAACCTTTCATATAAGTTTTCTCTTCCCTATACTTTTTAAGTTGATGGAAAATGCTGAGTTGTCATTGGGTGACTCATCTGTCACACGGCATTTCTCTCACTAACTGGATCAGTATTCTCCAGTGTTGGCAAGAGACTTGTGTTTTCCCCCTACTGTGTCCCTGTTAGCAAACAGAAGCAATTAGTCACTTTATTATAATGTTCCTGACATTTGCCTTGCCCTCAAAACATTTGGAAAGAATGTTGATGAAATCATAGAAATATACTGAACAAAAATATAAACGCAATGTTGGTCCAATGTTTCATGAGCTGAAATAAAATATCTTTGTTTAGATCCGTGTAAGTGAGCATTTCTCCTTTGCCAAGATAATCCATCCACCTGACAGGTGTGGCATATCAAGAAGCTAATTAAACAGCATGATCATTACACAGGTGCACCTTGTGCTGGGGACAATAAAAGGGCACTCTAAAATGTGCAGTTTTGTCACAAAACACAATGCCACAGATGTCTCAAGTTTTGAGCGAGCGTGCAATTGGCATGCTGACTGCAGGAATGTCCACCAGAGCTGTTGCCAGAGAATTGAATGTTAATTTCTCTACCATAAGCCGCCTCCAACGCCGTTTTAGAGAATTTGGCAGTATGTCCACACAACCACAGACCACGTGTAACCAAGCCAACCCAGGACCTCCACATCCAGCTTTTTCACCTGTGGGATCGTCTGAGACCAGCCATCCGGACAGCTGATGAAACTGTGGGTTTGCACAATCGAAGAATTTCAGCACAAACTGTCAGAAACCATCTCAGGGAAGCTCATCTGCATGCTCGTCATCTTCACCAGGGTCTTGACCTGACTGCAGTTCGGCGTCGTATCTGAGGAGTAGTTCTGTCTGTAATAGAGCCCTTTTGTGGGGAAAAACATATATATATACAGTGGGGAGAACAAGTATTTGATACACTGCCGATTTTGCAGGTTTTCCTACTTACAAAGCATGTAGAGGTCTGTAATTTTTATCATAGGTACATTTCAACTGTGAGAGACGGAATCTAAAACAAACATCCAGAAAATCACATTGTATGATTTTTAAGTAATTAATTTCCATTTTTTTGCATGACATAAGTATTTGATCACCTACCAACCAGTAAGAATTCCGGCTCTCACAGACCTGTTAGTTTTTCTTTTAAGAAGCCCTCCTGTTCTCCACTCATTACCTGTATTAACTGCACCTGTTTGAACTCGTTACCTGTATAAAAGACACCTGTCCACACACTCAATCAAACAGACTCCAACCTCTCCACAATGGCCAAGACCAGAGAGCTGTGTAAGGACATCAGGGATAAAATTGTAGACCTGCACAAGGCTGGGATTGGCTACAGGACAATAGGCAAGCAGCTTGGTGAGAAGGCAACAACTGTTGGCTCAATTATTAGAAAATGGAAGAAGTTCAAGATGACAGTCAATCACCCTCGGTCTGGGGCTCCATGCAAGATCTCACCTCGTGGGGCATCAATGATCATGAGGAAGGTGAGGGATCAGCCCAGAACTACACGGCAGGACCTGGTCAATGACCTGAAGAGAGCTGGGACCACAGTCTCAAAGTAAACCATTAGTAACACACTACGCCGTCATGGATTAAAATCCTGCAGCGCACGCAAGGTCCCCCTGCTCAAGCCAGCGCATGTCCAGGCCCGTCTGAAGTTTGCCAATGACCATCTGGATGATCCAGAGGAGGAATGGGAGAAGGTCATGTGGTCTGATGAGACAAAAATAGAGCTTTTTGGTCTAAACTCCACTCGCCGTGTTTGGAGGAAGAACAAGGAGGAGTACAACCCCAAGAACACCATCCCAACCGTGAAGCATGGAGGTGGAAACATCATTCTTTGGGGATGCTTTTCTGCAAAGGGGACAGGACGACTGCACCGTATTGAGGGGCTGATGGATGGGGCCATGTATCGCGAGATCTTGGCCAACAACCTCCTTCCCTCAGTAAGAGCATTGAAGATGGGTCGTGGCTGGGTCTTCCAGCATGACAACGACCCGAAACACACAGCCAGGGCAACTAAGGAGTGGCTCCGTAAGAAGCATCTCAAGGTCCTGGAGTGGCCTAGCCAGTCTCCAGACCTGAACCCAATAGAAAATCTTTGGAGGGAGCTGAAAGTCCGTATTGCCCAGCGACAGCCCCGAAACCTGAAGGATCTGGAGAAGGTCTGTATGGAGGAGTGGGCCAAAATCCCTGCTGCAGTGTGTGCAAACCTGGTCAAGACCTACAGGAAACGTATGATCTCTGTAATTGCAAACAAAGTTTCTGAACCAAATATTAAGTTCTGCTTTTCTGATGTATCAAATACTTATGTCATGCAATAAAATGCAAATTAATTACTTAAAAATCATACAATGTGATTATCTGGATTTTTGTTTTAGATTCCGTCTCTCACAGTTGAAGTGGACCTATGATAAAAATTACAGACCTCTACATGCTTTGTAAGTAGGAAAACCTGCAAAATCGGCAGTGTATCAAATACTTGTTCTCCCCACTGTATATATATATATATTTTTTTGTCATTTAGCAGACGCTCTTATCCAGAGCGACTTACAGTTAGTGAGTGCATATATTATTATTATATATATATTTTTTCATACTGGCCCCCCATGGGAATCGAACCCACAACCCTGGCGTTGCAAACGCCATGCTATACCAACTGAGCTCATCCCTGCCGGCCATTCCCTCCCCTACCCTGGACGACGCTGGGCCAATTGTGCGCCGCCCCATGGGTCTCCCGGTCGCGGCCGGCTACGACAGAGCCTGGATTCGAACCAGGATCTCTAGTGGCACAGCTAGCACTGCGATGCAGTGCCTTAGACCACTGCGCCACTGCGCCACTTGGCTGGGCCTGGCTCCCTAGTGGGTGGGTCTGGCTCCCAAGTGGGTGGGCCTCCCAAAGCCCACCCATGGCTGCACCTCCCCAGGCCCACCCATGGCTGCACCCCTGTACAGTCATGTGAAATCCATAGATTCGGGCCTAATACATTTATTTAAATTGACTGATTTCCTTATATAAACTGTAACTCAGTAAAATCGTTGAAATTGTTGCATGTTGCATTGATATTTTTGTTAGAACGTGCTTGGAACCTCTAACCACAGATATAGGATGAATTAGTACGGACGTCCCCTTTTAAGTCAATGATGACACAATGGGTGGACTGGCAACCATTTTGAGTGTACCCATTGGAGCAAAGCTAGGTTGAAGATGACAAAGACAAGTGGATTTTAATATTCCATAACTCTTTCCATAAATTAGGATGAATTCTAAACAATGGGACAAGCTATGCTAGTTAGCAAAGGCACTGGTCCCATGAATTTTTTTATTTTCTAAAAGCTTCTACATCGAATCATAACTTGGGAATCTTCAACCTAGGAGCAAAGCAGGAGGTGTACCCATCAATCTCTGCTGTGATTTGTTGATTCAACTCAACCGACATTACAAAAAATGCATTCCATTGCATGAGCCACATCAGTTAGCATCACTTGAATGAACATTCTACATTACCATGGAAATGATTGCATCACAATGCCAGGCAGACATTGCGAGTGTACCCATGAGTTTACCTGTCAAATTGCCAGGGTACAGTATATTATCATTTCTTGATTATTTTATATTTTTTTACTTTAACGTCAATTATCTAAAAACACGTAGCGGATCTAACTTATTTAGGAAAACAGCCCTAATGTTGGAAACAAACATCATAATGTTGTCATCCAGAGTCACACTAATTTATTTTCCAAGCTATAGCACACAATATTTTATATACAGCAGGTTTTTAAAGGACCAAAACGTTTGGTATGCTTCGTGTTTTCATGTTTGGCATGGAAGAAATATTGCAATACAGGTATCGTCCTGGCCCTAGTAAAACATTGATGTCTCATGGTGGGGTGGGGTATGCAAAATGGGTCAACTTTGAGCACCTATATCTCCTAAATGTTTTGGCATTCAGGTCCAAAAAGTAACTTTCTGACCACTTCTACCATGGGAAAATATGTATGGAAAGTGTAGTTCAAATCAAAAGGGGTGTGGTAAAAAAGTGATTGAAATCAAATGGAACTACCCTTGGTTCAATAGTAGTCTAGCTGATCCATAAGGACTATACACGTGACACAACACCATTAATAGGCGTAGTCATACACCATTTAATATTGCCATTTTCCGATCATGAAATAGCTTGATTCTGCTAGATAAGCTTTATAAAGTGAATGGCATCTGGACTCTTACAGTGGGGAAAAAAAGTATTTAGTCAGCCACCAATTGTGCAAGTTCTCCCACTTAAAAAGATGAGAGAGGCCTGTAATTTTCATCATAGGTACACGTCAACTATGACAGACAAATTGAGATTTTTTTTCCAGAAAATCACATTGTAGGATTTTTTATGAATTTATTTGCAAATTATGGTGGAAAATAAGTATTTGGTCACCTACAAACAAGCAAGATTTCTGGCTCTCACAGACCTGTAACTTCTTCTTTAAGAGGCTCCTCTGTCCTCCACTCGTTACCTGTATTAATGGCACCTGTTTGAACTTGTTATCAGTATAAAAGACACCTGTCCACAACCTCAAACAGTCACACTCCAAACTCCACTATGGCCAAGACCAAAGAGCTGTCAAAGGACACCAGAAACAAAATTGTAGACCTGCACCAGGCTGGGAAGACTGAATCTGCAATAGGTAAGCAGCTTGGTTTGAAGAAGTCAACTGTGGGAGCAATTATTAGGAAATGGAAGACATACAAGACCACTGATAATCTCCCTCGATCTGGGGCTCCACGCAAGATCTCACCCCGTGGGGTCAAAATGATCACAATAACGGTGAGCAAAAATCCCAGAACCACACGGGGGGACCTAGTGAATAACCTGCAGAGAGCTGGGACCAAAGTAACAAAGCCTACCATCAGTAACACACTACGCCGCCAGGGACTCAAATCCTGCAGTGCCAGACGTGTCCCCCTGCTTAAGCCAGTACATGTCCAGGCCCGTCTGAAGTTTGCTAGAGTGCATTTGGATGATCCAGAAGAGGATTGGGAGAATGTCATATGGTCAGATGAAACCAAAATATAACTTTTTGGTAAAAACTCAACTCGTCGTGTTTGGAGGACAAAGAATGCTGAGTTGCATCCAAAGAACACCATACCTACTGTGAAGCATGGGGGTGGAAACATCATGCTTTGGGGCTGTTTTTCTGCAAAGGGACCAGGACGACTGATCCGTGTAAAGGAAAGAATGAATGGGGCCATATATCGTGAGATTTTGAGTGAAAACCTCCTTCCATCAGCAAGGGCATTGAAGATGAAACGTGGCTGGGTCTTTCAGCATGACAATGATCCCAAACACACCGCCCGGGCAACGAAGGAGTGGCTTCGTAAGAAGCATTTCAAGGTCCTGCAGTGGCCTAGCCAGTCTCCAGATCTCAACCCCATAGAAAATCTTTGGAAGGAGTTGAAAGTCCGTGTTGCCCAGCGACAGCCCCAAAACATCACTGCTCTAGAGGAGATCTGCATGGAGGAATGGGCCAAAATACCAGCAACAGTGTGTGAAAACCTTGTGAAGACTTACAGAAAACGTTTGACCTGTGTCATTGCCAACAAAGGGTATATAACAAAGTATTGAGAAACTTTTGTTATTGACCAAATACTTATTTTCCACCATAATTTGCAAATAAATTCATAAAAAATCCTACGATGTGATTTTCTGGATTTTTTTTCTCATTTTGTCTGTCATAGTTGACGTGTACCTATGATGAAAATTACAGGCCTCTCTCATCTTTTTAAGTGGGAGAACTTGCACAATTGGTGGCTGACTAAATACTTTTTTCCTCCACTGTATGTTGTTGGAGCCCTGGTCAGAGGGAGGATAGGGGTCTGTGTGTGTGTGTGTACGTGTGTGTGTGTGTGTGTGTTTGTATGTGTTTGTGGCAGTTTTGGTCTGTGTGAAATGAAGTTGTGTTTTTTTAGGTCGGGACGGTGGAGCAGTGTAGGATGAGATGTTTTAGATGGCAGGAGAGAGAGACCTGCTGAGGTGGCCCTGATCCACCCCCATTCAAGTCAGATTGGCCCTCATGGACTGGTTGTCCTTTCCACTAGGCCTTGGTCAGTTTTACCAGTTGTTCCAACCATCATAAAAGTCCTCATTGATGTAAAAACAGGGTATATAACAAAGAGCCCAACCTCTGACACTAACGTGTTGACGTGTACTTTTTGCATGTAAGCTAATCTACGCTCCAGGGCCGGTGCAGGATGAGAGCGGGCCACGTGAAAATAGGTGGCTGAGCTCAGAGCAGAGGGCTGCAGACCTTTCTTGTCCTTCTCCACTCTGCTGTAACATTACAACATGGCCGCCGGCCACCGCCAACAATTACCCACACTGCCCGCGGTGCCAGAGAGCAGCTTGGGAAGTCAGCGAGAAGTCACACACCGTCTTCCAGCATTTCACCCCAATGGAGGACAGGACTGGGAGGGAGGGAGGGAGGGAGGGAGGGAAAGAGGGGAGAGAGAGGGAGAGGACAGGATGAGGAGGGAGGGAGAGGACCGAAAAGGGAGACGGAGGGTGGTAGGAAACGGAGGGAGGGATGTTTTTTTCGCCAGTGAATCAACCATTGTCCTGAGATAGGAGAGTCTGGTGCTTCATGAAGGGCATTGGACACTGACTAATGTTGCTGCTGAATTGCAGACAAAATGAAATCCGCAACAAAACCATTTTTGGGTCAAAACCAACTTTATTTATCTGTGAGGTAGTTTACGGAGGACAACAAAATATATTTTTCCATATATTTTTCCATATATTTTTCCTAGTCAACAAGTAGCAAACAGTGACATCGTGACAAATGAATGATGGGCCGATGACTACGTGATTGTTAGATAAAATCCTGACAATTCAGGATTGACTGAAAACTGCCATCGCCACACCACTTCAACACAGTATCACAATTAGCCAATTCAACACAGTGAGTTTGTTGAAGTCCACTAGACCTCGTATGAACCTCTCTCTACAGTCTACCCTGTTTTGTCTGACAAACCCCCCATTGTTCTGCTGATGCTTTTCTTCATGGGAACCCTGTCTTGTCTTGTTGATTAGATGTCCTTTGTCTTGCTCTGCTGCAGTAGGCTAGTTGTCTAGAGAACTGGAATCCATACTTTAGTAGTCAGTGGCTTGATGCCCTGACTAATTATGGATTAAAACAATGATATGGTAATGAATAGTCTATGTTACATAGGCCTATACTTACTAATGTAATTTGATTCAACAATAATTAATTAATTCATATATTCAGTGATCCCCTTTCTCGATATGACCCTTCTCATTCAAATTCTCATAATAGCTGGATTGTCATGCTTAATGTTAACGATGACAAGCTTACAGTGCATTCGGAAAGTATTCAGACCCCTTGACTTTTTCCACATTTTGTTACGTTACAGCCTTATTCTAAAATGGATTAAATTGTTTTTTTCCCTCATCAATCTACAAACAATACTCCATAATTTATTAAAAATAAAAAACAGAAATATCACAGTTACATAAGTATTCAGACCCTTTACTCAGTACTTTGTTGAAGCACATTTTCTATGCCAGGCGAAATCGCACCTCATTAGCTCATTGTTATGGATGTTTCCAAATAAATGTCACTAGAAAACAACTTAATCAAATGCAAATGTAGCTACTTTGCTGTTATTCTGGCTGTACTGTTTGACGTGACTGTAAGTTAGCCGTAGTTGGCTAGCTAGCAAGCAAGGGACAAGAACGTTGCTAGCCAGTATGGCAATGGAACATTTAGAACGAACGACTGGGTTGCGTCCATGGATACAGAACAAAAAGACTGAGCGACTGGGTCGAGTCTCTGGCAACCGAACCGATAGAACAAACAACCAGCCGGCTTGGGTAGCAATCCTGTATTTGTGTCAGGACTATATATTGTAAAATGATGAAATAGCATGAGTAAATTCATCAAAATAACGTTTTTTATGAAAATATGTAAATCATTATTTGAATATGTTGGTATCCCGTTGTATAAAAGTAATTTTCCCTCAAAGCCGGTGTTTGGAGGATATATTGGCACGGTTTGCCGGACCGGGACGAAACACTTGTTCCAATATATCCACCAAAACACCGGCTTCTCTGGCATTATCACTTAATTATCTGCCAGTTAAAACACTATATGCAGGTTATAACACATTATCCGCAAGTTCTAACACCTTATCGGCCATTTAAAACATTATGTAGAGGTTATAACACATTATTTGACAGTTCTAACACTTACTTACATTCTGTTTGATGTTGACCCTGTGACTACTGACTACTCGTGTAATTGCCATGTTGTTTCATACTTTCTTCGGATATTGTTAGCTATTTGTCATTTTTTTTATTCCAGGGACAGGGAAGACCATGCTCATGGATATGTTCTACTCTCATGTGGATAATGGATGTAAGAAAAGTGTCCATTTCAACGGCTTCATGTTGGACATCCACAAAAGTTTGTATTCTCCTAGTATGTTACATCCTATCTCTTAATATACAGCTATCAGAGGTTCGTTTGCTTGACTTTGAGCAAGTCAAACACCTCCCATACATTCTGTATTCTATAATTACCTCACTCTCTGTTAGTCCTAATGTGATACTAAAATTGTGTAGCATTATGCATATAAGTTAAATTACTGCTGTTACTCCTACTATGCATTGTTTCAGATGCAGGTGTGCTTTAAGATGTTTGTGTCTGAAGTTTATGCAACGTTGGATCCATCGAAGGAAACAAAGCACTCCTCAACAAAGGCTAGGGAAAATGTTCACATATGACCCCATCTAGCCAGTTAGCATGGAGATCAGCAATGAATCCTGCCTCTTGTGTTTTGACGAGTTTCAGGTGAGCGCGCATGTGTGTGTGTGTGGAGGAGGAGGACTTGAGGTGACTCAAGAAGGTGTTTTTGGACACATAACAAGCTATAGGTAACAAACAGCACAACTATGGACTGCACAAACTAATAAAACAGATTGGCAAATTAATCTGCTGAGTTTTATGTGCCATTTATTGGGGATGACGTAGACAGAATTGGCAGATCAACAAAACATGAACATCTCATTTATATTAATGAACAGGAGGCTATCATACTCAGGCTAATGGCTCTAAAGCATGTTTTCATGTTCTCCTGTTGCTTACAGAGCCATCTGAGGGCTTGGTGATGAGTCTCCTCACTCACATAAACAAGTCTGTGGCCACCTAGTGGTTTGTGTGAGATCATACTCAGGCACAGTCAGGCACTGAAACAGAGATGTTTAAAGGTCCAATGCAGCTGTTTTTATCTCAATATCAAATCATTTCTGGGTAACAATGAAGTACCTTACTGTGACTGTTTTCAATTAAAAGGGTAAAAAATATATTCTTAGCAAATATTTTGCCAGGACTGTCTGTGTGTGGTCTGAGAGAGGGGCCTAATTGGAGGAGCCTAATGGGAGGGATGTGTAACCAGAAAACTAGCTGTTATTGGCAGAAAAGAGGGCCAACTTTGTTTTTGGTGTATTAACATTAACAGGTGGTCAAAAACATTTCTGGCAGTGTTTTCAAACAGCTCTTACACTAAAAGTGCATTATTTTAATGTCATAGTGTGGGGGGGGGGGGGGGGGGGGACACAGGAAAATTGTGTATTTGACTGCACTGCCCCTTTAACCTGGCTCTTCATTACATGAAGGAAACTGCAACCGCACACATTCACTGTGGATCATATGCACCTCTTAAAATAACTGTTGTTGCCTTCCCAACAATCCTAACAGTAATGATTTATTCACTGGGACAAATAAGATCACAACTCTGCTCTTTAGCTCTTTGCCATGCTAGCTAGGTGCCATCTACATTGAGAGGCATATAGCCTTGCTTCTCAGTGAGCGACAATAAGACTATTATTATCATTCATCCTTATGGGGGGGTCAAAGGTCACCATAGGCACAGTCTCTCTAATCACTCCCAGGGTGCATCTGTGTGGATCAAGAGCCTCTCCTTTCACTCTGCCACATTTTAAACTGCCGCACATGCAGCTCCTCTCTCTCTCTTCTCTCGCATCCTCATTGATTTGTTTTATTTACGGTTGCCTTGCTGCTTTGCTTTCTTTGCTTGTCGACTGTTGCTACCAGCGAATAGGGACAACGCACACGTGTGTCGTTGTTTGTGATGCATAAACAAGAGGAGGGAGGGAAGGAGTGGGGAACAGGGTGGGGTGGTTGAGGGTCCATACCAATCAGCATCCTCCTCCACTCAGCCATGCAAATGAGGCTATCTGGGTATCAGTCGCACTCTCCTGCTTCCTTAAGTGAGTGGCGCTGGAAAGCGACTGGCAGCGGCAGCGGGTCAGATGGATCTTATCCTCTTAAATGCTAATGACATTTCTCCATTCTCTTCATTAGCACCGCGCCATTATCAGTAATTTGTAGCCTTCCCCCCCTTTTGTCCCCCTCCAAGTCTCCCTAATGAATACTGTCCATTGAGAAGGAAGCCTGAGATGGAGAGAGGGATGGAGAGATGGAGCAAGAGAGACAGAGAAGAGAGACAGAAGAGTGAGAGAGTGGGAAGAAAGCGATTCAGGCTTTCATTGTCTCAGACCCCCAGTCTGAAATGTACTCATAGGTTGTGTTGTTGTGTACGTAAAGGGGTGTAAGATCAAAAGAGGCTTAATTTGGCGCCCGAGTGCGATGTTGCGGTAAACTGACTCCTCGCTAGAGTAATTGGATGCTTATTTGAATATCGACAGTGGTTGCGGCAGCGGTCGCACCGTTTTTGTGTCGCACAAGTGCTGTTTATTAGCCCCCCCTTCTCTTCTTTTTCTCTTGGAAACCTTTCTCTCTTTCTCTCTCTTTCTCTCTCTCTCTCTCTCTCTCTCTCTCTCTCTCTCTCTCTCTCTCTCTCTCTCTCTCTCTCTCTCTCTCTCTCTCTCTCTCTCTCTCTCTCTCTCTCTCTCTCTCTCTCTCTCTCTCACTTGCTCTGTCTCTCTCTCTCTTTTTCTCTCTCTCTCTCTTCATATTCAGCAATCAATATCAGCCCTTGGAGTGTGTGGTGTGTTTATGACCCATGAATAAACAAATAAGGGTTGGATAAAAGGTCATAATTAGATGATTCTTTTGAAATGAAAATAAAAAACAGCGGCTGGAGGAAATTAGGCCTATTCAGTGAGTATATAGGGCCCAGCACCTTTGCTTTATGTGGATGTAACACACACACAGACACACCTTAATTTGCTGTAAGGAGAGTGCCTCTCACTGCCTTGTAGCGAAATCAAGGCTTTAGCTGAGATGCTAATGTAGTATTGGCAGAGGGCAGAGGGGTTAGCATGCGAAAGCGGAAGACACTCCAGGCTAAGGCAGCATATGCTGTGTGTATGGCAGTCATAAGTGTTCGTATGAAACCGGAGAAGTAAAGGAGAGGAAAAGAGAGGGACGGTAAGGAGGGGGAGGGACCATAAGATGACAGGAATACCCTTCCTCTTATCCACGACAAGTTCATCAACACTACTGTACTTCTCTACATGGACTTCTTGATTCCTAATGAAATCCATTAGAGTGGATTTGACCAAGGAGATTGATTATAATGATCATATAAATATTGGGGGGAATGGAAATACAGTACAATTTTACTCTTTGGCAATCAGTTGCTTATGATGTTTGTTAATGTTCTCTTGACATGATGAGTTGATTGATTCACCACTGTACTGCCATGTAGTTTTCAGTGTTGGAGCTGGAAAAGGCAGCTGTTGCATAGTGCTAGTAGATAAAGACTGTAACGCTGTCAGGGCCCTCTTCACAAAGTGACATCCATCACACAATCACATACACTTCACACACCTGTGGAGTTGCTTTGTTTGCCATTGTGGCCCCTGTTCGAATTCATATTGCTTAAATGTTTTAGTTATTCCTTTCTTTCCTTTTTTTTCTCTCATTCTCTCGCTTTCATTGCTGTTATCTTGCTCTGTCTGTTTAATTTATTAGCTCAGCTTCAACGCGTTGGCTTGGCTACTTATCCTCGACAGAAAGCCGCTTTGTGACCAATTGCAGTCAGGTGTAGTGGTGTGTGCGTGTGCGACTCAAGGCTGCCCAAACAACTGATCCATGGCCAACTGGCAGAGGGGACACAAGAACGACAAAAGAAAAGATACAAAGACACCCTGAAAACTAACCTAAATCAATGCAACATAAACACAAACTGGGAACTCCATGCCATTAACAGACCCACCTGGTGACAACTGTGGCTCCAGTATCAGCCTGCTCAGCCACAGCAGGATCCACAACAAGCAAACCACCCAATAAACCTGTGAAGAAGAGATAATCCTCGACCTCGAGGGATTGTAGCTGATGGTTGTGTGTGTGTTTGTGCGTGTGTGTGTGTGTGTGTGTGTGTGTGTGTGTGACCATGACCAGGGTGAGAGAATAGAAATGACTCATGACGCTAATCAGCTCAGGAGACTGAGTGCTCATTTTCAGCTGTCATGTGTTGACCTGTACGCGCACACACACAAACAGAGGTGTAGTAATGACGGACCGTGGAGGAGCGGCTCTCCTTTACATTTTTCAATTTGAGAATACGCTGGTAAAACTATTTCTGGAAAACGTATTTGGATAAATTAAAAAAAAAAATTAAAAAAATAATGACCACAGAAATTCCATGAAAAACAATATAATAATAATAATACATTATTATTATTATTCAACTTATAAAGCGAAAAAAAGGACAAGTAATTTAGAAAAACAACGTCATGAGATGGACAGTCATTAGAAAGGTAATTGCTTGAGTGGTCATCTGTGGGAGGTGGTCAAGCGGGGAGAGAAAGTCTGTAGGCAGGCAGGAAGTGCGGTCCCATCAAGGTGTCTCGCTGTCTCTGGCTTTTCCATAGTAGAACTCAGTCAGACGAAGTTTGAGCTAAGACACTGCTACTCCTTCACTACTAACAAAATGAAGCACCCACTTGGATGATGCTACGGCAGTCACGTGGTGCCAGAAAGTACACATTTACATTACATTTACGTAATTTAGCAGACGCTCTCATCCAGAGCGACTTACAAATAGGTGCATTCACCTTATAGCCAGTGGGATAACCACTTGACAATGGGATTTTTTTTGGGGGGGGAGGGGGTGGGGGTAAGGGGGGGGTAGAAGGATTACTTTATCCTATCCCAGGTATTCCTTAAAGAGGTGGGGTTTCAAATGTCTCCGGAAGGTGGTGAGTGACTCCGCTGTCCTGGCGTCGTGAGGGAGCTTGTTCCACCATTGGGGTGCCAGAGCAGCGAACAGTTTTGACTGGGCTGAGCGGGAACTATGCTTCCGCAGAGGTAGGGGAGCCAGCAGGCCAGAGGTGGATGAACGTAATGCCCTCGTTTGGGTGTAGGGACTGATCAGAGCCTGAAGGTACGGAGGTGCCGTTCCCCTCACAGCTCCGTAGGCAAGCACCATGGTCTTGTAGCAGATGCGAGCTTCAACTGGAAGCCAGTGGAGTGTGCGGAGGAGCGGGGTGACGTGAGAGAACTTGGGAAGGTTGAACACCAGACGGGCTGCGGCATTCTGGATGAGTTGTAGGGGTTTAATGGTACAGGCAGGGAGCCCAGCCAACAGCGAGTTGCAGTAATCCAGACGGGAGATGACAAGTGCCTGGATTAGGATCTGTGCCGCTTCCTGTGTAAGGCAGGGTCGTACTCTCCGAATGTTGTAGAGCATGAACCTACAGGATCGGGTCACCGCCTTGATGTTAGCGGAGAACGACAGGGTGTTGTCCAGGATCACGCCAAGGCTCTTCGCACTCTGGGAGGAGGACACAACGGAGTTGTCAACCGTGATGGCGAGATCATGGAACAGGCAGTCTTTCCCCGGGAGGAAGAGCAGCTCCGTCTTGCCAAGGTTCAGCTTGAGGTGGTGATCCGTCATCCATACTGATATGTCTGCCAGACATGCAGAGATGCGATTCGCCACCTGGTTATCAGAAGGGGGAAAGGAGAAGATTAGTTGTGTATCGTCAGCGTAGCAATGATAGGAGAGGCCATGTGAGGATATGACAGAGCCAAGTGACTTGGTGTATAGCGAGAATAGGAGAGGGCCTAGAACTGAGCCCTGGGGGACACCAGTGGTGAGAGCACGTGGTGCGGAGACAGCTTCTCGCCACGCCACTTGGTAGGAGCAACCGGTCAGGTAGGACGCAATCCAAGAGTGAGCCGCGCCGGAGATGCCCAGCTCGGAGAGGGTGGAGAGGAGGATCTGATGGTTCACAGTATCAAAGGCAGCAGACAGGTCTAGAAGGACAAGAGCAGAGGAGATAGAGTTAGCTTTAGCAGTGCGGAGAGCCTCCATGACACCACATGTCAACAATAATTAAAGAGCACCCTTGTAACTTCTCTTTGATCTTCATCGCTGCACACCTCTGCCGTCTTGCTTCGGCTTCTCTCCATCCTCAACCTCAGGACACTAGCTGGCATTTGAATCTAACATTAGCTAGCTAGCCAAACAAACAAATTACTTGCCAGCTTCAGTCTTAACGCTGTGGTGGATTCTGATGATATTAATTAGCTATATTAATTGTTTGTTCTTAAAAAATATATATTGTATGTAAAAAAAAAAGCCATAAAACTGAATTAATGAAAATAAATATTTACAAAATGTACAGGAGCTCTCTGCTTAGGCTGCTGCTAGGGCACCATGGCAACTGTCTACAATGACAAACCAAATAATTATGCATAGCAGCCTAGAGGTAGGTAAATGGTGGTTTCTTCACTGTCTTCTCTTTGGCAGTGGTGAGAATGATGAAGAACTATATAGGCTACGTGTGTGCACTGCGGAGGCCCGTCGAAGGCTTGACCACTTTGGCCAATCAGAATGTTGAAAAACTATCTAAATTCACTGTGTGTCTGCCATGATGTTCATAAAACTCTACGGACCCCCTCTCTACTCTCTCTACTCTTGCACAGTGGAATCCAGAACAATATGTGACCACTTGGTTACGGCGACACCGTTCTGCCGAGGACACCCAAACCAGAGCGGCCACCACAAAGTCCAAGGGGCCTGACCTTCTCTGGAAGTTACTGTAGCCCTGCTTGGATATTGGATGAGACGCAGAGCCTGTTCTAGCTTGGTATGTCAGGGTGGGCAATTGGAAATGTGAACTGGGCCAAGTTGGAGGTAATAATGCATTTAGGTTATAGTTTATTGAGATTCATGAATACACAACACCAAAAACAAATCCTGCAATTCTACATAGTGATGATTTATGTTCACTACTTGGTCAATTGATTTGATAGCACGTTTAATATATAGTATGCAAATAAATTCTATGAATTGATACTTCACCTCTCTGTTTTCTTTTATTCTGTAATAGAGTATATTGTAACCATGTGTTCAAGCTAATCAACTCAAAGTGTATTTATGATGCAGCGTGTATGCTACACAATACAATGAAATGCCTACTCGCAATAAAGCCTTCCTCGCAGACTGTGCAATGATATTAAGCTATATGTATTTATATTTACATTAGGCTATAGCCTACAAACAGCTATACCACGTAGTCGTTGGCCTATTAGGCTATAGGCCTACTGCAAATTATTGTTGTTTGATCCTGAGCTGGCCAAATGCGCAGAGCTATCCTTTAGCTATCCTTCAACACCACAAGTTGGTTCTACTTCTTTAACATCATTATACAATCCAGGTGCTGTCCTTTCAGCACCACGAAGTGCGCTCCAATCGCTTAAAATAACCTCTCATTAAGATCTGTTGCCTACGCCTAATAGTCCTACTCATCACTTATTATTATTATTACAAAAAGAAGATTATCACTTCTCACAATGATGCTCGTTTAGTAAAGTTAGATCAAAGCTGAATCAATGTCTCGCAAAATCACATAATGATTCATTTTCATTTTACATAACAGAACCTAATATAATATCATAGTTTAGTAGGCCTATAACGTTACTGTTACACCAAAAACACCTCATTTCTAATTACATTTTGGGATGGTTAGCTGAACTTTTTATTTTCTCATGCTACATCTTGTCGGTACAACCTTTGAGGAAATTCTGATATCATAAAAAATAAAGCGCTCTCTCTCCTACACACAAAGACACATATATATACACTATCGGTCAAACGTTTTAGAACACCTACTCATTCAAGGGTTAAGAAGGAAAGAAGGAAAGAAATTCCACAAATTAACTTTTAAGAAGGCACACCTGTTAATTGAAATGCATTCCAGGTGACTACCTCATGAAGCTGGTTGAGAGAATGCCAAGAGTGTGCAAAGCTGTCATCAAGGCAAAGGGTGGTTATTTGAAGAATCTCAAATATAAAATATATTTTGATTTGTTTAACACTTTTTTGGTTACTACATGATTCCATATGTGTTATTTCATAGTGTTGATGTCTTCACTATTATTCTACAATGTAGAAAATAGTAAAAATAAAGAAAAACCCTTGAATGAGTAGGTGTTCTAAAACCTTTGACCGGTAGTGTATATACACACACACACACAACCATATGCTCGTCTGCCATAAGAGCAGGCACATTGTAGTCTGGTTGCCTTTAAATTATCTCTCTCTCTCTCTCTCTCTCTCTCTCTCTCTCTCTCTCTCTCTCTCTCTCTCTCTCTCTCTCTCTCCTATTGCACCTTTTTGATTCACGCAATTCATTTTCAGCTTGTATAGCAATGCAGCTCTCTCCTTTCTCCTATTATGCTCTTGAATAAAGTCACACATGCTACAGCACCTCCCTCTCCAATCACATCCAGTCCAACCTGTTCACTTCACATCGTGTCAAACTTACCTTTCTCTTCCAAACAGCCCACTCTATTGTGTTTTTCTCACGGTTTCTCTCACTTTCACTGTTTCTGGAGGTTATCTGATATCCGTTATAGTGCCCTATCATGTGGATGCATATTTGATCCTTTGGATTCAGTCACAGTGAACTGTAATATGCTGATATTGAAGAGATGTACAGTAAGTCATGGCAGCCAGAGGAGGTCAGTGAGACTGTCGATAGATTGGGTCGTGTTCATTAGTGCACTGTAGCAAAACGCTTGGCAACAGAAAAAACGAAATGCTGTGTTCTTATGGGAAAAGTTCCTCCCTGTTTCATTCCGTTCCAAAACGTTTTCTCCCTACTGAACACAACCCTGATAATGACAGTGAGGGAGAGAGGGTCACAAGGTCATAGTTATGGCAAAACCCTGCCCATTTCTACAATTTATATTCTACAAATTTTAAACCTAACCTTAACACTAACCTTAACCACACTGCTAATCTTATGCCTAACCCTAACCTTAAATTAAGCAAATTTTAGCAGCCAATTTTGGCTTTGTGACTGTGAAGTCTGACTTTGTGGCTGTGATATCTAGTGGAAATCTGGGGTGAACTAGGCCTCTTTCTGTTTGTTGAACTGATGTTGAACTGCTCCCTCCCTGCCTTCTCCATAACACTCTATTACCTGAACCACCTGAACACTAGTGTTGTGTGTTGCCTCTCTGGATCAAATACTATCTGTTTAAAAGTGTTTAATCATAAAAAACGATATGATGCACAAGCCATGTAAACTCTTTCATCTCTCCCTCCATCCTTCTCTCTTTATGACTTTGTTGATTCCACTGCTGTTGTTTTGTCAGGGTAGTGATATTACATTTAATGCTAAGTGAGCAAGGGAAGGAGCGAGGGAGGAAGTGATAAATACATTTACATTTTTGTCATTTAGCAGACGCTCTTATCCAGAGAGACTTACAGTTAGTGAGTGCATACATTTTTCATACTGGCCACCCGTGGGAATCGAACCCACAACCCTGGCGTTGCAAGCGCCATGCTCTACCAACTGAGCTACAGGAGGCTCTCTCCTCATCTCAGGGCTAACTTCATCAATGTCTCGTTGCTCGAGTGGGTTTTGAGTTGATGGCAACCGAGATCGCTCTCTCTCTCATATACACTTGTCTGACATTTACCAGTCATTAAGAACAAAGCGACAGACCACGCAAACTCAAAAGAGACGCTTGTTTGTTTTTTAATTAGACGGCTAATGGAACACTAAGCCCTCAGAGACAACCTGACATGAAAGGAAAGGATTCCTCCTTTATTGATCTCCACATGAGATGGCGCTAGCTAGGCTATCAAAAGCAGCTAAAGTGGGTTATGTGGTTGATAGATGTCGCTAAGCTATCAAACGCAGCTAAAGTGGGTTATATGGTTGATAGATGACGCTAGGCTATCAAACGCAGCTGGAGTGGTTTATATGATTGAAGGGGAACTTGCTTAGAAAAGGACAGGCTGAATGCTTAATTTCAAGGTTGACACACTAGAGATTGTGGTGACCGTGGTGACTCTAGGTTAGCGGTTGCTTGCCTCTTAGGCCCGTTGTTTTTTGTTTTTTATTTTATTTTATTTCACCTTTATTTAACCAGGTAAGCCAGTTGAGAACAAGTTCTCATTTACAACTGCGACCTGGCGAAGATAAAGCAAAGCAGTGCGATAAAAACAACAACACAGAGTTACATATGGGGTAAAACAAAACATAAAGTCAAAAATACCACAGAAAATATATATACAGTGTGTGAAAATGTAGCAAGTTATGGAGGTAAGGCAATAAATAGGCCATAGTGCAAAATAATTACAATTAGTATTAACACTGGAATGATAGATGTGCAAGAGATGATGTGCAAATAGAGATACTGGGGTTTAAATGAGCAAAATAAATAACAATATGGGGATGAGGTAGTTGAGTGGGCTAATTTCAGATGGACTGTGTACAGGTGCAGTGCTCGGTAAGGTGCTCTAACAACTGATGGTTAAAGTTAGTGAGGGAGATAAGAGTCTCCAGCTTCAGAGATTTTTTCAGTTCGTTCCAGTCATTGGCAGCAGAGAACTGGAAGGAATGGCGGCCAAAGGAGGTGTTGGCTTTGGGGATGACCAGTGAGATATACCTGCTGGAGCGCATACTACGATTGGGTGTTGCTATGGTGACCAATGAGCTAAGATAAGGCTTTGGTGACAAAACGGATGGCACTGTGATAGACTACATTCAATTTGCTGAGTAGAGTGTTGGAGGCTATTTTGTAAATGACATCGCCGAAGTCAAGGATCAGTAGGATAGTCAGTTTTACGAGGGCATGTTTGGCAGCATGAGTGAAGGAGGCTTTGTTGTGAAATAGGAAGCCAATTCTAGATTTAACTTTGGATTGGAGATGCTTAATGTGAGTCTGGAAGGAGAGTTTACAGTCTAACCAGACACCTAGGTATTTGTAGTTGTCCACATACTCTAGGTCAGACCCGTCGAGAGTAGTGATTCTAGTCGGGTGGGCGGGTGCCAGCAGCGTTCGATTGAAGAGCATGCATTTAGTTTTAATAGTGTTTAAGAGCAGTTGGAGGCTACGGAAGGAGTGTTGTATGGCATTGAAGCTCGTTTGGAGGTTTGTTAACACAGTGTCCAATGAAGGGCCAGATGTATACAAAATGGTGTCGTCTGCGAAGAGGTGGATCTGAGAGTCACCAGCACCAAGAGCGACATCATTGATATATACGGAGAAAAGAGTCTGCCGAAAAATTTAACCCTGTGGCACCCCCATAGAGACTGCCATAGGTCCAGACAATAGGCCCTCCGATTTGACACATTGAACTCTATCTGAGAAGTAGTTGGTGAACCAGGCGAGGCAGTCATTTGAGAAACCAAGGCTATTTAGTCTGCAAATAAGAATGCGGTGGTTGACAGAGTCGAAAGCCTTGGCCAGGTCGATGAAGACGGCTGCACAGTACTGTCTATTATTGATTGCGGTTATAATATCGTTTAGGACCTTGAGCGTGGCTGAGGTGCACCCATGACCAGCTCGGAAACCGGATTGCATAGCGGAGAAGGTATGGTGGGATTTTTTAATGGTCTGTGATCTGTTTGTTAACTTGGCTTTCAAAAACTTTCGAAAGGCAGGTCAGGATGGATATAGGTCTGTAACAGTTTGGATCTAGAGTGTCACCCCCTTTTAAGAGGGGGATGACCGTGGCAGCTTTCCAATCTCTGGGGATCTCAGACGTTACGAAAGAGAGGTTGAACAGGCTAGTAATAGGTGTTGCGACAATTTCGGCGGCTAGTTTTAGAAAGAAAGGGTCCAGATTGTCTAGCCCAGATGATTTGTAGGGGTCCAGATTTTGCAGCTCTTTCAGAACATCAGCTGTCTGAATTTGTGTGAAGGAGAAGCGGGGGGGGGGCATAGGCAAGTTGCAGCGGAGGGTGCAGAGCTGGTGGCCGGGGTAGTGGTAGCCAGGTGGAAAGCATGGCCAGCCATAGCAAAATGCTTGTTGAAATTCTCGATTATTGTAGATTTATCGGTGGTGATAGTGTTTCCTAGCCTCAGTGCAGTGGGCAGCTGGGAGTAGTGTCCCAAAACTTTTTGGAGTTAGTGCTACAGGATGCAAATTTCTGTTTGAAAAAGCTAGCCTTTGCTTTCCTAACTGCTTGTGTATATTGGTTCCTAACTTCCCTGAAAAGTTGCATATCGCGGGAGCTATTCGATGCTAATGCAGTACGCCACAGGATGTTTTTGTGCTGGTCAAGGGCAGTCAAGTCTGAGGAGAACCAGGGGCTATATCTGTTCTTAGTTCTGAATTTTTTGAATGGGGCATGCTTATTTAAGATTGAGAGAAAAGCACTTTTAAAGGACAACCAGGCATCCTCTACTGACGGAATGAGATCGATATCCATCCAGGATACCTGGGCCAGGTCAATTAAGAAGGCCTGCTCGCTAAAGTGTTTTAGGGAGCGTTTGACAGTGATGAGGGGTGGTCGTTTGACAGCGGACCCGTTACGGACGCAGGCAATAAGGCAGTGATCGCTGAGATCCTGGTTGAAGACAGCGGAGGTGTAAGTTTAGAGGGTAAGTTGGTCAGGATGATATCTATGAGGGTGCCCATGTTTACGGATTTAGGGTTGTACCTGGTAGGTTCCTTTATAATTTGTGTGAGATTGAGGGCATCTAGTTTGGATTGTAGGATGGCCGGGATGTTAAACATATCCCAGTTTAGGTCACCAAGCAGTACGAAGTCTGAGGATAGATGGGGGGCAATCAATTCACATATGGTGTCCAGGGCACAGCTGGGGGCTGAGGGGGGTCTGTAGCAAGCAGCAACAGCGAGATACTTTTTTCTGGAAAGGTGGATTTTTAGAAGTAGGAGCTCAAACTGTTTGGGCACAGACCTGGATAGTATGATAGAGCTCTGCAGGCTATCTCTACAGTAGATTGCAACTCCACCCCCTTTGGCAGTTCTATCTAGACGGAAAATGTTGTAGTTGGTGATGGAAATGTCTGAATTTTTGGTGGCCTTCCTAAGCCAGGATTCAGACACTGCTAGAACATCAGGGTTGGCGGAGTGTGCTAACACAGTGAATAACTCAAACTTAGGAAGGAGGCTTCTGATGTTAACATGCAGAAAACCAAGGCTTTTACAGTTACAGAAGTCAACAAATGATAGCTCCTGGGGAGTAGGAGTGATACTGGGGGCTGCAGGGCCTGGGTTAGCCTCTACATCACCAGAGGAACAGAGGAGGACTAGAATAAGGATATGGCTAACTGGTCTTCTAGTGCGTTGGGTACAGAGAATAAAGGGGGCAGATTTCCGGGCGTTGTAGAATAGATTCAGGGCATTATGTACAGACAAGGATATGGAAGGATATGAGTACAGTGGAGGTAAACCTAAGCGTTGGGTAACAATGAAAGAGATAGCATCACTGGAGGCACCGATTGAGCCGGTCTCGGCGTGTATGGGGGGTGGAACAAAGGAGCTATTTGAGGCAGTTTGAGAATGACTTGGGGTTCTATATTGAAATTGTATAATAAGAACTGACTGGAACAGCAATAGGCAAGGCATATTGACATGGGAGAGAGGCATAAAGCAATCACAGGTGTTATTAGAGAGAGCTAAGACAACAACTGGTAATGGCGATGAAAGTTTGGGCTGAGGCTAAACAGATAAACAGGACAGGGTACTGTGTAAAGGAACAGTCCAGCAGGCATCAGCTGTGCAGCTGAGTGATCAATAAGGTCCAGTGAACAACAATATGTGAGTCCGAGAGCAGTTCGAATTGGTGCTACAGCACAGCGAGCAGGAAGCATGGCTGTTGTTTGCGTGTGCTAGCGGGCCTGGGCTAGCAGATGGATCTTCGTGATCGTTGCAACGGGAAGCCTGTTGAAACCACAGACGATTACATCGGCAGACCAGTCGTGATGGATCGGAGGGGCTCCGTGTCGACTCTAGGAGGTCCCGTCCGGTTGACAGAGAGGTAGATAGCCAGGAGATGTGCCTGACTCGAGGCTAGCTCAAGGCTGATTAGCCAACAACAACATCCATTTGGTTCCAGCTAGCTAGTTGCGATGATCCGGTGTTAAAGGTCCAGTGATTTAGTGATTCCGGCAGAAAATCCGATAAGTTCTGGGTCGATAACGCGCTGTGCAGACAGTGCAGACTGGCCGATAATAGTCCAGGCAAGAGCTGGCTGGTAGGTAGTTCAGGCCACGGACAATGGTGAAAAACCGCTAACGGTGGCTAAGAGCAAGTAGCTAGTTAGCTGGCTAGCTAGTTTCAACTGGAGATTCTAGATAAAGGTGAGTAAATAATAGAATCTGTTCCACATTGAGTGAGGCGGGTTGCAGGAAAGTATATTTAGTAGAAGGATGAAAAGTGTGATAGGGAAATATGTACGAAAAATACAAACATTTTTTTACAAAATACAAAAAACAGGCTATTTACACGGACACACAACAAAGAACAAGACCGCACTGCTACGCCATCTTGGCCAGACCACCATACAGTTCAATGTAATCTAATGTCACATCTCACATACAACCTGGATGTATAGATATGGGCTGTATGCTTTCCATCCACGGTAAAAAAGAAAAAAAAAAAGTTATTCACTTTAATGTGTTGCTTGACTTTTTCCATTGGGAAACAATTACCACATTGATAGGAGTGTCACTTGAAGAGCCTCCTCAGAACAACAAACATTGTTATGCGTAGAATAGATCCAATTGTTGTTCTCCTCACTAAGGTACTTTAACAACGTTTTAAAGTCTTACTTCATTGTCAGCTGCTACTTCTGTACGCTTAAACCAAACATCAACAACAACAACACCTACTTGTTTGCATCTGTGTGTGTGTGTGTGTGTGTGTGTGTGTGTGTGTGTGTGTGTGTGTGTGTGTGTGTGTGTGTGTGTGTGTGTGTGTGTGTGTGTGTGTGTGTGTGTGTGTGTGTGTGTGTGTGTGTGTGTGTGTGTGTGTGGTATAACTTTACTATCCTTTGGGTTCCAAAAGTCCTCACAAGGATAGTAAAACAAGGACAATTCTGACAAGTGGGGACATTTCGCCATCCCCCAAAAGGAAAAATGCTATTTTAGGGTTAGGGTTAGGGGTTAGGGTTACACGCTAAAAAGTAAAGGTTCCTGGAGGATCCTTTAGGGGTTCTTCAAATTGAAACTGTGGGTGAACCCCTATAAGTTCTTCGAAGAACTCTTTAAAAGGGTTCTTCAAAGAACACCTTTCAATGGATCGTCAAATAACCTTTTGAAGAACCTTTTGGGGTTAATTTTTGAACTACTCTTCCCTCCCCTATTATTATTGTTAATAATAATACGCTTAACAATAACAACAATAACACAATATTTTAGATGTCAGTGTTTATTAGGATTTTAGTGGCAAAGCAGAATAAAAAAATAAAAATATAAGGTCAACTCCCAGTAGAGCCCGAAGTCCAATGGGTAGATCCTCTGGAATGTTGATGTTAATGTGTTGATGTTCTCCGTATCCATAGCCAGAATGATTTTGCAGTGCATGGTGATCGAACAGGTTTCCTGTTATATTTATCAGAGGTGTAGGGAGGGTGAAGTTGTAAACATTTTAATTATACAGATGATTAACAAAACATGCACACAACAGTATACATACCTTGGCTTTTGTGGTAAATGTGGATGAATAAAACTATTTTGATAATGGTTTTCATACACATACATTACCTTCTCCATAATGTAGAAGCCTATGGGATTTTCCTTGAAGAGGTAAGGGAGGAGGATTGTACATGTGATCTGCATAACATACCAGTACCAATTGACATAACTTTGTATGCCTCCTCATGTGTAAACCTGCAGACACAGACACAAAAGTGAGCAGTTCAGTCATCTGCACCCAATACAGCTAGCCTTCAACATATTCTTATAGCATACATATTCTTACCTCTTTGTTGATTGATATCCATTAAATTGTATCAATTTTCTGTTTTAGAAAGATTTGCACAAATATGAAAAGATAGATGGTATCATCATAAAACAATATCAATTTAGATCATACAAGGGACAAACCTTACCTTCAATTGTGGAGATCTTTAAATTTTTCAGTTAAGTGCCTGCACCTGCTGTCCTTTCAAATTCAAATCCAAATGTTTCAGTTGGGCAGTTAGGTTCCAGCAAGAACCCACACCAACTAACGAGGTTCCTCGATGAACCCCACCTCCTATGGGGTTCTTGGAGAAACCTTTTGGGGGCAATTTTCAGTGCCAAGAACCCTATGGTTCTTCGAAGAACTTTGAGGATCTTAAAAGAACCCTTGTTGAACCCCTAATTTGTAGAGTGTAGGTTAAGGTTTAGGGTTAGGGAAAATCATATTTTGAATGGGAATACATTTTATGGTCCCCACTTGGATAGTAAAACCTATGTGTGTGTGTGTATGTCTGTGTGTGTGTGTGTGTGTGTGTGTGTGTGTGTGTGTGTGTGTGTGTGTGTGTGTGTGTGTGTGTGTGTGTGTTGCATGTGTATTTCTATCTGTGTTTTATCTATCTCTCAGGGATGCTACTTCAGATGTAATTTGTTCCAGCAGAGCTAATTGGAAAGTCTATTCATGGGAGTCTGTCAACATTGTCCGAGCTGAAAAAGCGAGAGTCCTTTCTCCCGCCACAATTGTTTGAGAATATAATACATTTTATGTTGCTGCTGCTAGCTGCTGCTGCCGGTAGAGAAATCAAATTTTCTCCCTCTGCCCTAGTCCCTTTTGTCCTACCTCCCCACCCATCCTTTAGTTCATCAATAGCCACTTTATGTGCCAATCTTTGGCGGGAGAGTGACATTATTAGGGGGCTAAACAGCAGCGCTAACACAGCGCCTCCCTCTCCTTTCAGATCGGACTTCAGAGGGACGCCTTCCTGCCTTTCATCGACGTGTTGAAGGTAAAGACTAAGTCATCCCCTCTTCTCTCCTCTTTTTAATTTATTCATAAATGTACCCTCCACCTCACACCTCATACACACACATACCTCTGTCGCTGTGTCTTTTTAATTTTGCTCTTGTGTGTTTTTTTTAATGGGTTTTCTACCTGAGAAGCACACAGTGTCACAAAGCTGTCTTCGATCATACCTGACGATGGTGAAAGACTCAAACGGACACAGAGAGAGCGGGGGGAAATGGGGAGGGTAAGAGAGAGACACCGAGAGATAGGAAGAGGGTGAATGTTGGCTGTGTGAATGGAAAACGGGCAAGCGAGCGAGTGGAGGGAATGAACCAGCCTGCTTGCATTTCAAAGTGAGGAGAGAAAGGGGGGAGGGAGGGGGTGAGGCGGGTGAGGAGGGGGGTGGGGTGGGGTGGAGGGCAGTACCATGGATGGAAGCTAGCGATGCGCCGAAACTACTTTGCAATTTAATAGCATTATTGTAAGCAGGTAGAACCATTATCCTGGCAACACCAAAGACAATTACGAGGTGTTTGTAGTGTCTATGATAATAAATAATTGCAAAATAATTTTGCATTTTGCAAGAGAGGAGAGCAGGAAAACATTCTTTCACTTTTCATAGGCATTCACCTACACTCTTAGAAAAAAAGGTGCTATCTAGAACCTAAAAGGGTTTTTCAGATGTCCCCATAGGAGAACCGTTTGAAGAACCCTACCTGGTTCCAGGTATAACCCTTTTAGTTCCAGGACTAACCTTTTTGAGTTCCATGTAGAACCCTTTCCACAGAGCTCCTATTTGTGCAGCCGAAGAACCCTTTTGGAACCTTTTATTCTAAGGGTGTAAATAGTAGAGATAAACGTTAGGAAATGGACCCCTCTTCTGAATCTGAGGGTTACGTGGGTGCTGGAACATACACAATGAGGGTTGTTGTACATGCACTTGCACACACACACACACACACACACCAGAGGTACCAATGATGAATTTTCTTGCAATTCTATACATTTTGCCATGTCTAATGTGTATTCATGCGATATTTGAGTCTATGGGCTAAAAGTTGAAAGCCGGACTGAGTTCCACATTTATTTATTTTTTAAACGGAATGCACAGGTTCTCAGGGGATTAATAAGGTTTGGTTTGGGGGTGTTTTAATGAAGAGTTTCAGGGTCACTGGTGCTCTGCTGTGTGTCCCCATCCATTTTGGTCTTTCACCAGGGCCTTAAAGTCACTCTACCCAAAAACGCTCCCCTCTCCAACCCTTGCCCTCGTCCGAATCCAGCCTGTGAATGCCCCTGGCCCCATTCTGCCCTCTCTCTATCTCCTCTCTGCCCCCTCTCTTTCATACTCCCATGTTCCCCTTTGTGAGGCCATCTGGTTTTGGGGTGGGTGGGGGGGAGTTTGGGGGTGCTTCCCTCCACACAGTGGACGTCCTGCCAAGTTAGCCAGGGGTGGTGGGGTGTGATGGGGTTGGTTCCTTGCCCCCACTGGGTGACCCTTGAATGATTCCATCCGTCTGACTCTTGGATGTAGAGTCAGTGTGTGTGGGGTGAAGGTGAAGGGAGGACGGGTGAGAGTAGTGAATGAGTAAGGGTGTGAAAATAGGCCCGAGGGACCCTTGAACCACCCTGCCTCTGCCTCCTGCTAGCTACCCTATCGAGCCCGCTGCTCTCCTCTTGCCTAGCCCCCCCCTAGGTCGCTACCCTCCTACTGCTCTTAGCACTCAAAGGGCTATAGCTATGCTACACTCCCTCTAACATTCTCTTCCTCCCCCTTCTTTCTTTCTCGTTCTCGCCTTCCTCTCTCTTCCTCTCCCTCTGTCCCTCTGTCCCTCTCCCCCAGTCCCTTTTCCTCTATCCCTCCTCCTTCTCTTTACCTCAACCCCTCTTTCTCCTCCTTCTCCCCATGTCACGACTTCCTCCGAAGCTGCCTCCTCTCCTTGTTCGGGCAGTCTTTGGCGTTCGTCGTCACCGGCCTTCTAGCCACTGCCGCATCACATCTCATCATTCCATTTGTTTTGTCTTGTCTATTACACACACCTGGTTCATATCCCCTCATTAGTATGTGTATACGTGTTCCCTCTGCCCCCTTGTCCTTGTGGGTGATTGTTTAATGTGAGGAGAGTGTAGCTCGGTTGAGCTCCGTGTGTTTTGTATTGCCGTGGTATATTTTCCCTGTGTGCCTGTTTTGTTCCAGTGCGCCTGTTTTGCGCGCTGGACAGTTTGACGCTATCCAGCATAACTTTGTACTACGGAATAAACTCTGTATTCTGTGATTTACCCTCCTGCGCCTGACTCCTTCAAATCACCCATCACACCCCAACCCCTCTTTCTCTCCCTCTGTTGCCCCTCTCTGCAGGCCGAAGGTCAGGATTTATTTCCCTGTCCTTTTTTGGTGCCGGAGAAATATGATAACCTTTTATAAAACTTGATTATCTGTCTTCTGTCCTTTGTGGTGGCTAATTGCTATGGCAGCCAGTACTTTTTTGTGAATAAAAAGGAAAGCATTCTCTGCTCCAAGTGGAAAATGAAGCACTGAAATGGTTGTGTTCCTATCTAGTGAAGGCCTTTCGTCTGTTGAGGACCTACGTAGAGGGTTTGAAGAGTTGCCAGCCCACGAGTTCCCAGTACATGAAAATTGATGTTTGATGACTGCTATTGTCCCCCTGGCATTTAGTTACCTAACAATAATGCTCCCTGTACCTCGTGTTTTACATTCACAACAATGAGGGTTCAAATCACGTATTTTCCAATGCAATGCAATAGAATCAAAATAGCCTTGCATTTGTTGCTTTCATGGACATACTATCTGTGAAATGTAATGGTGTTTTTTGTTTAAAAAAAAGCTTTTACTTTTCTGACTGACATTCTGTCTTTGTTTTTTGTCCCTAGAATATTAGTTGTACGTCTGTCTATGTATGTGTGCATGTTTTACATTTGTGTGTGTGTGTGTGTGTGTGTGTGTGTGTGTGTGTGTGTGTGTCGTGTGTGTGTGTGTGTGTGTGTGTGTGTGTGTGTGTGTGTGTGTGTGTGTGTGTGTGTGTGTGTGTGTGTGTGTGTGTGTGTGTGTGTGTGTGTGTGTGTGTGTGTGTGTGTGTGTGTGTGTGTGTGTGTGTGTGTGTGTGTGTGTGTGTGTGTGTGTGTGTGGCGTGCCACCTTGGAGCTCCTGTGACAGGAGCTTTAATCCAATAATGGCTCATTTAGATCATGAAAACTCTACACATCTCTCGTCATCGCATCTCTCTTTTTTCCTCTTTTCCAATTTAATCTAATTTAATTTCTCTCTCCTTCCATTTCCCACAGTTGTTTTCATTCCAGTCTCCCAATCTCTCTATCTCCCTCCCTCCATTGCTCCCTCTTATAGGACTACTGCTGTGAGTGTCTGCTCCTCTCTGGAGGTTTAGTGGAGCCCCAAGGTGCAGTGCAGTTGCATGTCGTGGGGGGTACGAAAGGGAGGTTCCAGCTGGGGGTGGGGGTCTGTTGGAGGGGAGCTGGGGGATCCAGTGGGGTCCTGGATCACCCTGCGCTCAAAATATGTTTTCCCAAGAGGACCAGCCGATGCAGGGGGAGGTTGTGAGAACGACCCTGTGGAACAAACAGCCCAGGACCCAAGGCAGTCACACTTTAAGGGACTAGATCATTAGGTGTAATTAGGGTGCTCACATTGTTATTTCCCCCCATGTAGCCTCACTTGGACTGAATACATTCCCACACACACACACACACACACACACACCACTCCCCTCCCCAGTTAGTGAAAATACTTTGATGTCAGAAGAGTCGTCCAGGACGGGCCAGCATAAAGGCACTGTTTTAAGCTTTCTCTTTTCTCCCTCTCTTTCTCTCAACCCATCTATCCCTCCCTTTTCTTCTCTCCCTCCACACAAGCTGCAAGACACAAATGGATGAATGGACGACAACCTTTGCCCCCCCCCCCATCTCTTTTTCAGCCTTCCCACCCAATGTTCTTGGTCAATTCTCTGGGCCAAACAAAAAAAGCATTAAATGTTTTCTGCTGTTGGTAATGAGGGAGTGGACCTCATCAAGCCGCAGTAGTCAGCTATCCTTGGCTTTTGTTGCCGCTCAATGGCACCGCGCTCTTTGAAAAACTCAAAAGCAACTTTTTGAGGAGCGAGCGACAGAGAAGGGAGGGAGAGAATGAAAAAAACACTCTGTTTTTATGCTAAACAGCTGTCCAGAGAGAGAGAGTGGTGGACAGCTTGGACAATGACATGATTGGAGCTACATGTGTTAGGATGACTTTCTCTAAAGAGACTCTGATTCTCATGTCTGTCATGGCTCTGTAAGAAAACAAGCAAGCAAGAGTTCTCTTTGACCGGTAGCGAGCTATCCTGACAGTGACTGGATTACTACCTGTTTATTGGAAAGGGATGTTCAGAATGTGATGTAGGATTTTGAGTTAGAGGACAGCATAGGATATGATAGTGTGTAATTGGGGGATAAGGTTGTGTGGAGATGTAGTGTGGAGAGGAAGATCCTAGCATGTGGGGCTCAGGGTGGAGAGGAGAATAGAGTATGTAGGTGGATGAAATCAGCGAGGAAGGAGTGAGAACTTACCAAACCCCTCAAGACGGTAATCATGTAATGACCCACAAGGCCTCCTGCTCATCTGATTATAAATAACTGATTGTGTTCCCTTCACGTCTCTCTTCCCACCTCTCTGTCTTTCTCCATCTTATTTCATTTCTCTTTTCCTTCAAGAGATGCTCTGAATAGTAGCTGTACGTGTGTCTGTGTGTGTGTACGTGAATACTGTGTGTGTTACTGTCTGCCTGCGTTTGTGTGTGTGTGTGTGTGTGTATGGCGGGCCACCTTGGAGCTCAGGCGTTTATAGGTAGAGACAAATAAAAGAGACATTAAGAAGGAGAGATAGAGAGAAGAAAATATTAGCATTCGTTTGTGATGTTACGTGGCAGTGGTGGTTGATGCATCGTCGAGGTGTTATGGCGGAGGGATTATTTACCTGTCAGTTGCGGCACTGCTTGGCGAGGTCGCGGCTAGGTTGATGAAATGACATGTCCCTTTTGTGCACGGGGGATGGAGAGTTTGTCAGGTTGTTATTAAGCCTGATTCAACCAATTGGCTCGGAGTGGGAACCCTGTTCATGTGAGCAGGCACGTTGATAAGAAGTTGACAGCGGAGGGAGAAGAATGGAGTATTTCCGTCCCCTTGCTTTGTGGTGATTGCTAATTATCCCACAGCTCAAGGCCGGTGGCACAAATTCACTAATTTCATAATTTGCTCTGAGCTGTCATTGAATACTGATTTGCCTAGCACAGCGATCGCTTGGATCGTTTGATGATATACTTTCTTATTTTCTTTCTTTTTTTTTTCTGAGAATGGACGAGATGAGGATTATAGTTTGTCACGCTCGCTGACATGTATCCTGTTGACGTTTTATACCGGCTGGGAGAGCTTGAAGAAGTTTAAACTCTGCTGTACCACTTGAATAAATAAAGGACGGCAGATCAGCTAGATAAATATGATGGTTGAAACATGACAAAATGCCTTCTGCAAAACAAGTTACATTTGTGCTTACCTGCCATACTTGTATCAGCAGTAGTTTCCTGTGTCGCCCTTCTGTGTTAATGCTGTTGTCCACCTCTCATTCACTCTCTCACTCTCGCTTACACACATTGATTTTGGTGGCAAGGTTGTTTTGTAGGAATACTGCCAGCCCATGGGCTTAGACTCTGGGGTCGATTAGAGAAGACAGCAGGGAACCTCTACTATCTGTAAGTGTGTGTGTGATTGGGCCTGAGTGTGTGCATGAGTGTGTTTACTACATGTGTGTGTATACATATGTATGCTTGGATGTGTGTGCTTTCATTCACAATGTGAAAGAGGATTTATTACCCCCCTCCGTCACTCTGCACATCCATTGCCCTGTGTTGGGCAGGATGGAGGTCACACACACCCACTCGCACTAAGCCCCAGTGCCCCTCTATGGTGGTGGTTGTGTGTCCCTAACCTCTCCCCCCACGCCACTGGAGGGATCAGTGATGAGTGGAGGCTCCTCACTTTGAACACGAGAGGTTCTCATGGGCTGTCTATCCATGGAGTCACACACACACCTCCCGTTTACACAATCCCTGAGATATAACAAAGTACACAGAGTGATGGCAACTATGGTACTTGAACATCAACCTAACAAAACACACACACACACAACTCTTCTGCCAGTTTGCATGCAATATGAGAGAGGCGACAGAAGACAGAGAAGGGGAGAGACGGAGACAGAGAGAGAGACCGAGAAAGGCAGGGGGAGTTAAGAGAAGGTAAGGACAGACAGTAAGGACACTAACCTACAGTGAGAGAGAAATGGACGGATAAGGGAGTAGAGAAATACAGAATGATTAAGTTTGAGCCCTATTCTTCTCATTGCCTGTACACACACACACACACACACACACACACACACACACACAGACACACACACACACACACACACACACACACACACACACACACAGACACACACACACACACACACACACACAGACACACACACACACACACATACACACACACACACACACAGACATACACACACACAGACACACACACACACATATGAATAACGTTGCTCATTGCTGATCATGAGATTTGAAGTGCCTTCGTCTTTCAGTGTATGCAAATAAAACACATCGCACCCCTCTTTACCTGAACAAGAGTTAAAACACACACACAGACTCATTCCGCCTTGCATTCACAGGCTAAGGTTTGTGTTTAGAGCCTAACATCCCATTCTTTGGAGATGGAGTGAAAAGCTAAGCCCCCCCTCCTTCCCCCTCCTCACACCCGTCGTTTGATGTGGCCATTTCAGCCTTATTAAAATTTCATATTTGAATGTCCCCCTCTTTCTCTCTCCTTTCTCTGTGTGTGTGTCTGTGTGTCTCTGTGTCTCTGTGTCTGTGTGTCTCTGTGTCTGTGTGTCTCTGTGTCTGTGTGTCTCTGTGCCTGTGTGTCTCTGTGCCTATGTGTCTCTGTGTCTGTGTGTCTCTGTGTCTGTGTGTCTCTGTGTCTGTGTGTGTGTCTGTGTGTCTCTGTGTCTGTGTGTCTCTGTGTCTGTGTGTCTCTGTGTCTGTGTGTCTCTGTGCCTGTGTGTCTCTGTGCCTGTGTGTCTCTGTGTCTGTGTGTCTCTGTGTCTGTGTGTCTCTATGTCTGTGTGTCTCTGTGTCTGTTTGTCTCTGTGCCTGTGTGTCTCTGTGCCAGTGTGTCTCTGTGCCTGTGTGTCTCTGTGTCTGTGTGTCTCTGTGTCTGTGTGTCTCTATGTCTGTGTGTCTCTGTGTCTGTGTGTCTCTGTGCCTGTGTGTCTCTGTGTCTGTGTGTCTCTGTGCCTTTGTGTCTCTGTGTCTGTGTGTCTCTGTGTCTGTGTGTCTCTGTGCCAGTGTGTCTCTGTGCCTGTGTGTCTCTGTGTCTGTGTGTCTCTGTGTCTGTGTGTCTCTATGTCTGTGTGTCTCTGTGTCTGTGTGTCTCTGTGCCTGTGTGTCTCTGTGCCTGTGTGTCTCTGTGTCTGTGTGTCTCTGTGCCTGTGTGTCTCTGTGTCTGTGTGTCTCTGTGTCTGTGTGTCTCTATGTCTGTGTGTCTCTGTGTCTGTGTGTCTCTGTGCCTGTGTGTCTCTGTGTCTATGTGTATCTGTGTCTGTGTGTCTCTGTGCCTGTGTGTCTCTGTGTCTGTGTGTCTCTGTGCCTGCGTGCGTGTGTGTGTGTGTGTGCAGTACCAGAAAGCCTGATGCAGAAGCCTTCATCGATACACTATTTGACGAGCTGGCCCTGACACAAAACAATGGTAGGGAAGTTAATGTACCTGGTGAAAAAGAGAGAGGAGGATGGGGGAGGGGTTGCGGTAAGAGAGTGGGGGATGAGGGAATGAGAAAGCAAGTAAAAGGGTGAACGGGGAATGGAGTGAGTCAGGAGATAGAAAGAGACGAGGATGGACAATAATCTGTACTTGGCCATTTAGAACTTGCATTACTATAGTAAAGGACGGTGTAGAGTAGGGGCAGTGATATTGAGGCTAAAGGAGTGGCCATTGTTATTTCTGTTTATTAAAAGCTATAACGCTATATGTTGGGTCAATTAATCAATTAAAGTGTGTGTGTGTGTGTGTGTGTGTGTGTGTGTGTGTGTGTGTTTCCGTAGTAACGGGTCCCAGGGTTCTGATGGTGCAGGGCAGAAAGTTGAGACTGTGGAACCATTGCTGACTGTTCCTTCAAAGAACTGTGTGACAGAGTAAGTTACTTACACAACAATCTGCTCTCTATCTTTCTTACTCTCTCTCACCGCTCTCTCTCTCTCTCTTTCTCCCAACTCCATTCTCTCTCCTGCTTGTTGTTGTATCTCTCTCTTCTCTTTTTGTTGACTACTCTCTACTACTTTTTCTCTTTCTAACCAGATCCTTTTATTTTTCCTTATTCTTTCTCTCTTTTTGCCCTCACTTCCCCCTTCTCTCTCTGTCCTCATCTCATCCACTCATTGTACTTTTTCTCTCTTTTTCTACCTCATTCTGTGTCCTTCCGTTTGTGCCTACCTCTTTTTTTCTCTTCCTCATTCTTCTTCCCCCTTCTCTCGTCCATGCTCCCTCCTCCAAACACTCCAATTCTATAATAATTTCTCTGTGCTCTTTTCAATGTCAATGACTACAGGCTATTGTTGACAGTTGTTGTTGAGCAGGGAATAGCATTGGCCTTTAAGTGTTTCTATATACTTGTATGCATGCGCGAGTGGGACCATTAACAACATGAATAGCTGCTCTTTCACCAAGTCATACCACAGTCTAGTGTATGAGTGTACACACATACAAAAATAATTATAATTTGTGACGATTGTGTGTGCACGCGTGTGCGTGTCAGATAGATATAATCCTCCCGTAGCATGACACACACTGGGTAGTAAAATGTATTTGTTAAGGACCGTTCCTGTCACGCCCTGACTCAGGGGACTCTTATATGTTGAGCCAGGGTGTGTATATTCTTTGTTGTGTATGTTCTATGTTGTATTATCTAGTATGTGTATTTCTATGTTGGCCGGTGTGGTTCCCAATCAGAGGCAGCTGTCGCTCGTTGTCTCTGATTGGGGACCATACTTAGGCAGCCTATTGGCACTGTGTAGTTGTGGGATCTTGTTCCGTGTAAGGTATGTTGTGTGTGCGCTACCTTGGACTTCATGTTTAATTTGTTGTTTTGTTGTGGTGTTTATCAGTAAATAAACATGTACGTATATCACGCTGCGCCTTGGTCTGACCCGTCATTAGACGAACGTGACAGTTCCAGGGCCAAGCCATCCTTTCTTGTGCCCCGTTCCCTACTCCACTCAGAGAATTTACTGGGGGGTTGCACCCCATGGTCAGGGTTAAAGCCCAATACTGGCCAAATACAACCTTCACAAAGGTTACATACATATTGTACTATACGTGTGTGAGTGTGTTTAAAGTAAACTCATGCATGCATCTGTGTGTGTTTATGCTTATTATCCCTGTCTCTGTATATTCCAGCCAGTGGGTGCCAGTGACTACCTCGAGATAGCCCAGGCGTTTGACATAGTGTTTATCCGCCACATCCCTGCTCTCCCGCAACCTGAAGCAGCCCCCGCAAGATTTTAGAGTCATAAAGCAACTGAGGAAAAACAAAATTACTACTATGTATAACACTTAAACTCTGTAAAACATCAACTCCGTCAGATTTTTGTCTAACGTCAACGTCAGAGTGCTGAAAGATATGGTAGAATGGTTATGTTTTTATTGGGGATTTTCAAATGAATAATTTTCCATATTTTACAAAAGTTTGTATTGAACTTTTATTTTTAGAGGCAAAATCTGTCTGTTTTCAGTGTCTGTTGTCACCTCCGTCAGTGGCTTGTCAACTCCGTCACTGATTGTCAATATTTGTTGGTCAATATTCTGAACAATATTTTAATCACTGTTCTGCAACATATGCTTAAACAATTGAAGTATTTTCTGTGCTAGACCTAGTGGATCATGTTTGATTTTATAAATATTGTTTTATGTTCTAAATCTAGACTTTGAGTGTTTGGAGGAGGGAGCATGGACGAGAGAAGGGGCAGAAGAATGAGGAAGAGAAAAAAGAGGTGGGCACAAACGGAAGGACACAGAATGAGGTAGAAAAAGAGAGAAAAAGTACAATGAGTGGATGAGATGAGGAGGGCGAAAATAATCGCTATAACACCATAAGCATGCATAAAAACATATTTACATGCAAAATAAATATATATATATATATTTTTTTTAATATTATTATTATTAGAAAACAATAATTTTTATTGTTAAATGTGACTATCAGTTTACACTGTTAGCCAGCTAGCTAGTGGATTGGTATCAAATACATCAAACACATGGTTTCCATGTGTTTGATGCCATTCCATTCGCTCCAATCCAGCCATTATGAGTTGTCCTCCCCTCAGCAGCCTCCTGTGGGGCTGACGTATCACCACACAAGCTACGTTTTCTACTGTGGTTGGTCAACAACGACGGCACCGCTTGAAAAATAGAACAGAATCCTATTTTCTCCTCCTCAGCTGAGTGGCTTCCACTGGCTCGAGCACCGCCGACCGCTCCACCTCATAGACTTTTGCTCCCTGCCTAGGCTTCATTGAAAATTAATGGGCCATCCCGTCCACCGCACGCTCTGTCAGCGCCTTAACAGCTGAACACTCCAACTTAAAACCAATGTATGCTTGATCCAGCAATGCGGTCTGGAGGCTCCATATGGCGGGTGTGACACAGTTGCGGAATCTCTGGAGGCTTGCGGAGGCCAAATCAAGCTCCGTACTGCATCGCCGTGTGCCTCCCAAATTGTTTTACAATGAGGAGTGCTCTGTATAGCTCTGCATTGACATGATTGGTTGACGGTAGGTGGCAACGGTACGTCCTGTATAAACACAAACTCACTTCCTTCACAGTAGCTCTGCTCCGCGAAGCGCAAGAAGTATGAATGCCATGACTTCTGCAGAGGCCACATCGTAGTAAATGCTATATGGCCAATGCAGAATCCGGAATGACCATAAATGGTATTTTAAAACCTGTTAAACTCTGAGCGGTTGTACAGGGCCCGAGGAGTTTGGGGGTTACCCAAAGAAATAATCTTCAGAAAATAGAAAGTGACATAATTTGAAAGCTACAGGCCTTGTCTTTTTGGAAATTGAACTCAAATCTTACTGCTGGCAATATCATAAGAATACCCCCCCCCCCCCCCCATAAAGTCCATAAATCGTGCGATATGGACATATTCATAGAGTATGCAATGTAGGTCAAGTCACCAAAAGCGCGAATATTTAGTATGCACGGAAAGAATACACCCTGATGGTCATTGTAAAGCAATGGATTTCCTTCTCCATATACATTACCTCGTATGCATCCTCCACATGCACCATTTAGCTAGCTCATTGTTTACAATAGGAAAAGTGAATGGGAAAAGTAGTTTGAAGTTTCTTCACCTGTCTGTGTCTTATATATATTTTTTATCCATAACTTGAAAGCCCTGATTGATAAGGTAATTTTAAGATGTCAGGCTTCAAAATCCGTTTGGCCATTTTGGCACAGTGACTATCTACCCAAACCAGATGCAGCTGGTTTCAAGTGGCCAAGAGACGTCATGTGATCTCTTACTGCTGGCTAGTGGACGAACTGGGAACAGACAGAGGATATATTTACATCAATGGATAGGTAGAGACTTCAGCTTTCTCTTCATATGTATATATGATTCATGTAAGACGAAAAATGAAAAATGAATGAAACTTGCACAAGCACTGCACTTTTAAAATGTCTGTGTTCCAATAGGAATTTGCGCATGTTTAGAGCACCACCATTACATAAAATATATATATATATTTTTTGCCATTATATAAAAGAAAAATAATTTTGGAACAGTAATTGGTGACATATTTTATCTCAAACCTAGACTTTCAAATATCTTATTCCTGTCACACCTACTCCTGCTCCCTCCCTCCGGCGCTCGACGTTTCAGGTCTACTAACCACTGGTCCTGGCAACCCACATTGCGCACACCTGGCAACCATCATTGCGCACACCTGCTCCCCATCGTTAAGCACACCTGGACTTCATCACCACCCTAATTACTCTCCCTTCATATAGCCCTTACCAACCTCAGTCATCAGATAGTATTGGTTCTGTTTTCATGTCCAGACGCTTCTCTTGATTTGTAACTCGCCATGTTCGTGATTATTAAACTCGCCATCTGCACCTGCTTCCTGACTCCCTGCGTCTTCATTACAGAATACTGCCTCAGAAATTATGGAAGCTGCAGATGAATACACCATCTTCCAGACGGTCGAGGAACAGGGTCATCTACTCCACCAACACCAAAACCAGCTGGCTCTACTGGGTACGACCATGAAGGAGGTCCTCTGCATTCTCCACCGCCTTGACACCACCAGAGAGGTTCTCCATACCTCTGACGGAGGGCCTCCTACCACAGGTCATCAAAGTGAGCCAGTCCCCCAGCCTACCCAGCCGTCCGTTCAGGTCAACGATGCCGACTGTCCCTTCCAGAGAAGTATGACGGTACTCCATCGAAATGCCGTGGCTTCCTACTCCATCTATTTCGCCTATCAGACGGGAGCCCCCACCACGAGAGGTCCAAGGTTGCCACGGTAATTTCCCTGCTGCGGTTCATGGCTCTGTTCAGGGCGGTCTTCGACCACCCTCCAGAGGGCAGAGAGGGAGATGAGCGACTTTATAAACTCCAGCAGGGTGCCTGGACTGCTGCGGGGTACGCTCTCACCTTTCGGACTGTGGCAGCCTCCAGCGCATGGAATGAGCCGGCGCTCCGCACTCTATTCCGCAGTGGACTGCGTGAAGAGGTCCAGATGGAGTTGGCATGTCGGGATGACAACATATCCTTGGACGCACTCATTGTGATGGCCATCCGTCTGGATAACCTTCTTCGGGAGCATCGGTGTCCACCTCGCCACTCGCCTCCCTCCTTTGGCTGTCCTGAGGCAGAGCCTGAACCCATGGAGGTAGGGCCCACACCTCTCCGCGGCATCGCCAGACACAGCTGGGGCTCTGTCCCTATTGCGGCCAGGAGGGGCACCAGCTTCAGTGGTGTCCGGTGCGTCCTAAACCAGGGTCCACTAGAGCAGAGGGGCGGCCCTGTGACCTTCCGTCTCCCAGGGTAGGCGTGAGTATGCCATTATCAGCATTTTCCGCCAAACCCTTTCTGGTTCCCATTTCGTTGGCTGTCCCTCAAGTGTTGTCCCTACAGCTCTAGTGGACTCCGGTGCCGTGGGGAACTTTATCAACCAGGCCCTCTCCTCCTCCCTGAACTTAACATCATACCCGCTCTCATCTCCTCTTCCTGTCCAAGCCCTGGATATGCAACCATTGGGATCCGGCACAATTTGTCACGTCACAGCACCACTCACCCTCACCATGGGACCGCACCCGTACACACTCATCCTCTGCCTCCAACTCCATGACCCCACCATCTCCTGGTCAAAGATGAGAATCACCGCCTGGGGACCAGGATGCCGGAGGACCTGCTTTCCCACACCCTGTGGTTCCACATCGGTGGAGGGTCCTGTGAGTGTCTTCCAGCCCATCAAGCGGTCCTCCCGTATCGTTGGCCCCGTGTTTTAGGATGTAGATGTGGATATGCAACAGGCTCTGGACATAGTTTCCGACCGTGGTCCCCAATTCACGTTGCTGGTCTGGAAAGCCTTTATGGAGAAGCTGGGGGCTGAGGCGGTTCCTAAGGAGTCACTGCCAGGACCGGCAGGGGGATTGGACCCAGTTCCCTGGGTGGAATACACCCAGAACTCCGTCACTCCTCCACCGGGCTGACTCCCTTCCAGTGCATCCTGGGATATCAGCCAGCCCTGGCTCCGTGGACGCCAGACCGAGGCCCCTGCAGTTGACGACTGGTTCCGGCACGCAGAGGAGGTGTGGAACGCCGCCCACATGAGGCTCCAGTGTGCCGTCCGCCGTCAGAGGGATCCAGCGGACCGCCACCGCAGTGAGGCTCCCGTGTTCCATCCTGGTGATCGCGTCTGGCTCTCCACCAGGAACCTCCCGCTGCGCCTGCCCTGCTGGAAGCTGAGCCCCGGTTTGTGTAGCCCTTCAAGGTCCTCAGGAGGGTCAATGAGGTAAAACCTATCGTTTAGAACTCCCCACCAACTACCGGATCGCACCCTCCTTTCATGTTTCCCTCAGGCAACCCACGTTGCGCACACCTGGCAACAATCATTGCGCACACCTGCTCCCCATCGTTAACTGCACCTGGACTTCATCACCACCCTGATTACTCTCCCTTCATATAGCCCTCACCAACATCAGTCGTCAGGCAGTATTGGTTCTGTTTTCATGTTTTTTTTTGTAACTCTCCATGTTTGTTATTAAACTCATCATCTGCACCTGCTTCCTGACTCCCTGCGTCTTCATTACAGAATACTGCCTCAGAAATCAGGGTCCGTCATGGTCTGGGGAGGTGTGTCACAGCATCATCAGACTGAGCTTGTTGTCATTGCAGGCAATCTTAACGCTGTGCGTTACAGGGAAGACATCCTCCTCCATCATATGGTACCCTTCCTGCTGTCACGACTTCGGCCGAGGCTGCCTCCCCTCCTTGTTCAGGCAGGCTTCGGCGTTCGTCGTCACTGGAGTACTAACCACTGCCGCCCCAATCATCATCACAATTGTCTTGTCAATCACACACACCTGGTTCTATTCTCCAAATTAGTCAGTGTATAAGTGTTCCCTCTGCCCCCTTGTCCTTGTGGGTGATTGTTTATTGTGGAGGTTAGTGAAGCTCGGTGGAGCTTGTTTATTTTGTATCGACGGGAGTATTTTCCCGTGTGCCTTGTATTTTCCAGTGCACCTGTTTTGTGCCCTGGAGTGTGTTTGACGCATTTCTGCATAAACCTGTATTTTGCGGATGAAAGCCTGTTATTCTGTGATTTACCCTCCTGCGCCTGACTCCTTCAACACATTTACATTTTTGTCATTTAGCAGATGCTCCTATCCAGAGCGACTTACAAATTGGTGCATTCACCTTATTGATAGCCAGTGGGACAACCACTTTACAATATATACCTTTTTTTTTGGGGGGGGGGGGGTAGAAGGATTACTTTTATCCTATCCCAGGTATTCCTTAAAGAGGTGGAGTTTCAAGTGTCTCCGGAAGGTGGTGAGTGACTCCGCTGTCCTGGCGTCGTGAGGGAGCTTGTTCCACCATTGGGGTGCCAGAGTAGCGAAGAGTTTTGACTGGGCTGAGCGAGAACTGTGATTCCACAGAGGTAGGGGGGCCAGCAGGCCAAAGGTGGATGAACGCAATGCCCTCGTTTGGGTGTAGGGACTGATCAGAGCCTGAAGGTACGGAGGTGCCGTTCCCCTCACAGCTCTGTAGGCAAGCACCATGGTCTTGTAGCAGATGCGGGCTTCAACTGGAAGCCAGTGGAGTGTGCGGAGGAGCGGGGTGACGTGAGAGAACTTGGAAAGGTTGAACACCAGACGGGCTGCAGCGTTCTGGATGAGTTGTAGGGGTTTAATGGCACAGGCAGGGAGCCCAGCCAACAGCGAGTTGCAGTAATCCAGACAGGAGATGACAAGTGCCTGGAACACCACCTCATCACACCTGCAGGCTCATCCTGACATGACCCTCCAGCATGACAATGCCACCTGTGCGTTCTGTACGTGATTTCCTGCAAGACAGGAATGTCAGTGTTCTGCCATGGCCAGCGAAGAGCCCGGATCTCAATCACATTTAGCACGTCTGGGACCTGTTGGATCAGAGGGTGAGGGCTAGGGCATTTCCCCCCAGAAATGTCCGGGAACTTGCAGGTGCCTTGGTGGAAGAGTGGGGTAACATCTCACAGCAAGAACTGGCAAATCTGGTGCAGTCCATGAGGAGGAGATGCACTGCAGTACTTAATGCAGATGGGGCCACACCAGATACTGACTGTTACTCCCCCCCCCCCCCACACATTATTCAATTTCTGTTAGTCACATGTCTGTGGAACTTGTTCAGTTTATGTCTCAGTTGTTGAATCTTGTTATGTTCATACAAATATTTACACATGTTAAGTTTGCTGAAAATAAACACAGTTGACAGTGAGAGGATGTTTCTTTTTTTGCTGAGTTTAGTTTTGAAACTACATTTACTTTGAGGGTAGTATACAATATTATGCGTCATTTAGAAAATGCCACCAGAGGGGGTCAGTTTAACAGATTTTAAAAGCCGATTTATGCTTGATCCGGAAATGCGGTCCGGGTGTGACACAATTGAGGAGCCTCCGGAAGCTTGGAGCTGCGAAATCAAGGTCCGTACTGCATTGCCATGCGCCTCCCAACTTTTGTAACAAAGCTCAACATGACATGATTGGTTGACGGTAGGCGTGGGCGGTACGTCCTATATAAACACAAACTCACTTCCTTGACAATTTCCTTCACAACAGCTCTGCTCCGCGAAGCGCAAGAAATATGGACGCCATGACTTCTGCAGAGGCTGCATCACAGTAAATGCTGTACGGCAAAGCAGACTCCGGAATGACCATAAATCGGCTTTTATTACTGACACCTCACCCTTACATACCTAAAAAGGAACTGAAAGGGAAACAAGAGAAACTCATTCAAGCCCAATATTAGTCTTCCTAAAACATGCATGGAGAACAGAGGGAGGTATACTTAGCTGAGCTTAGCAGGATAAGGGACAACCCACATGCTGAAGGGATGGAGAACTGAATAAGTGTCCTTAGTGGATAACTACCACCCCCTTGTGGTTGGTATTGAATTGTGCCACTGGAAAATAAACGTTGATGTACTTACTGTTGGACTTTATAGAGGTTATATCATTCGGTATACTATACCAGATCTATTTGTTGGCATGTGCAATGTGTGTGCTGATACTTTATGTAATCAGCCATCTGCCCTGTAAAAATGCTAAATGTAATTTATTTGTGCATACTGTTTAATAAACCATACAGTAGAAACTAACGGTGAAAAGAAAGGGGTCTTGTGCCTTTTCAGGGATGAAACTGCAAAGGCAAAACATATGGTATTACTTAACTCAGGGCGTAGGAATGCCCTGCCAGGCCCACCCAATCAGATTGAGCAAAAACAAAAATACATGTTATATTACTACCTCTTCAAACAGTATCTTAAATAATCCTCCTCCTCACCTCGACCCCCCCCCCCCCCCCCCCCCACACACACACACACACAAATACCTGAACTTGACCCCCCCCCCCCCCCCCCCCCCCCTTCTAGCTCTGACTCTACTGATAACTACTTAATTGAGAAACATTTTACTTTCTATGCCTGTGATATATGGTTGTCCCACCTAGCTATTTTAAGATGAATGCACTAACTGTAAGTCGCTCTGGATAAGAGCGTCTGCTAAATGACTAAAATGTAAAATGCAAATGTGGTTTAAAAAAAAATACATCCACATTTCTGCAGGCCCACCCACCAACACATTTCTGGCTATGCTCCTGACTTAACTTTTTATCTTAATAAGATTTGTTGGATGCCTCTGGGTTGGCTTGAACGCTGAGCTGAAGAGAGAAACCCACTGAAATGCTGGGCTGACTTTAGACGTTTCTACCACAAGATGGCAGCAAACGATGGGTAAGTGATGACAAAGATTCGTTATTATTGCTTCTAATGACGTCATCCTTTTAGTGCACCATAGCCTGTCCAGCATGGGCCAACCTACCCTGTCTTAGTGAAGCAGTATCAGTGAAGTGCCCACTGCACCTACAGAAACACTCGCCATTTTGGCTTCCTGCCCTGAAGACTTTTGGCTTCCTGCCCTGAAGACTTTTGGCTTCCTGCCCTGAAGACACGCATAAAAACGTGTGCAATCAATGTCACGGTATTAATGCAGTATAGTACATCCAGTTTTACAGTGTGTGTACTGTGTAGTGTTGGGTATGTTATGATCATATGATCATCGTATTTGTGTCAAGTATGACACATAGATTAGATATACTATCTCTTATCAGCTCCCTGGTACATACAGTGCATTTGGAAATTATTCAGACCCCTTGACTTTTTCCCCATTTTGTTACGTTACAGCCTTATTCTAAAATGGATTAAATTACTTTTTTTCCTCATCAATCTACACACAATACCCCATCATGACAAAGCAAAAACAGGGTTTTAGACATTTTTGCAAATGTATAAAAATATATAAAAAATAAACCTTATTTACATAAGTATTTAGACCCTTTGCTATGAGACTCGAAATTGAGCTCAGGTGCATCCTGTTTCCATTGATCATCCTTGAGATGTTTCTACAACTTGATTGGAGTCCACCTGTGGTATATTCAATTGATTGGACATGATTTGGAAAGGAACACACCTGTCTATATAAGGTCCCACAGTTGACAGTACTCCTTGAAGTTTGCGGGTGTCTAAAAAACACTATTTTGCTTAAAACGTATTTTGTTTTACCCTTAAGTGTGTGTACATTACTGTATTTATACTTGGGATATTGTTTTTCAACAGGAAAGATTCAAATATAGCTGGAGTGTGTCTTTAACCATCCACTGCAGCAGCTAACTGCAGGCACCAAACTGCTGTATCAGCGATTCCTCTTTATATACATAGCTGGGACAGGAGGAACAAAGAGGAGCATGATGGTGTGTTTATATGTGTGTGTACTGAACAAAAATATAAATGCAACATGCAACAATTTCAAAGATTTTACTGAGTTACAGTTCATAGAAGGAAGTCAGTCAATTGAAATAAAGTCAGTATATATACATGTGTATCTATTTCCTTTGTTATCATAATAAATGAAATAGTGCTGATGTTTTTCATGTAAAATTCAATGCCATAACACAACCAAAGCCTTGCAGGATGTGTGTGTTTTCTCTGATTTAGTATATAGGATTGTTATCCATTCCTAATCAATACCATCTGTTCCAAGAATTCATTGATGAATACTGCGCACAGGTGGAATGCGCGCATTCCTGTACAGAAATCGAGAGCGCGTGTCCCTGCAAGGTACGCGCACCTTACACAACATCTTCTCTGGAACAAAGACGTATGTAGGCTTGCTAATGCTGGTGTTTTGGTACAGTCTTGGAGGCGGGAGGTGGTAGGGGAGGGGCAACCACTCCGAAGCATCACATACAGGATAGATAACCGTAGGATTTATTCCCCTATCTCTTGATTATAAATGGAATGACGTCATGTGTTTGAAGAGGTCGATTTGGCATGTTCTGCGCGCGCTGTCGAGATTGATTGACACCCATGCTCAC
Source organism: Coregonus lavaretus (assembly GCF_964263955.1). NCBI lineage: Eukaryota > Metazoa > Chordata > Actinopteri > Salmoniformes > Salmonidae > Coregonus > Coregonus lavaretus. The sequence goes on from NC_140020.1 coordinate 33,657,284, forward strand.
GGATTAAAGGGACAAGCGATCTAAACTTTTAAAGATACTGTCATTAAAATAAAATGACTCAACTTGACTTAAATACTTTATTATTTTATTATAATATTTGGTAGAATGCATGTCATGAAGGTTATGAATGAAGTATAGGCTAATACCCAACACAGTGCACCACAGCGGAAGTGGAAACAATGATACATATGTCAACCATACCTTATCAATTATTGTCATAATGTAGCCTTTGTCATTAACCTATGAATTATATTTCCAAAAGGAGCAATATAATTATTTGGAATTAACTGTAAATGTCCTCTATCCACCGTTGAATTTTCTTTGTGTTCTTATCATTGTAAAATAATATTTTGATGATCTGTCTGTCTATTTCTGGATCCCTCAACATGCCAAGACATGTCCCTTCCACACACTGTTTGCCTAGATATGCCTGTGCGCACATAGGCTACTGTACCTTGGAGGGTGTCTCTTTAAAAGGCGATCCCGTCCACGGGATCCAAGGGGTGGCCTTTTCAATGGGGGTGGTAACGTTAGTCTATCTAGCCACCACTATCGCTGCTGTTGCTGTATAACTTTGAGCTTGTTGAGGGCTGTCACAAGACGGAATGTGCTAAGTAGATAGATTTGTGTGTATGTGTGCAGCAGAAGAGATCGGGCCTACTGTAACCTAGAGTGTGATGTGGCGTTTCGTTTTCCATACCAACTGAGCTGCGTTCGTCAGTAAAGGCGACTTTGGAGTCAGTAAAGGCGACTTTGGAGAAACGGAGATATCATTCTCATTTCCGTTCCTTTTCGTTTTTCTATCCACACTGACAACAATACGCAGCTTTCATGTATCCAGTCTAATATTAAAAAGGACTTGGGAGTGAAAGTGAATTTGGCAAGATGACAGCAATGACAGGAGGGATAGGACTATGCAGGAATTAATCGCAGCCATCACCATAGCGCGCAGTGACTGTACGCTTTTATACGTGTAAGACAGCTTCAGTGTGATGACGTTTGACCAGTTTCTCCGTGGCTATTGACGAGGAGCTTCAAATTGGTGTATTCAGTTACCTTTCATCAGTGCGGGTTTTGATCTTGAACGCGCAAGGAAGGAATGTGTAATCCGCTCATTGATGAACGAACTCGTGCTACACAGTAGATTACTCTTGAACGAACTGTAGTCACTGTACTGTTATTACTACCATTGCTCCAGACGAGGAGAAATACCACGAATATGCAGGCGAGGAGAAATACGACGAATATGCAGCAACCCGTTTTGAACTGTTGCGATTGTCAAATGTAAAGTCGCTGTGGCTTGCTTATGGAGCCAGGGAGAATAGTACTCGTTTATTAGTTATGGTGCTAAGACATTTATAATAGTCCACAAGTAATACGTTTAAAATTGATCCTGATCAGCATAGCGGTGCTCTTTTTGCTACTAGAGGATTTTCTCAATTCGCGCGGAGTTGATAGTGACCCTTGAGGACTGCTGGTCTGGAAAAGCAACAAAGGCGGGGGCGCGCATTCATGGAATGCGACTTTGACAGCTCTCCACTACTTAGCTCTCCACTACTTATCTACTGACCCTATCAGCGGGCAGCAGGGACGTGCGAGTGATTGAAGGAGAGATGGCCGAGGTTCCAGCCCCCAGCCTTCTCCCTGAGTTGGACGTGGCCATAGACCCAGACTTCGAGCCACAAAAACGGCCACGATCGTGCACCTGGCCGTTGCCGCGACCCGAGTCCAATGCTGGGAAACCAGAGAGCAACGAAACTGACATTATACCCGAGGAAGAGGATGACGAAGAGGAACAACATGCCACTTCCATGGCCATCAATGTTAATGGCACCAGCTCCAGCCTGGGAGCAGACGACCAGAACAGCAACAGCCCTACGGCCGAAGGACTGCTGTCCGAACAGGAGAACGGAGGCTCCCCGCTCCCCTCCCACTCCCCCACGGCCACCTCTGGCGCACTCAGCACCAGCAGCCCGGGGGCGCAGACCGCACGGAAGTCCTCGTCGCGCAGGAACGCGTGGGGGAATCTCTCATATGCTGACCTGATAACCAAAGCCATAGGCAGCACGCCAGACAAGAGATTGACTCTGTCTCAGATTTATGAGTGGATGGTGAGATGTGTGCCGTACTTCAAAGACAAAGGCGACAGCAACAGCTCGGCTGGGTGGAAGGTAAGCGACAAACGCTCTCCTCATCTCCTCATTCATTCCCCCCTCCTCCCTCCCCCTGTCATCAAAACAACAACATGTCTCGAGAGTTTGTGCTTTTGGATGTACCCTGGCTTTGTTTATAAACATACACACACCACACACTCTCTCTCTCTGTCGCTCTTTCCCTATTGAGCGTGACTCAACTTCGAGTGAACTGTCACAAATATGTAACTTTGTATCAGCAAGCCAGTCTGGACTGTGTCTGTAGCCTATTTAGAGAGACTTGAATCAAATTCGTTTATGACGCACAGAGATTGATACAATTACATTTTAGTCATTTAGCAGACGCTCTTATCCAGAGCGACTTACAGGAGCAATTAGGGTTAAGTGCCTTGCTCTTGGGCTCATCGGCAGATTTTTCACCTAGTCGGCTCGGGGATTAGAACCAGCGACCTTTCGGTTACTGGCACAACGCTCTTAACCACTAAGCTACATAAATCATTAGACTGTACAGTCCTACAATTAATCCCAATTTCATAGTAAAGAACAAAACATTGCTGGTCGCCAAAAGTGGTTCAACTGTTAGTTCAGAATGATAGTTATATATTTGTTACGTAAATCTTAGGCTAATGCCTGCGATCTTCTGGGTCAGGTAGGCTACTGTAGGCCTACTGCCAAGGTTGTTAAAACTGCCATTGGGCAATTACATGACGACTTGGAATGCTGCAAGCTCGGGTGAACAGCCTGGGGTAAGACTACCTTCAATGGGGACGCTATGGTCACAAAGTGCAGAGGGATGGGACACATGGTGTCATGGATCGAAACTCACTGTGTCAGGGCCCCGTGAAACTTGTCTCGTTGGCCGAAATTGCCATACATTCTCAGGAGGGGATGAGTTACCTGTGCTCAGGGGGCAAAGGGGGCAGCTGGAGTAGGCCTATGTGCCGCTCATGGAATTTTGGGCATGGAGGGTCTGGCGGGTAGGGTGCTCATGTTTCAGTGGACATTAAAAAAACTGGAAGATGCAGGAACATAGATGTCATTACTACATGATCCCCTTTTGTAGTTCTGTCATTTTGCGTTTCGATCACACAGATTAATCAGCCGGCCAGGCCAATGCAGTTCAATTTAAAACAACCAACGACACCAGCTTTAAGGTATCAACACGGAATGGCTACTGGCATTAGGAAAACATCCAGTGAAACTAAAGACCACCTTTAGCAGGTGTTCACGCCAACCATGGTGTTTTCACCTGCTTTCAGTTTGTGATTTCACTCTCAGACTATTGGGGTTCAGGTCAGAGCGGTTAGTTTGTCAGCTTAGGTTTCATAAAGGTGAGGTGGGAGAGCTGGCTTTGCTGAGTAGATTTGCTCAGCAAATCCTAATAATCCCTGTTGGTTTCTCTCCTCTCACTGAATGACATACATCACTCAGCAGACTCTGGGTCATGTCTTATGATGAAGGATATAAATTATACATTTTTCTCATTCAATGCTCTTGACACATGCATAGGCATATAGAGTACCAAAAAACATACTTGCATTATGTAGATCAGGGGTCTCCAACATTTTCTACCATGAGAGCTACTTAAAAATAAAAATAAAGTCACAAGCTACTCATTTTTTTCTAGCACATTCTTCTCTTCTCCTCTCCCCTGCAACTCTTCCCCGGGTCCTTAGTGTACAAGAGAAAGTAGTGCACTATGTTTTCTGTTAATATACATGGTAAAAAGAATGGTTAATAAACAACTCTAAAGGGGGCCCATATCAAATCTGTGATTTCTTCCTGGTTTTAGAATTCTTTAAATATATTTTTTTCACTCTAAAAATTACAATTGTTCATAGAGAAACAACGAAATTGGATGTTCTGAGTCCATGTCAATGGTTAAATCATTTTTAAGGTCTGGAAGAAAACGAACACATTTATTTTTCAGTGTAATTCACCTTTAATTATGCATCTGGCCCTTTAATTGCGTGTCTAGGGAGTGATGAATGTGCTGGTCTAGAGATGGTTCTGTATTGCTGCTGCTCATTTCATGGCAAAGTTTGCAAATAACATATACAAATGAGATACAGTGGCTTGCGAAAGTATTCACCCCCTTTACATTTTTCCTATTTTGTTGCCTTACAACCTGGAATTAAAATGGATTTTTTGGGGGTTTGTATCATTTGATTTTCACACCATGCCTACCACTTTGAAGATGAAAAATATTTTTTATTGTGAAACAAACAAGAAATAAGTTTTAAAAAAACAGAAAACTTGAGCGTGCATAACTATTCACCCCCCCCCCCCCCCCTCCTCCCCCCCAAAGTCAATACTTTGTAGAGCCACCTTTTGCAGCAATTACAGTTGCAAGTCTCTTTGGGTATGTCTCTATAAGCTTGGCACATCTAGCCACTGGGATTTTTGCCCATTCTTCAAGGTAAAACTGCTCCAGCTCCTTCAAGTTGGATGGGTTCCGCTGGTGTACAGCAATCTTTAAGTCATACCACAAATTCTCCAGCTCAGTGCTTTCTGTGGTGGAGGGGCAGCCATCGGAAGATACAGAGCGTAGGGGTTGGTAATCTTCTCTAGTTGCGCCGTGATTGGCTTAGTGTTCTGTCAATCATGGGGACACTACGTCGCCGCAAAGGCTACAGGAAGAGCTTGAAAGTTCAAGCCCCCTTGGGTGCTGCCATAAATTTACATTAGAAGTGCCCATCGAAGAAGGCTCAAGGTCATCGGCCACAAAATGACGTCAATTCACGTTACCATAGCTTTGATTGGACTGATCATGTCTACATCATACTTTCAAAATCTTAGTTAGCAAGCTAGACAAGCAGTCATCATCACGTTGACAATCTACTGGCAAATCCTTTTCAATCCTTGTCATATGAAGAGAAATTCTAAGTCCCCTGTAGCAACAGCTTGTGTAGTAAGCTGTTAGTAGCCCATGTGCCTCACCCTAATAATTGGGTCCCTTTCCCCCTCATAATTTAGCCTACTGTTCTGACTTACATTTACATTTTAGTCATTTAGCAGACGCTCTTATCCAGAGCGACTTACAGTTAGTGAGTGCATACACTTTCATACTGGCCCCCCATGGGAAACGAACCCACAACCCTGGTGTTGCAAGCGCCATGCTCTACCAACTGAGCTACAGGGGACTTGGTGGTGCACATGTAGCCTATAGCCTGTTCTAGAGAAATGTCATCATTTAATATTGTAAGAGCTTTCATTGTCTGCTTATATGCCCCCTTTATTAATCCTACGGTTCTGACTTGGTGTACAGGGAGAATACTGTAAGAATGACCCATGTTCTGAATTCTGTCGCTGTACATTTCAAAAGTGCTGAACAAATAGTTATATTGACTATGTCCATCTTAGCTCACTCATTAATGTCTTAATCGAAATTAAGGATTGCCTCTTATCCGCTCATCATTCCCTTATGCCATAGTTTGTACATCTCAATTGTCAGTAGAAATAACATTTGTTTAAGCAAGTCAGCCAGATCAGCTATGTCAGTAAATGAGGCTGAATGAACTGTTTCGCTGCCAGGCAAGGCTCCACTGATAGCCAGGTGTAGCGGTGGTAAGGATTCACTCCATGGTGCCGAAAAGAAAGCTCTGCCATTGGGACAGCTTTATGTAGGCCCTAACAGTTTGTGGGCACCGTTTGGCACCATTTTAGTGCAATTAATGTATTGTTTAGTGTTGTGTTGTGTAGTGGCTTTGCTGGCATGCATCCCACAATTATTTTGTTTTGTTTGCCCCACCAAGATTTACATGCTAAAATCACCACTGGAAGTCAGTCTTTCTTGCAACAAATTCCATGGTAGACTCTAGTTGCTCCACAGGGAATGTAACAGCTTGACTCCTGTCTGGAGGGAGAGGTCTAGTTTGGAGTTGCCAAATACCTCAACTCCTCCATGGAGTTCAGCGCAGACTAGAGTTTTTGAAATGAACCTCTGACTCCTTCAAGTCGCTATGTTGAAATCCATACTTTTGAATAAAACGTTAATCAAATACAACCACTGACTGTTTCCTCATTGTTGTTGCTCTAAGATGGCAACTCAGCACGAATGTGCACGTGCCAATTGAATCTCAACAAGGAAACAGTTGGTGGTTGTATTTGATAAAGTCTGGATCTCAGCAAACAAAGAAAGGCACGCAACAACAGAGGACAAAGATAGGTACACAGTAAGGGTTTATGAATGTACATTTTTGATGTATCGATGCATAGCGAGTCGGAGTTTCATTTCAAAAGCTCTAGTCTCCGTTCAACTCCACGGAGGAGTTGAGGTACTTCACAAAGTTTGGAGCTGCTGTTGAAGTGTGTGCCAAGGGTAGCTATGGCAGAAGAAAGGGAGAGCGAGAGACCAAAATAGGGCCTGTAAACATGCCTGTAGTGCAGTTAAGTGTGTGTGTGTGTGTGTGTGTGTGTGTGTGTGTGTGTGTGTGTGTGTGTGTGTTTGCGTTTGTCTGTGTGTGTGCGTTTGTCTGTGTGTGTGTGTTCCTGGCGCTGCCCCAGTGAACTTTGGGCCCCTGTGTTACTTAAGCCTGATGCAACAGGTAGCTCAGAGTCCAGCCGCCCTCAACAGCTGCAGAGCAGAGGGCCAGTCTCAGGCTCAGTTATGTCACTGATGTGGAGCAGGGCTATAAATACACACACACACACACACATATACATACACATCCACTGTTACTAAATAAACACACGTATACAAACTCACAGATACACACAAATGTAAATAAGGAAATCCACCCAATGTTCCAGTTCTCACACGCGTACTGTGTAGTACATTCCAGCACACACAGACATGCACAGACACATGTTCATTATCTTGAAAACACCTCACACACACACACACACACACTCACCTAGTTTCCACTTTCAAGGATAATTTTGTGTGTGTGTATACTGTATTAAGCTGTAGGGAACATCGTTGTTGAAGTACAATTAAACTATAACTCATCCATTCATTTGTCACAAAGTAATTTATTACTGTGTTATTGCAGCATATGCCCCCCCCCCCCAGTCCTAGACTGCATCCCACCTCACCTCCAACCTCCATTTGGTCAGGGGGCATACAGTATATGAAAACGTACCCCTATAAACCAGCAGAGATAGATGGTGATTATCATTTTAATGGACTTCCCTTCCCTCTCCATGCTGTATGTGTAGATTCTCCAGCCCCATAATGATTAGTGCTCCTATCAAGACAGGGAGGAGGATGCCACTGGGGAGGGAGGGATCGAGGGAGGGAGAAAAATGAAAGAAGGGGATGAACAAAAGCCATTAGGCCTTTATCGGATGTCTCTCTGTGAAGACGGGACGGGAGTATGGTTTGGAGGTTGTTATGGTGCTGACAGCACCCCTCTGCTGTCAGTGTCTGTGTACAAAAGACAGGCTGATGGCTTTCAGTCTGTAGTCATAGAGACAGGCATTAACAATTAACGTCTATTCTATAGAAAGGCATTGAAATGCAATGCCACTGTGGTGATTTAGCAATGTGACAGGTTGATAGCATATTGTCATGGCTTCTGTAAGACCAGCAGCATAGAACCACCAATGATATGGGAGGCTAGTATAGGTATAATGAGATTGTAAGGAAAATGTAACCAACCACTAGTTTGGAACAATTATGATTTGCATGTGCATGCAACCTGGCTGTGGGAGCACTATCCACGAGACTCCTTAAAGACTTTACACTGCCAATCTGGAGGAATTGAAGCAAAATAAATAAAGGGGGAGGGAGAGGAGAGGGGTTGGAGCAGAGAGAGTAAATGAACAAGCTTTGCTCCAAATTGCTGTATTACAGCTGCCCTTTGGCAGTGACCCCCAATACAAGGGACTCTGGGTGTTTTGAGGGGGGTAGGGGCGCTAGGTTATGGGAACCAATTGCTCCAGGGCTTCTTTCTCCTTCTCCTCTGAATAGTGTCACACTCTCTGAACAGTGCACCTGCATCTATATTACAGTCCCACATTCTAATCAATGGTGCTGTTTAATTGGCTGCCCCAGGGACAAGCTGCATGTTACATTAGCATTTGACAGTTTACATCTATGTTAATTACTTTTGTTTCTGTAGCAGAGTAGGCCTATAATGTCATTGTGTTGTCGTGATGGTGTATGGCTGAAGAGGTGCGGGGACAATGATCTTACTGATGATGAGGTCATATTGACAGGTCAGGTAGTGAGAGGGCTTGACATTTACAGAGCTGACCGTTTGATGCCTCTCTCTCTCTTTCTTGCTCGGTCGCTCTCTGGGTACAGTGCATGTGAGTGTCCCCCCATTTGTTGCAATTTGAACTGACTGACAAGGGTGCATTAAAAAGGATGATTTTTACTGTTCAGTGCAGTAATGTTCCCCTTGCCTGGCAACCCAGACTCCTTTCTCCAGCCAAACGCCACGCCCTCGGACGTTAGTTTCTTCTTCGCAATGAGTCTGGATCTGAGTACCTCCCCGACCCTTCAACGAATGCGAACACATTTGGGGCCATCTGATTGGTCAAGAAACTGATGGGTTGGGCCAGAACATAAATGGGTAAAGCGGTGGTTTGAAATGTCATCATTGGCTTTGATACTTTGATTGGTTAGAGACGATCCAATCGCTGATTACTTTGTTTTGTACAACACCCCTCGTGCCCCTCGTCACCACAATGATGGCTTTAGTCTCAGACTAAAGTATGTAGCAAACGACAGGACAGCGGAAGAATTTAGTGCGAGTTGTCAGGCCAATGTTCCCCATCCTCTCTATTCTAACCCATGTCACACGGATCTGCTCTGTTCAAAGCTACTTCTCAATTATTCAATGCTCTCTGGATTAATTCAGATCACTGTATACATTTTTAAGAACGTGTTCTTGGCTGAAGGGAAGGCCTACCCTCTCACACTGTATTCTCTCTCTTCTCTCTCTCTCTCTCTCTCTCTCTCTCTCTCTCTCTCTCTCTCTCTCTCTCTCTCTCTCTCTCTCTCTCCCCTTTTCTCATTCGCTCTTGCTCTTTCTTTCTCTCTCTCTCTCTCTCTCTCTCTCTCTCTCTCACACTCACACACTCACACACACACACACACACACACACACACACACACACACACACACACACACACACACACACACACACACACACACACTGCCAGCCCCCTAATTTGGCTGGATGCAAAATGGTGAAGTGAGCAAAAACAAGTTGTCCCCCATAGCATTTCTGCTCACCACAAGCAGAACCCTTGAAGTCTACTGTAGCCTCTAATGAATGAAGATCCACCTCCTACAGCTCTCTGTCTCTGCACTACTCTCCCATTGTTAGTCTCCATGACTCGATTCCATATTTTTGTTGTTGTTGCCATCAACCAAAAGGAAGATTCATTCCAAAATGGATGGCAAAGGTGTGTGTGTGTTCCCTCTGTGTGCTCTGTGGAAGAGCCAAGCCTCAGATAGGATCTCACTAACAATCACTCTCATCATGTCTCACACACTGATTACACTAAAGACAGGGTTGTGGTTAGACTGATTACACTAAAGACAGGGTTGTGGTTAGACTGATTACACTAAAGACAGGGTTGTGGTTAGACTGATTACACTAAAGACAGGGTTGTGGTTAGACTGATTACACTAAAGACAGGGTTGTGGTTAGACTGATTACACTAAAGACAGGGTTGTGGTTAGACTGATTACACTAAAGACAGGGTTGTGGTTAGACTGATTACACTAAAGACAGGGTTGTGGTTAGACTGATTACACTAAAGACAGGGTTGTGGTTAGACTGATTACACTAAAGACAGGGTTGTGGTTAGACTGATTACACTAAAGACAGGGTTGTGGTTAGACTGATTACACTAAAGACAGGGTTGTGGTTAGACTGATTACACTACAGACAGGGTTGTGGTTAGACTGATTACACTACAGACAGGGTTGTGGTTAGACTGATTACACTACAGACAGGGTTGTGGTTAGACTGATTACACTACAGACAGGGTTGTGGTTAGACTGATTACACTACAGACAGGGTTGTGGTTAGACTGATTACACTAAAGACAGGGTTGTGGTTAGACTGGCACGCACAGGTGGAAAACCTTACTCTGTGTGTGTGTGCCCGGTTTCTGTCACACAGAATAAGGTTTTCCACCTGTAGTGTAAACAGTGTGTGAGACAATTGTTGATGGGAGCGAATGTTAGTGAGATCCTATCTGAGGCTTGGCTCTTCCACAGAGCACACATGGGGAACACACTCACACTTTTGCCATCCATTTTGGAATGAATCTTCATTTTGTCGATGGCAACAACAACAAAAATATGGAATCGAGTCATGGAGACTAACAATGGGAGAGTAGTGCAGAGACAGAGAGCTGTAGGAGGTGTATCTTCATTCATTAGAGGCTACAGCAGACTTCAAGGGTTCTGCTTGTGGTGAGCAAAAGTGCTATGGGGGACAACTTGTTTTTGCTCACTTCACCATTTTGCATCCAGCCAAATGAGGGGGCTGGTGGTGGGTGTGTCTCTTGTTGCACTCCCTCTACGCATGGCACATGGTCTTACAGTATGTCCAATCTATTCTAATTAATTAAATCATAATAACAAGCATGCTTTAACAAGCAGAGACGTTTCACTGTGCTGCCGTATTTAGGCCTATTGTAATAATGGTGCATCTCAAACAGTAGTGGCTACGAGTCCCAATTCACCCGTTTTACATATGTCTTGGAGACTATACAGTCCACCCCTCCTAGTTATAGCTGGTTTGTTTATATGAAACAGGAAATGAGCAGTGCTTAACAGGAAGTATTGCTGGGCAGGAGCAGGATCGAGACCATGGCCAACCGTGAGAAGAAGCACAGGCTCCTTTAATGACCCTCAAGTTACTACCTTCCCCTCTGAACCTGTCACTGTGTGTGTGTGTTTGCATGCACGCTCTGGCTATGATCTCTCTCTCTCTCTCTCTCTCTCTCTCTCTCTCTCTCTCTCTCTCTCTCTCTCTCTCTCTCTCTCTCTCTCTCTCTCTCTCTCTCTCTCCCAGTCCTCTCTCCCAGTCCTCTCTCCCAGTCCTCCCTCCCAGTCCTCCCTCCCAGTCCTCTATGTAGCGTCTGTGCACTGTGAGTCTGTGGCGCCATGGTGATGGTCTGAATAATGTGTCATTTTAAATCCCTGGTCTGGGGTGATGTAACGCTCTGCAGGGTGATGTGCACAAGTCACGCAATGCTGAGGTCGCCTCTGCTCCACTCCTCTACTTGCCTGGTAAATTCCTGTGGTGCTCCCCCTCACCCCAGTGCTTCACTTAGACATATTTGATTAATTACACACAGACTGGTGGGTGCTGGGGTTAAAAGGGGGGTTGGGGGAGGGGGTATGGGGGTATGGGGGGTAGAATGAATGGTATGGCATGGGTATAGGGCATTGTTCATTTTGGAATTCTTTTTTTTTTAGATTTAGTCTTAGTCATTTTTACTAAAATATCATTAAGTCTTCATTTGAATAATGATTTAGTCTAGTTATTGTCAAACTAAATGCCCTTATATTTTTGTCACATCACTATTTTTAAAATAACTATACTGTATATGGAAGAAATGTTGTAGTAGTTTTTACCCTCATTTTCTCCCCAATTTCGTGATTACGATCTTGTCTCATCGCTGAAACTCCCCAATAGGCTCGGGAGAGGCGAAGGTCATGCGTCCTCTGAAACATGACCCGCCAAGCCACGCTTCTTAACATCCGCTCGCTTAACCCGAAAGCCAGCTGCACCAATGTGTCGGAGGAAACACTGTTCAACTGACAACCGAAGTCAGCCTGCAGGTGCGATGAGCCAAGTAAAGCCCCCCTGGCCAAACCCTCCCCTAACCCGGACGACACTGGGCCAATTGTGTGCCGCCCTATGGGACTCCCGGTCATGGCCGGTTGTGACACAGCCTGGGATCAAACCCCAGGCTGTAGTGATGCCGCAACACTGCGATGCAGTGCCTTAGACTGCTGTGCCACTCGGGAGGCCCTTCACATCACATAGTAAACAGAAATCACTGACTTCCATGTGCACATGTCCTACCAACATATTTTTCTGCATAACATCCTATTGCATGTTTCTCTTCCCAACAGCCAAGTTGGCTGAAGAACACATTACTCTGCAGCAGATCAAAAACCACTCCCCTTGACATACTGTAGCTATACTGTAATCAAAGTTCTGTCATAAGTAGTGGTATGGTAGGTTGCAGCAAACTAACTAGCTAGCATTATCAATCTGTTATTACCTGAGCGTATAGAGTGCATTCGGAAAGTATTCAGACCCCTTGACTTTTTCCATTTAGTGGAGTTACAGCCTTATTCTAAAATTGATTAAATTGTTTTTTTCCCCTCATCAATCTACACACAATACTCCATAATGACAAAGCAAAAACTGGTTTTTAGAAAGGTTTGCAAATTTATAAAAGAAAAAAAAACTGAAAATCACATTTACATAAGTATTCAGACCCTTTGCTATGAGACTCGAAATTGAGCTCAGGTGCATCCTGTTTCCATTGATCATCCTTGAGATGTTTCTACAACTTGATTGAAGTCCACCTGTGGTAAATTCAATTGATTGGGCATGATTTGGAAAGGCACACACCTGTGTATATAAAAAGGTCCCACAGTTGACAGTGCATGTCAGAGCAAAAACAAAGCCATGAGGTCGAAGGAATTGTCCGTAGCGCTTCGAGACAGGATTGTGTTGAGGCACCGATCTGGGGAAGGGTACCAAAACATTTCTGCAGCGTTGAAGGTCCCCAAGAACACCATTAAGACTCTTCCTAGAGCTGGCCGCCCGGCCAAACTGAGCAATCGGGGGAGAAGGGCCTGGGTCAGGGAGGTGACCAAGAACCCAATGGTCACTCTGACAGAGTTCCAGAGTTCCTCTGTAGAGATGGGAGAACCTTCCAGAAGGACAACCATCTCTGCAGCACTCCACCAATCAGGCCTTTATGGTAGAGTGGCCAGACTGAAGCCACTCCTCAGTAAAAGGCACATGACAGCCCGCTTCGAGTTTGCCAAAAGGCACCTAAAGGACTCTCAGACCATGAGAAACAAGATTCTCTGGTCTGATGAAACCAAGATTGAACTCTTTGGCCTGAATGCCAAGCGTCACGTCTAGAGGAAACCTGGCACCATCCCTACAGTGAAGCATGGTGGTGGCAGCATCATGCAGTGGGGATGTTTTTCAGCGGCAGGGACTGGGAGACTAGTCAGGATCGAGGGAAATTTGAACGGAGCAAAGTACAGAGAGATCCTTGATGAAAATCTGCTCCAGAGTGCTCAGGACCTCAGACTGGAGCGAATGTTCACCTTCCAACAGGACAATGACCCTAAGCACACAGCCAAGACAACACAGGAGTGGCGTCGGGACAAGTCTCTGAATGTCCTTGAGTGGCCCAGCCAGAGCCCGGACTTGAACCCGATCGAACATTTCCGGAGAGACCTGAAAATAGCTGTGCAGCGACGCTCCCCATCCAACCTGACAGAGCTTGAGAGGATCTGCAGAGAAGAATGGGAGAAACTCCCCAAATACAGGTGTGCCAAGCTTGTAGTGTCATACCCAAGAAGACTTGAGGCTGTAATCACTGCCAAAAGTGCTTCTACAAAGGACTGACTAAAGGATCTGAATACTTATGTAAATGTGATATTTACGTTTTATATTTTCAATACATGTGCAAAAATGTCTAAAAAAATGTTTTTGCTTTGTCATTGTGGGGTATTGTGTGTAGGTTAATGAAAACAAACAAACAATTGAATCCATTTTAGAATAAGGCTGTAACGTAGCAAAATGTGGAAAAAGTCAAGGGTTCTGAATACTTTCCGAATGCAATATATATTGGGATGATGTGCTTTCAGATGTCTCTTGAGGTTGGTAGTATTTTTCCCCGTCAACTTGTGGGTTCAAACACTGTCTTCTCCTGTGGAAATTTGCATTCGGTCTTGTTTGAATCGACACATTAAGTAAAGTGGCTCCAAACGTCACGTAGGCCCTTTTTCTACCTGGAGTTTGTACCACCGGAAGAGTAGCCGTGGTGTGTGCCTTTATTTGCATCAATGATTTGTTGCCGGCAGATTGGAGAATGGTTGCAGGGAAGAGAGGTGACTCGTGAGTGAATGACCTGGGCATGGTATTTATTTTCCACCAATACCAGCATTGCAACATTGCAATGAGAAAGCCTTACAATTCTGCTAATGTCATGCATGCTTTTGATTGGACCAAACAAATAACACTGAAAATCTCTCCAAAAATCTTGTCCAGTCCACTTACTAGTCAGATTTTAGTCACAGAGATCATTTTGTCTCGTGTCGTTTCTGTCAACCAATTTTTAAAAAATTTTTCTGGGTCTATTTAATCAGTTATCTCTTCAATTGCCAATGAAACATAGGTGTTTGATGAATAGTTTCATAACTTTTTTTGTTGGCAAAATTAACACTGGTATAGGGTGGGCTTAATATCTGGTGGGTAACCCAATAGTGGCACTTACCGTGTGGGCCCCAAATAGCCGCCTGGTACACACACACACACACACACACACACACACACACACACACACACACACACACAGAGAGAGAGACACATACTCACACTCCCACATTCCAGCAATCCCTAGTCTTTGAGTAAATTAAAGTTATCATTTGAGGCTGGGTTTTTAAACGTTTATTTGTTTTCTTCTGAGCCTGTCTCTCCATATTACACCACTCCACCTAGCTGCCATTACCCAGCTGAGGGAGAGAAAGGGAAGGGAGGGGGAGCTAAATTGTTTCATTGAAATTACAATAAAGCTAGCTTTCTGTATCAGAGTGTGTGAGAGAGAGACAGAGAGCGAGGGAAAAATATACTTTAATGAAAGGAGACATGGCTTTGTGCTGCCATTTAATCACAGAGGGAGAAAAAAAGTGATTGTTCAGAAAATAATTGCTTTGTCTCACTCCCTCACTCCCACCCTCCTCTCTCTCTGACAGCAGCATAGGGTTACAGTGCTGTGTGTGATCTGATGGGGGTATCTGTTGTTCCCCAATGCTGCCGTGATTCATGTGGGTCAGGAGACAAGGGTGGTGGAATGATATTGTTGCCACCTGTAACTTTGAATGCAAGGGAAGCCAGTGACTATTTGGTCTCCCTTGATACAATAATAGACAATCAGCGTTGAGCTAAACTGAGTGAGCTCAACTGTAAATGGTCCTGGCATACCAAAAAAAAGTGTCAAGGCAAGCCTGTTTGGATTTGGCTTCACACCAATCACATCACATCAAGCCAAACATCATTGACAGAAAGAAACTTGAATTGTTGCATCTCGTTGTGTTGTTGTCCTCCGGTGGCTAGCTAGCTAGCTAAAAATGGCCCTTTCCTAAATTAGACAAGTAGGGTGAGTCAACATGATTTTTTCTACTTACACACACACACACAAATCAGTACCATGGACAGCCACATAATATTTAACTTACGTTGATTGGACTAAATCGTTTTTGGAATCTTTTAGTTGTCACTATATTAGACTAAGCATAGGTGATTTAATGATGCTGACATGTTGAAATGGTGCTGGAATAGTGGAGGCAGCTGTTTTCTTTGCGACTTGCGGTTACTCTCTGGTGCTCTAAATCAATAGTTGTTTAGTAGCCGAAAATGTTGGAAACATTAACTTGGTTGAACATGCTGTAGGTCATGTAACTGTTTGTTACATGCAATATGCTTTGTGTGTCACGACTTCCGTCGAGGCTGCCTCCCCTCCTTGTTCGGGCAGGCTTCGGCGTTCGTCGTCACCGGCTTACTAACCACTGCCGCCCCAATTATCATCATCACATTTGTCTTGTCTTGTCAATCACACACACCTGGTTCTTATCCCCTCATTAGTCCGTGTATACGTGTTCCCTCTGCCCCCTTGTCCTTGTGGGTGATTGTTTGAATGTGAGAGTAGTCTAGCTTGGTGGAGCTACTCATACTATTTTGTTGCCAGGGTAGATATTTCCCCTGTGCCTATGGATTGTATGGAGATACCGTTACAGTGTATTGCCAGGGTAGATAGTTTCCCCTGTGCCTGTTTTGTTTGTCGCTATTCCAGTGTATTTTGTGTAACGAAGGAATAAACTCTGTATTCGGTGATTACCCTCCTGCACCTGACTCCTTCCATCACACTCATCACATTGTGGACTCCACCGGACAGATGTTGCTCTCCGGTTTTGTGATGAAACAAAGGTGTGGTTGAATTTATTCTGCCACTGTGTCTTCTTATTGTCTCGGCCTTAGGCCTATATATCACGGTGGCAAGGCATATGAACTAACAGGTTACAGAGCAAACTACGCAATTATCACAACACACAGGTTATAATATGTTTTGTTTTTACTAGCTTGGCTTCCACAATGATTTTACCCATGCACTGCTACTGCATAAACCATGCTGTGTGCAGTTCTAAAACACTCGCACGTCGACGTCGTTAACCATTTGTTTACTCTTTGTTCAGTCATGTTACCTCATTGACTAGCTAGCTAACAACCTGGTAACTTTACCAGTATATGCAAACATTTGGTCGCACAGAAAGAAAGGAAACAGGATAGCTTCTTCAGGAGATCAATGATCATAGAAATGAATGAATGACAAATATCTTGCATGTTCCCATCACAAACCTGACGTTTTTTAAAGAGAGTTTCTAGGGCACAACATGTGCTTCAAAAGTAGATAGAATTCATATAGGCCCAATATAGGCTGTATCTCAATCAATTAAAACAATTATTTCTGGTGCTCCTAAATTTCATGTGGTGCTCCTAACTTTTTGAAGTTGTGAGCACTAGTGCTACCAACGATTTATTTATTTATTTAGAGCCCTGCCAGGGAGAAAGGAGAGATCTGTGTGTGGTTCATTGCTTATGGGGGCATGAAATCGCTCCAGAGCCCCAAGGCACATTGGACGTTGTTCTACCCAGACACAGAGCCTGTTGTTAGGCCAGGTTGTCTACTGTCCCGGTAATACCAAGGCTTCTCTAATGGACTCAGATGTGACCAGCTGATGCCATCTATCTATCTATCTATCTAGACTGGAACAAACTGTTTTATAGTAGTGATGTGTTTTTTATCATGATACAGAAGATGGCACTTGCAAAATGGCACTTCTACAGTAGTAGTGCAGTACAGTTGCAGAGGATTGCCCTCTTTCCCTCTCCCTCCCTCTCTCCCCTCTCTCCCTCCCTCTCTCCCCTCCCTCCCTCTCTCCCTCCTCTCCCTCTCCCTCCCTCTCTCCCTCTCTCCCTCTCTCCCTCCCTCTCTCTTCTCCCTCTCTCTTCTCCCTCTCTCCCTCCCTCTCTCCCCTCCCTCCCTTTCTCCCTCTCCCTCCCTCTCTCCCCTCCATCCCTCTCTCCCTCTCCCTCCCTCTCTCTCTCCCCTCCCTCCCTCTCTCCCTCTCTCCCCTCTCTCCCGCTCCCTCCCTCTCTCCCCTCCCTCCCTCCCTCCCTCCCTCCCTCCCTCCCTCCGTCTCTCCTTCCCTCTCTCCCCTCCCTCCCGCTCTCTCTCTCCCTCCCTCTCTCCCCCTCCCTCCCTCGCTCCCTCTCCCTCCCTCGCTCCCCTCCCTCCCTCTCCCTCCCTCTCTCCCTCTCCCTCCCTCGCTCCCCTCCCTCCCTCTCCCTCCCTCTCCCTCCCTCTCTCCCCCTCTCCCTCTCCCTCTCTCACCCCCACTCCCTCCCCTTCCTTCTGTTTGTTTTTCTTTCCCTTTTCTTATCCGACTTTTGTGCCTTTTTTTGCAGCCGCAGCAGAAAGATGCCTGGTTTTTCTTTGTAAATAGAAAGGGGCACAGAACAAAAATAGCGTGCCACAGGAGCCCCTGCCATGCCTAGCCAGATTAAACCTCTCCTATTCAACTAGCAGCACACTGGCTTCATCAACAAACTGTTGGTCCTGTCCGTCACTCTTTATCATTGTGACGGTTCTCTTTATTTATCTGCAATCTCATTCAGCTTCAATTACAGGATGCCTCTGCTTAAAGGGAGGTTGGTTTTAGTGTCATTAACGATTGTAATACATTAGAATGAAATATTTTGTTTGGGAAAGAGATGGAGAGTGCAAGAGAGAAACATTTGTACAATGGCAGAAAGAGGGATGGCATGGCGAAGGAAAGAGGGAAATAGCCTAGACAAAGAGAGACAGACTGAATGAAGTGATGTTATTAGGTGATAGTGCCACCACTGCCACCTCTGATGGGCCCCAGTGTGACTTTTCAGTACCGTCCATACCAGTCTGTCTTGTGGTGGTTTCACAATATTGAGGAGTGTGTGTGTGGGTACTGGGTAGAGCCAGGCCAGCATGCTGTTTGACGTGCGCTCTATGCTGACTGAGCTGTGTACAGTGTCTGTCTGCGACTCTCTCTCTATGTATGCACAGTGAAATGAGTCAGTTGTTTCTGTTGTCAGTCTCAGCTTTAGTTTGAACACCAAACACAGACAGCCATGTCATGTAACAAGCTGGCTGCATACAGTCTGCATGCACACACCCTAACCTGTTTACTGTACCCATGGACTGTACACAGACATATACAAACACTCACACACACAGTCGGTAAGGTCTAGATGCCAGGAATAGATGCGGAGAAACCAATGGATGGTATGTGTACGGACACTCATGTTGAATAGAGATTGGAACCTACCAAACCACTTTGTCATCATAGTGTAAGTCCCTAAGGCCCATGAACCCATTTAGACTAACTTGTTTTCATGAGAGCCCAAACTATTCTTGGCTCACTCTTTTAATAGTTGATATTTTTGGTCTTAAAGGCCCATGTGAAAGCTCTAAGACCCAGGGAGGGCAGGGCACAGACTGTGCTAGGCCAGAAAATGCTAACCTTAGCTTAGCCTGTGGGCAGGGAAAGGAACAGGGACAGATATAGGGTGGTAATCCACTCTTTAGCATTAGCTAGAATCATCCCTCATCTGTCTGTCTGCAGCCAGTCGCACTACTGCCGTATATCCATTTATATTTGTCTGTCTGGGCCACATTGAGCTTCCCCAATCTTTTTCTGTCTCTTTTTTTCCCTCTCTGTCCACCTCTCTCTCTCCCTCCCCTCACTCCCTTTGTTTTTCCTGCCTCTTTCATCTGTAGAGCTCTCCCTCGCACTCTCTCGCTCTCTTTCTCCGTGTGTGATTACTGAAAACTGTAAAGACTGCGGAGCTCCGGGCGGCCCACGCAATTGGCTGGCTGGCACTCCATCCCTGCCCATGATTGGCCGGAGGCCTCAGCGTAAGACTCAATCAGCTGGGTGGAAACGTATGTAGGTCAGTGTGTAGCTATGTAAGCTCTGCTGCTCTCTCGTTCCCTCTCTCTCTCCCCCTCCTCCACTCCTCTGCACAGCTCTGTGAACTGGCCTGTTGGGTTAATTGGCTGCGTTCCAGCTTCGCCGTTTTTTAAACCGAGGTAAGAGAGACTGAGGCAAAAGGAGGAAAGGGGGAAAGAAGAAGGGGTTTTAACAGAAGAGAGGAAGGAGGAGGAGAGTGAAGGAAGGGAAGGTGGGGGAGGGGAATGCCACAATGTGCTGTGCCCTGCTGTACTGCTGGGTGCAATAGGACAGAGTGTCAGTCAGTCTCAGTCACACACACACAGCAATCTGAACATCACTGGAGAAAACTATAGACTGTCTACCACTATAAGAACTGCAGTGGACGTTCTCTGTCTGTCAGAGTGGGAGAGAGGTAGAGAAGGGCAGTCCTTGAAAGGGGAAAGCAGAGGGGCATAGAATGAGATACCTTTGAGAATGGAGAGAGCAGAAGGCGAGAGCACAGAGAGGGAGAGCAGCTTGTTATTTTTCTTTGAAAACCATACATCCATTCTCCCACATTCCGTACACAGGGATCTGTTTTGCCTCCTCCAATCAGCAACATCCTGATGGCCCTCATGGCGTTCTTACTCCCTGTCCCCCTTATGGCACAGCCCCTTCCTCTTGTGAAGTGCCTGAGGAGGAGTTGGTAGACTGACTGTTCATGGCTGCTGCCTTCTGTACTGCTAAGCTTTGGGAGCTGAATTATTCACACTATCCCAAATTCTCCTTCCTACCTCTACCACTTCTACCCCAGGCACACACACACTTGCCCCCCTCAGCCCCGGTCACTAGGCAGTACCCATGGTAGTCTAACCCAGACACCCAGACAGGAAAAAGCAAACAAAATAAAGTTGAGTATACCCTTCACTTTACTAGGCCATCTGCACCCGCGCTGCCTGTCTGCATACTTTACATTAAAAGTCCCCCACAGTCATGTGCTCCACTCTTCAAGTCTGCAAATGTACACTCCCCTCACTATTTCAAATTAAAAGACCCTCATTTAGCCTAGTACATTACACTCACTTCATATTAAATGCCTCCCCCTTCCCAATGTAATACAGTACATTCCTGCCTGTCTAAGTAATTCACACACACACAAACACACACACACACACACACACACACACACACACACACACACACACACACACACACACACACACACACACACACACACACACACACACACACAGAGAGACACACAGAGACAGACCCCTCCCCTGGTGTGGCTGGCGTTGTATTTTTCAGTAGGCTGGCAGACACACACACACACTTAGCGCCTGTTAACTTTAACCTGACTTTACCCACTCAGTGTGTTAGTCAGCCAGAGAGGGACCCAATTTACTGTAAAATACAACAGGGCCAGACGGCAGCCTTTTACTCTGGGGCTCTATCTGTCTGACTGTAGGAAAACAAAGCAAAATAGAAAAAAAGAGATACTCCAGTCTGGACAACCAAAAGCTTACTACCATGTTGATTTAGAACTCTTCTGGTCCAGCAACAAAGTCTATGTTGAAAGGGAAAGGGGGATACCTAGTCAGTTGTACAACTGAATGCATTCAACTAAAATGTGTCTTCCGCATTTAACCCAACCCCTCTGAATCAGAGAGGTGCGGGGGGCTGCCTTAATCGACATCCACGTCATCGGCGCCCGGGGAACAGTGGGTTAACTGCCTTGCTCAGGGGCAGAACGACAGATTTTTACCTTGTCAGCTCGGGGATTCGATCCAGCAACCTTTCGGTTACTGGCTCAATGCTCCTACCCGCCAGAAGCGCTGAGGATGATGCAACGTGTTGGGCGATCTACTTCAGACAATGCAAACACACGTGTGGTGACTCACACACATAACATACAGTCAACATACATACAGTAAACAAGGAATGTCAACATCTCAACGGTAACAAACCCAGGCCATCAACTTTGCCTTGAAACTCTGTCTCTTAATTACACACACACACACACACACACACACACACACACACACACACACACACACACACTCCCTTCCACCTCACACAGACCCCAGGCCAGTCCTGGAGGTGGTCCTTGATGTTCTGTGAGTCCTGTGACATCTAATCAGCTCTTTCTTTCACATCTCTGCTATTTCTTTTTTTTTTAATCAGCATAGCAAATCCAGACCTCTAATCACAACCCGTTTTCTGTAAAGATGCAAACGTAAGCCAATCTTTAATAAAACATGTATTTTATTTATTTAACAGAAAATAAAAGTTGCACACCCGCAATACTCCTGCCTGCCTTGTTTGTTATGGACGATGGATGTGATGGGTGAAGATTGGGTCGTCTGCAGCAGTCCCTAGCAGTCTAGACCCAAGGGGGTGGTCTGTGATCCACTCCAAACTGTCAATGCGTAAATCATGAATTAAAATTGTGTCGATATTGCAAGAAAATATTGTCATTTCACATAACCATACCACAAGGTAGCTACTC
The DNA here is from genome assembly GCF_964263955.1 of Coregonus lavaretus. NCBI lineage: Eukaryota > Metazoa > Chordata > Actinopteri > Salmoniformes > Salmonidae > Coregonus > Coregonus lavaretus. The sequence goes on from NC_140020.1 coordinate 33,679,147, forward strand.
TACCGGTTTCATTCATGACGAGAAAATTTACTGGAACAAGCTAGCTAGCCAAGTTGCTAGTTAGCTAGATAGCTAAGTGAGTTAGCTAGCTAGTTTATATTAACCAGTAATAAAAAGATAAATAAAACACAGATATGCGATGTATACAGTCAGTATTTGCCAACATAAAGAAAGGAAATAGGATGTCACATATCTCAGGATATTGAATGAGTCCATATCCGGCCATAGGAAATGTCCATGTGTGATATTCAGAGTAATCCCTCTCTCTCCCCCCCCCCCCCCCCAAAATAAAAAGAGGCCCTCTCAGTCAAAAAGCTTGTCAGCGCTTTCTTTCTGTCTTTTTTTCACTCTTTCTTTTCAGTCTTTCTTTCTTTTTTCACTCTCCGGTTTACGAGGCCTTCACATACACACTGAGGGATTACCAGACACACCTCTTTGAGACTCACTGGGCCTCAAAGCTTTTCAGCGTCACCTCTGTGTGTGTGTGTATGAGAGAGAATACGAGGGAGGCAGAGTGAGTGATTGTTCTCCACTGAGAAAAGAGGTAGAAAGAGGGGACAGAGAGCAGAGAACTTGGCCTTCTGCCAGCCAGTGCCACCAGACTGCTTTTATTATCAGAGAGAGAGAGAGAGAGCGAGAGGCACATAGAACAGAGGGAATGGGGTGATGTTGGGGGATGTCACTATGTCAGGGGCAGGTAACTCTGGGTAATTCTATCAGGCATAGCCCGGGTTAGCTGCTGAGCTGCTGTTGTGAGTCTCTTTGTCTCCAGTAAGGATCACACACACTGATACACATAGACACATCTCTCTCTCACACACACGCAGGCCACTCTTTAATAACACATATATTTTATTTCATAGAAAATAAAAGTTGCACACCCTCAATACCCCTGCCTGCCCTGTTTGTTATGGACGATGGATGTGATGGGTGCAGATTGGAGAAGCGGAAAGGAGGGGTAGTAGGGAAGCTGCCAGTGACAGTGCCTCCTTACAGTCTATTAATAGAGGGGAAATATAAAGGCAAAGACAAAGTGCTGTGTGTGGGGAAAATACCTCTACTGGAGGGAGGGGACAGCAGTGTGTGCGTGTGTGTGGGGGCCTGTGTGTTCAGGAACACAGGTGTAGCCATATGCGGTGTGTGTATGTATGGGCCGGGGTTTCTTAATAACCGTGAACAGTAAGTAGTGTGTGTGTGTTGTGTGTGTGTCTGCATCTGCATGTGTGTTTTGTCTTGTATGACGCAGAGTGTCACTAAGCTGTGAGTGCCTGAGAGAGCAGGGACAAAGAGAGGGAGGGAGGAGAGGGCCTCCCGTGTCCCCAGTTAAGCCTCTCAATCCTGGGGAACAGAGAGCCAGAATACCCCCTCATTTAGCCCTCTCTACCAGGGGGTTATTAAGTTCAGTGTGTGGGTGAAGAGGGAAAAATACAGTTCCTTTGGGATACACACACACACACACACTAACGCACACGCACCCTTTCTCTCAAACAAACAAACACACACACATCAAGTTCAAGTTTGTTTATTTGTCATATACACATGATATACATGGAGTACACAGTGCAATGAAATGCAATGAAATAACAATAGAAGCTTGATGAATAAAAATAGTATATTTATATGTGCCGGGGGATTGTGCAATAGATAGTGCAACAATAAATAGACATTGTGCAGTAACAATAAATAGACATTGTGCAGTAACAATAAATAGGCAGTCCAGTAGCATCTGTATGGGCTGGAGCGGTAGAGTGATATAACAAGAGAGAGTACAGGAGAGCGGGATAGATGGATGAAGGGAGGGACGTGCAGATATAAGCTGACTTGCAGAGTGTCGCGACAACAGGAACACATGGCTTTCTCTGCCGTCATGTTGCAGTGATTAATTCGCTTAGCTAAGACTCTCACACACATACAAACACAGACATATGCTCACATGCACATGGATCCTTATAGCCTACACACATACGCATACGCACACACACACACACACATACACACCGTAGTGGGTCATGCAGTCATGGAACAATAGCTTTACTTCTAAGACTGGGCCTCAGAGAGAGAATCTTGTCTTTCATCTCCTACTGACTCAGTCACATAGCCACAGGAGAGAGGGAAGGAGGAGAAGAGAGGATTTAGGATGGAGGGGAGTGAATGAATCGAACAGAGGGTGAAGGAAGAGAGTGATAGGAAGATAGGTGGGAGAGAGGAGAAAAGAGAGAGGTAGGATGGAGAGAGATGGACAAAAAGGGGGTGAGGAATTGGGAAAATAATAGAGTATCAACAGTCACCGCACCTCGCTGCACTCGGTCACAGTAGAACAGGAAATCATGTGACCCTCCCCAGAAGGGTGTAGCCTAGGAACTAAGGAAAAGGCCCACTGTTGCTGGGACAGCAACGGGATGTGTGTGTGTGTGTGTGTGTGTGTGTGTGTGTGTGTGTGTGTGTGTGTGTGTGTGTGTGTGTGTGTGTGTGTGTGTGTGTGTGTGTGTGTGTGTGTGTGTGTGCAATGCTGTGTGTGTGCGTGGGTGTTGCTGATAAAGGCTCGCTGTTGCACATTTTTCCATCTCCCCCGCAGCTGCTCAGCTTGTGTGGGGGAGGAATGGAACTGACAGGCTTGAAAGTGCTGAGCTCAGCACACATTGAGCCTATGCAGACACACACACACACACACACACTCACTCCCTTCTACCTCACACAGACCCCAGGCCAGTCCTGGAGGTGGTCTTTGATGTTCTGTGAGTCCTGTGACATCGCGTGAGGCTAAGTTACCTCAGCTCTTTCTTTCACAGCACTCATGACCCAAGCCACCGACTGACTGACTGCAACTACCTGTCTGTGAATAAATACATGACCACTTCCCTTTTGCTGTGGGTATTTCAGCTGCTGGCTGTGTGTGAGGCTGGTGGTTGCTGGCTGCACGTGCTATGTACTGGCTTGGCCTAGCTAGTGGCTGGCTGGGCCTGGTTGACCTGCCTAATGGAAATAGGAATGCATGAGGTCACACTGAGGCCAATAGGCATCTGTCTGAGGATGTGAGACCACACACTGGGCAAACAGGGTCAATATCAGGGGATATCTATATCTATATATTTTATTAGATATAAGGAGTAGACATGCTCCAGATACGCATGTCCTTAATTTCATTTACGGAGCTAGGGAGTCCAGGGAGATATCTGTGGTGAGGTACATTCAAGACACGCACCTGATGCGCCTGCATCCGCTTACATATTTGTAGAACATTCTAACTCTGGAAAGGGTATGTGTCAACATGCTGACTAATCTAAGCCGTTATACTTAGGCATGAACGAATCCACATATTTTCAGAAATGTATCATATCTGTAGTCATTACCTGATCCGTATCGGTGTATATATATATATCAATATATATATATATATATATATACAGTGAGGGAAAAAAGTATTTGATCCCCTGCTGATTTTGTAAGTTTGCCCACTGACAAAGAAATGATCAGTCTATAATTTTAATGGTAGGTTTATTTGAACACTGAGAGACAGAATAACAACAAAAAAATCCAGAAAAACGCATGTCAAAAATGTTATAAATAGATTTGCATTTTAATGAGGAAAATAAGTATTTGACCCCTCTGCAAAACATGACTTAGTACTTGGTGGCAAAACCCTTGTTGACAATCACAGAAGTCAGACGTTTCTTGTAGTTGGCCATCAGGTTTGCACACATCTACAGTAAACAAGGAATGTCAACATCTCAACGGTAACAAACCCAGGCCATCAACTTTGCCTTGAAACTCTGTCTCTCAATTACACGCACGCACACACACACGCACGCACGCACGCACGCACGCACGCACGCACGCACGCACGCACGCACACACACACACACACACACACACACACACACACACACACACACACACACACACACACACACACACACACACGCACACGCACACGCACACGCACACGCACACGCACACGCACACGCACACGCACACGCACACGCACACGCACACGCACACACACACACACTCCCTTCCACCTCACACAGACCCCAGGCCAGTCCTGGAGGTGGTCTTTGATGTTCTGTGAGTCCTGTGACATCTAATGAGGCCGAGCTACCTCAGGTCTTTCTTTCACATCTCTGCTATTTCTGTTTAAAAAAATCAGCATAGCAAATCCAGAGCTCTAATCACAACACGTTTTCTATAAAGATGCAAATGTAGGCCAATCTTTAATAAAACATTTATTTTATTTATTTGACACCCTCAATACTCCTGCCTGCCCTGTTTGTTATGGACGATGGATGTGATGGGTGAAGATTGGGTCGTCAGCAGCACACACACACACACACACACACACACACACACACACACACACACACACACACACACACAGACACACACACACACACACACACTGAAACGGAGCAGAAAGTTATTGTGCAGGGGGTGAATGTAGGTCAGGGTCAGGCATGTTTGAGATAAACTGAACCAGAGTCAGCCATTTCTTAAAATGTTTTTTTGTTTTTTTATTTTTTTATTTTTTTAACCAGGTAGGCCAGTTGAGAACAAGTTCTCATTGACAACTGCGACCTGGCCAAGATAAAGCAAAGCAGTGCGATAAAAACAACAACACAGAGTTACATATGGGATAAACAAAAACATACAGTCAATAAAACAATATAAAATATATATACAGTGTGTGCAAATGTAGTAAGTTATGGAGGTAAGGCAATAAATAGGCCATAGTGCAAAATAATTACAATTTAGTATTAACACTGGAGTGATAGATGTGCAGAAGATGATGTGCAAATAGAGATACTGGGGTGCAAATGAGCAAAATAAATAACAATATGGGGATGAGGTAGTTGGGTGGGCTAATTACAGATGGGCTGTGTACAGGTGCAGTGATCGGTAAGCTGATCTGACAACTGATGCTTAAAGTTAGTGAGGGAGATAAGAGTCTCCAGCTTCAGAGATTTTTGCAGTTCGTTCCAGTCATTAGCAGCAGAGAACTGGAAGGAGTGGCGGCCAAAGGAGGTGTTGGCTTTGGGGATGACCAGTGAGATATACCTGCTGGAGCGCAGACTACGGGTGGGTGTTGCTATGGTGACCAATGAGCTAAGATAAGGTGGGGATTTGCCTAGCAGTGATTTATAGATGACCTGGAGCCAGTGGGTTTGGCGACGAATATGTAGTGAGGGCCAGCCAACGAGAGTATACAGGTCACAATGGTGGGTAGTATATGGGGCTTTGGTGACAAAACGGATGGCACTGTGATAGACTACATCCAATTTGCTGAGTAGAGTGTTGGAGGCTATTTTGTAAATGACATCGCCGAAGTCAAGGATCGGTAGGATAGTCAGTTTTACGAGGGCATGTTTGGCAGCATTAGTGAAGGAGGCTTTGTTGCGAAATAGGAAGCTGATTCTAGATTTAACTTTGGATTGGAGATGCTTAATGTGAGTCTGGAAGGAGAGTTTACGGTCTAACCAGACACCTAGGTATTTGTAGTTGTCCACCAATTCTAAGTCAGACCCGCCGAGAGTAGTGATTCTAGTCGGGCGGGCGGGTGCAAGCAGCGTTCGATTGAAGAGCATGCGTTTAGTTTTACTAGTGTTTAAGAGCAGTTGGAGGCTACGGAAGGAGTGTTGTATGGCATTGAAGCTTGTTTGGAGGTTTGTTAACACAGTGTCCAATGAAGGGCCAGATGTATACAAAATGGTGTTGTTTGCGTAGAGGTGGATCTGAGAGTCACCAGAAGCAAGAGCGACATCATTGATATACATAGAGAATAGAGTCGGCCTGAGAATTGAACCCTGTGGCACCCCCATAGAGACTGCCAGATGTCCAGACAACAGGCCCTCAGTGACCCTTACTGACACTTAAAGGGATTTTTTCGGGGTTTTGGCAATATCTTTGTTTGACTCTTCCCCGGAGTCAGATGAACTCGTGGATACCATTTATATGTCTCTGTGTCCAGTATGAAGGAAGTTAGAGGCAGTTTCATGAGCTAATGCTAACTAGCATTAGCGCAATGATTGGAAGTCTATGGGTATCTGCTAGCAGTATCCCTTTAACATTACAGCTCTGACATTTCACATATACAGTGGGGGAAAAAAGTATTTAGTCAGCCACCAATTGTGCAAGTTCTCCCACTTAAAAAGATGAGAGAGGCCTGTAATTTTCATCATAGGTACACGTCAACTATGACAGACAAAATGAGAGAAAAAAAATCCAGAAAATCACATTGTAGGATTTTTAATGAATTTATTTGCAAATTATGGTGGAAAATAAGTATTTGGTCAATAACAAAAGTTTCTCAATACTTTGTTATATACCCTTTGTTGGCAATGACACAGGTCAAACGTTTTCTGTAAGTCTTCACAAGGTTTTCACACACTGTTGCTGGTATTTTGGCCCATTCCTCCATGCAGATCTCCTCTAGAGCAGTGATGTTTTGGGGCTGTCGCTGGGCAACACGGACTTTCAACTCCCTCCAAAGATTTTCTATGGGGTTGAGATCTGGAGACTGGCTAGGCCACTCCAGGACCTTGAAATGCTTCTTACGAAGCCACTCCTTCGTTGCCCGGGCGGTGTGTTTGGGATCATTGTCATGCTGAAAGACCCAGCCACGTTTCATCTTCAATGCCCTTGCTGATGGAAGGAGGTTTTCACTCAAAATCTCACGATACATGGCCCCATTCATTCTTTCCTTTACACGGATCAGTCGTCCTGGTCCCTTTGCAGAAAAACAGCCCCAAAGCATGATGTTTCCACCCCCATGCTTCACAGTAGGTATGGTGTTCTTTGGATGCAACTCAGCATTCTTTGTCCTCCAAGTTGAGTTTTTACCAAAAAGTTATATTTTGGTTTCATCTGACCATATGACATTCTCCCAATCCTCTTCTGGATCATCCAAATGCACTCTAGCAAACTTCAGACGGGCCTGGACATGTACTGGCTTAAGCAGGGGGACACGTCTGGCACTGCAGGATTTGAGTCCCTGGCGGCGTAGTGTGTTACTGATGGTAGGCTTTGTTACTTTGGTCCCAGCTCTCTGCAGGTCATTCACTAGGTCCCCCCGTGTGGTTCTGGGATTTTTGCTCACCGTTCTTGTGATCATTTTGACCCCACGGGGTGAGATCTTGCGTGGAGCCCCAGATCGAGGGAGATTATCAGTGGTCTTGTATGTCTTCCATTTCCTAATAATTGCTCCCACAGTTGATTTCTTCAAACCAAGCTGCTTACCTATTGCAGATTCAGTCTTCCCAGCCTGGTGCAGGTCTACAATTTTGTTTCTGGTGTCCTTTGACAGCTCTTTGGTCTTGGCCATAGTGGAGTTTGGAGTGTGACTGTTTGAGGTTGTGGACAGGTGTCTTTTATACTGATAACAAGTTCAAACAGGTGCCATTAATACAGGTAACGAGTGGAGGACAGAGGAGCCTCTTAAAGAAGAAGTTACAGGTCTGTGAGAGCCAGAAATCTTGCTTGTTTGTAGGTGACCAAATACTTATTTTCCACCATCATTTGCAAATAAATTCATTAAAAATCCTACAATTTGATTTTCTGGATTTTTTTTCCTCAATTTGTCTTTCATAGTTGATGTGTACCTATGATGAAAATTACAGGCCTCTCTCATCTTTTTAAGTGGGAGAACTTGCACAGTTGGTGGCTGACTAAATACTTTTTTTCCCCACTGTACAGAGAAAGCCTCAGACCAGTCAAACTTGAGTCTGCATCAAACAAACCCTCTTTCAAAGAGATATGATGAAACTCATTCACAGAGATAATTATTATATGAGCCATTAGGTGTGGGCAAGAATGAAAACTACCAGATAACAAGGACAGCACTTGTTTAGTTATGGTAACCTCTCATTCATATAATGTCTTTACCATGTTCCTGAACAAGCTGTGTGTATCTCTCAGTTTGTGTGTGTGTTGCTGTAGTTAGCGTACTCTGTACGTCCAGGCTGTTTATAGACTGAACCAGACCCAGTAACAGTAGACCGGAGCCCCAGGAGGATAGCTAGCTAGGGGCCCCTGGACTAATCTCTAGCCTCCAGCTCCTCTAGAGCACCAGAGGAACGCACCCCAGGCCCCTAAACACACACACTACACCGCTCCCAGTCAAACGCATACACTACATGTCATGTCAAAGATTGCATCCTCCTACACACTGGAGCTACACTTACCACCAGTCAAATATATACTGGTGTACATAGATTTATTCATGTTTTAACCTTTTCACACGTACCAACAAACGGGTGTGATCATTCTACAGTGGTCCCTGCAGCGTATGCTCAAACCGGTGTGATTAGAATTATTATTTAGAACGTCCAGTTTGATTGACGTAACAATCAGCATTTGAGTTTTTTCACAGAAACATTTTGCACAAACACAGTCCTTACAAAGTTATGTCCTGAATGTGACCAGTTAATTTTTTGGATGCAATGTTCAGACATTCACAGAATTAGCAACAGCATACACAATCATCCAAACCGGAAAATGTAGGCTACATTAGACCTAACGCTAACTGAGGAAAGATTGACGTAACACAAGGGGTCATATTTAGATAACTCTCAGCTGTCCGAAACAACAATATGAATTAGCTAATAGCAAATACTATTTATAATTCATCACATCACGGGTGAGCTCACCATTGATCAAAATAATTGAGTTAAACACTTTCTAGAAATCGAAAGTAATCCGGCGATGGGTAGTTTGTGCATGCCGCCATGTTTTTTGTTGTTGCGTCAACCAAAGATAATAAAAGGAGACAAGATGAGTTTGGTCTGTTTGCAGTATGCATGTTGAAGGGGGTGTGTCTTCTACCATCATTCACTTCCCTTCATTCACTTCCGGAAGTTTACCCTTCACCTCATTATAACATCATTGGTCTGACAGACGTTTACGTGACACCCAGAATGCATTGTATAATGTCAACAAACATGGCGCCACACATAGCTGGCAAATAGCTTAAGCTCATTATAATCAGTAGAACCTTCAAAAAAGTATTTTACACACATCATAGGTGTCCATTACAATCTATGCAAGAATCGGAATGCATGATTTGTCACCAGTACTTGAAAACATGTGAATAAAACTGTAAATACATTATGCTCCATACATACAAAACATACATACACTACCGTTCAAACGTTTGGGGTCACTTAGAATTTCCTTCTTTTCATAAGAAAAGCGATTTTTTTGTCCATTAAAATAACATCAAATTGATCAGAAATACAGTGTATACATTGTTAATGTTGTAAATGTCTATTGTAGCTGGAAACGGCTAATTTCTAATGGAATATCTACATAGGCCCATTTATCAGCAACCATCAGTCCTGTGTTCCAATGGCACGTTGTGTTTGCTAATCCAAGTTTATCATTTTAAAAGGCTAATTGATCATTAGAAAACCCTTTTGCAATTATGTTAGCACAAAAACGGTTGTGCTGATTAAAGAAGCAATAAAACTGGCCTTCTTGACTAGTTGAGTATCTGGAGCATCAGCAATTGTGACCTGTGAGGCGTCTGTTTCTCAAACTAGACACTCTAATGTATTTGTCCTCTTGCTCAGTTGTGCACCGGGGCCTCCCACTCCTCTTTCTATTCTGGTTAGAGCCAGTTTGCGCTGTTCTGTGAAGGGAGTAGTACACAGCATTCTATGAGTTCTTCAGTTTCTTGGCAATTTCTCGCATGGAATAGCCTTAATTTCTCTGAACAAGAATAGACTGACGAGTTTCAGAAGAAAGTTATTTGTTTCTGGCCATTTTGATCCTGTAATCAACCCCACAATTGCTGATGCTCCAGATACTCAACTAGTCTCAAGAAGGCCAGTTTTATTGATTCTTTAATCAGCACAACAGTTTCCAGCTGTGCTAACATAATTGCAAAAGGGTTTTCTAATGATCAATTAGCCTTTTAAAATTATAAACTTGGATTAGCAAACACAACGTGCCATTGGAACACAGGACTGATGGTTGCTGATAATGGGCCTCTACGCCTATGTAGATATTCCATAAAAAATCTGCCGTTTCCAGCTACAATGGCCATTTACAACATTAACAATGTCTACACTGTATTTCTGATCAATTTGATGTTATTTTAATGGACAAAAAAATTGCTTTTCTTTCGAAAACAAGGAAATGTCTAAGTGACCCCAAACTTTTGAACGGTAGTGTACATACTGTATGCTACAGTAAATGACAACACGATATACAGAAAAGAAGGCACTTACTTTGTTTGATAGGAACGCACACATGTCCAAAGTTATTATCTGTAAGGAAAACAACAAGGCAATGCGAGCGCCAGACAGAACATTTTCCAATTCGTGCAAAACTGCGCAAATTTCTGCATACTTGATCTGTGGAAACATTGGTGAAGACGTGCTTGGGATCTCCTCGAAGAGAGAAGTTTGTCCGGCTCAGTAAAGCCTCAAACATAAATTGTCCGCAACACTGAAATGGGCTACTTCTATGTGAATCAATTCAAACTGTTGTTCAAAAATAAAACTTGTTAGAAAATAATTTGAAATTGAAGCATAGCCTATAGATAATTAGCAGGCAGCGCGTGTTAACTTTCCTGTTGCGTAACAATCACATTTTGGAACAGTGAGTGCATTCTGACATCACGTGCATAAAACAACTCACGCTGGGGTGGTCGTTAGAGATATTTGGAACTCACATGTGAAAACGTTCGATACTGAGACAACTAAACTGAGGAGTTCTGGCCTACTGCCTCCAGTCTCTAGTACTAGCTAGCTGGAGGTTATATAGGTCATTGAATTGAACTGAACCAAACATCAACATACCTTACTTCAGCTGTTGCTACCCTTCCATCTGACCTAGACAAAGAAAGCACTGGATGGGTGTAGGTGACAGGAGAGTGTGTTATGGAAACACAGGATCAAAGAGTCCGAACGCCTCAATGTCACACACACACTTGTTTTTCTATCCTCGTGGGGACCTACAAAAAAATAATCATATTTTGCCTTACCCCTAACCCTAAACCTAACCCTAACCTTAACCCCTAAACCTAACTCTAATGCCTAACCCTAAACCCTAATTGTAACCAGAACCCTAATTGTAACCCTAACCCTAAACTTAAGCCCTAAGATTAAAATAGCCTTTTTGCCCTCGGGGGGATGTGGGAAATGTCCCCACAAGAGAGAATTTTCCTTGTTTTACTATCTTTGTGGGGACTTTTGGGGATTTCAGGTCCCCACAAGGCTAGAAGAACAAGACCACAAACACACACAGGGAGGGATAAATCAGGGAGGGTGACATAATGACGATGGACGGTGAGGACGTGCTGAAACGCAGAGAGAGGGTCAGAGAATGGCACTGTTGCTGAACAATGTGTGTGTGTGTGTGCGTGTGTGTGTGTGTGACTGAGGCTGTATATTTTAACTGTGTCTGTGGCTGTGTATGTTTTAGTATGTGTGTGTGGGTGGGGGAGATGGAATTAACAAGGCCTAATATCCGGGAATGGTTGAAAAAATGAGAAGACACATAGGGGGGTGGAATGGTGTCGTTTTCGGGAAGCGGTTAGGAAATCAGAAGCATTGCAGGGGGTACGGGGAAAGGAGGGAGGTCGGTATTTAGGGAGGGGGCGCACACACACGTGTGAAACAACCAGGGCAGGGCAATGTTTACAGTGGTAGTAAACCTCAGCCAACCACTCACCCCGTCTAAACATAAAAACACTCACCCTTCTTCCTTCCCTCCCACAGACTTCTCTGACATTTGCATTCCCTACCACATAGTAATTAATCATGTAGGCATCATGCTTCTCTGAATCTCCAGAGCACCCACATACACACACACACACACACTCCACAGATCTCATTAATCAATTATCCATGTGGAAAAGTGTGTGTGTGTGTGTGGTTACAGTGCGACGCTCCCGAGACAGCGTGCCTCTGATGGACCGCCCTATTGTTTTTGTTAACGCATTTATTCAGTTAGTTTATAATTTTCTCTCTAGACCAGTATGTTCTCTGTCTCAGTCTGTGCGTGTGTGTGTTCTTAGTTCACTCATAGGCCAGGGCCATCACATGATTATCCAGGCTGACTTGCACTCTGATCGAGCTCTCTATTTTTAGATGTGAAATGTTGAAATAGATGGTGTGTTAGTTAGTAAACAGGACAGGCTGTATACCACGAGCTCACGTCATGGTGCTAGGTCTGGAGATGGCAAACCAAAATACACCCTGCACACATCAGAAGTTAGCAGACTTTAAATACCGCTCTCGATATTTAGTTATTTAAACACTATGGGAGTTGTGGATGGCCACTGAGCAGATCTTTCTAAGGGGAGAGAACTGTTGGATGAGCCTCATAATAGAGACATACTGTTCCAGAGACAGAATAAATATATCTTTGTTAGAGTCTTTCTACATCTGAAGCAAGCCATTTGTTTGTTTTGGTGCGCTTGTCTGTTGGTCTGTCTATCTGTCTCGTCTTTCTCTCTCTCTCTCTCTCTCTTTCTCTCTCTCTCTCGCTCTCTGTCTCTTTATGTCTCTCTCTCTATATCTGCAAGGCCGTGGCATCCCCAAGCCAACTGTAACATCCCGTAGTGAACCATACTGAACGGTTCACTAATGAACGCACAGGGTATTGTACGTGATGTTCTTTACTGCTGAGAGGAGCTGGCTCTCTCAGCTTTGGGTAGATTTGAGACTCTGTGCTGTTCAGTGGGGAGCTACAGTAAGGGAGCTAAGCTGTGTGTGTGCGTGTGCGCGCGTGCGGTTGTGTATGTGCGCGCACACTTTTTGTTTCAAACGGTCTGTGTGTATGTTTAATGTGCTGTGTATGTTGTGAACACATTCGCACACTGTAGAAATGTATGTACACTACCAGTCAAACGTTTGGACACACCTACTCATTCAAGGGTTTTTCTATTTTTTTTACTATTTTCTACATTGTAGAATAATAGTGGAGACATCAAAACTATGAAATAACACATATGGAATCATGTAGTAACCAAAAAAATGTTAAACAAATCAAAATATAGTTTATATTTGAGATTCTTCAAATAGCCACCCTTTGCCTTGATGACAGCTTTGCACACTCTTGGCATTCTCTCAACCAGCTTCACCTGGAATGCTTTTCCAACAGTCTTGAAGGAGTTCCCACATATGCTGAGGAGTTGTTGGCTGCTTTTCCTTCACTCTGCCGTCCGACTCATTCCAAACTATCCCAGTTGGGTTGAGGTCGGGGGGTTGTGGAGGCCAGGTCATCTGATGCAGCACTCCATCACTCTCCTTCTTGGTAAAATAGCCCTTACACAACCTGGGGGTGTGTTGGGTCATTGTCCTGTTGAAAAACAAATGATAGTCCCACTAAGCCCAAACAAGATTGGATGGCGTATCGCTGCAGAATGCTGTGGTAGCCATGCTGGTTAAGTGTGCCTTGAATTCTAAATAAATCACAGGCAGTGTCACCAGCAAAGCACCCCCACACCATAACACCTTCTCCTCCATGCTTTACGGTGGGAACTACACATGCGGAGATCATCTGTTCACCCACACCACGTCTCACTAAGACACGGCGGTTGGAACCAAAAATCTCCAATTTGGACTCCAGACCAAAGGACACATTTCCACCGTTCTAATGTCCATTGCTCTTGTTTCTTGGCACAAGCAAGTCTCTTCTTCTTATTGGTGTCCTTTCGTAGTGGTTTCTTTGCAGCAATTCGACCATGAAGGCCTGATTCACACAGTCCCCTCTGAACAGTTGATGTTGAGATGTGTCTGTGACTTGAATTCTGTGAAGCATTTATTTCGGCTACAATTTCTGAGGCTGGTAACTCTAATGAACTTATCCTCTGCAGTAGAGGTAACTCTGGGTGTTCCATTCCTGTGGCGGTGCTCATGAGAGCCAGTTTCATCATAGCGTGTGATGGTTTTTGCGACTGCACTTGAAGAAACTTTAAAAGTTCTTGACATTTTCCATATTGACTGACCTTCATGTCTTAATGTAATGATGGACTGTCATTTCTCTTTGCTTATTTGAGCTGATCTTGACATAATATGGACCAAATAGGGCTATCTTCTGTATACCCCACCACCTTGTCACAACACAACTGATTGGCTCAAACGCATTAAGAAGGAAATAAATTCCACAAATTAACTTTTAAGAAGGCACACCTGTTAATTGAAATGCATTCCAGGGGACTACCTCATGAAGCTGGTTGAGAGAATGCCAAGCGTGTGCAAAGATGGCATCAAGGCAAAGGGTGGCTATTTGAAGAATCTCAAATATAAACTATATTTTGATTTGTTTAACACTTTTTTGTTTACTACATGATTCCATATGTGTTATTTAATAGTTTTGATGTCTCCACTATTATTCTACAATGTAAAAATAAAGAAAAACCCTTGAATGAGTAGGTGTGTCCAAACTTTTGACTGGTAGTGTATATGGATGTGTGGGTGTGTGGGTGTGTGCAGTAACTCACCACAGCATAAGTGAAGCACGTTTTCAGCAACGAGGTGACTGCCCTCATGAAACACACTGACCTACAGGAGAGCCACCAGGACAATGTGACAGAACATGCCTGATTCTTAGGGCTCTGATTGGTTAGATAGGGTGGGCTTGGTCAGCCAACACCCCCCCTCAGGGCAGTCCTGATTGGAGGAAACAGAGGGTAAACTGAGCTCAGGACAGGATGTATGGAGGGAGAGTGGATGTGTGTGTGTGCCTGTGTGTGACCCACACATTAGCCAGGCCTCTTAGTGGCAGGAGAATGTTCCATGATTCTTAAAGGATCATGTCCTCTGGACTGTGAAAAGAGAAAGGGACCCAAACAGAAACAGACCTATGGACAATTTTAGAGTTTCCTGTGCATGTGTGCAATATTTTGTGTGGACTTATTTGTGGGTTGGGCTATTGTTGTGTGAATGTAGTATATCAGTAAAAACGTAAATGTAAAAATGCAATGTGCAGAGACAGAGATAGAAAAAGAGCGAGAGGGAGAGAGAGAAAATGAGGAGAAAGTCAGAATAGAGCAGTGTGATCACTTTCACAATCCTGACTTGATCCCTGTCCAGTTTACACACACACACACACACACAACCTAAACACACACACAAATAAGCGGCGAGACGCTCAGCCCTGGCCGGAAAGAGCACATTTGGTTGAACAGAATGGAATGTTCTCTTCACTCTCCAGAACTCAGGGCAGCTGGAATTGGGAGGAGTGTGTGTATTGTGTGTGTGTGTATGTATGTATGCGTGTGTGCGTGCATGGAGGGTTACAATATAAATAACTTTGTTCTAACTCTCCTGTCCTCTGTATCTGCGCTGGGTCTGGAGTTTATTTATAAAACATACAGTTAGCCCTCTCTCCCTCTTTCTGTCTCTCTCGCACCTTCTCTCTGTGTTATTATAATTTACCTTTAATTTGACAGGGAGTCCCATTGAGACCAAGGTCTCATTTGCAAGGGAGCCCTGCATCTTACAATTACACAAATTACTCATAGGAAATACACCAGATATG
The DNA here is from genome assembly GCF_964263955.1 of Coregonus lavaretus. Classification (NCBI taxonomy): domain Eukaryota; kingdom Metazoa; phylum Chordata; class Actinopteri; order Salmoniformes; family Salmonidae; genus Coregonus; species Coregonus lavaretus. The sequence goes on from NC_140020.1 coordinate 33,694,630, forward strand.
TGTAATACAAAGAGAATACCAAAAATTAAATAAAACATGAAAAGCATGTCTCTCTCTCTCTCTCTCTCTCTCTCTCTCTCTCTCTCTCTCTCTCTCTCTCTCTCTCTCTCTCTCTCTCTCTCTCTCTCTCTCTCTCTCTCTCTCTCTCTCTCTCTCTCTCTCTCTCTCTCTCTCTCTCTCTCTCTCTCTCTCTCTCTCTCTCTCTCTCTAAAGTGACACAGGGGAGGTAAAGTACAACCAGAGGTAAGGCTCAGGTCACTGAACCCAAGCAATCAGAGCTGACAGAGCAGGTCTGGAGGCGGAGTAAGGGTGTAAGAGGAGTGACCAACGACCTCAGTGCACTCTAACCTTTGACCCCCCCAGCCTGATGTTCACCTCACGACCTGGACACTTCCTGTTATACAGTGTGTGAAGAGCTCTCAGTCTGTGTGTGTGTGCATGTGTTGCATAACCCCGGAGGGTAGGGCTGGTCTTTTAGGAGAGAGATAGCATGGCATGGTTCAGGCTTGGCTTGAACCAGTAAGGCAGGGGAGGAGAAGGGAAAGGGGGTTAGAGGGGAGGGGTTAGAGGGGAGGGGTTAGAGGCGAGGGGTAGAGAGCTCTTGGGGTAGAGAAAGATTGGAGTAGTAGATAGGAGGGGAGGGGTAGAGAGATTGGAGGCAGGCAGAGAGATTGGAGGCGGGCAGAGAGATTTAGGACAGGACAGACCGCTCATCCCTTTCTTCCAGGCCACAGACTTGGCCAGAATGACCCAGCCTATCCTGTCAGAACACAGTGAAATGAGGCTTAAGTGGGTGATGAAACCCACTAAAACAATTCCTAGTGGTAGATAGAGCTCATTATTACTAGAATATTACTATCTTATACAAGCACATACAAATGCAAATTGTGAACTCCCACCTACACAACCCTCATAAAAATGGAGAGCTCCTGTGTGTGTGTGTGTGTGTGTGTGTGTGTGTGTGTGTGTGTGTGTGTGTGTGTGTGTGTGTGTGTGTGTGTAGATTCCTAGCGTGGTTGCTGACAGTGATGAATAGTTCCCACATGTTGCTGACGGACAAAAAGTCCTCTGTGCTCCAGAGCTCTGGCTGCAGCTGGTGTCCACACACACACACACACACACACACACACACACACACACACACACACACACACACACACACACACACACACATACATACATACATAAGAATCTTTCAGTTAAACATTAGCTACGGAGCAGGCGTGGAAGGAGAGGAATAACAGTGTAGCTATCCCTGGGAAGAGATGACAACTGAGGAGATGTTGTAGAGAGCTGTGTGTGTGTGTTCAAGGCCATGAGCGTTTGTTAGCATTGTGTATACAGTGGGGGAAAAAAGTATTTAGTCAGCCACAATTGTGCAAGTTCTCCCACTTAAAAAGATGAGAGAGGCCTGTAATTTTCATCATAGGTACACGTCAACTATGACAGACAAATTGAGAAATTTTTTCCAGAAAATCACATTGTAGGATTTTTAATGAATTTATTTGCAAATTATGGTGGAAATAAGTATTTGGTCACCTACAAACAAGCAAGATTTCTGGCTCTCACAGACCTGTAACTTCTTCTTTAAGAGGCTCCTCTGTCCTCCACTCGTTACCTGTATTAATGGCACCTGTTTGAACTTGTTATCAGTATAAAAGACACCTGTCCACAACCTCAAACAGTCACACTCCAAACTCCACTATGGCCAAGACCAAAGAGCTGTCAAAGGACACCAGAAACAAAATTGTAGACCTGCACCAGGCTGGGAAGACTGAATCTGCAATAGGTAAGCAGCTTGGTTTGAAGAAATCAACTGTGGGAGCAATTATTAGGAAATGGAAGACATACAAGACCACTGATAATCTCCCTCGATCTGGGGCTCCACGCAAGATCTCACCCCGTGGGGTCAAAATGATCACAAGAACGGTGAGCAAAAATCCCAGAACCACACGGGGGGACCTAGTGAATGACCTGCAGAGAGCTGGGACCAAAGTAACAAAGCCTACCATCAGTAACACACTACGCCGCAAGGGACTCAAATCCTGCAGTGCCAGACGTGTCCTCCTGCTTAAGCCAGTACATGTCCAGGCCCGTCTGAAGTTTGCTAGAGTGCATTTGGATGATCCAGAAGAGGATTGGGAGAATGTCATATGGTCAGATGAAACCAAAATATAACTTTTTGGTAAAAACTCAACTCGTCGTGTTTGGAGGACAAAGAATGATGAGTTGCATCCAAAGAACACCATACCTACTGTGACACTCTGGCTCCGGGACTTTTATATTTGAGCCAGGGTGTATTTGTTTTGTTGGGTTTTGGTTTGGTTATGTTGGGTTTTGGGTGTATTTCTATGTTTGCAGTTCTGTGGGGTTTATGTCTAGGTTTGGTCAATGACTCCCAATCGGAGGTAACGAGTGTCAGCTGTCGGCTCGTTATCTCTGATTGGGAGCCATATTTAATCTGATTGTTTTCCTGTGGGAATTGTGGGTTTTTGTTCCAGGTTCAGTATTTTGTCACTGTTGGACTTCACTATCGTCTTTTGTTTTGTAGTTACGTGCTTTCTTTATTAAAGTCATCATGTTCACTCAACGCGCTGCGTATTGGTCTGCTCCCTTTATAGACGATCGTGACACCTACTGTGAAGCATGGGGGTGGAAACATCATGCTTTGGGGCTGTTTTTCTGCAAAGGGACCAGGACGACTGATCCGTGTAAAGGAAAGAATGAATGGGGCCATGTATCGTGAGATTTTTAGTGAAAACCTCCTTCCATCAGCAAGGGCATTGAAGATGAAACGTGGCTGGGTCTTTCAGCATGACAATGATCCCAAACACACCGCCTGGGCAACGAAGGAGTGGCTTCGTAAGAAGCATTTCAAGGTCCTGGAGTGGCCTACCCAGTCTCCAGATCTCAACCCCATAGAAAATCTTTGGAAGGAGTTGAAAGTCCGTGTTGCCCAGCGACAGCCCCAAAACATCACTGCTCTAGAGGAGATCTGCATGGAGGAATGGGCCAAAATACCAGCAACAGTGTGTGAAAACCTTGTGAAGACTTACAGAAAACGTTTGACCTGTGTCATTGCCAACAAAGGGTATATAACAAAGTATTGAGAAACTTTTGTTATTGACCAAATACTTATTTTCCACCATAATTTGCAAATAAATTCATTAAAAATCTTACAATGTGATTTTCTGGATTTTTTTTCTCTCATTTTGTCTGTCATAGTTGACGTGTACCTATGATGAAAATTACAGGCCTCTCTCATCTTTTTAAGTGGGAGAACTTGCACAATTGGTGGCTGACTAAATACTTTTTCCCCCACTGTACATGTGTAGTCATACATTGTATTTATGCGTCGTGTCAGTAGTAGGGAGAAAAGGTGTATTTGTGTAGTTAGTTTAGGTGTGTGTGTTCGTATGTGTGTGTGTGTATTAGAGCTAATGAGAAAGAGAGAGAGAGAGACAAAAAGAGCGAGAGAGAGAGAGAGAGAGAGATATGAATCAGAGCTACTGTCTCAGTGAACTGTTTTTCTTAATGGGCTTTGGGAATAACCCAGAGGAGCAAGTGTAGTAAGTATACTGTACTCTCACTGCTGTGTCGCAAGCACACACAGACACACACACAAAACCACACACTTACATATACACATTACACTCTCTCTTAACAATTGCTTTTTAGTGGCACGGAAAAGAGAGGGGGAAAATAGAGGAAATATGAAAGCGTTCCAGTGTTGGCAGAGAGCGGGAGGAGGGGAGAAAGCGATGGAAGAAGGGAGAGAAGGAGGGAGAATGTATTAAGTGTCAGGAACTGGCAGGTTTATGTTTACAGGGGGAGAGAACCTCAGAGATTCCATTCACTCTATTCCTTCTTTTTTTTCTCCCTCCCTTGCTCACTCGCCCTCTCGCTCCCTCTCCCTCCCTCCATAGATGTTACACCCCCGCCCCATCCCCCCACCCTCTTTATAATTTGATGTATCCAGTTCTTTCACGATTTCTTTAAGCGTTCTTCCTCCCTTCATTTAGCGCGTAGCAGCTGTAAAGACTTAGTGTGTGAGTGTGTATGTTCTGGTGCTGTAATAAAGAAGCTTTACGTCATACCGAGGCGAGATGCTGCCTGGCTAGCTGTAAACACTGGTCTCCTTGGTATCTCTCCTCATCTTACTTCATAGGACAGACCTACACGCACATACACATATACACAGCGTGCCTGAAATCTGTCTTGCCTGCTACTTACTGAAACAACACACTGTGTACAACTACTACATACTATTTAGAATGTACCGTTTAGTAAAAATGTATGCAGTAAGCGACAAATGTCAACATACTGCTCATCCATACTGAGAAGGTGTCATCTAATTATTTGTCAAAAACACGTGGGTGTGTAAAGACGATTCTCTTCCTCAATAGTGTGCAATGAATTCTACTAGATGAAAAGCCGAAATGAATATGAATGAATCTGACATCCTGGCATTGAAAGCATACTCAGTACCACTATTGACCTCACACACAAACTCTCTAAGGCAACGTTACACCCTCCTATTTTTCCAAACAGAATAACAATCCAATCCACGTCGTCAGTGTAGTGTAACAGAGGAAGGGTTAGAGGAGATTGGTTGGGAAAAACAATATTTGGATTCCGACAAAAACCCAAACGACTTTGGCTCTCTGATTCAAACCCAATAATCGGTTCTGTTTTGGGGCAGAGAAAAAACATACAAATAAATAACATGAAAAAATGGTATGTTTTGGATGGTGGTTGGGTTTATATCTATGGATATATCAAAACCCCAGTCTCTCTCAGGGCTCAAAGAGAACCATATGTTTGGAAAGCAACTGGAACAAGGAAAGAGGGATAGATGTAAATCCATTGCAGTACCTCAACGTGTTCAGTTCTTTTGGGTTGCCTCCCTATTTATAATCAGTAAAATGACCTAGATTTCTGTGTGTTGAAACATGTTTGGTATAAAACGTACTGTTTGTGGAGGAACCATGCACAGCCAACACTCTATGTGTAAGCCACACATAACACACATCATTAAGTAGTTATGTCCATTCATCCTGTGTGCAGAGGATGTAACCAATAGACCAGTAGAGTCCGGAGCTTTGTTCTTGCACAGTCTTCCCTTGTCCGGTGATGATATGTGAGGTTAGAGAGTGTGTGTTCATTACTCCATCATGAATGGGCCATGGGACTGTAGATGAAAGCATGCCAGCTGATGATCAGTGGGCCCCACCCCGGTCGGTAATTCGACCATGCTTACTTCAAGTTTAGATAGCTGGCCGCTAGTCTAACTTACCAATCTAAAACATGTTTGCTGATATGGGCTAATTAAGTGACTGCTGACGCACAACCAAAATTATATTATTCTAACTCTCAACAGTAAGTTGAAACACTGACAATGTTTTTTATTTGTATTATTATTTATTTTTTTATATATTGGTCCACAGGCCGCCAGTTGCCCATCCCGGATTTAGGCTTATCCCTGCTATGAAAACAAACTGTTTGATTATTTGATGATGAATAAGCACTACCTGCTGTGTGTCTCCCAGCACTGCTCTGAACATGAAGGAGCTCATCTCAGATCAATACACACCAGCGATGACTCACAATCCCCCTGCCATGCGCACACACACACACACACACTTCAAAACCCGGCTGTTACGCGGGGGACCCTTTGTGTGTGTATGTGTGTGATTAATGATAGAGCACACTAAATCACACACGCATACACACACACACTACAATGGGAACAATAGGAACATCAACTCTAATGGTTGCTGCATGTTATTCATGTGTTGCTATCTGGGGCCTTCCATTCAGCAGTGAATGAACAGTCAAAGCAATGGGTTTGGTGCTTTATGCTTCTAGCACCACTAGTCCCAAAGAACATTGAGTACAAACGCAATGGGTGGTTTATAAATCAATGTTTCTGGACTTAATGAACATGATTCATACAATCAGTGATTGGAGAATGAAAAAGAATATGAAGACTCAATACTGATTACATGCATTGTTTGCTGAATTACTTTTCAATGATTTTGAGCACTGTAGTGGACGCTCTAACTCTCTCTCTCTCTTTCTTCTCTGTCTCTCTGACAGAACTCCATCCGGCACAACCTCTCCCTCCACAGTCGTTTCATCCGTGTCCAGAACGAGGGAACGGGAAAGAGTTCCTGGTGGATGATAAACCCGGAGGGAGGAAAAGGCGGGAAGGCCCCCCGGCGCCGTGCTGTCTCCATGGACAACAGCAACAAGTACACCAAGTCTGCCCGTGGCCGCGCAGCCAAGAAGAAGGCGGCCCTCCAGGCAGCGGCGGCCGGCGAGGGGGGCGGAGACAGCCCCTCAGGGCTTTCCAAGTGGCCAGGCAGCCCCACATCACGGAGCAGTGAGGACCTGGATGCCTGGACAGACTTCCGCTCACGCACCAACTCCAACGCCAGCACGCTGAGCGGGCGCCTCTCGCCCATCCTGGCCAACCCAGAGCTGGACGAGGTGCCGGACGATGAACCGCAGCTGTCACCCATGCTCTACTCCAGCCCTGGCGGGGCGCTGTCGCCCGGGAACACCCCCACGCCCAATGGGAAGGCAGTGCCCGCAGAGCTGCCCCGCCTGGCAGACCTGGCAGGAACCATGAACCTGAACGACGGGCTGACGGATGACTTGATGGATGAGCTGCTGGATAACATTACTCTGGCCCCCAACCCAACCGGACCGACCACCCAGAGAGGATCCACCGGATTCAGTTTTGGCTCCAAGCCTGCCGGGCTGGGCTCCCCCTCCTCAGCCACCCCTCTCTCCGCTGCATCCCCTTCTAATGGTGCAAGCAGCGGTGGCTACAATAATACAATCTTCGGGCCCCTCGCAGCGGGCTCCTCCCTGCGGCCCGCCCCCATGCAGACCATCCAGGAGAACAAGCAGACGTCCTTCTCCTGCATCTCCCGCTTCGGCAGCCAGACCTTGCAGGACCTGCTCAACTCAGAGGGCCACAGCCACAGTGACGTCATGATGACCCAGTCCGACCCGCTGATGTCACAGGCCAGCGCCGCCGCCGTCATCTCCCAGAACTCCCGGCGAGGCCTCATGCTCCGCAGCGACCCCATGATGACCTTTGGGATCACGGCGGCTGGCCAGGGAGGGCAGGGGGGGCTCTTGCACCCCCACAACCACATCCAGGGCTCCCTGAGGACCCTGAACGGGGGTCTGAGCCTGAACAACGAGGCCAACGCCAAGCAGCAGCTCCTGCACTCTCCACTGGGACTTGGATCCAACGGATCCTCCATGATGCAGATTGACTCGTCTCTCTTCCTGAACGGGAGCGCTGGTGGCAGCGGTGGGATCTGCTCGCTAGGCCCCGACCGCTTTCCCACCGACCTGGACCTGGACATGTTTAACGGGAGCCTGGAGTGTGACATGGAGTCCATCATCAGAAACGAGCTGATGGACGCAGATGGCCTGGACTTTAACTTTGACTCTCTGGCCAACCTGAACGGAACCAACCTGGGCAGCTTCACCAGCACCAAGCAGGGACCCCAGAACTGGGTCCCTGGCTGAGAGGGAGGCCACACTCTGGAGGTGGTGGAGCAGGTCAGAGTCCATGTCACTGTCTGTGTACATCTGGGACTGCCATTGGTGCCAGAGAGAGCGAGAGAGACGGAATGTGTGATTTTCTGTCTGTTTCTAGCTGTCTAGCAGAGTGTGAATGTGTGATTTTCTGTCTGTTTCTAGCTGTCTAGCGGAGAATAGGGAAAGCATGTTAATCGATTTGTCATGTTCCTTGAAAGTAATTTTGGACTGTCACTTGGATTACTGTTAGTCAGCTACGACCCAGCTAAAATCACCCCATTGGCCCAGGGTATTCGGTGGGCAAGGTGGGAACAGGCTAGCCCACACCAGCGCCCCGCCAGGGCTGGAGTAGAGCATGGGTGACAGCTGTGGTTCAACCAAACCCAACATGGGTTAGCCCACACCAGCCCTAAACGGGCTAGCCTACACCAGCCCAACACAGGCTAGCCCACACAAGTGGCTAGCCCACACAATTATTAAATTGTAATAAATCAATAATAATTCAATACATTTCTATTAAATAGAAAAAGTGCATCGGCAGCCTACACGGGGCCAATATTTTTGCCTGCATTGGGCCCACATTGTGCCAATGTAGGCATGTTTTCTGGGAACAGATGGGCTTATTTCAGGCAGTGAGGGCTGCCTTCACAAGATATGGGCTGCCCACACTAGGCCACACTGGGCAAATGCCTTGGGGGCCAACATGGAGCCAATGAGCAAAGGCGCATTAGCCCAATGTGGGAAGTCTTGCGTAATTGGTCAGATGCTCAATTAAGTTCTGGGTCCATACGTGTTAAGAGAAGAGATAGAACGAGGATCGGAACCGGCCCACATAGTGCCAATGTGGACATTTTTGCTGGGTAATAATCTGATATTGAACTATGATTATAAGTTCATCCCATTCACTCAGATCTGATGTCATTTCCCGTATCTCCCTCTCTTCAGGTCCCAACTGTAAAGCATGAGAAGATCAGACACAAAACGTCATTTTTGCCAAACCTGACATCAGCACAACGTGGAATAAAATCCCTCTGTTAACACAAGACCTCCTCTAGAGAAATGTACCTTTGCTCCCACTCTGACCATGAACGATTTCAATGACACAGACTCACAAGACGCTACTGTCAGTTACTCAAAGCCTCCTGCAAAACAAACAAACAAATAAATAAACAATGTGAAATCTTCACAACAAGCTCATCTCAGAATTATGCAATCTTCCTTTGAGAAAGCACCAGTCGGGACAAAATCCATTGTAAAGATTTCAGAGAGAGAGAGAGAGACTGTGTTTTGTTTATTTGAAGGGGTTTTGGGCTGGGAAACCAGGAAATGTGGCAAGCAAGGTTGTAGTGTACAGTCAAGTAATTCCTGTTAGAAGAAATGACAAAAGATAAACAAAAGTGATGTGAAATCTAATATAGTGGTTTCTGGGGTGAGTTACCTTGAAAATCTTCCCTCTTGTTTTCACTCAGTGATTTTAAATGTTTAATGTTTGTTTTGAATTCCTGTTTTGTCATCATCCCTGTGTCTGCACCTGTTTGTGTAAAAAAAAGTATTGATGAATTGAGAGGAAGGAGACAATATCTGCATTTAAAATAGTGACAACACACACACGTTACACACACACCTCCCAAAATGACAAGACTCCATAACCCCTTAGGAGCGATGATGACATAGGTTTAGTTGTTTTCATTTTACATGAGTTTGATTGATTAGTCCCAGTTTTAAAATGACTTCTAATAAAAATAATAATGATATACAATTATCCTTAGCCAAATACTATAGAGAGAGATTGTATCTAACTGTAAAAAATAGAAGAAAAAACAACAAGAAATCTGTGTAAAGTACACTGCAGTGGAAGCTTCAAGTTAAAGGAAGAGCCGAGGAGGAGGGGGAGTTTAGATATTCTTTCTTAGCTAATTGGAGGGTTGCATCGAGGATGTGTAATACAGCATATGTAGCCAAAATGAATACCTATGTCCTAGCGTTGTGTACATTTCCACACCATAACGGGTGCTATGATGTAAACAGTGTTTGAGTCCAGGCCCTAGTAAGCCGTGCGTTTTACCTACGTGGCCGTAGAAGTAGCAACGGCAGGGTGGCGCTGAGAGGCTAGGAGGTTGTACAGTCAGGCTCCTCCCCCTCTGGCAGCCATTTTGTTTTTCTTGAGAAAACCATAAGCTATCTGTATATATTGCCAAATTACTTGAAACATGTACATGTAGGTGACGCTGGCAGCCAAACACCACAACACAATAAGAGCAGGTATATATGTTTCAGCTCTGCTTGTTGTTTCGTTGTGGGCTTGAGGGGCATGTTATTATATGCATATACCATCACTCAGGGGGAAGAGGGAGCTAGCCTATACCTAACATTACACCAGGTCCCATCTCCATGGTAGAACACACAACAACAAGTCCTTTGTTGGCAAAAAAAGTAATGCTTGTGTCGTGAACTTGTAACCTGTGAACTATGACCTTTCAAGAGGTAGAGGAAAATATTCACTCGTTCCTGTCGTTCTGTTTTTTTTTGGAGTCATCGTTTTTTCTCCTCATGTGGGATTCGTGACGCGCGCACACCCACACCCTCACAGACACACCTGGTGCTCCTACAGGTCTCTCCTGTATCTCCTGAGTGCGTGTTCGTGTGTGTGTGACTGTGGACTTTTATCTCATTTATTGATTTTATCTCACAAGGATATGTTATCCTTCGTTATCCTTCATGGCGCATACAGCACCCCCTCTGTATGCATGTACTGTATTTATGCATTATGAATTGTGTGAAATGCATATATATATATATATATATATATATATATATATATATATATATATATATATATACTCACTCTATGTCCTTTATATACTCATGTAGTACTGGTTTTTTGAGATGCCTCGGAAGGTAGAGTTGAAGAAAGAACTTTACATGACCTGCCCGTTTGGAAGGGAAAATGCTACGCTAGTATTAGCAATGCTATTGTTGTTGAACCAGATAGAGAACCAGGACACCATTATTGTAGCAGCATCTGGGCCGCTGTGTCTGGGGTAGTTACCCAGAGGGTTGCCCTGGCCTGTCTGTCCTGTAAAATAGTGTACAAACAAACAAACGTGTGTATGTATGTCCGTCACCCAGAGGCCGAGGCAGAGGAGTGTTTGTGCATGGCTGGGTAGGTGATCTACTGTAGCAGTGCTACCTGAAATGTAGTGCATGACCCCCACCCCTTCACTGAAGTTCTAGACCAGTGGTGCACTCAGCTCTCTCAGTATGGGGAGAATCTCTATGAGTCCCAGTACACACAGACAGGAGAGTAGATCCCCTAAACTTGAAATCTTCTAACCCCATCGTTTTCTGGAACCTGTGACTTCCAACAAACCTAGAGCCTTCTATGACTCTTCACTGCACCTTACCTCTTATAGAAATGTCCCTGTATTATAGTGTACAAACAGACCGAGAAGGGGAGAAAGAACCCAGTCAGCCCAGAACAGATGTTCCACAGATGCATTCTTTGCTATTGCGTTTTGAGGAAACAGGAAGGCTCCTTTGGCCCCATAATGATGGCACACACACACAGTACTACCCCCATGTCCAGAATAGAAAGTCAGAAGTACCACTAGTTACTCTTTTAGTCACGACATGAGCCCCCTGTTCTTCAAAGCTCTTCTTGATCCTAGAACCTTCTGCCCATCGTTAGCCCCGCCCCTCACCTGCCTTGCTGTCACCTATGACCTCTGCTCTTTGACCCCTGTAGTAAACTCGCTTCTTCTTGACGATGTTGATGTAAGTGGCTATTTTTCCTGTGTATTCCATTTTGAATTGTAATCTAGTTTGTACAAGAAATGGTGCGCATGTAAATAAACCTTGGTGAAACTCCACACTCTCTCCTGGTTCCAGATGTGCTCATTTTCTTTCTGACATGTTTTGGGTTTACTGAAAATGCACAAAGGATTACAGAATTTATTCAGAAAATGTACAACTATACGTGAATGTGCCATCTGAAAAGCAGAACGAATAGGTAATATATTGGTTATTAATAATTACTATTAATAAAACCTGAAGTACACTTGGACATCTGAGACTTGGGATGGGTACTTTTCCATAACTATTGCGACACAGGGAGAAGAGGATGTACAGAACATAGTTGGTGTAGTAGTGTTGCTCGTAAACCCTTCGTCAGCCCAAATCTCCCCCACGCTGGCCCCCCAACCACCCCTCACACATTGCCTGTCACCATATCGGTCAGATATAAACTTTTATCTCTATGGTGTCAAGGTCCCAGCTGTCTAACTAAAAAAGGCCAGTATTTCAGCAATGAGGCCAGAGATGGGTTAGTTTAGTTCAATAGAAATGCCCTGAAGCAATGTTCCCTCTAATTGTTTTCATCACTGAGCAAATTTCAGGTCTGCTGAGCGCAAACTTGAACATTGTGAAAATTCAGTGCAACTTCCGGCGCACGTTTACTGTGAACACTGAGGCTGTACCCGCTTTAAGTTGGTTTTAACAGTGGTCATGTAGGCTACTGTGGCTATTTGATCGTAATGTAGGCCTAACAGAGTGGTCTACCATCAAAAACAATGGAGAAAATGCATCCAATAACATTTTAACATGGAAATAGCTGTTCTATCGTTCAGCCTACAGTAGCAGCCAATGTGTGGTGTTCAACGTAGCCCTACATTCCAAAAACATGCAGGGCTTGACATTAACCTGTTTATCCACTTGTCCTTCAGACAAGGAGGTGAGTGAAAATGTTGTTGTGTTGTTTGATTCAAGAAACCACTTTACAAAATAAGATGCATTATTATTCCTATACCATTATTACAGAGAATCAGACAAAGTATACTACCCTCTGCATGTTGGCTACTTAGCTTATTCAAGCCTGTCTCAAAATACAACACTGCCCCTTTAAGACAAAAAAAAGCTCTTCACCTGACTCGCTTTTAAAAGATGTCTAGAAATGTATACGTTTTGTGCTCTTGTAGGAAGCAACCACTCCCCCATTGCTGATGACAAATTATCTATACCTGGGCTAATAGCAAAGGATATGAACAAATGTGCACACGTGGCTACATGTAGCTCTCGCTTTGATCTCAAAACAAGCGCATCTACTCACGACCGCTGATGCTGTAAAACAGTCCAGTTCAAAGTGAATAGCAGATCCACCCAATGGTCTATTTGCATATAGGTCTCCTAAAGCTCTGATTGGTTATGGCGCACCGGTCTCTGTAGAGTATTGCTTGAGTTGTTTCTGTCAATGCAATAGAATCCTACTCAGATGCGTTCTGCCTACAACAAAATCTCTTATATAGTTAGTTTTACATACTAAGTCTTGCATAGTTCGTTTTGTTTTGGTATGTTGCATTGAAAGTGGCTAATATTGCATTGATTTCGATCACAATTCTCACAGTAAAGTGTTAACTAATGGGGAAAACCCTAGAAAGTTCAGAGAAGTTCAATCTCATGCTTGTCTGCACGTGCTCCTCTGCACGCGCATGCCCGCAGCTTAGAGGGAACATTGCCCTGAGGAGAAGAGCTTATCAGCAGACTGAATGACTGACTCGACCAGGGTTTCCCAAACTCTGTCCTGGCCCCCCCCCCCCCCCTGGGTGCACGTTTTGGTTTTTTCCCTAGACTACACAGCTGATTCAAATAACCAACTCATCAAGCTTTGGGCAAAAAACAAAATGTGACCTAGACAACTGATTCAGCCAGTTAGACCAGTCTGCTGCATACTCACTGGAAGTCATGGGGTTTGACAACTTATCTACCACTCTCTAGGTTTCACTGTTTGTCTTTTTTTCTGTCTCTCTGTTTCTCTCTGTCTCTCTCTCACTCTTTTTCTCTATTTGTCAGGATCTATGACTCTTTTCACACTACGACAGATTCTCTAGAAGTTTCGAGAGAATACCCTCAGCTATACCTTTTTTAATAATGTGAACTTGCGAACTTGTTACGCCTCTACCGCTACCTCCGGAGGTAGCGCTTGACACGCACCTGACATTTGCCCCCCTCCTAGCAGGGCAGTGTGAACAGTCTCATTCAGCCCAACACTCCTACAGTATAAATGGTAATAGCAGAGCAATGATTTTATATAGACATTTTCCTAATATTTGAGACTTGTTTTATTGTGTTTTTACTTGAAGATGCAGTAACAGTCTGTTACATTCTGAAATTGCCGGCTGCAGTGAGCCAAGTAAAACTATGGAATCCCATCCCCACCACCAAAACAAATGTACAATGTCGATAGTAGATCATACAAAACGGATATGTTTTTAACATTGTGTGGGGATTTTAGAGGTGGCACTACAGGTCTCAGAGTGGTGTGGGGGGAATTGTTTTCTAATCAGGTCATATGGTTTTTAAGAAAAACTCCTGTCCCTAGGGAGGATGAAAACATTAAAACCCTGTCAAACTAACAGGGGGGGGGGGTCCTTAAAACAGACAGTGACAACTGCAATTTGACAATATAACTAATAACAGGGCTGAGATTGCTTTATGCAGGGCTGCATCGTGTAGGCCTTTTGTATCTTTAATTAAAAAAGTTATTCATACAGTGGCCGTGGCCGAAATCTGGCTTGCCTACTACTTACTTAAACTGCATACTGTGTACTAATTGTGCTACGTACTATTTAGCACATACTGCTTAGTAAAGAAGTATACAGTATGCCACAGCTGAAACGTACTACTTTTGGTGTGTTCAATACAACTGGGAATTTGGAAACAAAACGAGCTCAGACTGGGACAAATCGTAATGTCTGTAATCTTCAGGTCAGAGAAGTGAAGCTCTAGGATGATGCCCAATTCAAAACGATTTTTCCCAGTCTGAGCATGTTTTTTCCGAGTTCCCTGTTGTCTTGAACACACCATCAGTTACGGCTTCATATGAACCGGAAAGGATCATCTGTAGCCCCTCCCAATGACCTTTCGTGTTGTTGTTTTGGGCTAATGTTAGCTAAGTAGCTAGCATTTGGAACAACGTATTTGGAGTAAACGTAAGTATACCGTAGGCCTACGCATGTATCAACTGAAGAGTCACCTAAAGTTTGAAAGGAATGGGAGATGCTGTAGAGGAATGCAGTGCTGAGGCGGAGGGCTTGTAATGACGACGACTGGCTACTACTCTGAACTAACTGTGTGGTGAGCTTTCTGGCACCGAGAGCTGCTGAGGCATCACCCAAGTGGGTGAAAGAAAACTCCAGTGGTTACACGACTCAGGCTTCCCAGAGTAGCTAGCCCTCTACAAGGTCACCAGACTCCAGCTTCATCAACCATTTCCCTGACCACCTTCCTCTGATCAAGCCATGAACTGTCCTTCTCCATCTTTGGAGGATGCGTGCACTCAAAGACCTGGCCTCTATTGGTTGACCTAGCCAACTATAGCTAGGCTACTCATGATGTATTGCTTGTTTGTTTTTTGCCTTTGATGTGTTTTGAGATTGTTATGAAAATCGCTATAGAAATGTAATCAATTTTATTATACCAAAGATGGTTTATTTAGTTTAGTAGAGCAAAAAGCTCTTACGAAGGCAAAGAGGCCGACACGTAAGCTTAAATAAAAACGTGATACTAGCAAGAGCAGTGTGCAGGTTTCTTTTTTCTTTCAACTTATCTAATTGTTACCATGAACCTGCAACAACATAGCTCAGATGTGCGAGTGTATTTTTGAATGTTGAAAGTAAAACACACCAACAGTAGATCTTTATTACAAACAAGAACCACTTTTCAATGAGAAAACAGAAATCCACTTTGGGTTTAAAAAAAGGACTTCACCAAAAACAGAAGAAAATGAATAAATGATTAGCTACAAACTAAATACATAGTACTACTTCTTAATCATGGCCTCTAAAATGGACATAAGGCATGCCTCCCTGGCAGTCACCTCTTCTCCCGCCTCCACATCTGGACCGTTCTGGGAGGGAGGAGATGACCGGGGGGTGATGGAGTGGCTGTGGCCTCCCCTCCCTCCGTGCTGACTCCGGTGGGGGGAGCTTTCAACTCCTGAAAAATATGGAAAAGGAAGGCTTTCAGCATCAAACTAGCTACATGTAAAGGCCTGTATAAGGTATTATGCCAATTGCAGTACATTTATCTGGAATACTTGCACCTTTCTAACATGTATATCTTCACAATTGAATGTGCCGGTGAAGCATAGAAAATAGATGGGAAAGTGTTGTTGCTCTCATAGAAAATGGGAACTTTATTAGCCAAGTACAGCACAGCAATAATCGTCAAGATAACATACAGTAGCGTACCGTGTATTTTTGCTTATGGTTCTCCCGCTTATTTTTCACCCATGCGGGTGACAGCTGCCCCTCCAGCTCACACTCCTTCACGTACATCCTGAAAAAACATAAGAAGTTCAACATTAACAAAAACATTAGCAAAGTAGAGTTGTGTGAACTTTCTCTAGATAGCTGCCACATCCTTTAACAAATTGGAGTGTCAAGGTGAAACAGTAACGAGTGCAGCTTACCATTACTTTCACCAACAGGTCATGTGCAATGAAACTAGCTAGCTTAGACCCAGTCAGGCTGAAACCATTCAGGTAGAAACTAATATTGCATAGCATGAACATTACAGCACAGATAAACCGACTTGACAAATCAGGAGTACTAGAAGAAAAGAGAAGTGTTGGGACCAGCACCGCTGTGTAAAATAGAATGTACCAGTAGGCTACCACGTTACTAACATTAGCTATAGCTAGTGGCAGTGCATAGTGCAGTGGCAAGAGAGCTCGCTAACGACTGTATGCCACATGACTTACTCAAAACCTTTGTTTGTGCCATTTCTCCTTCCGTGTTCGCCACTGAATTAAATGCCTGGGATTGTCATCAGACCCTGTAACAGTTTGAACACAAGCCCTGGTATTTACAAGTAGCTAGCTAGCTAACTAGGCTAATGTTAACTATACTGAACAAAAATATAAACACAACATTCAACAATTTCAACAATTTTACTGAGTTATAGTTCATATAAGGAAATCAGTCATTGAAATAAATAAATTAGGCCCTAATCTATGTATTTCACATGACTGGGCAGGGGCACAGCCATGGGTGGGTCTGGGAGGGCACAGGCCCACCCATTTGGGAACCAAGCCCACCCACTGGGAAGCCAGGCCCAGCCAATCAGAATGAGTTTTTCCCCACAAAAGGGCTTTATTACAGACAGAAATACTCCTCAGTTTCATCTGCTGTCCGGGTGGCTGGTCTCAGACGATCCTGCATGTGAAGAGGTGTGGAGGTCCTGGGCTGCCGTAGTTACACGTGGTCTGCGGTTTTGAGGCAGGTTGGACGTACTGCCAAATTCTCTAAAATAACGTTGGTGGCTTATGGTAGAGAAATTAACATGAAATTCTCTGGCAACAGCTCTGGTAGACATTCCTGCAGTCATCATGCCAATAACACGCGCCCTCAAAACTTGAGACATCTGTGGCAATGTGTTGTGTGACAAAACTGCACATTTTAGAGTGTCCTTTTATTGTCCCCAGCACAAGGTGCACCTGTGAATGATCATGCTGTTTAATCAGCTTTTTGATATGCCACACCTGTCAGGTGGATGGATTATTTTGGCAAATGAGAAATGCTCACTAACGGATGTAAACAAATGTGTGCACAACATTGGGTAGCAATAAGCTTTTTGTGCTTACGGAACATTTCTGGGATCTTTTATTTCAGCTCATGAAACATGGCACCACCACTTTACATGTTGCGTTCATATTTTTGCTCAGTATATGAAGTTGTCGCTCAACAGCATGCAAGTAACGCTGTATCTAACGTTACTGTTCAAACAGTTATAACTTCTAGTCCTTCTAAACCACGTAGCTAGCTAAAGGCACGACAGGCAGCATGCTTTAGATCTGTTTTCAAAGCTGTAACGTTATGATTAAATAGTAGGAGAAGAAAAACGACGGACATTTGAACACCACCGCAGAATCTAGCTATCACAACTCGCAGCCCCCCCTCTTCCAATGCATTGTGGCTGTGAAATTCCCAAAAGGTGTGCAGCGAATTCTAATGAATGAAAAGCCGAAATGAGTTTAACATCCTGGCATTCATAGCATACAGTACCAGTCAAAAGTTTGGACACACCTACTCATTCAAGGGCTTTTCTTTATTTTTACTATTTTCTACATTGTAGAATAATAGTGAAGACATCAAAACTATGAAATAACACATTTTACATTACATTTTACATTTTAGTCATTTAGCAGACGCTCTTAACCAGAGCGACTTACAGGAGCAATTAGGGTTAAGTGCCTTGCTCAAGGGCACATTAACGTCATTTAGCAGACGCTCTTAGCCAGAGCGACTCACAAATTGGTGCGTTCACCCTATAGCCAGTGGGATAACCACTTTACAATTTGGGGGGGGGGGGGGGGGTTAGAAGGAATACTTTATCCTATCCCAGGTATTCCTTAAAGAGGTGGGGTTTCAAATGTCTCCGGAAGGTGGTGAGTGACTCCGCTGTCCTGGCGTCGTGAGGGAGCTTGTTCCACCATTGGGGTGCCAGAGCAGCGAACAGTTTTGACTGGGCTGAGCGGGAGCTATGCTTCCGCAGAGGAAGGGGAGCCAGCAGGCCAGAGGTGGATGAACGCAATGTCCTCGTTTGGGTGTAGGGACTGATCAGAGCCTGAAGGTACAGAGGTGCCGTTCCCCTCACTGCTCCATAGGCAAGCACCATGGTCTTGTAGCGGATGCGAGCTTCAACTGGAAGCCAGTGGAGTGTGCGGAGGAGGGGGGTGACGTGAGAGAACTTGGGAAGGTTGAACACCAGACGGGCTGCGGCATTCTGGATGAGTTGTAGGGGTTTAATGGCACAGGCAGGGAGCCCAGCCAACAGCGAGTTGCAGTAGTCCAGACGGGAGATGACAAGTGCCTGGACCAGGACCTGCGCCGCTTCCTGTGTAAGGCAGGGTCGCACTCTCCGAATGTTGTAATCACATATGTAATCATGTAGTAACCAACATTTTTTTAAACAAATCGAAATATATTTTATATTTGAGATTCTTCAAATATCCACCCTTTGCCTTGATGACAGATTTGCACACTCTTGGCATTCTCTCAACCAGTTTCACCTGGAATGCTTTTCCAACAGTCTTGAAGGAGTTCCACATATGCTGAGCACTTGTTGGCTGCTTTTCCTTCACTCTGCCGTCTGACTCATCCCAAACCATCTCAATTGGGTTGAGGTCGGGGGATTGTGGAGGCCAGGTCATCTGATGCAGCACTCCATCACTCTCCTTCTTGGTAAATTGCCCTTATACAGCCTGGAGGTGTGTTGGGTCATTGTCCTGTTGAAAAACAAATGATAGTCCCACTAAGCCCAAACCAGTTGGGATGGCGTATCGCTGCAGAATGCTCTGGTAGCCATGCTGGTTAAGTGTGCCTTGAATTCTAAATAAATCACAGACAGTGTCACCAGCGAAGCACCCCCACACCATCACACCTCCTCATCCATACGGAGATCATCCGTTCACAAAGACACGGCGGTTGGAATCAAAAATCTCCAATTTGGACTCCAGACCAAAGGACACATTTCCACTGGTCTAATGTCCATTGCTCGTGTTTCTTGGCCCAAGCAAGTATTTTCTTCATATTGGTGTCCTTTAGTAGTGGTTTATTTGCAGCAATTTGAAGGCCTGATTCACATAGTCCCCTGTGAACAGTTGATGTTGAGATGTGTGTGTGACTTGAACTCTGTGAAGCATTTATTTGGGCTACAATTTCTGAGGCTGGTAACTCTAATGAACTTATCCTCTGCAGCAGAGGCAATTCTGGGTCTTCCATTCCTGTGGCGGTCCTCATGAGAGCAAGTTTCATCATAGCGCTTGATGGTTTTTGCGACTGCACTTGAAGAAACTTTCAAAGTTCTTGACATTTTCCGTATTGACTGACATCATGTCTTAATGTAATGATGGACTGTCATTTCTCTTTGCTTATTTGAGCTGATCTTGACATAATATGGACCAAATAGGGCTATCTTCTGTATACCCCACCACCTTGTCACAACACAACTGATTGGCTCAAACGCATTAAGAAGGAAAGAAATTCCACAAATTAACTTTTAAGAAGGCACACCTGTTAATTGAAATGCATTCCAGATGACTATCTCATGAAGCTGGTTGAAAGAAAGCAAAGAGTGTGCAAATCTGTCATCAAGGCAAATGGTGGCTATTTGAAGAATCTCAAATATAAAATATATTTTGATTTGTTTAACATTGGTAGTGTATAGATTTTCGAAAATTCACATACTATAAAACATTATATTTTCGCATACTGAGAATGTGTCATGCGCGATTGCGTTGTTTCCCGCTATTTGTTGATTTCGGTAGCGCATCCCCATATCTAATTGATCAGCTGTTATCAAAGCCAAAATGCGTATGACATCCGGACATTTAAAGTATGCTTGATTTTCGAAATCTCACATACTATTAAACGTTATTTTTTTCGCATAATCAAATAGACTACTATTTAGGACGCACGTATGGGTACTCGGACACAGCCAGTATGTCATCACTACTGTGTTGATTGATTAATTCCAGCCAATAATTATTTTGGATTAAAAAGGCCAAGTTAGCCACCCGAAGTTTGAATACAAACCAAATTTGATCCCATTCACATTTTCTCTGAACACAAATAAATGGGCCTATATTAGGCTATAAATATGTAGCTAAGGCTATAAATACATGAAATTACCGCTTCGTTTCCCCTGACCAGGCAGCTGTGGTTGTTATAGGCTGTAGTTGATCAGACTGAAGCACAGATTAATTGTGTACGAGTTGGGTGGCGGGCCTGAACTTCCATATAAAACATTACTGACTTTATTGTCCCCGTTGGGAAATTCTGTTGCAGTGTCATGTACACATTTAAAGTGTCGTTTTAAATACAAAACAAATTGACAATACAACTTTCATAACAGTTACATACCAATAAAAAGAGACTAGCCTGCTGGCCTTACTGGGTCGATAGGAACATTAGCCCGAGCTATTTAGGAGGGATATTACACATGGCACAAATTATTGTCTAGTTCTGTTTTTCCTACCGAGGGGTGCCCTGTTCCCCAGAGGGGAATAGTTCAAAGTCTGGGTACAGGGGGTGGCTTGGGTCTAAAATGATTTTGTGAGCCTTGCGGAGGGCCCTGATTTTAAAGATCTCATCCAGGCCTGTCTGTTTGACTCCAAGTACCTTGCTTGCTGTGGTGATAATCCTTCTCAGCATATTTTCTCTGGCTGACAGTGGCATTGCCAAACCAACAAACAATACAAAAAGTTAAAATACTCTCAATGAAAGAATTGTAAAAGAGAGTCAGTATAGTACAGTCAACATTAAAAGATCCCAGCTTTTTGAGAAAGTACAGTCTCTGTTGACTCTTTTTGTAGATCAGGTCTGTACATTTACTCCACTGAAGCTTATTGTCCAAGAGGACACCCAGATATGTGTATTCCTCTACAATCTCTATGTTCTGACCTCTGATAGATGTTTCAGAGGTAGGTGTTGTACGCTTCCTGAAGTCTATGCACATCACTTTGGTCTCAATTTGTAAGTCGCTCTGGATAAGAGCGTCTGCTAAATGACGTAAATGTAAATGTCTTGTTGGTATTGAGGACCAAGTGTAATTCGTCACACCAATCTACAAAGTCATTTAGGACCGGGCCATGGTGTTCCTCGTCATCATGCAACAGGCTGATCAAGACATTGTTATCAGCAAACTTAACGAGGTGTCTGTCAGGATGGGAACTAGTACAACTATTAGTGTAGAAGATGTACAGGAGTGGGGACAAAACACATCCCTGAGGAGAGCCTGTGTTGGTGGTGCATACAGTGAGGGAAAAAAGTATTTGATCCCCTGCTGATTTTGTACGTTTGCCCACTGACAAAGAAATGATCAGTCTATAATTTTAATGGTAGGTTTATTTGAACAGTGAGAGACAGAATAACAACAAAAGAATCCAGAAAAACGCATGTCAAAAATGTTATAAATTGATTTGCATTTTAATGAGGGAGTGCTCCTAATCTCAGTTTGTTACCTGTATAAAATACACCTGTCCACAGAAGCAATCAATCAATCAGATTCCAAACTCTCCACCATGGCCAAGACCAAAGAGCTCTCCAAGGATGTCAGGGACAAGATTGTACACCTACACAAGGCTGGAATGGGCTACAAGACCATCGCCAAGCAGCTTGGTGAGAAGGTGACAACAGTTGGTGCGATTATTCGCAAATGGAAGAAACAAAAAAGAACTGTCAATCTCCCTCGGCCTGCGGCTCCATGCAAGATCTCACCTCGTGGAGTTGCAATGATCATGAGAACGGTGAGGAATCAGCCTAGAACTACACGGGAGGATCTTGTCAATGATCTCAAGGCAGCTGGGACCATAGTTACCAAGAAAACAATTGGTAACACACTACGCCGTGAAGGACTGAAATCCTGCACCGCCCACAAGGTCCTCCTGCTCAAGAAAGCACATATACAGGGCCGTCTGAAGTTTGCCAATGAACATCTGAATGATTCAGAGGAGAACAGGGTGAAAGTGTTGTGGTCAGATGAGACCAAAATCGAGCTCTTTGGCATCAACTCGCCGTGTTTGGAGGAGGAGGAATTCTGCCTATGACCCCAAGAACACCATCCCAACCGTCAAACATGGAGGTGGAAACATTATGCTTTGGGGGTGTTTTTCTACTAATGGGACAGGACAACTTCACCGCATCAAAGGGACAATGGACGGAACCTCCTTCCCTCAGCCAGGGCATTGAAAATGGGTCGTGGATGGGTATTCCAGCATGACAATGACCCAAAACACACGGCCAAGGCAACAAAGGAGTGGCTCAAGAAGAAGCACATGAAGGTCCTGGAGTGGCCTAGCCAGTCTCCAGACCTTAATCCCATAGAAAATTTGTGGAGGGAGCTGAAGGTTCGAGTTGCCAAACGTCAGCCTCGAAACCTTAATGACTTGGAGAAGATCTGCAAAGAGGAGTGGGACAAAATCCCTCCTGAGATGTGTGCAAACCTGGTGGCCAACTACAAGAAACGTCTGACCTCTGTGATTGCCAACAAGGGTTTTGCCACCAAGTACTAAGTCATGTTTTGCAGAGGGGTCAAATACTTATTACCCTCATTAAAATGCAAAAATCAATTCATAACATTTTTGACATGCGTTTTTCTGGATGCTTTTGTTGTTATTCTGTCTCTCACTGTTCAAATAAACCTACCATTAAAATTATAGACTCATAATTTCTTTGTCAGTGGGCAAACGTACAAAATCAGCAGGGGATCAAATACTTTTTTCCCTCACTGTATATGGGTGAATAATAAACAGTATTTTAATATTCCTGTAGAACTGTAAAAAAGAGTGAGATCATTTGAGCTTTATAAACAAGTGCTTTCATAAATGCATGGCGGGCATAAATTCATTGGGATACAAGGAGGCCATTTGGTGTCTGGAAATGTACTCCACTGCTAGTGAAATGTTAAAACTCACTGCCTGGTGATGTTTACTTCGAACAAGATGTCATGCCAAACGACCACTGCGCTCATGAAGCCAAAGTAGTTCATCTTGGCGGCAATGTTGTTTGCCTCCAACCTTGTATAAATGTAGAAATCTCTTGGATGGTGTTAAAAAACTCAGCCGCCTCCAAGCAACACGATGCTGCATCAGAGAGAACCATGTTCAGCGAGTGTGCGCTGCATGGCACAAAAAAGGCCCTCGGATTGATATCCTGCACTCTCTTTTGAACTCCGCTGTGCCTCCCCCGCATATTCGCCCCGTTGTCATACCCCTGCCCTCTCATGTCCATGATGGCGATGCCATGTTTCTGTAGTTTTCAGATGCCCGCCCCCATTGCATCAAGCAGTTCACTAAACTCCAGGAAGTGCTCTCTCGTGCGCACTGACCCATCATCCTCGGTTGAAACAAAATGCACCACCATGGTCATCTGCTCTGTTTTGCTCTTATCTGGTGTGCAATCCAAAATTATAGAAAAATATTTGGCTGCTTTTAGATCACTGCACACTGTCTGCTGGATCTCTTGTGACAGCATGTCAATGATTTCGTTCTGGATTATTTTACTGAGGTAGTGCACATGTGTTTCTTTGGACTGTACTCTCCTTACATGCTCCTTCATGATTCCATCAAATATATCCAGCATTTCCACAAACTTCAAATCAAATCAAATCAAATTTTATTGGTCACATGCGCCGAATACAACAGGTGCAGACATTACAGTGAAATGCTTACTTACAGCCCTTAACCAACAGTGCATTTATTTTTAACAAAAAAAGTAAAAATAAAACAACAACAACAAAAAGTGTTGAGAAAAAAAGAGCAGAAGTAAAATAAAGTGACAGTAGGGAGGCTATATATACAGGGGGGTACCGTTGCAGAGTCAATGTGCGGGGGCACCGGCTAGTTGAGGTAGTTGAGGTAATATGTACATGTGGGTAGAGTTAAAGTGACTATGCATAAATAATTAACAGAGTAGCAGCAGCGTGAAAAGGATGGGGTGGGGGGGCAGTGCAAATAGTCCGGGTAGCCATGATTAGCTGTTCAGGAGTCTTATGGCTTGGGGGTAGAAGCTGTTGAGAAGTCTTTTGGACCTAGACTTGGCACTCCGGTACCGCTTGCCGTGCGGTAGCAGAGAGAACAGTCTATGACTAGGGTGGCTGGAGTCTTTGACAATTTTGAGGGCCTTCCTCTGACACCGCCTGGTATAGAGGTCCTGGATGGCAGGAAGCTTGGCCCCAGTGATGTACTGGGCCGTACGCACTACCCTCTGTAGTGCCTTGCGGTCGGAGGCCAAGCAGTTGCCATACCAGGCGGTGATGCAACCAGTCAGGATGCTCTCGATGGTGCAGCTGTAGAATTTTTTGAGGATCTGAGGACCCATGCCAAATCCTTTCAGTCTCCTGAGGGGGAATAGGCTTTGTTGTGCCCTCTTCACGACTGTCTTGGTGTGTTTGGACCATGATAGTTCGTTGGTGATGTGGACACCAAGGAACTTGAAGCTCTCAACCTGTTCCACTACAGCCCCGTCGATGAGAATGGGGGCGTGCTCAGTCCTCTTTTTTTTCCTGTAGTCCACAATCATCTCCTTTGTCTTAGTCACGTTGAGGGAGAGGTTGTTGTCCTGGCACCACACGGCCAGGTCTCTGACCTCCTCCCTATAGGCTGTCTCATCGTTGTTGGTGATCAGGCCTACCACTGTTGTGTCGTCGGCAAACTTAATGATGGTGTTGGAGTCGTGCCTGGCCATGCAGTCATGGGTGAACAGAGAGTACAGGAGGGGACTGAGCACGCACCCCTGAGGGGCCCCCGTGTTGAGGATCAGTGTGGCAGATGTGTTGTTACCTACCCTTACCACCTGGGGGCGGCCCGTCAGGAAGTCCAGGATCCAGTTGCAGAGGGAGGTGTTTAGTCCCAGGATCCTTAGCTTAGTGATGAGCTTAGAGGGCACTATGGTGTTGAATGCTGAGCTGTAGTCAATGAATAGCATTCTCACGTAGGTGTTCCTCTTGTCCAGGTGGGAAAGGGCAGTGTGGAGTGCAATAGAGATTGCATCATCTGTGGATCTGTTGGGGCGGTATGCAAATTGGAGTGGGTCTAGGGTTTCTGGGATAATGCTGTTGATGTGAGCCATGACCAGCCTTTCAAAGCACTTCATGGCTACAGACGTCAGTGCTACGGGTCGGTAGTCATTTAGGCAGGTTATCTTAGAGTCCTTGGGCACGGGGACTATGGTCGTCTGCTTGAAACATGTTGGTATTACAGACTCAGTCAGGGACATTGTCATGAACCCTGCATCCTGAGTCGGTTCCTGCCTGTGTTGCCATTTTTCCGCTCGGAATCTCCAGTTTCCTGAGGGTTCTTGAACGCTCCCTGCCTGGTTGCCGGGCGACGTTGCTAGGCGGGAGATCTCCCGATTAACCGCACCTGCATCTCATCAGCGATCTGCACACCTGGTCCTGATCATCACCTTCATAAGCTCTGACCTGACATCCATTCCCTGCCGGATCGTTAGCCATGAACAGTATGTTTGTCAGCAGGGACGGCTTGTTCAATAGGGCGATATGGGCGACGCACTGCCAAACGGGAAAAGGAAGGGATTTTTTTTCTAATCAATTATATCACGGCAACAGCAGTTATCAGTGTTCACGTCTGATCTGCCAGCCACTAAATGTCAAATCAGGCTAAAGTCGTGCTTCAAATGGCCCCGCCCGTTTTTTGGGCGATTTCAGTCAGGTTGAAAATCGCCCAGAAGTCTCTCATAGCCTGTCATGTAAAATCTATTTTTTTCACATTTCAAAGCTTTCAATACATTCTCTATGGGTGTCTGTGGGCATGCACTTACGCGCTTTCGTCATACGTGACGTAACGTTGAATGTACCTAAGACAATGGCGGCTAGCAGCGTCTATGTTTCGACCTGCAGTGTGGCGTTATTTTATGTTTTTAATTTGTAGACTTAGTTTACAAACATTCTGCAAACATTCTGCTTTGGACTGATCTTCGGTTTTGGACTGATCTTGTTGATCGTGTACATACCCGCTACGAACGGACTAAATAATGAAAACGCTGCTGGCAGCGGAATCCCAATACAGCTGGGAGACTTGGCTGGATGACAGAGTCCCGGACAGAGAGGTGGAGCCGGCTGGCTTCACCCTGGTCAGAGCGGACCGCGATCCTGGTAAGAGAGCGACTCTGTACCCCGACATTGAACTGCTTTCTGTGTCATTGAACCTTACTATTGTTGATAAAACAAGTTTACTGGAGAACGGAGACCAAGTAGAGACTTTTGGACAAGGTGGATAATTGTATAATATAAGGCAGTTTATTCAGAGGTAAAGATATCTGGAATCGCGTGCACGGACCCGTTCGTCAAACTCGTAGGGAGTTTATCAGAAGAGCCCCTAAACATTGTGTGCTGACATTTTATACAATAAAATGAAGTAGGTTGAATCTAGTAGTTCTGATCTTCTGATTGGTCCTGATGAGTTGGGCGAGGTCACCTCCAGGCTAGTGTCAATGTTGCATTGGCTCTGAGTCGGGTTCTCTGTCTTCAGATGTTCAGCCTAAGAGAAGAGGATTTGTGTGTGTGTGTGTGTGTTTGTTATCAGTGTGTGTGTGTGTGTGTGTGTGTGTGTGTGTGTGTGTGTTTGTTATCAGTGATGATGTGTGTGTGTGTGTGTGTGTGTGTGTGTGTGTTTATCAGTGATGATGTGTGTGTGTGTGTGTGTGGGTGTGTGTGTGTGTGTCCTCAGGGCAAGAACTCGTGAGTTGGAAGAACTGAGAGACCTATGGCGTGGGTGTTATCCTTAGCCACCTGCTGACAAGGCTGACAAGATAGGACTCTTGTTCATTGTATTGAATACAAAGGCCCAACACAAAATGGGTCATGCACAAGATTTTAGTCAGACCAAGCTATAACATTATATATTTACTACGACAGTACATTCAACCAAAAGCTAATATAACAAAGGCATCAGAGATTATTTATAATCTGTCACAGAAACTGGAATCCATCTCCCCAGATCAGTCAATAAATGCTTCTGGTATTGACTTATATGCTGCCCCTGTCTTCATGTTGTTGCTGGACATATCTTTTTTAAAATGTGTGTAGGTCACCTAAATCATCAGAAAAATTGCCCCTCCTGAGAATTTTTTCAGGAGCCGCCACTGTTTGTCAGTGTATCAGCCTTGGAGCTTCTAGCGTTAGTTTTGTTGTTTTGCACCTTGTTGGCTTGCTGTGTACTTACCTCCGTTTTGTTCTATCTGCAGTCACTCACCCGGAACCTTCACCCAACCCCTGCCTGGTGGTCGGCGGCTGCCGAGCCATTATTGGACCTGCCACTGCACCCCCACCAACTCATCTCCGCCGCCCGCTCTGTTCCCTGGATTATTCAGCATCGCTTTCGAATCTGTTAAATAAATACTCACCTCCGTTCAACTCACCTTGTCCTGGTCTGCTTCTGGGTTCTGGCTTTGTAACCCGTGACAGAACGATCCGGCCAGTAATGAACCCAGCGGACCTGGACTCTGTTCGCCATGCCATTACCCATCAGGAGAAGATGTTGGGACAACATAGCACGGCACTACAGGAGATAGCGTTGTCAGTTCGGAACCTTTCTACCAGTCTGACGGAGATCCAGGCCCAGCTCAGTTTTCCGGTGGAGAATCCACTACCGGCTTCACCCATCTCGCCTGCCGCTTCTGGAGCTGTGTCCTTCCGTGAGCCCAAGGTTCCGACGCCGGATAAATATGAGGGGGAGCTGGGAAGATGCCGTTCTTTCCTTATGCAGTGTGGATTAGTGTTCGATCTACAGCCCTACTCTTATGCCACAGACAAGGCTAGGATAGCCTTTGTTATTGAGTTGCTGCGTGGTCGAGCGCTGGAGTGGGCTTCAGCCGTTTGGGAACGACAGGACACCTGCATGGCTTCATACCAGGAGTTCACGGCCGAGATGAGGAAGCTATTCGACCATTCCGTCCGAGGTATGGACGCAGCTAGGCGCCTGTTTTCGCTTCGCCAAGGAACTCGCAGCGTTGCCGACTTCGTGATCGAGTTCAGGACGTTGGCTGTGGAGAGTGGGTGGAATGAGGAGTCTCTGCAAGCGGCCTTTTACCAGGGCCTGTCGGAGCAGCTCAAGGATGAGTTGATCTCCTATCCGGAGCCTAGTGACCTGGACAGCTTGGTAGCCTTGTCTATTCAGGTGGATAACCGAGTTCGAGAGCGAAGGAGGGAGAAGCAATGGGGCCCGTCCAATCGATCAGCTTCTCAGTTCCCAGTCGGGTCGGGGGGTGGACCAGAATACGTCGATCATTGTCCACCACACAGGATTAGTGGAGAGGTCCTGCGTCCCGATTCTGAACCCATGCAAGTGGGGCGGCACGGGTTAACCAAGGAGGAGCGCCAACATAGACGTAAGACCAACTGCTGCTTCTACTGTGGTAGTTCGGGACATTACATCTCCACTTGTTCCCGGCGGTCGTCAAACTGCTCGGCTGGCTAAGGTTGGGAGGACTTTTAGCGAGCCAGTTTCAACCTCTCAATACCTCTGTCAGACCCCGTTTCCCGGCTACCCTCATGAACAGGAATCAGAGCTTAGCGATTAACGCTTTTGTCGATTCAGGTGCCGATGGAAGCTTTATTGATGCCGAAGTGGTGGAACAGCTGGGGCTTTCCAAGGAGCAATTACCGGAAGCCATTGAAGCGACCACTCTGAACGGCAGTAGTCTGGCACGTATCACGATAAGGACTGAACCGGTTAAGATGCTGTTGTCAGGGAATCATTCTGAGGTGATCTCATTCTTCATTCTGCCTTCTTCCCATGTTCCTTTGGTCCTTGGATACCCCTGGCTGAAGGAACACAATCCCACGTTCGATTGGGTGACTGGCAAGGTAACTAGTTGGAGCCTTGATTGTCATGCTAACTGTCTCAAGACTGCCTGTTCCCATTCGGTTCCCAGTCAGGTGATTGAGGCTAAACTCCCAGATTTGTCCCTGGTTGCCGTTTGGACTGACCAATGCTCCAGCTGTATTCCAGAGTATGGTGAATGACGTCCTGAGAGATATGATCGGTCTCTTTGTGTTTGTTTACCTGGATGACATTCTGATCTTCTCGAAGGAACCTTCCAACCACGTCCAGCATGTCAGGCAGGTTCTGCAGCGGTTGTTGGAGAATCGCCTGTTCGTGAAGGCCGAGAAGTGCGAATTTCACGCCCACACTACATCCTTCCTCGGGTACATCATCTCCAGGGGAGAGATTAGGATGGACCAGGAGAAGGTTAGGGCGGTTCTGGAATGGGCCCAGCCCGGTACGAGATTGCAGCTCCAGAGGTTTCTGGGGTTTGCGAATTTCTACCGCAGATTCATCCGGGATTACAGCCGTGTGGCCGCTCCGTTAACTGCCCTGACTTCCAGTACCAGGACCTTCAATTGGAATCCGGAGGCGGATCGAGCGTTCCTGGATTTGAAGAGGCGATTCACCAACGCACCGATTCTCTCTCAACCTGACACAGCCCGTCAGTTCGTCGTTGAAGTGGATGCGTCTGATGTGGGGGTTGGCGCCATCCTGTCCCAGCGATGCTCCACTGACGGTAAACTCCATCCCTGCGCCTACTACTCTCGTCGTCTTTCGTCTGCGGAGAGGAACTACGATGTGGGTAACCGGGAGCTTCTCGCGGTGAAGCTTGCCTTGGAGGAGTGGCGCCACTGGTTGGAGGGGGCGGAGCAACCGTTTATTGTCTGGACTGACCACAAGAATCTTGCTTACGTGCAATCGGCTAGACGTCTCAACTCCCGTCAGGCCAGGTGGGCTTTGTTTTTCGGACGCTTTAATTTTTCCCTGACGTTCCGACCTGGATCTAAGAACGGCAAGGCGGACGCCTTGTCCCGGATGTTCTCCAAGACGGAGGAGAGTGGGGCCAAGATCGAGACGATTCTTCCCCGGAACTGTGTCGTGGGAGCAGTTATGTGGAAGATTGAGGAGGAGGTTATGGCGGCCCTTCGGACGCAGCCTGGTCCCGGTAACGGTCCACCCGGTCGGTTGTTTGTGCCTGAGTCGGTTCGTTCTGCTGTCCTCCAATGGTCCCACGCCAGCAAGATGGCTTGTCACCCTGGCGTGGCTCGGACGATGGCGTTACTTCGCAGACGATTTTGGTGGCCTGCCATGGGAGAGGATACTCGGAGGTTTGTTGCTGCCTGTCCAGTGTGTGCGCAGAATAAGAGTGCCAATCGGCCCAGCTCTGGACTACTTCACCCCCTCCCTATTCCCCGGCGACCATGGTCGCATCTGGCCCTGGACTTTGTCACTGGGTTGCCCTCTTCTGAGGGGAACACGGTCGTTCTGACTATCATGGACAGATTCAGCAAGTTCGCCCACTTTGTGCCCATTTCCAAGCTTCCCTCTGCCTCTGAGACGTCCGAGATCCTGGTTAGGGAGGTTTTCAGGGTCCACGGGTTGCCCAGTGACATCGTTTCCGACCGTGGTCCTCAGTTTACCTCTGCTGTCTGGAAGTCCTTCTGTTTGGCCATTGGAGCTACAGTCAGTCTCACATCTGGTTTTCACCCCCAATCTAATGGTCAGGCGGAGAGAGCCAACCAGAAGATGGAATCCACGCTACGCTGCCTTGTCTCCTCCAACCCCACCTCCTGGGTCTCTCAGTTGCCTTGGGTTGAGTATGCCCACAATACTCTCCCTACATCTGCCACTGGGATGTCTCCCTTCCAGTGCCTGTATGGCTACCAACCTCCCTTGTTTCCTTCTCAGGAGAAGGATCTCTCGGTGCCCTCTGTTCAGGCCCACATTCGTCGTTGCCACCGGACCTGGCATCGGGCCAGAAAGGCCCTCCTTCGAGTTTCTGACCGGTATCAGCTCCAGGCGAATCGTCGCCGGATTCCTGCTCCCACCTATACCATCGGAGATAGGGTCTGGTTGGCCACACGGGATCTTCCTCTACGGACTGAGTCTAGGAAACTGTCACCGAAGTTCATTGGTCCGTTTGTGGTGGAGAAGGTGATCAATCCTGTTGCAGTTCGACTCAAGTTACCGAGAACGCTCAGAGTCCATCCCACCTTTCATGTCTCCTGCCTCAAGCCTGTTCTCCTCAGTCCTCTGTTGCCCCCTCCGCCTCCTCCTCCTCCCCCTCGGATGATCGGAGGTGGTCCTGCCTACACGGTGCGACGCATTATGGAATCAAGACAGCGGGGCAGGGGTTTCCAGTATCTCGTGGACTGGGAGGGGTATGGTCCTGAAGAGAGGAGTTGGATTCCTCGGCGACAGATCCTTGATGCTGACCTCCTTCGTGACTTCTACCGCCTCCATCCTGGCGCTCCGGGTAGTCCGCCCGGTGGCGTTCGTCGGAGGGGGGGTACTGTCATGAACCCTGCATCCTGAGTCGGTTCCTGCCTGTGTTGCCATTTTTCCGCTCGGAATCTCCAGTTTCCTGAGGGTTCTTGAACGCTCCCTGCCTGGTTGCCGGGCGACGTTGCTAGGCGGGAGATCTCCCGATTAACCGCCCCTGCATCTCATCAGCGATCTGCACACCTGGTCCTGATCATCACCTTCATAAGCTCTGACCTGACATCCATTCCCTGCCGGATCGTATGCCATGAACAGTATGTTTGTCAGTGTATCAGCCTTGGAGCTTCTAGCGTTAGTTTTGTTGTTTTGCACCTTGTTGGCTTGGTGTGTACTTACCTCCGTTTTGTTCTATCTGCAGTCACTCACCCGGAACGTTCACCCAACCCCTGCCTGGTGGTCGGCGGCTGCCGAGCCATTATTGGACCTGCCACTGCACCCCCACCAACTCATCTCAGCCGCCCGCTCTGTTCCCTGGATTATTCAGCATCGCTTTCGAATCTGTTAAATAAATACTCACCTCCGTTCAACTCACCTTGTCCTGGTCTGCTTCTGGGTTCTGGCTTTGTAACCCGTGACAGACATGTTGAAAATGTCAGTGAAGACACTTGCCAGTTGGTCAGCACATGCTCGGAGTACACGTCCTGGTAATCCGTCTGGCCCTGCGGCCTTGTGAATGTTGACCTGCTTAAAAGTCTTACTCACATCGGCTACGGAGAGCGTGATCACATAGTCATCCGGAACAGCTGGTGCTCTCATGCATGCTTCAGTGTTGCTTGCCTCGAAGCGAGCATAGAAGTGGTTTAGCTCGTCTGGTAGGCTTGTGTCACTGGGCAGCTCGCGGCTGTGCTTCCCTTTGTAGTCTGTAATAGTTTTCAAGCCCTGCCACATCCGACGAGCGTCAGAGCCAGTGTAGTACGATTCAATCTTAGTCCTGTATTGACTCTTTGCCTGTTTGATGGTTCGTCGGAGGTCATAGCGGGATTTCTTATAAGCGTCCGGGTTAGAGTCCTGTTCCTTGAAAGCGGCAGCTCTACCCTTTAGCTCAGTGCGGATGTTTCCTGTAATCCATGGCTTCTGGTTGGGGTATGTACGTACGGTCACTGTGGGGACGACATCATCGATGCACTTATTGATGAAGCCAGTGACTGATGTGGTGTACTCCTCAATGCTGTCTGAAGAATCCCGGAACATGTTCCAGTCTGTGCTAGCAAAACAGTCCTGTAGCTTAGCATCTGCGTCATCTGACCACTTTTTTATTAACCGAGTCACTGGTGCTTCCTGCTTTAGTTTTTGCTTATAAGCAGGAATCAGGAGGATAGAGTTATGGTCAGATTTGCCAAATGGAGGGCGAGGGAGAGCTTTGTATGTGTCTCTGTGTGTGGAGTAAAGGTGGTCTAGAGTTTTTTTCCCCTCTGGTTGCACATTTAACATGCTGGTAGAAATTAGGTAGAACGGATTTAAGTTTCCCTGCATTAAAGTCCCCGGCCACTAGGAGCGCTGCATCTGGATGAGCTTTGATTTATGGCCTTGTACAACTCATTCAGTGCAATCTTAATGCCAGCATTGGTTTGTGGTGGTAAATAGACAGCTATGAAAAATATAGATGAAAACTCTCTTGGTAAATAATAATAATAATAATATGCCATTTAGCAGACGCTTTTATCCAAAGCGACTTACAGTCATGCGTGCATACATTTTTGTGTATGGGTGGTCCCGGGGATCGAACCCACTACCTTGGCGTTACAAGCGCCGTGCTCTACCAGCTGAGCTACAGAGGACCACCTAGTGTGGTCTACAGCTTATCATAAGATACTCTACCTCAGGCGAGCAAAACCTCGAGACTTCCTTAGTATTTGATTTTGTGCACCAGCTGTTGTTTACAAATATACACAGACCGCCACCCCTTGTCTTACCGGAGTCAGCCGTTCTATCCTGCCGATGTAGCGTATAGCCCGCTAGCTGTGTGAAATCCATGTCGTCGTTCAGCCACGACTCGGTGAAACATAAGATATTACAGTTTTTAATGTCCCGTTGGTAGGATAACCGTAATCTTAAGTCATCCAATTTATTTTCAAATGATTGAACGTTGGCTAATAGGATTGATGGAAGAGGCAGTTTACTCGCTCGCCGTCGGATCCTTACAAGGCACCCCGATCTATGTCCACGATATCTCAGTCTCTTCCTCACGCGAATGACGGGGATTTGGGCCTTGTCGGGTGTCTGTATGATATCCTTCGCGGCCGCCTCGTTGAAGAAAAAATCTTCGTCCAATATGAGGTGATTAATCGCTGTCCTGATATCCAGAAGCTATTTTTGGTTATAAGAGACGATAGCAGAAAACTTATGTACAAAATAAATTACAAATAACGCGGAAAAACACACATAATAGTACAATTGGTTAGAGGGCTGTAAAACGGCAGCCATCTTCTCTGGCGCTGTTAGTCAGAAAGTTCCCATTATTTAGCTCGTTCAGCCTATCGGTGGTCCCACGTAATGCAATGTTCTGGGTGGCCATTACGCGTATCAGGGCTATGAGCCTCTGCAGCACCTGTTGCCAGGGGAGAGTCTCTCCGTCAATAGCCCGTTGGGCTTGGGCATCGATAGTTTACTTGGACACCAGCCTGATCTCCAGCTCCTTCCACCTTTGGAAACTATCTAGGTGATCATGTGTCGTCTCATGCGAGCTGAGGAGGTGGCACAGATTCTTCCAGTCTCTGATTCCATCCCTGACCAGCGCAGATTTGCACTTGTGTGAAAAAAGTTTGCAGCAAAAACAGAAGGCTGCATCGTTTTGCTTGGAATAGACAAGACATGGTCTCTCCCCTCTCTCTCCGTTCGCCATCCTCCTATTGTAGTGGGCCACCGAAAACTTTAGTTGCCCCTCATCTCTTGGGAAATGTCCCTCTTTATCCAGATGTGGTCCAGCCTGCACTAACATATCCCGTGAAGATCCATTCATATATTTTGGCCACTCACCAAGATCTTTTATTGTCTAGGAGTTGGATTTAGCAGCAGCACCACCACTGTCATCGGGGACGGGGAGCGACGAATCTGAGTCCGGGTCCAAGATATCAAATCAAAATCGAATCAAATTTTATTTGTCACATACACGTGTTTAGCAGATGTTATAGCGGATGTAGCGAAATGCTTGTGCTTCTAGCTCCGACAGTGCATTAATATCTAACAATTTCACAACATATACCCAATACACACAAAAAAGTAAGGAATGGGATTTAAGAATATATACATATATGGACAAGCAATGACAGAGCAGCATGGACTAAGATACAGAATAATATTATAGAATAGAATGCAGTATATACATATGAGATGAGTAGTGCAAGATATGTAAACATTATTAAAGTGACTAGTGTTCTATTTCTTAAAGTGGCCAGTGATTTCAATAGGCAGCAGCAGCCTCTAATGTGCTAGTGATGGCTATTTAACAGTCTGATGGCCTTGAGATAGAAGCTGTTTTTCATTCTCTCGGTCCCAGCTTTGATGCACCTGTACTGACCTCGCCTTCTGGATGATAGCGGAGTGAACAGGCAGTGGCTCGGGTGGTTGATGTCCTTGATGATCTTTTTGGCCTTCCTGTGACATTGGGTGCTGTATGTGTCTTGGAGAGCGGGTAGTTTTCCCCCAGTAATGTGTTCGGCAGACCGCACCACCCTCTGGAGAGCCCTGCGGTTGTGGGCAGGGCAGTTGCCGTACCAGGCAGTGATACAGCCCAACAGGATGCTCTCAATTGTGCATCTGTAAAAGTTTGTGAGGGTTTTAGGTGATAAGCCAAATTTATTCAGCCTCCTGAGGTTGAAGAGGCTCTGTTGCGCCTTCTTCACCACACTGTCTGCGTGGGTGGACCATTTCAGTTTGTCGGTGATGTGTACGCTAAGGAACTTGAAGCTTTCCACCTTCTCCACTGCGGTCCCGTCGAAGTGGATAGGGGTCTGCACCCTCTGCTGTCCACGATCATCTCCTTTGTTTTGTTGATGTTGAGTGAGAGGTTATTTTCCTGGCACCACACTCCCAGAGCCCTCACCTCCTCCTTGTAGGCGGTCTCGTCATTGTTGGTAATCAAGCCTACTACTGTTGTGTCGTCTGCAAACTTGATGATTGAGTTGGAGGCATGCTTGGCCAAGCAGTCATGGGTGAACAGGGAGTACAGGAGGGGGCTGAGCACTCACCCTTGTGGGGCCCCAGTGTTGAGGATCAGCGAAGTGGAGATGTTGTTTCCTACCTTCACCACCTGGGGGCGGCCCGTCAGGAAGTCCAGGACCCAGTTGCACAGGGAGGGGTTCAGACCCAGGGCCTCGAGCTTAATGATGAGCTTGGAGGGAACTATGGTGTTGAATGCTGAGCTATAGTCAATAAACAGCATTCTTACATAGGCTAGGGATGCCGTCTGGGCCGGAAGCCTTGCGGGGGTTAACATGCTTAAATGTCTTAATCACGTTGGCCTTGGAGAAGGAGAGGCCACAGTCCTTGGTAGTGGGCCTCGTCAGTGGCACTGTGTTATCCTCAAAGCGGGCGAAGAAGGTGTTTAGCTTGTCTGGAAGTGAGACGTCGGTGTCAGCGACGTGGCTGGTTTTCTTTTTGTAGTCCGTGATTGTCTGTAGACCCTGCCACATACGTCTCGTGTCTGAGCCGTTGAATTGCGACTCCACTTTGTCTCTATACTGATGTTTTGCCAGTTTAATTGCCTTGCGGAGTGAGTAGCTACACTGTTTGTATTCTGCCATATTCCCAGTCACCTTGCCATGGTTGAATGCGGTGGTACGCACTTTCAGATTTGAGCGAATGCTGCCGTCTATCCATGGTTTCTGGTTAGGGTATGTTTTAATAGTCACAGTGGGCACAACATCACCTATACACTTCCTGATAAACTCAGTCACTGTTTCAGTGTATATATCTAAATTATTTTCGGAAGCTACCCGGAACATATCCCAGTCCGCGTGATCAAAACTATCTTGAAGCGTGGATTCCGATTGGTCAGACCAGCGTTGAATAGTCCTTAGCACGGGTACTTCCTGTTTGAGTTCCTGCCTATAGGAATGGAGAAGCTAAATGGAGTCGTGGTCAGATTTGCCGAAAGGAGGGCAGGGGAGGGCCTTATAACCATCCCGGAAGTTTGAATAGAAATGGCCGAGGCTTTTAGCAGCGCGAGTACAACAGTCGATATGTTGATAGAACTTCGGCAGCCTAGTCCTCAAATTTGCTTTGTTTAAATCCCCGGCTACAATAAATGCAGCCTCAGGATATGTGGTTTCCAGTGTGCATAAGGTCCAGTGAAGTTCTTTGAGGGCTGTCATGGTATCGGCTTGAGGGGGGATATACACGGCCGTGACTATAACCGAATAAAATTATTTGATTGTGAGATATTCTAGGTCGGGTGAACAGAAGGACTCGAGTTCCTCTATGTTACTACAATTACACCACGAGTCGTTAATCATGAAACACACACCTCCGCCCTTCTGCTTCCCGGACAGATATTTATTCCTGTCTGCGATGAACTGAGAACCCATCTGGCTGGACCGATTCCAACAGAATATCCCAAGAGAGCCATGTTTCCGTGAAACAGAGTATGTTACAGGCCTTGATGTCTCTCTGGAAAGAAATCCTTGCCCGTAGCTCGTCGACTTTGTTAACTAAAGATTGAACATTAACGAGTAGAATACTTGGAAGCGGTGGGTGGTGTGCGCGCCTCCTAAGTCGGACCAGCAGGCCGCTCCGAGTGCAAACAAAGGATCTGCTTCGGGAAAGTCATATTCCTGGTCGTAATGTTGGTGAGTAACCGCCGCTCTGATATCCAATAGTTTTTCCCGGCTGTATGTAATGATGCAAAACACTTTCTGAGCTAATAATGTAAAAAATAATAACATAAAAAAAACAAAATACTGCAAAGTTTCCTAAGAGCTGCCATCTTCGTCGGCGCCAGATAGTAGGGTCTTCGCCGGCATTGTTTGGAAGTGTGGCTAGGCCTGGTGCAACCACCTGTTCTTGTCCAGCCAGAGAGCTGTCATCGTCAGTGGAAGTGCATGGCTCGGACTCCTCAGGTTTGCCCTCTTCGCTGCTAGAATCAGCAAACGGGGGCTCTTTGTTCTCGGTGAATGAATGGCCTGTCCTCGGAGGCTTGTCATTCTCCACACCGGCTGATGGACATTGCTGCATGCTGATACATTTCTTCCTGATAGTATCTGTCTCTTAGACATGGTAGCAAATTGTTTCAAATCTCTATAGCTTACTTTTAGCTAAACTTATATCCACTAGTAGTAGCTAGCTAACATTAACAGGCTAGGTTAGGCTACTGCCTTAATCACTAATCGTCTTCATCATACACAAACATAAAAAACAAAACAATCATTTAATTGGCAGATTCATTTTGATTAATGTTTCACAATTGGATAATCCCATATAAACACACACATCACCATAGCTACCAAGGATAGTAGGGCGGCAGCCAATTGTCAAAATGCCGCCCCAAATTCAAGTGCCGGTTGCCTAATCTTGCCTAATGGGAGGGCCGGCCCTGGCTTGAGAGGATCTGCAGAGAAGAATGGGAGAAACTCCCCAAATACAGGTGTGCCAAGCTTGTAGCGTCATACCCAAGAAGACTCGAGGCTGTAATCGCTGCCAAAGTGCTTCAACAAAATACTGAGTAAAGGGTCTGAATACTTATGTCAATGTGATATTTCAGCTTTTAATTTTTATGAACTTTGCTAAAATTTCTAAAACCATGTTTTTGCTTTGTCATTATGGGGTATTTTAGAATAAGTCTTTAACGTAACAAAATGTGGAAGAAGTAAAGGGGTCTGAATACTTTCCGAATGCACTGTAATTCCACTTTGATATTATGGGGTATTGTGTGTAGGCCAGTGACACAAAACCTCTATTTAATACATTTGGAAAAAGTCAAGGGGTGTGAATACTTTCTGAAGGCACTGTAGGTAGCTAACATTGTTGTTTTTAGCAGATCAAGCTTACGTTACTATCCATACAGGCAATGCAGCCTGCTGCGATTCTTATTTGGGAAATCGATCAACTTTAATTTTCAAAAATAGATTTGTCCCTGGATGTTAGGGACACCCCCCCCCCCCAACAACACTAAGTTAGCTAGCTTAGCAACTAGCACGACGGAACAGCTGTTGTTTAGGCGGCCGGTAGTCTAGTGATTAAGAGTGTTGGGCCAGTAACCGAAAGGTCACTGGTTCGAATCTGGAAGGTGGAAATATCTGCTGTTCTGCAAGGCTGATGATGTCAATTAAGGCAGCCCCCTGCAACTCTGAGTGGTTGGGTTAATTGTGGTAGACACAATTCAGTTGTGCAACTGACTCTTTTTTCAAATGCACCGGAAGTTCTTTGGGGTTCCAGGGTTCACACATGCATATAATAGATAGGTTAGCTGACAATGTCACGAAAACGATGTGCACGATTCAATGAGGAATGGACAATGACAAACTGCCATGTGGGGAAACGTAAGTGACTCGTTTCATCTTGTTCGATTTCATGTCAACGCTAATATGGCTCAAATTCGCTAGCTAGCTAACCAACAACTGTAACGATGTATTTGAGAGACAACAAGTGCTCATTGTGCAAATGTATTTCATGTTTTCAATAAACATTGGAGACGGAATATACACTGCTCAAAAAAATTAAGGGAACACTAAAATAACATGAATGAAATAATCTTATTAAATACTTTTTTCTTTACATAGTTGAATGTGCTGACAACAAAATCACACAAAAATTATCAATGGAAATCAAATGTATCAACCCATGGAGGTCTGGATTTGGAGTCACCCTCAAAATTAAAGTGGAAAACCACTCTACAGGCTGATCCAACTTTGATGTAATGTCCTTAAAACAAGTCAAAATGAGGCTCAGTAGTGTGTGTGGCCTCCACGTGCCTGTATGACCTCCCTACAACGCCTGGGCATGCTCCTGGTGAGGTGGCGGATGGTCTCCTGAGGGATCTCCTCCCAGACCTGGACTAAAGCATCCGCCAACTCCTGGACAGTCTGTGGTGCAACGAGGCGTTGGTGGATGGAGCGAGACATGATGTCCCAGATGTGCTAAATTGGATTCAGGTCTGGGGAACGGGCGGGCCAGTCCATAGCATCAATGCCTTCCTCTTGCAGGAACTGCTGACACACTCCAGCCACATGAGGTCTAGCATTGTCTTGCATTAGGAGGAACCCAGGGCCAACCGCACCAGCATATGGTCTCACAAGGGGTCTGAGGATCTCATCTCGGTACCTAATGGCAGTCAGGCTACCTCTGGCGAGCACATGGAGGGCTGTGCGGCCCCCCAAAGAAATGCCACCCCACACCATGACTGACCCACCGCCAAACCGGTCATGCTGGAGGATGTTGCAGGCAGCAGAACGTTCTCCACGGCGTCTCCAGACTCTGTCACATCTGTCACGTGCTCAGTGTGAACCTGCTTTAATCTGTGAAGAGCACAGGGTGCCAGTGGTGAATTTGCCAATCTTAGTGTTCTCTGGCAAATGCCAAACGTCCTGCACGGTGTTGGGCTGTAAGCACAACCCCCACCTGTGGACGTCGGGCCCTCATACCACCCTCATGGAGTCTGTTTCTGACCGTTTGAGCAGACACATGCACATTTGTGGCCTGCTGGAGGTCATTTTGCAGGGCTCTGGCAGTGCTCCTCCTGCTCCTCCTTGCACAAAGGCGGAGGTAGCAGTCCTGCTGCTGGGTTGTTGCCCTCCTACGGCCTCCTCCATGTCTCCTGATGTACTGGCCTGTCTCCTGGTAGCGCCTCCATGCTCTGGACACTACACTGACAGACACAGCAAACCTTCTTCCCACAGCTCGCATTGATGTGCCATCCTGGATGAGCTGCAATTCCTGAGCCACTTGTGTGGGTTGTAGACTCCGTCTCATGCTACCACTAGAGTGAAAGCACCGCCAGCATTCAAAAGTGACCAAAACATCAGCCAGGAAGCATAGGAACTGAGAAGTGGTCTGTGGTCACCAACTGCAAAACCAGTCCTGTTAGGCCTACTGCTGCTAGGTAGCTCTCTCTCTGCTCTTCCCCTCCCCTCTGTTTGTCATTGATTGCAGGAGTGAAGTCTGGTGTGCGGGAGTCAGGGTTCCAGCTGCAGCTCATTCACCATAATCACCTCAGCCCTTTAAGACCCGGTCAAACTTGCCACTCATCGTCAGATCATAGTCAAGACAACCATGTTAGTCTCGCTGCCGACTCAACCTGTCTGTTTTCGCTCTTGTGTTTTTGGCCTGTCTATTTACTTTTTCTCCTGTGCCACAGATATTTGGAACCTGACTCCTGCCTCCGCTTCACTCCTGCCACCACCATCCTGCTCTCCACTATCGGACCTCTCCTTTGGACTCACCACGGACACTAGGACATTACGGTACCACACCTGCCCTGACCTGGATCTGTTACCCTCCCTGTAACCTGGACTTGCTCTTCCCCATTTATTGGAAACCTGGACTATTGAACATTATAATAAACCTGTTAAAACTTCTCTGGCTTGGTGTACTTGTCTGCATTTGGGTTCTATCCAGTTAAATCATAACAGTATGATCTGACCAATATGAACCCAGCAGACAGTAGCTCGGATACCACACCAGAGTGCACTCAAATTTGGACTGCCATAGCCAATCAGGGCATTTTACTTGGCCAACATGATACCCTGTTTAAGACGATTGCTGAGGACAGTCAGGTGCTGCTTAATCAGGTTCAATTACTCACCAATCAAGTGTCTGCCCTTACTACCCCTTCAGCCCAGATCAGAGAGCCCTTTGTTCCTGCTCCAGAGCGCTATGACGGGAACATGGGAACCTGTGGCGATTTTTTGACTCAATGCTCGTTAGTGTTTGAACAACAGCCCCTCACCTACGCCTCAGAAAGAGCCCGTATTGCCTACCTTATCAACTCTACGAGCGGTTCCGCTCGTGCCTGGGGATCCGCGGTCTGGGAGAGTCAGTCGGACATTTGCAACGCTTACGTTGCCTTCACCACTGAGATGAGGAAGGTTTTTGACCACCCCGTACGAGGCAAGGAGGCTGCGAAACGGTTGTTTTCCCTTCAGCAGGGGGCTCGCAGTGTGGCGGAGATGGCAGTGGAGTTTCGGACTTTAGCGGCAGTGAGTGGTTGGAATGACGAGGCATTACAAGGAGTGTTCATCAATGCTTTGTCTGAGACTTTAAAAGATGAATTGGTGTCATATGATGAATCGTCTACGCTGGATAATCTTATTTCACTCACCATCAGGTTGGATAATCGGATTCGGGAGCGCCGCCGGGAGAGGAGTGTTAGTTCCAAGCAACCTGTCTGTCGTCAACAAACTCTTCCCCGCATCTTCCCTACGGAGAAAGCCGGGTCTTCCCGAGTCGATACGAGGAGCACTGAACCCGAAGCCATGGAGGTGGGTCGTGCACGGTTGTCCTCAGAGGAGCGTGCACGTCGTATTCAGGCTCGGGTCTGCCTGTATTGTGGAGAGGCTGGTCATTTCGTTCCTTCCTGCCCAGTTCGTCCGGGAAAAAGGCCGGCTCATCATTAATGGGAGAAGTTTTGGTGAGCCGAGCAGCGGATTCTTCCTCTTCTCCCCGCATTCTGCTCCAGGCATCCCTCCAGTGGCAGTCCCAGAATTTCTCTGTTAGTGCGCTGGTTGACTCTGGTGCTGACGAAAGCTTTTTGGATAGAGAGTGGGCTCAACAAATGGATTTGGAGACTGTTCCTATGGACTGTCCGCTGCAGGCTAAGGGTCTAAATGGACAATTGTTGACCCGTATTACCCATCAGACTGTTCCTGTTTGTCTTAGAGTGTCGGGAAATCATCAGGAGAACATTCAATTCCATATTATCGACTGCCCACAGACCCCCCTGGTCCTTGGTATCCCCTGGCTCATAAGACACAATCCACACATTGATTGGGTGACAGGTAGAATTGTTTCATGGAGCACATTTTGTCATGTGAATTGCTTGTGTTCTGCTCAGACTCCTGCCAGTACTGTGCCTCAACCTCCACTGGAGTCCATGGATCTTTCTGCTGTCCCTGACGTGTATCATGACCTGGCATCCGTTTTC
This sequence comes from Coregonus lavaretus, assembly GCF_964263955.1. Lineage (NCBI taxonomy): Eukaryota > Metazoa > Chordata > Actinopteri > Salmoniformes > Salmonidae > Coregonus > Coregonus lavaretus. The sequence goes on from NC_140020.1 coordinate 33,737,112, forward strand.
TGCAAACACAGAGCTACTTCCCTTCCTCCTCACCGGCCTTACGACTGCGCCATTGACCTCCAGCCAGGAGCCCCGCTCCCCAGCAGTCGCCTGTACAATCTCTCCCGCCCGGAGACGGAGGCTATGGAGAACTACATTCGGGACTCCTTGGGGGCAGGTATTATTCGTCCTTCCTCGTCACCGGTAGGAGCGGGATTCTTTTTTGTTGCTAAAAAGGATAAGACCCTCAGACCCTGTATTGATTACCGTGGACTTAACAACATCACCATTAAGAACAAGTATTCTCTGCCTTTGATTAATTCTGCTTTTCCCCTCCTTCATGGTGCTACCATCTTTACGAAACTGGATCTACGAAATGCGTATCACCTGGTGCGCATTCGTAAAGGTGATGAATGGAAGACTGCCTTCAACACACCCTTGGGACATTTTGAGTATCTGGTCATGCCTTTTGGTTTGTCTAATGCCCCTGCTGTTTTTCAGGCACTCGTGAATGATGTCCTTCGGGACATGTTGAATCGTTTTGTTTTTGTCTATCTGGATGATATCCTGATTTTCTCAGAGTCCTCCCAGGAACATGAACTACATGTGCGCCAGGTGTTGCAAAGGTTGTTGGAGAACAAACTATTTGTGAAGATGGAGAAATGTGAATTTCATGTGTCTGAGACCTCTTTTTTGGGTTACATAATCGCTCAGGGGGAGTTGCGGATGGACCCAGCTAAGATCTCTGCAGTCACGGACTGGCCAGCCCCCTCCACCCGCAAACAACTTCAACGATTCCTGGGGTTTGCGAACTTCTACAGGAGGTTCATCAAGGACTACAGCCGCATTGCGGCACCACTCACCGCTCTCACCTCCATCTCACTACCGTTCGCTTGGAATGAAGGGGCCGAATCAGCGTTCGAAGAACTGAAACATCGCTTCGCCTCGGCTCCCATTCTGATGCAGCCGGACCCAGACCGCCAGTTTGTCGTGGAGGTGGATGCATCCGACACTGGGGTAGGTGCGGTTTTGTCACAACGTTTTCCTGAAGATAACAAACTGCATCCCTGTGCTTTTCTTTCACGGAAGCTTTCTCAGGCAGAGAGGAATTATGATGTTGGCAATCGTGAACTGCTCGCCGTTAAGCTGGCTCTCGAGGAGTGGCGGCATTGGTTGGAGGGGGCGGAACAACCCTTCATCGTTTGGACGGATCACAAGAATCTGGCATACATCCAGTCAGCTAAGCAGCTCAATCCCCGTCAAGCCAGGTGGGCACTATTTTTTGGGAGATTCAATTTCTCTGTCTTACCGTCCTGGGTCACGCAACGTCAAGCCTGACGCCCTGTCTCGTGTTCATTCTGCTGTTGATACTGTTAGTAACCCTGAACCCATCTTGCCTCCTACCTGCAGTATTGCGGCCATTACATGTGACATCGAAGGGATTGTTAGACAGGCTCAACATCATCAAGCTGACCCTGGGAGCGGTCCTCCTAACCGGTTGTTTGTCCCTGAGTCTGTTCGCTCCCAGGTACTTCAGTGGGCTCACTCGTCTCCCCTTACCTGTCACCCTGGAGTTACTCGGACCCTTGACTTTGTGCAACGGAAGTTCTGGTGGCCCAGGATGGAGGCGGACACTCGAGCCTTCATTGCTGCTTGTACGGTCTGTGCACGAAGTAAGAACTCCACCCAGGCCAGCGCTGGTCATCTACGACCTCTGCCAATACCCAGCCGGCCCTGGTCCCACATTGCTTTGGATTTTGTCACTGGACTTCCCCCCTCGTCTGGAAAGACTGTCATTCTTACTGTGATTGATCGTTTTTCTAAGTTTGCTCATTTTTTGGCCCTACCTAAACTGCCCACTGCCAGAGAGACGGCTGATATTTTGGTTGAACATGTGTTCCGCTCTCATGGTCTGCCCACTGATATTGTCTCCGACAGGGGTCCCCAGTTTGTCTCCCAGGTATGGAAAGCTTTCTGTAAAGCTTTGGGCATCACATCCAGCCTGTCCTCTGGATATCACCCCCAGACCAACGGGCAAGCCGAGAGAGCGAACCAGGAGATGGAGACCGCTCTCCGCTGTGTCACAGGGTCTAACCCTGGGTCCTGGAGCTCCATGCTCCCCTGGGTGGAATATGCTCATAACACCTTGACTAACGCTTCCTCTGGTTTGTCTCCCTTTCTGTGTGCTCTGGGTTATCAACCTCCCCTGTTCCCTTCTCAAGAGAGGGAACTGGCGGTACCCTCGGTGCAGTCCCACATGCGCCGCTGCTTCAAGGTCTGGAGGAAGGCCAGGGTAGCTCTGTCCCGAGCTTCGTCGTACATGCAGAGGCAAGCCAACCGTCACCGGTCCCAGGCTCCCGGTTACTCTCCTGGTCAAGAGGTATGGCTTAAGTCACGTGATCTTCCATTGAAAGTAGAATCTAAGAAGATGGCGCCACGTTTTATAGGACCGTTCAAGATACTGTCTATTGTTAACCCCTGCGCGGTTAAGCTACAGCTTCCTGCCTCCCTACGGGTTCATTCCACTTTTCATGTATCCCAGATCAAGCCTGTGTCTGTCAGCCCTCTGTGCCCGCCCTCTCGTCCCCCTCCTCCGCCCAGGATCGTGGGTGGGGGTCCTGTCTACACTGTCCGGCGACTTCTGGATGTTCGCCGCCGGGGTCGTGGTTTCCATTACCTGGTGGATTGGGAGGGTTATGGTCCTGAGGAACGTTCCTGGGTGCCCAGGAGCTTCATTGTGGATCCTGCTCTGGTCCGTGAATTTCATCGGTTACATCCCGATAAACCCTGTCGGCCGCCAGGTGGCGTCCGTAGAGGGGGGGGTACTGTTAGGCCTACTGCTGCTAGGTAGCTCTCTCTCTGCTCTTCCCCTCCCCTCTGTTTGTCATTGATTGCAGGAGTGAAGTCTGGTGTGCGGGAGTCAGGGTTCCAGCTGCAGCTCATTCACCATAATCACCTCAGCCCTTTAAGACCCGGTCAAACTTGCCACTCATCGTCAGATCATAGTCAAGACAACCATGTTAGTCTCGCTGCCGACTCAACCTGTCTGTTTTCGCTCTTGTGTTTTTGGCCTGTCTATTTACTTTTTCTCCTGTGCCACAGATATTTGGAACCTGACTCCTGCCTCCGCTTCACTCCTGCCACCACCATCCTGCTCTCCACTATCGGACCTCTCCTTTGGACTCACCACGGACACTAGGACATTACGGTACCACACCTGCCCTGACCTGGATCTGTTACCCTCCCTGTAACCTGGACTTGCTCTTCCCCATTTATTGGAAACCTGGACTATTGAACATTATAATAAACCTGTTAAAACTTCTCTGGCTTGGTGTACTTGTCTGCATTTGGGTTCTATCCAGTTAAATCATAACAAGTCCTTTATTGGGGGTGTCTTGCTAATTGCCTATAATTTCCACCTGTTGTCTATTCCATTTGGACAACAGCATGTGAAATGTATTGTCAATCAGTGTTGCTTCCTAAGTGGACAGTTTGATTTCACAGAAGTGTTATTGACTTGGAGTTACATTGTGTTGTTTAAGTGTTCCCTTTATTTTTTTGAGCAGTGTAGTTTACATGTTGAAAACAATCTAAGCAACCCTGTCTGTTTTCCCCATAGTTGCGCACGCGTCGGTTTTATTGTTAACAACAAACCCATCTAAGTAAGGGAATTCACTGGGGAGTTGCGACAAGCAATGAGCTTGAGTCTCTGGCACGTAGGGACTTCTCCTTAGATGTGGGGCTGGTTTTGTGGCTGTTGGACTTCCTGAGCCAGAGGTCAAAGTAGGTCCCCACGTGTTGGACATACAGTGAGGGGAAAAAGGTATTTGATCCCCTGCTGATTTTGTACATTTGCCCACTGACAAAGACATGATCAGTCTATAATTTTAATGGTAGGTTTATTTGAACAGTGAGAGACAGAATAACAACAAAAGCATCCAGAAAAACGCATGTCAAAAATGTTCCCTCCACAGCTCCCTCCACAGATTTTCTATGGGATTAAGGTCTGGAGACTGGCTAGGCCACTCCAGGACCTTCATGTGCTTCTTCTTGAGCCACTCCTTTGTTGCCTTGGCCGTGTGTTTTGGGTCATTGTCATGCTGGAATACCCATCCACGACCCATTTTCAATGCCCTGGCTGAGGAAAGGAGGTTCTCACCCAAGAGTTGATAGTACATGGCCCCATCCATCATCCCTTTGATGCGGCGAAGTTGTCCTGTCCCCTTAGCAGAAAAACACCCCCAAAGCATAATGTTTCCACCTCCATGTTTGATGGTGGGGATGGTGTTCTTGGGGTCATAGGCAGCATTCCTCCTCCTCCAAATACGGCGAGTTGAGTTGATGCCAAAGAGCTCGATTTTGGTCTCATCTGACCACAACACTTTCATCCAGTTCTCCTCTGAATCATTCAGATGTTCATTGGCAAACTTCAGACGGGCATGTATATGTGCTTTTTTGAGCAGGGGGACCTTGCGGGCGCTGCAGGATTTCAATCCTTCACGGCGTAGTGTTTTACCAATTGTTTTCTTGGTTACTATGGTCCCAGCTGCCTTGAGATCATTGACAAGATCCTCCCGTGTAGTTCTGGGCTGATTCCTCACCGTTCTCATGATCATTGCAACTCCACGAGGTGAGATCTTGCATGAAGCCCCAGGCAGAGAGAGATTGACAGTTCTTTTGTGTTTCTTCCATTTGCGAATAATCGCACCACCTGTTGTCACCTTCTCGCCAAGCTGCTTGGCGATGGTCTTGTAGCCCATTCCAGCCTTGTGTAGGTCTACAATCTTGTCCCTGACATCCTTGGAGAGCTCTTTGGTCATGGCCATGGTGGAGAGTTTGGAATCTGATTGATTGATTGCTTCTGTGGACAGGTGTCTTTTATACAGGTAACAAGCTGAGATTAGGAGCACTCCCTTGAAGAGTGTGCTCCTAATCTCAGCTCGTTACCTGTATAAAAGACACCTGGGAGCCAGAAATCTTTCTGATTGAGAGGGGATCAAATACTTATTTCCCTAATTAAAATGCAAATCAATTTCTAACATTTTTGACACACGTTTTTCTGGATTTTTTTGTTGTTATTCTGTCTCTCACTGTTCAAATAAACCTACCATTAAAATTATAGACTGATCATTTCTTTGTCAGTGGGCAAACGTACAAAATCAGCAGGGGATCAAATACTTTTTTCCCTCACTGTATAATAATAGTTATTTTTATTGTAATTGTGACAATTATGGGATCATGCCATGTGGGATAACAGGTGGCATATTATTAATAAGAAACTCGGTTTCCTACTATAGGTAGTTGGCTGCAAAGTGATAGCAACATTGTAACTCTGCGATGCAGGGGTTAAAGTAAAATTCCCTTCTGCCTGGTAAGGGACCTCCTATATGTGCACGCGTGCACCAACATTTTTTATGGGCATAATCATAGAATATAATTGGAGCCTATTTCTTCCTATTCCAAAAAATAAGTGGTAAGCCTACATGTTTGACAGACACAATTATGCTATCCATAGATGTCAGTATAGCCAAATACTCCAAAACTGTCGCATGCACTGATTAAATACCTCGGTGCCTGGGAAGGGCTTGGTGTGTTTGGTTAAAACCAGGGCTCGAATTGAGTGAGGGTATCACATACCCTTTGTTAAAGAAAAGGGCAAAAAGGATATCTATTGTTTGCTTTATATTTCAAAATAAATGCATAAAACGTATCCAAATTATATAAAGCGTTCTATAAGGATGCTTAACTCGGTGATGCCTTATGGTAGAAACAAGCTCTGAAAGGCCTGCAAAAGACGTGACTCCAATGCATATGGGGATATATTGATTCCTCTCTATGACATTCTGAAGCTGAGCTGCAGCCTATAATATTCGAGGAGATAAAAAAAATGGAATTTGCTATTCTATCCCTATTACTTTAGCTTTTCTCTTTCTGAAAATAGAAGATGTTTGTTTAAACCCAGGCAGCTTTTAGGGAAGCACTTCTGTTGTTGGGTTATACAACAGCCCAGTAGCCAGCAGTTGAAGCTTACATTTTTCTGCTTCAGTAGAGCTTCTGTCTGGGTGGAAAGGTAACTTTTGAAAGTGCCATGCTTAGATTCATAAGGATGTCTATGATGTAATTATTTGCAAACAGCGTTGCAAACAAGACACTCTGGTTTGACATTGAGAAACATGGGGGCAGATTATTTTCACGCCTAGGGCGGCAGAATGTCCAGGGCCGGCCCTGTCTCAAGCTCTGTCAGGTTGGATGGGGAGCGTCGCTGCACAGCTATTTTCAGGTCTCTCCAGAGATGTTAGATCGGGTTCAAGTCCGGGCTCTGGCTGGGCCACTCAAGGACATTCAGAGACTTGTCCCAAAGCACTCCTGCGTTGTCTTGGCTGTGTCATTGTCCTGTTGGAAGGTGAACCTTCGCCCCAGTCTGAGGTCCTGAGCGCTCTGGAGCAGGTTTTCATCAACGATTTCTTTGTACTTTGCTCCGTTAATCTTTGCCTCGATCCTGAGTCCCTGCCGCAGAAAAACATCCCCAAAGCAAGTTTCTGCCACCACCATGCTTCACCGTAGGGATCGTGACGCTTGGAATTCATGCCAATTCAGGTTCAATCTTGGTTTCATCAGACCAGAGAATCTTGTTTCTCATGGTCTGAGAGTCCTTTAGGTGCCTTTTGGCAAACTCCAAGCGGGCTGTCATGTGCCTTTTACTGAGGAGTGGCTACCGTCTGGCCAATCTACCATAAAGGCCTGATTGGTGGAGTGCTGCAGAGATAGTTGTCCTTCTGGAAGGTTCTCCCATCTCCACAGAGAAACTCTGGAGCTCTGTCAAAGTGACCATCGGGTTCTTGGTCACATCCCTGACCAAAGCCTAGGAAGAGTCTTGGTGGTTCCAAACTTCTTCCATCTAAGAATGATGGAGGCCACTGTGTTCTTGGGGACCTTCAATGCTGCAGAAATGTTTTGGTACCCTTCCCAAGATCTGTGCCTCGACACAATCCTGTCTTGGAGCTCTACGGACAATTCCTTCGACCTCAAAGCTTGTTTTTTGCTCTGACATGCACCGTCAGCTGTGGAACCTTATATAGACAGGTGTGTGCCTTTCCAAATCATGTCCAATCAATTGAAGTTACCACAGGTGGACTCAAATCAAGTTCTAGAATCATCTCATGGATGATCAATGGAAACAGGATGCACCTGAGCTCAATTTCGAGTCTCATAGCAAAGGGTCTAAATACTTATGTAAATAAGGTATTTCTGTTTTAAAAATTTTATAAATTTGCAAACATTTCTAAAAACCTGTTTTCGCTTTGTCATTATGGGGTATTGTGTGTAGATTGATGAGGGAAAACAATTATTTAATCCATTTTAGAATAAGGCTGTAACGTAACAAAATGAAGGGGTCTGAATACTTTCCGAATGCAGCCCATGTAAAAGTGACTCTTCACTGTGGTCACTCTCAGGGCATTTTTCGCCACTATCCGTGTTCTACCCTTTTGGTTACAGTGGATATGAGATTATTTATGGCATGCAGGCCCAATGCAGACATATGATGGGATTAGTATTGGCCTGGTGGGCATGTCCAATGCACTTGTACGTGTGCCTTGTCATTTCTATACTGAAACAGGATTATCAAATCCTCACACATTGTTTACATTTTGTTGAGATGTTTTCTCCATTTGAAATGGTACTATTAGAAATAGGAAAAGCACTCACACATCTGAGAACCTATGTGTGTGGGAATCATTTGCTAATAACTTGAAAGAAAATAGGCTGATACTGGCAAGATCAGTGTGTGGGTATTTGTTTTTCATTAGACAATGAATGAGGCGAACCAGATTTGACTTCTACAGCTATTGTACATGCCGTCATGAAATTGATTAGTACAAGCCCTACCCTTGTAATGAAGGTAAGCCATAAGGATGACATGCACAGGAGAGAGACATTATTAGCAAATATCACTATCAAGAGGATGTGCCGAAAGTAATATTTTATGGTTCAAATGATTTAATTTCAAAATACATGTGGCTTGAAATAAAGTTCTAATTTGTTTGCTTCATGTAATGTATCATCCCGGTGTAATATACAGTGTCTTCGGAAAGTATTCAGACCCCTTGACTTTTTCCACATTTTGTTACGTTACAGCCTTATTCTAAAATTGATTAAATAAATAAAAATCCTCAGCAATCTACACACAATACCCCATAATGACAAAGCGAAAACAATTATTATGACATTTTTGCACATTTATTACAAATAAAAAACAGAAATACCTTATTCACATAAGTATTCAGCCCCTTTGCTATGAGACTCAAAATTGAGCTCAGGTGCATCCTGTTTCCATTGATCATCCTTGAGATGTTTCTACAACTTGAATGGACATGATTTGGAAAGGCACACACCTGTCTATATAAGTTCCCCCAGTTGACAGTGCATGTCAGAGCAAAAACCAAGCCATGAGGTCGAAGGAATTGTCCGTAGAGCTCCTAGACAGGATTGTGTCGAGGCACAGGGTTGGATCAAGAAATACGAACTTGTCATTTTGTACAAGCTAGCCAATTAGCTAGCTAGCAATTATGGCGCTGCAGGACCGGATGTTTACCGGGGAACCTCTTGGTTGCGCGTGCAAATAGAACATGTTATTGTTTTGACAGTTGAAAAGGTCTATACCCACATTTTCAGTCGCATTATGCTTTTACCACATGTAGGCCAAATGATTTGCATGATATTGATCCAAATGAACCCTGACTTGTTGTAAGGTAGGCCTACTGTATTTTTATATTCGTATGAGAGGGTTAGTAGGCCTAATCGTACATTTTTGATAGGCTAACATTACTTGAAGACATGCTGTTAGCAAGTCTGTGCTTTTGTCTTGAAGCTAAAATGTAATATGTAGCATACAGATGAGAAAATAACCCCTTTATTGTCTGCACATACTTATGAATTGTTGCATTATTCAAGATTGTAATGTGGTTTGGTTCCAATTTTGAAATGTGTAATATGGTTAAGATGAAAAGGCACTTGCATACTTGAAGCATGCTGGCTAGTGGCTATACTGGGATATTTCATAAGGATACAGTGGGGAGAACAAGTATTTGATACACTGCTGATTTTGCAGGTTTTACTACTTACAAAGCATGTAGAGGTCTGTAATTTTTATCATAGGTACACTTCAACTGTGAGAGACGGAATCTAAAACAAAAATCCAGAAAATCACATTGTATGATTTTTAAGTAATTCATTTGCATTTTATTGCATGACATAAGTATTTGATACATCAGAAAAGCAGAACTTAATATTTGGTACAGAAACCTTTGTTTGCAATTACAGAGATCATATGTTTCCTGTAGGTCTTGACCAGGTTTGCACACACTGCAGCAGGGATTTAGGCCCACTCCTCCATACAGACCTTTCGGGGCTGTCGCTGGGCAATACGGACTTTCAGCTCCCTCCAAAGATTTTCTATTGGGTTCAGGTCGGGAGACTGGCTAGGCCACTCCAGGATCTTGAAATGCTTCTTACGGAGCCACTCCTTAGTTGCCCTGGCTGTGTGTTTCGGGTTGTTGTCATGCTGGAAGACCCAGACACGACCCATCTTCAATGCTCTTACTGAGGGAAGGAGGTTGTTGGCCAAGATCTCGCGATACATGGCCCCATCCATCCTCCCCTCAATACGGTGCAGTCGTCCTGTCCCCTTTGCAGAAAAGCATCCCCAAAGAATGATGTTTCCACCTCCATGCTTCACGGTTGGGATGGTGTTCTTGGGGTTGTACTCATCCTTCTTCTTCCTCCAAACACAGCGAGTGGAGTTTAGACCAAAAAGCTATATTTTTGTCTCATCAGACCACATGACCTTCTCCCATTCCTCCTCTGGATCATCCAGATGGTCATTGGCAAATTTCAGATGGGCCTGGACATGCGCTGGCTTGAGCAGGGGGACCTTGCGTGCGCTGCAGGATTTTAATCCATGACGGCGTAATGTGTTACTAATGGTTTTCTTTGAGACTGTGGTCCCAGCTCTCTTCAGGTCATTGACCAGGTCCTGCCGTGTAGTTCTGGGCTGATCCCTCACCTTCCTCATGATCATTGATGCCCCACGAGGTGAGATCTTGCAAGGAGCCCCAGACCGAGGGTGATTGACCGTCATCTTGAACTTCTTCCATTTTCTAATAATTGCACCAACAGTTGTTGCCTTCTCACCAAGCTGCTTGCCTATTGTCCTGTAGCCCATCCCAGCCTTGTGCAGGTCTACAATTTTATCCCTGATGTCCTTACACAGCTCTCTGGTCTTGGCCATTGTGGAGAGGTTGGAGTCTGTTTGATTGAGTGTGTAGACAGGTGTCTTTTACATTTTACATTTACATTTACATTTACGTCATTTAGCAGACGCTCTTATCCAGAGCGACTTCCAGGAGCAATTAGGGTTAAGTGCCTTGCTTAAGGGCACATCGACAGATTTTTCACCTAGTCGGCTCGGGGATTAGAACCAGCGACGTTTCGGTTACTGGCACAACGCTCTTACCCACTAAGCTACCTGCCGCCCGTAACGAGTTCAAACAGGTAACGAGTTCAAACAGGTAACGAGTTCAAACAGGTGCAGTTAATACAGGTAATGAGTGGAGAACAGTAGGGCTTCTTAAATAAAAACTAACAGGTCTGTGAGAGACGGAATTCTTACTGGTTGGTAGGTGATCAAATACTTATGTCATGCAATAAAATGCAAATTAATTACTTAAAAATCATACAATGTGATTTTCTGGATTTTTGTTTTAGATTCCGTCTCTCACAGTTGAAGTGTACCTATGATAAAAATTACAGACCTCTACATGCTTTGTAAGTAGGAAAACCTGCAAAATCAGCAGTGTATCAAATACTTGTTCTCCCCACCGTATTTATGGTAAATGCCAGTTGCCGAAACCTCTTGCGGAACATGACGTTCTGTTACTAATGTGAATTGAAAAGTGAACGTAGCTAGCCTACATATTATGTAAATTGAAATGTCGTTGCGCTGCCTCTCCTTCAACTTTCGTCAGTGAGAAAAGCCTCTATGTCTTTCTTCCTACCTTGGAACCTATTCTCACTAGGAGAGATTGCCTAGACACTCACCTGCAAGGGTTGGAACCGGTTCAGTGAAAAGAAACAAAAACCAGAAAATAACGAAATTATTTGAGGAACAGAACTGAAAGCAATAGGGATCTATCTATACTGTTCCGGAACAGAACCATTCATTTAAAAGCATGGGAACTGGTTAATAATGTTATTTTACGTTCCAGTAAAAAAAAATTTCAGTCCTTCAAACAAGTGGGACTGGTTTTTTACTTGTCCAATAGCTAAAAATACTTGTCAGAAACGGAAGATGCTGTAGTAGTAAAACAATTACTATTGACAGATGTGATTGTTATTGTTATATTTTTAATAACAGTGGACAACCCTTGACTCTCCAATGATATGGAAACTATAACAAACTGAATCTGAATACAATAAAGTACACCAGTGACATCAGTGGCATTTTCCCTTGTGGGGCAGAATTGATTAATTACTGTATAATACTGAATAGAATAATAACCTATGCCAATCTATGTCAGGCTAATTAAAGCTGCCCGTTACCATAGCGACATACATAGATAAAGAGATACATCTCTGAAACGCAGATATCAAAATGTCCCCAAACGTTTTCTGCAACACCCCAAATTGACAATTAAAAAGGCAGGGGACCCAACTTGAAAAAAATATATTCCCTTAACGCTGGCTGTGTGTTCATATTCTATTCAATGTCTTGCAGGCTGTCCCAACACAAAATAATAACATGAAAGCAAGTTCTCATAGTATAAATGTTCTCATAGACAAAGCCTATTCCCCCTCAGGAGACTGAAAAGATTTGGCATGGGTCCTCAGATCCTCAAAAAATTCTACAGCTACACCATCGAGAGCATCCTGACTGGTTGCATCACCGCCTGGTATGGCAACTGCTTGGCCTCCGACCACAAGGCACTACAGAGGGTAGTGCGTACGGCCCAGTACATCACTGGGGCCAAGCTTCCTGCCATCCAGGACCTCTATACCAGGCGGTGTCAGAGGAAGGCCCTCAAAATTGTCAAAGACTCCAGCCACCCTAGTCATAGACTGTTCTCCCTGCTACCGCACGGCAAGCGGTACCGGAGTGCCGGGTCTAGGTCCAAAAGACTTCTCAACAGCTTTTACCCCCAAGCCATAAGACTCCTGAACAGCTAATCATGGCTACCCGGACTATTTGCACTGCCCCCCCACCCCATCCTTTTTACGCTGCTGCTACTCTGTTAATTATTTATGCATAGTCACTTTAACTCTACCCACATGTACATATTACTTCAACTATCTCAACTAGCCGGTGCCCCCGCACATTGACTCTGCACCGGTACCCCCCTGTATATATAGCCTCCCTACTGTTCTTTTATTTTACTTCTGCTCTTTTTTTCTCAACACTTTTTTTGTTGTTGTTTTATTTTTACTTTTTTTGTTAAAATAAATGCACTGTTGGTTAAGGGATGTAAGTAAGCATTTCACTGTAATGTCTGCACCTGTTGTATTCGGCGCATGTGACCAATAAAATTTGATTTGATTTGATTTGTTAATTGACACTAAAAGGTTGTATTCTATAACCACCAGTGGAGGCTCCTCAGAGGAGGAAGGGGAGGACCATCCACCTCAGTGAATTTCATTATTTTTTTTTATAGTGAAACATTAAAAAAGTTACTATTTTTAGATAAAACTATACTAAATATATTCACGTCACCAAATAATTGATTAAACCACACTGTTTTGCAATGAAGGTCTACAGTAGCCTCAACAGCACTCTGTAGGGTGTAGCCGGAGGACAGCTAGCTTCCGTCCTCCTCTGGGTACTCAAATAGGCTACATGTAATATTAAACAGCATATACATACTGTAAATAGGCCAGGAGCCAGACAGGGAGCCTTAGAAGTAATGAAAATGAATTACTTAGTCTATATTATTTATATTATTTCAAGTGCGACACAATAGGCTGGTAGGGACATAAACCATTCAGCATTTAAACAACATTTCGTTGTATTAAATCATTACAGTCTATAAATTGTGCATTTAGGCTGTGACTTACTTAGAATTAAATACAAATTAAATGAAAAATTACTGATTAGTGCCTTTGAATTCATTTTTAAAATTCATTTTTAGAAACACAAGTTTGGCCAGTCTGTGGCTTCAGGCTCATACGATGGTGCCTGGAGAGCAGGCCAGCAGCGGAGAATATCCTCTCCTCACTTGCAAAGCTCTTGTCACGCTGGGCAGAGATGCAGAGTCGTTTTTAATTTTTCTATAGGTAGGCCTGAAGGTTTTTAGGCAAAATAACCCAATCAAAACTGACATTTCCTTGAACATGGCCTATTGGGCCAAAATCAATTATGGCCTATTGTATGGATAATAGAACAAAAATTTACGAAACGTTTAAGAGATCTGATTTTTTGTTTATAAATACTTTGCTACAATGACACACTTAGGTATCTACCCACCACATTCCTTTCTTTTAGCATGTGCACATAGTAAGTACTGTCACGACTTCCTCCGAAGCTGCCTCCCCTCCTTGTTCGGGCAGGCTTCGGCGTTTGTCGTCACCGGCCTTCTAGCCACTGCCGCTCCATATCTCATCATTCCATTTGTCTTGTCTTGTCAATTACACACACCTGGTTCATATTCCACTCATTAGTATGTGTTTAAGTGTTCCCTCTGCCCCCTTGTCCCTGGGTGATTGTTCATTGTGAGGATTAGTAGCTCGGTTGAGCTTGTATTGCCGGGGTATTTTCCCCGTGTGCATGTTTGTTCCAGTGCGCCTGTTTTGCGCACTGGACTGGTTACGCTGGATTACGGAATAAACTCTGTATACTGTGATTCACCCTCCTGCGCCTGACTCCTTCAAATCACGCATCACAGAATCACCCACGCACTATGGAGTCAGCAGGAGAGGAGCGCATGCCTGGAGTCGTGGCACGGGTCCAGGAGCATTCAAAATTCCTAGCCAGCTTGGGAGAAGCGATGGATCAGGTTCTCCAGGTTGTCCAACGCCTGGAGAGGAGAGGACCCAATCTGTCGAGACCAGCTGGGCAACCGGATTCAGCCACCCACACCCCAGCACCCAGAGGGATCCATATATCCCGACCACGGGAGTTCGACGGGACAGCTGCTCTCTGCCAGGGATTCCTGGATTTCATTATTTCTATCTCCTCATTTGAATTCCAAGCTGTCACAGTCACTAGCCCAATCAAGCTTAACATCCTTGTCATTTATCGCCCTCCAGGTTCCCTTGAAGAGTTCATCAATGAGCTTGACGCCTTGATAAGTTCCTTTACTGAGGATGGCTCACCCCTCACAGTTCTGGGTGACTTTAACTTCCCTACGTCTGCCTTTGACTCATTTCTCTCTGCCTCCTTCTTTCCACTCCTTTCCTCTTTTGACCTCACCCTCTCACCGTCCCCCCCTACTCACAAGGCAGGCAATACGCTTGACCTCACCTTTACTAGATGCTGTTCTTCTACTAATCTCACTGCAACTCCCCTCCAAGTCTCCGACCACTACTTTGTATCCTTTTCTCTCTCGCTCTCCTCCAACACTACTCACTCTGCCCCTACTCTGATGGTAATGTGCCGTTGCAACCTTCCCTCTCTCGCTCACGCTACTCTATCCTCTTCCATCCTATCATCTCTTCCCTCTGCTCAATCCTTCTCCCTCCTATCTCCTGATTCTGCCTCCTCAACCCTCCTCTCCTCCCTTTCTGCATCTTTTGACTCTCTATGTCCCCTATCCTCCCGGCCAGCTCGGTCCTCCCCTCCTGCTCCGTGGCTTGACGACTCATTGCGAGCTCACAGAAGAGGGCTCCGGGCAGCCGAGCGGAAATGGAGGAAAACTAGACTCCCTGCGGACCTGTCATCTTTTCACTCCCTCCTCTCTACATTATCTTCCTCTGTTTCCGCTGCTAAAGCCACTTTCTACCACTCTAAATTTCAAGCCTCTGCCTCTAACCCTAGGAAGCTCTTTGCCACCTTCTCCTCCCTGCTGAATCCCCCTCCTCCCCCTCCCTCATCCCTCTCTGTGGATGACTTTGTCAACCATTCTGAAAAGAAGGTTGACGACATCCGATCCTCATTTATTAAGTCAAATGACACCGTTGGTCCTGCTCACACTGCCCTACCCTATGCTTTGACTTCTTTCTCCCCTCTCTCTCCAGATTAAATCTTGCGACTTGTGATGGCCGGCCGCCCAACAACCTGCCCGCTTGAACCTATCCCCTCCTCTCTTCTCCAGACCATTTCCGGAGACCTTCTCCCTTACCTCACCTTGCTCCTCAACTCATCCTTGACTGCTGGCCATGTCCCTTCCGTCTTCAAGAGAGCGAGAGTTGCACCCCTCCTCAAAAAACCTACACTCAATCCCTCCGATGTCAACAACTACAGACCAGTATCCCTTCTTTCTTTTCTCTCCAAAACTCTTGAGTGTGCCATCTCTAGTCAACTCTCCTGCTATCTCTCTCAGAATGACCTTCTTGATCCAAACCAGTCAGGTTTCAAGACTGGTCATTCAACTGAGACTGCTCTTCTCTGTGTCACGGAGGGTCTCCGCACTGCTAAAGCTAACTCTCTCTCCTCTGCTCTTATCCTTCTAGACCTATCCGCTGCCTTTGATACTGTGAACCATCAGATCCTCCTCTCCACCCTCTCCGAGTTGGGCATCTCCGGCGCTGCTCACTCTTGGATTGCGTCCTACCTGACAGGTCGCTCCTACCAGGTGGCGTGGCGAGAATCTGTCTCCGCACCATGTGCTCTCACCACTGGTGTCCCCCAGGGCTCAGTTCTAGGCCCTCTCCTATTCTCTCTATACACCAAGTCACTTGGCTCTGTCATATCCTCACATGGTCTCTCCTATCATTGCTACGCAGACGACACACAATTCATTTTCTCCTTTCCCCCTTCTGATAACCAGGTGGCGAATCGCATCTCTGATTGTCTGGCAGACATATCAGTGTGGATGTCAGATCACCACCTCAAGCTGAACCTCGGCAAGATGGAGCTGCTCTTCCTCCCGGGGAAGGACTGCCCGCTCCATGATCTCGCCATCATGGTTGACAACTCCATTGTGTCCTCCTCCCAGAGTGCAAAGAACCTTGGCGTGAACCTGGACAATACCCTGTCGTTCTCCGCTAACATCAAAGCGGTGACCTGATCCTGCAGGTTCATGCTCTACAACATTCGCAGAGTACGACCCTACCTTACACAGAAAGCGGCACAGGTCCTAATCCAGGCACTTGTCATCTCCCGTCTGGATTACTGCAACTCGCTGTTGGCTGGGCTCCCTGCCTGTGCCATTAAATCCCTTCATCTTATCCAGAACGCTGCAGCCCGTCTGGTGTTCAACCTTCCCAAGTTCTCTCATGTCACCCCGCTCCTCCGCACACTCCACTGGCTTCCAGTTGAGGATCACATCTACTACAAGACCATGGTGCTTGCCTACGGAGCTGTGAGGGGAACGGCACCTCCTTACCTTCAGGCTCTGATCAGACCCTACACCCAAACGAGGGCACCTCTGGCCTGCTAGCTCCCCTACCTCTACGGAAGCACAGTTCCCGCTCAGCCCAGTCAAAGCAATTCGCTGCTCTGGCACCCCAATGGTGGAACAAACTCCCCCACGATGCCAGGACAGCGGAGTCACTGACCACCTTCCGGAGACACTTGAAACCCTAACTCTTTAAGGAATACCTGGAATAGTATAAAGTAATCCTTCTTCCCCCACCCCCCATAAAAAAAATAGCGGTTGTCCTACTTGCTATCATAAGTTGAATGCACTATTTTGTAAGTCGCTCTGGATAAGAGCGTCTGCTAAATGATGTAAATGTAAATGTAAATTCCTCCTCCAACTGGAGCTCTACTTCTCCAGCATCAGGCCGGCCCATTGGAGCTGGAGAAAGTGTCCGCCCTTGTCTCCTACCTCTCGGGGAAAGCCCTGGAATGGGCCAACGCGGTCTGGAATGAAGGAGGAGCCGCGTTGGACAACTACGGGGAGTTCGCTCGCCTCTTTCGGGCTGTCTTCGATCACCCGCCCGAAGGTCGAGAGGCGGGCGAGCGGCTGGTCCACCTGAGGCAGGGGACGAGGACTGCACAGGACTTTGCCTTGGAGTTTCGGATTCTAGCAGCTGGGTCTGGGTTGAACGAGCGGGCCCTTATCGACCACTTCCGGTGCCATCTGCGGGAGGACGTCCGAAGGGAGCTAGCCTGCCGGGACACAATGTTTTCCTTCACATAACTGGTGGACATGGCCATCCGTTTGGACAACCTGCCAGAGGACGTCCTGGAGGGGGTCTGCCCGTTCCAACCCCGGCCGACTCGCATCACGAGCTGATGGTGCTGGGTGGAGCCGCGATCCAAGAGAGTGGAGGACGACAGCGCCAGTGTCACTCTCGTGGCACGAAGGGACATTGCACAATGTCGTCAGTGTTCTTTTGGGTCTAGAGGCGGCAGGCAGGGTACTCTTACATCACCCCAGGTATCGAACACACATAATTGTTCAGAGCCCTCTGCTGCGCTCTGTACCCTACCCATCCACTTTCCTGATCACATTGTAGTTCCCCAGTGTAAGGCGATAGTCGATTCAGGCACAGCTGGGAACTTTATGGACAGGGCATTCTCACACAGTCTAGGCATTTCATTGGTTCCCCTATCCATTCCACTCCCCATCAGAGCACTTGACAGTCGACCATTAGGGTCCGGGTTTGTTAGGGAAGTTACCACACCAATCACCATGGTTACTCACGAGACTCATTGTGAGCAAGTCTCGTTTTTTAACATTGAGTCTCCTGCTTTCCCTGTGGTACTAGGTATCCCTTGGTTAGCACTCATCAACCCCACATTCTCATGACCGTAGAGGGTTCTCATGGGGTGGTCGCGAGAGTGTCAGGGTAGGTGTCTCTGTGTTTCCGTTGGTGCAACCACGGTGGAAAGGTCAGACAGTACCTCCACCGTGCACATTCCTCCCGAATACCTCGATTTGGCACACACGTTTTCCAAAACACAGGCGACCAAGTTACCACCTCATTGGGTGGGGGATTGCGCGATAAACCTGCGGGTAGACGCTGTGCCTCCCAGGAGTCATGTGTATCCCCTGTCACAGGCTGAAACGGAGGCTATGGAAACATACGTCACCGAGTCCCTGCACCAGGGGTTTATACGTCCCTCCACTTCACCCGCCTCCTCAAGTTTATTTTCTGTGAAGAAGAAAGACAGCAGCCCTTGCATTGATTATCGATCACTGAACAAGGAGACAATATGATTTATTTATCCTCTCCCCCTCATTCCTTCAGTGATCGAGTCAATGCATGGGGCGCGCTTATTCACCAAATTAGATCTCCAGAGTGCGTACAACCTGGTGCGTGTCCGAGAGGAGGACGAGTGGAAGACAGCATTCAGCACAACCACGGGGCATTATGAATACCTGGTGATGCCCTACGGTTTGATGAATGCTACATTCATCTTCCAGTCCTTTGTGAACGAGGTGTTTCGGGACATGCTTGGTTGCGGTGTAGTGGTCTACATCGATGACATTCTGGTGTATTCCACTACGCGTGCCGAGCATGTGTCCCTGGTTCGCAAAGTGCTGGCCCGACTGTTGGAAAATGACCTTTATGCCAAAAAATGACATTTTTTTCCAGCAGTCCGTCTCCTTCCTCGGATACCGCATTACCACCTCAGGTGTGGAGATGGAGGGAGATCGCATTTCAGCCGGGCGTAATTGGCCGACTCCAACCACGGTTAAGGAGGAGCAGCACTTTATTGGCTTCGCAATCTACTATCGGAGGTTTACCAGGGTTTTGGCAAGGTCGCAGCTCCCATTACATCTCTGTTGAAGGGTGGGCTGTCCTGGCTCCGCTGGTCTGCTGAGGCTGACAGGGCCTTCAGTAACCTGAGGGGTCTGTTCACCTCAGCCCCAGTACTGGCCCACCCCGATCCATCACTACCGTTCGTAGTGGAGGTGGATGCGTCCGAGGTAGGGAATTTTTTACTCCATGACAGTAGCTAAAGCAAGGGGCTATAGCAGCATACAAGTAGACTACAAATGCATGCTGGGCCGGGGATGCCCTGAGCCTGTGAAGTGAGCGCTACTACATAAAAAAAGTTAACTCAAAAGCTTGTATGCAGAAAATACACGAACAACTAGTTACCACAGTGTTACCATGTTATTATCCCTCTCGAAAGTACGTAATGTCATGATTCCAAAGCTATATGATATTACAGAGAACAAGTTCATTATCTCACAACTCTGAAAAGATTTGTAATGTTGTACTTGTTGTTGATGAAATTCATGATAATGTTGGGTTTTTCAGCTAGCGCCCAGTTGACTTACATTCACTCCTTGAAGGAGAGCTCTCCTTGTCCAAGAATTGCCCAGAATGCACCGCGCAGGCCATTGACGACACATGGGCAACATACACATTGGCCGTTAATATGATTCCAAAGGAGTTTCCCATCTCCCCAAAAGTATCTCTGGTTAGACGTAGTTTCGCGAGCCAATGCTAACTAGCGTTAGCGCAATAACACTAGTTAAAAATTGCGCTGACGCTAGTTATCAACTACCTTCAAACTGCACGCAGACCTAAAAATGTTATCCACAAGTTCATCTGACTGATAAAGGGCTTCATTGCCAAAATCCCGAACTCTCCCTGCATAGCTAGCATTAGCTGATCAATGTAACCTGTTGGTGGCTAATTGACTGGCAACTAACGTTAGCCTGCCTTCTATGCTAATTTTAGCTAGCTAACTTGGCTGTACAGCTAGCCAGCCTTTGAACCTGTCAGTCGGTAACGGGCTACTAAGATCAACATTCGCTAGAACAGTTTTAACTATTTTGATTAACTTCCGTGTCTGCAATACCGGGGAAATCCTGACATGTTGAGCAGTACATGACATCTCCCTCTGTATCGACATGTCGAACCCATGGAAACACATCTTTCCAGGTCAGAATAATTTTTGGTATTTTTCCTCGTATGCTGCCTTTTTAGCAGCTGGTTCAAGGTTTTGGTAGTGGTGGTGGACGATGGGGTGCTTTCCTGATGCCTGGCCAGCTTGCGGTGCTTGTAGAAACATATTTTTTTAGACAGCTATCTCCCACTCGCCATCTCCCAGAGATAACACCGGCAAGAGAGTAGACTACACACATTTGAAAACTGAGGTAAAACCGCGGGACACATGACGAAAGAGAGACTTCAGACAAGCCACCCCAACTCGCATTTAAATTCATTTTGCCCAATCTCTCTTTAGGCTACTTGCAGCGTACTGACAGATAGACAAGTGTCTGTGCGCACACAAACTTGTTTGCTAGCTAGCTAGATAGCTAGCTAACATTTCCTCTGGTCCAACGTTAAACCAACTCGGAAGTTCAAAGACATTCAAAGTTCCTCCATAGAAGCCGCTCCTCCATTGGTATAATTCTGTGGCCCTAATTCCTTTTTCCTCCCACAAAAAATGTCAATTGCGTCTCGCACCCTATACTGGTTACTTAAGTCAGATTTTGATATATTTGGCTGTTTTCGCTGCATAACATTTAGAAGCTGTCCCTTTTCAGGTTTAGAAGAAGTGACTGCTAACTCCCGTTTGTATAAACTGGTTTCTTATAGCTAGCATACAGAAATCGGTGGTCATTTTTTAACTGTAATGCAGTTGATTGGTGACTATGAAATGAACATGTGTTGGGGTTGACATCCATACAAGCATTAAACTCCAATTCTTACCTCAACATAATGTGAAATACACATACAGTTGAAGTCGGAAGTTTACATACACCTTAGCCAAATACATTTAAACTCAGTTAATTCCTGACATTTAATCCTAGTAAAAGTTATGTGTCTTAGGTCAGTTAGGATCACCACTTTATTTTAAGAATGTGAAATGTCAGAATAATAGTAGAGAGAATGATTTATTTCAGCTTTTATTTATTTCATCACATTCCCAGTGGGTCAGAAGTTTACATACACTCAATTAGTATTTGGTAGCATTGCTTTTAAATTGTTTAACTTGGGTCAAATGCTTCGGGTAGCCTTACACAAGCTTCACACAATAAGTTGGGTGAATTTTGGCCCATTCCTCCTGACAGAGCTGGTGTAACTGAGTCAGGTTTGTAGGCCTCCTTGCTCGCACACACTTTTTCAGTTCCGCCCACTAATTTTCTATGGGATTGAGGTCAGGGCTTTGTGATGGCCACTCCAATACCTTGACTTTGTTGTCCTTAAGCCAATTTGCCACAACTTTGGAAGTATGCTTGGGGTCATTGTCCATTTGGAAGACCCATTTGCGACCAAGCTTTAACTTACTGACTGATGTCTTGAGATGTTGCGTCAATATATCCACATAATTGTCCTTCCTCATGATGCCATCTATTTTGTGAAGTGCACCAGTCCCTCCTGCAGCAAAGCACCCCCACAGCATGATGCTGCCACCCCCGTGCAAGCATTCCCCCTTTTTCTTCCAAACATAACGATGGTCATTATGGCCAAACAGTTCTATTTTTGTTTCATCAGACCAGAGGACATTTCTCTAAAAAGTACGATCTTTATCCCCATGTGCAGTTTCAAACCGTAGTCTGGCTTTTTGATGGTGGTTTTGGAGCAGTGGCTTCTTCCTTACTGAGCGGCCTTTCAGGTTATGTCGAGATAGGACTCGTTTTACTGTGGATATAGATACTTTTGTACCTGTTTCCTCCAGCATCTTCACAAGGTCCTTTGCTGTTGTTCTGGGATTGATTTGCACTTTTCGCACCAAAGTACGTTCATCTCTAGGAGACAGAACGCGTCTTCTTCCTGAGCGGTATGACGACTGCGTGGTCCCATGGTGTTTATACTTGCATACTATTGTTTGTACAGATGAACGTGGTACCTTCAGGCGTTTGGAAATTGCTCCCAAGGATGAACCAGACTTGTGGAGGTCTACAATTTTTTGGCTGATTTCTTTTGATTTTCCGATGATGTCAATCAAAGAGGCACTGAGTTTGAAGGTAGACCTTGAAATACACCCACCTTGAAATACATGTCAATTAGCCTTTCAGAAGCTTCTAAAGCCATTACATCATTTTCTGGAATTTACCAAGCTGTTTAAAGGCACGGTCAACTTAGTGTATGTAAACTTCTGACCCACTGGAATTGTGATACAGTGAATTATAAGTGAAATAATCTGTCTGTAAACAATTGTTGGAAAAATGACTTGTGTCATGCACAAAGTAGATGTCCTAAATGACTTGCCAAAACTATAGTTTGTTAACAAGAAATGTGTGGAGTGGTTGAAAAACGAGTTTTAATGACTCCAACCTAAGTTTATGTAAACTTCCGACTTCCACTGTATAAACAGTAGCCTAAATGTAGCCAGATTTTGCTGGGGGGCAATGAGATTCATGATCTTTCCCCTACACGTTTCCATGGTAATTCCATTGTTTTGGTCGAGTTTGATTGACCTCTTTATCGCATCTATTAGTGAAGTAATTTAATGTTGACTAAATAAAAAAATAAAAGATTCAAAGGTTTAAAAAGGAACGATCGAAACCGTTACTTTTTTGGTGTTTGAAGCAGTTCAGAACTTTATTTTGCTCGTCGGAACAGTGTAACAGAATGAAAAATAAATAAAAAATAAATGAAACGATTGGAAAATAGTTTTGGTTCCAACCCCTGTTGTAAACAGAATTGTCTCGTTGAGCCCAACAGTCCTACAGTAGAAATGTTAGCTAATAGCAGACCAATGTTTTTTGAATGTATAAACATTTTCCTTATATTTGAGACTTGCTTTATTGAAATTGTCGCGCTGTCTTTGAGAAACGAAATCTCAACAGTGTTCTTTCCCCATTGGCTGCACAATATGTACAGTGGGGAAAAAAGTATTTAGTCAGCCACCAATTGTGAAAGTTCTCCCACTTAAAAAGATGAGAGAGGCCTGTAATTTTCATCATAGGTACACGTCAACTATGACAGACAAATTGAGATTTTTTTTCTCCAGAAAATCACATTGTAGGATTTTTTATGAATTTATTTGCAAATTATGGTGGAAAATAAGTATTTGGTCACCTACAAACAAGCAAGATTTCTGGCTATCACAGACCTGTAACTTCTTCTTTAAGAGGCTCCTCTGTCCTCCACTCGTTACCTGATTTAATGGCACCTGTTTGAACTTGTTATCAGTATAAAAGACACCTGTCCACAACCTCAAACAGTCACACTCCAAACTCCACTATGGCCAAGACCAAAGAGCTGTCAAAGGACACCAGAAACAAAATTGTAGACCTGCACCAGGCTGGGAAGACTGAATCTGCAATAGGTAAGCAGCTTGGTTTGAAGAAATCAACTGTGGGAGCAATTATTAGGAAATGGAAGACCACTGATAATCTCCCTCGATCTGGGGCTCCACGCAAGATCTCACCCCGTGGGGTCAAAATGATCACAAGAACGGTGAGCAAAAATCCCAGAACCACACGGGGGGACCTAGTGAATGACCTGCAGAGAGCTGGGACCAAAGTAACAAAGCCTACCATCAGTAACACACTACGCCGCCAGGGACTCAAATCCTGCAGTGCCAGACATGTCCCCCAGCTTAAGCCAGTACATGTCCAGGCCAGTAGGAAGATTGCTAGAGTGCATTTGGATGATCCAGAAGAGGATTGGGAGAATGTCATATGGTCAGATGAAACCAAAATATAACTTTTTGGTAAAAACTCAACTCGTCGTGTTTGGAGGACAAAGAATGCTGAGTTGCATCCAAAGAACACCATACCTACTGTGAAGCATGGGGGTGGAAACATCATGCTTTTGGGGCTGTTTTTCTGCAAAGGGACCAGGACGACTGATCCGTGTAAAGGAAAGAATGAATGGGGCCATGTATCGTGAGATTTTGAGTGAAAACCTCCTTCCATCAGCAAGGGCATTGAAGATGAAACGTGGCTGGGTCTTTCAGCATGACAATGATCCCAAACACACCGCCCGGGCAACGAAGGAGTGGCTTCGTAAGAAGCATTTCAAGGTCCTGGAGTGGCCTAGCCAGTCTCCAGATCTCAACCCAATAGAAAATCTTTGGAGGGAGTTGAAAGTCCGTGTTGCCCAGCGACAGCCCCAAAACATCACTGCTCTAGAGGAGATCTGCATGGAGGAATGGGCCAAAATACCAGCAACAGTGTGTGAAAACCTTGTGAATCCTTACAGAAAACGTTTGACCTGTGTCATTGCCAACAAAAGGTATATAACAAAGTATTGAGAAACTTTTGTTATTGACCAAATACTTATTTTCCAACATAATTTGCAAATAAATTCATAAAAAATCCTACAATGTGATTTTCTGGATTTTTTCCTCATTTTGTCTGTCATAGTTGACATGTACCTATGATGAAAATGACAGGCCTCTCTCATCTTTTTAAGTGGGAGAACTTGCACAATTGGTGGCTGACTAAATACTTTTTTACCCCACTGTACAAACGGAGTACGCATTCGATAAGTGCCCTCCGTGCTCCATTTCGCATACATTTCGGATACTTTGTACTCATACTCCGACACTCTTGCGCTCCAATTTACATGCTCAGAGCACGGTAGTATGTATTTTGATAAACACCCATTGTGTGTGTGTCACTCCTGTGTATTCACTGTAGTTGCGTGTGGAGAGGCAGAGGGCCAACCTGTCATTATGAGTAATGGGGCTGAAATACAGAGGCCACAATGTCTTTCCAACTCCCAGCCTGCCATGGCTAAATCATAACTCCAGGTAAACTCTCAGTGACTCTAGCCTCTCTCCTTACACTGTACAGTGTAGTGTACACCAGTGATGAAGTAGGCCTAAATTACAGAATTGGAGAAGGGGAATGATAGAAGCTATTGTGGATGGCATTGTCAAGGAGGTCGAGCACACATGTGCATAGACTCTCTCTCTCTCTTTCACAAAAAAAAAAATGTATCAACCCATACAAAAATTTCCATTAATTATAATCCACATTATAATTTACATTTCCTGTTGCTGCAGGATTTTTTTCCTGCTGTCGCAAACTGGCTCAAATTAATATCCTACATCTGTATGTTCTGCTCTGCTTTACTCACACAGACACACATACGCACACACATGCACGCACTCACACACAGACGCCTGCCTCTGCTCCACACTAATTGACATTGGGTTCATGGGGATGGATCAGTGACAGAGAGAAACCCGATAACTGAGCGGCTGTGAAATGATACCTCTGTGTGTGTTTGTGTGTGACTGCCCCAATGAGGTGATGTCATGGCTGTAATAGCACACTGGCACAGAGTGGTTGAGTTTTCCTGCAGCACTCCCATTATTTCCTTTGATCAACATCATTAAGGCAAATTACAGTGCAGACCCACAGACTGTGTTAGCGTACTAGCATTGCACACCACATACATACAGTGCATTCAGAAAGTATTCAGACCCCTTCACTTTTTCCACATTTTGTTACGTTACAGCCTTATTCTAAAATGGATTCAATCGTTTTTTTTCCCCTCATAAATAAATCTACACACAATACCCCATAATGAAAAAGCAAAAACAGGTTTTTGGAAATGTTAGCAAATATATTTTTAAAAAACGGAAATATCACATTTACATAAGTATTCAGTACTTTGTTGAAGCACCTTTGGCAGCGATTACAGCCTAGAGTCTTCTTGGGTATGACGCTACAAGCTTGGCACACCTGTATTTGGGGAGTTTCGCCCATTCTTCTCTGCAGATCCTCTCAAGCTCTGTCAGGTTGGATGGGGAGCGTCGCTGCACAGCTATTTTCAGGTCTCTCCAGAGATGTTTGATCGGGTTCAAGTCCGGGCTCTGGCTGGGCCACTCAAAGACATTCAGAGACTTGTCCCCAAGCCACTCCTGCGTTGTCTTGGCTGTGTGCTTAGGGTCGTTGTCCTGTTGGAAGGTAAAGCTTCGCCCCAGTCTGAGGTCCTGAGCGCCAGAGATGGAAACTCGAGTCTGAGACTCGGACTCGAGACGCACTTAAGTCGCAAAGAAAATGACTTGCGACTTGACTTAGACTCGTGATCAATTGTTTTGGCTGAGGCACGGAAAGTCACCATTACGGAGAGCAGTAGTGGAGAAGAAGAAGAACAACCACCTGCCAAAACCTCCAGACTGTTCTCTGGCTACCGCAACAAGATCAACAAGAAGAAAGGAGACATAAAGTCATATGTTAGAGCAGAGATTATTCGCTACATTCAAGTATCTTCTGATGAAAATGAAGTTGATTGTTTGGATTTTTGGAGAATCCATGCGAAATACTTTCCAAGGCTCAAACAGGTAGCAATGACAGTGTTGGCTGTGCCTGCCACCAGTGCCCCAGTGGGGAGAGTGTTTAGTCATGGAGGCCTCATCATGCGCCCTCATCGTGCCAGGCTCAGTGCAAGAACGCTGACAAACTTGATCTTTCTGAAATGTAACCTGTCTGCAACAGAAATGTTCTCTGTCTTAGGGCATAGGATGTAATTTGCTACTTGTTACAGGAAATTGTGTTTCTGTTGTTAAGTGTCCAGGTCAGTAAGTATATTTTAGGTATATAGAACGCTTTAGTAGTGCAGTTATTGAACAGTTGTCAGTCATTTTAGTTTACATTTATACTTGTCTTTTATCTTCCCTCACCTACAGATTTTCTGTTTGTGTGACAGAATGAAGTGAAATATAGACAATGTCTGCCACAAAATACCATGCACTTTAAAATGTTATGTTTGCTTTTTTTCATATCCGGTACAGTTACTTTTATTAATGTAAACTGTTTACATTTTAAAAGGAAGTTTATTTTGATTTAAATAGTGGCTGATGTGCTTTCTTTCATAAAGGTATGGACTAATGAACAAGGGAGTCTCTTCAAATAATTTACAAGGTTTATAGACCTAACCCACAGCAGGCAGAAAGCCATTGCCAAAAGGGACTTGAGACTTGACTTAGACTTGGCCCTAAAAGACTTGAGACTTGACTTAGACTTGGCCCTAAAAGACTTGAGACTTGACTTAGGCTTGGCCCTAAAATACTTGAGACTTGACGTAGACTTGGCCCTAAAATACTTGAGACTTGACTTGGACTCTACCTCAAAGACTTGTGAACATCTCTGCTGAGCGCTCTGGAGCAGGTTTTCATCAAGTATCTCTCTGTACTTTGCTCCGTTCAGCTTTCACTCGATCCTGACTAGTCTCCCAGTCCCTACCACTGAAAAACATCCCCACAGCATGATGCTGCCACCGCTATGCTTCATCGTAGGGATGGTGCCAGGTTTCCTCCAGACGTGACGCTTGGCATTCAGGCCAAAGAGTTCAATCTTGGTTTCATCAGACCAGAGAATCTTGTTTCTCATGGTCTGAGAGTCCTTTAGGTGCCTTTTGGCAAACTCCAAGTGGGATGTCATGTGCCTTTTACAGAGGAGTGGCTTCCACCTGGCCACTCTACAATAAAGGCCTGATTGGTGGAGTGCTGCAGAGATGGTTGTCCTTCTGGAAGGTTCTCCCATCTCCACAGAGAAACTCTGGAGCTCTGTCAGAGTGACCATCGGGTTCTTGGTCACCTCCCTGACTAAGGCCCTTCTCCTCCAATTGCTCAGTTTTGCCAGGCGGCCAGCTCTAGGAAGAGTCTTGGTGGTTCCAAACTTCTTCCATTTAAGAATGATGGAGGCCACTGTGTTCTTGGGGACCTTCAATGCTGCAGACATTTTTTGGTACCCTTCCCCAGATCTGTCCCTCGACACAATCCTGTCTTGGAGTTCTACGGACAATTCCTTTGACCTCATGGCTTGGTTTTTGCTTTGACATGCACTGTCAACTGTGGGAACTTATATAGACAGGTGCCTTTCCAAATCATGTCCAATCAATTGAATTTACCACAGGTGGACTCAAATCAAGTTGTAGAAAAGGATGATCAATGGAAACAGGATGCATCTGAGCTCAATTTTTAGTCTCATAGCAAAGGGTCTGAATACTTATGTAAATAAGGTATTTCTATTATTTATTTTTAATAAATTTGCCAAAATAAATAAAAACCTGTTTTCGCATTGTCCTTATGGGGTATTGTGTGTAGATTGATGAGGATTTTTTAAATTTAATCAATTTTAGAATAAGGCCGTAACGTAACAAAATGTAGAAAAGTGAAGGGTTCTGATTACTTTCCGAATGCACTGTACATCCACATGTCCTTTCAACACACTATCACAGATTATCGTGAAATATCGTGACATGCACACAAA
The DNA here is from genome assembly GCF_964263955.1 of Coregonus lavaretus. Taxonomy (NCBI): domain Eukaryota; kingdom Metazoa; phylum Chordata; class Actinopteri; order Salmoniformes; family Salmonidae; genus Coregonus; species Coregonus lavaretus. Next base: position 33,765,329 of record NC_140020.1, read on the forward strand.
AGTAATTTTTTCATGTCCACCACTCAATTTTCTTCTTCATAGCGCATTCGTGTCCAGTACATGATTTTCTCAATAACGAATTCCAATTTGTTGTGGCTAAACTTAGCAAGCTAGGTGGCTAAAGTTAGCTAGGCTAGGGGTTAAAGTTAGGGTTAGGGGATAAGGTTACGATTAGGGGTCACTAAACTGTAAGTCGCTCTGGATAAAAGCGTCTGCTAAATGACTAAAATGTAAATGTAAATGTAACATGCTAGCTAAGTAGTTAAAAAGTAGTAAGTAGTTGCTAATTGAATTTCTGTGTGTCTGTCACAGATTTCGCATAAGTGATTTGTGTCTATTTCACAATAATTTGTGATAGTGGGTTGGTCCCTCTCTCTCTCTCTTTATCTCACCCACTGGTTCTCTGGTGTGTGTGGAGCTGTGACTAAACACCTGACTCACAGGTGATGATAAGAGTGTGAAGAGGAGACAGAAATAGAGAGTGTTGGAGAGAGAAAGAGGGGTGGTGCATTACCCCAGGCAGAGATTGACCTGAACACAACTTCACTCAATGGTCTGTCACATCAAAACAACAACAACAACAACAGCCACACGAACACACAGCCCAAATGCACCAGAGAGGGACCCCTGCTGCTTTGGCAGGTCATGTGTCACCATGGCCCCTCTCCCCTCTTTTGGCTTTTCTCTTTTTGTTTCCCTTTTGCCTTTGTTGTTGTTTTTGTTCATGATGGTGATGCTGTGCATTGCACCTCTTTCTCTCTCTCTCCCTCCCATCTCGTAGTCTGTCAGATGAAAGACGATAGAGGGATCTTTCGAAAATAAACTAGGGGGGGGGGGGGGGAAATATGTGAATGAAAACACCAGCAGGGTGGTGTGGAGCTAGGGATGGTGGAAGAGGAGAAAAACACGTGGAGAAGCAGGAGGAGAGGCTGATGAAGCAGGAGGAGAGGCTGATGAAGCAGGAGGAGAGGCTGATGAATGTTCTCCCCCACTATGGTCAGTCTTTAGTGATGTTTTGCTATTGATTAGAAATGATTTCATACAGTCAATGGAATCAGTGACGTTTGGACCATTGGAATGAATGAACCTGATAACCTTAACAGTACTGCATAAAACAAGGTAGTCAAAAGAGAATGAAGGATCTATTTTTCTCTCTACCTCTCCTCTTTGGCATTCATTCAGCTCTCTATTATCCTCTCTCTCTCTCTGTCAATCTCACAACTCTTCTTCAGCTTTTTCTCCCCTTTCCCTCTCACCTCTCTGTCATTCTCGCTCTTCTCCCTAACTAGCCTGGTCACATAGACAGAGAGGCTGATGCTGCTTGAGAGGGAGAGGAGGTGGAATAATCTGACTGGAAATTGAGAAGGTGTCATTCCAACCATCCCCCCTCTCTCCATCTCTCCTCCTTTATCATGCCAGCAGAGCTACCAATATCCCTCTTTCTCTCCCTTTCTAATGTGCGCACAGTAGGCTACACACACACACACACACACACACACACACACACACACACACACACACACACACACACACACACACACACACACACACACACACACACACACACACACACACACACACACACACACACACACACACATATTCCTGCCAAGCCCTTCCATCCCCATCCCCCACTACACTCTGCACAGCCAATATACACTACCAGTCAAAAGTTTGGACACACCTACCCATTCAAGGGCTTTTCTTTATTTTTACTATTTTTTACATTGTATAATAATAGTGAAGACATCAAAACTATGAAATAACACATATGGAATCATGTAGTAACCAAAAACGTGTTAAACAAATCAAAATATATTTTATATTTGAGATTCTTCAAATAGCCACCCTTTGCCTTGATGACAGCTTTGCACACTCTTGGCATTCTCTCAACCAGTTTCACGAGGTAGTCACCTGGAATGCATTTCAATTAACAGTTGTGCCTTCTTAAAAGTTAATTTGTGGAATTTCTTTCCTTATTAATGCGTTTGAGCCAATCAGTTGTGTTGTGAAAGGGTAGGGGGGGTATACAGAAGATAGCCCTATTTGGTAAAATACCAAGTCAATATTATGGCAAGAACAGCTCAAATAAGCAAAGAGAAACAACAGTCCATCATTACTTTAAGACATGAAGGTCATTTCAAGAACTTTGAAAGTTTCTTCAAGCGCAGTCGCAAAAAACATCAAGCACTATGATGAAACTGGCTCTCATGAGGACCGCCACAGGAATGGAAGACCCAGAGTTACCTCTGCTGCCGCGGATAAGTTCATTAAAGTTACCAGCCTCAGAAATCGCAGCCGAAATAAATGCTTCACAGAGTTCAAGTCACAGACACATCTCAACATCAACTGTTCAGAGGGGACCGTGTGATTCAGGCCTTCATGGTCAAATTGCTACAAAGAAACCACTACTAAAGGACACCAATAAGAAGAAGAGACCTGCTTTGGCCAAGAAACACGAGCAATGGACATTAGACCGGTGGAAATCTGTCCTTTGGTCTGGAGTCCAAATTGGAGATTTTTGGTTCCATCCGCCGTGTCTTTGTGAGACGCGGTGTGGGTGAACGGATGATCTCCGCATGTATATTTCCCACCGTAAAGCATGGAGGAGGAGGTGTTATGGTGTGGGGGTGCTTTGCTGGTGACACTGTCTGTGATTTATTTTGAATTCAAGGCACACTTGTGCCAGCATGGCAACCACAGCATTCTGCAGCGATGCGCCATCCCATCTGGTATGTGTCAGGGTGTGCTGTAGGTGTAGTGGCGGAATCAATTGCAGGACGCAGACGGATAATCCAACAAACTTGTATTGAGCCGAAACACGGCAAACGGACAACTCTTGCCCGAAGGCGAAATACGCACGAAGGCGAAAATGAAACTGAACAGCGCACAAACAGGTGCGTAACTCCAGCGCAGTGGAGAGAAGCTCAACCGAGCGAAAACACGTCTGACACAAAACAATAATACACAACACCTGACACACACAACGGGAACTAAATAGGACACTAATGACACTGAATGAAAACAGGTGTGACAACACTTAGACAGAAGCAAACGAACATGAAACATACAACGGTGGCAGCTAGTACTCCGGAGACAACGAACGCCGAAGCCTGCCCGAACAAGGGAGAGAGGCAGCCTCGGCCGAAACCGTGACAGTATGGGCTTAGTGGGACTATCATTTGTTTTTCAACAGGACAACGACCCAACTCACCTCCAGGCTGTGTAAGGGCTATTTTACCAGGAAGGAGAGTGATGGAGTGCTGCATCAGATGACCTGGCCTCCACAATCCCCCGACCTCAACGCAATTGAGATGGTTTGGGATGAGTCGGACGGCAGAGTGAAGGAAAAGCAGCCAACAAGTGCTCAGCATATGTGGGAACTCCTTCAAGACTGTTGGAAAAGCATTCCAGGTGAAGCTGGTTGAGAGAATGCCAAGAGTGTGCAGAGCTGTAATCAAGGCAAAGGGTGCCTATTTGAAGAATCTCAAATATAAAATGTATTTTGATTTGTTTAACACTTTTTTGGTTACTACATGATTCCATATGTGTTATTTCATAGTTTTGATGTCTTCACTATTATTCTACCCTTGAATGAGTAGGTCTGTCCAAACATTTGACTGGTACTGTACATCTAACTCCCTGCAGCATGGATGTGTATATGTAGTACAGACACTTGAACTGCAGTTAGTGTGTGTATATGTGCGATGTGCGTGTGTGAGTCTGACCTGCGAGTTGCGTGTGTTCGTGTGTGTGAACTGTAATATGTGTGCATGTGTGTATCAGATCTGTGGTGTTTGAGCATGTATGCGTGTGACCAGCACTCAGTTTACACACGTGTGTGTTATTACTCTGAAGCAGTAACTAACCCTGCTCTGACCCTGTGTCACACGCTTGTGGAGGACAAGGGAGTAATTTAACCCTCCCGTTGTCCTAGGGTCAAAATGACCCGCCACTGTGTTGAAACAACTTTATTTAATTTTTATATTTCTGGGATCATTTGTGAGAAGGAGGCAGTGAGACTTTAAAGAAAGTATCACTGCCTCCTTCTCACAAATGATCCAAAAAATATAAAAATTAAATAAAGTTGTTTCAACACAGTGGCGGGTCATTTTGACCCTAGGACAACGGGAGGGTTAACACAGCTCCACCCCCCAAATGTCAGCCTCCATCCACCAAGCAGAGATAGTGTACATTTCTATCTGAGGTGAGTTACTGTGCCCCAGAGAGAGAGAGGGAGGGGGATAGAGGAAGGGAATGGGAAGGGAGATAGAGAGATAGCGACACAGAAAGTGTATAGGTGAAACAGAAAGAGGAGGAAACCAGGAGAGAGAGGGTGACAAAGAAAGAGGAGAGAGAGGGGGACGGTAGGAAGGTAGAAGAATTAAGAGGGTTGATGACAATATTGATACACTGCCCTGCTGCACGCAAGAGAATGTCATGGTCATAGCACTCTGCACGTCCATATATCTCTCCATCGCTGGCCCCAATGGAGAGTAAGGACAGGCACAAAGGCACTAAAACTTTGCTTTGGGGCCAGTTTGTGTGTGTGTCCGTAAGTGAATTATGACCTGCATTCATCATTAAAGCTACCAGGAAAAGCACACGCATAGCTTTATTATCCCATTTCTTTCTCTCTCTCTCTCTCGCTCTCTCTCTCTCTCTCTCTCTCTCTCTCTCTCCTTCTCCTTTCTCTCTCTTCTCAGAGTAAATGCTGTTGAGATGGAGTCAAGATAATATTGTGTAAAGAATCTCCCTGTAGAGGTTCAAGGCTGGTGGCATCTGAGTGGTGAGATGCCTGCCTGCCTGCCTGCCTGCTTACTGTGTGTGTCCACGGCTCCTCCTGATACGATCTGCTTTGTTCCCCCGCTCTGGTCAGTAATGCACTAGATCCCTTGTCTATAACGGAATTATGGAAGCGCACACACGTACATCAGTGTAAAAAAAAACGCCTCCGGCCTTCAGGAGTGTTTGTGGTGTATGTGTGTGTGTTTGAGGGGATAGTGAAGCCCATCACCATTAATCACTGGGAGATCATGGTAGGATTAGAGAGAGAGAGAGGATCCATTGTTTAGGGGTAGGCAGCAAAGGGCAAGATATGGCAGGCTGGTCACAGGAGAGTTCCTGTTCTCTCAGTGTCAGTGTGTGCACGTGTATGAGCGATGGATGGCGGGACAATGTATCCGTGCACACAAAGAGAGGAGAAGAAGGGATAAGGGTGGCAGGACACTGGAGGAGAGGACACTACTATTACCACAAATAAATCCAAGGGTGATGTGCAGGGGTGCAACTTTGATTTTAGAAGTGGGGGGACATAAGTTTTGAGCGCGTCATTTTTCTCTGTGCTACGCTGTTTGTTGCTGCTTGGCTACCTGCCAAACTTGACGGTTTTTACTTTTTTGAAACTGTTTAATCAATCTTAATTTAACACATTTTACCAACGTCTTAGTTATTTTATATATATATTTTTTTCCTCTCTCGACTTTTTTCATTCAACTTTTTCTCCCCGGACGCTTTATCTGGACATGGTTCTACAGGACCTCCACCAGCCGAAAAAGCTAAGTAATAACATTAACACTTTGCCATCTCATTGCAGTCGATGTACTCATAATATACAGGAAAACTATCGCCTTATGGTGAGGATAGCCGTGCTGCAAGCCCAGCTTCAGATGCAATCGTTAGGCAAGGGCAATGTAAGTGTAGAAAAGGATGAAACAGTGTCTGTGCCACCAGTAAGTACAGATAGTAGTATAAATCCCCTCGCACAGTCCCCGCAGCCGGACAATTTTCTCAAGGCTTCTGGAAAGAAATGCTGTCGGCATGCTCAACCGGTGTCGCTCATTCAGCCGACAGAAACTTTCAACCGGTTCTCCCCATTAAGCAACGAGTCGGAGTCAGAGGCCGAGCCTTCTCAGGTCTCTCCTCCACCTGTTACGGGGTCTGAGCCACCAATGCCTCCCACCATTAGCTCTGACAAATTGAAAACCCTAGTCATTGGCGACTCCATTACCCGCAATATTAGACTTAAAAAGAATCATCCAGCGATCATACACTGTTTACCAGGGGGCAGGGCTGCCGACGTAAAGGCTGATCTGAAGATGGTGCTGGCTAAGGCAAAAACTGGCGAGTGTAGAGAGTATAGGGATATTGTTATCCACGTCGGCACCAACAATGTTAGAATGAAACAGTCAGAGGTCACCAAGAGCAACATAGCTTCAGCGTGTAAATTAGCTAGAAAGATGTGTCGGCATTGAGTAATTGTCTCTGGCCCCCTCCCAGTTAGGGCGAGTGATGAGCTCTACAGCAGAGTCTCACAACTCAATCGCTGGTTGAAAACTGTTTTCTGCCCCTCTCAAAATATAGAATATGTAGATAATGGGCCCTCTTTCTGGGACTCAGCCTAGCCTGCTGAGGAGTGACGGACTCCATCCTAGATGTAGGGGTGCTCTCATCTTATCTACCAACATAGACAGGGCTCTAACTCGTCAAACTCCACAATGAGATAGGGTGCAGGCCAGGCAGCAGGCAGTTAGCCAGCCTGCCAGCTTAGTGGAGTCTGCCACTAGCACAGTCAGTGTAGTCAGCTCAGCTATCCCCATTGAGACCGTGTCTGTGCCTCGATCTAGGTTGAGCAAAACTAAACATGGCGGTGTTCGCCTTAGCAATTTCACTGGAATAAAGACCTCCTCCATTACTGAAAGAGATTGTGATATATCACATCTCAAAATAGGGCTACTTAATGTTAGATCCCTCACTTCCAAGGCAGTTATAGTCAATGAACTAATCACTGATCATAATCTTGATGTGATTGGCCTGACTGAAACATGGCTTAAGCCTGATGAATTTACTGTGTTAAATGAGGCCTCTCCTCCTGTAGCTGGGGATTTTGGACGGAGTCAGGCGCAGGAGGGTAAATCACAGACTAAATGGTTTATTCGGCAATACAGCGGTACACAGCAATGCGTAAAACACTCCAGTGCGGTAAAACGGCGCACTGGGGAAAACAAGGCACACGGGTGAATATCCCGGCGATACACAATACAATATAGTTCCACCGAGCTAATGTAACCTCCACAATAAACAATCACACACAAAGACAAGGGGGCAGAGGGAATACTTATACAGGTACTGATGAGGGGAGATGAACCAGGTGTGTGTAATAAACAAGACAAAACAATTGGAATGACGAGATGATGAGTGACAGTAGCTAGAAGGCCGGTGACGACGAACGCTGAAGCCTGCCCGAACAAGGAGAGGAGGAAGCTTCGGAGGAAGTCGTGACACCTCCTGGTTACACTAGTGACCATATACCCCGCTCATCCCGCAAAGGCGGAGGTGTTGCTAACATTTATGATAGCAAATGTCAATTTACCCCCCCAAAAATGACTGCGTTTTCGTCTTTTGAGCTTCTAGTCATGAAATCTATGCAGCCTACTCAATCACTTTTTATAACTACTGTTTACAGGCCTCCTTGGCCGTATACAGAGTTCCTCACTGAGTTCCCTTAATTCCTATCAGACCTTGTAGTCATGGCAGATAATATTCTAATTTTTGGTGACTTTAATATTCACATGTAAAAGTCCACAGACCCACTCCAAAAGGCTTTCGGAGCCATCATCGACTCAGTGGGTTTTGTCCAACATGTCTCCGGACCTACTCATTGCCACAGTCATACCCTGGATCTAGTTTTGTCCCGTGGAATAAATATTGTGGATCTAAATGTTTTTCCTCATATACCCTGGAATATCAGACCACCATCTTATTACGTTTGCAATCGCAACAAATAATCTGCTCAGACCCCAACCAAGGACCAAAAGCCGTGCTATAAATTCTTGGACAACGCAAAGATTCCTAGAGGCCTTTCCAGACTCCCTCCACCTACTCAAGGACGTCGGAGTACAAAATTCAGTTAACGACCTGACTGAGGATCTAAATTTAACCTTGCGTAATACCCTAGATACAGTCGCACCCCTAAAAACAAAAAACATTTGTCACAAGAAACTAGCTCCATGGTATACAGAAAATACCCGAGCCATGAAGCAAGCCTCCAGAAAATTGGAACGGAAATGGCGCTCCACCAAACTGGAAGTCTTCCTATTAGTTTGGAAAGAAAGTACAGTGCAATATTGAAGAGCCCTCACTGCTGCTCGATCATCCTATTTTTCCAACCTAATTGAGGAGAACAAGAACAATCCAAAATTTATATTTGTCGCAAAGCTAACTAAAAAGCAGCATTCCCCAAGAGAGGATGCCTTTTACTTCAGCAGTGATGAATTCAAGAACTTCTTCCACGAAAAGATAATGATCATTAGAAAGCAAATTACGGACTCCTCTCTGAATCTGCGTATTTCTCCAAAGCTCAGCTGTCCTGAGTCTGCACAAAACTGCCAGGACCTAGGATAAATGGAGACACTCAAGTTTTTTAATCCTATATCTCTTGACACATTCATGAAAATAGTCATGGCCTCTAAACCTTCAAGCTGCATACTGGACCCTATTCCAACTAAACTACTGAAAGAGCTACTTCCTGTGCTTGGCCCTCCTATGTTGAACATAATAAATGGCTCCCTATCCACTGGATGTGTACCAAACTCACTAAAAGTGGCAGTAATAAAGCCTCTCTTAAAAAAGCCAAACCTTGACCCAGAAAATGTAAAAAAAATGGCCCTATATCGAATCTCCCATTCCTCTCAAAACATTTTTGAACAAGCTGTTGTGCAGCAACTCACTGCCTTCCTGAAGACAAAAAAATGTATACGAAACGCTTCAGTCTGGTTTTAAACCCCATCATAGCACTGAGACCGCACTCGTGAAGGTGGTAAATGACCTTTTAATGGCGTCAGACCAAGGCTCTGCATCTGTCCTCCTACTCCTAGACCTTAGTGCCGCTTTTGACGCTATCGATCACCACATTCTTTTGGAGAGATTGGAAACCTTAATTTGTCTACACGGACAAGTTCTTGCCTGGTTTAGATCTTATCTGTCGGAAAGATATCAGTTTGTCTCTGTGGATGGTTTGTCCTCTGACAAATCAATTGTATGTTTCGGTGTTCCTCAAGGTTCCGTTTAAGGACCACTATTGTTTTCACTATATATTTTACCTCTTGGTGATGTTATTCGGAAACACAATGTTAACTTTCATTGCTATGCGGACGACACAGCTCTACATTTTGATGAAACATGGTGAAGCCCCAAAATTGCCTACCCTGGAAGCATATGTTTCAGATTTAAGGAAGTGGATGGCGGCAATTTTTTTACATTTAAACTCAGACAAAACAGAGATACTAGTTCTAGGTCCCAAGAAACATTGACAATTAATCTTGATGGTTGTACAGTCATCTAAAAAAAACTGTGAAGGACCTCTGCGTTACTCTGGACCCTGATCTCTCTTTTGACGAACATATCAAGAATATTTCAAGGACAGCTTTTTTCCATCTTCGTAACATTGCAAAAATCTGAAACTTTTTGTCCAAAAATTATGCAGAAAAGCTAATCCATGCTTTTGTCACTTCTAGATTAGACTACTGCAATGCTCTATTCTCCAGTTACCCGGATAAAGCACTAAATAAACTTCAGTTAGTGCTAAACACGGCTGCTAGAATCTTGACTAGAACCAAACAATTTGATCATATTACTCCAGTGCTAGCTTCCTGTTAAGGCTAGGGCTGATTGTAAGGTTTTACTGTTAACCTACAAAGCATTACATGGGCTTGCTCCTATCTATCTCTCCGGTTTGGTCCTGCCGTACATACCTACACATACGCTACGGTCACAAGATGCAGGCCTCCTTATTGTCCCTAGAATTTCTAAGCAAACAGCTGGAGGCAGGGCTTTCTCCTATAGAGCTCAATTTTTATGGAATGGTCTGCCTATCCATGTGAGAGACGCAGACTCTGTCTCGACCTTTAAGTCTTTACTGAAGACTTATCTCTTCAGTAGGTCCTATGATTATATATCTATATATATTTTTGGTATTTTACCCCCTTTTTCTCCCCAATTTCGTGGTATCCAATTGGTAGTTACAGTCTTGTCCTATCGCTGCAACTCCTGTACAGACACGGGAGAGGCAAAGGTCGAGAGTCTCGCGTCCTCCGAAACACAACCCAACCGAGCCGCACTGCTTCTTGACACAGTGCCCGCTTAACCCGGAAGCCAGACACACCAATGTGCTGGAGGAAACACCGTACACCTGTGATTGAGTGTAATCTGGCCCAGGGGTGTGAAGTTGAACAGAGAGGCACTGGAGTGACAAACCACCCTTGCTGTCTCTGCCTGGCCGGTTCATGTCTCTCCATTGGGATTCTCTGCCTCTGACCCTATTACGGGGGCTGAGTCACTGGCTTACTGGCGCTTTCCATGCCGTCCCTAGGAGGGGTGCGTCACTTGAGTGAGTTGAATCACTGACGTGATCTTCCTGTCCGGTCTGTCGCCCCCTCGGGCTCGTGCAGTGGAGGAGATCTTCGTGGGCTATATTCAGCCTTGTCTCAGGGTAGTAGGTTGGTGGTCTGTTGATATCCCTCTGGTGGTGTGGGGGCTGTGCTTTGGAAAAGTGGGTGGGGCTATATCCTGCCTGGTTGGCCCTGTCCGGGGGTATCGTCGGACGGGGCCACAGTGTCTCCCGACCCCCCTGTCTCAGCCTCCAGTATCTATGCTGCAATAGTCTATGTGCCGGGGGGCTAGGTTCAGTCTGTTATATCTGGTGTTATTCTCCTGTCTTATCCAGTGTCCTGTGTGAATTTAAGTATGCTGCCTCTAATTCTCTCTCTCTCCCTCTCTCCCTCCCTCCCCTCCCGGAGGACCTGAGCCCTAGGACCATCCCTCAGGACCATCTCTCAGGACTACCTGGCCTGATGACTCCTTGCTGTCCCTAGTCCACCTGGTCGTGCTGCTGCTCCAGTTTCCACTCTTCTGCCTGCGGCTATGGAACGCTGACCTGTTCAACGGACGAGCTACCTTGTCCCAGACCTGCTGTTTTCAACTCTCTCTCTCTACCGCACCTGCTATTTCAACCTCTAAATGCCCGGCTATGAAAAGCCAAGTGACATTTACTCCTGATGTACTGACCTGTTGCAACCTCTACAACCACTGTGATTATTATTTGACCCTGCTGGTCATCTATGAACGTTTGAACATCTTGGAGAAAAATCTGGCCTTAATGGCCATGTACTGTTATAATCCCCACCCTGCACAGCCAGAAGGGGACTGGCCACCCCTCAGAGCCTGGTTTCTCTCTAGGTTTCTTCCACATCTGCATTGCTTGCTGTTTGGGGTTTTAGGCTTGGTTTCTGTATAGCACCTTGTGACATCTGATGATGTAAAAAGGGCTTTATAAATACATTTGATAGATAAGTTGGCGGCGGGTCTGGGGGTCCTCCCATTTTGGGGGGCATCTAAAGCACATCTCCTGCATTTCTACAGAATCTAATATGGCCCATGGACCTTCTAGCAGTCTCTTATTTAGAACAACAAAAAGTAGGCAAAAATGCCCACAGTCATCAAGCTAGGTAAGAGATTATTAAATATGTTTAAGTAAATTGATAAGACTGAACTAGATCAATGATAATTCAATAATCAATATTGTGTTGCACCTTTAACCAATAGCCTAACAAATTAACAACTCTTACAAATAAAGTACAAAGACTTAACTTTTGATTGTCTTTATTAAGAAATTCTCTATATAACATTTCAGCCAGACCGCCCAGCCAGCCCGAGCCGCCTGCACGCCCGGAATGAGCAGCCCAGCAGGGATTGCCTAAATAGGTACAGTGCATTCGGAAAGTATTCATACCCCTCGACTTTTAACACATTTTGTTATATTACAGCCTTACTCTAAAATTGATTAAATAAAAAATCTACACACAATACTCCATAATGACAAAGCGAAAACAGGTTGTTCGAAATTTTTGCAAATGTATTACAAATAAAAAACAGAAATACCTTATTTACATAAGTATTCAGACCCTTTGCTATGAGGCTCGAAATTGAGCTCAGGTGCATCCTGTTTTCATTGATCATACTTGAAATGTTTCCACAACTTGATTGGAGTCCACCTGTGGTAAATTCAGTTGATTGGACATAATTTGGAAAGGTACACACCTGTCTATATAAGGTCCCACAGTTGACAGTGCATGTCAGAGCAAAAACCAAGCCATGAGGTGGAAGGAATTGTCCGTAGAGCTCCGAGACAGGATTGTGTCGCGGCACAGATCTGGGGAAGGGTACCAAAAAATGTCTGCAGCATTAAGGGTACCCAAGAACACAGTGGCCTCTATCATTCTTAAATGGAAGAAGTTTGGAACCACCAAGGCACTTCCTAGGGTTGGCCGCCTGGCCAAACTGAGCAATCAGGGGAGAAGGGCCTTGGTCAGGGAAGTGACCAAGAACTCGATGGTCACTCTGACAGTGCTCCAGAGTTCCTCTGTAGAGATGGGAGAACCTTCCAGAAGGACAACCATCTCTGCAGAACTCCACCAATCAGGCCTTTATTGTAGAGTGGCCAGACGGAAGCCACTCCTCAGTAAAAGGCACATGACAGCCCACTTGGAGTTTGCCAAAAGGCACCTAAAGGACTCTCAGACCATGAGAAACAAGATTCCCTGGTCTGATGAAACCAAGAATGAACTCTTTGGCCTGAATGCCAAGCATCACGTCTGGAGGACACCTGGCACCATGCCTACGATGAAGCATGGTGGTGGCAGCATCATGCTGTGGGGATGTGTTTCAGCTGTAGGGACTGGGAGACTAGTCAGGATCGAGGGATTTTTTGGTTACTACATGATTGGCTTACATTATGTGTTATTTCATAGTTTTGATGTCTTCGCTATTATTCTACAATGTAGAAAATACTAAAAATAAAGAAAAACCCTTGAATGAGTAGGTGTGTCCAAACTTTTGACTGATACTGTAGCTCAACATGTAAACAATGTGTGAGTTTAGCTATTCTCTGCTTCGGATGACAGATGCCCATAAGGCCAGTAATGCCATTACACTGTAGGCCTATGGCTGCATTGGCGATGCATGCTATATGATAAGCTGCAAAATGGATTCACATAGCTGATACTGAGAGAGTGACAATCAAATAAAACAGATTGGAGATCTTAAGACTAGACAAAAAGGAAATGTTCATTTGGGAATACAACACAGAGAACGAACCCCTTCACTTCTTTATTGCAGGATTGTGATATGTGATTAATCAACATTGACACTAGTTCATTTTGAATAATAGTTTAACAATTAAAACAAGTTTAAACACTTCACTTCAAATAATCAACACTTTATCACTTAAAAATGTACAAATAAGCTAACTCTTATGTAAATATTAGACATCTTAGTCTAAACAACAATAGATAATTGAGTAGTAAGAAGTAGGCTATTATTACTAAAGCATCATTTCAGGTTAACAAAAAAAAACTCCATGCCAGCGGTGGCCAACCTTGCTCCCCTGATCTACTGGGTGAGCAAACTTCTATTCCAGCTGAGCAGTAGCCCCTTAGATTATCAAGTCATTAGATTTAACAAGTTGAATCAGGTGTGTTATTTGAGCATGGCGTTTGCAACGCCAGGGTTGTGGGTTTGATTCCCACGGGGGGCCAGTATGAAAATAATAATGTGTGCACTAACTGTAAATCGCTCTGGATAAGAGCGTCTGCTAAATGACGTAAATGTAAATGTAATGTAAATGTTATTGCTGGGCTGAAACAGAACCTTGCACACCCAGCAGACCTCCAGCAGGGTTGGCCTGCTCCAATTGTAATAGGTTTATACATTGTGTGTGATGTTTAACTGTATTTTTGTATACAACATTTGCTAACATAGCGAGGCCTACACATAAAGTATAACCCATGGTAAAGAGGATATACCCCTTGTCTCTTGGGACATTCATTGGGACCTCTCTCTTCATCTGCAAACAGGCTTTCACAGCTTTCCATATCTGAGGACAGAAAACATCACAAAGAAACAAGATTCATTATACTCAAATAAGACAGCACTGTTTTTAATTTACAATGGGTGTTTCTGAATATGCATCCTACCGTGCTCCACACTCTCATGCTCCGGGTGCATTCTCTGATGAAGTTCTCTTGAGTACGTTCTTGTGAGGACGAAAGTGTGGAGAACACATAAAACATTACATTTGAGAAGCACTCGCACTCCCCCTACTGTATTACCTCACGCTGCACCTCCCCATTCACTGAACCTTCTTCCAGCCAGGACAATGGCAACAATAGACGAAACAAGATATACACAAAGCAAACATTTTACTTCATAATTATCAGCTATATATGTGAATCGTAATAATCTAGCTAGCCAGCTAGTTAAACAGGCAAAAATGACCTAGAACTAATGTCATGTAAGGTAGGTGTATATTTTTCGTGGCTAGCTAGCTAGCCAGTTAGCCCTATTGACCTATGGACTTACCCATTCCCTGAACCGTCTTCCAGCCTGGGCAATGGCAATAGAGACGAAACAACATATACACAAAGCAACCCTTTTACTTCATAACTATCACCTAGCTATACAGTATGTGAATCGTAATAATGTAGCTAACCAGATAGTTTAACAGGCAAAATTACCTAAAACGAATATTATGCAAGATAGATGTAAATTATTCGTGGGTAGCTAGCTAACAATTTTTCGTGGCTAACTAACAGTAGTAGCCCTATTGACTTATTATGGGCTTGCGATCTAGGTAAACATGCCAAAATTAACACAGCATGTATTTATTAATATATCAAGATAAAATATTGTAGTCAGGCAACATATGAGATGTGAATAGGTAACATTTCATTATGAAGTTTCGCATACTTTGATTTGGACTCATAAGCCGACCCTCCCGTGCTCCAATTTGCATGCTTTGAGCACGGTAGTATGCATTTTGAGAAACACCCAATGATTACATCAAGATAGCTAGCTAATTGGAAGTTAGCTAGCTGATTACATTTAATTCACTTAGCTAAACAATGTGTAAAGTTAGCTAGCTAGCTAGCAGTTCAGTTGAGTTAGCCTACAAAGTGGCCTAATGTAGCCAGCTAGCTAGTTAATAATACATAGTGGGGGTTTTTACATTTAAAAAATGTATTTACTTACTTGAACAGGTTCTCCCACTATTAACGTGTTTTGGGTCCTTACAAAAACAAAATAATGGGCAATCTTCACAATATTTTTGGTGGCAGCAAAACACAGACAGCAGCCATGTGGACGAATGGAGACAAGGAAAAAAGTGTGTTTGTCTACAGAGCAGTTTAGAATGTGTTGTGACATTTGACTTCACCAGAGTAATCCACTTCCAATTTCAATAAATACACTGCTCAAAAAAATAAAGGGAACACTAAAATAACACATCCTAGATCTGAATGAATGAAATAATCTTATTAAATACTTTTTTCTTTACATAGTTGAATGTGCTGACAACAAAATCACACAAAAATGATCAATGGAAATCAAATGTATCAACCCATGGAGGTCTGGATTTGGAGTCACCCTCAAAATTAAAGTGGAAAACCACACTACAGGCTGATCCAACTTTGATGTAATGTCCTTAAAACAATTCAAAATGAGGCTCAGTAGTGTGTGTGGCCTCCACGTGCCTGTATGACCTCCCTACAACGCCTGGGCATGCTCCTGATGAGGTGGCGGATGGTCTCCTGAGGGATCTCCTCCCAGACCTGGACTAAAGCATCTGCCAACTCCTGGACAGTCTATGGTGCAACGTGGCGTTGGTGGATGGAGCGAGACATGATGTCCCAGATGTGCTCTATTGGATTCAGGTCTGGGGAACGGGCGGGCCAGTCCATAGCATCAATGCCTTCCTCTTGCAGGAACTGCTGACACACTCCAGCCACATGAGGTCTAGCATTGTCTTGCATTAGGAGGAACCCAGGGCCAACCGCACCAGCATATGGTCTCACAAGGGGTCTGAGGATCTCATCTCGGTACCTAATGGCAGTCAGGCTACCTCTGGCGAGCACATGGAGGGCTGTGTGGCCCCCCAAAGAAATGCCACCCCACACCATGACTGACCCACCGCCAAACCGGTCATGCTGAAGGATGTTGCAGGCAGCAGAACGTTCTCCACGGCGTCTCCAGACTCTGTCACGTCTGTCACGTGCTCAGTGTGAACCTGCTTTCATCTGTGAAGAGCACAGGGCGCCAGTGGCGAATTTGCCAATCTTGGTGTTCTCTGGAAAATGCCAAACGTCCTACACGGTGTTGGGCTGTAAGCACAACCCCCACCTGTGGACGTCGGGCCCTCATACCACCCTCATGGAGTCTGTTTCTGACCGTTTGAGCAGACACATGCACATTCGTGGCCTGCTGGAGGTCATTTTGCAGGGCTCTGGCAGTGCTCCTCCTGCTCCTCCTTGCACAAAGGCTGAAGTAGCAGTCCTGCTGCTGGGTTGTTGCCCTCCTACGGCCTCCTCCACGTCTCCTGATGTACTGGCCTGTCTCCTGGTAGCGCCTTCATGCTCTGGACACTACGCTGACAGACACAGCAAACCTTCTTGCCACAGCTCGCATTGATGTGCCATCCTGGATGAGCTGCACTACCTGAGCCACTTGTGTGGGTTGTAGACTCCGTCTCATGCTACCACTAGAGTGAAAGCACCGCCAGCATTCAAAAGTGACCAAAACATCAGCCAGGAAGCAGAGGAACTGAGAAGTGGTCTGTGGTCACCACCTGCAAAACCAGTCCTTTATTGGGGGTGTCTTGCTAATTGCCTATAATTTCCACCTGTTGTCTATTCCATTTGCACAACAGCATGTGAAATTTATTGTCAATCAGTGTTGCTTCCTAAGTGGACAGTTTGATTTCACAGAAGTGTGATTGACTTGGAGTTACATTGTGTTGTTTAAGTGTTCCCTTTATTTTTTTGAGCAGTGTATAAATCTCAGACTGTCGGCTACACTTTATAACTTGAACACTAGCGCATAGGAAACAACTATCTGGATGGAAAACAGTGATGCACATAACACATAGCACCTTTCTATGGGCGTGTGGGGGGAGGGTTTGTGTAACATCCAATCAAAATATTGCCACTGAGAGCCAGCAGACCCTTCAAACCGTTTTTTGCAATACAAAATACTCCCGACCTCCAAGGGAGGTGTGACAACGACGTGATTTTGGTGATATGGCAAAGCGAGACTAGGGATTAGGGAACAATGTGGTTCTCGAAATATTATGTGTTTTCACAGTATTTTGCTGCACCGCCCCTTTACACAAGGGAAGGTGATGTGTGAGGAGGGCTGTGAAGGGAACGATCGAATGATTGTTCTCAACACAGGCATGTCTCACTCTCTGTACATTATTTATGCCCTGCTAATGTGTGTTTGTGTGTCCTTGAGTTATCTCATGCATGCCTTTCTCTCTCACCTGAGGAGTATATCGGCTAGAGGGACAAACAAGGATACATTTCACCTTGATTGCTTATCTTTCTTACATGACAGAAAGAAAAGCCAAATGTGTCATAAAACCATATCTCCCATTGAGTTTGTTTGCACAGATGGGGGAGGTAGGGAGGGAGTATCTGAAACCACACAAAGGGTGTACTATTTCTTATTTATTTTCTCACGATAGAAAACTACAGAGACGAAGAGGGAGAGAACAGTAAACTCTATTGTGAATGTACTTGGTTGCACAAAAGTTAGTGACGTGCAAAAAGCACTAAGGAGAAGGGTGGAGAGGTTAGTCACTCTAAAACATCTATACAAAATAGTACACACTTGAACACTGTGACCTAATATAGACTTTGTGACACACACAAATGAAAAAATAAAGAGATGAAGGGGATTTGTCCCCTAAATGTGAATCTTGTTGTGTTCCAAACACACTGCGTCCATATCACTCAACCACACCAAGGCATTGGTCCATGTGTGTCCTGGGCCGACAGAACCTATTGTGACGTCATCTCACAGCTCAGGAGAGGGCAGTTAATTCAATAGTTTATAGCCCTGCCATTTCAAACCTGTCTTTGTATACAGGTGCATCACAATTCTTTATTGAACAAGCATTTTCTATTGAAATACTAGCCTTTATTTGACATTATGAACAGCCCTAGGATTTAACTGCCTGTTTTTTTATATTTATTTTTCAGTAGTCTCTAGGTCTAGGACATGTGCTCTAGCGTACAAAACGTGGATCCAAAATGACAATCCCACTAGTGTCTGTCTGTGTGCGTCAGAGAGTTTATGTGCTGTACAGTGCCTTGCAAAAGTATTCATCCCCCTTGGCGTTTTTCCTATTTTGTTGCATTACAACTTGTAATTTAAATGTATATTTAATTGGATTTCATGTAATGGACATACACAAAGTAGTCTAAATTGGTGAAGTGAAATGAAAAAAATAACTTGTTTCAAGAAATTCTAAAAAATAAATAACGGAAAAGTGGTGTGTGCATATGTATTCACCCCCTTTGCTATGAAGCCCCTAAATAAGATCTGGTGCAACCAATTACCTTCAGAAGTCACATAATTAGTTAAATAAAGTCCACCTGTGTGCAATCTAAGTGTCATATGATCTCAGTATATATACACCTGTTCTGAAAGGCCCCAGAGTCTGCAACACCACTAAGCAAGGGGCACCACCAAGCAAGCGGCACCATGAAGACCAAGGAGCTCTCCAAACAGGTCAGGGACAAAGTTGTGGAGAAGTACAGTTGGGTTATAAAAAAATATCAGAAACTTTGAACATCCCATGGAGCACCATTAAATCCATTATTAAAAAATTGAAAGAATATGGCACTACAACAAACCTGCCAAGAGAGGGCCGCTCACCAAAATTCACGGACCAGGCAAGGAGGGCATTAATCAAAGAGGCAACAAAGAGACCAATGATAACCCTGAAGGAGCTGCAAAGCTCCACAGCGGAGATTGGAGTATCTGTCCATAGGACCACTTTAAGCCGTACACTCCACAGAGCTGGGCTTTATGGAAAAGTGGCCAGAAAAAGCCATTGCTTAAAGAAAAACACGTTTGGTGTTCGCCAAAAGGCATGTGGGAGACTCCACAAACATATGGAAGAAGGTACTCTGGTTAGATGAGACTAAAATTGAGCTTTTTGGCCATC
This sequence comes from Coregonus lavaretus, assembly GCF_964263955.1. Lineage (NCBI taxonomy): Eukaryota > Metazoa > Chordata > Actinopteri > Salmoniformes > Salmonidae > Coregonus > Coregonus lavaretus. The sequence goes on from NC_140020.1 coordinate 33,784,389, forward strand.
AAGGAAAACACTATGTCTGGCACAAACCCAACACCTCTCATCACCCCGAGAACACCATCCCCACAGTGAAGCATGGTGGTGGCAGCATCATGCTGTGGGGATGTTTTCCATCGGCAGGGACTGGGAAACTGGTCAGAATTGAAGGAATGATGGATGGCGCTAAATACAGGGAAATTCTTGAGGGAAACCTGTTTCTGTCTTCCAGAGATTTGAGACTGGGACGGAGGTTCACCTTCCAGCAGGACAATGAACCTAAGCATACCGCTAAAGCAACACTCGAGTGGTTTAAGGGGAAACATTTAAATGTCTTGGAATGGCCTAGTCAAAGCCCCGACCTCAATCCAATTGAGAATCTGTGGTATGACTTAAAGATTGCTGTACACCAGCGGAACCCATCCAACTTGAAGGAGCTGGAGCAGTTTTATCTTGAAGAATGTGCCAAGCTTATAGAGACATACCCCAAGATACTTGCAGCTGTAATTGCTGCAAAAGGTGGCTCTACAAAGGGTTGACTTTGGGGGGGTGAATAGTTATGCACGCTCAAGTTTTCTTTTTTTTGGTCTTATTTCTTGTTTGTTTCACAATTTTTTTAATTTAGCATCTTCAAAGTGGTAGGCATGTTGTGTAAATCAAATGATACAAACCCTCAAAAAATCCATTTTAATTCCAGGTTGTAAGGCAAAATAGGAAAAATGCCAAGGGGGGTGAATACTTTCGCAAGCCACTGTATGTATCACGACTCAGGATATGACCCAGATGCAGACACAGGAGGCGGATAGTACAGTTCTCAGATAATTTATTATAAACACGGGGCAGGCAAAGGGCAGGTTGAGGACAGGCAGAGGTTCGTGATCATGTCTGAGTCAGGCAGGTACAGGACGGCAGGCAGGCTCGGGGTCAGGCAGGCAGAGGTTCGTAATCAGGTCAGAGTCAGGCAGGTACAGGACGGCAGGTCCCAGCTGAATGTAGCCGCGAGACAAGAGTTAGGGAGGATGGTCTCGGGGTCCGATAGCGTAGCAGTGGAGCTATAGAGGCGTGACAGTTCATCCGGCTTCACATTCTTGGACCCCGGGCGGTAGCAGATGGTGAAGTTGAATCGGGTGAATAGCAGGGCCCATCGAGCTTGCCTGGAGTTGAGGCGCTTGGCGGTGCGGAGATATTCCAGGTTCTTGTGATCTGTCCATACTATGAATGGGTGTTCCGCCCCCTCTAACCAGTGCCTCCACACCTCCAACGCTATCTTCACCACAAATAGTTCCCGTTACCCACGTCGTAATTCCTTTCCGTGGGGTTGAGACGATGGGAGAGGAAAGTGCAGGGAGGCAGCTTTTGGTCTTGGGCTGAACGCTGGGACAGGACAGCCCCCACTCCGACGTCCGAGGCATCGACCTCCACCATGAACTGCTGGGTCGGATCCGGATGGATTAGGACGGGGGCGGTAGTGAATTGGTGCTTGAGGTCCAAGAACGCCTGGTCTGCAGCTGGAGACCACGTACACGGGACCTTGGGAGAGGTGAGCGCTTACGGGGGGAAGCCCTGGTGCAGTAGCCCTTGATGAACCGGCGGTAGAAATTGGCGAACCCCAGGAAGCGTTGCAGCTGCACTCTGGAGGTGGGTTGCGGCCAATCCACCACCGCTCTCACCTTTTCAGGATCCATCTGTATGTTGCCTGCAGCTATGATGTATCCAAGGAAGGAGATGGTGGAGTGATGCAATTCGCATTTTTCTGCTTTGACGAACAGCTGGTTCTCCAGAAGATGCTGGAGGACTTGTCTGACATGGAGGACATGTTCTTGAGCTGATGTGGGAAAACACGAGGATGTCATCAAGGTAGACGAATACGAACTGGTTCAACATGTCCCGGAGAACGTCATTTACCAGGGCCTGGAACACAGCAGGAGCGTTGGTCAGTCACCAGGTATTCGTAGTGCCCGCTAGCCATGTTAAAGGCGGTCTTCCACTCATCCCCTTCCCGTATCTGTACCAGATGGTAGGCGTTCCGGAGATCCAACTTGGAGAAGATGGTAGCCCCCTGGAAATGCTCGAAAGCCGAGGCGATGAGTGGAAGCGGGTAACATTTTTTAACCGTGATGTCATTCAGGCCCCGGTAGTTGATACACGGACGCAGGGTTTTGTCCTTCTTCTCCACAAAGAAGAACCCTGCGCCGGCGGGGGAGACAGAAGGACGGATACCCCCTGCAGCCAGGGAGTCCTCAATATACGTCTCCATCACCTTGGTCTCCTGACCTGACAGGGAATAAAGCCGCCCCCGAGGCGGTGTAGTGCCCGGGAGAAGGTTGATGGCGCAGTCATAGGGCCGATGCAGAGGAAGCGAGATTGCTGAAAATCTCCCGGAGGTCCTGGTACTCCACGGGAATGGCGGAGAGGTCCGGGGCTTTTCCCAAGCCCGCAGGAAGACGTCCCGGGGCAGGCAGTGCCGATTTCAGGCAATGCGCATGGCAAAAATGGGCTCCAATCCAGGATAGAACCAGTAGCCCAGTCAATCAGAGGATTGTGCCTCTGGAGCCAATAAAACCCCAAAACCACGGGTGCATGAGAGGATTCAATGGGCAGGAACTGCATAGACTCACTGTGATTACCCGACACTCTCAGGTTAATGGGAAACGTAGTGTGGGTGACTCTGCCAATAGAGCGCCCATCCAATGCTCTGACGTCCATGGGAATGGACAGGGGTTGTGTGGGGATTCCCAGCTCCGACACCAGGGAATCGTCCATAAAGCTCTCGTCGGCCCCAGAGCTCCAGAGGAGACGACTCGACAGCCCTCAGTGACCTCCGAGAGAACTCGGGTGACATTGGATCCACTCGGAAATGTGGACTTCGCAAATTTCTGGGATTCCCCGGAGGCAAGGTGGAAATCGAGGACCAGCGTCGGCAACAGGGAACAGACTCCCTCTCCCTCCTACGTTCCCATAGCCGCCCATCGATCCGGATGGTCAAGGCTATGAGGGAATTGAGGTCCAGGGGCAGCTCCCGGGCTGCGTGCTCGTCTTTAATCACCTCCGATAATTTGTGAAGGAACGCGTCGAACAGGGCTTCCAGGTTCCAGGCACTCTCAGCCGCCAACGTGCGAAAATCCACCACGTATTCTGCCACACTACGGGAATCCTGACATAGTTGGAGCAGCTTACGAGCCGCCTCTCTCGAACACTATCTTCGAACGATCCGAGGGAAATGAAGAGGGCTGCAGCTCAAAGATGAGAGAACACTGGGAGAGAAATGCCCGGCAGGATCCGGGATCTCCAGCGTAGCACTCCGGAGGAAGTAAGCGGGGTTCTTGGGAAGCCGGGGTAGATTGGGGAGAAACGCCGCTAGGGGGTTACTGCAGTGGCGGGCTGCCCCACAGACAGTAACTCCTCGTGTCTTCCAATGGTGGCTCCCTGGGAGGAGACGACGTTGCGGAGCTGGTCTGAGTCTGCTGGGTCAGTCCTGGCCAGTTCGTACTATCACGATTCAAAATATGACCCAGGAGGTGGGTGGAGCACAAAGACATGTGAAACAGATCAGGGTGTGACAGTAGGAGTGTGTGTATCTCTGTGTATGTCTGTTTATTCCGGCCAGGGTAACAGGTTGGGAGTGCATTCAGGCTGTATTGTGGAGGAGTGAGTCAGAGAGTGTCTGTCGTCATTGGCCCTTGATATGAGAAGCCCATACAGACTGTCATAGAGCAGGAACACAGTGCACAGACAGACTGATAGACGGACAGACCGACAGGCAGGGCCTGTGGAGACAAAGAAAGAGACAGACTGACAGACCACAGCATCACCAACACCCATGGAGGTATTTATGGAAACATTCATTAGTTCCATCAAGATTAGATTGAGGCTCTCTCCTTTTGATTAGCATATTAAATGAGATGGATACGCTTCGTTGGAGTCTGTGGATGACAGGAGTCAAAGGGATATAATACAGAGGGACACTTCTCCATAATGTGTGTGTGTGTGTGTGTGTGTGTGTGTGTGTGTGTGCGAGCCCATGGCGCATGTCTCCAAGTGTGGCACCCAAAAAAATATCTGTGTGTAATATGAGTGTGTGCGTGTCAGGGTTATTTTCCGTGCAGACAGACAGAGATGAGTGATAAGAGGGTGACTGTCTGTCGAGTGTGTCTGCTCTATTTGAATGGCTAGACTGTGTCAGTGACTGCTATTCACCCCTACAGACGGGCTGCAGACAGTGTGTGTGCAGATTTTATATCTGCTTGTGTGAATCACAACATATTGTTGGTGGTTAAAGGCCTCAACAAGTCTTAGGTTGAAAGTTATTGTCACGAGTCTTGTCCTGGAGGCAGAACTAAGCGATTTCCCCTTAGATAGGCCAGTTGCAAAGTCAAAATTGGCTATATTGTAAAGATTAATGATTTTAATTTTTCTGCTTTTTGGTCTTACATTTTTTACATTTACATTTTTAGTCATTTAGCAGACGCTCTTATCCAGAGCGTCTTCATTTAAGGTTAGGGTTAGGCATTAGAATAAGCAGTGTGGTTAAGGATAGGGTAAGGTTTAAAATCAGATTTTATGACTTTGTGGCTGTGCCAGCTAGTGACCAGCTAGCTGCCTCCAGAACAAGATTTATGACAAAAAACTCTAACCTGCCAACAAGTCAAGCATTAGAGTTGGTTTCTGAGTCCTATTGTTTCTCTCTCTCTCTCTCACCAAAAAGTTGAGAGAGCCAAGGTTGACAGAGTGAAAAAAGTGCTTGTGCTGTCAAACACAGTCTGGAGTAAGCAAAGTTGGCTTCTTTTTTATCACCAGAAATATGCAGCGTACACACTGTTCTGTTCTGTCGTACCTGTATGAGGCAACGATCTCCTGAAGGCACATTTGAACTTGAAATCTCTGATAAAACTGCAAAGTCAAGCAAGCCTGTGGCGCAGTGGTCTAAGGCTCCTGGTTCGAATCCAGGCTCTGTCGTAGCCGGCCGTGACCGGGAGACCCATGGGGCGGCGCACAATTGGCCCAGCGTCGTCCAGGGTAGGGGAGGGAATGGCCGGCAGGGATGTAGCTCAGTTGGTAGAGCATTGCGTTTGAAGGGTTGTGGGTTCGTTTCCCACGGGGGGCCAGTATAAAAAAAATAATAATAATAATAAAAAAATCATGTAATGTAACTCACTAACTGTAAGTCGCTCTGGATAAGAGCGTCTGCTAAATGACTAAAATGTAAAACAATGGGTAAATGTGTCAAAGGGAGATCACACAGCTTGTGTTGTACAGGAGCGTAGGCCTAGATACATCCTTCATTAGCCAGCTGTGGTTTTCTGCCATAACACAGAAAGGCCCTCACTGCAACTCTCTCTCACGTTACAACATGGCCATGGCACGCTGACACACGACAACTTTAACCTGACTCAGGGCATACTTATCAGCCTGTTCAAGATGGTGACAGCCCTTTTGAGGAAGTTGGATATAGAAAAAAGAAAGAGTAAGAGATAGACAGAACGAAAGAGACAATAGTAAAGAGAAAGAAAAAGAAAAGGCCAAAGGCTCCTGTGTCTTGTGTCAGAATGACCTCTTGGTCAGACTGCTGCAGCTGCATTCAGGAGCTACTAAATACATTTTGTAAAATATCCGGGTATAAAGTTAATCTACAAAAATGTGAATTGATGCCTATTAATCCTTCAGCTGAGCAAACTTATTTTAGCCATGTGCCTTTTAGAGTACATGTTAGTACTTGGGAGTCTGGGTTACACACATTCAAATATCTCTATATAAGGCCAATTTTCCTTTCCATAATTTTGAACGCTGGAATTTACTACCTCTTCCTTTGGGCAGAAGAATTAACACAATTAAAATGAATGTGTTACCTACGTTTTTATACTTAATTTCAATGTATTCCTATCTTTCTTACAATTTATTTTATTCCATATATAAATTGATATCTGCTTTTATCTGGAACAAGACAAACCCTCGGATACGTAAAAGTGTTTTGCAGAGATCACGCCTGCAGGGTGGTCTAGCACACTTCCAAACGTTCAATATTATTATTGGGCAGCTAATTTAAGAATAATTATATATTGGATGACAGAAATCCATGATGTTGCAGGCCCGAAATGGTTGACCCTAGAGACTTCATCCTGTGGGCCCACCTAGGTACTACTTCGTAGTTTTGTATCTTCAAACTCTAATCACTTCCCATCACACCCACCTACCTCCCTTCTAGTCTCTGTTTGCAAAGTTAATCCTTATGTCAAAGGGGGCATAGGCTTGGTCTATACACTGAGTGCACAAAACATTAGGAACACCTTGCTAATAATGAGTTATTGCCCTCAGAACAGCCTCAATTTGCCTCAGTTGTGTTAAGTTGGCTGGATGTCCTTTGGGTGGTGGACCATTCTTTATACACACGGGAAATGTTGAGCGTGAAAAACCCAGCAGCGTTGCAGTTCTTGACACACTCAAACCGGTGCGCCTGGCACCTACTACCATACCCTGTTCAAAGGCACTGAAAATAATCCCCACAGCATGATGCTGCCACCACCATGCTTCACCGTGGGGATGGTATTGGCCAGGTGATGAGCGGTGCCTGGTTTCCTCCAGACGTGACGCTTGGCATTCAGGCCAAAGAGTTCAATCTTAGTTTCATCAGACCAGAGCATCTTGTTTCTCATGGTCTGAGAGTCCTTTAGGTGCCTTTTGGCAAACCCCATGTGGGCTGTCATGTGCCTTTTACTGAGGAGTGGCTTCCGTCTGGCCACTCTACCATAAAGGCCTGATTGGTGGAGTGCTGCAGAGATGGTTGTCCTTCTGGAAGGTTCTCCCATCTCCACAGAGGAACTCTGGAGCTCTGTCAGAGTGACCATCAGGTTCTTGGTCACCTCCCTGACCAAGGCCCTTCTCCCCCGATTGCTCAGTTTAGCAGGGCAGCCAGCTCTAGGAAGTCTTGGTGGTTCCAAACTTCTTCCATTTAAGAATGATGGAGGCCACTGTGTTGTTGGGGACCTTCAATACTGCAAATATTTTTGGTATCCTTCTTCAGATCTTTGCCTCAACATAATCCTGTCTCGGAGCTCTACGGACAATTCCTTCGACCTCATGGCTTGGTTTTTGCTTTGACATGCACTGTCAACTGTGGGACCTTATATAGACAGGGGTGTGCTTTTCCAAATCATGTCCAATCAATTGAATTTACCACAGGTGGACTCAAATAAAGTTGTAGAAACATCTCAAGGATGATCAATGGAAACACGATGCATCTGAGCTCAATTTCGAGTCTCATAGCAAAGGGGCTGAATACTTATGTAAATAAGGTATTTCTTTATTTATTATTATTTTGCAAACATTTCTAAAAACCTGTTTTCGCTTCATCATTATGGGATATTGTGTGTAGATTGATGAGGAAATTGTTTTATTGAATCAATGTTAGAATAAGGCTATAATGTAACAAAATGTGGAAAAAGTGAAGGGGTCTGAATACTTTCCGAATGCACTGTATATCTGTGTGTTTCAAAATTGTGTTTATATTACTGTAATTTTATGTCATGCCTGTTTATTAAAGTCTGATATTGGGGAGGGTTGGGGTGGGGTCTTTAACATCTTTAAAATGCCAAATAAAAAAACCTGCTGCAGCTGCACATCGGAGGGAGGGGCCCTTATTTTTCAGACAGACAAGATATCAGCAGTTTTCTATGGTATTCATCACGATGCCTGCAGGTTGCACTGTCAGTACCATTTTGGCAATTCTATAAAACAGGTTTTGCTATGAGAGGACCTTAGAGACAAGGAGAGAGAGACGTCACTGTATAGATAGATTGAGAAAGAAGAGAAGGAATGCATTTGGGGAAAGACAAATAGATCAGAACAGGGAAGAAAGGAGAGTAATGGGACGAGAGAGAGATAGAGAGAGAGAGAGACCTTCCATTGGGGTCCTGGACTGAATATTGATTGAGGAGAGAGAGAGAAGCTCCTCTCATCTAACCTCCATGTCAGCTGTGCGTTCCCTCTATTATACTGAGCTCCTGGCCCTGAGCCGGTTGCCAAGGAGATGCGCCACCTTCAAGGAGGACGAAAGCTCTCGCAAATCAACCCATTTTTCCTCACTGTGACGTGAGGACAAGTTATAACGGTGACGTGTCTGTGGTGGGAGTGTGTGTTTGCTGGCATTTTTCGAGCCGTTCTGTTCTTTCTCTCAATGATTACTGCTACTGCTCCCAAGCCATATCAGTGATATACACTTTGACTGTAACAGCCTCCTCCACTGCTCACCATGTTAGTGCCAACTGTCCTGGCAGTATGTTTCCCCCTCCCTTAGTGACAATAAAATCACAGAGACCATCCTCCTACTCTCATTGGCTGGGAAGCACCATGGTGATGCCCTCTGATTGGGCATGCCCACCATGCACTCTCGTCCAATCAGGCTCACTGTATCCATGAGACTGAAGCATGTAGGGCTATTTAAATCCAACAAGAGAGACACAAAATTGCTCAGATGTACGTTTCTACTTTGGGGAAAAAATGCAGGGGGGGGGGGAAAGGTTTGCGAGTGGACGAACGTTGTAAATCCAGACAGACCTGATCTCTGCAAAGTGATCGACCCATCTTCGTGGTTAAACTGACCCAGGGTGAAGCGTGAGTTGAATGAATGAAAGCAGTGTACCAATGCATGTTGTACTCCTCTATCCCTCTACCTTGAGTTTGTTTATGAATATTGATAGAACTCTATCCCTTACTTGCACTCATGCCTGCTTTGCCCTAAATGAAGCTGTGGCAGTGAGCAGAGACTGAACGGTGAAATCGGGTGGACAGAATGAACTAAAGCTGGAGGTCTCGTTTCTCCTGTACTACTGTGTCAGGGGGCCACTGGGTATTGGTTGTTCATGCCACAGGAATGTTGTACGAAAAATACTTTACATCTCGCAGAGGAGCAGCATTCGAAAGCAAAGCACCGGATGAAAAAGTTGACGTAAGTCCGCGGCCATTTTGTGTTTGCTTTTTTATTTTAACAACGTCACATTTTCACGGACCACAAAATGGCGTACAAATGTTCTCCTGCTAAGTCAGCCATTACGATTGTTTCGAGATTTGTTTTCATTGAATTTAATCCAACAATATCACCTGCAACATATGCCGTAATGGTGACCAACATTTTTAGATGGACTTTGGAAACACGTTTAAAAGGTTTGTAAATCAGATTTTATCCACATATTCTTAGCAGTTTTAATGAATTTCTACAGCCTTATGTTAATTATAAAGTAGACTACATAAATGTATGACCCCATGTACATTAAAATGTCTGAATGTCTCAACTCTATCATAATTTCTGTAATACAAATAAATAACTTATCTTTTCATATCTGTGTCTACATTGTTACCATTTTACAGCTTATATTTAAAAAAGTTCCGATTTTATGTTGTTGAATAAAACATTAATTGCCTGGTATTTCATTAAGGTGAGTGAAACTTAAGGGAGAGGTCAAAGTACTGTATAGCAATGGCCCATGCCACCTTACCGTAACCATGACAACAAACAACGGAACAACAACAGATAGCCTACTACTAAAGTCATGAGAATGCAAGGTTCTTCCCTCCAGCAATTCTATAAACCTTGACTGGAAATAAAAGGTATAAATGTCAAAAAGGGTTAATACAAATGTACATAATGACCTAACTGTAATGTCTGTGGCAGACTGAGACAGTCTAAGTCTTTAAATACTGTATCAGTCAAGCTTTACCAGTTTTCACTACTTAATTATGAGCTTAAGTGTCAGCAGCGGTTTAATGTGCCAGTGAAAAAGAGGAGATGGGTGATTCATAGCGGCCGACACATTAATGCTGATTTTTAATTTAGCCAGAGGGTGTAAATCAGGAATCAGGGCAGCCTGTTCAGTTGAAAGGGACAGGGTGCACTGCACTCACTCTCTTAAAAACAACTGAATGGATGGTTATTGTTATTAATCAATTCCTCATTCTGAATACTACCCAGAATGTAATGTCTGTGGAATGTGGAAAATGTACTTGCCTATTAGTTGAAACAGGTTAAGTCTGGGTATAAAACATCTCTGGGGCACTGGGAAGGACATATACAAAGATAACAATGTGACAAACAACACAAAGTCCATTTTAAAGATCGTCTAAAGACAGAGCACCGTTTAATTGAATGACAGATGAGGAAAACTATATCATTTTGGCAAAGGTTCTCTAATCTAGAAACCAATTAAACGCCCAAAATTGGTTATCATCCCTGGTTACAGGTAAAAATTATTATTCAGTGATGTATGACATGATAGCCTATGTGATGGTGTGATGCAATTGACTTGTTAAAATGTCATGATTTTTGTCAGTTTAGTGACAAATGCTAATGTTGTACCGAAAAAACGGTGAAGATGCTGAGGGAATCACCTGGGCTAATGCTGGGCACATAAACTGATGTTAAGGCTCGTGCCCGAGACTCGACGACGTCAGACAGTCATTTGCTGGCAACCTCTGCAAACTCACTTGCATCGAACTTCAAAAGCAATGCATTTTCCTGTTTGGCTGTAGCTACAAGTGTTGTCTCAACACCAATAGACGGTAAGTTTATTTTAGCAATAGGAATTCAAGTTATTTTAATTTCCAAAGTCGGCCAGCTGATGTTAGCTAACGTTAACCAAAGCATTTGAACAGGCTAGCCTGGCTAGCATGTCTAGCGTGCTTGGTTTTTGACACCTCTCCCGAGGTATTTAGTTTATGATACCAGTTCATGGTGAGTATTCCTGGTAGTGCTATCCGTTGAAAAATTCTGAGTGTATCTAAGATGAACATTTAATTTGTTCGTTTCTGTACACAATTTCTGTTATTTTTTTAGCCACTCCGGTTTGTTGTCACTAGTCAAACGCTTGCTGTCGCCGCTGCTCTCGGTTACCATGGTTACTTGGCGAGGACGCGCAGGCTTTCTCATTTACAACAAGCCACTGTAATGCTGCAGATCAGTGCATGCCGTTTTGCTTGCTTTACTCAGATGCATTTTTGGTCCCTATTTCTGCAATGGCTTAAAATACTGTGTTTATTATTCACCCATATACAGTGAGGGAAAAAAGTATTTGATCCCCTGCTGATTTTGTACGTTTGCCCACTTACAAAGACATGATCAGTCTATCATTTTAATGGTAGGTTTATTTGAACAGTGAGAGACAGAATAACAACAAACAAATCCAGAAAAACGCATGTCAAAAATGTTATCAATTTATTTGCATTTTAATGAGGGAAATAAGTATTTGACCCCTCTGCAAAACATGACTTAGTACTTGGTGGCAAAACCCTTGTTGGCAATTACAGAGGTCAGACGTTTGTTGTAGTTGGCCACCAGGTTTGCACACATCTCAGGAGGGATTTTGTCCCACTCCTCTTTGCAGATCTTCTCCAAGTCATTAAGGTTTCGAGGCTGACGTTTGGCAACTCGAACCTTCAGCTCCCTCCACAGATTTTCTATGGGATTAAGGTCTGGAGACTGGCTAGGCCACTCCAGGACCTTCATGTGCTTCTTCTTGAGCCACTCCTTTGTTGCCTTGGCCGTGTGTTTTGGGTCATTGTCATGCTGGAATACCCATCCACGACCCATTTTCAATGCCCTGGCTGAGGGAAGGAGGTTCTCACCCAAGATTTGAATGTACATGGTCCCGTCCATCGTCCCTTTGATGTGGTGAAGTTGTCCTGTCCCTTTAGCAGAAAAACACCCCCAAAGCATAATGTTTCCACCTCCATGTTTGACGGTGGGGATGGTGTTCTTGGGGTCATAGGCAGCATTCCTCCTCCTCCAAACACGGCGAGTTGAGTTGATGCCAAAGAGCTCGATTTTGGTCTCATCTGACCACAACACTTTCACCCAGTTCTCCTCTGAATCATTCAGATGTTCATTGGCAAACTTCAGACGTGCCCGTGTACCTCAGTTGGTAGAGCATGGCGCTTGCAACGCCAGGGTTGTGGGTTCGTTTCCCACGGGGGGCCAGTATGAAAAAATGTATGCATAAAAAAATATTGTAAAGTGGTTGTCCCTCTGGCTATCATAAGGTGAATGCACCAATTTGTAAGTCGCTCTGGATAAGAGCGTCTGCTAAATGACGAAAATGTAAAAATGTAAAATGTATATGTGCTTTCTTGAGCAGGGGGACCTTGCGGGCGCTGCAGGATTTCAGTCCTTCACGGCATAGTGTGTTACCAATTGTTTTCTTGGTGACTATGGTTCCAGCTGCCTTGAGATCATTGACAAGATACTCCCGTGTAGTTCTGGGCTGATTCCTCACCGTTTTCATGATCATTGCAACTCCACGAGGTGAGATCTTGCATGGAGCCCCAGGCAGAGGGAGATTGACAGTTATTTTGTGTTTCTTCCATTTGTGAATAATCGCACCAACTGTTGTCACCTTCTCACCAAGCTGCTTGGCGATGCTCTTGTAGCCCATTCCAGCCTTGTGTAGGTCTACAATATTGTCCCTGACATCCTTGGAGAGCTCTTTGGTCTTGGCCATGGTGGAGAGTTTGGAATCTGATTGATTGATTGCTTCTGTGGACAGGTGTCTTTTATACAGGTAACAAGCTGAGATTAGGAGCACTCCCTTTAAGAGTGTGCTCCTAATCTCTGCTCGTTACCTGTATAAAAGACACCTGGGAGCCAGAAATCTTTCTGATTGAGAGGGGTTCAAATACTTATTTCCCTCATTAAAATGCAAATCAATTTATAACATTTTTGACATGTGTTTTTCTGGATATTTTTGTTGTTGTTCTGTCTCTCACTGTTCAACTAAACCTACCATTAAAATTATAGACTGATCATTTCTTTGTCAGTGGGCAAACGTACAAAATCAGCAGGGGATCAAATACTTTTTTCCCTCACTGTATATAGTAAATAGCTTTCGTGAATAATGAATAGGTTTCCTCATAATTTCCCCGCCTCTTCCTCTTCAGTAATACACCCAGGCAAAACCCACTTCAGTGATGAAATCATTCCCATAAAGTCATTATCCTGACCTCATCCCTGGTCTTGCTGGCAACAGCCCTCACAAAATGTCTTCTTTGGAGAGGAAGCGTGAGAAACACAGCCCTTTCACCCTGAACCCTCACCCCCGGAGGAAGACCAGCGCAGAGATTGTCACTGAGGCCAGGCACTCCCTGAGGACCCTGCGCACCCAGCGACCTTTTACCCCTCGAGACGACCACAGACAGCTGTTTGGAGAGACCTCCTCTCGAGCCCAAGATGGTCGACCTCCCTCTACATTCAGGTTAAGGATCTGGTGAAACGCCCTAGCAGTAGTCTAGTGTCACATCCATACAGTGTACTGAATGAATAAGATCTATTTTTCCTCTTTCAGCCTCTACGCTCGGAACTTTGAAGCGCCAGACTCCAGACCGGGTTCTGGGACTCGCCTGTCTCCTCTGGAACATGTGGGTTCTCCTCACTGTACATCTCATATCCTCACACTTGTACAGTACATTCATCTGTGTGTATCCTTGTGAATTTGTTGGGGGTCTTGGAAAGCCTGAGTGTATTGTTCTGATCAGCTGAAGACTACACACACTAAATCAGTGTTTGGTCCCTTCAATGATGAAGTAATTTTTGTGGCCTACCAGAAGCCCAAGTTGCCAGTGGCCCAGGATGAGGACCCAAATCTCGTCAGCCCCATGGCCCTCCCCAAACCCCCCTCTGACCCCCTGGAGCTGAAGAGGGGGGCGGCGGGGGCGAGGGCACGCCTTCTTAGAGCTGGCTCTCTGACAACACTCCCACCTGTGGCACGGCCAACAGAGGGTAAGGAGAGATGGAGAAAAAGGAAAGCGAGAAAAAGAGGGCTGAGATTTAGTTTTTTTGTATTTTATTAGGAGGTCTAAGATAGAGAGAGAGACAAAATTGCAAAAGCGATGGAAAGAGAGATAGGAGGTAATATAGAGAGAGAGAGAGAGTTGCATGTTAGGGTTTTTTAGAGAGAGGGGGAGAAAGAGGGAGTGGAGAGGGATGGTCGATGGTTGCAATAAGCAAACCATTAACACTATTATTGTAAGTAAATATTTCAGCGAGTGGCCTGCCAGTCATTTTATATTAAATCATGTGTGCAGGCAGAAGGCTGGAACAGCTCTTCTCCCAAAGGGAAATGAATGGAGCTATTCACAGGAGGACATTCTACCTGATTTACATTACCACTGGGGTGGTTGAGGTGGAAAACATAATTCACTGCAGCTGGTTGCCATGGGGTTTAGTCTTCTTTTTTGCACCTTTTCTTGCTGTCATCCCTTACTTACTGTATTATAACGCCTTTGGGAAAAGCTAAAATGACTGTGTAAAATTGGGTTATTTGTCAATTTTCTACACAATATCTGAAAAGATGGTGAAAACGTTTAGCGAAGTTCAGAATTAACACTAGTATCCAGTAACTATAATAACTCTTAATTGTACTGTCTTGTTTTTGTAGTAAGGGAGAGTGTAAATTCAGACTCCAGCCCAGAGCAGAGAGAGCTGTCAGCTAAGGGAAGAGGCAGGAGAGCCCCTTATGTTGAGCCTACTGATCGAGAGAGGAGGGACAAGGATAGTGGAGGACCCTCGAAACCTGCCCCACGCAGGACCAACAGTGAAAGGTACTGTTTGCCTGTACATTTCTCTACATTTCACCCCTTGTTCTCTCTTTCTTTCCTCCATATTCTCGTTTCTTTCTGTTCTCGTCTCTCTTCTGTCTGTCCACTCATCTCTTTTTTCTCTCTTTCTATCTCTTTTTCCCATCTTTTTTTCTCTCTCTCAATGTTTTCTCACTATTCTTCTCACTCTTATTCTACCTCTTTCTCCCACTTCTCTCTCCTCCCTCTCCCTCTCGCCTCCTTCTCACAATAAGTGAAGATTTATTGGCACACAAAGGATTCCATGGTGGCCATTGCTGTATAGTGGTGAGTTATACCTCCTATTTTTTACATTTCACGCCCCTGGCCCTTGGCCTTGGTCACTCTCTTTGTCACACCTTCAGTGTGTCCTCCTCCATGCTTTCTCACTCATTTTGGTTCTCAGATTGCCTTCAAATTTCTTCAAGGTATTTCATGAATTTCTCCCACTCTTAAGTGAAACCAGAACCTTGGGAGAGAGAGAGTAGTTTTAGCCAAATGTGCATGTAAATAAGTCTTATAAAATATTATATAACCTTTTAGCTACCCCCATCTAGGCCTAATAAGTCAACCTCATTATTCAGGTCAGGTATCTGTCTAAAGCAGGATATCCCAAACTCGGTCCTGGGAGCCTCCCATGGGTGCACATTTTGGTTTTTGCCTTAGCACTGCACAGCTGAGTCAAATAATCATAGCTTGATGATGAGTTGATTATTTGAAACAGCTGTGAAGTGCTAGGGCAAAAACCAAAACGTGCACCCATGGGAGGCCTGAGGACCGAGTTTGAGAATCCCTGGTTTAAAGGGATCCTAGTTTCCCCACCCAAACTACCTTCTCAGCCAAAGCCCTTCCCAATAAAATAGGCCTATCTATCTGTTATCACCATCACTGACTGGTCAGCCTTATACCTCCACAGCCAGGAGAGGCTAGAACACCGTTTCTTTCTGCCGACCTCATCAGGAGTGTGTCAGTTATGGAGGCATAACTCCAGGCGTGAGGACGGGGCCTGTCATTATAATCCATCCGCCCATCGATGAGCTAGAGCTGCTGGGGCTGTGATGGCGAACAACCATAAAACACTTTTACTTAGTCCCCTGTAGCTCAGTTGGTAGAGCATGGCGCTTGCAACGCCAGGGTTGTGGGTTTGTTTCCCACGGGGGGCCAGTATGAAAATGCATGCACTCACTAACTGTAAGTCGCTCTGGATAAGAGCATCTGCTAAATGACTAAAATATAAATGTAAAAACCAAGATCCCCCACACGTTTACTTATAACCAAGATCCCCCACACGTTTACTTAGAACCAAGATCCCCCACACTTTTACTGAGAACCTAGAATCCAAGCCAGGAATCTTTTTCAGAACTTTCCTACTTAGACCAACCCATCTTAGAAAGAGGGGGATAGAAAGTGACAGAGAAAAGAGAGTGAGGGGTTGAGCCAGGGGTGAGAGAGAAAGAGATTGATATAACAAATTGATTTACAGAGTCAGAAAGATTTAAAGTTGGAGTGTGTAGTGCACACGCAAGAAATTGAAAAAAGAGAGCGAGCGATGAAGCGTGAGAGATTAGACATTGGCTGCTTCTTTTTCTCCAATAAGCCAGGGCTTTATAGCTCCAAATTGATGTCTGTTAGATATGGGTGCCCATCTGGGCATGGCTGGCAGCATCATAGCAGCGTCTCTGCTGGGACTGACTGACTGACTGCCTGCTGTCCATTGGTCAGGCCCTGCCCAGGCCCAAGACACAGATGAGATCATGTCTCGGAGAATGCACTATCACACACAGAGGCCCTATTATCAGGCCTTAATCCTATCACACAGACCCCATGACCTCTCTCTCTCCCACTCTCGCTCTCTCTCTCTCTGTCTCTCTCTCTCTCCATGTGTATGCGTGCGTCTCCCTCTTTTTCTCTCCTCTCTCTCTCTCTCTCTCTGAAATTTAGAATAACATTCACCTCTGCTCTCGGCTTGTGCTCTCTGCTCTAGTCTATGCCCTGTGTACCAGCCTCAGTACTGTCCGTAAGTCATCCAATAGATGCTTTAGCCCTTGAGGGAGTTGTAAGTTCCATGCAGAATTGTACTTATCTGTTCTCCCATGTGCTCTTACAATGATTCATATACGGTAGGGACATTAGAGCACTGTCAAGATCAATTGGAACATCAATGACAACAAACAGACAGTGAACAAAACAGTGTAGATTAAAACAACATGAAATGGGTGTTACTGTCTGTTCTCTAACTGAAACTGACTGGTGAGTAAAGTCACAGTGTCAAAACATGGAACGGCTTTAACCAGGCTTAACCCGCAAAGCTGTGGTCTGAGTTCCTGTTGCAATGGGGACACCGAGTGGTAGCTGAAGGAACTGGTCACGTATGTATCTAGCAATACAACCAGTCGTTTCCAAACTACAGTATTTTGCACTGTGAGTGACCCATCTTTGAAAATGTCTTACATCTTAGTTAACGATACTTAATCAGCCAAAACCTAATAGGTTCTGAGCCACCATTTTGTTAAAGACTGTTTCAACTCTAACGTATTGTGTGTGTGTGTGTGTGTGTGTGTGTGTGTGTGTGTTTGTGTGTGTGTTTGTATGTCAAATTGCAGTGGACTCAGGCTCCCTGGTGGTGTTGACTCATCTATCAGACCAGGCGAAGGAACAGGAGCAGGAGCCGGGGCCCGAACAGGTTAGTCCTGATTCACTAAGTGAATACTAGCTTAGTTCAATAGTTTACTGAACCATACAATTCTAACTGTACGTTATGATCAACTAAGGGCAACTATGTCCAACAGCGAACAAACTGAGAGCCTGAGAGGGTAGCCTACACCAGGCCAATTGTTAAACCAATTGTTAAATCTACCATCCAGGTTGGTTGGTTGCCTGTAGATGGGTAGATGTGTGTCAAAACCTTTAGTTCTTATAACAAGTTTGTTACCATGAAAAAATATATAGAGATTATATGTTTTAATTTGACCTTTGTCACTCCGACTTTGAAGGATGTTTTATTTTATTTGAGCTTAAATCAAAATCAGAGTTGGTTTGATGTCTACACACTGACTGGGGGTGGATATATTAAGCTGCTAAATGAAAAGAACCAAGAATGTAGTGTTAATCTCATCTCCAGCATAAACACCTTTCTTTCCTCTCAACTTTGAGAGTTTAGCAGTGTGTCACGCTTTGATCAGGCAGGGTGTTGTTGCTGAAGGCCTCACTCACACCTTTTGTAAGCAGCAATCAATGGCTGTTGGTCTGTAGCCACCGCTTCCTGCACCACCACTGCACCAGGCAGCCAGGCAGACAGACATGCAAATGTTCAGTAAAGAGTTAGAACACACCTGCGCAAGCACACACACACACACACAAATCAGAGGAAGTATAGATGCGAACGGTGACCTTTCATTGCCGGCATTAAACTTCCTGCAGAGCGATTTATTTTAAGACACTGAACTTGTGAACTATACTCAGCCCTCTTGCACCAAGTTGGGGTTTGAGGCATTAATTGTCTAACTGTGTTTTTCATTCTTCCTTTTTCGTCTCCTTGTTTCTGTGTCAGAGTTAGGAACAGAGTTAGGCAACGGAGACAGACCAGCCAGCCAGGCGGCTGAGGACGAATCAGTGGTGTGGAATGTTAAGATTGTCCCTCTGTTGCAAGAGCTGGAGTCCATCGCTGCAGGTAGTGTTCTGTTTGCTATGAATGAACCCCAAACAAAAGTACAAACAGATGTTAGTCACATAACATTCTTCTCAATATAGGACAATGATGATTGGACGGTGTTGAATTGCAATTCTTTCCCTAATGCATCTATGTTGTCCTGTACAAAAAGCACCTCTTTCGTAAATGCACAAATTATTTTATTACTTTTTGGGAAGTGGGGAGATATTGTGAAAACAGGACTGAATTTAAGTTTATCCTGTGATTTGAATATAGGGAAGTTTCTCTTGTGCTATTGAGCTGATTTCATTTTCATGCTTAAATGTAAGTTCAGCAAAAAAAATCAGTGTTGGTAGAAAAACACATGCACACAAATGAAAAAAGTAAACACCGAGCCATTTTAACGGTTGAAGAAAGCAAAACAAAGTAGTGTTGTGTTTGGCGTCCCTTCACATTTCTCCTAGTTTGACTTTGCAGTCTGACTACCGCAAAATGTAATCTAGGTCTGTAAATATTTTAACTCTTTTGAAATGTAATGGAAATTAATTTGAAAAATAAATATAAAATATTTTTTGTACCAAGTACCTCCTGGCTCATGCATTAAAAACCTTTCAGATTGGCTGGGAAATTGCAATATGTTGAGTCGAGTGTGTGACCAACCTTTCCGGAAAGAGGCAATTGTCTGCCTTTTTTAGACAGAAGAAAAATTATGTATTTTACCTGGAAAACCCAGGAAAAGCACCCCACCCTCTCTCTTCCTCTCAGTAATGTACATAATGTTAATCATGCATATTCACTGAGGGCCAAATCCTAACATAAGATATGAGTGCATAACTCAAAACTCTGTGTGCATTTGCATAAATAATGCATGTTAGTGGTATATTTGCACAAAAATGTCTAGTAACTTTACATATTTTTCTCAATCATGTGCCTCTCCTCAGGTGGATCCGAGGATGCTGTGGAACGGCTGTGTGACGCGTGTGACTGTCTCCATGGCGCCCTGGCGGAGCGAGGCATGCTGGGCCGGCGTTGCAGGAAGAGAGCGGGGCTTCTCAGGGCGCTGTTCCGCCTCATCGACCTCAACTCTGCCCAACTCAACCTACAGCTCGCCAAACTCACCCTTGAGGTGAGTACAATCAATGTCATCATGATGATTCTCTTTCTCCCGTCTCTTCCTTGCCCTAACACACAACAGTAGGTTTAACAGACCAGCCCTTAGTTAGCTTTGTTGGGTGACATCCTCAGTACAAAGCAACAGCGTAAAGTTCCTGGCTGCTGTGTTAGAATGATTGTTGTCTAATAACTTGTTGTTGTTAAGCTGAACGTCAGTGGAAACAACCTGCTGAACATCTGTAAACTCATCTTCAAGATCAGCCGCAGTGAGAGCAACGATATCCTCTTCCAGAACAACTCCATCATAGGTAACACATTGACATACTTTACAGTATGTGTGTACACTGATTGTATAATGTTATTTATATACACTACCAGTCAAAGGTTTGGACACACCTACCCATTCAAGGGTTTTTCTTTATTTTTACTATTTTTTACATTGTAGAATAATAGCGAAGACATCAAAACTATGAAATAACACATATGGAATCATGTAGTAACCAAAAAAGTTTTGAGAGAATGCCAAGAGTGTGCAAAGCTGTCATCAAGGCAAAGGGTGGCTATTTGAAGAATCTCAAATATAAAATATATTTTGATTTGTTTAACACTTTTTTGGTTACTACATGATTCCAGATGTGTTATTTCATAGTTTTGATGTCTTCACTATTATTCTACAATGTAGAAAATAGCAAAAATAAAGAAAAACCCTTGAATGAGTAGGTGTGTCCAAACTTTTGACTGGTACTGTATGTTTGAATGTGTGTGTTTGTGTTTACCTGTGTAAGTCGCTCTGGATAAGAGCATCTGCTAAATGACTAAAATGTAAGTTTGTATCAAAAGCAGCTCATGTGTTGTGAGGTTGGAGTGATATGTGTTAACAAGTGTGTGCGTGCGACTTTGTATTACGTCCAGATTCCCTGCTGTGTGTGCTGCGCTGTGAGGATGTGTGTGTGTCTGGGGAGGCTGTGTTGTACTGTGTGGGCACTCTGAAGTTCCTCTCAGGGAACTCCGCCCTCCTCAGGCTCCTATTGGCCAAGGACTGTGTGGGTGTGGCCACCCTGCTCATACAGAAGCTCCACCCACTGGCACAACCTGACCACACTCAGTTCACCATCGCAGGACACATCCATGTACAGGTGAGATGGTAGAAGATACCCCAAACCAGTTTTATGCACACTATGGTAAAGGCCCGGTAGAGCTGACAGCAAATCAGTCAAGGGCAGTTACTTGAGCAACTTTATACTAAGTTCCTCAACAGTTCAAGAACAGCAAGACAGTTCACTTTTCAGTTGAAGTAAAAAATGTAACAAAACAAAACAGGAAAAGGAACAACATTTGAAATATTCAGTTTTAAGGAACTTCTCAGAGTTCTGGTGAGGGGAACTTTAATTGTCCTTTTCTTGGTATTAGGAATTATGTTTTTGTTTCTGTCTGCTGCTCCATGATATTCTGATCTGTTCTGGCCATAACACACACAGCTCTGCTCCACAGTACAGTGTGTTTCATTCTATATAAAATCACCACTTAACGACTTCAATCTGATTAACTGATTTAAGTTAGAGGTTAGCAGATGATTTGATATCTGGCTGCTTGTTATGCTGTTGGTAGTCAGAGGGAACTGAGAGTGTTCTCATTGTAGCGCTACTGCTGGCAATGCTCTATGTGGTGTTGGAAATCAGTTTCCTTCACGATAGAGTGATTTATAGGGTCTTTGAATAACTTTCTGTCATGTTTTGTAAAGAAAAAGGTTGAAGATAACTGGAGATATTGTTACATCAGGTGCAACTGGCTAAGACGATCGACAATAAATCATCAGTTCTCTTGATTCCTCTCTCATCACATCGACATTGCATCACATGCTCTCGCTCTCGCTCTCGCTCTCTCTCTTTCTCTTTCTCTTTCTCTCTCTCTCTCTCCACCTCTGACCCCTGCAGTTGACAGCGACCCTGAGGAACCTGGCTGACCTCCCTGAGTCCCGCCCCCTTTTCGTCTCCCACGGCGCCCTGACAGAACTATGCCTGGTGCTGCGCCATCACCACGGAGACCAGGACATCTGCACCAACATTGCCAGGGTGTTCAGGTAACACACACATACACGCACACACACTGTACACCTAAAACCTCTCAAAACTTACATTCAACTGTTTCATTGAGAGTGGGACAGTACATTCCTCAGGCCATTGGACATTGTGTGTATTGTGCATTTCTTTTTAGTCTGTAAACATAAAGTGATGGTTAAAGATAGCTCAAATACAGTGGGGAAAAAAAGTATTTAGTCAGTCACCAATTGTGCAAGTTCTCCCACTTAAAAAGATGAGAGAGGCCTGTAATTTTCATCATAGGTACACGTCAACTATGACAGACAAAATTAGGAAAAAAAATCCAGAAAATCACATTGTAGGATTTTTAATGAATTTATTTGCAAATTATGGTGGAAAATAAGTATTTGGTCAATAATAAAAGTTTCTCAATACTTTGTTATATACCCTTTGTTGGCAATGACACAGGTCAAACGTTTTCTGTAAGTCTTCACAAGGTTTTCACACACTGTTGCTGGTATTTTGGCCCATTCCTCCATGCAGATCTCCTCTAGAGCAGTGATGTTTTAGGGCTGTCGCTGGGCAACACGGACTTTCAACTCCCTCCAAAGATTTTCTATGGGGTTGAGATCTGGAGACTGGCTAGGCCACTCCAGGACCTTGAAATGCTTCTTACGAAGCCACTCCTTCGTTGCCCGGGCGGTGTGTTTGGGATCATTGTCATGCTGAAAGACCCAGCCACGTTTCATCTTCAATGCCCTTGCTGATGGAAGGAGGTTTTCACTCAAAATCTCACGATACATGGCCCCATTCATTCTTTCCTTTACACGGATCAGTTGTCCTGGTCCCTTTGCAGAAAAACAGCCCCAAAGCATGATGTTTCCACCCCCATGCTTCACAGTAGGTATGGTGTTCTTTGGATGCAACTCAGCATTCTTTGTCCTCCAAACACGACGAGTTGAGTTTTTACCAAAAAGTTCTATTTTGGTTTCATCTGACCATATGACATTCTCCCAATCCTCTTCTGGATCATCCAAATGCACTCTAGCAAACTTCAGACGGGCCTGGACATGTACTGGCTTAAGCAGGGGGACACGTCTGGCACTGCAGGATTTGAGTCCCTGGCGGCGTAGTGTGTTACTGATGGTAGGCTTTGTAACTTTGGTCCCAGCTCTCTGCAGGTCATTCACTAGGTCCACCCGTGTGGTTCTGGGATTTTTGCTCACCGTTCTTGTGATAATTTTGACCCCACGGGGTGAGATCTTGCGTGGAGCCCCAGATCAAGGGAGATTATCAGTGGTCTTGTATGTCTTCCATTTCCTAATAATTGCTCCCACAGTTGATTTCTTCAAACCAAGCTGCTTACCTATTGCAGATTCAGTCTTCCCAGCCTGGTGCAGGTCTACAATTTTGTTTCTGGTGTCCTTTGACAGCTCTTTGGTCTTGGCCATAGTGGAGTTTGGAGTGTGACTGTTTGAGGTTGTGGACAGGTGTCTTTTATACTGATAACAAGTTCAAACAGGTGCCATTAATACAGGTAACGAGTGGAGGACAGAGGAGCCTCTTAAAGAAGAAGTTACAGGTCTGTGAGAGACAGAAATCTTGCTTGTTTGTAGGTGACCAAATACTTATTTTCCACCATAATTTGCAAATAAATTCATTAAAAATCCTACAATGTGATTTTCTGGAAAAAAAATTCTCAATTTGTCTGTCATAGTTGACGTGTACCTATGATGAAAATGACAGGCCTCTCTCATCTTTTTAAGTGGGAGAACTTGCACAATTGGTGGCTGACTAAATACTTTTTTTCCCCACTGTACTTTTCCCAACTACATCAGCCACCCCTGAACTGTTATTCCTCATAACAACACATTGACAGTTCATCCTATCTTATAATATGAATGGACCATGTAGCACACCCTATTTCCACAACGAACGCCATTAAAACCCATCCCTCTTTAGTAAAACAGTGAGAGTCTATCTGGTGAGTGTTATTTGTTGTCCCTCTGTCTGTCCTCCAGTAAACTGTCCTCCTACTCTGAGTGCTGCCTGGCTCTGGCCCAGACCCCTGGCTGCTACACACTATTTATAGAACTGTTGAGCAAACACCAGCGGAAACAGGTGAGCCCTGTGTGTGTGTGTGTGTGTGTGTGTGTGTGTGTGTGTGTGTGTACGGTGGTATAGGAAGCAGATTAGCCTATTCACTCCCAGTGTTTATACTGTTCATCGACTAAGCCTGTTTACCTTGAGCAAGTTGTTTATGTACTCCAAGTCCCAGTGCATTTACAGCAGTGTGTGTGTGTGTGTTTTGACTTTAATCAGCGTCCCAGGAGAAACTGAGGAAGTCATCCTTCCCTTCCTCAGGGCTCTGGCAATCCTAGAGGATCTAAATCACCCAGGGAATAAACACCACACAGCAGGGGTGCTAACACCACACACATACACACACACACACACAGTAGACACAGTAGATATCCCCCATTAATACACACAGACACACGGTTGATCACGTTGTGTCCTGAATAGCTCTTTGACAGGACAGCCTGTACAGTACAGTACAGCCCAGTCCATCCCAGCCACACTGGCCAGTCAGCCCAGCCAGGACTAGGGTAACTCTAGGGCAATGGGAAGGATGTGTGTGTTTCTGTGTTTGTGACACACACTTTTGGGGAGGGGCGGAGTGCGATTGAGAAACAAACGTAGTGGTATACAGGTTGTTTTCATCTGCTTTTGGGGTAATTTGTCGGTCCTTGTGGTTGTGGTGGGGGAGAAATGGTAAATGTGACGAATTTCATGCCATATCTGATAGGAGAAATTACTGTGTTACTCTCTGTAGCCAAGGTATTTGTTTATGTGGATAACACACGCACACACACACTCCACTGACACACATTCGACCCCCCTCCCTCTGTCTCTCCTCCACACAGGACCTGGTGGTGCGTCTGCTCTTCACTCTGGGTAACCTAACGTCTCGGAGCAGTGAGGCCAGAAAGCACCTCTTCACGGCTGAGGGATGTATGTCTGTGCTCCTGGGGCTCTACCACACCTACCAGGGGAGGTGGGACACACCTACCGCACACACACCCTGCACACCTCCAGCCAGGGACACCCGTACCCCCCGCACCCCTCCCTTAGGATGGCGGGAGAGCGAGGATGTGCTGGTGAAGCTGGTCAGGGTGCTGGCTAATATGTCCATCCACCCTGCAGTGGGACCGACCCTGGCAGCTAACACACACCTAATACACTACCTGCTGGACACACTGGGTGAGTTTCAGCGCTTTGAGGGTAATGTAAGGGTGAAATATGGCCCCATAATGTTCTCATAACATCCACATAATGTTCCCAAAATGTTCTAATAACATCCCCATAATGTCTCCATAACATTACCATAATGTTCCCATAACATCCCCATAACATCCCCATAATGTTCCCATAATGTTCTCATCCCCATATTGTCCCTGGTTGTACTGAAGCGTTCTATTCACCAGGGTTAGTTAGTTAGCTAACTAGCTAGCTAGCACTCAAGACAGTAGTACAGTAGTTGTTTATCCCTGAGGTGCTCCGTCACCAGATGAATAACACTGTACAAACCCTTTACTGTAACTCTGTACAGTCAGTCCTTGTTTGGTACCACCACTTCCTGTGTGCTGGGAACAAGTGACAAACATCTAATACCTATTTCATTCTTCCATTTCTCGCTTTCTTTCTTTCTTTAGATTTTTTTGTGCACATCCTTTTTCGGTTTGGGTCCTTTTGCAGAAAAGAGCCAGAGAGAGAGCAGGATGCTCTGTTCTCTTGAGAGCCTGGTTGGTTCTTGTGAAACTCCTAGGTGGTTAGAATGATGGTTTCAGGACTGACTGACTGGTATAGGCCATGTTCAGGTGGGTGTGAAATTCTTAGTTTCTCAGCTTTAACTGTGAGCTCTTGTATTCCACCTCCCTCCCACACACTGTACTGCACGTGACTGGGTATGGGGAGATGGAAAGAGAATGACAGAGAGAAATAGAGGGCCATATGCAGATGGTGAGAAAGACAAAGGTATGGAATATTTGAAGAAAGAGCGGGTGAGTGTGAAACAAAGTAAAGAAAGAATGGGAAAAATAGCAAAATGGAGAGTAGATTGTGAGACAGTCAGGCAGACAGACCGAAGAGATCTGCACTGGCTGTGGACATAAATCAGGCAGCTCAATAATATCCTGTTTTGATCACAGTTTATGACAGGCCATGCATGCTGCTTTACATTAGAGAGAGGAGGAGAAATTCTCCACCACACTAAAGAGCCTTTCCAGTTAGACCCAGAAACGAAACACACACTATGACGCAGGCACCGGTTGACACTCAGTACGACCGCAATATCTGTGATATACAGGATGACTGAATAAGCAACATCTGCTGCTAAATCAAGAGCACATTCTGTTTTCAACCGCTTGCATCTTTTTTTCATTTTCTGCACAAGTTTGTTGGAAATGATACCCACATTTATTTGTACATTTCCTGCATATAACATGTAGCTAAGTGAATTTTGCATATTCCATAGTTACTATTTTCACACTTTTCACTATACCAGTGCCTTTATTTGACCTATAAATTGGGTTCTTGCTGTGCTGCAGAGAGCCTCAACAGAGATATTTTTTCCACAGTAAATGCATCATATTTGAATGATCCCTGCTGTAAAGTGTGTGTCCTCTGTCTGTGTGTCAGAGCTCAGGTCCATGCAGGAAAGCGAGGAGCTTCTGGTGAACGTGGCTGCCACCATCAACAACCTGTCCTTTTACCAGGAAGACAGCTCAGTGGTCAGGGACAGAGGACTTACTGTCGCCAAGCGTAAGAGAGCTAGAGACAGAGTGTGTGTGTGTGTATGTGTGTTGTGTGTGCGAGAGGCTGTTTTTGTGTATACTAGGCCTATGTGTTTGTGTGGCTCTAGTGTCTTTTTATATTTGCTGTTTCACCGTTTCTCGCTCTCTTTCACCCCCCCTCTCTCTCTCTGTAGTGGAGGCCACGCGTGTGTTTGGAAACCTGTCCCAGTCCAGGCAGGTTTGTGACTTCATCATACAAAACAAAGGTGTGTATATGCGCGCACACACACACACACACACAAACATACAGTGGAGTGAAATGGGGGTATGTGTCATGCTCTATTGACACCCTGTGAGACAAAATAAAGGTTGTGCTTTAGGTATTGTATTCTGGGGGTACACATACAGAGCACGCACACATGCATGCATGCACGTACACACACATACACACAATACAAACCTTTTTTCCCAGATAAACACTGACAAAAAAGACCCCCCTCACTCCTGTGTTGTACCCCTAACCCCTCTTAACCCCTCCTTTCCCCATCTCCCCCAGTGCACCAGTTTGTGGTGACTCTGCTGGACTCTAAGAGCCCGGAGGTGTGTTTCTCAGCCTGTGGGGTCCTCACTAACCTGGCCCTGGACCCCCCCAGCAGAACGACTCTCACACAGGAGGGGGCACACACCAAGTAAGGAGCACACACAGGAACTAGGAATGATATTAGAGTACTGTATGTGGTCATTTTACTAGGTCTCAACTCCAGTACCTTCTTTATGGTACTAAAACATGTAAATTAAGACCTGGTGCTTTTAGGACTCACAGCTTAGGCTACTTTACTTGATCTACTGACCTCTTTTGATTATGTTAATTGAGCTTATTGAGATTTTTATACATGCAAACATTTTATAGAATATCTGTTACAGAGCCTCCCGAGTGGCGCAGCAGTCTAAGGCACTGCATCGCAGTGTTGCGGCGTCACTACAGCCTGGGGTTTGATCTCAGACTGTGTCATTACCGGCCGTGACCGGGGGTCCCATAGGGCGGCACACAATTGGCCCAGCGTCGTCTGGGTTAGGGGAGGGTTTGGCCGGGGGGGCTTTACTTGGCTCATCCCGCTCTAGCGACTCCTTGTGGTGGGCCGGGCGCTTGCAGGCTGACTTCGGTTGTTAGTTGAACAGTGTTTCCTCCGACACATTGGTGCAGCTGGCTTCCGGGTTAAGTGAGTGGGTGTTAAGAAGCGCGGTTTGGCGGGTCATGTTTCGGAGGACGCATGACTCGACCTTCGCCTCTCCCGAGCCCGTTGGGGAGTTGCAGCGATGAGACAAGATCGTTATCATGAAATTGGGGAGAAATAGGGGGTACATTTAAAAAAAATATATATATATATATATATATATATATACACTACCAGTCAAACGTTTGGACACACCTACTCATTCAAGGGTTTTTCTTTATTTTCACAATTTTTTACATTGTAGAATAATAGTGAAGACATCAAAACTATGAAATAACACATTTGGAATCATGTAGTAACCAGAAAAGTGTTAAACATTCTTCAAATAGCCACCATTTGCCTTGATGACAGCTTTGCACACTCTTGGCATTCTCTCAACCTGCTTCATGAGGTAGTCACCTGGAATGCATTTCAATTAACAGGTGTGCCTTCTTAAAAGTTAATTTGTGGAATTTCTTTCCTTATTAATGTGTTTGAGCCAATCAGTTTTGTTGTGACAAGGTAGTGCGGGGTATACAGAAGATAGCCCTATTTGGTAAAAGACCAAGTCCATATTATGGCAAGAACAGCTCAAATAAGCAAAGAGAAATGACAGTCCATCATTACTTTAAGACATGAAGGTCAGTCAATACTGAACATTTCAAGAACTTTGAAAATTTCTTCAATTTCAGTCGCAAAAACCATCAAGCGCTATGATGAAACTGGCTCTCATGAGGACCGCCACAGGAAAGGAAGACCCGGAGTTACCTCTGCTGCAGAAGATAAGTTCATTAGAGTTAATTGCACCTCAGATTGCAGCCCAAATAAATGCTTCACAGAGTTCAAGTAACAGACACATCTCAACATCAACTGTTCAGAGGAGACTGCGTGAATCAGGCATTCATGGTCAAATTGCTGCAAAGAAACCACTACTAAAGGACACCAATTAGAAGAAGAAACTTGCTTGGGCCAAGAAACACGAGCAATGGACATTAGACCGGTGGAAATCTGTCCTTTGGTCTGATGAGTCCAAATTTGAGATTTATGGTTCCAACCGCCATGTCTTTGTGAGACGCAGAGTAGGTGAACGGATGATCTCCGCATGTGTGGTTCCCACCGTGAAGCATGGAGGAGGAGGTGTGATGGTGTGGGGGTGCTTTACTGGTGACACTGTCAGTGATTTATTTAGAATTCAAGGCAC
Source organism: Coregonus lavaretus (assembly GCF_964263955.1). NCBI lineage: Eukaryota > Metazoa > Chordata > Actinopteri > Salmoniformes > Salmonidae > Coregonus > Coregonus lavaretus. The sequence continues at coordinate 33,812,966 of NC_140020.1, forward strand.
ACTTAACCAGCATGGCAACCACAGCATTCTGCAGCGATATGCCGTCCCATCTGTTTTGCGCTTAGTGGGACTGTCATTTGTTTTTCAACAAGACAATGACCCAAAACACACCTCCAGGCTGTGTAAGGGCAATTTGACCAAGGAGAGTGATGGAGTGCTGCATCAGATGACCTGGCCTCCACAATTCCCCGACCTCAACCCAATTGAGATGGTTTCGGATGAGTTGGACCGCAGAGTGAAGGAAAAGCAGCCACCAAGTGCTCAGCATATGTGGGAACTCCTTCAAGACTGTTGGAAAAGCATTCCTCATGAAGCTGGTTGAGAGAATGCCAAGAGTGTGCAAAGCCGGCAGGGCAAAGCCGGCAAGGCAAAGGGTGGCTACTTTGAAGAATCTAAAATATAAAATATATTTTGATTTGTTTAACACTTTTTTGGTTACTACATGATTCCATATGTGTTATTTCATAGTTTTGATGTCTTCACTATTATACTACAATGTAGAAAATAGTAAAAATTAAGAAAAGCCCTTGAATGAGTAGGTGTGTCCAAACTTTTGACTGGTACTGTATATATAAATATATCTGTTGTAGAGTAATAAGCAGAAGACTGTCATCTGTAGCAGAAGAGACTTACTACAGTAGCAGGGGCAGAACTCTGAAGTTTCCTCAGCCCACCTTTAGGACCAGCGGCACTCAAGGATCATGTGACTTAAGTCTTGCCCAGTCACATGGTGTGTGTATGTGTGTGTGTGTGTGTGTGTGTGTGTGTGTGTGTGTGTGTGTGTGTGTGTATATGTGTGTGTGTGTGTGTGTGTGTGTGTGTGTGTGTGTGTGTGTGTGTGTGTGTGTGTGTGTGTGTGTGTGTGTGTGTGTGTGTGTGTGTGTGTGTGTGTGTGTGTGTGTGTGTGTGTGTGAATGCCTGTACAGGCTGGCAGACTGTCTGAGGGACTTTGGGCCAGTGGACTGGCAGCTAGCTGGCCTGGTGTGTCAGACCCTGTGGAACCTCACTGAGGAGGGGGGGACAGGGACGGAGACAGACCCCCCATCCACACTGAATAACCAGGAGAGAGAGGCACTGCTAGAGGTCCTAACACTGTACCTAGGTAAGGATACCAAACTACTGTAATGATTTACCGAAAGTTTCTTGAATAACCATCTATAGTGTTTCTATGCTTTGGTCTACTGCTGTAAACAGATACTTTTTTAATATATATATTTTTTTTTATGTTGAAGCTTTTTGATGATGCTCTTTCTCTCTCAGACGAGGAGGACGCACTGCAGTGGACCTCTGGTGATGACATGAGTGACTTCCACCGAGCATGCTGGGAGTTGGAGTTCCTGCCTGTGGCTCAGAGGCTGAGGGACAGGATCCAAACTCAGACTGACTGACATGACTGTCAGCCCCTACTGTCAGTCATCTATCTCCTTACTCTGGTTGTCGCAAATGGCACCCTGTTACCTATATAGTGCACTGGTCAAAAGTAGTGCACTATATAGGGAATTGGGTGTCATTTGGGATGCACATCTGTCTCCCTCCCTAGTGTGACGTCTGCAATGTCCTCTCCTTACTCCTTGTTGTGCCTTGCTACACTGACCTCTCTAAAGTCACTCTCTACTCTATGCTGCTACCACACTCTCTAATTCTATTAATAAGGCCCTGGCCAGGAAAAACTCTGGGACTTAGTTATAGGCTGTAACTTGGGTCTAGAGTTTTTCCTGGTTATGTCACATGGTCATGAAAAACTCAGGGCCCATACCTATGACATACTGAATTTTGAGCCTCTACCTAACATGTAAGACAAACTGTTTGCACTTTAAATAACAGAAATTATCGTTTTTAGGTTGTATCGTATGCATACTGTAAATGATTAATGTGATTTTGTCATAAGCTACTCTTGTTAACATATGAGCAGAATTGTAATTTGCCTCTGTGGTGATAAAAAGTGAATGTTTCTCCTTATGGCTGGTTAAGACATTGTTAGGCCTAGATTCAATCAGATCAAGTGTAAACCGGCAATAGCCGACACCCACATAGCTGATGTTTTTGCGGTGTCAGAGGTCTAAATGCATTGGAGCTGTCAAATCTGTGAGCAGCTCCTCTTGATCATTGTAACGAAGCTACAGCCGTCCCACTCGCGTTAGAAGTTCAGAACGAGAACGTGTAGGCTATATAGAAATAATGACACTGAAATTTGACATCATTAAATGAAATGAGGATTTCTAACAGCCTAATCGAGGTATAGATTACATCTCACATTCCAGTTTTTGAACTTGATATTATAGATATATTATTATTTATATTATTTATTTTAAACAAGGCTGCATGGGATTTATCTTAAAGCGACTCATTGCAGCCAATGGCAATGTCCGTTTTAGGTATAATGCCAGGAGCTGCTTGTGGATTTGACAGCTCTAACGCAGTTTCACCTCCGACACCGCCAAAACCACCGCTATGCTCCCGGCTCTCCCATTTGACCACCTCCTTTGTCCTTTGACCTCCTAAGCACTGAACTTTCTCAACCTTCAGTCTCTTGACCGTCGATCAACTCATGACGATTAATGTGGTTTTTAAATTGCTTGTTTTTTGTTGTTGCTTTACAGGGCTTTGAGATTAATCTAATGAATAGTGCTATATAAAAGTTGATTAAATTATTATTATGTTGATGTCGGCTAAAGTGGATCTGATTGAATAGAGCCCTAAATCTGTGTACTGTGAACCGCTGTACACAATAAACCACAACAAAACAGAAAAGTGTCGTAAACTTTCTCCTCAAAGCCTTTATTGTTACACAAATATGGACCAGGCAGTGCTGCTGCAAAGTTACACAGAGTAAAGGACAGCGTTTTCAAATCACATTGTTATTATCATCACATCAAACAACAAATAAAAAAAACGGCACTTCTGTAAAAAACCCTCCTCAGTTCCCCACTTCCTTATCCTACTACACAAAATTAAAGCGTTCAGTGATGTCATCACACAACACACGAGACAACCCAATAGCATTTCGTCAGGCATATTCAATGACAAACATTGTTCTCCACATGATAGATGCTTGTCCGTCTGGGTTGATATGAAACAGGTAGCTGGCTGATCATGGAGGTGTTAAGAGCATCATTTGTTTAATAGTCTCATCCTTTTTCAGATTGTCATAGGGAAATTAGTCAGTCAAAAATAGAGGCAGTTCAGTAGATACACTGCTGGTGATTGAATGGACCAAGTCACCCTCTGTCTTAATGGAAAAGTCCCTGAACATCCAAAGAATTCAGTCTATAGCTGGTCATGCCAGGGAGTTTTTCCAGTGAGGACAGAAGTAAGTGAGCAGAACAAAGCTCAAAGGTGATCCTAGAGGGAATTTCCCCTCTTATCTCACTGCACATTACAGACAGGTCCAAATGTTTTAGCAAAACAGTTGTGGGAGTAACGTTCAACTGTGACTTGACCACACATGGACAAGGAAGGACCATTTGTGGTTCTGTTTGGGTCGTATCGTTAACACAAGCAAACATCGAACCACTGAGTTCAGTGTAGTGTGAATGGGAGGACTGACTCCACACAGGAAACTGAAACACTGCTAGGATTTGGACTCGCATACCTAACAGTCTTACGCTGTTGTACGAAACATTTCATTATGTGTGAGAGACATTATTGCATTAAAGTGTACAAAATGTATCTGTAATAGTCAATGTTTTCCTATATCATTACTGAGCTTACATTGGAAAATGTAATTGATAGAGATCAGATGTCCATTGTTCAGGTTGCAGATAATACATGTGTGCTGTGACTACAATTTGGTGGGTTTGTTCCATGAATGATTCAACGTGTACCTATGTTGATATGTAATGATTATGACAATTCTGATGCAGCAAAAACAGTTTTAGGGAGAAAACGACTAAATGATACAAAATGATTCAATAAAAAATATATATTTAATTGCTTTAATAAAGTGTCAGTAACTGACATCAGTCAGAAGTTTGATGAAACCTCCTACCACAACCATCTCCTAATAATGTACCATTCCATAATCATCCTCATGTTCCTCCTCCTCTTAACGTCAAACAATCATTCAACTGTCCAACTGTCCCAATCCACCCTCAGAAGAATGCAGTACTTTACTCATTTTTAGTCAACAAAAATAAAACAGTGGAGGGTCTGCCCTCGTCTTAAAAAATAAAAAAGCTACTTTTGCACTGGTTAGGCTTCCACAGAGGGAACAAGCACAGCTATGACCGACTGCGGTCGGACCTTATCGACCACAGTCAGTCCAGTGAGGACCAACCGGTCTCCCTACGAATGGAAGCCAAGTGACCCAGAGATATAAAGAGTAATTCTGCTCGCCAAAGAGCACTTCTTCATGTGATAGAGAAAACAGAAGAGGTATTTACTGGTAAAATTCACAATCCAAAGCTTTGAAAATGTTAGGATGATCAGGCCAGGGTCAAAGGTCGCAGGTGAACGGAAGACAGACAGGTGAGGTCATCGTTATGACAACCGGAAGCCAATCCCCTGGAAGACCTGGTTTATAAAAACGTTTTTTGTTTTGGCTTTCTTGTTTTTTTCCTTACAGGACAAAGCTTCTACCAGAAACAAAACAACAGCGATTTAACAGTCACCACACAAAAAGAGCTACAGCAGAAGCAAGAAGTCTCATCCTTCAAAGCGCCACCCTTTCTTCTTTTTTACGCTTGAAAAACTTTTTTTTCTTTATATTTTCTGTAAAACACACGGAGTCACACACATCCACACATTATATTTGTCACAGACATCAGCCTCTCATACAGAATGGGTTCATCATACGTACAGTCAAACTTAATAGGGCTCAGACAGTGTTCTTTTTTAGTTTTTCCAACACCTTTCCGTTTTCACACACTCCTTGGGTTAGCTTACACAAACAGTTTATAATGCTGTGGGTTTAGGATGGTTAGGGTTCTTAGGGGGTTGGGGGTGGGGGAGTCAATATGACCCCATGCTTACATTAGCTTACAGAAGCAGCAGTATCAGGCAGCACCTCTGAACACTGTGCTGTGCTGCATGATATCAATCAGGCACACTTTACCACACAGCCCGAATAATGCTTTCATCATCTCCAGTTACCGCAATAAGATCATCAACCACATGATAACACCTTCTCTTAATAACACCTTCTCTCCCCCCCCCCCCCCCCCCCTCCCTCCCTATTGAGTGCAGACTGGTGCACTGCTTTTCTTTCTGGAGAATTGCTGTGGGTTTTCACACTATAAGGAGATTTCAGTGCCATCATCCTGGAATACTGGAAGGTTGGCCTGTGCCTTCTGTTTCTGTCCTCTGGCCCGGCACACACTCCCGGCAGAGGGAGTCTGCTCCAGGCTGCCTCCTCATGGTGAGTTTTGGCACTGCGGGCAAAGAGGACCGACGGACACCTTATCTTTCCACAAGTGGGTTCAGATTATTCTTTTTTGCAGTTATTTCTTTCTTTCATTTGTTTTTTCCCCCCCCCTTTCTCTCTTTCTTTTGTTCTGTTCATCTTTCTACATTCCATCGATCACGAGGACGAGCTTCGTCGTGATGGACGGGGCTCCTTTCTGTCCCTTCCTATTTATTTTCTCTTGGTTTATTTCTTCTTTTTCTTTTTCTTTTGAAGTGTCCAACGAGAGCAACGACAGTAAAAGAGAACGATAAATGCCAAAAGCACTTCATGTCATGTAGCGGGTGATCGCTCTCAGAGCGTAGAGCAGTTCCGCCTGCATACGCGCTTCCATAAGAAGCAGATTTACATGGACCTGGGAAAGGGAAAGAGAGAGTTACAACACAACACTACTCCATTTACACAGATCAAACTTTAAATGCTACCAATAGAAACATTAACCCATGGACCAATAAGTAAAATAAAATAAGAAGTTGTTCCTTCACCTTCTCGGAGTGCTGGAACTGCCTCCAGAAGCTCTCGTACATTCGTTTGGTGGTCTTCTCCGGGCTGCACACCATGGTCTTAATATAGACCTTAAAGCTGCGGTCTAACAGCTGGTTAATCTCCCCGTAGTCATAGTCGTCATACCTGAGACACACACACAGAGGGAGATCTGTTAGAGCTACTGATAAATACAGTTATTTCTTTACTAAGTACATTACTGTACGAAATGAATGCATTTTCTCAATGTATTAAACACGTGACAATATTCATGTTTTGAATCTAGCATATGTGATCTTGGAATAAATCAATTTGTATTCGTAGATTTGTGTTTGTATAGCGCCAGTGAGTGGCGTACCTGATGCCGAACATGCAGTGGATGTAGTTCCAGATAGCCCTGCGGAGCATGGAGGTGTCCACGTCTTTATGCATGGCCATGGTGTTGTAGGTCAGGTTGTAGGCCATCTGGAACTTCTCATCCAGCAGCTGACCAACGTCAGGGTACAGACGGTTCACCAGGGAGTAGCCGTGGTCCTCCCAACTGTAGTCCTGAAGAAGAGGGAGGAGAAAAGAGAAGAAAGCAAGGTGTTAATCACAATGTCTGGATATCAATTGGTCAATCAGATAGATACTGCATAGTGCAACATTTAGAAAATGTCATCTTGAAGCTATTGAGAAAACTCCACTTTCCTTTAAAACGCCTCTTTCTGTCTCCCTGTTTTTCCGTAAGTGACGGTGTGTGTGTGTGTGTGTGTGTGTTATATACCTGCACTCTGAAGGTGGGTACGTGTTCTCCTCTCCTGGAGAAGTCCTTGTAGCCGTAGCTGGGGTCTTCAAAGTGCCTGGACACATCTCTGGACGGCACACACTCCTCGTCCTCTGCCGTGGCCACCAGCATGCTCTCAGTCTTCTCCCTCTCGAAGCGTGTGGCCATCTCCTCCTGACTGGCCTCCTCTTCATCACGACACTCCTGCAGCAGCTTCATTCTCTCCATCAGCACCTCCACCTCACCAGACACCTAGACAGGTACACACACACGTTATTGGGTCATACATAGGGTGACCACAACCACAAGAACCACTCAACTCACAACCACACATCTTTGTCAAAGCCGGTTACTAACAAAACCCCCAGTTTCACTTTCTCTCACACACACACACACACACACACACACACACACACCCACACACCCTCCTCCTTCCTCGCACCTTGTGGCTGCCTCTCTTCTCCTCCAGGTCGTTGCCGTGCCCATTGTCATTGGCGATGTCACAGACCCAGTACTGGCTGACGGAGGGGGGTCTGAAGGTGTGCCCCCCGTCACTGTGGATCTCAGGGGTGATGCCACAGCCGAAGGTAAAGGAGGCCAGGGAGTGGTAGTGTGTGAGGAGCACCACAGCATGGATCAGCTCAGCCAGGGACCAGCTGTGTTCTTCAGCCTTCAGCAGGTGCTGGGGAGGGGGAGAAGAGAGAGTTGATATGTCAGACAGTAGTTTCCTTTGGATGGAATCTTTTCTTCTCTGTCCATTCCTACCCCTTTCATATAACTAACCCTGTCAAGTAACAGCTGCATAACTCTGGTGTGCCTCCACCCATGATCTCAGTTACATAACCCTAACCTGTCCCTTTGTCCAGTCCTGGGTGTGTGTGTCACAGGTCCAGCCCCAGCTGCGTACCTCGATGTGTGCCTTGGTAAGAAGCCAGGGCCGGTGGGCCAGGATCTTGTTGAGCTCCCCGAGGGCCTGCAGCTTCTGTGGGGCTCCGTCCAGGCCGTTCAGCCACTTGGGGTCCCCTCCCACCTGGAGGAAGTCGTTGACGTGCAGGTTGACCAGGTAGGAGCACTGGTGTCTGGCCGCAGCCTGGGAGGGAAGAGGGGGATGGAGAGAGAGTTACGAGACTGTCCGAGAGTGTCTGTGTAGTGGTTAGTGTAGGGGGTAAGGGGCCTCACCATGATGCCTATGTAGTGGCGGTAGTGCAGGGATAAGGGCCCGTCCATCTGCAGCAGGTAGTGCTGTGTCCTCAGGAAACTCTCCAGGTACTGTGGGTGGAAGCCCATCACCAAGGAGATGTTGTCAAGACGACCCAGTGCAGCGAATGCGTCCTCGAATATCGATTGTGTCCTCGGATCTACTTTACTGATTTGAAGGATCTGGTGCCAGAGAGCCAGTAAATTAATTTTTACTCTCAATCACTTATTGATATAATATGGCACTTTAATGTATTGTAATGGTAAGTAAAAGGTGAGTAATACTTTTCATAAGTATAGAAAAATCCTTTGTGGTACATAAAGCTGTTGTTCTCCTTACCTCTTTTTCAGGGATAAATCTACTTGGTCCATTCCCCAGTGGTCTTGGTATCCGTACTCCTGAGTCCTGCAAGACAAAAAGAGTACAGAAACACATTATAGTTCTGCAAGAACCAAATGCAACAGCATGCCAACCGTGCTCAGTGGAGTCAAATGCCAAAAGCTGGGGGTGCAAGCGAAAACCCTAAATGCTGTTTTTAGTACCATTTTGGCTGCAAGCCCTGACCGAGTAATATTGTACTACCTTCTGCAAGATACATCTCTCCCCTCTCTCCACTAGACCACATACTCGCTCTACAGTCGGGTTGGAGCATTGCAAGCCCAGCCTGTGCAAAAGAGAAATCCAACTCGCTTTGTTCACAATTTCGCTGCAGCAAGCTGCCATAACAGTAGTCTCTAGAAATGCGACAAAAGTCTCAAAATACACAAATCAAACACTTGATAGATACAATGTATCATGCGTGCTGAGGTTATGTAACCACTTGCAGTTTGAAAACATTTGATATACACTTGATACGTTTTAATAATACCCTAATTCATACATTATATGACACAAAGTTATTCGGAAAGGCTCGCATACTAAAGGATGTTATTAAAGGAACAAATTCAAGAAATGATTGACATCACATTAAACAGCCAACTGTCAGCAAACTGTCAACTTAAGAAGTCGCTGATCACGACATGTTCCCTAGGGGCTCCATAGATAGCTCCGTTCGTGTCCCTCTGCGCAGCGCAATGAACTGGTAGAATGAATGACCTAGAAGACTCCGGGCCGAAGATTGCTAGAAAGCGACAACACTGTCTCGCATTCAAAGACACCAACCGAAAAATTGAGCTAAGAGCATATACCGAATAGCAGAGTTGACAATATGATGACAAAGCAGGCGAATAAATGTAGAGCTTTGACAAGCAACGCAAACTCCTCAAACGCATAAACAAGATTGGACACAAAAGAAAAGACTGCACTGCAGTTCCTTCACTCGCAGCCACAGAAAAACTGTCTAAAGGGACATGAATTTGTCACACATTAATACTCTAAATTCCACAACGACGGTGCACATAGTTTTAAAAACATGCATTCACTGTCAAAAGCATTTGCCCTTTATTTTCCTTTTCGCTTACCTTTTTGCTTAGCCGTTCACAATGAGTGCATATTTTATATAAGTCTGTTACTGTAAATGAATTATTTTCCATGGTTTCTGTTGCTGCAGTTGCGTGCCTCATAATGTGTCCTCAGTGCGATCTTGTGTTTCAGGTATAAAAATGTAAAGGTATATTTAAATGGATGTTTCCTTTCTCGCTTTGTTCCTTCAGGCACTGGGTAAAGTGCTCAGTTGTCAGCTGTTGCAGCCCCACAGCAGAATCCCGTTCGATCTCAGCGCACACACTCCGTAAATAAACTGAGCCCTGGTTGACTGACGTGCACAACAGCCAATCGAAAGGCGAAAACAACCTCCATTCATCCAATGAGGTATAAGGGGACGGAGAAAGGAGGCGTGAACCGTGCGGAGAGAGGATCTAAACATGAGCGCAGAGCGAGCCCCCAAGAAAACATAATCAATCATGTCTCTCCTTTTGTTCCCTGCTTCTGCCATTGATCATGACAATGGAAATCGACTGGCCACCATCCCTCTGCAGCGCACAATGTGTGCATTAATCCTTAAGAGTCAATCTAAGTAACATAATAAACAAATCCCCATCAAAATCCATCAATGTAAACTAGTATGGGCTGCGTCTTGTTTTGTGCCAACAAAAATAAGGGGTTAAATATGTGTCCAAAAAAATATTTCCCGAGCTTTCTTATATCTCCTAGATATAGCACAAGACACTTCAAAACCTTATTCCTTGATGATTCATTTTTTCACATACTTTTTTTTGCCATTTATGAATGTGTTATTCAATGCGTTTCTATGGGCTATAGTAGTAAAGGCCAGTATCTATATTTTATCAAATAATAAAAAAGAAAAAAATTATACCTAAAGGGGTCCTACAATTCTAAATCAAATAGCTAAATGATCCATGGTATGACCATCTTAAAACAATTCCATATGTTAGCTTAGTTACACCCCCATGTTTTCCGTACATGTACTTCACTTGTAACAAGCTAAAAGTTTGCTAGTTGGAGTCTGTGTGCGTACCTCAGTTTGTACCACCGCACGGTAAAGCAATGCATGCGGTACACAGAACGCACCGCAGCCTAGTGTGGCACCCCCTATGTAGCATTGCGGACTGCTCCATTGGCAATTAATTACTTTTGTCGGAACGCAAAGAGTTTGATGCATCTGGTGGACATGAGCCTTAACTTTGAGCCAGTTAAGGCAAGGCCCAGGGTAGGCTACTTTTCTGCCTACATTTACATAACAATGGCTAACTGTGAACTTTAACCAAGGACTGACGAAGGGGCATAGACTTCGGCTACTGAAATTCAGCTTGCAAAAATAAAAATAATTGTGTGCACGAACAGTAAAAAAAAAACCTTGCCGAAGACCAAAACGAATAAAAACATCTCAAAATGTTGTCATAATATATGCACAAACAGTTCCGAACTGTTTCGGATGGGAAGCATGCGGAGGCCTTTAGACCAACAGAGCTCAGATAAAGCAGCCCAGGCCTAAACCAATCAGACAGGCTGTATAGCACCTCAAACAAACCTAACAGGAAGTCTAGATAAGACAGGCAACGGTTCCCTCTCTGGCTCTATCATAGAGCCTGTCAATATAGACACAGCCTGGATGATGTCACCAGCCACCTGTGTTGGTGTTTTACTGTATTGTACCCTGAATATTTACAAGTAATTTATGAGTAATTCATAATGCTGTTTTGTCAGATGGTAGGAGCATGAATATGAGGTTTGGTCCGGATATGACTACTCAAAAAAGGTCTTGCAGTGGAATGAAATCTAAATATCTGACAATTGTCTTATACATTAGTGGTGGTAAATAGCGTATGCATAATTGGGATAGTTGCTTATTGCTGCAGCACAGCACAGCTAGCTAGGCAGGCCTGAGTGAGTCATGTGTGTTCCATGGCTGAGATGCCAACAACAACGTCTTTACAAGCATGTTACACAATGCCACTGGCATATCAACTCTATCTAATAATAAATTCAAGGTGGGGGTGGCAGTGGGTTTGGGGAGTGGGTGGTGGGCAGGGGGAAGAACCAAATAAAAACCTGACAAACAAGTTATATTAGGTAACAAGGAGGTGGTGGTGTGAGGGAGCCCAGATCGTTATCGGTTATCACAAGGCCGAGCCGATCCAAGCTCCAATTCAATACTCTGTTTAAGGGCCTGGCCTTCTGGTTGATTTGGCACTGGCTGGCTGCAAGTCAGTCCCCTGGCTGATAGATAGCACACCATTCAGCAGGTTCATTGTGTGACAGTGCCCCCCTCCCTCTCTCCCCCCTCCCTGTTACCCCCAGAGAGGGGTGGGGGTCATGGTAAATATGCCCTGGGGCTGGAGTCAGCACTCTGCAGTTTCCCAGCAGCAGTAGCAGCACAGTGAGTATGTGAGCCCCATGGCTCAGCAAAGTTGCAGAGCAGAAGAGGCCTGGTCAGCGTTCGGCTTACGACACCATCTTTTCACATAAAAGCGCTAGGCTAGGCCAGGGCCCCGACTGGCCCAAACACTATTGTCAGGGGTGTACACATCACGACCACCCAGCAGCCACTCTTGGGGCTTTACTGTACCCATGCCAGCCAGAGGCAGAGTGCGGGCGGGGCGGGGGTAAGAGTGGGTTATGATAACATCATGATGATTAGTTACACTGCAGTGGGAGGCTAGTGGAGATCCTGCAGGGATCCTTCTCAAGACAGTTCTCACAGTGCAAATCAGTGCAGATGGTGAGCCTCAGATGAAGAGATAGAGGGATTGGACGGTAGAGCTGGAGTGAACTCTTCTTTAATTCCGTCAGATCAAACTCCGTTTGGAACTGACCCCATTCATTTAGCCATCATTTTCTGAGGACTTTTGGACTCCTGAACTAACCGAATTGACATGGTATATGAGCCATCCCATTAGTCCTGCGGTATTAGGAATAGGGGCCTTGTTAAATTACTTGGGTCTCCAGAGACCCCTGGTCCTCAGTGGTCCTCTCTTTATTGAGTCTGAATGAGCTGTCTAACTGATGATGCACAAACCACCCGCACACAATAATATCCTATTGTTACAAAAGACTGGGAATACATTCTACAGATAAGACCGAAACAATGGTAGATATGGACCGCATATGAACAGATTATCTATACAAATTAGATATTTGGGTGGGGGGGCTGGGGTTTGAGAGAAGTATGTTAGTAAATAGTTAACTAACAGATCTCTATCACATCAATACAACCGGTTTGTGATGAGTATTTTTTTGGACAGGATAATAGTAATTGAGATTCGAGTGGGCCCTGAATAAATAAAGAACGAGAGCAAACATCAGTCCAGTCACAAGTTCAAGCTCCAGTTTTGAATTCTGAAATGTTGATCCCTCTCAACTTGAAATTCAACTAACATAAAAGGACAACAACAAGAGGAGTTTGAGTGCCATTCTCTTCACTGGGAAAGTGTTACTGTACCTACTCTAGAAATATGTATTTTTTCATTTTAACAGAATACTTAAAGTAGCATTTAAACACTTGGGCATTTTGGATTTTTTTGGTGAAAAAAGTTAACAAAGAAGGAAATGAACATATTGTTTTATTGCGCAAACATTTGAGCTGCTTTTAACAATAAAAAGGAGGATGAAAGTCAAAGGGATTAAAAGAGAGAAAAAGAAAGAGAGAGAGGAAGCCAAAGCTAAATCTGTGCACATATAGTATGTGCCCCAGAAGTGGCTGCAGTGTTTTTCAAATGCAATTAGAAGAGAAGAGAGCGGAGAGCGAAAGAAAACCACAAAACAGTGGGGATGTTCAACAAGTGGTAGAAGTCCTCCTAACCAGTTCAAACCTGACCTATCGCTTCGCAGAGAGAGGAAGCGAAAAACTCCCACCCTCACAATGACATAAGCCTAGCAACAGGCTTCCACCAATTACAGGCTAGAACAACACTTACAGGGGCCAATCTTTTTTCTCACTCTCCCTCTCTCCTTCCTCTGGGGAAAAAAAGAGAATTAAAGGTTTTGCTAGAGCATGAAGTTGTGTGCACAAGCATATCTGGTCTATATAATAGTTTGACTAACTTTTCACTTTACAAACAAATTGTCCCAGAACGTTTTTAAGAGCTGTTTTCAGTGCAAGTGTGTATGTAAGTGCATGTGTGTTGGTGTGTGTGCGTGGGTGAGTAACAAGTAGACTTCTATTCTCACTGTGAACACGAAACCATATGCCGCAGCTTGACCCAGAGCGGTTTCACAAAAACAACCCATATCTCTTATCCCAAATCAACAGTGTACTGTATGCAGCATGCATATTCCTTATGTGACTTTGTTTCTCTCTGTCATTGCATGTTGTTTAGAGTTGAGGCTCTCTAGTAGTTGGTAACGTCTGTTTAAACTTAATGGAAGGGAGATGAATCAACACAGTGTATACCGTAAAACTTATATTAATAGTGCTTATTTGCTTCAATCACTGAACACAACCGGCGCTTATTACAGACAGGCTTCTATTTGAGCAAGGCGTCTATTTCCGTAATGCAGAGCACACAGCGTTTGCTCAAGCTCCTCGCTAACCTTTTTCCTTCCCCCACCTTGCAGTGTCGCCCTCTTCTGCTCCACCTCAGACAAACGTTGAAGTTCAACTTTTTTTTACTCTTGTTCATGTGCAAAGAGTGAAAACTGCAGACTAAGTAGGTATTCTCCCCCTTTTCCTCTGACTCTCCCTCTTTATCACTCACTCTGTCGCTCCCCCACTCTTCAAACAAGGCTCTTGGTTCAAGCCATTCCATTCCATCACAAAGCAGTTAGCATAACGGCTATGACTTGGCATAACCCTTATGTCCCCATCCAGGTCCACTTTGAAGTACAGGACAATTGGACTTTATGCTTCATTAAAATGTCAAACTTTCAAATTGTAAAAAATTGTAACTCAATTGCTTGCTTTTCTGTGTTTGTGCAGCTGCTTAGCTACAGTGGGGAGAACAAGTATTTGATACACTGCCGATTTTGCAGGTTTTCCTACTTACAAAGCATGTAGAGGTCTGTAATTGTTATCATAGGTACACTTCAACTGTGAGAGACGGAAGCTAAAACAAAAATCCAGAAAATCACATTGTATGATTTTTAAATAATTAATTTGCATTTTATTGCATGACATAAGTATTTGATCACCTACCAACCAGTAAGAATTCTGGCTCTCACAGACCTGTTAGTTTTTCTTTAAGAAGCCCTCCTGTTCTCCACTCATTACCTGTATTAACTGCACCTGTTTGAACTTGTATAAAAGACACCTGTCCACACACTCAATCAAACAGACTCCAACCTCTCCACAATGGCCAAGACCAGAGAGCTGTGTAAGGACATCAGGGATAAAATTGTAGACCTGCACAAGGCTGGGATGGGCTACAGGACAATAGGCAAGCAGCTTGGTGAGAAGGCAACAACTGTTGGCGCAATTATTAGAAAATGGAAGAAGTTCAAGATGACGGTCAATCACCCTCGGTCTGGGGCTCCATGCAAGATCTCACCTCGTGGGGCATCAATGATCATGAGGAAGGTGAGGGATCAGCCCAGAACTACACGGCAGGACCTGGTCAATGACCTGAAGAGAGCTGGGACCACAGTCTCAAAGAAAACCATTAGTAACACACTATGCCGTCATGGATTAAAATCCTGCAGCGCACGCAAGGTCCCCCTGCTCAAGCCAGCGCATGTCCAGGCCCGTCTGAAGTTTGCCAATGACCATCTGGATGATCCAGAGGAGGAATGGGAGAAGGTCATGTGGTCTGATGAGACAAAAATATAGCTTTTTGGTCTAAACTCCACTCACCGTGTTTGGAGGAAGAAGAAGGATGAGTACAACCCCAAGAACACCATCCCAACCGTGAAGCATGGAGGTGGAAACATCATTCTTTGGGGATGCTTTTCTGCAAAGGGGACAGGATGACTGCACCGTATTGAGGGGAGGATGGATGGGGCCATGTATCGCAAGATCTTGGCCAACAACCTCCTTCCCTCAGTAAGAGCATTGAAGATGGATCGTGGCTGGGTCTTCCAGCATGACAACGACCCGAAACACACAGCCAGGGCAACTAAGGAGTGGCTCCGTAAGAAGCATCTCAAGGTCCTGGAGTGGCCTAGCCAGTCTCCAGACCTGAACCTAATAGAAAATCTTTGGAGGGAGCTGAAAGTCCGTATTGCCTAGCGACAGCCCCGAAACCTGAAGGATCTGGAGAAGGTCTGTATGGAGGAGTGGGCCAAAATCCCTGCTGCAGTGTGTGCAAACCTGGTCAAGACCGACAGGAAACGTATGATCTCTGTAATTGTAAACAATGGTTTCTGTACCAAATATTAAGTTCTGCTTTTCTGATGTATCAAATACTTATGTCATGCAATAAAATGCAAATTAATTACTTAAAAATCATACAATGTGATTTTCTGGATTTTTGTTTTAGATTCCGTCTCTCACAGTTGAAGTGTACCTATGATAAAAATTACAGACCTCCACATGCTTTGTAAGTAGGAAAACCAGCAAAATCGGCAGTGTATCAAATACTTGTTCTCCCCACTGTATATTGTATACCTAAAGATGATGAACCTTGAGTCATATGTTGGTGTGGATCAGTGGTCCTCTATGTAGCCTAACAACGATCCCTACCAGTGAGAACTGAAGGAACTATTACACTGGTAGGGGCGTGGATCAGAAAACCAGTCAGTATCTGATATGGCCACCATTTACATCATGCAGCACGACACATCTCCTTCGCATAGAGTTGATCAGGCTGTTGATTGTGGCCTGTGGAATGTTGTCCCACTCCTCTTCAATGGATGTGCGAAGTTGCTGGATATTAGCAGGAACTACAACACGCTGTCGTACACGTCGATCCAGAGCATCCCAAACATGCTCAATGGGTGACATGTCTGGTGAGTATGCTGGTCATGGAAGAACTGGGACATTGTCAGCTTCCAGGAATTGTGTACAGATCCTTGCGACATGGGGCCGTGCATTATCATGCAGAAACATGAGGTGATGGCGGTGGATGAATGGCACGACAATGGGCCTCAGGATCTCGTCACGGTATCACTGTGTATTCAAATTGCCATCGATAAAATGCAATTGTGTCCGTTGTCCATAGCTTATGCCTGTCAATACCATAACCCCACCGCCACCATGGGGCACTCTGTTCATAACGTTGACATCAGCAAATCGCTCGCCCACATGACGCCATACATGTCGTCTGCCATCTGCCCGGTACAGTTGAAACCGGGATTCATCCGTGAAGAGCACATTTCTCCAGCGTTCCAGTGGCCATCGAAGGTGGGCATTTGCCCACTGAGCCGAACTGCAGTCAGGTCAATACCCTGTTGAGAACAACGAGCACGCAGATGAGCTTCCCTGAGACGTTTTCTGACAGTTTGTGCAGAAATTCTTCGGTTGTGTAAACCCACAGTTTCATCAGCTGTCCGGGTGGCTGGTCTCAGACGATCCCGCAGGTGAAGAAGCCGGATGTGGAGGTCCTGGACTGGCGTGGTCTGCGTTTGTGAGGCCGGTTGGACGTACTGCCAATGTCACGCCCTGGCTCTGGGGACTATGTTATGTTGAGCCAGGGTATGTAAGTCTATGTTTGTATATCTATGTGGGCCTGAGTGACTCCCAATCAGAGGCAACGAGTGTCAGCTGGTTGTCTCTGATTGGGAGCCATATTTAACTATCGGTCTTTTCACTTTGTGTTGTGGTTTCTTGTTCCGTTAAGGTTTGTTCGTGTTGTAACCTTAGACGTCACGCATCGTTGGTTATTGTTTTGATCGTGTGATCAGTTAATAAATATATATTATGTTCACCTTCAATGCTGCGCATTGGTCCTCTCTCGTAGACGAGCGTGACAGAAGAAACCACCAGAACTGGACCAAGCAGCCTAGTGAGGAGCAGAGTAGGTGGACTTGGCAACAGTGGAGGCAGAGCTTCGACTGGGTCAAGCCGAATGAGGAGCTGAATGACGGAGATTGGAAGCAGAGGAGCGAGAGGTGGGCGAGAATTATCGAGGCCTGGCCCACGGGGAAGAGAGACTCCCAGAAATTTTTTAGGGGGGGGCTCACGACGTCGGACCAGCAGGAGGCCGCGATAGAGCGGCCCAGTGGGTTGCCAGAGGAGGCCGCCAGGTTACGGGGGCCACTGGTCGAAGAGGGGATGGAGGATGTAGAGGCACGGCGAGAGGTACTGGCGTGTGTTGCCAGTCCGGTCCGGCCCGTTCCAGATCCCGGTGTAGGGCCAGTGGTGTGTGTCCCCAGTACGGTCCGGTCTATTCCTGCTCCCCGCACCAAGTCAGGGGTGCGCATCGTCAGCCCGGTTCGGCCCGTTCCTACTCCACGCACCAAGCCTACGGTGTGCGTCGACAGCCCAGCCCGGCCCGTTCCTGCTCTCCGCACCAAGTCTGTGGTGCGCGTCGCCAGCCCAGTCCGGCCTGTCCCTGCTCCACGCACCAAGCCTACGGTGTGCGTCGTCAGCCTGGTAAGGCCCGTTCCTCCTCCACGCACCAAGCCAGGGGTGCGCGTCGTCAGTCCAGCACAACCCGTGCCTGGGTCATGTCCGGAGCCGGATCCGCCGCCGAGGCGGAGTGCCCACCCGGTCCCTCCCCTGTTGTGGTTGTTTGGCGCGGTCGGAGTCCGCGCCTTTGGGGGGGGGTACTGTCACGCCCTGGCTCTGGGGACTATGTTATGTTGAGCCAGGGTATGTAAGTCTATGTTTGTATATCTATGTGGGCCTGAGTGACTCCCAATCAGAGGCAACGAGTGTCAGCTGGTTGTCTCTGATTGGGAGCCATATTTAACTATCGGTCTTTTCACTTTGTGTTGTGGTTTCTTGTTCCGTTAAGGTTTGTTCGTGTTGTAACCTTAGACGTCACGCATCGTTGGTTATTGTTTTGATCGTGTGATCAGTTAATAAATATATATTATGTTCACCTTCAATGCTGCGCATTGGTCCTCTCTCGTAGACGAGCGTGACAGCCAAATTCTCTAAAATGTACATTACATTCTCTGGCAACAGCTCTGGTGGACATTCCTGCAGTCAGCATGCCAATTGCACAATCCCTCAAAACTTGATACATCTGTAACATTATATTGTGTGACAAAACTGCACATTTTAGAGTGGCCTTTTATTGTCCCCAGCACAAGGTGCACCTGTGTAATGCTCATGCTGTTTAATCAGCTTCTTGATATGTCACACCTGTCAGGTGGATGGATTATCTTGGCAAAGGAGAAATGCTCACTAACAGGGATGTAAACAAATTTGTGCACCAAATTTGAGAGGAATAAACTTTTTGTGCGTATAGAACATTTCTGGGATCTTTTATTTCAGCTCATGAAACATGGGACCAACACTTTACATGTTGTGTTTACATGTCTGTTCAGTGTAGTCTAATAAATCAATTTAATATAGCCTACACCATCACAATAAATCAATTATTTATTTTAGACAGGTCTAAAAAAACATGATATGAAGAAAATGTAATCTATTTCAGAAGAACAGAATAGCATAATCTAAGTTGTCCTTATGTTAGGCCCTGATATGGCTATGCCATATGACTGTGGTCAACACTAGTTCATTTAGCAGACAAGATTTGCTTAGAATTCCGTGGCATTATTATTGAACATAGCTTTATAAAAAAGAAATAATATTTTCTCCAAATGATTTCCAAGGAAGTGCGCACATGCGGCTATTCTGTGTTGAGCGGTTAACAAAGAAACAGGTCCTCCTTTATGCTTAATTTAGAGTTATTTATGCAACTTTAGTTGTGATACAAATGTTGGGCTATATATTTCGATTTTTGATACATTCTTAGGCTGCATGATGCGACTCTAATGATGATTTGAAAAAAGTTGTATCAAAGGTAAGCGCTCTGCTCTGTTTCTTGCGCAGGCTGCACACACTTCATCATTCTCTCATTCACAATTTGACAAGCACTTGATAATATTCTCACCAGGCATAATATTCCCGGCGGCATCCCCCTTGTGTGGCCGTAATGGCCCCTAAAAAATCCATGCCTTTTAATAATAATAATAATAATATGCCATTTAGCAGACGCTTTTATCCAAAGCGACTTACAGTTATGCGTGCATACATTATATATATTTTTTGTGTATGGGTGGTCCCGGGGATCGAACCCACTACCTTGGCGTTACAAGCGCCGTGCTCTACCAGCTGAGCTACAGAGGACCACAGTGGCCACAGTGGCCGTTGTGCCCTTGGGCTGAATATAATTATAATTCCCTTCTCCCGGCTGCCGTGCTCCGAAGCACCTCTCACTCACATGGCTCTCTCAGATAGCCCAATTCTTATTAGCAAATGCCCGTCACATGATTGGTTCCTTCTCAAAAGGTATCTCAGCTAAGAAGTAGGCTACAAGTGAAGACAGACACGTCGGCGACCATTATCATGCACCTGTCTCGGAAACGGGCATGAAAAGAAAGAAACATGTCATCTATGCACTTAAATAGCGCATGGAGGACGCTTTTCCCTGCGGTTCATTTTCATGCCAGCCAGGTAGGCTATATTCCTGTTGTAAAGCATAGCAATGTGCTTCATATTAGGAAAGTTGATAAATAAATATAGTAGGCCTAGCCTATAGAAAACTGATGGGATCCTCCTCTTTCTAATGGAGGCCGTCAAAACTCTGTTTTCTCACGCAATTGCATAGCCTATAGAAATGTTGTGCAACATGAGCTCATGGGCTCTCATGAAGTGTTTGATTTGATTTTCTAAAACATTTGCATTGATGTCAGAGTGATTAGAGGGACAATAGAGTGCTGAGTACCAGGCAGTTAGCAAGTTTGGTAGGCTACTAATGACCATCAGCGGCATCAGAGCTTGGAGAAGCCTGGTTACTGTGACTAAACGGTCACGTGGAATATGACTGCGGTCATGAATCATGACCGCCGGTGTGGAAGTAATACGGTCACCGTAAGAGTCCTAGCGGTGGCCCACCTCTGCTAAATCATTGCCACCACTCCCCACATTTTGTAAATTATATTTTTTATATATTTCTGCTGAGACAAGCTTTTAAATGGATAGTGTGAGATTTTGGTAACAAAGCCCTTTTTCTACATACCCATAGTCATATCAACTCATGGATACCATTTGTATGTCTCTACATGCAGTTTGAAGGAAGTTGCTAACTAGCGTTAGCACAATGACTAGAAGTCTATAAGAACAGCATAGCATGCTGTTACCATCAACTTCCTGTCTCGCAAAACTACCTTTAACTTAATCCAAACTGCATGCAAAGCCATAAAAATGGCATCCATGAGTTGATCTGACTCTAGGTAGTAGAAAAAGGCCTTAATTGCCAAAATCTCACACTATCCCTTTAAAGTCAGTGACAAGTTACATCTTATATTTGTAGCAAACAGAGCAAGCAGTGACGCAATTGAGAGCCACGAGCGTACAGCCACCCCTTGCTCCTCATCATCTCCCTACAATGCAGTGGTGCGCATCAGTTATATTTCAGATGCTGTCAACATAATTCAATTTTCATGCATTTTGGAGTAGAATGTATTTTAAAGAAAGTCACCAGAAGTGACCTTCACACAGTCGTTCTATAAAGTGGGGGGCATGCTGCCGGACCCCCCAGCAAAGATCTCCCCCCCCCCCCCCCCTTTTACCTTTGCCACTGCTGCTAAAAAGAATCAAAGGGGAAACACTGAATCCTCTACTCTTAATTCCTCCCTCTACTCCCACTCCCCTCTCCCTTTCTCTCTCTCCTCTCTGATGTGTCTGTATTCTGGCATGCTATCTGAGTGCAGCTGCCTCGCCAAGCGCCGGCTTTCCTGAGTGGTGAGGCGCGGTTGAGACCAATGGGCCCTGGCCCGGGATAAACGCACACGGACACCAGGAGGAAACCACGTTCCCTGGCTTCCATGAAATGGAGCGGAACTCTAGGAAGCAAAGAGCACAAAAAAGTAAAGGCTGCAGAGATGGTAGAGAGGAGGGAGGACTCTGAAACAAAGGAAAATATAAAAAAATTGTGTTGTACTTTGTATGGTTTGACTCTGGAAAACGTGTAGAATATGTCTCCAACACACACACACACTCTTATGCTGTCTCTAGCTCTCACAGACGCACACATACAGGCTTGCTCTTTCTGCATCTCCTGCACACACACACACACACACACACACACACACACACACACAGGTTCCCATTAGGAAAATGTGGCGCCTGACAACGTGACCGGGAAGAATGTAATTTACCGGCTTTTTAAAAAAATGTACCGGACCCATATGCATTGGGTGCATAACCCATTACGCCGTCCACCCACGGCGTCAGAATGACAGAAATCACATTTAGATTATGGTAATGCTTCTTAAGAGAACATTCAACTCATGTAATGAAGCAGCCAATAAAACGTATGTAATTTGCGGGAAAACAACATTCTAAACAGTGCACCTGGGAAAACACCATTCTAAACATTGCACCTGATAGAGGTTCCATATCTGTAAGAGATGAAAATCTGTTAGAAACTTAGAAAGAGGGGAAATCTAAAGATGCAACAACTAGGATGGGTTGCTAATATGACTAGGATTGTGCCTTTGGCTTCTGGACAATGAAAGAAAGTAGGTCCCACTGGCTCCAGGCCATCTATAAATCACTGCTAGGCAAATCCCCGCCTTATCTTAGCTCATTGGTCACCATAGCAGCACCCACCCGTAGTCTGCGCTCCAGCAGGTATATCTCACTGGTCATTCCCAAAGCCAACACCTCCTTTGGCCGCCATTCCTTCCAGTTCTCTGCTGCCAATGACTGGAACGAATTGCAAAAATCTCTGAAGCTGGAGACTCTTATCTCCCTCACTAACTTTAAGCATCAGTTGTCAGAGCACCTTACCGATCACTGCACCTGTACACAGCCCATCTGAAATTAGCCCACCCAACTACCTCATCCCTATATTGTTATTTATTTTGCTCTTTTGCACCCCAGTATCTCTATCTGCACATAATCTCTTGCACATCTAGCATTCCAGTGTTAATACTATTGTAATTATTTTGCACTATAGCCTATTTATTGCTTTACCTCCATAACTTGCTACATTTGCACCACTGTATATATATTTTCTGTTGTATTTTTGACTTTATGTTTTTTTACCCCATATGTAACTCTGTGTTGTTTTTATCACACTGCTTTGCTTTATCTTGGCCAGGTCGCAGTTGTAAATGAGAACTTGTTCTCAACTGGCTTACCTGGTTAAATAAAGGTTAAATAAATAAAAATAAATAAAAATAAATTTGGGAAGCCCGCAATTTGGGCAGCGCAAATGGCAATAAGCCTAGCTGATTATTGAGTTGCGGCTGTCAGTAAAAAGCAACTAAAATATGTTTGAAGATAATGTGTCTTGAGTACAACTAATCTTCTCCTTTCCCCCTTCTGATAACCAGGTGGCGAATCGCATCTCTGCATGTCTGGCAGACATATCAGTATGGATGACGGATCACCACCTCAAGCTGAACCCTGGCAAGACGGAGCTGCTCTTCCTCCCGGGGAAGGACTGCCCGTTCCATGATCTCGCCATCACGGTTGACAACTCCGCTGTGTCCTCCTCCCAGAGTGCGAAGAGCCTAGGCGTGACCCTGGACAACACCCTGTCGTTCTCCGCCAACATCAAGGCGGTGACCCGCTCCTGCAGGTTCATGCTCTACAACATTCGGAGAGTGCGACCCTGCCTTACACAGGAAGCGGCGCAGGTCCTGGTCCAGGCACTTGTCATCTCCCGTCTGGACTACTGCAACTCGCTGTTGGCTGGGCTCCCTGCCTGTGCCATTAAACCCCTACAACTCATCCAGAATGCCGCAGCCCGTCTGGTGTTCAACCTTCCCAAGTTCTCTCACGTCACCCCCCTCCTCCGCACACTCCACTGGCTTCCAGTTGAAGCTCGCATCCGCTACAAGACCATGGTGCTTGCCTATGGAGCAGTGAGGGGAACGGCACCTCTGTACCTTCAGGCTCTGATCAGTCCCTACACCCAAACGAGGACATTGCGTTCATCCACCTCTGGCCTGCTGGCTCCCCTTCCTCTGCGGAAGCATAGCTCCCGCTCAGCCCAGTCAAAACTGTTCGCTGCTCTGGCACCCCAATGGTGGAACAAGCTCCCTCACGACGCCAGGACAGCGGAGTCACTCACCACCTTCCGGAGACATTTGAAACCCCACCTCTTTAAGGAATACCTGGGATAGGATAAAGTATTCCTTCTAACCCCCCCCCCCCCCCCCCAAATTGTAAAGTGGTTATCCCACTGGCTATAGGGTGAACACACCAATTTGTGAGTCGCTCTGGCTAAGAGCGTCTGCTAAATGACGTTAATGTGCCCTTGAGCAAGGCACTTAACCCTAATTGCTCCTGTAAGTCGCTCTGGTTAAGAGCGTCTGCTAAATGACTAAAATGTAAATGTAAATGTACAACTTATCATTTTGAGACAAGAAGAAGGGGTGTCTCTCTCCAGAATGGCTCAGCTGTCTCCCACCAATTCTCGTGAATAGTTTGTCCTTTGATTATTGTATTTTTTAATCAATTCCCCATTACATACATCTGCAGTAGTAAATGTACCGTTAATCCCCGTCATTTGGTTACATTAATTTCTGTTAATGCATGTATTAATTACAGTCACTTACCGTTCTCATTCTCGGAGTAGAAACATTGTTTGCAGAGTTCACAACCTGCTACACTTGTGAAAACAGGTTTTGGTTTATTTCATAACCATCATTTACAACATTCTTTTTGTTTTTTCATTGTCTTTTGTTTGGAGTGATCAATGTGAGCAATGAGTATGTGTCTGGTTTCTCTGTCCTGATAATGTTGGGGAAGCGCTTGCGCCTGAGCACGCATAGAAGTAACTGGCCTGCTGTGCAGAATAATAGGAAAGTGTCTTTTTTTTGTACATCCATTGCGAATGATAATACTGTATATTAAAACTCCTCAAAGTAAGCTATTTGAAAAATCTTTCCAACAATCTCCCTCTCGATAAACATCAAACCTCGGTGTGAAAGAGCAATGGAAAACATAAGCCTACTGCTGCATTGGCCGATAGTCTATGAGTTCCATGTGCTTATTTCTTTAGCCGCCAATGGATCGCGGTGGGTGTATCAATGTGTCCATATGGCAGAGGCTGGTGATCTCGCATTAGTTAACTTTTTTTTATTTTATTTTTTAGATTTTATCATTTTAATTCCAATTTTTATGATTAACCATGTGACAATGATTTTGAGACACAAAAACGTTATTATTGAAATGAAACTGTTCCACTAAAATGTGCATAGGAAAATCATAACTGGCACACAGAACAGTAGAAATGGTAGGATAAATTGTAAGCTTCCCCAATCTTTCTGAAAGAATTGCCTCCACCTTCATGGTCGGATTTTGCCTATAGGCTACTTTGAAGCAAGGTAAGACATGCCTCATAATATTAAATACAGTAAAACATTAATGTTTCAAACAATTACGTACACACACACACACACACACACACACACACACAGTATAGAGTCCGGCAGTCGAGAGAGAGTGCAGCTGTTACAATACAACAGGCCCCAAACAAAAAGATCACAGAATAACAGAAGATACAAACCCTGCTCAGGCCCAGCTATCTTTAGCCTGATATAAAACAGACTAGCAATAAAATAATGAATAGAGCCCCTCCTCCAACAATGTTACCCCTACAAAACCCCTTCCTCCTCTGTGTGATTTATGCCAACATAATTCCAACCCTGCTCTAACTCCCCATAATATCCTGGAGTTTGGTGTCTCAGAGGGTTCACCTCTGGGAACTGTGGAAAATACCACTTTCTCTACAGAGGGGTGCAGGCAAGAGTTCAAAGGGAAAGTTCAGGGACCAATGGTTGTTTTTTTAAAAATAAAAAAGGGAGAGGTGCACATGGTAAAGACAATCGTAAACAAAGATCTGGGGTCAGTTAACCATCTCAAAACTCTAACCTTGACCATGACGCAACATGCAGCTCCAAACTATCCAACCCCCTGCTCACTTGCTGCGTGCCTCATGGCAGTAAGTCCCAGCAGTTTTTTGGGTTGGTGAGACCTTGCTGATTGGGCAGAAATGAGTCAGCTCAACACCAGGACCCCATCCAACACATCCCTAATCAGATTAAAATAACCCTTAATAAGCCTTCATAACAGATCCAACCCCTCACCTGAGACAATAATTCACTCCCCTAACTCTCTCCATCTCCACAAACAACAAAAAAGGCCACACCACAGTAAAAACAGCTCACCATCGTGCCACTAAATCATGGGTCATAAAACCTCATAACTAATATAAAACTCCATGAACCTGAACCTCTGCTCAGCCAGCCGGTACACTACAAAGTTAGGGCATTATCAGTCTCATCTGATTGCTCATACGGTTAAAGGAAAGAAAAACAACAACGGTGTCAATGAACTCTTTGTATGAGAGACCGGGACTGGGAGAGGAGCAGACATGGGGTGATAAAACTCAAGGCTGGATTGTTGGACAGGTTTTATTGTAGCACATTAATGGAAGCGTGGAAGAGTGCAGGTATGAGAGGTACGTCCAGGCCTAATCCTTTCCACTGATTCTGAATGACTGACATACTGGGCAGTGGACACACAACAGTAGCGATTTTAGCATGTCAATCTTGGTGAGGCAAACAAAAACAGAAATGTGGGATGCATGCCAGCAAAGCCACTACACAACACAACACTAAACAATACATTAATTGCACTATAATGGTGACAAACGGTGCCCACAAACTGTTAAGGCCTACATAAAGCTGTCCCAACAGCAGAGTCCCAACAGCAGTCCCAACATCTTATCACTGCTACACCTGGCTATCAGCGGAGCCTTGTCTGGCAGCAAGACAGTTAATTCAGCCTCATTTACTGCCTTTAAAAAAAAACATAGCTGATATGGCTGACTTGCTTAAACAAATGTGGTTACAAACTATGGCATAAGGGTACGACAAGCGGAAATGAGGCAATCCGTAATTTCGATTAAGACATTAATGAGCGAGCTACGACGGACGTAGTCAATGTAACTATTTGTTTAGCACTTTTGAAATGTACAGCGACAGAATTCAGAACAGGGGCCGTTCTTACAGTGTTCTCCCTGTACACCAAGTCAGAACCGTAGGATAAATAAAGGGGGCATATAAGCAGACAATGAAAGCTTTTACAATATTAGACGATTACATTTCTCTAAAACAGGTTATAGGCTACATGTGCACCACCAAGTCAGAACAGTAGGCGAAATTAAGAGGTGAAAATATACCAAATTATTAGGGTGAGGCACATGGGCTACTAACAGCTTCCTACACAACATACACCTAGTATTACTTTCTTAGCTACAGTATACATATCTCCCTGGCATATTACATCATTTATGCATACAACAACATTTTTGGACTCACTTTGTTGTGCTGTGCTCACTTGAACAGGAAGGTGGCGCGGAGGTCCTTTTTGGGAAAATCTTTTAATCAAAGTATGGCATTCTCTGGATTTATAGTGCTTTCAAGACAACTGGGAACTCGGAGGTCGTAGCTCTAGAAAGAGGCCCAAGTTCCGGATTTACAATTCAGAGTTGGATGACTGTTCAAAACGTATTTTCCCAGTCGGAGCTCGTTTTTTCGCAGTTCCGAGTTAACAGTTGTTTTTAGCGCGGCACAAATCATGCTTCATTGGCAACATGGCCAATGTTGAATGTTGATCATTTCAAATTTGGAAAAAATACCCTTAATCCCAGATTTGGGACCACACAGCCACTCCACTGAATAGCAGGCTAGTGATTGCTTTGAAATGCTTGCAGTAAGCCACTGATTCCTTCCAAACCACTCGTTGTTGAATTTGAGATTTTCAACTTGTTGTGTAAAGTTTATATCCAATGGCCGGTGAGCATCGATATGTTTTATCTATAATTTCTCTTCATATGACAAGGATTAAAAAGGATTTTCCTGTAGATTATCGACTTGATTCATTATGCTGACTGCTAGCTAAGATTTTGAAAGTATGATGTTGACATGATCAGTCCAATCAAAGCTACTGTAGATATAACGTGATTTGACATCACTTTATCTGTGGCCAATGACCTTGAGCCTTCTTGGATGGGCACTTCTAATGTAACTCCATGGCAGCACCCAAGGGGCTTGAATTTTCGAGCTCTTCCCTTAGACTTGGCGGTGAAGTAGTGTCCCCATGAGTGACAGAACACTGAGCCAATCACGGCGCAATTAGAGAACATTACCAACACTTACACTCCGTATTTTCAGCTGGCTGCCCCACCATCAAAACACAAAGAGCACTGAGCTAGGCTGAAACACCTGTATTTTGGAGCTGCCTTACTAAAGAAAGCAAAAAGAGAAAATGTTTGTATGAGGCTTTATTAACTAAATGTTATTATTATTATTTTATTTTTTTTACATTTTTGCAAACTGATATGTGACACATATTAATGCCAAAATAACATGCAAAACAGGCAAGCCCCCCCCAAAAAAAGTATATATATATTATAATAATGGTTTTGCTAAAAATGTGTGGCTCAAAACAGATGGGGCTCAGCCCCACCTGCCCTGAATGACGGGTCGACAGAGACAGACAGACACAAAGACAGTCTGATGCAATGTATTGCAGACATAATTGCAAACATCCAAGATATGACAAACGCATTCTCTGTTGCTCGATAACTCTGTATATCTTTCTACAGTGCATTCGGAAAGTTTTCAGACCCCTTGACTTTTCCCACATTTTGTTACGTTACAGCCTTATTCTAAAATGGATTAAATAAAACATTTTCCTCATCAATCTACACACAATACCCATAATGACAAAGTGAAAAGAGGTTTTTAGACATTTTTGCAATAAAAAACAGAAATACCTTATTTACATAAGTATTCAGACCCTTTGCTATGAGACTCGAAATTGAGCTCAGGTGCAGCCTGTTTCCATTGATCATCCTTGAGATGTTTCTACAACTTGATTGGTGTCCACCTGTGGTAAATTAAATTGATTGGACATGATTTGGAAAGGCACACACCTGTCTATATAAGGCCCCACAGTTGACAGTGCACGTCAGAGTAAAAACCAAGCCATTTTTATTTATTTATTTTATTTCACCTTTATTTAACCAGGTAAGCCAGTTGAGAACAAGTTCTCATTTACAACTGCGACCTGGCCAAGATAAAGCAAAGCAGTGCGATAAAAACAACACAGAGTTACATATGGGGTAAAAAACATAAAGTCAAAAATACAACAGAAAATATATATACAGTGTGTGCAAATGTAGCAAGTTATGGAGGTAAGGCAATAAATAGGCTATAGTGCAAAATAATTACAATAGTATTAACACTGGAATGCTAGATGTGCAAGAGATTATGTGCAAATAGAGATACTGGGGTGCAAAAGAGCAAAATAAATAACAATATAGGGATGAGGTAGTTGGGTGGGCTAATTTCAGATGGGCTGTGTACAGGTGCAGTGATCGGTAAGGTGCTCTGACAACTGATGCTTAAAGTTAGTGAGGGAGATAAGAGTCTCCAGCTTCAGAGATTTTTGCAATTCGTTCCAGTCATTGGCAGCAGAGAACTGGAAGGATTGGCGGCCAAAGGAGGTGTTGGCTTTGGGAATGACCAGTGAGATATACCTGCTGGAGCGCAGACTACGGGTGGGTGCTGCTATGGTGACCAATGAGCTAAGATAAGGCGGGGATTTGCCTAGCAGTGATTTATAGATGGCCTGGAGCCAGTGGGTTTGACGACGAACATGTAGTGAGGACCAGCCAACAAGAGCGTACAGGTCACAGTGGTGGGTAGCGTATGGGGCTTTGGAGACAAAACGGATGGCACTGTGATAGACTACATCCAATTTGCTGAGTAGAGTGTTGGAGGCTATTTTGTAAATGACATCGCCGAAGTCAAGGATCGGTAGGATAGTCAGTTTTACGAGGGCATGTTTGGCAGCATGAGTGAAGGAGGCTTTGTTGCGAAATAGGAAGCCGATTCTAGATTTAACTTTGGATTGGAGATTCTTTATGTGAGTCTGGAAGGAGAGTTTACAGTCTAACCAGACACCTAGGTATTTGTAGTTGTCCACATACTCTAGGTCAGACCCGTCAAGAGTGGTGATTCTAGTCGGGTGGGCGGGTGCCAGCAGCGTTCGATTGAAAAGCATGCATTTAGTTTTACTAGTGTTTAAGAGCAGTTGGAGGCTACTGAAGGAGTGTTGTATGGCATTGAAGCTCGTTTGGAGGTTTGTTAACACAGTGTCCAATGAAGGGCCAGATGTATACAAAATGGTGTCGTCTGCGTAGAGGTGGATCTGAGAGTCACCAGCAGCAAGAGCGACATCATTGAGGTCGAAGGAATTGTCTGTAGAGCTCCAAGACAGGATTGTGTCGAGGCAGGGTACCAAAATATTGCAGCATTGAAGGTCCCCAAGAAAACAGTGGCCTCCAACATTCTTAAATGGAAGAAGTTTGGAACCACCAGTCAAACTGAGCAATCGGGGGAGAAGGGCCTTGGTCAGGGAGGTGACCAAGAACCCGATGGTCACTCTGACAGAGCTCCAGAGTTCCTCTGTGGAGATGGGAGAACCTTACAGAAGGATAACCATCTTTGCAGCACTCCACCAATCAGGCCTTTATGGTACAGTGGCCAGACAGAAGCCACTCCTCAGTAAAAGGCACATGACAGGCCACTTGGAGTTTGCCAAAAGGCACCTAAAGGATTCAGACCATGAGAAACTAGATTCTCTGGTCTGATGAAACCAAGATTGAACTCTTTGGCCTGAATGCCAAGCATCACATCTGGAGGAAACCTGGCACCATCCCTACGGTGAAGCATGGTGGTGGCAGCGTCATGCTGTGTGGATGTTTATCAGCGTGAGGGACTGGGAGACTAGTCAGTATCGAGGGAAACATGAATGCAGCAAAGTACAGAGAGATCCTTGATGAAAACCTGCTCCAGAGAGCTCAGTACCTCAGACTGGGGTGAAGGTTCACCTTCCAACAGGACAACAACCATAAGCACACAGCAAAGACAATGCATGAGTGGCTTCGGGACAAGTCTCTGAATGTCCTTGAGTGGCCCAGCCAGAGCCCGGACTTGAACCCAATCGAACATCTCTGGAGAGACCTGAAAATAGCTGTGCAGCGACGCTCCCCATCCAACCTGACAGAGCTTGAGAGGATATGCAGAGAAGAATGGGAGAAGCTCCGCAAATACAGGTGTGCCAAGCTTGTAGCGTCATACCCAAGAAGACTCCAGACTGTAATCGCTGCCAAAGGTGCTTCAACAAAGTACTGAGTAAAGGAACTGAATACTTATGTAAATGTTATATTTCCGTTTTTTATTTGTTATAAATTTGCCAAAATGTATAAAAACCAGTTTTTGCTTCGTCATTATGGGGTAGTGTGTGTAGATTGATGAGGAAAAAACAAAACGTTATCCATTTTAGAATAAGGCTGTAACGTAACAAAATGTGGAAAAAGTAAAGGGGTCTGAATACTTTCCGAATGCACTGTATATACCCAGCGGGCGAAGCTGATTATAATGACATGGGTGCCCCTCTCTTTCTCGCTCTCCCTCCTGCCAGGCAGTGGTATTCTTGCCATTTTGTTTCATGGGTGTCATGATGATCCAGCTCCACTATAAAGCAGAGAGGATGTGATATGCCCTAATCGTTGTGGCGCTACCGTTTTCCCCAGGTCCTGTTACCTCATAAATATGTACCAGCCGGCCTAACAAAACCACCGGCAGAGCCTCGTTTGAATGGCACACCGCGGCCCAAACATCGCCGTTAATATTTAATTGTTTATGAAATGCCCATTTGGTCGGGCAGAAACTCAACCTAGTTCTGTCCTTCCTCTCTCTCTCGCTTTCCCTCTTCATGCCCTAATTCCACTACCTAAACATTTCCACACATGAAATATGGAGGGAGGGAAATGTACTGGCTGTAACAGCTGAGGCCCTCCATCTATCTACCATCTTTCAGGCCTTCTTTTCTCTCCTCATCCTTCACTCCCTCCCCTCTTTAGGGTCCCTATCTCTCACTTGCTTCATCTCTTTCCCTTTATCAGTCTTTTAATGTCCTGTAGTGGTAGACTTTACTAAACAGTGCTATTTATAAAAGAGTGTAGCCTGAATGTTCTGACTCACTTTGTCCAGCGGAATATCAAATAAGTCTTTCAAAGTACCAGAACACACACACAAACAAACAGCACATGTGCTTCCCTAAATTCAAAAACAGACTTCTTCGAACATGTTGTAAGGTTTAGTACAACTGGCATGTTTTCTCAAAGATGACAGAGTCTTTGAGTCTTCTAGGTCTAGCTCTATTCACGTCTAACAGTAATACCTGGATAGAATAAGAGACTGGCTGGTGAAATTTCTCGCCCTCTCTGGACTTCACAGCCCAGGTCTGACTACTACCATCGTGGTGTGTGTGTCTGCGTGCGAGTGGTTAGTTGAGCAGTCCTCTGATGGCTGCGGATGAGATGTTTACCCTGTGGTTAATCAATAACAGGACTATAAAAGCAGGAGAGGAGAACAAACCAACCAACGAGGGAAAATCTTCCATATGGCTCACTAGACTAACAGGCTTACCTCTATGACCACAGCAAGGATAGCGGGAGAGAGGAGGAGAGTGAGGAGGAAGAGGAATGGAAGAGCAGGAGGAACAGAAGGATTTTTCCGCCACATTGACGTGAGACAGAAGGGAGGGGGCTAAGAGGAGGCGAGGGAGAAGAGGGGGTTAAAGAGGGAGAGAGAACCTCATGGGTAAGCAAACATTGTGTACCGTCCATCTGGAGTGACATCATCGTCCAAGATAATCAATAACTAGCCACTTCCTGTTTAGTAATTGATAATCAATGACTGAACACTACCTATCTGCACCCACACACCTGAGCGGTACACACACACACACACACACACACACACACACACAGGTAAGGACCAGAGTGCAAATTATACAGTGACAGGTAATAAAAGAGAAGGGAAACACACACACACTTGCACCCACAGATGGCCAAGCAGAAGCACAAAATAATGCCATGCAAGCAATTTGTGTCACTCAATACGACCTCAGAACAATGGCAGTGATCTTTCACCAGTGATGCCCGTCAGACATGCAGTCTATGAGGCTCCCGATTACCTATCCTTGACTAAAGCTTAGAATTCAAATGCAATGCAAAATATTTCTGATGCCGCATATACCATACAGGCAAATGTACATTAATTAAATATTTCAAGTGTTACATTGCTCACTACACTTAAGTTATAGAAAGTTCACATCCGTGAAATCCAATTTCCCTCAAATCACCCCTCTCCTGTACCAAGTCATAGAGTACAGGTGCATCAAAGCTGGGACCGAGAGACTGAAAATCAGCTTCCATCTCAAGGCCATCAGACTGTAGACATGGAATCACTGGTCACTTTAATAATGTTTACATACTGCTTTACTCATTTCTTATGTATATACTGTATTCTATTCTACTGTATTATAGTCAATGCCACTCAGACATTGCTCGTCATAATATTTATATATTTCTTAATTCCATTCTTTTACTTTTAGATGTGTGTGTATTGTTGTGAATTGTTAGATACTACTGCACTGTTGGAGCTAGGAACACAAGCATTTCGCTACACCCGCAATATCAAATCAAATCAAATTGTATTTGTCACATGCACCGAATAAAACAGGTGTAGACCTTACAGTGAAATGCTTACTTACAAGCCCTTAACCAACAATGCAGTTTTAAGAAAAATAAGTGTTAAGTAAAAAATAGATAAGTAAAAAATTAGAAGAGTGGGCCAAAATTCTACAGGAAGCATTTGGTTGGAGTCATTGCAGCTAAAGGTGGCACAACCAGTTATTGAGTGTAAGGGGGCAATTACTTTTTCACACAGGGGAATTGGGTGTTGCATAACTTTGTTTATGAAATAAATATGTAATTGTTGTGTTATTTCTTCACTTACAGTATGTTCCCTTTATCTAATATTAGGTTTTGGTTGAAGATCTGATAACATTTAGTATAACAAATATGCAAAAGTGAGAAAATTAGAAAAGGGGGCAAATACTTTTTCATAGCACTATATGTGTATGTGACCAATACAATTTGATTTAGAGCTAACAGAAGGTAGTCATAGAGGTTTAGGAGCTTGCAGAAGAGAGAGCCATCAGACTGACAAGGCTGTTGTCAACGTAATGAGCAACTGAGCCCAGGCACTACTGTATCACATCAATCCACCCACTTATTCACCTTCTCACCGACAGAGAGTGCGAGAAAGAAAAGAGGAGAAACCGGTTTGAACAACACTTCTCAACAACAAGTTACAGAACAAAATAGAGGGGAAGAAAAAAAACTATATTAACAGAGAAAAACTAATGGTGTGATGTCACCCACATAGACACAGCGGACAAGCAGAGAAGTGTAAATCCAATACCTGGGGGTTCCTGTGATAGATATTTTTGTATGTGGTGAGTGGGTGTTTTTTTTCCATAGCCCCTTGCTTGCCTCTCGTTATCACATATATTTGTTTCGAGCCTAGGCCTTTTTCTGTTGTTGCCAACAGCGTACAGTATTATCTTACTAAGAATAAGCCCTACTGTCTGTCTTTATGCAGACATTGGAGTTGAATAGAACTGTGTGGGCTAGAGGGTAATATTCTCCATCCTCCACAAGCCCAACTGAGTCTAGATCACCTACAGCGGCATCTGTCCGTCTGTCTGTACTCACCTACTGAGGTGTCTGTCTGTCCCCCACCTGTAGAGACACCATATGGCACACAGACACCAGTAATATCTCCAGCCCTCAGTGTTTGTGTGTGTGCGCGCGTACATGTATGCACGTGTGGATGCGTGTGTGGATGCCTGCCAGTA
This sequence comes from Coregonus lavaretus, assembly GCF_964263955.1. Lineage (NCBI taxonomy): Eukaryota > Metazoa > Chordata > Actinopteri > Salmoniformes > Salmonidae > Coregonus > Coregonus lavaretus. The sequence goes on from NC_140020.1 coordinate 33,847,122, forward strand.
TCTATAACCTTGAGAATATTTGGTTGGCCGGTCGACTAGACTTAACAATGACCATTGAAATGTGTCGGCAGATAGCTACTGCATCTGAACACTGACCCTGGAATATTTAATTTGAAAATCCAATGATCCATGTTAGCATTGGTGTGTGTGTCCGTCCATCCATGTGTGTCCCTGTGTGTGTAGAGGGAGAAAAATGGTATTAATTTGCTGCACTAGATCGAGGTGGGAAAAAAAGCGGTGACCCTTCGCTAACCTTTTCTGAAGGCCAGGTCTCTCTCCCTCTCTCCCTCTCTCCCCCTCTCCCGCCCCCCTCTCCCCAGTGGAACGGTGCCATAAAGGAAGGCTGTAATGCTGATGTCCAGTCACTGGGCAACTGGGACAGCAGATGGTCATCTTCCCTTCCACTTACATCACACCAGCTAGCCGGGGGGGGGGGGGGGGGGGGGGGGAGGTGAGGGGGGGAGAGACTCAGGCACCAGTCTCACACCTATTATGCACTGAAGTAAAATGCAGCAACTCTACCCCCATTTTGGTTTGACTTTGATTTCAAAGGATAGCAGACAAATCTGCAACAGCATCATCTCTGAACTATAAATCAACGTTGTGCAGATCTAATGCAGCGGATTAAACAGGAGACCAGTTAATGACAGACAGTAGGGAGCATAGTGAGACAGTACCGAGTATAACAAGACAGTGTATGAGGAAGACATTAACTGAGCAAAACTGCACATTGAGAGAAGTAGTGGAAAGAAGAGAAAACAGGAAGGTTTTATCTCCTGTTGACTAGTCGGCCCAAGCACACTTAAACTAGATTGGAGAACATTGCCTACTCGCCACCATATGTATGCCAATGTGTTAGTGTGTGAGAGAGAGAATGTGTGTTTACTGTATCTGTTGAGATGCTTTCCTCCCCACAGCTCCTCTGCATATGCTTAGTCACAGAGCTGTCAGACGGGAAACAAAATGCATGTCAGAAGGCATGTTTAGGCTGGCTTACTCATAACAAGAGTCATCTTACAGAAATAAAGACCTTATTGGCCGCTGCAGGCCGACAGATGGAAGAGAGAAATGTGAACTATTCGGTGCTTGTGTCAAAGAGCGGCACACAAACAACGCTGCAATGAATGAATGGGACCTCTGTGTGTGTGTGTGTTTCCTTCAGGAAAACATGTTTGGCACAGGGAGTTACATCACAGTGGAGGTATGGAACAGAGGGGGAGAGAGAGCAAGAGAGTTTGGCCAAGGCTAGGGAGGGAGGTTCAATCTGAAACGTTATGTTCTACCAGTACCTAGAAAGACTAACCTCAAGTCACCTTCAAGTTGTTTTCTTTCCTTTCGGTCAATCAATTTCTTTCCTCACACACCCTTCTCTCCATCTCCATCTCAATCTCCATCTTCCTCTTCTGTCACCCTGTTCTTTATTTCTGTCTTCTCTTCATTCCTTCTTTCTTCGGTCTCTGTCTTTTTCTTGTTGATCCATTTCTTCCTTGTCCTCGACTCTGCCTCGGAGCGTTCTCTCTGATCATTGTTTTTGTCAAATGAGGCAACTGGTGGAATGTGGTTGAAGCGCAGTCCAACGCAACTGAGGCAGGGCGCCAGACTGCGACCATTTAGTCGCATTTTGTGACCCTTTGACTTGGCTGTGCAAGTTAAACATTTTATTGGCATTCTACCTGTTCACCTCAATCAAAACGTCCTATTTTTGGGGCAGATAAAAGCATGAATTTGTTAAACAGTAAAATACATTATCCTCATGATTCCGGTAATTAAAAAAAAGTGTCTGCCCTACTGCTGTGCCTGCCTGTTTCGCTGGGGCCAGCTGTTGTAATGAGCGATCCTCTCAAACGCTCTCTCCCCCCTTGTGATTGTATAACATTTCAAAATGCAATTGCAGGAGGTTAAAAAAAATAGTTGTCCATATTAAAGAGAGGGCAGCTTTCTGTAGATATCATTTTAATTGTCAACGATCATTATTGAGGTCAAAGCACACTGTTTTACGATCAAGATATCTGACATGACTTTGAAATACGGAGCGTGTGAAATTGCACATCGGCCATCGCGAGTGCACTAGGCTTCATTGCAAAGTTTTTTAGGACATTACATTTACTGTTAGATTTATACATTGCTATTAGCAGTAGGTGTTATATTTAGAGTTAGCGATCTAGCTAATGTGTTTTGAGTTTCCACTTCCTCAACTGGTGAGAATTAGCACCAATTGAATTAGGCCTATAGATACTATTAGTGCACATAAAGATGAAGGAAAATTCATCTCTATTGAACAAAAGAAATGGACAATTCTGTAGCACTATTTTGACAGTAAAATATAACAAAAATGACCTAATTGTCAAACCAAAATTCATGACAATCACTGGATTAGGTTGCATTTCAAAATATATTCATTTCTGCTTGGACATGTTAGATGTAACAACTTATTTATTTAATACCATCTCAGTAGTCTATTACAATTCTTAATAAAGCATTGTGAATACTTTATAATGACCTTATAAGATGATGACTCAAATGGATTATATTGTGTGACGCTGCGAGTTTTGTTGTTGTTGGGGTGCCACCAAATCATGGCTGGTGCCACCAACTGAAAAAGTTAGTGGCACCAGAGCCACCAGGGGGAAAATTGTATTCTGGAGCCTTGCCCTAAGGAAGGGTCAACACATTAGTCAGCACAGTCAGTCAGAACCAATGGGCTGACTCAAGTATGTGTATCTTTTAAATAACTCATCCCACCACCTGTCAAAAGAAAACATTGACAGTGTTCATCAACTTAACACCAATGCATGGTGGGAAATATCCATTCAACTTGAGTGGGCTAGCTTGTCAGCAGACCCTCTTTTTTTCCTTTTTCTTTCTAAGAAAAACAGATTCCCTGAAAAGCATAATGATCTACATTACAATAAGTAGCCTTGTTCTTAAAGTGGAGAATAACAAAACTGTTGCCAGCTTCTCTGGTTGTGCAACAAAATATAAGAACCATTATTTTCTTATTTGACAGACCAGAAAGACTTACAGTGCCTTCAGAAAGTATTCACACCGCTTGACTTTTTCCACATTTTGTTGTGTTACAGTCACAATAAAAAATGGATTCAATTTAAATGTTTTGTCACTGGCCTACACACAATACCCCATAATGTCAAAGTGGAATATATACACTACCAGTCAAAAGTTTGGACACACCTACTCATTCAAGGGTTTTTCTTTATTTTGAAAACATTTTACATTGTAGAATAATAGTGAAGACATCAAAACTATGAAATAACACATATGGAATCATGTGGTAACCAAAAAAGTGTTAAACAAATCAAAATATATTTTATATTTGAGATTCTTCAAAGTCACCCTTTGCCTTGATGACAGCTTTGCACACTCTTGGCATTCTCTTAACCCGTTGAGCATGGTGAAGTTTTAATTACAATTTGGATAGTGTATCAATATACCCAGTTACTACAAAGATACAGGCGTCCTTCCTAACTCAGTTGCCGGAGAGGAAGGAAACCGCTGTGATAGGAGAAAACGGAGGATGGATCAACAACATGAAAACAGTGAAAAGGAGGAAACCTATACAGAATAAAAAATATTCCAAAACATGGCACTAAAGTAATACTGCAAAAAAATGTGGCAAAGCAATTCACTTTTTGTCCTGAACACAAAAGTGTTATGTTTTGGGCAAACCCAATACAACACATTGCGGAGAACCACTCTCCATATTTCCAAGCATAGTGGTGGCTGCATCATGTTATGGGTATGCTTGTAATCGTTAAGGACTGGGGAGTTTTTCGGGATAAAAAAGTAACGGAATGGAGCTAAGCACAGGCATAATCCTTGAGGAAAACCTGGTTCAGTCTGCTTTCCACCAGACACTGGGAGATTAATTCACCTTTCAGCAGGACAATAACCTAAAACACAAGGCCAAATCTACACTGTAGTGGCTTACCAAGAAGACAGTGAATGTTTCTGATTGTCCAAGTTACAGTTTTGACCAGGGGCGGTGTGTTCATTAGGGCGATATGGGCGACGCACTGCCAAACGGGAAAAGGAAGGGATTTTTTTTCTAATCAATTATATCACGGCAACAGTAGTTATTAGTGTTCTAATCTAGACGTCTGATCTGCCACTAAATGTCCAATCAGGCTAAAGTCGTGCTTCAAATGGCCCCGCCCGTTTTGGGGCGATTTCAGTCAGGTTGAAAATCGCCCAGAAGTGTCTCATAGCCTCTCATGTAAAATCTTATTTTTTTCAAATATCAGAGCTTTCAATACAATCTCTATGGGTTCCGGGAGGGCTTGCACTTACGCGCTTTCGTCATACGTAACATAACTAAGAAAAGAGCGGGTAGCAGCGTCAATCAAGATGGCTAGCGTTCAGTGCAACTCGATTGTCTCTTTGAAAGAAGTTCGTTTTTGTCGGCGAACAAATCAAGATAAATTGGCAACGAAACAATTAGGACCTCCCAGACCAAATTTAATAATTCAACAGGTTTCTACTAAAGGGGGAAAGTCCTACACCCGAGGATTTTCCAAAAATTGGGCTGTCAAAGACCCACATGGATAGCTGTTTGAGATTGTCTGCTTTGGGGAGAGTGAACATTGCCACTCAACTGGATGAGGGATACAGGCTAGCTGTCCGCCGCCACAACGATGAGGTTAGCAAGAACCGCCACATCCTCAGCCGGCTAATCCAGTGTGTGAAGTTTTGCGGAGTGTTTGAGTTAGCTTTGCGAGGCAAAGATGAAACGGAGGGCTCCACCAACCCTGGTATTTTTCTTGGACTTGTCAACTTTGTGGCACAATTAGATGAGGTGTTTGATGACCATCTTAAAAATGCTAAAGTTTTCAAGGGCACATCAAAGACCATTCAAAACGAGCTACTGGAGTGTATGCTAGCGGTCATGAGGGAACATATTGTGGAGGAGGTGAAGTCGGCGAACTTCGTAGCTATCCAAGCTGACGAGACCACGGACGTTTCTACACAGACACAGCTGGTGCTTGTGCTGAGGTACATAGATAGCAAGAAGATTTTATTTTTTTCCTGGGGCTTTTTCACGAAATCATGCCCCACGTCGACATTCTGTACCAGAAGCTACAGAAGAAGGACATCGATGCTGTCTTCATCAAACGTGCCCTCGACAGCTTCACAAGCAGTGTGCAGGCCATAAGGTAAGATTAAACAATATCATTCGATCTTTCTCAAAGCAGAGCTTTATTTGAAAATGTATGCATGAAAGGAGACATCATCATATTTACAAATCTATACAATTGGCCAGAATATGGTTGTTCATTTTTACAAAGCCATACAGATAGCTGTGTTTACCTTTTCTAGAAATTATTTTCAAATTCTGTTTTCAGGCAAAATGTCTATCACTGTTCATTTTCACAAATCTATACAAGAGGGCAGAATATGGAAGTCTATAAACATTTCTTATTACCAATAACTTGCATCAATGTCTTCAGTAGCCTCTATCAAAAGCTCCTGCTTGCTTGTTGTGAATTATGCTCAGGTGCACATATTTCCAATTCAACCATGAGGCCTTTTTGAAGCAAGTAATGTGTATATCAGTATTGACTTATATGCTGCCCCTGTCTTCATGTTGTTGCTGGACATATCTTTTTTTAAATGTGTGTAGGTCACCTAAATCATCAGAAAAATTGCCCCCCCCTGAGAATTTTTTCAGGAGCCGCCACTGGTTTTGACTTAAATCCACTTGAAAATCTATGGCAAGACCTGAAAATGGTTGTCTAGCAATGATCAACAACTAATTTGACAGAGTTTGGCTTAGCTGATAATAACAAAAGAAGAACAATATTTACATGGCTCAAAGAGAAGGAATATAATATCTATTGTTTACAGGACACTCATTCAACAATTCTAGATGAAGTTGCGTGGAAAAAGGAATGGGGGGCGAAATATACTTCTCCCATGGGCAAAGAAATTCAAAAGGGGTGATGATATTAATTAATAGTAATTTCGATCCGAATGTGCAAATTGTCCAAATAGATATGCAAGGTAGATGGATTATTTTAAATATGTTATTGGACCAAAAAACAGATATGGCTCATTAACATTTACGGACCAAATAATGATGATCCACACTTCTTTGACAATATATATAATAAATGATCAACCCTGCAAGCAACTCAAGACAATATTATTATGGTGGGGGATTATAATACTGTTTTAAATAGCTCAATGGACCATAAAGGAAATCACACTACAAACGATCACCCTCATGCTCTTAAGGAAATCGTGAATGTCATGGATACATTAGAACTAGTAGATATATGGAGGCGTAAATATCCTGATCTAGTGAGATATACATGGCGGAGACTCAATCAAGCTAGTCGTCTTGACTTCTTTCTTATCTCATTCTCGTTGGCGCCAAAAGTTTAAAAAGTGTTGATAGGGGACAGAATGCGGTCGGACCATCATATAATTGGCATATACATTAGTCTTACTGAATTTCCACGTGGGCGAGGATATTGGAAATTTAATCAAAGCCTATTGGATGATAATTTATTTTTAACTAGGACAAAGGAATTTATAACTGACTTTTTCCGACATAACATAGGTACAGCAAATCCCCTTATTGTATGGGACACCGTTAAATGTGCCTTTAGAGGCCATGCAATTCAGTACTCATCTCGAAAACAAAAGCAATTTAGGTCAAAAGAGTTTATACTAACAAAGAAAATAGAAAGTCTAACAGAACAGGTAGATGGAAATAAAAACTGTAACATAGAATAAATTAGAGGAAAAACAAAAAGAAATGGAGAAACTTATTCAAGAAAGATCAAGTGTAATATATTATAAAAATAAAGCAAACTGGATGGAATATGGGGAAAAATGCACCAAATTATTTTTTAATCTTCAACATAGGAATGCTACCAAAAATAATTTAATGAAATTGGTTACAATGGACGGAGTAACCCCTGATTCACCAAATTATATTTTGAAGGAGGAAACAAGGTACTTTAAGCATATGTTTTCGTTTCAGTCGCCTCCATCTCCTCTAACTGAAGCTAATTGTAGAGATTTTTTTTCTATTGATAATGTAAAATTAACAGACAAACAGAAAGACTCATGTGAAGGTGAAATTACAGAGGAGGAACTTCTGGATGCCATTAAAGACTTTAAGTCTGGGAAAACTCCAGGGTTGGATGGCATACCAGTCGAAGTATACCAAACCTTTTTTGATATACTAAGAGGACCGCTCTTAGCATGTTTTAACCACTCCTATGTAAATGGTAGATTATCTGACACTCAAGAAGAAGGTCTGATCTCATTATTACTGAAACAGTGGTGGAAAATATAAAGATCCAGTCCATTAAAAAAATTGGAGGCCCCTTACACTTCAGTGTTGTGATGCAAAAATTCTAGCAAAATGTATAGCGCATAGAATTAAAAAGCATTTTGGAAGTGGAAGTGATGCAGACAATTACATTGATGGAAGTTACAATCTATCTGCAATATTAAGCTGATCTACCCCCCCAACAAAAAAAACAAAAAAATCAATCCAGGTGTGGAAAGCTCATAGAGACTAACCAAGAAAGATTCATAGCCGTTATTGCATTTTAATGTGGGAAATAAGTATTTGACACCTCTGCAAAACATGACTTAGTACTTGGTGGCAAAACCCTGGTTGGCAATCACAGAGGTCAGACGTTTCTTGTAGTTGGCCACCAGGTTTGCACACATCTCAGGAGGGATTTTGTCCCACTCCTCTTTGCAGATCTTCTCCAAGTCATTAAGGTTACGAGGCTGACGTTTGGCAACTCAAACCTTCAGCTCCCTCCACAGATTTTCTATGGGATTAAGGTCTGGTGACTGGCTAGGCCACTCCAGGACCTTAATGTGCTTCTTCTTGAGCCACTCCTTTGTTGCCTTGGCCGTGTGTTTTGGGTCATTGTCATGCTGGAATACCCATCCACGACCCATTTTCAATGCCCTGGCTGAGGGAAGGAGGTTTTCACCCAAGATTTGATGGTACATGGCCCTGTCCATCGTCCCTTTGATGCCGTAAAGTTGTCCTGTCCCCTTAGCAGAAAAACACCCCCAAAGCATAATGTTTCCACCTCCATGTTTGACGGTGGGGATGGTGTTCTTGGGTAAAAAACATGGGGGATTGGAAGTGATGCAGACAATTACATTGATGGAAGTTACAATCTATCTGCAATATTAAGCTGATCTAACCCCCCCCCCCCAAAAAAAAAAAAAATAATAATAATAATAATAATCAATCCAGGTGTGGAAAGCTCATAGAGACTAACCAAGAAAGATTCAAAGCTGTTATTTCTACCAAAGGTGCTTCTACAAAGGGTTGTGAATACTTATGTAAATGAGATATTTCTGTATTTCATTTTCAATAAATTTGCTAACATTTCTAAAAACATGTTTTCACTTTACCATTATGGGGAATTGTGTGTAGACTGGTGAGAAAAAAACATATATTCAATCTATTTTGAGTTCAGGATGTAACAACAAATGTGGAATAAGTCAAGGGGTATGAATTCTTTCTGAAGGCACTGTAACTGGGCTGTACATTCTACCATCCCTCCTCTTCTCGCGCTTTCCTTCTTGTGCTCCCTCTTCCCACTCCCTCGCGTTCTCCTTTAGGGCGCTGTACGACTCCCTTCACACAAACAGGGCTTTGAATAACATGTCCTCAGACTCACAGAGCGATGGAGCGAGAGAGAGCTAGAGGGGGAAGAGAGAGAGGGAAGGGGGGTTTTGTTGTTTTTTTCCCTCCCTGCTGACTTTGCTTCAGTTTGATAAATAGCAGGCCTCCTCAAAGCACCAGATGCCCAGGCTCAAACCCTAGCCAATTCACCATAAAAAATAAATAAATATTTAAATGCCCTCCACAGCTGTCCCACATAGTGCCTGTAGCAGGCAACACAACACTGTCTGGATAAAAAAAAAACAGTCCCACTTCAACCCTGCTATCCAACCCCCACCCCAAACCAGCACCAGTCAGAGTAGGCCTCAATCCCCAAACCCACATGAAAGGTTGGCCCCCATACGGAGCCTCCTACTCCAGCTGGACAAGGTCACACCTCCCCCTGGCCAAACAAGAGACAAAAGACATACATTTAGTTCAAGTTCAAGGCTATTCTGGGTCTTTCTTTTGTGCTATCTTTAACTTTGCAACTAAATATCTTGATCAAGAAATAAACAAAACTGTCTGACGTCAAGCTCTACACACACACTAACACTCCTACAACTAAGTAATTGTACAGTTGGCTCAATATGGAAACAAGAAAATATGTTTTCCACACATTTCAGCAATCACTATTTTCCAGCGACCAGGAATTGTATTTTCAGCAAGGAGCCTGTTTTAGGGGTGTTTAGTGTTTTGTGGGTTGTGCGGAGAATGTTTGCTCTGAGGTAGTGTTGTGCAAGTTGTGTTTGAGTTTAGGAAAAGGAGTCGGTTCGTGGGCTGAGTAGGAGGGTGTTTGGCGACAAACAGAACATTTTGGAGACGTCAGAGAAATGTTTTGTTTAGCAGAGTGTTGGTGAGACCAGCACAAAGACCACGTCTCCCCCCTTTCCCGTTCTCTCCTTCTCACTTCTTTCCCTCTAGCAGTCTCTCACACGGTGCTTGTATACCATACTCTTGTTTTTCTCTCTCTCCATCCCACTCATTGCACATGTATTTTTCTTCCCTACCCCCTTCTCCCTTTCTCTCTCTTCTCTCTAGCCAGAGATAGAGAATTCCTCCGTCTGCTCTGAGCAGGCCAGGGGGGTGACTGACTTACTTACTTTATTGTCCCCATGGGGAAATTTTGTTGCAGTGTCATGTACACATTTAAAGTGGCGTTAAATACAAAACAAGATTGACAATACAACTTTCAATAACAGTCACGCACCAATAAAAGTAAGAAATAAGAAATAAAACATTTAAAACATTTAAAACAAAGACTAGCCTGCTGGCCTTACGGGGTCAATGGGAACATTTGCCCGAGCTATTTAAGAGGGATATCACACCTGGCACAAATGATTGTCTCGTTCTATTTTTCCTGCTGAGGGGTGCCCTATACCTACGCCCAGAGGGGAGTAATTCAAAGTCCAGGTACAGGGGGTGACTTGGGTCTAAAATGATTTTGTGAGCCTTACGGAGGGCCCTGACCTTAAAGATCTCATCCAGGCCTGTCTGTTTGACTCCAAGTACCTTACTTGCTGTGGTAATAATCCTTCTCAGCATGTTTCTCTGACTGACAGTGGCATTGCCAAGAAAGGCACATGACTGACTGACATGGTCGTGGAATTAGCTATTTAAACACACATATAAACTATCTATAGTAGCGGCTAGGATGACTGTCCAGTCACGTCTGTGTGTGTCATGTCATGTGCCTTTCTGTGCATGTATGTGCGTATCCATGCCTGTTTACAGTATCTGTGACCTCTTGATGTTTAAGTTTGGCAGCGCAGCACATGTTTATGTTGTCCACACATTGGGGAATATAAAGGCCAGCAGATGGAAGCTGTATTAGAAAGGTGATTGACGGTGGGGATGGTGTTCTTGGGGTCATAGGCAGCATTCCCCCTCCTCCAAACACGGTGAGTTGAGTTGATGCCAAAGAGCTCGATTTTGGTCTCATCTGACCACAACACTTTCACCCAGTTCTCCTCTGAATCATTCAGATGTTCATTGGCAAACTTCAGACTGGCATGTATATGTGCTTTCTTGAGCAGGGGGACCTTGCGGGCGCTACAGGATTTCAGTCCTTCACGGCGTAGTGTGTTACCAATTGTTTTCTTGGTGACTATGGTCCCAGCTGCCTTGAGATCATTGACAAGATCCTCCCGTGTAGTTCTGGGCTGATTCCTCACCGTTCTCATGATCATTGCAACTCCACGAGGTGAGATCTTGCATGGAGCCCCAGGCCGAGGGAGATTGACAGTTCTTTTGTGTTTCTTCCATTTGCGAATAATCGCACCAACTGTTGTCACCTTCTCACCAAACTGCTTGGCGATGGTCTTGTAGCCCATTCCAGCCTTGTGTAGGTCTACAATCTTGTCCCTGACATCCTTGGAGAGCTCTTTGGTTTTGGCCATGGTGGAGAGTTTGGAATCTGATTGATTGATTGCTTCTGTGGACAGGTGTCTTTTATACAGGTAACAAGATGAGATTAGGAGCACTCCCTTTAAGAGTGTGCTCCTAATCTCAGCTCATTACCTGTATAAAAAGACACCTGGGAGCCAGAAATCTTTCTGATTGAGAGGGGGTCAAATACTTATTTCCCTCATTTTTTTTTTTACATGCGTTTTTCTAGATTTTTTTGTTGTTATTCTGTCTCTCACTGTTCAAATAAACCTACCATTAAAATTATAGACTGATCATTTCTTTGTCAGTGGGCAAACGTACAAAGTCAGCAGGGGACCTAATACTTTTTTCCCACACTGTATGTACATACACCTGAATATAGGAAAAGCAATTCTTGCTGACCACTGGAGACGAAAGGACTACTTTTACACACTGATTCTAACTATTAATAACAGCATGTGGATACATGGACACAACTTAAGATAAATAGTTGTTTTTCATGAAGCTCCACATAAAGTATACATATATCTCTACCCATGGGTCCCTTGGCAGAGGAACATCGGTGCACACACATTCACACAACTACCTCAGTGTGTGTGTGTCTCGAGTATCCAGAGCTCACCTTGCAGGCCTACAGGACTGGATTCTAACAAAGGGTGAGAGACAGGTCCCGTCAAAGACACTCCTGGTTGCCATGGTGCCAACAGTAGAATGGAAACACATGGTCCCCACGGCGATGACAGACATCCATGGCCACAGCCAGAGAACGTTCCAGAAGGCCTAGATAACAGAGACCAGCCAGTGGTCCCTCAATCCACTGATGACCCCAACCAGTGGTCCCTTAATCCTGTGTCCCCAAATCATCCCCCACTCTCGGTCCCTCATCCCCCTCTCCACCTCAATTCTCTCTGTCTCTCTCTCCTTCTCTAGGTGCATTCATTTTAGCTCGCCCGGGCCAGCAGTGGGCTGAGTTTGTACATTTAAGACCTTTCCATTAGTCCTAAAGTGAAATCTCCACTGGCGCACCAAGCAACCTAAAACGAATGCACCCCTTCTCTCTGTTTGTCTGGGCAAAGGTTAATATCTCCTGCTGTGTTGACCTATGACGTCATGCCAGTTATTGCGGATTTCACACACCACGGTTCCCTGGAGGTGACCCAATCTTGTCTGGAGGCCAAGGTGCGTCACTGTAGTAACCAGACTAGAGGCCTTGACCCACCTAGTTGGACAGCAGCTGTATGATCTCACAGGGACAGAGAACATCTGGTTTGTGACAACTATTTCACACAGAATGTGACATCATCCCTCTCCTCTCCTTATCTTTTCCTTTCTCAATTTTGTCTTTTCATCTTTTTCAGAAGGCTAATTCTGTCGGAGTCACGTAACTTACTTTCTAGACATTTGTCAGAATTTGCACAACCGCACACACACCCACAGTAAAGTGCAACAGTTGTGAAAGTTGAGGGAAGGGTGACCGAGATTCTGACAGGGGTCAGGAAGGAAGAGGAACACACCCTGGATTCTGAACAGGAAGCAGCGAGGAAAAGAGGCCTCACGGAAAGCTCAGGGAACGCTCACAGAACACCAGCGAGTCGCCATCATGACATCAGCATTCCATCACCAGGGTTTACATGGCTGGTGAATGGAACGTTGGCTGTTCTACAAATAACCCTTGCTGGAATGACAGCGTGTGACCTTAAAGCACTGCCCTTTCTCTCCCAAATTTCCATTAGCTTGTCTGGCTGTGATAAGGCTAAGCTAAGCCAAACTAGGCTAATGCTAAAGAGTCACAGTTTCCAAGGCTGATGGGGTTAGCATTCATGCTAATGGCATATTTTGTAATTGATAAGCATCTAAGTTGGAACCCAGTGGCTGTACAGCAGGGGTACGCAACTAGATTTAGCCGCGGGCCAATTTCTGTTGGAGCGGATGGTCGGGGGGGGGGGGACATAAGTATAATCATTTGTACACTGCAAATTGACCACAACTAAGCCCAATAAAAGATTGTATTTGAAAATAACAATAATTTCATACCTTTATTACGTTGAGACACAATCAAATTATTATTTTTTTGTTGTGGGAATACTTGGCAACAGATTTCCTAAATTGAACAAATGTTTTGCTGAATTCCTGGTGATTTTACAGTATTTTCTGACCTAAAAATGACTAAAAAATATCTAAAAATGTAGCGGGAACAAAAATATATAGAATTTGTTGGCCGGTGCCCCCATCCCTCCCGCTAATTTTGCACATTTGTTGTCTGAGTGAGGGAAATGCTGTAAATCACGAGGAGTTGATGTGTTCTGAAAGATGAGACGTTGCAGATTATAATAAACACCACTTTGATTTCATCCAAGCAAACCACACACCAATGAGTCCAAATGTGCACTTCACTTTTCATATTTGAAAAGTCCTTATGATCGCCATATTTGATCCACAGTTACAAGGATGACATGCGTTATACCCTGGGTTGTCCTGAACAGAATGAGCCTGTTTGTACTAATGTGATTTTTCTTTTGCTGCGGAACACGCAAACAAAAAACCACAAGTGTGCTTGCTTCAGTTCTTCAATGGCAAAGCTAGGAGCATAAAAGTGCAATGAAATGACTTAGGAACTGTGCAGTTTGGAGAGGTGTGTGGGCACTTGGAGACACTAGTTAGGCCTCTCACTCAAACCCTTGTAATCACATTTTCTGATCTTGCACCTACTCCAAAGTTTATATTAATATTTGTATTATGTTACTGAATGTATTCAGAATATTTTCAGATTTTGTTATTGACAAATGCTGTGAAAAGTACAGTAAATGTAAAATGCACATTAAATCAATAGTGTAATGTTTAGATTCAGTCTTGTGTCAGGTGAACTGTTGGGTCCTCACGTTTGGTCTGATCATTTCCCCATAATCCCCAAAGTGTTTTCTTTCAATTGCTACCATGGTCATGCATTTTTATACTTCTTCTGTTAGAATAATTCCACAAATGTAAAGGGTTAACTTCACTTCAGCTGAAAGGGTCTCCCTTCGATGACCCGGTTAGTTGTGTCTCTTGGGGTTCTGAGGCTGTAACACCACATTTTGTAGTGTTACCGCCTGAATTTAAAATTGATTCAATTTACAGTTTGTGTCAATGGCCTACACACAATACCCCATAATGTCAAACTGGATTTATGTAGATTTCTATTCATTTAAACTTTTAATATTAAAAACGAAAAGCTGAAATGTCTTGAGTCAATAAGTATTCAACCACTTTGTTATGGTAAGCCTAAATAAGTTCAGGAGTAAAAATGTGCTTAAGTCACATACGTTGCATGAACTCACTCTGTGTGCAATAATAGTGTTTAACATAATTTTTGAATGACTACCTCATCTCTGTACCCCACACATAAAATTATCTGTAAGGTCCTTCAGCCGAGCAGGGAATTTCAAACACAGATTCAAACAGAGACCAGGGAGGTTTTCCAATGCCTCGCAAAGTAGGGCACCTATTGATAGATGGGTATAAATAAAAAAGCAGACGTTGAATATCCCTTTGAGCATGGTGAAATTATTAATTACACTTTGGATGGTATCAATACACCCAGTCACGACAAAGATACGTGCGTCCTTCCTAACTCAGTTGCCAGAGAGGAAGGAAACCGCTCAGGGATTTCACCATGAGGCCAATGGTGACTTTAAAACAGTTACAGAGTTTAATGGCTGTGATAGGATAAAACTGAGGATGGATCAACAACATTCTAGTTACTCCACAATACTAACCTAATTGACATTGTGAAAAGAAGAAAGCCTGTACAGAATAAAAAATATTCCAAAACATGCATTCTGTTTGCAACAAGGCACTAAAGTAATAATGCAAAAAATGTGGCAAAGCAATTCACTTTTTGTCCTGAATTCAAAGGGTTATATTTGGGGCAAATCCAATACAACCTATTACGTAGTACCACTCTCCATATTTTCTAGCATAGTGGTTGCTGCATAGTGGTGGCTGCATCATGTTATGCTTGTAATCGGTAAGGACTGGGGAGTTTTTCAGGATAAAAAATAAACAGAATGAAGCTAAGCATAGGCAAAATCCTAGAGGGAAAACCTGGTTCAGTCTGCTTTCCACCAGACATTGGGAGATTAATTCACCTTTGAGCAGGATAATAACCTGAAACACAAGGACAAATCTACACTGGAGTTGCTTACAAAGAAGACGGTAAATGTTCCCTGAGTGTCCGAGTTACAGTTTAGAATTAAATCTGCTTGAAAATCTATGGCAAGAACTGAAAATGGTTGTCTATCAATGATCAACAATTGATTTGACAGAACTTTAAGAATTTTGAAAAGAAAAATGAGCTCTTAGAGACTTACCCGGAAAGATTCACAGCTGTAATCGCTGCCAAAGTTGATTCTAACATGTATTGACTCAGGGAGTTGAATATTTATCTAATCAAGATATATTTGTGTTTTATTTTATGAATTTGTTAGTTGACAAAAAATATATTTTAATCCCACTTTGTAACACAACAAAATGTGGAAAAGGTCAAGGGGTGTGAATAATTTCTGAAGGCACTGTACATGTTGATAAAGGACTCACACACACTTTTGCAAGTCAGAGTTGGGGAAAGGGTGGAGGGGCCAAGGAAGGCAGGGCACCGTTTTCTCATGGTCCTGATAAATGGACCTGTCACCATGACGATGAGCGCTCCCAACGTTCTTCTGCTCCGTCCTGAGAATGCTGGGTCAGCAGAACACAGTGTTCCCCGAGGAGAGGGGGTGTGAGTGTGCGTATCTGCATGGAGGGTGTGTGTGTGAACACCACTATCAGAGGAAGAGGCTGAGACAGACAGTCCTGCTTCTGAATAATAGTATATTGAACAAAAATATAAATGCAACATGCAAACATTTCAAAGATTTTACTGAGTTACAGTTCATTTAAGGATATCAATCAACTGAAATCAATTAATTAGACCATAATCTATAGATTTCACGACTGGGCAGGGGTGCAGCCATGGGTGGGCCTGGGAGGGCATAGGCTCAAAATGTTTTACATTTTAGTCATTTAGCAGACGCTCTTATCCAGAGCGACTTACAGTTAGTGAGTGTATACTTTATAAAAATAAAAAATCATACTGGCCGCCCGTGGGAATCGAACCCACAACCCTGGCATTGCAAATGCCATGCTCTACCAACTGAGCTACATCCCTGCCGGCCATTCCCTCCCCTACCCTGGACGACGCTGGGCCAATTGTTCGCCGCCCCATGGGTCTCCCGGTCGCGGCCGGCTACGACAGAGCCTGGATTCGAACCAGGATCTCTAGTGGCACAGCTAGTGGCACAGCTAGCACTGCGATGCAGTGCCTTAGACCACTGCAACCACTGGGAAGCCAGGCCCAGCCAATCAGAATGAGTTTTCCCCACAAAAGGGCTTTATTA
The DNA here is from genome assembly GCF_964263955.1 of Coregonus lavaretus. Classification (NCBI taxonomy): domain Eukaryota; kingdom Metazoa; phylum Chordata; class Actinopteri; order Salmoniformes; family Salmonidae; genus Coregonus; species Coregonus lavaretus. Next base: position 33,863,589 of record NC_140020.1, read on the forward strand.
CAGACATAAATACTCCCCCCCCCACCCACAAGTGTGTACTGTCCCTTTCCTGCTGCATGCTATGTAGGGGCCTTGTATGAAGCAGCTGCGTAGGCTACCTGCCAAAACAACCACGCCTGCTAACTCACTCTATCCCCCCTCTTTGTTTTCCTCTCTCTTCCCACCTTTCTTTTTAAAATGCTATAATCGTTATGCAGTATCTCCCCGATTCACTTATTCTGTCTTTCTCCCACGCAATCGCCTTATTTCCATTCTTTCCTTTAAGGCCTAGTGGTCAAAAATGTGATTTTCCTGTGTTTTAAATACATATTTCCACACTGAGGTTGGAATAATACTGTGAAATTGTGAAAATGCTAATGCCCTTTTAGTGAAATAGCTGTTTGAAAAGGCCGCCTGAAATTTCAGCCTGTTGTGGTGGGATGGAATTTTGGCCTGCCTGGTGACATAAGCAGGCGTTAAATGAGTTAAGAAAGAGAGTTGCAAACCTCTCTGCCAATCTCTCTCTCTCACTCACTCACTCAATATCAGTTTCCTGTGTGTTCCCCCCTCTGTCTAAGTGTGTTCTGAGGAAACTGAAAACATAAACCACAAGACATATCAGTTGAGAGGTCAGAATGTCACACAGGAGCGTCAGAGATCGGAAATAACCCCTGTGGTCATCACTGCTGGTGACCATGGGTTACATACTGTCCCCAGGGGGCCATGAGGGGGGTCCTGACTAACTGATAAACACTCATGTCACATGACTTCCAGCAGCCATCAATGCTTCATTAGGTTATGTGAGTGTGACCTATGGGGGCCCAAGCCTGACTCAATCAGCCAAGCCATAGTTTATGCAAGGTTCATGCAACATCTTGTTTACATAGCCTATTACTGCCTAGTGTCCATACGAGTGTGATTCAGATTCCTGGAAAGAATCTAGATGTGGATGAGGAGGTGGTATTTGCACAGTAGCACAAACCCATTCTGTGATTTTATTTAGAGGGAAAAGGTATGTTTATAGGGCCTAGGCTTCAGTGTAAATGATGTAATGTGAGTCAGAATAAATGAGGTGGGAGAGGGTAGACCACAGAGAGGCGTGGGGAGCACAAAAGAGCGACAGAAGGGGGTGAGAGGACAGGGCCGAGGGGCGCCTCAGCTCGCATCTCATAACCTCAGTGGGTGGCTGGAGGGTTAGGGGTTACACGGTTTCATATGAGCTGGGGTGCGTCCGTGCGCCGTGTCTGTGTCTCCCTTTGTGTCTGTATCCTCTGTCAGGGCAAGAACTCGTTGGCCCTCGCCCATCTCCCATGCCCCCAGTTTTCTGCCCTAACCTCAGCCCAGTAGGGATCCCATCTTCGCCCTCTTCACCTCCAAGGCTTAGTGGTCACCGCACCCAGCCTCTCTTTCTCTCTCTCCCCCTCTCTCCACAGCTCTGCCACCTCAGAGTTTGGGGCTGTTTAGAAAGGAAAGCACACTGCCTGCTGCCTACAATAACAGCCAGACCTTCATCACAGCTACAGAGAAAGAGGCAGTGTGTGTGCGTGCGCGTTTGTGCGCGCGCTTGCATACGTGAGAGAGAGAGAAAGGAGGGAAAGAGTGTGAGAATGACAGAGAGCGAGAGAGAGAGAAACAGTATTGTGAGTTATAGGCCTTAATACAGTAAGTAGTATGTCACTACACATACAGTAGCAGTGGAACACTGGATGTCCTTGAGCTTATTGCATAGAGTACCTATTCTGTGTGCGAACACTGTGTATACAGTATATCACACAGCTGGCTGCTGAGAGAAGGGACTTCCCCTCCAGGCTCCTGGCTGAGACGACCTCTTACCCACTCTACCTCCATATCCATCCTGTCGGGGTAACACACTGCACAGACCACTTCCGCTGGAACCAACCAACACACACTTATGCTTCTCTCGCATTACAGATGTCTCCTTCTCTCGTAGCTGTCGTTCTATATCTTTAATCTCTTTACCACACCCTACCATTTCTCTCTGTCTCTTTTTACATCTCTTTTTCACTCGCTCCGTCTTTCTCCATCTAGTTGTATGAATTACCCTGGAAAACTAATTTTAGTTTAACACGAGAACAGGGAGCATAAAACTCTATCAAACACTACACAATACAGTAGCTGCTTGGTAGGTACCGCTCTGAAGTGAATAATTATGTGCTAGTCTTACCATATCCCCCACGCCCCACCCAGTCCCTGTCCATGTTCAGAAGACAAGCCTCTGTTATTACAAACTGCTTTGTGTAGCCGAGCCACCACGCTACATCTCACAGAGGAACTAGTTTAAACCAGCTCATGCCTAATGAACACACACACACAGAAACCACAGCAGGCTCCCCACATACACATCACTCCTACTCTCACACATACCACAAGCTTGCACTCACATGCACCCTTACACACACACAGTATCTAGTCATATATGCGCTTGCATAAGTGTGTGAGTGTTCTGGTATGTGTCAGTGTGTTTTAGGTATGTACAGTCGTTTTTAGTACTTCCTACACAAGGTAAGTACAATCACCTTTGACCCCTAGGTAAACTGACCCAGACACACAGACAGACAAGACGGTGAGTTCTCCTCAGTGTGTGTGTGTGTGTGTGTGTGTGTTCTGCGTTCTGCTCTGTGGCTGTAGGACCTCCGCCTGGCAGACGCCATATACTCTGAGGAATGTAACAAACGGTGCCCGGAAAAAGAGGTAGGCTACATATGTTTGAAGATTAATGCAGGCAATGTGTATACACACATAACAGAACACTGTAGAAATGTGTCTTTACGTCTAAAGTTTCTGTAAAGGTTGAACTTGAAATCATCCAGAAAGAGAGAACACAATGTCTAGTGCAGGGGTATTCAACCAGGGGTCCACGGAGGTACTGCAGGGGGTCATGAAAAAAAAAAAAGAGGTATATACACTACTGGTCAAAGTTTTTGAACACCTACTCATTCAATGGTTTTTGTTTATTTTTACTATTTTCTACTATGTAGAATAATAGAGAAGACATCAAAACTATTAAATAACACATATGGAATCCCATAGTAACCAAAAAAGTGTTAAACAAATCCAAATATATTTTATATTTGAGATTCTTCAAATAGCCACCCTTTGCATTGATGACATCTTTGCACACTCTTGGCATTATATCAACCAGCTTCATGAGGTAGTCACCTGGAATGCATTTCAATTAACAGGTGTGCCTTCTTAAAAGTTAATTTGTGGAATTTCTATCCTTCTTAATGCGTTTGACCCAATCAGTTGTGTTATGACAAGGTAGGGGGGTATACAGAAGTTAGCCCTATTTGGTAAAAGACCAAGTCCATATTATGGCAAGAACAGCTCAAAAAAGCAAAGAGAAACGACAGTCCATCATTACTTTAAAACATTAAATATTTCAAGAACTATTAAAGTGTCTTCAAGTGCAGTCGCAAAAACCATCAAGCGCTATGATGAAACTGGCTCTCATGAGGACCGCCACAGGAATGGAAGACCCCGAGTTACCTCTGCTACAGAGGATAAGTTCATTAGAGTTAACAGCCTCAGAAATTGCAGCCCAAATAAATGCTTCACAGAGTTCAATAACGGACACATCCCAACATCAACTGTTCAGAGGAGACTGCGTGAAATCAGGCCTTCATGGTCAAATTGCTGCAAAGAAACCTCTACTAAAGGACACCAATAAGAAGAAGAGACTTGCTTGGGCCAAGAAACACCAGCATGGACATTACACCGGTGGAAATGTGTCCATTGGTCTGGAGTCCTAATTGGAGACATTTGGTTCCAACCGCCGTGTATTTGTGAGACGCGGTGTGGGTGAACGGATGATTTCCGCATGTGTATTTCCCACCGTAAAGCATGGAGGAGGAGGTGTTATGGTGTGGGGGTGCTTTGCTGCTGACACTGTCTGTGATTTATTTAGAATTCAAGGCACACTAACCAGCATGGCTACCACAGCATTCTGCAGCTATACGCCATCCCATCTGGTTTGGGCTTAGTGGGACTATAATTTGTTCTTCAACAGGAAAATGACCCAACACACCTCCAGGCTGTGTAAGGGCTATTTAACCAAGAAGGAGAGTGATGGAGTGCTGCATCAGATGACCTGGCCTCCACAATCCCCCGACCTCAACCCAATTGAGATGGTTTGGGATGAGTCGGACCTCAGAGTGAAGGAAAAGCAGCCAACAAGTGCTCAGCATATGTGGGAACTCCTTCAAGACTGTTGGAAAAGCATTCCAGGTGAGCACTTGTTGGTTGAGAGAATGCCAAGAGTGTGCAAAGCTGTCATCAAGGCAAAGGGTGGCCATCTGAAGAATCTCAAATATAAAATACATTTTGATTTGTTTAACACATTTTTGGTTACTACATGATTCAATATGTGTTATTTCATAGTTTGGATGTCTTCACTATTGTTCCACAATGTAGAAAATAGTAAAAATAAAGAAAAACACTTGAATGAGTAGGTGTGTCCAAACCTTTGACTGGTACTATATATATATATATATATATATATATATATATATATATATATATATATATATATATATATATATATATATATATATATATATATATATATATAGATATAGAGAGAGAGAGAGAGAGAGAGAGATTTTAAAAAATTGAGGTGAGGAAGACTGTTTCAGGCCTACCAGAGTTACTCCTATAATCACATGTATTTATTGTGGCAGGACTTGAAACAAGCAGTTAATGCTTGAAAACCCACAAATGTCGCTGAGTTAAAGCAGTTTTGCATGCAAGAGTGGGCCCAAATGCCTCCACAGCGATGTGAGAGACTGATCAACAACAACAGGAAGCATTTGGTTGCAGTTATTTCAACTAAAGGTTGCACAACTAGTTTGAGTGTAAGCGGGCAATTACTTTTTCACACAGGGGAATTGTGTGTTGCATAACTTTGTTAATGAAATAAATTATCTCTCTCTCTCTCAAAATGTGAATGACATACCTACAGTAGAAAAGAGGAGAATATCTTATTTCTAATGATGTCAACTTTATTTCTCAACTCCTAATATTGAGCAAATTACACTCAATAGACTTTGGAAAAGCACCCGCAAATAAGCTTCCAGTGGTGGCAAGTGCCACTGGCTGCTGGTAAGCTTTCTTGACTTTGGCACACATTTTTTCCAATATATGGCTAACTTTTGTTTAACCAGCTAAACAGCTGCTCTTAGCGTGGGGAGGTCAGAAAAACGATCTACCAAATCTTTAATTTTAAAAAGTTGAAAAATGTTCACCTGATAAGACCAGACGTGAAACAAAACGTTTTCGCTAAGAAATGATGGGGGTCCCTGGGTCGCCGGTTGGCTTGGGAGGAGGTCCCTGGGCAAGAAAAGGTTGAAGACCCCTGGTCTAATGGCCTGCAGTGACAAACAGTGAGTGTGATTAGAAAATAATAAAAAAGTGTGCGTATGGAACATTTCTGGGATTTTCTATTTCAGCTCATGAAACATGGGACCAACACTTTACATGTTGCGTTTATATTTTTGTTCAGTGCATTCGGACAGCATTCAGACCCATTCCCTTTTTCCAAATGTTGTTATGTTACAGCCTTATTCTAAAATTGTTTAAATAAATGTTGTTTTTCCCTCATCAATCTACACACAATATCCCATAATGACAAAGCAAAAACAGGTTTTTGGACATTTTTGCAAATGTATAAAAAAATAAAATAAAATAAATATTCAGACTCTTTGCTATGAGACTCGAAATTGAGCTCAGGTGCATCCTGTTTCCATTGATCATCCTTGAGATGTTTTAACAACTTGGAGTCAACCTGTGGTAAATTCAATTGATTGGACATGATTTGGAAAGGCACACACCTGTCTATATAAGGTCCCACAGTTGACAGTGCATGTCAGAGCTCCGAGACAGGATTGTGTCGAGGCACAGATCTGGGGAAGGGTACCAGAAAATGTCTGCAGCATTGAAGGTCCCCAAGAACACAGTGGCCTCCATCATTCTTAAATGGAAGAAATGTGGAACCACCAAGACTCTTCCTAAAGCTGGCCACCTGGCCAAACTGAGCAATCGGGTGGCCAAACTGAGCAATCGGGGGAGAAGGGCCTTGTTCAAGGAGGTGACCAAGAACCCGATGGTCACTCTGACAGAGCTTGAGTGTTCCTCTGTGGAGATGGGAGAACCTTCCAGAAGGACAACCATCTCTGCAGCACTCCACCAATCAGGTCTTTATGGTAGAGTGGTCAGACAGAAGCCACTCCTCAGTAAAAGGCACATGACAGCCAAAAGGCACCTAAAGCACTCTCAGACCATGAGAAACAAGATTCTCTGGTCTGATGAAACCAAGATTGAACTCTTTGGGCTGAATGCCAAGCGTCACGTCTGGAGAAAACCTGGCACCATCCCTACAGTGAAGCATGGTGGTGGCAGCATCATGCTGTGGGGATATTTTTCAGCGGCAGGGACTAGGAGACTAGTCACGATCGAGGGAAAGATTAACAGAGCAAAGTACAGAGAGATCCTTGATGAAAACCTTCTCAAGAGTGACCCTAAGCACACAGCCAAGACAACGCAGGAGTGGCTTCGGGACAAGTCTCTGAATGTCCTTGAGTTGCCAGCCAGAGCCCGGACTTGAACATCTCTGGAGAGACCTGAAAATAGCTGTGCAGCGACCCTCCCCATCCAACCTGACAGAGCTTGAGAGGATCTGCAGAGACTAATGGGAGAAACCACCCAAATACAGGTGTGCCAAGCTTGTAGCTTCATACCCAAGAAGACTCTAAGCTGTAATCGCTGCCAAAAGTGCTTCAACAAAGTACTGAGTAAAGGGTCTGAATAATTATGTAAATGTGATATTTCCGTATATTTTCTATTTTTATTAGCAAACATTTCTAAAAACCTGTTTTTCCTTTGTTATTGTGGGTTATTATGTGTAGGTTGCAACGTAACATAAGTCAAGGGGTCTGAATACTTTCCGAATGCACTGTATATATCTATCTATCTATATATCCTTTGCTAGTCCTTTGAGTTATTAGCCCAGTTATATATCAATTTGTAGTCAGCAATGGGGGAATTATTTTTTCTACAAGAGCATAAAACGTGTGCATTTCTAGACATCTTTGTAAAGCAAGTCAGGTAAAAGAGGGTATTTTTTTCTTAAAGAGTCAGTGCTGTATTTTGAGACAGTAGCCAATAGGCAGAGGGTAGCATAATTTGTCTGATTTTCTGTAATAATGGTATGGGAATAATGATGCATTTTATTTTGTAAAGTGTTTTCTTGCATCAAACACAACATTGTCAGTCACCTCCTTGTCTAAAGGACAAGTGTATAAAACAGGTTAATGTCAAGGTCTGCGTGTTTTTTTCAAAAGTCTCATGGAATGTAGGCCTACATTGATCACCACACATTGGCTGCTACTGTAGGCTGAGCGATAGAACAACTATTCCCATGTTAAAATGTTATGTGATGCATTTTCTCCATTGTCTTTGATGGTAGGCCACTCTGGTAGGCCTACATTACGATCAAATAGCCACAGTAGCCTATATGACCACTGTTAAAACTAACTTAAAGTGGGTACAGCCTCAGTGTTCACAATAAACGCACGCCGGAAGTTGCACAGAATTTTCACAACATTCAATTTGTGCTCAGCAGACCTGAAATTTGCTCAGTGATGAAAAACATTTGAGGGAACATTGTATATAAGTAATTTCAAGCCTTATTCATACAGTTTTGTTGAATAGGAAATACATCAAAATATTTCAGATTTCCATATTTTTATCATATTTCTACTGTGTACTTGAGCTTGTGTCCTAAAAGGTGACTACACCTCAGCAATGTATAACTATTTTTACCTTTCTTTGAGTATGCATCATTACTAGTTATTGTTTATGGCCCTCTCATGATAAATAAGTACTTTTAGGGATTACATAGATTACATTTTCGATTAAATTTATTTGCATTTAACTGGTTAAGGTATTTACATGTCCTAATAATTCGAAAGATTGGTCAGAAAACCAGGTGTTCTAACCAGCATATGTTTACTTTGATTTTGACCTTACGCCGATTAAGATAAGCAGAGTAAGGTGTTTACATGACTATTGCATAATCTGCCTACGGCCATAATCAGTTTAATATCGAATTATTAGTGTGCATGTAAATGTACTCTGAGAGGAATAGGATATGTTGGCCTACTATACTGTCATATTGCTAGAGGTTTGAGCCAAACATGCCCAAGCATGTCACACACACACAGTAAACAATTGACAGGAATCTGGTGGTGGGTGATCAAATCTAATTTTATTTCCAAAATGCTTCGTAAACAATAGGTAACAATAGACTAACAGTGAAATGCTTACTTACGGGCCCTTACCAACAATGCAAAAAATAAGAAATAAAGATAAATAGTATATATTTATTTACAAATTTTTGAAAAATTATACAACAAGGAAGAAACACACAATGAGTAACGATAACTTGGCTATATACACGGGGTACCAGTTACCGAGTCGATGCAGGGGTACAAGGTAATTGAGGTAGATACCGTTGAAGTCCGAAGTTTACATATACTTAGATTGGAGTCATTAAAACTCGTTTTTCAACCACTCCACACATATTTTGTTAACAAACTATAGTTTTGGCAAGTCGGTTAGGACATCTACTTTGTGCATGACTAGTCATTTTTCCAACAATTGTTTACAGACAGATTATTTCACTTATAATTCACTGTATCACAATTTCAGTGGGTCAGAAGTTGACATACACTAAGTTGACTGTGCCTTTAAACAGCTTGGAAAATTCCAGAAAATGATGTCATGGCTTTAGAAGCTTCTGATAGGCTAATTGACATCATTTGAGGCAATTGGTGGTGTACCTGTGGATGTATTTCAAGGCCTACCATCAAACTCAGTGCCTCTTTGCTTGACATCATGGGAAAATCAAAAGAAATCAGCCAAGACCTCAGAAAAAAAATGGTAGACCTCCACAAGTCTGGTTCATCCTTGGGAGCAATTTCCAAACACCGGAAGGTACTACGTTCATCTGTACAAACAATAGTACGCAAGTATAAACACCATGGGACCACGCAGCCATCATCTCGCTCAGGAAGGAGACGTGTTCTGTCTCCTAGAGATGAACGTACTTTGGTGTGAAACGTGCAAATCAATGCCAGAACAACAGCAAAGGACCTTGTGAAGATGCTGGAGGAAACAGGTACAAAAGTAACTATATCCACAGTAAAATAAGTCCTATATGGACATAACCTGAAAGGCCGCTCAGGAACGAAGAAGCCACTGCTCCAAAACCGCCATAAAAAAGACAGACTACGGTTTGCAACTGCACATGGGGACAAAGATCGTACTTTTTGGAGAAATGTCCTCTGGTCTGATGAAACAAAAATAGAACTGTTTAGCCATAATGACCATTGTTATGTTTGCAGAAAAAAGGGGGTAGCTTGCAAGTCGAAGAACACCTTCCCAACCGTGAAGCGCGGGGGTGGCAGAATCATGCTGTGGGGGTGCTTTGCTGCAGGAAGGACTGGTGCACTTCACAAAATAGATGGCATCATGAGGAAGGACAATTATGTGGATATATTGAAGCAACATCTCAAGACATCAGTCAGGAAGTTAAAGCTTGGTCGCAAATGGGTCTTCCAAATGGACAATGACCCCAAGCATACTTCCAAAGTTGTGGCAAAATGGCTTAAGGACAACAAAGCAAAGGTATTGGAGTGGCCTTCACAAAGCCCTGACCCAGTTACACCACCTCTGTCAGGAGGAATGGCCCAAAATTCACCCATTTATTGTGGGAAGCTTGTGGAAGGCTACCCGAAACATTTGACCCAAGTTAAACAATTTAAAGCCAATGCTACCAAATACTAATTGAGTGTATGTAAACTTCTGACCCACTGGGAATGTGATGAAAGAAATCAAAGCTGAAATAAATCATTCTCTCTACTATTATTCTGACATTTCACATTCTTAAAATAAAGTGATGTTCCTAACTGACCTAAGACAGGGAATATTTACTAGGATTAAATGTCAGGAATTGTGAAAAACTGAGTTTAAATGTATTTGACTATATATGTACATATAGGTAGGGATAAAGTGACTAGGCTACAAGATAGATAATAAACAGTAACAGCAGCGTATGTGATGAGTCAAACGAGATTAGTGCAAAAAGGGTCAATGCAGATATTCTATTGGTTAACTATTTAACTAACTATTTAGCAGTCTTATAGCTTGGGGGTAGAAGCTGTTCAGGGTGAAATTGGTTCCAAACTTGGTGCATCGGTACCGCTTGCCGTGCGGTAGCAGAGGGAACAGTCTATGACTTGGGTGGCTGGAATCATTAACAATTATTATGGCCTTCCTTTGACACCACCTGTTATAGAGGTCCTGGATGGCAGGGAGCTCAGCCACAGTGATGTACTGGGCCGTACGCACTACCCTCTGTAGTGCCTTGCGGTCAGATACCAAACAGTTGCCATACCAAGCGGTGATGCAGCCAGTGAAGGGGCTCTCAATGGTGCAGCTGTAATTTAAGCTCTCAACCTGTTCCACAACAGCCCCGTCAATATGGATGGGGGCGTGCTCAGCCCTCAGTTTCCTGTAGTCCACGATCAGCTCCTTTGTCTTGCTCACGTTGAGGGAGAGGTTGTTATCCTGGCACCACACTGCCAGGTCTCCGACCTCCTACTTGTAGGCTGTGTCAACGTTGTCGGTGATCAGTCCTACCATCGTCGTGTCATCTGCAAACTTAATAATGGGGTTGGAGTCGTGCGCGGCCTTGCAGTTGTGGGTGAACAGGGATTACAGGAGGGGACTAAGCACGCACCCCTGAGGGGCCCCCATGTTGAGGGTCAATGTGGCAGATGTGTTGTTGCCTACCCTCACCACCTGGAGGCGGCCCAGCACTGTCTCCTCCTTCGAGTGTCGGGGATTTGGGCCTGTTCCGCGATAATCAAATGTGTCTTTCGCCTCCAACTCATTGAAGTAGAAGTCCTCGTCCAAATTGAAGTTAGAGATATCTGTTCTGATGTCCAGAAGCTCTTTTCGGTCATAGGAAACGATTGCGGAAACATTATGTATAAGAAAAGTTAAGATCAGCGCAAAAATATACACAAAATAGCACAATTGGTCAGGAGTAAGGCTGTTACGGTGACCGTATTACCACCACACCGGCAGTCAAGAGTCATGACCGCAGTCAAATTCCACGTGACTATTGAGTCACGGTAACTAGGCTTCTCCAAAACTGTGCTCTGATGCCCTATCCCATCTGGACAAGAGGAATACCTATGTAAGAATGCTGTTCATTGACTATAGCTCCGCATTCAACACCATAGTACCCTCCAAGCTCATCATTAAGCTCGGGGCCCTGGGTCTGAACCCCGCCCTGTGCAACTGGGTCCTGGACTTCCTGACGGGCCACCCCCAGGTGGTGAATGTAGGAAACAACACCTCCACTTCGCTGATCCTCAACACAGGTGCCCCACAAGGGTGCATTCTCAGCCCCCTCCTGTACTCCCTGTTCACCCATGACTACGTGGCCAGGCACGCCTCCAACTCAATCATCAAGTATGCAGACAACACAACAATAGTTGGCCTGATTACCAACAATGATCAGGAGGAGTGTGGTGCCAGGAAAATAACCTCTCACTCAACGTCAACAAAACAAAAAGGAGCTGATCGTGGACAGCAGAGGGAGCACGCCCCTATCCACATCGAATGGACTGCAGTGGAGAAGGTGGAAAGCTTCAAGTTCCTCAGCGTACACACTGACGATCTGACATGGTCCACCCACACAGACAAAGTGGTGAAGAAGGAGGCTGAAGAAATTTGGCTTGGCACCTAAAACGTTTACAGATGCACAATTGAGAGCATCCTGTCGGGTTGTATCACCGCCTGGTACGGCAACTGCACCGCCCGCAACCGCAGGGCTCTCCAGAGGGTGGTGCGGTCTGCCCAACGCATCACAAGGGGCAAATTACCTGCCTACAGCACCCGATGTAACAGGAAGGCCAAAAAGGACAACAACCACCCGAGCCACTGCCTGTTCACCCCGCTATCATCCAGAAGGCGAGGTCAGTACAGGTGCATCAAAGCTGGGACCGAGAGACTGAAAAACAGTTTCTATCTCAAGGCCATCAGACTGTTAAATAGCAATCACTAGGCGGTTATGTATCCCTGCACCTTAGAGGCTGCTGCCCTATATACATAGACTTGAAATCACTGGCCACTTGAATAATGTTTACATATTTTTGCTTTACTCATCTCATATGTATTGTGGCATACCGCGGACAAGCCACCAGGGGGAGATTCGTCGAGGCCTGGTGATAGAAAGAGTCTACATCACACGGGACGTGCCAGCCTAGTGAATGAATATGTGTTCTTATAAACCCAGTCATTGCGCAATTGCGTGTGAAACCAGAGTTTTGACTGGCTACTATTTAAAAGCGGATCTCAGCTTTCTCGTGCTGCTAAATATATTGCTGAATTCCTAAAAATTAAGCACATTAATCCGCTTTACAAACGGTGTCGCCTACACCTTCGCTATTTGAGCGCAGGCTATGGATTACATTTTAAATTTTTTATTGTGGGCCATTATAAATCAAAACTAATTCCACACATATATTAGTAGGCTATATGTAAAGACCAGATTAAATTGAGAATTCTGCTTGAGAATATTATCAAGTGCTTGTCAAATTGTAAATGAGAGATTAAGTGTGTGCAGCCTGCTAAATTAATTAGTGTAGCCCACAGCCATATGGCATAGCCAGATCAGGGCCTAACATAAGGACGACTCAGAATATGCTATTCATAAAAATAAAAATAAACATTTTTAGTCATTTAGCAGACGCTCTTATCCAGAGAGACTTACAGTTAGTGCATACATTTTCATACTGGCCCCCCGTGGGAATCGAACCCACAACCCTGGCATTGCAAACGCCATGCTCTACCAACTGAGCTACACGGGACCATACTGTTCTTCTGAAATAGACTACATTTTCTTCATATCATAATGATTCTTTAGACCTGCTTAAAATGAATAATGGATTTATTGTGATGGTGTAGGCTATATTACATGGATTTATTAGACTTCTTAATATGGAGATGTTCCAAAAGGTTGTCGTCCCTTTATATGACTGCATCTCTTCACTACTTTATTTTTCAATCTTTCCTTCTTTCTTTTAAGTATTTTCTTTCTTTAAGCACAGAAGAGGACTTGTTTTGGTTGGCTAACTTTAGCCCTCATTCAGAAGCCCGCCCACTAAATAGTCTCTGGGCCCATATCGGAGGAAGGGATGGAATCAACAGCTCTACCCGCAAAACATGCATGCGCACACACACATACTGAGAGAACAGGGGTGGGTGGGTGTGTTGGGGGGGTTATGGTCCCCTGGCTCCACCTTTAGCCTATGTCACATGGGCAAGAAGTGCTCATACGCACACACAGTCCTGACACACCCCCGCATGCCATCCCCAGAGCCTTTAATAGCTTTCAATAACACATAGCACTCTCCTTCTCACTCACTCACTCACTCACTCACTCACTCACTCACTCACTCACTCACTCACAGGAAGTGGTAAACAAGGATGGGATGGCGTTGTGCTCTCCACTTTCATTACTCAAGAGTAGAACACATCCCTGCCCCTGACCCACACACAAAAACAGAGAGCATAGAAAAGGTATGCAATAATACACATACACAATGATACATAGTGTGCTGACAAAACTATTCTGCCGTGTATGGAGACCAGGACCGCTCAGCTGCCTTGGACTATGACCCAGGCCAAGACTAACCAATCCAATCCCTCTCAGATCTGTCCTTACTTCAAAGATGAAAGGAAGGATGAATTTCCTATATATTGGAACAAGGTCAAAATCTCTCTCGGTCTCACTCTGGATTTCAAAACAAGGGAGCGTGCTCTCCTTTCACACCTGCATTGAAAAGACCCTGACTCCATCATGACCCCTGAGAGCCCATGAACAAAATAGACAACCAGCCACCAGACTCTCTTACCGTCTCTGTTCTGGCCTGGAAGTCTAGACTACAGACCATCTCCACAGATCTACCAGACCCACCTAACCTGCTAGGCTCCTATGCGCTCTATGAAAAACAGCCTATAGGTATGCTCTGCTAGGCTCAGATGACATGCGAGTGACACTCTCCTCAATGTTTTGCTTGAGCCAGCATGCCAATATTACAACAAACACGAAAAACACAGAAGAGTTATGCACTAGATTGGCTGATGACTATATTAGTTGATGACAAATTGACACTTGAACAGCAGGCAATGATTCTGGTTGGTAACAGATATTCAACAACAAAAACAAGTCAATATCATTAGTATCATTGAAGCTATTAAGGATGTTGCTGTGTGTGGGTCGGTAGTTATCATCTGGGGTGATGATGTCTCAGGGATTTTTTTGAAGGTGTCTATGTCCCTAAAATTAGAAAATATGTGATAGCATTGCAGCAATTGTAGCGTTCCTTGTGTTAACACTTTTTCATCCCTCCATCCCATTTATTTCCCCCCAATGACAAACACCATCAGCAGGCCTACAGTGTCTTCAGAAAGTATTCACACCCCCTGACTTTTTCCACATTTTGTTGTGTTACAGCCTGAATTTAAAAATGGATTATGTGTCACTGGCGTGCGCGTACACAAACAATGTCAAAGTGGAATTATATATTTCGAAATTTGTACAAATTAAAAATGAAAAGCTGAAATGTCTTGAGTCAGTAAGTATTCAACCCCTTTGTTATGGCAAGCCTAACTAAGTTCAGGAGTACAAATGTGCTTAACAAGTCACATAATAAGTTGCATGGACTCTTTTTTAGGACTACCTCATCTCTGTAAATGACAGCGTGACAAGAAGGAAGCCTGTACAGAATAAACAAATATTCCAAAACATTCATTCTGTTTGCAATAAGGCACTAAAGTAAAAAAAAATGAACTTTTTGTCCTGAATACAAAGTGTTATGTTTGGGGCAAATCCAACACAACACGTCACATCACTGAGTACCACTCTTCATATTTTCAAGCATGGTGGTGGCTGCATCATGTTATGGGTATGCTTGTCATCGGCAAGAACGTCTCCTGAGTGGCGCAGTGGTCTAAGGCACTGCATCGCAGTGCTAGCTGTGCCACTAGAGATCCTGGTTCGAATCCAGGCTCTGTCGTAGCCGGCCGTGACCGGGAGACCCATGGGGTGGCGCGCAATTGGCCCAGCGTCGTCCAGGGTAGGGGAGGGAATGGCCGGCAGGGATGTAGCTCAGTTGATAGAGCATGGCGTTTGCAACGCCAGGGTTGTGGGTTCGATTCCCACAGGGGGTATGAAATTTTTTTATAATAATGTAAGTCGCTCTGGATAAGAGCGTCTGCTAAATGACGTAAATGTTAATGTAAATGTAACTAGGGAGGTTTTTAGGATATAAAGAAACGGAACACAGCTAACTAAGCACAGGCAAAACTCTAGAGGAAAACCTATTTCTGTCCGCTTTCCAACAGACACTGGGAGACAAATTCACCTTGCAGCAGGACAATAACCTAAAATACTAGGCCAAATATACACTGGAGTTGGTTACCAAGATGACATTGAATGTTCCTGAGTGGCCAAGTAACAGTTTTAACAATCTATGCAAAATGGCCAGAAACAAAGTTTATTCTGAAACTCGTCAGTCTATTCTTGTTCTGAGAAATGAAGGCTATTCCATGCGAGAAATTGCCAAGAAACTGAAGATCTCGTACAGCGCTGTGTACTACTCCCTTCACAGAACAGCGCAAACTGGCTCTAACCAGAATAGAAAGAGGAGTGGGAGGCCCCGGTGGACAACTGAGCAAGAGGACAAATACATTAGAGTGTCTAGTTTGAGAAACGGACGCCTCACAGGTCCTCAACTGGCAGCTTCATTAAATAGTACCCGCAAAACACCAGTCTCAACGTCAACAGTGAAGAGGCGACTCCGGGATGCTGACCTTCTAGGCAGATACTAGATACTCAACTAGTCTCAAGAAGGCCCGTTTTATTGCTTCTTTAATCAGCACAACAGTTTTCAGCTTTGCTAACATAATTGCAAAAGGGTTTTCTAATGATCAATTAGCCTTTTAAAATGATAAACTTGGATTAGCAAACACAACGTGCCATTGGAACACAGGACTGATGGTTGCTGATAGGCGTACAGAGGCCCATTATGTAGATATTCCATAAAAAATCATCCGTTTCCAGCTACAATAGCCATTTACAACATTAACAATGTCTACACTGTATTTCTGATCAATTTGATGTTATTTTAAATGGACAAACAAAATGCTTTTCTTTCGAAAACAAGGACAAACTTTTGAATGGTAGTGTATATGATTGTTCTATGTAGGATGCTATATTTTTGACAAGTTGCAATTGTAATAGGCCTAATATTTTTTTATGGTGAAAGATGCTGTGAAGCCTCATAACTGGCTGAGGTAGGCTTAGTTATTTTATATAGGCCTAGGCTCAGAAGAAAGACTCCAATTAAGCCCTCTTGTTGTTTGTAAAGTCAAATTCAAATGAAGATTATTGTAGAAATGAATTACTCGACTGGTGTAGTTTCTCTCCATCTGTTGCTGTGCGCCACTTGCATATCAAGTTAGCTATACTTTCAGTACCAGGTGCTGTGCACATCCTATTGATTGTGCTGTGGTTGCAGCTTTACGTTTCAGCACCACAAAATGGTCCGCTGCTTGCTTTATTAGTTGACTGTCTCCTGCAGTCTCTCTCCTTATGAATGAAGTTAAAATGCAACTTTTGCATTATTTATGTAGGGTAACTCGCTTCTTGGGACATTGAATTTGGGACTTTTTGCATCTCGGGTCCTAGATATTATAAAAATATATATTTTGTATGAAATAAATATTCTGATTAATTTTGGCGGCTTTGGGAGGCCAAATAATATTGCTGGCGGGCCAGTTGGGGAACCCTGGACTAGACCCACTGGGCACACACGTCAGTTCAACTTCTATTTTTCATTTACATTTGGTTAAGTTGTCAACTAATGTGAATTCAACTTGAAATCAACTAAAAATGTCAACATGTCATTGGATTTAGGTTAAAAGTTAGTTGAAAAAAAGATGAACTTCCCTTACGTTGAAGAATTTATGCAAATCCAATCAGTTTTCCACATTGATTCAACGTAATCACATTAAATTGTTGTTGAACTGACGTGGAAACAACGTTGATTCAACCAGTTTTTGCCCAGTGGGTATTGACTTGTGGTGTTATTTAAGTCCAAGTTGTTGGCTAACTTTTTTTAAACTGGAAAACCACATGCCCCCAGTTGAGTACAGGGGCCCTTACCTACTGCTGCTGACTAAATTAGGAGCTCAACACACACACAGTCCAGTTTCCTATACGTTTTTGAAAAGTCTACAATGGATGTTTTCCAGAATCCCATATTTCCAGAATCCCCCCCCCCCCCCCCCCCCCACTTCCTCTCAAGCCAAAAAAAACTCCCCCCCCCCTTGACTGTTAGCCATGTTCCCTTCCTGCAGCACACAAACAGATTCTAGAGGTGTGTTTGCGTCTGGCCAATCGTGTCCCACTCAGGCTGTATGTCTCGGCAAATGGGAGCGGCCGGGGGGGGGGAGCGAGTCTTTTTCTGTTGAACTGTTTGTTGTTTTGCTGCCCTCTCGCTCTGTTTTCCGCAAGTCTTCAGGATGATGGATGGAGAGAATAAGGAAGAAGTCAGGACCTAGCATTAACAGGAGCTGGATGCACGCCCGCAGAAGGATGGAGGCTCAGCACACACACACACACACACAACCACCAGCTGGACAACCTCCGAGGAGGCTGACACTGCATATCACACATGGACAACATCTTAACACACACACACACACACACACACGAACATCCCTCTCACCAGTTTCTTCCCAGTCTCTCCTTCCCTCCTTTCTCCCTCCCTCCTCTTTCTCCCATTGATTTATGTCATAGAAAATCATTACAGAAAGAGCTCTCAAAATATTTAGGGGTTTCTTGAAAGTCTTTTCATGAGCATAACTAGTTTGCTATAGGCAAAACCAAAAAGACCCAACCACTAGTTCTGTCGTGTGTGTTTGCATTCACATTTTTGATGAAAGGAGAAATATTAGTGAGGAAGGAAGAGGGTGATGACAGCATGTTTGGACAAGTGTCTCGGTTGGATGGCCACCTTCACACATGGAAACACAGACACACGGTATTTCACAGTCAGTCTTCAAAAAAAAAATAAACATGTTCAAACACATGAAAGATATAGGCTACTTATGTTAAAGGTAAAAAAGCAGTTAAGAGGACAATGTGTGTAGTTCTATGGATTAATGTACAGGATTTGGTGGTTTGATTGTTGTATAACTACGACAGCACGTGGCTCTCCTTACCAACAATAGGCACAGATTCTCATGCCCTAATTTACGACAATGTGTGTGTGTGTTTATGACCCCTTGCCCCCTCATCAAATTATCACTTGCAAATCTCAAGACTGACAGGCAGTGTGCCCAGGGGAAATTACCCCTAAAAATAAAAACTGACAGAATGTATTCACAGTCACACACACACTTCGGACTACATGCCTACATCTTGCCACCAATCACAAACTCAAAATAGACAACTGCTTAGCTATAGCTTACATTCTACAGCTAGATAGGGGCCTAGAGAAATTGTTTACAGAATTACAGATCCAAGGCTAGATTTATTGTATGGTTACATACCACTGTCTAATTGTCAAATACAGATACACAGAGTGCTAAGTCAAACTATTGTACAGACAGCAACCACAAACACACATAGCCTACTTGAAATGACAACTGCTTTAGCCCAGAAGTCCTGTGACATAAGACAAGAGGACTGAATACGACAGCTGTCATGTTCAAATCACTATTGTTGCTAGGGCTGGGAATTGCCAGGGACTTCACGTTAAAATATTATTACAATACTTCGTAGTGATGGGAAGAAAAATCAATAGTTATATGTCGGGATATTATTTGACACTATATTGTATCGTCAATATCGCAATATTAGTTTTGCGCTAGATGGCTGTAGCTGCACCAAAAATCCATAGCTTGTTCTCCATCTTTTTAAATAGGGATCCAATTTGTTTTCAGCACTTTAATTTCCATGACTGATCAAACCTCATTTTCTCATGGCTCCCTCTTGTCCCACTGCAGCAGACATCTGGTTTGGTACATTGAATCGCAATAATATAACAGCATCGAATCGCAATACATATAGAATCGTGAGAATGGCAATACATATCATATTGGCACCTAAGTATCGTGATATCGTATCGTGAGGTCCCTGGCAATTCCCAGCCCTAATACTTAGGTGCCGATACAATGTCAGCCAAACTCAACTGGCAGACCGCGGTCCGGACCCAGAGAAGGGTCAATCCAGACAACATCGCATTTTGTTATATAAAAGTCAATCAATTATTTTTAGACAGCGGCCTCTAACTCAGCAACCTCTCTTTCTCACGAAGCAACGCCCACCTCTGCTAGTGCCCCGTCTAATCCAATCGCGTGGTTATATGCAAATACAAGAGGCCGCGTCTTACCCAATCACATCAATCCAAATATCCTCTGCGGAACCTTGGGACAAGCAGGCAGAAAGAAACAGAACAATTTTACCGCGGTTCAACTGTTAATATCACAGATAGGAGCTTACTTATCAGTATCTTTGTTAATATGGCTTGTTTAAAAAAAAACATGACTCTGAAAACCGTATATTCAAAGACGAGTGGACGGAACAGTATTTATTCATTCTCCCCACAACTATCACAAAACCAATGTGCCTGATATGCAGCGAGTCTGTAGCTCTTGTCAAAAGTGCCAATGTTAAGCGCCATTATGACTACCGGTAGTCAAACAAGATTAACCAACCCAAATCCCAATATGAGAGGTCCACCAAAGTCCTTGTCAGTGCCCAACAACGTGCAAGGGAGTGTTCACTGAGGATAGCTTGGGTTTTGGGAAAACACAAAGAAAACATTTCAGATGCTGAGATGGTAAAAAAATGCATGTGTGAAGTTGCTGACACCTTGCATGAAGGTAAGCAAAAAGATGAGATCAGGGAAAAGATCAAAACAGATCCCACTGTCAGATTCCACAGCAATGAGGAGAACTGAAATATTAGCTGAAGATTAAAATTCACAACTTGATGAGGCCATTCAGAATGCACCATGCATTTCATTAGCTGTGGATGAATCAACAGATAACACTGATAATGCCCAGCTTCTGGTGTTGGTCAGATTTTATAACGAAACAAATAAGTTATTCTGTGAGGAGCTGTTGGGCTTAACAAATCTAGAAGCAAACACACGGGGAGAGGATATCCATGAGGCCATCAAAGGGATGCTGGTTAGACTCCCGAGTGGCGCAGTGGTCTAAGGCACTGCATCGCAGTGCTAGCTGTGCCACTAGAGATCCTGGTTCGAGTCCAGGCTCTGTTGCAGCCGGCCGCGACCGGGAGACCCATGGGCGCACAATTGGTCCAGCGTCGTCGAAGCTGGAGGAGGGTTTTTTATTTTTTATTTATTTCACCTTTATAATGGCCGGCAGGGATGTGGGTTCGTTTCCCACGGGGGGCCAGTATGAAAAAATTAAAACATGTATGCATTCACTAACTGTAAGTCACTCTGGATAAGAGCGTCTGCTAAATGACTAAAATGTAAATGTAAATGCTGACAAAAAGGGGGATAGATCTGAAGTCAGTGGTCTCTATCACCACAGATGGAGCTCCAGCCATGATAGGAAGAGGGAGGGGACTGGTTGCACGTTTGAAAGGGGACCACCCTGACCTGACATCATATCACTGCATCATCCATCAATTTGTTCTGTGCGCCAGTCTGAGAAAGAGTATTCTGAGGTCATGATGACACTGATAAACTCACACAATGCCCCATAATGACAAAGCAAAAACAGGTATTTATTTCTTTGGGAAAAAAAAGACAACTGAAATAATACATTTACATAAGTATTCAGACCCTTTACTCAGTACTTTGTTGAACCACCTTTGCGATTACAGCCTTGAGTCTTCTTGGGTATGACGCTACTGGGCCACTCAAGGACATTCAGAGACTTGTCCCGAAGTCACTCCTCCATTGTCTTGGCTGTGTGCTTAGGTTCGTTGTCCAGTTGAAAGGTGAACCTTCGTCCCAGTCTGAAGTCCTGAGCACTCTGGAGAAGGTTTTAATCAAGGATCTTGCTGTACTTTGCTCCATTCATTTTTTCCTTGATCCTGGCTAGTCTCCCAGTCCCTGCTGCTGAAAAACATCCCCACAGCATGATGCTGCCACCACCATGCATCACAGTAGGGATGGTGCCAGGTTTCCTCCAGACGTGACACTTGGCATTCAGGCCAAATAGTTTAATCTTGGTTTCATCAGACCAGAGAATCTTGTTTCTCATGGTCTGAGTCTTTAGGTGCCTTTTGGCAAACTCCAAGCAGGCCGTTCTGTGCTTTTTACTGAGGACTGGCTTCCGTCTGGCCACTCTACCACAAAGGCCTGATTGGTGGAGTGCCCCAGAGATGTTTGTCCTTCTCTCAGAGAAGGAGAAGGTTCTCCCATCTCCACAGAGGAACTCTAGAGCTCTGTCAGAGCGGGTTCTTGGTCACCTCCCTGACCAAGGCCCTTCTCCCCCGATTGCTCAGTTCGGCCGGGCGGCTAGCTCTAGGAAGAGTCTTGGTGGTTACAAACTTCTTCCATTTAAGAATGATGGCCAATGTGTTCTAGGGGACCTTCAATGCTGCAGAAATGTTTTGGTACCCTTCCCCAGATCTGTGCCTCGACACAATCCTGTCTCGGAGCTCTACGGACAATTCCTTCGACCTCATGGCTTGGTTTTTGCTCTGACATGCACTGTCAACTGTGGGACCTTCTACAGAAAGGTGTGCGTCTTTCCAAATCATGTCCAATCAATTGAATTTACCACAGGTGGACACCAATCAAGTTGTAGAAACATCAAGGATGATCAATGGAAACAGGATGCACCGGAGCTCAATTTTGAGTCTCATGGCAAACGGTTTGAATACTTAGGAAATAAGGTATTTCTGTTTATAAATTTGCAAACTTTTCTAAAAACCTGTTTTCGCTTTGTCATTATGGGATATTGTGTGTAGATTGCTGAGATTTTTTTTCATTTAACACATTTTGGAATAAGGCTGTAACGTAACAAAATGTGGGAAAAGTGAAGGGGTCTGAATAATTTCCATAGGCACTGTATATGTCATTCTTAGCTTAGCGGTATAGTCGTTGTGCGTTTTCAATGGTCATTGTTAATTCGCTCTGGCAATCTACTCTCGTCTGTGTGCCAGAGCGCAGAATAACTGATTAATTTACGAACGCTCTACACCCGTTGAATATGGCCAGTGTCAATAAATGTCGGCAAAAAAGCATAATTAAATTGTTGACAGCAGCACAATCACCAACGCTCCGGATAACATGAAAACTGCCTAACCAGCTCTGCTAGGGCGAGTAAAATGGTCAGAGTGAGGTGTTCTCTCATTTGTGCCTGGAAGTAGATAGCAAGCTAGCCAACGTTAGCCAGTTAGCTTGGGTGCTTGACTTCCGTTGTGAGGTCAGAACGCTAGAATCAACCCTACTCCTCGGCCAGAGCGTCCAGTGACCTACTCATTCAAGGGTTTTTCTTTATTTTTACTATTTTCTACGTTGTAGAATAATAGTGAAGACATCAAAACTATTGTAACCCTCTCACCAGGCTCGCATTTGACTCTCACGATATTACCTTACTTTGAATATCTGAACAGCATGGGATATTAGGTGAGAAGGACATCTCCAATAGGAATCCCTATTGTAAACTCGCTAGGGTGAATGACAAATAGGTTATTAACTTCAGATAAAATGATTATAGACTTGGTTATTATTATAAGGATATGCTTTCCCATGCATTAAATGAAACAGTAAATGACTCCACCAATACAACAGACATAAGGTTCAAGATCTATATTATCACATTTTCAATGTACCACATCAAAAGAAATAAAAATAATAAACCCCAGTGACTTCTCCACCACCCATGTCCAAATTATTTGCAAGCTTGCTTAAACCATGGGCGCACTTTGGAGCTAAAAAAGAAATGACGACATACATAAAGTCCCTGAAGTCCACCCCACATTTGTAGTTACTCACTGCTCGTAGATAATGCCTCAGCAAAGTATAGCAGTTCTGTGCAGGTGTCCTCACAAGATCCACAGCTATCAATGCAGCCAGTACTCCGTAGCAGCAACAGACATCCCGTGGAAACCCGAACTCGTTGATCGTCACAAGCAATTCTCTCCAAGTCTCGCACGATGCTAGGCTAACCTCTAGGTTGTCGAATGTCTCCACAATGCGAAGGCAGCTTCAGTCTCCACTAGGTCTTTCTTAACGAAATAATAACACTCTCTTATAGAAATAAAATCAGGATTTCCCTTCAAAACTCTGTAGGTATGGTTTTGTTCTCTCGTTTCCTTTAGTCGTTTTCCTTCACCAACCCCATTTACGTCTCTCCTCTCTCTTCTTTCAACCTTTCCCTCTCTTTTCTTTCCCAGCAAGCAGTCCACTCTCCCATTGGCCACAACTTAACAAGCTACCTCATTGGTCAAAACTTTAACAAGATACATGGGAAACTTACACTAAAACCAACCTATTCACAAATCAGGAGCAATTCGATCACCTTTTAAATCTAATTTAAAGTTAGTAATTATAACAAATAAACTCTATACTTGGTTTTAGCAAGGGTATTACACTATGAAATAACACATGCGGAATCATGTAGTAACCAAAAAAGTTTTAAACAAATCAAAATATAGTTTATATTTGAGATTCTTCAAATAGTCACCCTTTGCCTTGATCACAGCTTTGCGCACTCTTGGCATTCTCTCAACCAGCTTCATGAGGTAGTCACCTGGAATGCATTTCAATTAACAGGTGTTCCTTTTTAAAAGTTAATTTGTGGAATTGCTTTCCTTCTTAATGTGTTTGAGCCAATCAGTTCTATTGTGACAAGGTAGGGGGGGTATACAGAAGATAGCCCTTTTTGGTAAAAGACCAAGACAATATTATGGCAAGAACAGCTCAAATAAGCAAAGAGAAATGACAGTCCATCATTACTTTAAGACATGAAGGTCAGTCAATCCGGAAAATTAAGAACTTTGAACGTTTCTTCAAGTGCAGTCACAAAAACTGTCAAGCGCCATGATGAAACTGGCTCTCATGAGGACCGCCACAGGAGTTCAAGTAACAGACACATCTCAACATCAACTGTTCAGAGGAGACTGTGTGAATCAGGCCTTTATGGTCGACTTGCTGCAAAGAAACCACTACTAAAGGACACCAATAATAAGAAGAGACCTGCTTGGGCCAAGAAACACGAGCAATGGACATTAGACCGGAGGAAATGTGTCCTTTAGTCTGGAGTCCATATTTGAGATTTTTGGTTCCAACCGCCGTTTCTTTGTGAGACGCAGTGTGGGTTAACGGACTATCTCCGCATGTGTATTTCCCACCATAAAACATGGAGGAGGTGGTGTTATGGTGTGGAGGTGCTTTTCTGGTGACACTGTCTGTGATTTATTTCGAATTCAAGGCACAGTTAGCCAGCATGGCTACCACAGCATTCTGCAGTGATAAACCATCCCAACTGGTTTGGTCTTAGTGGGACTATCATTTGTTTTTCAACAGACAATGACCCAACACACCTCCAGGCTGTGTAAGGGCTATTTGACCAAGAAGGAGAGTGATGGAGTGCTGCATCAGATGACCTGGCCTCCACAATCCCCCGACCTCAATCCAATTGAGATGGTTTGGGATGAGTCGGACCGCAGAGTGAAGGATAAGCAGCCAACAAGTGCTCAGCATATGTGGGAACCCCTTCAAGACTGTTGGAAAATAATTCCAGGTGAAGCTGGTTGAGAGAATGCCAAGAGTGTGCAAAGCTGTCATCAAGGCAAAGGTTGGCTATTTGAAGAATCTCAAATATAAAATATATTTTGATTTGTTTAACACTTTTTTGGTTACTACATGATTCCATATGTGTTATTTCATAGTTTTGATGTCTTCACTATTATTCTACAATGTAGAAAATAGTAAACACACACACACACACACACAACGGGCCGTTTTTCCCAGTCCCAGATTAAGCCTAGTCTTGGACTAAGTAAGCATGTTTAATGGATTCTGGGAAACCAGCTCTATGCATCTTTAAAAAAACATACAGACACAGTGGTAGCCTATACATCAGTCTCCACACAGAAAGGTCTAGCAGAGCAGTGCAGGGCAGTGGGAAGTGGGAGTGGTGACCAGGGGTCAGAGGTTACTGACTGTGGGAACACTGGGTGGCTGGAGTGTCAAAACCTGTCACCGTCATGACAATCTGGTCCCTCCAACATAAACATCACCACACACACACACACGGGCCTGAGACAATGCTCCAAAGGAGACCACACAATACCCCCACAAGGACACCACACAGAGCCTGAAACAATGCCACAGTAACCACACACACTGAAATAACACTGTCACCACAGCCAACACAGCTTCAACCAGTCTAACACAATGCAATGAAGTGGGCTTAATGAAACACTACACAATGTAACATAGCCTAATACAAGACAAAATGTCTGAAACTGCACTCTCTCTAGCCTTAAAGTGTGGGATCTCCTGGGTCCAAGCACAACCACTATAGCACACTTGGCACCAGAATCACTGCGAACACTTGAACTTAGATCAGGGCCAAATAAAATATCCCCAAATAACACCCAGCCTAAACCAAATCCAATTCAAATTGTATTGGTCACGTACACATATTTAGCAGATATTATTGCGGGTGTAGCGAAATGCTTGTGATCCTAGCTCCAACAGTGCAGAAGTATCTAACAATTTCACAACAATACACACAAATCTAAAAAGTAAAATAATGGAATTAAGAAATATATAAATATTAGATCGAGCAATGTCGGAGTTGCATTGACTAAAATACAGTAGAATAGAATACAGTATATACATATGAGATGAGTAAAGCAGAATGTAAACATTTTTAAAGTGACTAGTATTCCATTATTAAAGTGGCTAGTGATTCCAAGTCTATGGACAGTGGGGAGAACAAGTATTTGATACACTGCCGATTTTGCAGGTTTTCCTACTTACAAAGCATGTAGAGGTCTGTAATTTTTATCATTAGGTACACTTCAACTGTGAGAGACAGAATCTAAAACAAAAATCCAGAAAATCACATTGAATGATTTTTAAGTAATTAACTTGCATGACATAAGTATTTGATCACCTACCAACTAGTAATAATTACTTGTTAGTTTTTCTTTAAGAAGCCCTCCTGTTCTCCACTCATTACCTGTATTAACTACACCTGTTTGAACTCATTACCTGTATAAAAGACACCTGTCCACACACTCAAACATACTCCAACCTCTCCACAATGGCCAAGACCAGAGAGCTGTGTAAGGACATCAGGGATAAAATTGTAGACCTGCACAAGGCTGGGATGGGCTACAGGACAATAGGCAAGCAGCTTGGTGAGAAGGCAACAACTGTTGGCGCAGTTATTAGAAAATGGAAGAAGTTCAAGATGACGGTCAATCACCCTCGGTCTGGGGCTCCATGCAAGATCTCACCTCGTGGGGCATCAATGATCATGAGGAAGGTGAGGGATCAGCCCAGAACTACACGGCAGGACCTGGTCAATGACCTGAAGAGAGCTGGGACCACAGTCTCAAAGAAAACCTTTAGTAACACACTACGCCGTCATGGATTAAAATCCTGCAGCGCAAGCAAGGTCCCCCTGCTCAAGCCAGCGCATGTCCAGGCCCGTCTGAAGTTTGCCAATGACCATCTGGATGATCCAGAGGAGGAATGGGAGAAGGTCATGTGGTCTGATGAGACAAAAATAGAGCTTTTTGGTCTAAACTCCACTCGCCGTGTTTGGAGGAAGAAGAAGGATGAGTACAACCCCAAGAACACCATCCCAACCGTGAAGCATGGAGGTGGAAACATCATTCTCAGGACGACTGCACCGTATTGAGGGGAGGATGGATGGGGCCATGTATCGCGAGATCTTGGCCAACAACCTCCTTCCCTCAGTAAGAGCATTGAAGATGGGTCGTGGCTGGGTCTTCCAGCATGACAACGACCCGAAACACACAGCCAGGGCAACTAAGGAGTGGCTCCGTAAGAAGCATCTCAAGGTCCTGGAGTGGCCTAGCCATTCTCCAGACCTGAACCCAATAGAAAATATTTGGAGGGAGCTGAAAGTCCGTATTGCCCAGCGACAGCCCCGAAACCTGAAGGATCTGGAGAAGGTCTGTATGGAGGAGTGGGACAAAATCCCTGCTGCAGTGTGTGCAAACCTGGTCAAGACCTACAGGAAACGTATGATCTCTGTAATTGCAAACAAAGGTTTCTGTACCAAATATTAAGTTCTGCTTTTCTGATGTATAAAATACTTATGTCATGCAATAAAATACAAATTAATTACTTAAAAATCATAAAATGTGATTTTCTGGATTTTTGTTTTAGATTCCGTCTCTCACAGTTGAAGTGTACCTATGATAAAAATACAGACCTCTACATGCTTTGTAAGTAGGAAAACCTGCAAAATCGGCAGTGTATCAAATACTTGTTCTCCCCACTGTATATAGGGCAGCTGCCTCTAAGGTTCAGGGTTGCGTAACCGGGTGGAAGCCGGCTAGTGACGGTTATTTAACAGTCTGATGGCCTTGAGATAGAAGCTGTTTTTCAGTCTCTCGGTCCCAGCTTTGATGCACCTGTACTGACCTCGCCTTCTGGATGATAGCGGGGTGAACAGGCAGTGGCTCGGGTGGTTGATGTCCTTGATTATCTTTTTGTCCTTCCTGTGACATCGGGTGCTGTAGGTGTCCTGGAGGGCAGGTAGTCCCCCTGCGGTTGCAGGTGGTGCAGTTGCCATACCAGGCGGTGATACAGCCTTACAGGATGCTCTCAATTGCGCATCTGTAAAAGTTTGTGATGTTCTTAGGGGCCAAGACACATTTCTTCAGCCTCCTGAGGTTGAAGAGGCGCTGTTGCGTGGGTGGACCATTTCAGATCGTCAGTGATGTGTACGCCGAAGAACTTGAAGCTTTCCACCTTCTCCACTGCGGTCCCGTCGATGTGGATAGGGGTGTGCTCCATCCTGAAGTCCACGATCAGCTCCTTTAATTTCTTGACGTTGAGTGAGAGGTTATTTTCCTGGCACCCTCTCCCAGGGCCCTCACCTCCTCCCTGTAGGCTGTCTCGTCATTGTTGGTAATCAGGCCTACTACTGTTGTGTCGTCTGCAAACTTGATGATTGAGTTGGAGGTGTGCGTGGCCACGCAGCCATGGGTGAACAGGGAGTACAGTACGGGGCTGAGCACGCACCCTTGTGGGGCCCCTGTGTTGCGGATCAATGAAGTGGAGGTGTTGTTTCCTACCTTCACCACCTGGGGGCGGCGCGTCAGGAAGTCCAGGACCCAGTTCCACAGGGCGGGGTTCAGACCCAGGGCCCTGAGATAAATGATGAGCTTGGAGGGTACTATGGTGTTGAATGCTGAGCTATAGTCAAGGAACAGCATTCTTACATAGGTAATCCTCTTGTTCAGATGGGATAGGGCAGTGTGCAGTGCGATGGCATCGTCTGTGGATCTATTGGGGCGGTAAGCAAATTGAAGTGAGTCTAGGGTGTCAGGTAAGGTAGAGGTGATATGATCCTTAACTAGCCTCTCAAAGCACTTCATGATGACAGAAGTGAGTGCTACGGGCGATAGTCCTTTAGTTCAGTTACCTTTGCTTTCTTGGGTACAGGAACAATGGTGGACATCTTGAAGCAAGTGGGGACAGCAGACTGGGATAGGGAGAGATTGAATATGTCAGTAAACACTCCAGCCAGCTGGTCTGCACATGCTCTGAGGACGCGGCTAGGGATGCCATCTGGGCCGGCATGCTTGCAAGGGTTAACACGCTTAAAATGTCTTACTCACGTCGGCCACGGAGAAGGAGAGCCCACAGTCCTTGGTAGCAGGCAGCGTCGTTGGCACTGTGTTATCCTCAAAGCGGGCGAAGCAGGTGTTGAGCTTGTCTGGAAGCAAGACGTCGGTGTCCACGACTTGGCTGCTTTTCCCTTTGTAGTCCGTGATTGTCTGTAGACCCTGCCACATACGTCTTCGTGTCTGAACCATTGAATTGCGACTCCACACTGTCTCTGTACTGACGTTTTGCCTGTTTGATTGCCTTACGGAGGGAATCACTACACTGTTCGTATTTGGCCATATTCCCAGTCACCTTGCCATGGTTAAATGCGGTGGTTCGCACTTTCAGTTTTGCACGAATGCTGCCATCTATCCACGGTTTCTGGTTTGGGTAGGTTTTAATAGTCACAGTGGATACAACATCTTCTATACACTTCCTGTTCGTCAATGTTATTCTCAGCGGCTACCCGGAACATATCCCAGTCAACGTGATCAAAACAATCTTGAAGCATGGATTCCGATTGGTCAGACCAGCGTTGAATAGACCTTAGCACGGTACTTCCTGTTTGAGTTTCTGCCTATAGGAAGGAAGGGAGGAGCAAAATGGAGTCGTGATCAGATTTGCCAAAGGGAGGGTGGGGGAGGGCCTTGAAGGCATTTCGAAAAGTTGAGTAGCAGTGGCCGAGTGTTTTACCAGAGCGAGTACTACAGACAATGTGTTGATAGAACTTCAGTAGCGTTTTCCTCAAATTTGCTTTGTTAAAGTCCCCAGCTACAGTGGTGTAAAGTACTTAAGTAAAAAATACTTGAAAGTCCTACTTAAGTAGTTTGTTGGGGTATCTGTACTTTACTATTTATATTTTTGACAACTTTCACTCCACTACATTCCTAAAGAAAATAATGTTCTTTTTACTCCATACATTTTCCCTGACACCCAAAAGTACTCGTTACATTTCGAATGCTTAGCAGGACAGGAAATGGTCCAATTCACACACATCAAGAGAACATCCATGGTCATCCCTACTGCCTCTTATCTGGCAGACTCACTAAACACAAATGCTTCATTTGTAAATGATGTCTGAGTGTTGGAGTGTGCCCCTGGCTATCCGTAAATTAAAAAACAAGACAATTGTGCTGTCTGGTTTGCTTAACATAAGGAATATGAAATTGTTTATACTTTTACTTTTGATACTTAAGTATCAAAAGTAAATGTAATTGCTAAAATATACTTAAGTATATTTAAAACCAAATACTTTTAGACTTTTACTCAAGTAGTATTTTACTGGGTGACTTTCACTTTTACTTGAGTAATTTTCTATTAAGGTATCTTTACTTTTACTCAAGTATGACAATTGGGTACTTTTTCCACCACTGCCCAGCTACAATAAATGCGGCCTCAGGATATGTGGTTTCCAGTTTGCATAAAGTCCAGCGTAGTTCTTTGAGGGCCGTCGCCGTATCGGCTTGAGGGGGAATATACACGGCTGTGACTATAACCGAAGAGAATTCTCTTGGGAGGTAATACGGTCGGCATTTGATTGTGAGGTATTCTAGTTCGGGTGAACAAAAGGACTTGAGTTTCTGTTTGTTATCACAATCATACCATGAGTAGTTAATCATGAAACACACCCCCCCACCTTTCTTCTTCCCGGAGAGTTCTTTATTCCTGTCTGCGCGATGTACTGAGAACCCAGCTGGCTGTATGGACGGGGACAGTATATCCCGAGAGAGCCATGTTTCCGTGAAACAGAGTATTTTACAATCCCTGATGTCTCTCTGGAAGGAGATCCTCGCCCTGAGCTCGTCTCCTTTATTGTCCAGAGATTGAACATTAGCGAGTAATATACTCGGAAGCAGTGGATGGTGTGCACGCCTCCTGAGTCGGACTAGAAGTCCAGTCCGAATTCCTCTTCTCCTTCGGCTGTGTTTTGGAGCAGCCCCTGGGATAAGTTCAATTGCCCTGGGGGGTACGAACAAAGGATCCACATTTGGGAAAGTCATATTCCTGGTCGTAATGCTGGTGAGTTACCGCCGCTCTGATATCCAAAAGTTATTTCCGGCTGTGTGTAATAGCACAACATTTCCTGGGCTAAGAATGTAATAAATAACACACAAAAAAACAAATTACTGCAAAGTTGCTTAGGAGCTAGAAGCAGAGCTGCCATATCTGTCGGCGTCATCTTCACCATCTGTAGGCGCAATCTACCCCATCTTCACTTTACTTTGCACCAGATTTACACCACATATGCAGGGATGTCATCAACACAAACAAGAAAATCAAGGAAAACCCATAAATGTTATACCAAGACCCAACAGCTCCCGGACAAGAACTAGACTATATCCCAGACAGAGGCATCGGAGTTGTTACCCAACATGGCCTACATCAGAATGGGGTCTGGAGACCTGCCATTGGCCTATTCATGCTTTGCCACAATGTAACCTGATCCTTAGATGCCTCTCAAGCCTGCATGTTATACAAGATGGACAAAGATACCGTACACATACCAAAAGAGCGAGAGCGAGAGAGAGAGAGCGAGAGAGAATCTGAAGTCAAATGTCTACTGTTTACTGATGATCTGGTGCTTCTGCCCCCAACCAAAAAGGGCCTACAGCAGCACCTAGATCTTGTCAGACCTGGGCCCTGACAGTAAATCTCAGTAAGACAAAAATAATGGTGTTCGAAAAAAGATCCAGTTGCCAGGAACACAAATACAAATTCCATCTAGACACTGTTGCCCTAGGGCACACAAAACAATATACCTACCTCAGCCTAAACATCAGCACCACAGGTAACTTCCATAAAGCTGTGAACGATCTGAGAGACAAGGCAAGAAGGGCCTTCTACGCCATCAAAAGGAACATAAAATTCGACATCCCAATTAGGATCTGGTTAAAAATACTTTAATCAGTTATAGAACCCATTGCCGGTTATGGTTCTGAGGTCTGGGGTCCGCTCACCAACCAAGAATTCACAAAATGTGACAAACACCAAATTTAGACATCTGCATGCAGAATTCTGCAAAAAAATCCTCAGTGTACAAAGTAAAACACCAAATAATGCATGCAGAGTAGAATTTGGCTGATACCCACTAATTATCAAAATCCAGGTAAACAAAGCCATCACCTACAGAGAGATTAGCCTAGAGAAGAGTCCCCTAAGCAAGCTGGTCCTGGGGCTTTGTTCACAAACACAAACAGACCGCAACAGAAACACAATTAGACCAAACCAAATCATGACAAAACTAAAAAGATAATTACTTGACACATTGGAAAGAATTTACCAAAAAACTGAGCAAACTGTACTGCAATTTGGCCCTAAATATAGAGTACACAGTGGCAGAATACCAGACCACTGTGACTGACCCAAAATTAAGGAAAGCTTTGACTATGTACAGACTCAGTGAGCATAGCCTTGCTATTGAGAAAGGCCACCGTAGGCAGACCTGGCTCTCAAGAGAAGATAGGCTATGTGCACACTGCCCACAAAAGGAAATTGAGCTGCACTTCCTAACCTCCTGCCAAATGTATGACCAATTAGAGACACATATTTCCCTCAGATTACACAGACCCACAAAGAATTTGAAAACAAATCCAATTTGGATAAACTCCCATATCTATTGGGTGAAATACCATAGTGTGCAATCACAGCAGCAAGATTTGTGACCTGTTGCCACTAGAAAAGGGCAACCAGTGAAGAACAAACATAATTGTAAATACAACCCATTTTTCTGTTTATTTATTTTCCCTTTTGTACTTAACTAAATGCACATCATAACATTGTACATATCCATAATGACATTTGAAATGTCTCTATTCCTTTGAAACTTTTGTGAGTAATGTTTACTGTTCATTTTTGATTGTTTATTTCACTTTTGTTTATACTATTTTTCACTTGCTTTGGCAATGTAAACATATGTTTCCCATGCCAATAAAGCCCTTTGAATTGAAGAGAGAGAGAGAGAGAGAGAGACACAAACACGGGATGTTTGTTCCTTGGCCAGGGCAGGCGGAAAAAAACTAAGACCCATGCACAGGCATTGCTTGCATTCAGTTCTGTGCATGGAAAATTCTGGTCTTGAAGCACAAGAGGCCAAAGCAAGGGGGTGAAGCGTGGATGTCTGGCACCCTCTAGTGCACAGATATTATAACAGCCTTGTTTATTCTGCACACACATTATCGTAGTGGTATAAGCCTTAAGATTATGGTGGTTTAGTTATGTCTAAAGAAAACAATGTGGAATTTGAAATACAGTGAAAAATGACAGCTTTGCACACTCTTAGCATTCTCTCAACCAACTTCATGAGGTAGTCACCTGGAATGCATTTCAATTAACTGGTGTGCCTTGTTAAAATTTTATTTGTAGAATTTCTTTCCTACTTAATGCGTTTGATCCAATCAATTGTGTTGTGACAAGGTAGGGGGGTATACAGAAGATAGCCCTATTTGGTAAAAGACCAAGTCCATCTTATGGCAAGAACAGCTCCAATAAGCAAAGAGAAACGACAGTCCATCATTACTTTAAGACATGACGGTCAGTCAATACTGAACATTTCAAGAACTTTGAAAGTTGCTTCAAGTGCAGTCGCAAAAACCATCAAGCGCTATGATGAAACTGGCTCTCATGAGGACCGCCATAGGAATGGAAGACCTGGAGTTACCTCTGCTGCAGAGGATAAGTTCATTACAGTTACCAGCCTCAGAAATTGCAGCCCAAATAAATTCAAGTAACAGACACATCTCAACATCAACTGTTCAGAGGAGACTGTGTGAATCAGGCCTTCATGGTTGATTTTGCCATGAAACCACTACTAAAGGACACCAATAAGAAGAAGAGACCTGCTTGGGCCAAGAAACACGAGTAATGGACATTAGACCGGTGGAAATTTGTCCTTTGGTCTGGAGTCCAAATTGGAGATCTTTGGTTCAAACCGCCATGTCTTTGTGAGACACGGTGTGGGTGAACGGATGATCTCAGCATCTGTAGTTCCCACCGTAAAGCATAGAGGAGGAGGTGTTATGGTGTGGGGGTGCTTTGCGGTCTGTGATTTATTTAGAATTCAAGGCACACTTAACCAGCATGGCTACCACAGCATTCTGCAGCAATAAACCATCCCATCTGGTTTGGGCTTAGTGGGACTATCATTTGTTTTTCAACAGGACAATGACCCAACACACCTCCAGGCTGTGCAAGGGCTATTTGACCAAGAAGGAGAGTGATGGAGTGCTGCATTAGATGACCGGGCCTGCACAATCCCCAACCTCATACCAATTGAGATTGTTTGGGATGAGTCGGACGGAAGAGTAAAGGAAAAGCAGCCAACAAGTGCTCAGCATATGTGGGAACTCCTTCAAGACTGTTGGAAAAGCATTCCAGGTGAAGCTGGTTGAGAGAATGCCAAGAGTGTGCAAAGCTGTCATCAAGGCAAAGGGTGGCTATTTGAAGAATCGCAAATATAAAATATATTTTGATTTGTTTAACACTTTTTTGGTTACTACATGATTCCATGTGTTATTTCATTATTTTGATGTCTTCAATATTATTCTACAATGTAAATTTTTTTTAACAAATAAAGAAAAACCCTTGAATGAGTAGGTGTGTCCAAACTTTTGATTGGTACTGTATATTTATAAAAATATATATATGGGGGATTGGAAATGATGCAGACAATTTCACTGAAGCCACAATCTACTTGCAATATTAAAGCTGACAAATAATGGTCGGGGGCTGTTTTTCATGGTTCGGCTAGGCCCCTTAGTTCCAGTGAAGGGAAATCTTAACGCTACAGCATACAATGACATTCTAGACGATTCTGTGCTCCAACTTTGTGGCAACAGTTTGGGGAAGGCCCTTTCCTGCACAGAGCCCTGTCCTTAACACCATCGTACACTTTTGGGATGAATTGGAACGCCGACTGCGAGCCAGGTCTAATTGCCCAACATCAGTGCCCAACCTCACTAATGCTCGTGGCTGAATGGAACCAAGTCCCCGCAGCAATGTTCCAACATCTAGTGGAAAGCCTTCCCAGAAGAGTGGAGGCTGTTATAGCAGCAAAGGGTGGGACCAACTCCATATTAATGCCCATGATTTTTGAATGGGATGTTCGTCGAGCTTTGGCCATGTAGTGTAAAAGAGTGGAAATCTATTTGTTATTTTTAAATCCATTGTGCATTACCTTCTCTAAGATCATACGATCGTTCATTCATGCATTCAATCAAATTAATTGACAACAGATGGGCTGCAACCTGATCTTTGACACACAACGGTGTGGAGTGGACACCCTAGCTGCAATTACTAGTTTTATTCCGCAGGATGGTCGGTGGTGAGTGTGTGTGTGTTTTTCCTAATGAGCTTTCCTTCTCCATGCCATTCATTCTACCTCGATCTCTCCCTGTATCTTTCTTTTATTCCCCTCCCATCTCTCCCTCTCTTTCTCAGGGTGTGGGTGAGAGAGGGGTATGCACTGCACAGCAGTTGTGGGGTGCTGGTAGTTTTCCACTGGAGGTTGTTG
This sequence comes from Coregonus lavaretus, assembly GCF_964263955.1. NCBI lineage: Eukaryota > Metazoa > Chordata > Actinopteri > Salmoniformes > Salmonidae > Coregonus > Coregonus lavaretus. The sequence goes on from NC_140020.1 coordinate 33,899,052, forward strand.
ACTGAATACAGAGAGAAAGGCATTACAGTCAGTGTGCCGTTTACACTGTCACTCTTCTCCTCCTCCTCCTCCCTCCTCCCCCCTCCCGTTTTCTAGCCCCCTCTCTTTCCCTTGTTGTTGAATAGCTCTGCCAGAAATTAAGCACAGCCCCTTGGTAATGGTGCCAACTGGCCACCCTATCATGCCCCTCCTGCCTCTGGTACAATGGCAACTGCCTGCTCTCTGCAACACCCCATCCACCCACCTCAGCGCCAGTATAAAATGCACTTTGGCTGACCACTGAGAGGAATAAAAACAGCCCTACATTTAGAAATGCATATAGTATACTCCTGTCTATTATTACAGTAAGCCAGCTTTTCCCAAACTCGGTCCTGGGGACCCCCAAGGGTTGCACATTTTGGTTTTTGCCCGAGCACTACACAGCTGATTCAAATAATCAACTAATCATCATCATCAAGTTTTAATTATTTGAGTCAGCAGTGTAGTGCTAGGGCAAAAAAAAAAAAAAAAAAGTGCACCCCTGTGCTTGTATGTAGTGGCTAAGAACAGTGTTTATAATTTCCATAAAGCTTCCAATGGGGTTGACTCTGACCTAGTTCCACACTTCCCACACTCCCCACTCCCTCTCTGCACTGAGCATTGTGTGACTCGGGAGGAGTCGGTCTTTGGGTGGTTGGAGTTTATGTGTGTGGCGGTGGCCCTAACGCATGTTCAGAATATAGGTTAAGGCATGGGACGGAAGCATAGGATGTGAAAAACACACACACTTATTGAGAGATGGTTGGTTAACATGAAACATGAACACATTTCAGCATCCAACAAAAAGCTTTCTGCATGCAGGTACAGTGCATCTGTCAGTACATCTGTCAGATGATCTGATGACATTTCTATCATAGACCCAACCCACTTAGTCTGCTGGCATCCTGAGAAACAGCCCCATCTCCCACAGGCCAGGCAACCCAAACTCCTCAGTCCTACCAGGCAGCCAGCTGTAAATCCAGGGCTTTATATCTCTATCACGTTTTCCATACACAGAGAGATGTGGTAACTGTGCCAAAGGTCGCTGCTGCCTTAATACTTTCTCTCCCCCCACCATGTAATTTGTCTGACCTCGTTTGAGCAATCGCCAGCAGTGATCTCCCATAATCCAGGAGATCTGCCCAGGGTCCCAGACTTCTCTTTTCTCTCCATTGATACAGTAAGCAAATATAGGGGGATACACACACACACACACACACCAAACAAAGGATCAGGAGAAAACGTCCTACCAGAATGATGGTAGACTAAAAAAAACATAACGATTCTCTGAAATAATCTCACCATGTCGCACCAAGCAAAACTCATCAGGACTTCTCAAAAAGGCAGCAGTCATTGTTGTACCATGTGTACTGTCTAAAAACTACACAGCAGCATTCTCCCTCTTCCCCCTTTTCAAAGCATACAAAGACAATGAAAAACAACAAAGGGGCAAACAAGTTGTCATGGTCGTGAGCCTGGAGGGCCTCCTTGGTCTTTCATGTGAAAAGAGAGAGGCTTGGCCTGACTGGGGTTATTTTCCTGGGTGGAAGGAGGCGGGAGAGAGCAGAGCAGACCATGCCATAGACCTATACTTAATTCCTCACATGCTAGTGTTTATTACCGCAGCTGCTAAACCATACTAAAAAGAGACATAATTAGCTAAATAAGTACCCTAAACAAAAATATAAATAAAAAAAACGGGACAACAATTTAAGAGTTTACATTTGCCTTGTGCAGCGCGACATCTCCTTCGCATAGAGTTGATCAGGCTGTTGATTGCAGCCTGTGGAATGTTGTCTCACTCTTCAATGGCTGTGCGAAGTTGCTGGATATTGGTGCGAACTGGAACCCGCTGTCGTACACGTCGATCCAGAGCATCCCAAACATGCTCAATGGGTGACATGTCTGGTGAGTATGCAGGCCATGGAAGAACTGGGACATTTTCAGCTTCCAGGAATAGTGTACAGATCCTTGCGACATGGGGATGTGCATTATCATTCTGAAACATGGTGATGGCGGTGGATGAAATGGCACGACAATGGGCCTCATGATCTCATCACGGTATCGCTGTGCATTCAAATTGCCATTGATAAAATGCAATTATGTTTGTTGTCCATAGCTCATGCCTGCCCATACCATAACCCCACCACCACGGGGCACTCTGTTCACAACGTTGACATCAGCAAACCGCTTGTCCACACGACGCCATACACGTGGTCTGCAGTTGTTAAGCCGTTTGGACGTACTGACAAATTCTCTAAAAACGACGTAGTAGGCTTACGGTAGAGAAATTAACAATCAATTCTCTGGCAACAGCTCTGGTGGACATTCCTGCAGTCAGCATGCCAATGGTACGCTCCCACAAAACATCTATGCCATTATGTTTATGACAAAACTGCACATTTTAGAGTGGCCTTTTACTGTCCCCAACACAAGGTGCACCTGTGTAATGACCGCTGTTTAATCAGCTTCTTGATATATGCAACACCTGTCAGGTGGATGGATTATCTTGGCAAAGGATAAATGCTCACTAACAGGGATGTTAGTATGGAAATGTTCTGGGATCTTTTATTTCAGTTCATGAAACATGGGACCAACTCTTTACATGTTGCATTTATATTTTTGTTCAGTGTATATGTAAAGAATTAAAAGCATCACAGCCTTAACACTTCCTCAGCTAGCATAACCTCTGCTCATGCCTAGAAGGCATCGGTTAAGACGCTGGCAAGGCTTTTCCTACTAGCATTGTAGGATAGAGGAGAGAATACTTTGAATTCGTGTCATTTTTACAACCTTGTGTCAATGAGTCTGGCTCCTTCTGATCAAATCCAAAATGTGTCCCATCTGTCCGTTTAGAATGATACTAGGAACATGGTAAAACAGGATCAAATGAGATAATTTATTGTCCCCCATGATGAAATCGTATGTTAGTCACATGCAATATCTCAGACACCACTGTCCCGATTTTGACGAAACATGGGTGAATGATGCATCTTGCCATGGAGATCCGACATAAAAATTACACTGAATGGACGATTATTCGTGGGGGACGGCATGTTTACTGTTGTCTTGTTTCACTGTGTGTGTGTGTGTGTGTGTGTGTGTGTGTGTGTGTGTGTGTGTGTGTGTGTGTGTGTGTGTGTGTGTGTGTGTGTGTGTGTGTGTGTGTGTGTGTGTGTGTGTGTCTGTAAAGAAGCTGGGCTCCTACATGCATCGACTCAACCTCCAACGATATTATAACCGCGATCGATAATAGACAGTACTGTGCAGCCGTCTTCATCGACCTGGCCAAGGCTTTCGACTCTGTCAACCACCGCATTCTTATTGGCAGACTAAATAGCCTTGGTTTCTCAAATGACTGCCTCGCCTGGTTCACCAACTACTTCTCAGATAGAGTTCAGTGTGTCAAATCGGAGGGCCTGTTGTCTGGACCTATGGCAGTCTCTATGGGGGTGCCACAGGGTTCAATTCTTGGGCCGACTCTTTTCTCCGTGTATATCAATGATGTCGCTCTTGCTGCTGGTGACGCTCAGATCCACCTCTACGCAGACGACACCATTTTGTATACATCTGGCCCTTCATTGGACACTGTGTTAACAAACCTCCAAACGAGCTTCAATGCCATACAACACTCCTTCAGTAGCCTCCAACTGCTCTTAAACACTAGTAAAACGAAATGCATGCTCTTCAATCGAACGCTGCTGGCACCCGCCCACCCGACTAGAATCACCACTCTCGACGGGTCTGACCTAGAGTATGTGGACAACTACTGTAAACTCTCCTTCCAGACTCACATTAAGAATCTCCAATCCAAAGTTAAATCTAGAATCGGCTTCCTATTTCGCAACAAAGCCTCCTTCACTCATGCTGCCAAACATGCCCTCGTAAAACTGACTATCCTACCGATCCTTGACTTCGGCGATGTCATTTACAAAATAGCCTCCAACACTCTACTCAGCAAATTGGATGTAGTCTATCACAGTGCCATCCGTTTTGTCTCCAAAGCCCCATTCACTACCCACCACTGTGACCTGTAGGCTCTTGTTGGCTGGTCCTCACTACATGTTCGTCGTCAAACCCACTGGCTCCAGGCCATCTATAAATCACTGCTAGGCAAATCCCCGCCTTATCTTAGCTCATTGGTCACCATAGCAGCACCCACCCGTAGTCTGCGCTCCAGCAGGTATATCTCACTGGTCATTCCCAAAGCCAACACCTCCTTTGGCCGCCATTCCTTCCAGTTCTCTGCTGCCAATGACTGGAACGAATTGCAAAAATCTCTGAAGCTGGAGACTCTTATCTCCCTCACTAACTTTAAGCATCAGTTGTCAGAGCACCTTACCGATCACTGCACCTGTACACAGCCCATCTGAAATTAGCCCACCCAACTACCTCATCCCTATATTGTTATTTATTTTGCTCTTTTGCACCCCAGTATCTCTATTTGCACATAATCTCTTGCACATCTAGCATTCCAGTGTTAATACTAATTGTAATTATTTTGCACTATAGCCTATTTATTGCCTTACCTCCATAACTTGCTACATTTGCACACACTGTATATATATTTTCTGTTGTATTTTTTGACTTTATGTTTTTTTTACCCCATATGTAACTCTGTGTTGTTGTTTTTATCGCACTGCTATGCTTTATCTTGGCCAGGTCGCAGTTGTAAATGAGAACTTGTTCTCAACTGGCTTACCTGGTTAAATAAAGGTTAAATAAAAAATAAAAAATAAAATGAAAGCACAATGCTCACAAGACCAGGGTGACCTTCTGACCGCTGTTGCTTATGTTGACCATGTCTACTGAGCTTACCCAGGCAGTTGTTCTGACCTCAGAGCGTTGACCTCTCTGAACCCCCTGGGCAGGGGGGGAGGGGGGTCGAGCTCTACAGCTTGTAGAACTCGACCCCCCTGCCCAGCCCTACTACCCTGCAGGCGTATTTTGGCCCATGCTCCCCTAACCCTTCACCCCCAGCAGTCTCCAGTACAGAACACAACACCAGAAAAACATGAGCCCACTCCTTTCACTGCAACTGTCAACACTGTCCTACATTTTCAAAGGCTGCCTCCTTGGAAAACATAGCACACGACAACTGCTTGTTTTATGTCAAGGGCAATTCTGTAAAATGCAGATTGTATCTGAACGAGAGAGGCTATTTCCATGTTAAAAACATAGCCTCCATTTACAAACATACACTACCGGTCAAAAGTTTTAGAACACCAACTCATTCAAGCGTTTTCCTTTATTTTTACTATTTTCTACATTGTAGAATAATAGTGAAGACACAAACATGAAGTAATTCCGGAACCTAACAGGGTTTTGTCTATAATGAATATCATCCTGAGCCATATCGTTATGAGCTGTTCTGATGGTTTGTTTGTTTGATGACGCTTTTAGCTGGAGATGATACAGGCTCTGTACACCAACTCATGTTAAATTACATATAATTTAGGGCCTATTCTATAGAGTGCATTGTTTAGCCTATTTTCCCATGCATGCAACAACTGGCAATATTTATAATAGCCAGAGACACCCCTATGATGATTAACATGGCAAAGTTTCCCTATGCACTGATACTGTTTTATTTGTAGTTTTGGTCCATTTTTAAACAAGACCGGTATAATTAAGACAGAAGACAGGAGATAGGGTCAAGATCAGAGGTTAGGTTATTGTCATTTCCCTTAGTGCTTTGCTGTTTACATCGTTTTTGACTATGTTCTGTAGAAAACAGACTGGGACATAGAACACCATGAAAAAAACGCATCAGTGTCAACAGTAGTGGTACAGCCGCTTCAGCATCAGATCAGCACCACATCTGTCGACCTTGCAACACGCATTCTCCTACCTGGACATTCCGTAGCAGCCAAACGCAACGCTCCCTGACATCATCGAAGGGGCACCGCTTGGACAGCATGAGTAGACGGGCCAGGATGTCGTTCAGGTCGCTGGTGGGGTGACCTGCAGTAGCTGGAGGAGAGGGAACAGCGGCTGGTATCGGCCCTATACTCTCCACTCTCCGCATCACCTCCTGGCTGATGTGCTCCATTGCAGCATCTCTGGATCTCGCATCGCGGCTGCCCAGCGCGTCCCATCTGGCCATGGCATCCTGATCCTGGATGTCCATCGTATTCGGATTCTCTTTGATTTCTCGTGGCAGGCTATAATATGAAGTGCACAGTGGTGTAAAGTACTTAAGTAAAAATACTGTAAAGTAGTACTTAAGTAGTTATTTGGGGTATCTGTACTTTACTATTTATATTTTTGACAACTTTTACTTCACTACATTCCTAAAACAAATATTGTACATTTTACTCCATACATTTTCCCTGACAACCCAAAGTACTCATTAAATGTTTTATGCTTAGCAGGACAGGAAAATTGTGAAATTCACACACTTATCAAGATAACACGTGGTCATCCCTACTGCCTATGGTCTGGCGGACTCACGAAACACAAATGCATCTTTTGTAAATAATGTCTGAGTGTTGGAGTGTGGCCCTGGCTATCCGTAAATTTATAAAACAAGAAAATGTTGCTGTCTGCTTTGCTTAATATAAGGAATTTTAAATGATGTACTTTTACTTCTTGATACTTAAGTATATTTTAGCAATTACATTTACTTTTGATACTTAAGGATATTTAAAACCCAAATACTTTTACTCAAGTAGTATTTTACAGGGTGACTTTCACTTTTACTTGAGTAACTTTCTATTGAGGCATCTATACTTTTACTCAAGTATGACAATTGGATACTTTTCCACCACTGGAAGTGCATAAAATGCCAACCGTTTGCTGTCAAATACTCATAGATGCTAAAATATGTTACCTATAGCCTACCACCCAATGCATGCAATAGACAGTAGCTAGTATACATATTTATGAAAGTTCTTGACAAATTTTGACTGAATAAAAATGACATTGTTTGCATTGTTAAGATGTTTCTCTGTGTGTGACTAAAGTAGAGAGGGAATGAACAAAAAATACAAGCATGCATATCAAGGGACAATGTAGAAAACGTTTCTTCCCTTCCAACCTGTAACGTTACGGAGAACTCTGTGCGAAAGCCAGTCTTTTGTAAACCAGAAAGTTACTGCCAACAAAGGAAGCCTGCTTGTACAGTAGCACTGCTGCCGAGAACAGCAAGCTAGCTGTACAAAACTAGCTAGCTGTTTCGCAGTCCGTTAACAGCTTATAATGTGTTGTTCAACATGCAAAAAAAAACAAAAAACATACTTCCAATGTACTTCCAACAGGCTTGGCACTGGTCTGACAGTATCCATAACATAGCCATTGCACTTTGTTTTAGTGGTCTCATTAGCTAGTTATAAACGTGTGGTATCTGGTTTACAGTTGGTTAGCAGCCAAATGGTCCATTCAATCTTTTCTCGCTCTCTCGGTCTCCAGCCTTTTATTAACAATGGCTGGTTACAAAACAGCGATAGAGTACAAATATATATTTAAGCATAACAGCAGTTAAATACCGTACCCTCATATTTCAGTACATCTTGCAAACGAAGGATGTCATTCACAAATACTTACTTTAATCACATTATTTTTCCACAGATCATGCGGCAGTCGGACACAGAAGCAGATTTCATTATTAAAGCGCAGCAACTTGGATTGACAGTTGATTGGCAAGACTTATGTCCAATGCTCTGCCTCGTAACCAAATATAGGCAGATCTATGCAGATTTTGCCCAATAGTCATCGTGAAAGGCGGGCCCATACCCACGGCAGGGGAAACATGGGACTTTGATTCTTTTAGCAATCGGACCCATTCAAAAACGGGATGAAGAGGAATAATAAACTACACCTCCCAGCAAACATAGGGATTGTTGGTGAGCAGAGGGCTCCCTTCCCCTTGTTTATTAGAAATCTATAGTAATAACGTTTTATACGTTTTTTTTTTGTTGTTGTTGTTTTTTTTTTCACCTTTATTTAACCAGGTAAGCCAGTGCACCACCAACCCCCCCCCCCCCCCCCCCCCCCCCACCGTGTTTGTACACAATGTTCAGACAAGCAATTATATATATCAGGTGACACAGATACATTTAAAATACTGTTTGCAACAGTGCCAACATTTACAACTCTTTGAATATAGAAATTTGCATTTTTCTATATGAAAATATAGTGCCCTTCACAATGGTATGGATAGCTGAGGAACACTCAACTCTGTTATAAGAGAGTTGAGCGTTCCTCGGCTAGGGTATGGAGAGAATGCCATCATAGTTTGAGTTATTTCATAATTTGGACTAATATTTGTGAAAACATCCAGTCTGTGATTGGGAGATTACCTAGTGTCAGACAGACATGCTATTCGTTTCTTTATACATGTACACACACACACACACAGCTCACAAAACCCAAACTTGTGTGGCACATGCAGAAATCTGCTAATTTTTTCTGCATCTCATCATCATCAACATCTGCAAACAGGCTGCTCCAGCTCTGACAACTTTCTGAAGGTATGAAAACATAATTTTCATCATAATTTTCTACATTTGCTAAATTTCCATTTAATTATGGATCCAGACTGAGACAAATGAGAAAGGTGTTTTTGATTCTTGTTAGACTGATAAATTAATACATTTCAGATATGCCTCTGTTCCAAGCCCATTTGATTCATCATATATTATATTAGTAGATTGAAAGTTAATCTCTCAACTTGTCTCCGACAAGGTCAAACCAAAGAAGAAGAAGAAGAATAACCACAACTTAATGACGTCATTTTGTGCTACATAACATTGTCTGAATTATTCCTCCCCAGAAAATTAGTTTGGGGAGGCAAGAGGCCCCAGTACCACCATCTTTCCACAAAAATAAACTGCTCTTTGTAGCTGTAACAGTACGTTTGCATTTTACCATGCTCTGCAAGTATATCAATATTAGGTTTGTTGAGAGAATCTCTCTGTGACTGACCTCCACATCTCTCCCTATCGTTCCCTCGCTCCCTTTCTCAGTCGACGATCCCCAGCCACTCGGTGCAAGCTAACACGCAGAGCGTCCACCACATGATTCAGCACCACCAGCCTCAGCTGTGTGAGCGGGTGAGCTCCCTGTGCAGGTCTGGCTCCGCTGGGACCAGGACAGCCCTCCACAGCCGGCAGCTCCTGCTCTGGGCTATCTGTCTGAGATTTTTATGGAGCTGAGTGTGTGTGTTCATTAATGTGTGTTTGTGTGTGTGTGTGTTCTATATGTATGTGTGTGTGCATGTTCATTACTGTGTGTGTTTAATATTTCCGTCTGTGTCTTTCAGTGAGCACCAAGAGCTAGTGCGTCAGATCAATGAGACGAGGCGTCGTGAGACCAGGGAGGACCTAGAGAAAGAGCTGGAGCTGCTGGTATTTTTGGAATTTTATTAGGATCCCCATAAGCTGTTGTGAAAACAGCAGCTACTCTTCCTGGGGTCCACACAAAACATGAAACATGACATAATACAGAACATTAATAAACAAGAACAACACAAGGACAGAACTACATACATTTAAAAAACGGCACACATAGCCGACATATCAATATAACCCTGAACCTTAGAGGCAGCTGCCCTATATACAGTGGGGAGAACAAGTATTTGATACACTGCCGATTTTGCAGGTTTTCCTACTTACAAAGCATGTAGAGGTCTGTAATTTTTATCATAGGTACACTTCAACTTTGAGAGACGGAATCTAAAACAAAAATCCAGAAAATCACATTGTATGATTTTTAAGTAATTAATTTGCATTTTATTGCATGACATAAGTATTTGATCACCTACCAACCAGTAAGAATTCCGGCTCTCACAGACCTGTTAGTTTTTCTTTAAGAAGCCCTCCTGTTCTCTACTCATTACCTGTATTAACTGCACCTGTTTGAACTCGTTACCTGTATAAAAGACACCTGTCCACACACTCAATCAAACAGACTCCAACCTTTCCACAATGGCCAATACCAGAGAGCTGTGTAAGGACATCAGGGATAAAATTGTAGACCTGCACAAGGCTGGGATGGGCTACAGGACAATAGGCAAGCAGCTTGGTGAGAAGGCAACAACTGTTGCCGCAATTATTAGAAAATGGAAGTAGTTCAAGGTGACGGTCAATCACCCTCGGTCTGGGGCTCCATGCAAGATCTCACCTCGTGGGGCATCAATGATCATGAGGAAGGTGAGGGATCAGCCCAGAACTACACGGCAGGACCTGGTCAATGACCTGAAGAGAGCTGGGACCACAGTCTCAAAGAAAACCATTAGTAACACATTACGCCGTCATGGATTAAAATCCTGCAGCGCACGCAAGGTCCCCCTGCTCAAGCCAGCGCATGTCCAGGCCCGTCTGAAGTTTGCCAATGACCATCTGGATGATCCAGAGGAGGAATGGGAGAAGGTCATGTGGTCTGATGAGACAAAAATAGAGCTTTTTGGTCTAAACTCCACTTGCCGTGTTTGGAGGAAGAAGAAGGATGAGTACAACCCCAAGAACACCATCCCAACCGTGAAGCATGGAGGTGGAAACATCATTCTTTGGGGATGCTTTTCTGCAAAGGGGACAGGACGACTGCACCGTATTGAGGGGAGGATGGATGGGGCCATGTATCGCGAGATCTTGGCCAACAGCCTCCTTCCCTCAGTAAGAGCATTGAAGATGGGTCGTGGCCGAAACACACAGCCAGGGCAACTAATGAGTGGCTCTGTAAGAAGCATCTCAAGGTCCTGGAGTGGCCTAGCCATTCTCCAGACCTGAACCCAATAGAACATCTTTGGAGGGAGCTGAAAGTCCGTATTGCCCAGCGACAGCCCCGAAACCTGAAGGATCTGGAGAAGGTCTGTATGGAGGAGTGGGCCAAAATCCCTGCTGCAGTGTGTGCAAACCTGGTCAAGACCTACAGGAAATGTATGATCTCTGTAATTGCAAACAAAGGTTTCTGTACCAAATATTAAGTTCTGCTTTTCTGATGTGTCAAATACTTATGTCATGCAATAAAATGCAAATGAATTACTTAAAAATCATACAATGTGATTTTCTGGATTTTTGTTTTAGATTCCGTCTCTCACAGTTGAAGTGTACCTATGATAAAAATTACAGACCTCTAGATGCTTTGTAAGTAGGAAAATCTGCTAAATCGGAAGTGTATCAAATACTTGTTCTCCCCACTGTATGTAAGAAAGTACTCTGGTCAGATGAGACCAAAATTGAGCTTTTTGGCCATCAAGGAAAACGCTATGTCTGGCACAAACCCAATACCTCTCATCACCCTGGGAACACCATCCCAACAGTGAAGCATGGTGGTGGCAGCATCATGCTGTGGGGATGTTTTTCATCGGCAGGGAAACTGGTCAGAATTGAAGGAATGATGGATGGCGCTAAATATAGGGAAATTCTTGAGGGAAACCTGTATCAGTCTTTCAGAGATTTGAGACTGGGATGGAGGTTCACCTTCCAGCAGGACAATGACCCTAAGCATACTGCTAAAGCAACACTCGAGTGGCTTAAGGGGAAACTTTTAAATGTCTTGGAATGGCCTAGTCAAAGGCCAGACCTCAATCCAATTGAGAATCTGTGGTATAACTGGGAGACATAGCTATCAACATGTATCAGAGCTGGATCTGATGTACAGGTTAATCTCAAACCGTACTTGATTATGTACACATGATGCTCATTGACCAGGGTGATATGAAGATGAAAGCCTGCACACATAGGGGTCCTTCGGGACCAGCTTAGGGAGCCACAGAAGCAAAGGATTGTGGATCCCCCATTGTGGTTTTTACATGTGAGCTTCCGCGTGGCCAAATGTCAAAGGTGGTTTCTAAACAAATATTTATGACCAATGAATGTTTCACCTCAAAGAATAAACATTTATTTATATGAGTTTTCTGTCTAGTGAGCTTTGAATTGATACGTTTGGAAATATTTCATTAGAATGATTTTAGGGTATTTTAAACAATTTTAAGTAACTTTTTGTTATTTGTATTAGCTATGTATGTTTGTTTGTCATACACATTGTACATGCACAAAAATAGTCATTTTGTAATGATTTAACTATTGTGACATTTGTATGTTTTTGTCTAATAAACACTCTTAATATAACAGCATCAGACTTTTATTTTAAATATATATACATTAGATTTTAATGCAGCTATTAAAGCCAGATTTGACAAGAAAACTTCAGTCCAGTGCTTTCTGGCCTAATGGTCACATACAGTCAATATCCACTAGATGGCAATCTTTCTCCTGGATAGGAAACCAGATGCACAGCAAGGCCTCCAGTTCTACTACAACTCATCAGTCAGTAATTGATTACAGCTTGTTGTGAAATGATGACTTCGGTTTAGGGACATGGAGACTTATATTTGTTTACAAACAGACGAACATGGAGGCTTTGTGTCAGTCTCCGACACATAATGACCTCAGCCACTCCCCAGACGCCAAAAAACAGTCTGCGGTCCAACCATTAATCGACCCCAACTTTGGTCCTGACCTGCAGGTGTGTGTGTGGTAATATTTGCATCCCTAGGGTGGTGGTCTGCTTTCTCTGGTCTACTCAGGGTTCAATTGAAAAAAAGTGAAAATGGGGACCTGGCTGAACTGGCTGCACAGGGCCCTGAGTCATGGGAGAAGGGCTCAGCTGACACTCATTGTTTTTACCAGCCGTACGAATCACTGCAATCACTGGGTTCTAGTATTTTCTGTGTGATTAGGAGCTCACTGCATCACTCTGCACAGAGAGAGGGGATGAGAGAGCAGTACTGAATCCAGTGCTTTGTCTCGTACTTCCTTATTAGATTGTCGACTAGCACTGAGAGCAGAAATGAAGTTAGCTCAGACGAGCCCTGGCTTTTCTCTACCTCTCCCTCCTTCTGTCTCTCTATCATTCCATCTCTCTCACCAGTTCCCTCTTCCACCACCAGACTTACCCACTCCCTTACTTTCTCTGATTTACTCCCCCTTCTCACTCTCTCAACCCCCTAACCCGGTTTCACTTTCCCTCCCTCTCTCTCCTGCCCTATCTGCAACTGGCCAGTAGACCAGGCAGAGGGGTAGGCCAGAGTAATGTCTGTTTTGTTCCAGTGCCAGGAATGTTGTTGTGGGTGTGTGAAAGTCCCAAAACACAGTTGCTGGACAGTTGGTACTCAAGGTCTTTCAAATTACAATAAAATAAAAACATGAAAAATAACAATAGCCTTTTTTCTGTCTGTTTGGGTTACTGACAATATCTAAACAGCAACTAATGTGAAGCACGTTGACTTTAATGATTTCACAAGGCAAATTCCCAGTCAGTCTAAAACTAATGGTGGATTGGTAATCGAGAAACTGATAAGACTGACTGGGAGATTTTCCCCTCTTCTGTAAAGGGCATTTGGGGTCATAAATCAGAGATGGGCTTGACTAAAATAGAACAACCATGTGGCTCACCAACCATCTATGTCCACTGCACACTAAAAGGCGCTGCATGGTCAATCCGAAGTCTGAAGTGACCATTCAGCATTTACTGCGGTGCAGCCTCCGCAGATGTCAGGGCTTTCACACTTCTTGCGCTTAGCAGAGTAGAGCTATTGTAATGGAAGTTGTCAAGGAAGTGATTTTGTGTTTACACAGGACGTACCTACCGTCAACCAATCATGTCAATGCGGAGCTACAGAGCCCTCTGCATTGTTACGAAATTTGAGAGGTGCACAGCGATGCAGTACGGAGCTCAGTTTGGCCTCCGGAGGCTCCGCAATTGCGTCACACACGTCACATCCTCCATGTGAAGCCTCCGACCACATTTGCAGATGAAGCATAAATTGGCTTTAAGTGCAGGGCGTAAGATTGATATTGATGGAAAGATGGAAAGGACAGAGTAGTCAGTGTCCAAAACGCCTTGTGTCTTTCCCGTAACTCTCTCTCTAGCTCTAGGAAAAGAACGCCAGCCTCAAGTGCTGCTTTGGCAGTGCAGCATTTATGGTGATACGGCCTCTGTGGAAATCAGGGCATTGATACTTCTTGCGCTTCGCGGAGCAGCGCAGAGCTGTTGTGAAGGAAGTTGTCAAGGAAGTGAGTTTATGTTTATTCAGGACCTCCCGCCCCCACCTACCATCAACCAATCATGTCACTGCTGAGCTATACGGAGCCCTCCGCATTGTTACAAAATTTGGGAGGCGCACAGCGATGCGGTAAGGAGCTCAATTTGGCCTCTGCGTGCCTCCGGAGGCTCGTAATTGCGTCACACCCTCCATACAGCGCCTCCGACCACATTTACAGATCAAGCATAAATTAGCTTTAAACACAGCGACAGCGCAGTCACACACATATGCCCTCAAAGAAGAATGCACATGCACTTATTCACAAACACACACTTCCTCTCCCACTGGCATGTTCTGCTAAGTAAGCAGGACTTGTTGTGACCCTGGGAACTGACCACATTCCTGTTAGTTTGAGAGTGGACACAACTGAATGTTTGAGAAAAAAAGGAGTGTGTGTGTGTGTGTGAGAGAGAAAGGGGGGCAAGAGTGAGTGACACCTTTGGTCCAATATAATTGATCTGTATGGTTCCTTTATGGGTTATGCAGTCTTATTGACTTGGTGGTAATAAGCCAGTCATATCAAGGTCACTGTTTACATACACAGCCAGTGGTAGAGATCTTGTACCAGTTTCCTCTTTAAATATCATTTTATGCGTGAGTAAGCACTAAGCAGAGGAGAGATATAGAGAGGAGAGAGAAGGGGAGGATCGGTCAAAGAGATAAAAAAACATTTTTCTGGCCAGGATTTGTCGCTACTACAGGACACCCTGGTTATGCGCAAGACAGGTGTGTGTGTCTATGTGAGAGGCAATGCTGCAGAATAAATCAGTAAAAACCTGTTGCCCCTCTACAGGCATCGTGGGGAACTTTACCCCTCCAGCACGTGGCTAGACCACCAAGCCAAGAGTGATCTGTGTTGATATTCGACTGTCGCTGACATCCACACCTTCACTTTGGGGCCCTGAACGCAGTTGGCACTTCATATTAGTCCAGCAGGTACTTTCTGAACTCGGTGCCTTATGTTGCTGAGGCAACCTGCCACCTTGTCTCACAGATAAGAGGTTGAAGCTCGAGTCCTGGTTACCAAACTGTTTCACAAATGTAGAGCTCCATTGTTGCAGTCTTGGTTTGTAGCATGTTGCACTGCATTCTGAATAAGATTTCCCTGCTATGAAACGTGATAGAAGTTGCAGCAACAGTAAATACACCAAGAAAATGTTTAACAATATTCAAACTTTATTGATTTTAACATCTTCAATCTAATGGCAAAACTATTAAAGAAAACATAAGGCAAAACAAGACTCCAGGCAAAATTGACACATAAAACAGAGTAGTAGGCATCATGGCTAAATATAACAGCAAGTGTATGTGTACATATTAACCTGTGTCTGAGTGCACATGAGAGCAAAGCTGAGGAATCATTCCATAAGACCCATGACCTCTTATTTAACCAGACTAAGATCAAGATGACATGTGGACATTGTTAGAAAGCAACAAAGAACAAAAAAAAAACTAATTTTAAAAGCTCTATAAAACATAAGCTTCACACTAAAAATGGTGGCTGCCCCCAGAGCCATGTAAAGATCAGCAAACTGGGTTTGAGACGTAGAATACTCATAGACACAGTTGTTCCAGAGACAGCTACATTCTCAGGTCAAGAACACAAATTGAATTCTAGGATGGAATGTAGCTAAGTCATGGAATTCAAGTCATGGAACGCAGCAATTTGACGTATTTTGCATGCCTGTGAATCTGGCCAGCTGACCCATTCTTCTGTCTGGTTTAGGCTCCCAAAGTCGAGTGTGACTGAGAAAACAAAGACATTTAAAGCTGCTCTCACAAAACAAAGCATCTTTGATTGAATCATTACAAGGGGTCTGGAAGTGCGGAGTCCCTTTGATATCTACTGGGTGTACTATCAAGTTAAGAGAAAAATACAAATCTTAATTTATGTTCAACTGAGTAAGGCACTTTTCTTGAAGAGGTGCATGGAGAGGGACTGCGTGACTTAGTTCGCGGGCACTGAAGAAAAAAAAGAAATCAGAATATTTGTATCAGTTGCTATGGGTACTGGCGATGTCCTGTGACAAATACTGAAAGAAAATACTCACTGCAAGATGGTGTGTTCCTACGGTATGCAGACATTTTTAATCACTGTGTCCTTAAGACAATGGCACAAGGAGAAATAATGGTGAAGTAACACTCAGAATACTGTACTGATTCACAAATGCTTATCAGTTGCCCCCTCCACCTGACATTTGGCCATTAACTTTCCTTTGTGTGAGTGAGAGAAGAGGACTCAAATGTTCAGCATACTGTGAATGCAGCCAAGGCAAAACTAGATGTGTACTTCTGACTTGCCATAGTTTGGGGGGTGGGGGGTCTTGGGGACGTAGCCATCGGGTGACTGCAGATTAATCTTTAAAAGGCAAGCCTAAGGTGATCAAGAACATACATTAAATCAGGGCCAATAAACGACAAAGACGTGCACTTTTAAATTACATTGATTGTTTTCATACGAAGCAAGGTGATCTTTTTTCATAATTAAGAAAATATTGAGCTAAGAGTTCTCACACAAGCATTCATACATTTTTGGCAGCAACACGAAAACGATAAGGCAAAAAGTACAAAACAAAGCTGTCAGTGAAGCGCTCCATTTTACATGCCAAGACTGAGAACTTTGACTTTAACACACATTGTTTAGGCATACTCTTCTCTAGCATAATGTTTGACAAATGAATCAAGTGGTTCTTTTTCTTTTAAGTGTGAAGATCCAATAGCACAATTCAACAGAAAATATTACAATTCCAAGCGTTTGACATGCAATAATGAAAAAAAAAAGAGAAACAAAAGCAAAACAAAACTGAGAAGTCTTGACATTGAGAAGCCGCTGCAAGTGAAAGCTACTGAAAAAACACTCAAAGAATACTTCATCTTGATTTTACATGATTGAAAGTTCAAACCTTTAAGGTAAATCAACTGAATGACATGATAGCTCTATGTACAAAGGGAACAACATCACACTGTTAGCAGCAAGCGAATCAAAGAACTAGACATACTGTTTGAGCTCTAAACTTGGGAAACCTAGTCATTGCTTTGTAGTTCAACATCCATCTCCTGTCCTTGGCACTGCACTTAAAAAAGGTTGATTGCTCGCCTAAGATGCCTCTCAATAGGAGAAAAGAAAACTCCCAAAATGCAAAGGACCAAGTCTCAACATTAAAAGTCACTTAAATTCAGGGACCAGGTATTATTAGTCAGTTATTTATTTGACAAAATAAAGGAAACACCAACATAAAGTGTCTTAATAGGGCGTTGGGTCACCACGAGCCGCCAGAACAGCTTCAATGCTCCTTGGCATAGAAGTACAAGTGTCTAGAATTCTATTGGAGGGATGCGACACCATTCTTCCATGAGAATTTCAATCATTTGGTGTTTTGTTGATGGTGGTGGAAAATGCCGTCTCAGGCTCCGATCCAGAATCTCTCATAAGTGTTCAATTGGGTTGAGATCTGGTGACAGAGACACCAGCGGTGACTGCTGAGGAGAGGACGGCTCATAATAATGTCTGTAACGGTGCGAATGGCATCAAACCATGTTTGAGATGTATTTGATACCATTCCACCAATTCCGGTCCAGCCATTACCACAAGCCCGTCCTCCTCAATTAAGGGGCCACCAACCTCCTGTGAGAGAGACACACCCTTTAAACCCCCTATGCTCCTTTGAGACCCCTCTTCCAAAGTCACAGATCTCTTCTTCTAACAACGGTAGCCAAAATTATGGGCAACTCGCCATTTTTAATACACCTGCTTTCAATAGACTGTATCCCTCATTTACTCAAGTGTTTCCTTTATTTTGGCAGTTACCTATAACTGCCCTTCCACCCTTTACTATTTAAAAAAACACAGGTTATTAGAATATGCCTGTACAATATGAGGGGGAACTACACTAGGGAGCTGTGGGGAACTTAGGCCCTATGTTTAATGAAACATAAAATATATTTGGACTGCATAGGGGACACTTCTCAACCTATGCCATTATAAATCAATGTATACCTAATAGGTCTTCATCCATCGAAGACCATGATGAGCAACTACTGTATCCGTCTACTCTTCAATAATAAAAGGCTATTCAGTCCAGCTGGGATACTAGGGTTCTCAGGGTTGGGCTCAATTCGATTTCAATTCATGAAGTAAACTGAATTGTAAATCATTCCCAATTATTTTCTATGAGGAAAATGTGGAATTTCAGTTTACTACCTGAATTGGCTGAATTAAAATGGAATGGAGGCCAACCCTGGATCTGTTCTCGCTGTTCATCAGCGATACTGCTCCTGTCCTGTCTCAAGCCTCAGCCAGGAGGAAGAGGAGCATCATCATAATCCTCCCTCATCCCCTCTGCTTTAAGTCACTGACATTTAACATTAAAGGCACTTTGCTTACATCACTGTCCGCATCAAGAAGGCGCATGCTGTCTTATCTTCCATCTCCATTCCATTATTTATCATTCCCATATATTTACTACAATATTTTATCTGTAGACCCCTTCAACCGTGTCCTAAAGACTTGGATCATTGTGATTTCCTTCCTGTTAAGGGAAGGTGGTGGGTCAAGGGGTCATCTCAAGTCTATTGGTCCGACTTCACTGCAATCTGTTTGGCTGAAGTCGGTAAAGATGGGGGGGATTGTAGAAATTAGGGGTTGATTTGGGTTTATTGCATTGAGCTGCTCTCTTGGCAGTGTGTGGTGTGTTTGCCAAACGCACACACACACAGCAGTGAGTCTTAACACCAAGAGAGCGCAACTCATCCTCCACCTAAGATGGAGGCCTCTTCATAAAGAATATTCTAACTTGAGCTTATCAGGGCTCTACGCTGACTTTTTTTTTTACAAGGAGCACGTGTGCGCCTAAGTTGAAAAATGTAGGCACACACAAATACATTTAGTAGCACAATGCTAAATATTTGAGGTAATAAAGCTAGAATCATTCATTTTTCTAGGTGCACTGGTGCTCCTAAATAAAACAAATCCAGTT
The DNA here is from genome assembly GCF_964263955.1 of Coregonus lavaretus. Lineage (NCBI taxonomy): Eukaryota > Metazoa > Chordata > Actinopteri > Salmoniformes > Salmonidae > Coregonus > Coregonus lavaretus. The sequence goes on from NC_140020.1 coordinate 33,918,093, forward strand.
CGCACAGCAAAATATTTACGTGCATATGTGAGTAAAGTGGTCGCACTGTAGAGCCCTGCTTAGAGGATGGACCATTGCTTTTAGTTCTCCTTTTATTCTTACTTTAACAGGCATCTTTGCCATCAGATTAATCCAACACCTTTAATAAAGGAGTTGTGAAAACACCTAACCAGATCTGCCCCATGACAAACAAGAAGAAAAGCTATGCTGCATCGTCCAGTCATCTAATTCCCAACAATAAAGGGGGAGGGGACCTCAAACAGTGTTTCTGAAGCGTTACCAAGGTGCATGAACAAGCTAGTACTCCAAAGCCGTGGCAGCCCCACTATACAGCAACAGAACAGAAAGCCCCTTTACATAAATGACTAGTGGGTCTTTTAATGGCAGGCCAGGTAGGTAAGACATTAAGATGAAGGGCCAGGGGAGTGGAGCAGTAAACAAGGCTGCTTTTTATCCAGTCAGCACACAGGGGAACAGCCACAATGACTCATTGCAGGAGGGGGGAGAGAGGGGTCTAGGAGAGGAGAGGGGGGAACGAGAGAGAGGGGTGGGGAGGAGAGAGAGAAGAGGGGAGGAGAGGGGCAATCCATAGTGATCCTCTGTGCTGAAGGCTCAAATGCCACTGCTCTGGAGTTCACTTCAGCTGCACCAGGGTGTGAGAAATGTGTAGCGCACTACGTACAGTAAAAAACGTGGCGCACTTGTGGGTGTGTACACTTTATAACCCATGTGGGTATTTAAGCTACAGGCCTAAACCACAGGTTGGTAGCGCAATGGCATGAGGAGTGAGGATTGTGGGAGAAACACTGATTGGAAACACTGTTTGTGAGAATCACAATGGCCAGGGGATAGGGTTTGGGGGGGTGGAGTGGGTTCTTCAGAGGGTGTGGTAGTTGCGGTCCTTGGACTTGCAGAACTTGTAGAGAAAGAAGACCACTGCCTGCAGACCCAGGACCAGCACTATGCCCCCAATGAAGCTCGCTGCGTCAAATGTGGAATTCTTATGAGGCGCTGGAGAGGGCCCCACTGGTGATGCGGTGGTGACGCTGACGTCTGCACGAGGAGGGAGAAAGAGAGAGCCCAGTTGGTTATATCACTGTACGAGCCACTAGCCTCCAGAGGGCTAAATGGATATACAGTGCATTCGGAAAGTATTCAAACCACTTGACTTTTCCCACATTTTGTTACGTTACAGCCTTACTCTAAAATGGATTAAATACAAATAATTCCTCATCAATCTACACACAATACCCCATAATGTCAAAGGGAAACAATTATTTTTTTGGACATTTTTGCAAATTTATTACAAATAAAAAACGGAAATATCTTATTTACATAAGTATTCAGACCCTTTGCTATGAGACTCGAAATTGAGCTCAGGTGCATCATGTTTCCATTGATCATCCATGAGATGTTTTTACAACTTGATTGGACATGATTTGGAAAGGCATATACAGTTGAAGTCGGAAGTTTACATACACCTAAGCCAAATACATTTAAACTCAGTTTAACAATTCCTGAAATTTAAATCCTAGTAAAAATTCCCTGTCGTAGGTCAGTTAGGATCACCACTTTATTTTAAGAATGGGGTCATTGTCCAATTGGAAGACCCATTTGCAACCAAGCTTTAACTTTCTGACTGATGTCTTGAGATGTTGCTTCAATATATCCACATCATTTTCCTTCCTCATGATGCCATCTATTTTGTGAAGTGCACCAGTCCCTCCTGCAGCAAAGCACCCCCACAGCATGATGCTGCCACCCCTGTGCTTCACGGTTGGGATGGTGTTCTTCGGCTTGCAAACCTACCCCTTTTTCCTCCAAACATAACGATGGTCATTATGGCCAAACAGTTCTATTTTTGTTTCATCAGACCAGAGGACATTTCTCCAAAAAGTACGATCTTTGTCCCCATGTGCAGTTGCAAACCGTAGTCTGGCTTTTTTATGGCGGTTTTGGAGCAGTGGCTTCTTCCTTGCTGAGCGGCCTTTCAGGTTATGTTGATATAGGACTCGTTTTACTGTGGATATAGACACTTTGTATCTGTTTCCTCCAGCATCTTCACAAGGTCATTTGCTGTTGTTCTGGGATTGATTTGCACTTTTCGCACAAAAGTACGTTAATCTCTAGGAGACAGAACGCGTCTCCTTCCTGAGCGGTATGACGGCTGCGTGGTCCCATGTTTACACTTGCGTACTATTGTTTGTACAGATGAACGTGGTACCTTCAGGCGTTTGGAAATTGCTCCCAAGGATGAACCAGACTTGTGGAGGGCTACAATTTTTTTCTGAGGTCTAGATTTTCCCATGATGTCAAGCAAAGAGGCACTGAGTTTGAAGGTAGGCCTTGAAATACATCCACAGGTACACCTCCAATTGACTCAAATGATGTCAATTAGCCTATCAGAAGCTTCTAAAGCCATGAAATCATTTTCTGGAATTTTCCAAGCTGTTTAAAGGCACAGTCAACTTAAGTGTATGTAAACTTCTGACCCACTGGAATTGTGATACAGTGAATTATAAGTGAAATAATCTGTCTGTGAACAATAGTTGGAAAAATGACTTGTGTCATGCACAAAGTAGATGTCCTAACCGACTTGCCAAAACTATAGTTTGTTAACAAGACATTTGTCGAGTGGTTGAAAAACAAGTTTTAATGACTCCAACCTAAGTGTATGTAAACTTCTGACTTCAACTACCTGTCTATATAATGTCCCACAGTTGACAGCGCATGTCAGAGCAAAAACCAAGCCATGAGGTCAAATGAATTGTCCGTAGAGCTCTGGGACAAGATTGTGTCGAGGCACAGATCTGGGGAAGGGTACCCTTTTTTGTAGCATTGAAGGTCCCCAAGAACACGTTGGCCTCCATTATTCTTAAATGGTTGAAGTTCGGAACCACCAAGACTCTTCCTAGAGCTGGCCACCCGGCCAAACTGAGCAATCGGGGGAGAAGGGCCATGGTCAGGGAGGTGACCAAGAACCCAATGGTCACTCTGACAGAGCTGCAGAGTTCCTCTGTGGAGATGGGAGAACCATCTCTGCAGCACTACCAATCAGGCCTTTATGGTAGATTGGCCAGACGGAACCACTCCTCAGTAAAAGGCACATGACAGCCCACTTGGAGTTTCCAAAAAGGCACCTAAAGGACTCAGACCATGAGAATATTCTCTGGTCTGATGAAACCAAGATTGAACTCTTTGGCCTGAATGCCAAGCATCACGTCTGGAGGAAACCTGGCCCCATCCCCACGGTGAAGCATAGTGGTGGCAGCATCATGCTGTAGGGATGTTTTTCAGTGGCAGGGACTGGGAGACAGGTAGTCAGGATCGAGGGAAAGATGAACGGAGCAAAGTACAGAGAGATCCTTGATGAAAACCTGCTCCAGAGCACTCAGGACCTCACACTGGGGCTAAGGTTCACCTTCCAACAGGACGACCCTAAGCACACAGCCAAGACAATGCAGGAGTGGCTTCTGGACAAGTCTCTGAATGTCCTTGAGTGGCCCAGCCAGAACCCGGACTTGAACCCGATCGAACATCTCTGGAGAGACCTGAAAATAGCTGTTCAGCGATGCCCCCCCACCCAAGCTGACAGAGCTTGAGAGGATCTGCAGAGAAGAATGGGAGAAACTCCCCAAATACAGGTGTGCCAAGCTTGTAGCGTCATACCCACGAAGACTCAAGGCTGTAATCGCTGCCAAAGGTGCTTCAACAAAGTGCTGAGTAAAGGGTCTGAATACTTATATAAATGTCATATTTCCTTTTTTAAAATCCATATTGATTTTTATTCAGTAATGCTTTCTATGGAATCCTTGGTGATCTACAAGCGGCCATAAATAAAGAGTCTGGGTTATTGATTTGATACCAGACTGGGCTGGCATGGGAACTTACTTGAAGCATGCGTTGTGGCAGAGACTGGGACGGTGCCGTTAGCGGTGGGCAGGGCAGTTGGTACTGCAGTGGTCAGGTCAGCTGTAACCAGCGGTGAGATCTCAGTTTAGTAGCATTTCACCAACATACAAAAACAGTTGACTATTTCACCATATTTAAAATATGACATAAAAATACTCCCTCAAAAGAATAATCAAGTCACACAGCAGACATACACTGATTTGAGGGGAGCAGACGAGATGCTTATTTGGGCTGGTTACCTGCTGTGGGCTCGGGCTCAGGGGTGCTGCTGTTAGTTGCATTGCTGGCCGTAGGGGTAAGTGGAGCAGCAGTAGTGGGGGGAGGAGAGTGGGAGATTGTGGGTGGGGCAGGGGTGTCAGTTACGACTGTAGTAGCAATAGTTGGAGGTCCCACTGAAGAGACGGACACCGTGAGACAGACAGGGTAAAAAGCAGGAAAGAAGGAGATAGCCTGGTTGTTATGGCGGTGTCTATGTCTGAATAGTCCCAAAATGCTTCCTTCCCTTTCCCTCCTGCCTTCCCTTGTGATCTGACAGGACTGGGTTGGTGAATGTAATAGAGTGAATTCATTTAAATAGCTTTCACCCCGAGGGATGGGAGGAAGGAGCCAAGGGGTGGTGAAAGGCAGGGACAAAGGAATTAGGAAAGAAGGGAAGCATTTTAGAGTGTTGGGACAAAGCAACTAAGACCACAGAACAAAGATATAGAATCTCTACATATGTCTAGATCCGTCACTTCCTGTTGAAGGTAGACTTTTGTTTCATGTTAACAAAGTGACAGTCACCGGAATTAGAAAAAACATCTAATCCCTCTGGACAGGCCTTTAAATGAACCAGGTGATGGTATTAGTCCTTACCTGAGCAGGTTTCATTAGAGCAGGCGCCCATGGTTATGTTCTGACCGATAATGGACGTGATGTTGACACAGGAGACATTGGAGACAGTTGGAGTTTCTCTAACTGAACAGGGGGATAAAAGAAAAACACAAGCACAAATGAAAGATGTGATTGTGAGTGCTCTACTGGAAACTACAAAGACAAGAAAATCTATTCATGTGATCATTTCCAAAAGATTCCTTACACTAATCCTGACACCCTTTTTTTATTTCACCTTTATTTAACCAGGTAAGCCAGTTGAGAACAAGTTCTCATTTACAACTGCGACCTGGCCAAGATAAAGCAAAGCAGTGCGATAAAAACAACAACACAGAGTTACATATGGGATAAACAAAACAAAGTCAAAAATACAAACAGAAAATATATATACAGTGTGAGCGAATGTAGTAAGTTATGGAGGTAAGGCAATAAATAGGCCATAGTGCAAAATAGTTACAATTTCGTATTAACACTGGAATGACAGATGTGCAAAAGATGATGTGCAAATAGAGATCATGGGGTGCAAATTAGCAAAATAAATAACAATATGGGGATGAGGTAGTTGGGTGGGCTAATTTCAGAATGGCTGTGTACAGGTGCAGTGATCGGTAAACTGCTCTGACGCGTACATTTTGTGAGGGAGATAAGAGTTTCCAGCTTCAGAGATTTTTTTTTTTTTTTTGTTCCAGTCATTGGCAGCAGAGAACTGGAAGGAATGGCGACCAAAGGAGGTGTTGGCTTTGGGGGATGACCAGTGAGATATACCTGCTGGAGCGCAGACTACGGGTGGGTGTTGCTATGGTGACCAGTGAGCTAAGGTAAGACGGGGATTTGCCTAGCAGTGATTTATAGATGACCTGGAGCCGGTGGGTTTGGCAACGAATATGTAGTGAGGGCCAGCCAACAAGAGCGTACAGGTCACAATGGTGGGTAGTATATGGGCTTTGGTGACAAAACGGATGGCACTGTGATAGCAAATTGGATGTAGTCTAAATAGAGTGTTGGAGGCTATTTTGTAAATGACATCGCCGAAGTCAAGGATCGGTAGGATAGTCAGTTTTACGAGGGCATGTTTGGCAGCATGAGTGAAGGAGGCTTTGTTGCAAAATAGGAAGCTGATTCTAGATCTAACTTTTGATTGGAGATGCTTAATGTGAGTCTGGAAGGAGTTTACAGTCTAACCAGACACCTAGGTATTTGTAGTTGTCCACATACTCTAGGTCAGACCCGCCGAGAGTAGTGATTCTAGTCGTGTGGGCATGTGCAAGCAGCGTTCCGTTGAAGAGCATGCATTTAGTTTTACTAGTGTTTAAGAGCAGTTGGAGGCTACGGAAAGGAGTGTTGTATGGCGTTGAAGCTCGTTTGGAGGTTTGTTAACACAGTGTCCAATGAAGGGCCAGATGTATACAAAATGGTGTCGTCTGCGTAGAGGTGGATCTGAGAGTCACCAGCAGCAAGAGCAACATCATTGATATACACAGAGAATAGAGTCGGCCCGAGAATTGAACCCTGTGGCACCCCCATAGAGACTGCCAGAGGTCCAGACAACAGGCCCTCCGATTTGACACATTGAACTCTATCTGAGAAGTAGTTGGTGAACCAGGCGAGGCAGTCATTAGAGAAACCAAGGCTATTTAGTCTGCCAATAAGAATGCGGTGGTTGACAGAGTCGAAAGCCTTGGCCAGGTCGGTAAAGACGGCTGCGCAGTACTGTCTTTTATCGATCGCGGTTATAATATCGTTTAGGACCTTGAGCGAGGCTGAGGTGCACCCATGACCAGCTCGGAAACCGGATTGCATAGCGGAGAAGGTACGGTGGGATTCGAAATGGTCGGTGATCTGTTTGTTAACTTAGCTTTCAAATACTTTCGAGGGCAGGATGGATATAGGTCTGTAACAGTTTGGATCTAGAGTGTCACCCCCTTTGAAGAGGGGGATGACAGCGGCAGCTTTCCAATCTCTGTGGATCTCAGACGTTACGAAAGAGAGGTAGAACAGGCTAGAAATAAGGGTTGAGACAATTTCGGCGGCTAATTTTTAGAAAGAAAGGGTCCAGATTGTCTAACCCAGCTGATTTGTAGGGGTCCAGATTTTGCAGCTCTTTCAGAACATCAGCTGTCTGAATTTGTGTGAAGGAGAAGCGGGGGGGGGGGGGGGGGGGGGGGGGCATAGGCAAGTTGCAGCGGAGGGTGCAGAGCTGGTGGCCGGGGTAGTGGTAGCCAGGTGGAAAGCATGGCCAACCGTAGCAAAATGCTTGTTGAAATTCTCGATTATTGTAGATTTATCGGTGGTGACAGTGTTTCCCAGCCTCAGTGCAGTGGGCATTCGGGAGGAGGTGCTCTTATTTTCCATGGACTTTAGTGTCCCAAAACTTTTTGGAGTTAGTGCTACAGGATGCACATTCCTGTTTGAAAAAGCTAGCCTTTGCTTTCCTAACTGATTGTGTATATTGGTTCCTGACTTGCCTGAAAAGTTGCATATCGCGGGGGCTGTTCGATGCTAATGCAGTATGCCACAGGATGTTTTTGTGCTGGTCAAGGGCAGTCAAGTCTGAGGAGAACCAGGGGCTATATCTGTTCTTAGTTCTGAATTTTTTGAATGGGGCATGCTTATTTAAGATTGAGAGGAAAGCACTTTTAAAAGAACAACCAGGCATCCTCTACTGACGGAATGAGGTCAATATCCATCCAGGATACCCGGGCCAGGTCAATTAGAAAGGCCTGCTCGCTAAAGTGTTTGACAGTGATGAGGGGTGGTCGTTTGACCGCGGACCCATTACGGACGCATGCAATAAGGCAGTGATCGCTGAGATCCTGGTTGAAGACAGCGGAGGTGTATTTAGAGGGTAAATTTGTCAGGATGATATCTATGAGGGTGCCCATGTTTACAGATTTAGGGTTGTATCTGGTAGGTTCGTTGATCATTTGTGTGAGATCGAGGGCATCTAGTTTAGATTGTAGATGGGGGGAAATCAGTTCACATATGGTGTCCAGGGCACAGCTCGGGGCTGAGGGGGGTCTGTAGCAAGCGGCAACAGTGAGAGACTTATTTCTGGAAAGGTGGATTTTTAGAAGTAGAAGCTCAAACTGTTTGGGCACAGACCTGGATAGTACGATAGAGCTCTGCAGGCTATCGCTACAGTAGATTGCAACCCCACCCCCTTTGACAGTTCTATCGAGACGGAAAATGTTGTAGTTGGGGATGGACATTTCTGAATTTTTGGTGGCCTTCCTAAGCCAGGATTCAGACACTGCTAGGACATCAGTGTTGGCGGAGTGTGCTAACGCAGTGAATAACTCAAACATAGGGAGGAGGCTTCGGATGTTAACGTGCAAGAAACCAATGCTTTTACGATTACAGAAGTCAACAAGAGATAACGCCTGGGGAGTAGGAGTGATACTGGGGGCTACAGGGCCTGGGTTAACCTCTACATCACCAGAGGAACAGTAGAATAAGGATACGGCTAAAGGCTTTAAGTACTGGTCTTTTAGTGCGTTGGGTACAGAGAAAAAAGGGGGCAGGTTTCCAGGCGTTGTAGAATAGATTCAGGGCATTATGTACAGAAAAGGATATGGAATGATATGAGTACAGTGGAGGTAAACCTAAGCGTTGGGTAACGATGAAAGAGATAGCATCACTGGAGGCACCGATTGAGTCAGTCTCCGCGTTTATGGGGGGTGGGACAAAGGAGCTATCTATGGCAGGTTGAACTGGGCTGGGGGATCTACAGTGAAATAGTACAATAAGAAATAACCGAAACAGCAATAAGCAAGGCATATTGACATGGGAGAGAGGCATAAAGCAATCACAGGTGTTATTCGAGAGAGCTAAGACAACAGCTGGTAATGGCGACAAAGTTTGGGCTGAGGCTAAACATAAACAGGATGCGGTACCGTATAAAGGAACAGTCCTGCAGGCATCAGCTGTATAGCTGAGTTATCATAAGGTCTGGTGAACAGCAATAGGAGAGTTCGGAGGTAGTTCGGGGGCTGTTATAGCACTGGCGAGCAAGAGGCCACGGCTAGCGTGTGCTAGCGGGCCGGGGCTAGCAGATGGATCTTCGTGGTCGACGTCATAACGGGAAACCTGTTGTAATCGCATCAGACGATTTCGTCGGCAGACCAGTCGTGTTGGATCGGCGGGGCTCCGTGTCAACACTAGGAGGTCCCGTCCGGTTGACAGAGAGGTAGATAGCCGGGAGAAGGGCCTGGCTCGCGGCTAGCTCGAGGCTGATTAGCCAACAACAACGTCCATTTGATTGCAGCTATCTAGCTACGATGATCCGGTGTTAAAGGTCCAGTGAATCAGTGATTCCGGCAGAAAAAACGATATGTTCTGGGTCGATAACGCGCTGTGCAGACAGTGCAGACTGGCCGATAATAGTCCAGGCTAGAGCTTGTGTTTAAAAACACAAGGATTATCTTGGTTTTCAGTCAAGTGAATTATCACAACGTGAGATTTTATTAGATGGGCTTGTCAGCTCAGGAGAGTCTAGTGTGTGCGTGTTTGTTCACTCAGTCCTCCTCCTTCCTGGAAACTCCTGAGTCATAGCCCACTCTCCCTCCCACTGCATGATCTTTCCCATTACTGATTAATCCAAGGGTGTGTATGTGAGAGAAAGAGAGCGAGAGAGAGAAAAAGAGTGAGATGAGTGTAGAGGTACCGGATGACACTTGAAAAGGACCAGAAATCCTAGCCTCTGAGCAAAACCCTTTGCTCTGGACATCAGCTACAAGACATGACACTTCCTAACTGTGTTAGTCTTCATTTAATCCTTAAGAGGCTTAAACTGAGGGGGGTTTAAGAATGCCAAGAGGGGTCATAATAGTTTGTAGGCCAAACCGTTCAGACGCTACATACGTTTTCGTCTAGCTCTGCCACCGTTCACCGCAGATGCGGAAGGGCGACATCGGCGGATGCGGTGGATTGAGAGGCAGCCCATGCAAAACAACAGATAGTTTAAACTGACAGATTTTGATGGGGATTTTTTTATTATGCTAATTGGTTTTCCACAGGGGCCCATCAACTCTAAGGGGTTAATGAAGCGGGCAGGAGAGAGTTGTTCCATTGTCAGAGTCAAGAGCCCTTTCTCCAACAAGACATTGACTTTCACCACTCTTATCATACAGTGAAAGGTTAGGCAGGCCTATACTTACTATTCTGTCACATCATGCACAACCACAGCTAAAACTGAACCAAACAGAAAATGGATGACATCTCTCTCTGCTGGAACAAATGAGTGTCTTATATTCACCTGTGTTTGACACAGATCCTCACATGACCAATCTGGTCTGGACTCACTATAAAGACACAGTGTGAAGACAATTAGGCCAAGTCGACTTGCTGCTGCTCATAGCAAAACATAGACACGAACAGAAACCTTAGGGTGATTTATCTTATACTCTTCCTTTTCTGTACTTGGAGTGTTGTCACTACCCTTGCAAAGTGTGTGTGACCCCACTACTATCAGTGTGTCCAGCTGGCTTTTCTATTGGCGGAGGGGGTAGAAGGGTCCGTTAGCTCACAGGCAGCTGCGAAAGATGGAACTCACTCTCACACATATTCCAGAAGGATTGTGACATCATGCTAGGGGCATCCAGTTAGAGAGAGCAGAGAGAGGAGGCTTGTCAGAGGAGAAACACTTAAGACTCATAATAGTGACGCGTAAGTGCACTTTGTGTTTTGTTTTTTTAACATCCAGACCTGTACACTTTGAGCTAAACCAGCTGACACATGTAACTCTGTGGCATTAAAATACAGCCTTCAGAACAAAATGGTGTCGCTCTGACGCCAATGCATTGTTCACATGAAATCCCTAAACCAAAGAAAAATCTGGTAATAACAGTGGGGTTGACTAACTCACCACAGTGAGTTGGGTTATTACCTAGGCCTAAGTGAGCTGGGTATGTAGTGTACTTAAGAACTGCCATCTCCATGGTGAGTCTGTGTGAGAGCTTTCAGATTTGCTGAGTTCATATCTAATAGGTGATCTGTTGGGGCATTGTGAGATGCATTAGTTCAGTCCTGAGACCTACTGTGTGGTTAGAGGTGTGTGTGTGTGGCTGTGGAGTAGTGGTGAGAGTTTGTTCTGGTGTGTGACACACAGTGCTGTAGGATTTTGTCTATGTCGTTGTGGCTGCTGAGATGAGTGAATGTGAACCACACTCTGGCACACACACTATGGCTGTGTTTACACAGCCACTCTAGGAACTAAGGCTGGGAATTGCCAGGGACTTCAAGAGACAATATCATCACGATACTTAGGTGCCGGTACAATATGTATTGCGATACTCCCGTTTCAATATGTATTGCGATTAGATGCTGTGATTTCATTGCGATGATCCAAAAATATTGCTCACCGTATGTCTGCTGCAGAGGGACGAGAGCCATTAGAAAATGTGTTAATAATAATAAATTGCGTTAATCAAAACAATATATTGTAAAAAATATCCCCATATGTATCGATATTTTCCCCTATCACTACTAAGAACCCAAATTTGATTTTTTTTCTATATATCCACACTCAGTTGTACATGTGACCCATATAAGATTTGCGTATTCACACTGATGTAGCCTCTGAAGTAGCACACAGATACCATGCTCATTTCCTGTCACTGTTCCTTTACATTTTGGGGTGGTTGTCATGGTAACGGCAGGTCATGTGCAACAACAACAAAGAAGTTCTGAGCAAAATAAATCAGATCCGAGCGTGGAGACAGAGGAGCATTAGTGGGAAAAGGTACCCAATTTTCATCCTTGAGTAAAATTAAAGATACTACCTTAATAAAAAAATGACAAGAAAAAGTGAGTCACCCAGTAAAATACTACTTAAGTCTGAAAGTATTTGGTTTTAAATATACTTAAGTATTCCTTGTGAAATTATTTATACTTTTACTTTTGATACTTAAGTATATTTAAAACCAAATACTTTCAGACTTAAGTAGTATATTAAGCAAACCAGACGGCACGATTTTAGTTTTTGAAATGTACGGATAGCCAGGGGCACACTCCAACACTCAGACAATTTACAAACAAAGCATGTGTTTCGTGAGTCCGCCAGATCAGAGGCAGTAGAGATGTTCTCTTGATAAGTGCGTGAATTTGAATTTTCCTGCTAAGCATTTGAAATGTAACAAGTACTTTTGGGTGTCAGGGACAATGTATGGAGTAAAAAGTATATTATTTTCATTAGAAATGTAGTGGAGTAAAAGTAAAAGTTGTCAGTAAGAGGACAGATACCCATAGAAAGTACTTTAAAGTATTTTTACTTAAGTGGATCTTTCTATAAACAAGGGTACCAGTGAGCATTTCTTATAGTGGACAACTGTTTGGCGCTGTTACAAAGTCATTAGCCTTTTTTTTCTTCTCATGTGAATACATTAAGATAAAGGGGAACAAATTAGTTGAATCAAAACCTATGTTTAAACCCTTTCTCATGCTTTGAGTTCACATATTTGGCAAAAATCATGTGACAAAGCACTACCTTTCTTTCCTTACATTTATGATACTGTTCTCATATACTAAGCATTTAACAATTGAATTACACATTGACCTTGATCCTGTGAAATTCCTGGACATCGCTGTTGAACTCTTTTTGTATGGAGATCTCGGAAGTTTACTGTAACCTCCTAACATTTCGTATCTCCCTATGTTACGATGTGAAAACAGTTTTCATGGGCACACATATCCAAAATAATATGTGTGCTTGCAAAATCCAATGCTTTAAACAGAAAGAGGAACTTTAATATGATTAATAAAACAAACCAATAATGTCATTAACGGGGTTCTTCAATAATGGGGCTTGCAACGCCAGGATTGTGGGTTTGATTCCCACAGAGGACCAGTATGAAAAAAGTATGAAAATGTATGCACTCGCTACTGTAAGTCGCTCTGGATAAGAGTGTCTGCTAAATTACTAAAATGTAAATGTAAATGTGTAGCTGTTTAGTTGCTTGGGGACATTATCGTGCAACATCAGCTGATTCAGGAAATAATGTTGATTTCGAAGATTGACAGAACATTTTGCCGTCTACGTTATGGTAATTAGCCTACTTTGCGGACACCATTAAACAACATTCCTGATGTAAGATTACGGTCAGCGTACGTTTTGATAATTTGTTTCGTGAAAAAGGCATATTTATTTGTTTTTGAATACAAATTTACAAAAGCTTGTTTTTTGTTTTTTTGCATATAAAACTAAAAGAACTACTTGATATTTTGATGTTCAAATGTGGGTGGGGTTAAATGTGGAATGCCTGGTCAAGTGCACAGCCAACACTTCCTGTCCTTTCAAAGTAGGCGGTCACCCTTCTAACTCCATTCTATTATCTATTAATTAATAGCTGCCCATACCGTGCCACGGTAAGATTTCTCAGTTTCTGCATAAGATTTAGTGTATTGACTTACTAATAAACTGCTGTTACTGTAAATGGTTATCTGACTGATATAGTATATCCTAGCTACCTTGCTAACTATTGGTAATCTTTTTAAATTATGCTACAGTGAGGGAAAAATGTATTTGATCCCCTGCTGATTTTGTACATTTGCCCACTGACAAAGAAATGATCAGTCTATAATTTTAATGGTAGGTTTATTTGAACAGTGAGAGACAGAATAACAACAACAAAATCCTGAAAAACGCATGTAAAAAATGTTATAAATTGATTTGCATTTTAATGAGGAAAATAAGTATTTGACCCCTCTGCAAAACATGACTTAGTACTTGGTGGCAAAACCCTTGTTGGCAATCACAGAGGTCAGACGTTTCTTGTAGTTGGCCACCAGGTTTGCACACATCTCAGGAGGGATTTTGTCCCACTCCTCATTGCTCTGGATAAGAGCGTCTGCTAAATGACGTAAATGTATGCAGATCTTCTCCAAGTCATTAAGGTTTCGAGGCTGACGTTTAGAACTCGATCCTTCAGCTCCCTCCACAGATTTTCTATGGGATTAAGGTCTGGAGACTGGCTAGGCCACTCCAGGACCTTAAATGTGCTTCTTCTTGATCCACTCTGTTGCCTTGGCCGTGTATTTTGGGTCATTGTCATGCTGGAATACCCATCCACGACCCATTTTCAATGCCCTGGCTGATCCACAAAACTTTCACCCAGTTCTCCTCTGAATCATTCAGATGTTCATTGGCAAACTTCAGACGGCCCTGTATATGTGTTTTCTTGAGCAGGGGGACCTTGCGGGCGCTGCAGGATCTCAGTCCTTCACGGCGTAGTGTGTTACCAATTGTTTTCTTGGTGACTATGGTCCCAGCTGCCTTGAGATCATTGACAAGATCCTCCCGTGTAGTTCCGGGCTGATTCCTCACCGTTCTCATGATCATTGCAACTCCACGAGGTGAGATCTTGCATGGAGCCCCAGGCCGAGGGAGATTGACAGTTCTTTTGTGTTTCTTCCATTTGCGAATAATCGCACCAACTGTTGTCACCTTCTCACCAAGCTGCTTGGCGATGGTCTTGTAGCCCATTCCATCCTTGTGTAGGTCTACAATCTTGTCCCTGACATCCTTGGAGAGCTCTTTGGTCTTGACCATGGTGGAGAGTTTGGAATCTGATTGATTGATTGCTTCTGTGGACAGGTGTCTTTTATACAGGTAACAAACTGAGATTAGGAGCACTCCCTTTAAGAGTGTGCTCCTAATCTCAGCTCGTTACCTGTATAAAAAGACACCTGGGAGCCAGAAATCTTTCTGATTGAGAGGGGGTCAAATACTTATTTCCCTCATTAAAATGCAAATCAATTTATAACATTTTTGACATGCGTTTTTCTGGATTTTTTTGTTGTTATTCTGTCTCTCACTGTTCAAATAAACCTACCATTAAAATGATAGACTGATCATTTCTTTGTCAGTGGGCAAACGTACAAAATCAGCAGGGGATCAAATACTTTTTTCCCCTCACTGTATATAGCCAAAACAACAGTATCTATTGTTAGACTAGAGATATGCCCTAGCTATATTAAGTCAGTGGTTGCACATCTAACTAGCTGGCATGAAGCAAGGGTGTGAATAGTAGACATGTAAATATATCCTTTCACTTTTTACAGCAGGTATCCAGCTACCCAGACCTGTCTGACCAGCCTGATAGGGTGCCATGGGTGTGTCCTGCTTACACCTGAGCAAATCTGTGTGTATATAGCAATGGACTTATACATTTAACCAATGCCTCATGTGACGTGCTGTTGGTCCACCACACACCCGAAGGGTTGTGGTGTCCTGTCCAGAAACAACCCCAAGCCCTTACCCCTAGACACTTGTGGAGATCTGAGAGAATTGGACAGGTGTAAGCAACAATGCCAAAATTCCACCAAGCCTATCAGAGGGTAAGGTGGAGCTCTCAACATATCACCACACATCAATCCCTCTCAGATCTCTACAAGTGTCTACATTCTCGACAGTAGGCACTAGGGTTTGTTTATGGACAGGCCATGGGTATTATGGTAGCTCAGTCAGTCAGTCTGGCACTGCCAAAAATGTTTAACCCTTTAGAAGCCTTAGCGGCCATCAACAGCCCTTCTTTAAATTACTATAGCTGGCCTTGTTTTTCTAACAATAATATCTGTGTCAATATGGCAAAATTACTTGCTAACAACCTGTCGTCGAAAATCTTACCTTGGCACAGTGGCACGGTATGGACAGCTATTAATTAATAGATAACAGATTCATAGAAATGGAGTTAGAAGTGTGAACACCACTTTGAAAGGACAGGAAGTGTTGGCTCTGCACTTGACCAGGCATTCCAAATTTAACCCCATCCACATTTGAACATCAAAATATCAAGTAGCTTTTTAAAATGTATTCGAAAACGAATAAATAGGCCCTTTTCACGAAACAAATGATCAAAACGTACGCTGACCGTAATCTTACAAATGATAGTCCCACTAAGCCCAAACCAGATGGGATGGCGTATCAATGCAGAATGCGGTGGTAGCCATGCTGGTTAAGTGTGCCTTGAATTCTAAATAAATCACAGACAGTGTCCCCAGCAAAGCACCCTCACACCATAACACCTCCATGCTTTACGGTGGGAAATACACATGCGGAGATCATCCGTTCACCCACACCGCGTCCTACAAAGTCACGCCGGTTGGAACCAAAAATCTCAACATCAATACGGAAAATGTCAAGAACTTTGAAAGTTTCTTCAAGTGCAGTTGCAAAGACCATCAAGAGCTAGGATGAAACTGACTCTAATAAGGATGGCCACAGGAATGGAAGACACAGAGTTACCTCTGAGCAGAGGATAAGTTCATTAGAGTTACCAGCCTCAGAAATTGCAGCCCAAATAAATGCTTCACAGAGTTCAAGTCACAGACATCAACATCAACTGTTCAGAGGAGACTGTGTGAATCAGGCCTTCATGGTCAAATTGTTGCAAAGAAACCACTACTAAAGGACACCAATAAGAAGAAGAGACCTGCTTGGGCCAAGAAACACAAGCAATGGATATTAGACTGGTGGAAATGTGTATTTTGGTCTGGAGACCAAATTGGAAAGCATTCCAGGTGAAGCTGGTTGAGAGAATGCCAAGAGGGGGCAAAGCTGTCATCAAGGCAAAGGGTGGCTATTTGAAGAATCTCAAATACAAAATATATTTTGATTTGTTTAACACTTTTTTGGTTACTACATGATTCCATGTGTTATTTCATAGTCTTGATGTCTTCACTATTATTCTACACCGTAGAAAATTGTAAAAATAAAGAAAAATCCTTGAATGAGTAGGTGTCCAAACTTTTGACTGGTACTATCTATATATATATATATATATATATATATATATATATATATATATATATATATACACACATACACACAGTGAGGGAAAAAAGTATTTGATTCCCTGCTGATTTTGTACGTTTGCCCACTGACAAAGAAATGATCAGTCTATAATTTTAATGGTAGGTTTATTTGAACAGTGAGAGACAGAATAACAACAACAAAATCCAGAAAAACGCATGTAAAAAAATGTTATAAATTGATTTGCATTTTAATGAGGGAAATAAGTATTTGACCCCCTCTCAATCAGAAAGATTTTTGGCTCCCAGGTGTCTTTTATACAGGTAACGAGCTGAGATTAGGAGCACACTCTTAAAGGGAGTGCTCCTAATCTCAGCTTGTTACCTGTATAAAAAGACACCTGTCCACAGAAGCAATCAATCAGATTCCAAACTCTCCACCATGGCCAAGACCAAAGAGCTCTCCAAGGATGTCAGGAACAAGATTGTAGACCTACACAAGGCTGGAATGGGCTACAAGACCATCGCCAAGCAGCTTGGTGAGAAGGTGACAACAGTTGGTGCGATTATTTGCAAATGGAAGAAACAAAAAAGAACTGTCAATCTCCCTCGGCCTGGGGCTCCATGCAAGATCTCACCTCGTGGAGTTGCAATGATCATGAGAACGGTGAGGAATCAGCCCAGAACTACACGGGAGGATCTTGTCAATGATCTCAAAGCAGCTGGGACAATAGTCACCAAGAAAACAATTGGTAACACACTACGCCGATAAGGACTGAAATCCTGCAGCGCCCGCAAGGTCCCCCTGCACAAGAAAGCACATATACAGGCCCGTCTGAAGTTTGCCAATTAACATCTGAATGATTCAGAGGAGAACTGGGTGAAAGTGTTGTGGTCAGATGAGACTAAAATCGAGCTCTTTGGCATCAACTCAACTCGCCGTGTTTAGAGGAGGAGGAATGCTGCCTATGACCCCAAGAACACCATCCCCACCGTCAAACATGGAGGTGGAAACATTATGCTTTGGGGGTGTTTTTTCTGCTAAGGGGACAGGACAACTTCACCGCATCAAAGGGACGATGGACGGGGCCATGTACCGTCAAATCTTGGGTGAGAACCTCCTTCCCTCAGCCAGGGCATTGAAAATGGGTCGTGGATGGGTATTCCAGCATGATAATGACCCAAAACACACAGCCAAGGCAATAAAGGAGTGGCTCAAAAAGAAGCACATTAAGGTCCTGGAGTGGCCTAGCCAGTCACCAGACCTTAATCCCATAGAAAATCTGTGGAGGGAGCTGAAGGTTCGAGTTGCCAAACGTCAGCCTCGAAACCTTAATGACTTGGAGAAGATCTGCAAAGAGGAGTGGGACAAAATCCCTCCTGAGATGTGTGCAAACCTGGTGGCCAACTACAAGAAACATCTGACCTCTGATTGCCAACAAGGGCTTTGCCACCAAGTACTAAGTCATGTTTTGCAGAGGGGTCAAATACTTATTTCCCTCATTAAAATGCAAATCAATTTATAAAAATTTTGACATGCGTTTTTCTGGATATTGTTGTTGTTATTCTGTCTCTCACTGTTCAAATAAACCTACCATTAAAATTATAGACTGATCATGTCTTTGTCAGTGGGCAAACGTACAAAATCAGCAGGGGATCAAATACTTTTTTCCCCTCACTGTATATATATATATATATATACATACAGTTGAAGTCGGAAGTTTACATACACTTTAGGTTGGAGTCATTAAAACTCGTTTTTCAACCACTCCACAAATTTCTTGTTAACAAACTATAGTTTTGTGCATGACAAGTAATTTTTCCAACAATTGTTTACAGACAGATTATTTCATTTATAATTCACTGTATCACAATTCTAGTGGGTCAGAAGTTTACATACACTACGTTGACTGTGCCTTTAAACAGCTTGGAAAATTCCAGAAAATGATGTCATGGCTTTAGAAGCTTATGATAGGCTAATTGACATCATTTGAGGCAATTTGAAGTGTACCTGTGGATGTACTTCAAGGCCTACCTTCAAATTCAATGCCTCTTTGCTTGACATCATGGGAAAATCTAATGAAATCAGCCAAAACCTCAGAAAAAAAATTCTACACCTCCACAAGTCTGGTTCGTCCTTGGGAACAATTTCCAAACGCCTAACGGTACCACGTTCATCTGTACAAACAATAGCACGCAAGTATAAACACCATGGGACCACGCAGCTGTCATACCGCTCAGGAAGGAGACGCGTTCTGTCTCCTAGAGATGAACGTACTTTGGTGCGAAAAGTGCAAATCAATCCCAGAACAACAGCAAAGGACCTTCTGAAGATGCTGGAGGAAACAGGTACAAAAGTATCTATATCCACAGTAAAACGATTCCTATATTGACATAACCTGAAAGACCGCTCAGCAAGGAAGAAGCCACTGCTCCAAAACCGGCATAAAAAAGCCAGACTACGGTTTGCAACTACACATGGGGACAAAGATCGTACCTTTTGGAGAAATGTCCTCTGGTCTGATGAAACAAAAATATAACTAACTGTTTGGCCATAATGACCATTGTTATGTTTGGAGGAAGAAGGGGGTAGCTTGCAAGCCGAAGAACACCATCCCAACCGTGAAGCACAGGGGTGGCAAGATCATGCTGTGGGGGTGTTTTGCTGCAGGAGGGCCTAGTGCACTTCACAAAATAGATGGCATCATGAGGAAGGAAAATTATGTGGATATACTGAAGCAACATCTCAAGTCATCAGTCAGGAAGTTAAAGCTTGGTTACAAATGGGTCTTCCAAATGGACAATGACCCCAAGCATACTTCCAAAGTTGTGGCAAAATGGCTTAAGTACAACAAAGTCAAGGTATTGGAGTGGCCAAAAGCCCTGACCTCAATCCTATAGAAAATGTGTGGGCAGAACTGAAAAAGCATGTGCGAGCAAGGAGGCCTACAAACCTGACTCAGTTACACCAGCTCTGTCAGGAGGAATGGGCCAAAATTCACCCAACTTATTGTGGGAAGCTTGTGGAAGGCTACCCGAAACGTTTGACCCAAGTTAAACAATTTAAAGGCAATGCTACCTAATACTAATTGAGTGTATGTAAACTTCTGACCCACTGGGAATCTGATGAAATAAATAAAAGCTGAAATAAATCACTCTACTATTATTCTGACGTTTCACATTCTTAAAATAAAGTGGTGATCCTAACTGAACTATGACAGGGGATGTTTACTAGGATTAAATGTCAGGAATTTTTAAAACGGAGTTTAAATGTATTTGGCTAAGGTGTATGTAAACTTCCGACTTCAACTGTGTGTGTAATTATATATATATATATATATATATATATAACTCAGCAAAAAAAAGAAACGCCCTCTCATTGTCAACTGTGTTTATTTTCAGCAAACTTAACATGTGTAAATATTTCTATAAACATAAGATTCAACAACTGAGACATAAAATGAACAAGTTCCAGAGACATGTGACTAACAGAAATTGAATAATGTGTCCCTGAACAAAGGTGGGGTCAAAATCAAAAGTAACAGTCAGTATCTGGTGTGGCTACCAGCTGCATTAAGTACTGCAGTGAATCTCATCCTCATGGACTGCACCAGATTTGCCAGTTCTTCCTGTGAGATGTTACCCCACTCTTCCACCAAGGCACCTGCAAGTTCCCAGACATTTCTTGGGGGAATGGCCCTAGCCCTCACCCTCCGATCCAACAGGTCCCAGACGTGTTCAAAGGGATTGAGATCCGGGCTCTTCGCTGGCCATGGCAGAACACTGACATTCCTGTCTTGCAGGAAATCACGCACAGAACGAGCAGTATGGCTGGTGGCATTGTCATGCTGAAGGGTCATGTCAGGATGAGCCTGCAGGAAGGGTACCACATGAGGGAGGAGGATGTCTTCCCTGTAACGCACAGCGTTGAGATTGCCTGCAATGACAACAAGCCCAGTCCGATGATGCTGTGACACACCGCCCCAGACCATGACGACCCTCCACCTCCAAATCGATCCCGCTCCAGAGTACAGGCCTCGGTGTAACGCTCATTCCGTTGATGATAAACGCGAATCCGACCATCACCCCTGGTGAGACAAAACTGCGACTCGTCAGTGAAGAGCACTTCTTCCCAGTCATGTCTGGTCCAGCGACGGTGGGTTTGTGCCCATAGGCGACGTTGTTGCCGGTAATGTCTGGTGAGGACCTGCCTAACAACAGGCCTACAAGCCCTCCGTCTAGCCTCTCTCAGCCTATTGCAGACAGTCTGAGCTCTGATGGAGGGATTGTGCGTTCCTGGTGTAACTATGGCAGTTGTTGCCATCCTGTACCTGTCCCGCAGGTGTGATGTTCGGCTGTACCGATCCTGTGCAGGTGTTGTTACACATGGTCTGCCACTGCGAGGACGATTAGCTGTCCGTCCTATCTCCCTGTAGCGCTGACTTAGGCGTCTCACAGTACGGACATTGCAATTTATTGCCCTGCCACATCTGCAGTCCTCATGCCTCCTTGCAGCATGTCTAAGGCATGTTCACGCAGATGAGCAGGGACCCTGGGCATCTTTCTTTTGGTGTTTTTCAGAATCAGTAGAAAGGCCTCTTTAGTGTCCTAAGTTTTCATAACTGTGACCTTAATTGCCTACCGTCTGTAAGCTGTTAGTGTCTTAACGACCGTTCCACAGGTGCATGTTCATTAATTGTTTATGGTTCATTGAACAAGCATGGAAAACAGTGTTTAAACCCTTTACAATGAAGATCTGTGAAGTTATTTGGATTTTAAAAAATTATCTTTGAAAGACAGCGTCCTGAAAAAAGGATGTTTCTTTTTTTGCTGAGATATATATATATATATACACACACACACAGTGGGGAGAACAAAAGTATTTGATACACTGCCGATTTTGCAGGTTTTCCTACTTACAAAGCATGTAGAGGTCTGTAATTTTTATCATAGGTACACTTCAACTGTGAGAGACGGAATCTAAAACAAAAATCCAGAAAATCACATTGTATGATTTTTAAGTAATTAATTTGCATTTAATTGCATGACATACGTATTTGATACATCAGAAAAGCAGAACTTAATATTTGGTACAGAAACCTGTTTGCAATTACAGAGATCATACGTTTCCTGTAGGTCTTGACCAGGTTTGCACACACTGCAGCAGGGATTTTGGCCCACTCCTCCATACAGACCTTCTCCAGATCCTTCAGGTTTCGGGGCTGTCGCTGGGCAATACGGACTTTCTGCTCCCTCCAAAGATTTTCTATTGGGTTCAGGTCTGGAGACTGGCTAGGCCACTCCAGGACCTTGAGATGCTTCTTACGGAGCCACTCAGTTGCGCTGGCTGTGTGTTTCGGGTCGTTGTCATGCTGGAAGACCCAGCCACGACCCATCTTCAATGCTCTTACTGAGGGAAGGAGGTTGTTGGCCAAGATCTCGCGATACATGGCCCCATCCATCCTCCCCTCAATACGGTGCAGTCGTCCTGTCCCCTTTGCAGAAAAGCATCCCCAAAAAATGATGTTTCCACCTCCATGCTTCACGGTTGGGATGGTGTTCTTGGGGTTGTACTCATCCTTCTTCTTCCTCCAAACACGGCAAGTGGAGTTTAGACCAAAAAGCTCTATTTTTGTCTCATCAGACCACATGACCTTCTCCCATTCCTCCTCTGGATGATCCAGATGGTCATTGGCAAACTTCAGACGGGCCTGGACATGCGCTGGCTTGAGCAGGGGGACCTTGCGTGCGCTGCAGGATTTTAATCCATGACCGCGTAGTGTGTTACTAATGGTTTTCTTTGAGACTGTGGTCCCAGCTCTCTTCAGGTCATTGACCAGGTCCTGCCGTGTAGTTCTGGGCTGATCCCTCACCTTCCTCATGATCATTGATGCCCCACGAGGTGAGATCTTGCATGGAGCCCCAGACCAAGGGTGATTGACCGTCATCTTGAACTTCTTCCATTTTCTAATAATTGCGCCAACAGTTGTTGCCGTCTCACCAAGCTGCTTGCCTATTGTCCTGTAGCCCATCCCAGCCTTGTGCAGGTCTACAATTTTATCCCTGATGTCCTTACACAGCTCTCTGGTCTTGGCCATTGTGGAGAGGTTGGAGTCTGTTTGATTGAGTGTGTGGACAGGTGTCTTTTATACAGGTAACAAGTTCAAACAGGTGCAGTTAATACAGGTAATGAGTGGAGAACAGGAGGGCTTCTTAAAGAAAAACTAACAGGTCTGTGAGAGCCGGAATTCTTACTGGTTGGTAGGTGATCAAATACTTATGTCATTCAATAAAATGCAAATTAATCACTTAATGTGATTTTCTGGATTTTTGTTTTAGATTCCGTCTCTCACAGTTGAAGTGTACCTATGATAAAAATAACAGACCTCTACATGCTTTGTAAGTAGGAAAACCTGCAAAATCGGCAGTGTATCAAATACTTGTTCTCTCCACTGTGTGTGTGTATATATATATATATCCCATATATATCTCAAAATGACGGCACCGAAGAGGCAACGACATTTCACTGTGGTAGAGGCTATATCCGGGTTGGTTGGTGATAGGGATTGGACACGTCCTTGTACGTTGAAAGCGATTATGTCGAGGTGAGTGAAAACAGCAGACTATAGGTGTGGTGTCGTTGATGTTTGATGCTTTGAAATTTGGGGAATAGCGCTCAGATTAGCAAATCCTGTCATGATCACTTGGTTGGTACAGGCGAGCACATCAGCAGTGGAAATAGTTGCAGTGTTTAGCTGTATACAGTCAGCTAACTAGTTGGTTTTTTTGTCTTGTTTCTACCAATGTAATTCAAATGGAAACGGCCCAAGCTGCTTGCTATACCTAGCTAGCTACCTAGCTAGTCTGTCAGGCAAGAAAAGTTGTGTGGAGGTACATTTGTGCTGCTCTTGAAAGCGTCAACCTCAGCTGTCACTTTCACTAGCTAGCCATACAGACAACCAGCTAACTAACAACTGAAATGGAGATGAGTAATTTGTGTTTATCTGCTGGGCTTAGGTCAATGGTTTTTCATGTTTTCTAGGTACAAATCAGATATTCATAGGCTATACATTGCCTAGTTTTCCTATTATTTGACAGTTTAGCTGTCGTGTTAGGGTAAATGCTCGCGCAAGTTGCTTGTTTTGTCCCATTTCTACCGATGCAATTAATTTGGAAACTGTCCCTCCTTCGTAAATTAATTTTGATGTCACTTGATTGTCTCACTCCCTCCCTACAAAGACAACCAGCTAACTACGCCCATCGAAATAGATGAAGAATTATTCTAAACCTGTTTGGCAAAATGTTGGTGTAATCTTTGTAATCTTTTACTTTCAACATCCTAAATAAACAATAGTTGATGTGTTCAACCTGTAAGCCGTTGTTGCATATATTTTTACTTCTTACATCTTTAAAAAGTAATCTGACTATGGGTCTTGAAGTGTATAGTCTGACCCACCTAAGAACATATTCATGAACTTTTTTTGTGTACTCTATCCTGTCTGACATACATATGCACAACATGACCTGAGAAACCATCTGGCCACTAAGGGCTTCATAAATTAATTTTGATTGATTGAAAGTGCTGTATAGCATCATGATGGTACTGTTTACTGTGTGTGTGTGTGTGTGTGTGTGTGTGTATTTGTGTGGGGGGGGGTCTTAAAAATTCAAATAGCAAAATGATCCTTGGTATGACCACCTTAAAACAATTCCATATAGCTTAGTATTATTTTGGGTTGACAATTAGGCTATTACCATTATATTTTACTGTTAAAATAGGGCTCCAGAATTTGTATTCAATAAGATGAATTTGCCTACGTCTTTATGTGCACTAATATCATAGGCTAATTTATTCACGTTCTCTATTCCTTCTCCTTCATCCCCTCTTCCCTATTGTCATCTTCCTGACATTCAACCCCTGGCTTCCTCTCCTGTCTCTGGGATTGGAACAGTCTTCATCAAGGTCCACACAGTGACATGAAGTGTGTGTGTGTGTGTGTGTCTGAGTAGTACACACAAAGCTCTGTTACGCATCATTGTTTGGCGTCATTCTTGCTCAGGCCTACTAGAGGCCTTTCAGAAAGCATCCCAAATACATTCACTCTCTCAAACACACACAGTGACACACTCCACAAGGGCATAGATCCAGCTCAGTCCTCATTTCACGTAATCAAGGAGGCTAGTATGCCTGGAACCTTTAATTTATGCCAACTTACTACACCCACAATTCAGACAGAATTTTTTACGGGACTGTCTGGTTAGTTTGCAATGATGTTAATTATGCAAATCATGAAGACAGACACAGAGGCTCTTTACAAAAACATCCCACAACCCTAGGTAGCTGAATTGGCCCAACCTCTTAAAAAACACACAAGCGGATTTGCTCGGGTTTTTCCGAGTATCACACACACGGGGAATGACACAGCTGTTCACCTTTATCATTTAGCAGCGGTCATGGGCTATGATCTGAGCTTGGCTTACAAAACCCCATAAAATAACTAACCTTAATTCACTGGGCCGATAACATCCACAGGCAAACAATTCAACTATCCTTGCCACCATCTGATAAAGCAGTGGCTTGGACTACAATGCCACAGTAACAGGCAAACTGGGAGAGGAGAGTTGGTGGGAGAGGAAAGTTTGGTTGAGGCAGTCAGAGCAGCAGGGAACAACCTCAAAGCAATAGGCTGGCTATATAAAGACTGTTATACTGCATACTGTATGACTCAGACCTTTAGGAGCTTAATATATCACACAATCGACCAAAGCAAAGTCCGAAGCCTAAAAACGAACAACAAACATCCCCACTGGAGATTTCATATGCACACTATCCTGCATAGTCAAGACATTTCTCAAGTCTGACTGGCATTTCCATTATCATAATGAAATTACTGCGTAGCAAAGTGTTCTTGTCCAAACAGCAGATATTTCTCTACTCTAAAATGGCTGGTGCGGAAGGGATTTAGGCCAAATGTCCTAGTATCTTCTTAAGCTCACACTTATTGAAGACACAAACTTGTCTGTTCACTGCCTTGCGCAACCTGCCCATTGTCCAATTCCTTTTTGACCTGCATCTCAAAATGGCTACTTCTTGATCCTTTGGAATGACATTGTCAAAAGGAAATTGTAGGGTTACACGTTAAAGTCAAAATGTATGCCTCTTCACCACAATATCGCACACATAGTGTAGGTAAAGGACACGTAGAGCTGGGACGATAAACCCAAAATTATCGACACTGACCAAACCGATCACTTAACGCATGCATTTTGCAGATATCGTTCATTACGATAAGTAGACTATACTAGAGAAATGTGAAGCTTGAAATGAAATACGTTTCCTAATATGGGTGATTGTTAATTGGACAATTGATGGCTACAACCATCAAACCAGTAGTAGTCGTTTAAAGGATAATACAAATAAAAAAACAGTGGTGCACATTAATATTATAAACTTAGCGTTCCATTTATTGTTATTACATCAATTCAGGCAATTTATCACGATATGGATTTTTGTCCACATCACCCAGCTTTAACAGGTAGGTACTACTTACATGTGCAGTTCATCCATTGACAGTCACCGACACAAGTGTCACAAGTGAGTTCAGCACATCCATCATCTGAAAGGGGAAACATCAATCAACATACAAGTAATTATTAGTGTATAACAAAGGTTAGTTGTAATAGAGCAGAATTGTCACCAATGAGGGAATTAGCCCAACTGATGGATATATACCTAATTGGACTTGCCAGGAAGGTATTTACTTAGACACAACATGGCAACCTCTAACGTTGGTGCATGACATTTAAAACACCTGTGCGTGTAACTAATGGAAAGATGAGAGGGACTGAGAGAACCGCTGTCCCAATGAAGGACTTTAATATTTATTGTCCCTCTGTCCGTGTGACTTATGTAGCTTGACATGTGATTTTTCTGGGCAAATATAGCTATAGCTTAATAACGCAATATAAATTCAAATGTGACGTAAGGCTGACAGGCAAGCAAGGGACAGTTGGCTAATAAGAGAATAGCTGGCCGTTTCACTAACCACCTATCTTCTAAAGTTATAATGTTGTCCAAGGGTACAATAACCAAAGCCCATATTAAACAATGACATATATGAGCCTGTTATTTCAGGGTTGCTGACTACAGTTATTTTGTCCTAAAAGCTAGCAGCTATGACGATAGCCAACGTGGGCTTCTTGATATGTCGCTCGCAGTCTGAAAAAAAGGCTAGAGAGGGCTAGCTCAGCTGGCTACAGTAAGCTCCACACGTCTATCATTATAAGAACGAACAAACTTGACAACACGTATGACTCGCACACATCGTTTTCAGAAACGGTTTGCTGTCACATTCGGGGCAACTAGATCGACATGTGGCATAAATATGCACTCAAAACGTCTCGCGCAGTTATGTCTACGAGCTAGCGCTTAGCTCGCTGGCTTTACAATGCAGAGAGCGCGAGAACAAGCTGTGCTTTGCTAGGTCGCAAACTTACCTACGTTCGCAACTGTTGTTGCAGCCACCAAGGCGAGGACTAATGTAACGTAGACAAGTTTTAAGTACATGTTGTTTAATTTCTATTTTTCCTCAACTTGTTCGTTGTTCCACCCAAATTATGCAGAGTCCCGAGAGATATCTGACTTCTGATGGATACAGGTATTCTGACGCTGTTGCTAGCTAACTGCCTACTCCTTCTTCTTCTTCTTCTTCTTCAGTGGAGTTTATCGGCAGTTGGCATCCAAGGTTATGGTGCATTACCGCCACCTACTGTACTGGATTGTGGGCCAGAGAGAGGGAGAAACTAAATCCTCCCTGCCAGCCCCGTTGCTCTTAAAAAAGATAACAAAATATTTGAGACAATATCTAATGACGTTCTGCTCAATATACTCTTTAAACTAATTTCCTGTATCCCCTTCTCCCTCATACTAGATCTAATCCTCTCTCTTTCCCTCTGATACTGCCCACACTGTAGCAATACATGCTCCACGGTCTCTGTTTCCTGACAATAATCACACTTTCCAGTTTGATGCTTTCCTATCACATTTAATGTCTTATTCAACTGGCTGTGTCCCACCCTTAATCTTGTAAAAAAAATACCCTCCTCTCTTCTGTCCCTTCTTGCCGTCCTTCCTCTGTACTTGAAATAAATGCCTTCCCTTATTATTAGTGTGTGGTAGGTAGCTTAGTGGTTAAGAGCGTTATGCCAGTAACCGAAAGGTCGCTGCTTCTAATCCCTGAGCCGACTAGGTGAAAAATCTGTCGATGTGCCCTTGAGCAAGGCACTTAACCCTAATTGCTCCTGTAAGTCACTCTGGATAAGAGCGTCTGCTAAATGACCAATTTATTTATCTCTATTCCACTGCTCCTGCCATCTCTGCACCATCACTGTATATATCAGTCTTTTTGCCTCTGCCTTGCTCATTGAAACTTCAACATCAACATCCCCACTACTAAGTGCTTGTTCAGCCTGTTCATCTACTGCCTCGTTGCCCTCCACCCCAACATGGGCTGGGACCCAAATAAATCTTATCTGTATGCCATCTGTTTAATCCTGCCATGGGTTTGTAGCACCTCATAAAGCAGGTCTTGTCTGCTACGTGAGCTAAAGGACTGGAGACTCATTAACACTGCATATGAATCAGAGCAAATAACTACTCTGTCTTGTTTGACTTCCTCCACCCACTACAAGGCCAACAGTATGGCCATCAGCTCCGCCGTATATACAGCCAGATGATCTGTAATACGTTTCCTGATTTCCACCCCACATTCCTGCAATACAAATGCTGACCCAGTACGTCCTGTCCTTGGCTCTTTTGAATCAATCAATTTCAATCAATTTTATTTTATATAGCCCTTCTTACATCAGCTAATATCTCGAAGTGCTGTACAGAAACCCAGCCTAAAACCCCAAACAGCTAGTAATGCAGGTGTAGAAGCACGGTGGCTAGGAAAAACTCCCTAGAAAGGCAAAACCTAGGAAGAAACCTAGAGAGGAACCAGGCTATGAGGGGTGGCCAGTCCTCTTCTGGCTGTGCCGGGTGGAGATTATAACAGAACCATGCCAAGATGTTCAAAAATGTTCATAAGTGACAAGCATGGTCAAATAATAATCAGGAATAAATCTCAGTTGGCTTTTCATAGCCGATCATTAAGAGTTTAAAACAGCAGGTCTGGGACAGGTAGGGGTTCCATAACCGCAGGCAGAACAGTTTAAACTGGAATAGCAGCAAGGCCAGGCGGACTGGGGACAGCAAGGAGTCACCACGGCCGGTAGTCCCGACGTATGGTCCTAGGGCTCAGGTCTCTCAGTTGGCTTTTCATAGCCGATCATTAAGAGTTGAAAACAGCAGGTCTGGGACAGGTAGGGGTTTCGTAGCCGCAGGCAGAACAGTTGAAACTGGAATAGCAGCAAGGCCAGGCGGACTGGGGACAGCAAGGTGTCATCATGCCCGGTAGTCCTGACGTATGGTCCTAGGGCTCAGGTTCTCAGAGAGAAAGAGAGAACGAGAGAATTAGAGAGAGCATACTTAAATTCACACAGGACACTGGATAAGACAGGAGAAGTACTCCAGGTATAACCAACTAACCCCAGCCCCCCGACACATAAACTACTGCAGCATAAATACTGGAGGCTGAGACAGGAGCGGTCCGGAGACACTGTGGCCCCATCCGAAGAAACCCCCGGACAGGGCCAAACAGGAAGGATATAACCCCACCCACTCCGCCAAAGCACAGCCCCCGCACCACTAGAGGGATATCCCCAACCACCAACTTACAATCCTGAGACAAGGCCGAGTATAGCCCACAGAGGTCTCCACCACAGCACAAACCAAGAGGGGGGCGCCATCTGTGTACATGGCCACAAATTCCTGATACACAGTATCCAGACGTCTCTTAAACAAATCAGATGGATCAACACCCTCCCTATCTTTCTGTAGTCTCTCCAACACTTGTGTTGTGCACGTGTGGTGCATTCTGGGCGATTATGGGACAAGGAGCTCACTACTTCAAGGAGTGGATGGAAGTTAATTAGGTGCCAATTCCAAAAAATAAAATATATATGTGAAAAAGAGGTACAACTTTTTACTACTCTAATTACGTTGGTAAGCAGTTTATAACAGCAATAAGGCACCTCAGGGGTTTGTGGTATGTGGCCAATATACCACGGCTAATGAATGTATCCAGATATTCTTGCAACATGTTCAAATTCCTTTATTATGTCACGTCATAGCTCGCAATAATTATTATTTTGTTGAACATTTTGCTTCTAACGTCGTTACAAGTTATATTGACACTCCTTCTTAATTAGCTTGATAATGTTATGGAAAAAGGGTTTATTGGATAAATGTGTCACTCCTCTCTTGCTGCGCCAAAAAACATTTGGGCTAGTTTTCAGGCCTCTTGGGCAGGTTTTGAGTGGTTATTGTCTAGACATTTTGGCTGGACCTGGCAACCCTGACTTGCAGGGAGGCATAAAGAGAAGTGTCATGAAGTGAGAAGTTGTCCAGTACTGACTATATCTATTTTACAGTATAGCCTAGGCCGACTGTACTTCAAAACACTGACCACTTGTTTATTACTACTTCACTGCAGAGTGGCACAGCTATAACATGTTTCAGGCATCATTATGTTGTCTTTTTCTAAAAGAAACTCACACCTTTCATAAATCACAATTGACATGCCAACAACTCAAAGCCCCAGGTATACTGTAAAAAAGAATACTTCTGACTGTTCTGTACAGAGCAGGAATTTAGGTCAGAAAGCCTACTGTTTTTGTGTCCTCCTTGAGGTCAAGATAGTTACCATTTCCTGTACAGTCCACCACCACAAAATAGCATATCTAGAAGTGCCACAGGTCTTTGGTTTGGAAGAGTCTTTGCTTTGGTTTACTCAAAGAGAAGAGGAATTGAATCAACAGACAGTCAGTTTAAAAACCTATATCAGTTTATGGGAGGAATGGTTGTTTCTCGGCCCTTATGCAGGGTTAGCTACATCTCTATCTAGTTTTAATTTATTGTGAGAAAAAAGCTAATTTAGCTACATATTTACAAACATGGTAAAATACAGTAACCTAAAAAATAAAACAACAAAGTGCCTAGCCAAAACTGCCAGGTGTTTGGTTGGCATAAACCAGTGAAAGACAGGATAGGCTTTTGAACAACCCCTGACCCAGATTTGTGTGTGGTGTAAATAGATTTGCACCCGCTTAATCGTCCTGTGGCGTGTTGAATTAAAACTCTGCTGTCCAAAGGACATCAGTAAATTACTAGTTCAGCAAACAAATATATACTGAATGACATGTACAGTACCAGTCAAAAGTTTGGACACACCTACTCATTCAAGGGTTTTTCTTTATTTTTTACTATTTTCTACATTGTATAATAATAATAGTGAAGACAACAAAACTATGAAATAACAGATATGGAATCATGTAGTAACCAAAAAAGTGTTAAACAAATCAAAATATATTTTATATTTGAGATTCTTCAAATAGCCACCCTTTGCCTTGATGACAGCTTTGCACACTCTTGGCATTCTTTGTATATTAGATTGAAGTATTGTAAAATATGTTTCAGTGTATAGCTCAGTGTTTCCCAAACTCGGTCATCGGGACCCCAAGGGGTGCACGTTTTGGTTTTTGCCTTAGGTCTACACAGGTGATTCAAATAACTAATCATGAAGCTTTAATTATTTGAATCAGCTGTGTAGTGCTAGGGCAAACACCCTTGGGGTCCAAGGACCGAGTTTGGGAAACACTGGAATAGCTTTACTGAACTGAGCTGAACTGAATATACCAAAAATAAAATAGAGTTGGACCAGTTATGTAGAAAACTGTGGTTTAATACAAATGTGCAGTTACGGTGACATCAGGGTTCAAACACTCTGCAGTCTGCCACTTTACAGTCCTGTTTGGGTCTCTCATTTTAGGTGTGGACTTCCTCAAGTCTCCTCAGAACCCCTGTTCCTTCAAGCCCTTGACTAATCAGAGGGCTAATTTAAATACCATTCATGCCAGTCTCTCTTGGCTAAGAGTTGAGGAACTGCATCACTTCTTCTTTTTATAAGAAACATTCATGTGTTGAAAATTCAAAATTGTTTGCATTGTCAACTTACACACAGCTCTGACACACACACTTACCCCACCAGACATGCCACCATGGGTCTTTTCACAGTACCCAAATCCAGAACAAATTCAAGAAAGCGTACAGTATTATATAGAGCCATTATTGCATGGAACTCCCTTCCATCTCATTTTGCTCAAACGAACAGCAAACCTGGTTTAAAAATACAGATAAAGCAACACCTCATGGCACAACGTCTCTCCCGTATTTGACCTAGATAGTTTGTGTGTATGTATTGATATGTAGGCTACGTGTGCCTTTTTTAAATTGATGTAGTTCTGTCCTTCAGCTGTTCTTGTCTATTAACATTCTGTATTATGTCATGTTTCATGTTTTGTGTGGACCGCAGGAAGAGTAGCTGCTGCTTTTGCAACAGCTAATGGGAATCTTAAAAAAATAAAATACCAAATTACACAGGTGCACCTTGTGTTGGTGACAATAAAAGGCCACTCTAAAATGTGCAGTTTTGTCACACAACACAATGCCACAGATATCTCAAGTTTTGAGGGAGCGTGCAATTGGCATGCTGACTTTTCATTTCTCTACCATAAGCTGCCTCCAACGTCGTTTTAGAAAATTTGGCAATATGTCCAAACGGCTTCAGAACCGCAGACCATGTGTAACCACGCCAGCCCAGGACCGCCACATCCGGCTTCTTCACCTGTGGGATGGTCTGAGACGAGCCACCCGGAGAGCGGATTAAAATGTGGGTTTGCACAACCGAAGAATTTCTGCACAAACTGTCAGAAACCGTCTCAGGGAAGCTTATATGCGTGCTCGTCGTCCTCACCAGGGTCTTGACCTGACTGCAGTTCGGCATCATAACCGACTTCAGTGGGCAAATGCTCACCTTCGATGTCCACTGGCATGCTGGAGAAGTGTACTCTTCATGGATGAATCCCGGTTTCAACTGTACCGGGCAGATGGCAGAAATCATGTATGGTGTTGTGTGGGTGAGCGGTTTGCTGATGTCAACGTTGTGAACAGAGTGCCCCACGGTGGCGGTGGGGTTATGTAATGGGCAGGCATAAGCTACGGACAACGAACACGATTGCATTTTATCGATGGCAATTTGAATGCACAGAGATACCGTGACTGGATCCTGAGGCCCATTTTCGTGCCATTCATCCGCTGCCATCACCTCATGTTTCAGTATGATAATGCATGGCCCCATGTCGCAAGGATCTGTACACAATTCATGGAAGCTGAAAATGTCCCAGATCTTCCATGGCCTGCATACTGACCAGACATGTCACCCATTGAGCATGTTTGGGATGCTCTGAATCGACGTGTAAGACAGCATGTTCCAGTTCCCGCCAATATCCAGCAACTTCGCACAGCCATTGAAGAGGAGTGGAACAACATTCCACAGGCTACAGTCAACAACCTGATAAACTCAACTCTATGCGAAGGAGATGTGTCGTGCTGCATGAGGCAAATGGTGGTCACACCACATACTGACTGGTTTTCTGATCCACGCCCCTACCTTTTTTTGAGGTATCTGTGACCAACAGATGTATATCTGTATTCCCAGTCATGTGAAATCCATAGATTAGGGCCTAATGAATTTATTTCAATTGGCTGATTTCCTTATATGAACTGTAACTCAATCAAATATTTTTAATTGTTGCGTTTATATTTTTGTTCAGTGTATGTTAATGTCATTATTTGGCATCAGTTACAACACCTATCTAATTAAAATTAGTTTCTCATTGAAAGATGGGAATGGGTAGAATTCTAGATAGCTGAGCATCTCAAACAGAACTCTATGTCTTTTTTAATTCCACACCACATATACCATGTAGAACAAACATGTGTTTCTGATTAGGAATCACATCAGCCTAAACATGGCCCAGGTGGTAGTGTTGCTGCTGATAGAAACATACTCAAAACATGGTTGCCATATTCTCAGAATATCAGAAATGTGTATATTTACAGTAGCATGTCTGTACTTTCTTACATACTTTCTCACATTTGCCATTTAAGCAATGATGATGCCAGTTATACCAAAACAATACACAACACAGAGTTCCATCTCAAAGTTTTTTTGTGGAAAAATAATGATTTTTAAACCTTGAGACAATTGAGACATGAATTGTGTATGTGTGCCATTCAGAGGGTGAATGGGCAAGACAAAATCTTTAAGTGCCTTTAAACGGGGTATGGTAGTAAGTACCAGATGCACCGGTTTGTGTCAAGAACTGCAATGTTGCTGGGTTTTTCACACTCAACAGTTTCCTGTGTGTATCAAGAATGGTCCACCACCCAAAGGACATCCAGCCAACTTGACATAACTGTGGGAAGCATTGGAGTCAATATGGGTCAGAATCCCTATAGAACGTTTTCGACACCTTGTAGAGTCCATGCCCCAACGAATTGAGGCTGTTCAGAGGGCAAAAGGGGGGAGGTGCCGTGCAACTCAATATTAGGAAGGTGTTCCTAATGTTCTGTATACTCCGTGTACATCAGGGATGGGCAAAATATATAGCAATTTTTGGGGGGTGAACTCAGTCTGGGTCTCAACATACTGTTGAGAGATAGAATAGTGGAATACACAAGGTGCAATTTCGAAATATGGTTGTGCATCAGCAGTTTTTCTCTTGTTATGTCAGTCACTCAATTAGCCCATGTGAGTCAAGCCAGCTATTTAAACTCGCAGTCATCATGGTCAATCTACCGACCAGGAGGCCCCCATTGATTTTGTTAGTCACTCTCGCAAACATTTCTCTCCACCCTATAGAAAAATTTGTAGAACTGAAGGAAATGTGTTATAAAATTGCAAAATTTTCTCTTCGCCCTGTGGCAAAATGTGTAGAATTGCAGGAAATTAACTCAAAAACGTTTTTCTCTCCACTGTCAAGAGCGGGGCCGCTAAAATGTTTTGCTCCCAAAAGGCTAGGGCCAACTCTTACTGCATGTGTGGGTATGGATGTGGGAATTCTAACATGTTCATCAAAATACACGAGGGCCATCTATGGATGGAAAAGTCAAAACGACGTGCAAAAGCAGTGTTATTCTGGCCCAAGATAAATGCTGATATAGAGCAGACAGTCAGAGCCTGTGAAAACATGCTAGAAATACAGGTCAAAACAGAGCAAAGAGCCAATGTGAGTTGAGGAAAAATAGGTATTGAGACAAAGTAGGAATAGATCTCTTTTCTCTTGAGTGCAAGAACTATGTTCTACTGATAGACTATTACTCTCATTACCCAGAGATGGCTTTGCTGAAGGACACTACTGCTAGTCAGATGATAACTCACATTAAGTCATTCTTTGCTCGTCATGTGGTCGCAGAGGTTCAGCTGTTCAGCTTTTCAGTGATTTTACTCAACTGTACGGGTTCAAGCATGTCACATCCAGCCCACTGTACCCACAGTCTAATATGTTAATCGAGAAGGGTGTCAAAACAGTGAAACTACTGCTTAAAAAAAGCTCTCGACTCAAAGACAGATCCGTATCTAGGTTTGTTAAACCACCGGGCTACTCCACTAAAACATGGTCTGTCTCCTGCAGAGATGTTGTTCAACAGGAAACTCAAAACTAGGTTCTCAGTACTTCTAGAAACAGAGAAGGATGACAGGGTCATTCTTAACAAACCAAAAAGGTACTATGACAAAGGGTCCAAGGTGCTCAGTGCGCTCAGTCCAAATGATAGGGTGAAAATGCATGATGGGAAAACATGGAGCGTTGAGGCCTGTGTGGTGAAAACAGTGGCAACCAGGTCATATGATGTAATGACACCTGAGGGAGTTACATACAGGAGAAATAGGAGACACTTGTTACATGTACCTGAGTGTGAGCAAACAGACAGGCAAGAGAGTGTAAAAGCACCTCAGAGGCTGATTGTGGAAGTATAAATGTGTTATTGAAATGCAGTGTTCACTATGCAAAGAAGTTTAACCAGGATTTATAGAAAAGTATTATTGTTATTGTAATTGTTTTATCTTATAAGGGAAAAGGCATATCTTGATAAGGGGGATGTGGCATATTGTATCGGAGGCCACGTGACCACTTAGGGGAAGCGCAGCCTGCGCAGAGGAGCGGGAGAGCTGGAGATCTCAGCTCAATGCACGATACTTGTACGGCTCAGGTTACTTCAATAAAGAAGGACTTATATTTTAAAGAACAGTTGTTTTCTTTAGTATTTCTTAGACGAGAAGATACAACACCTTTGTAGCGTCTTCTGGGCCAACACACTCTTCTCTCTCTCATGATCCTATAATAAATATCCTTCCGCAGTGTGAACTTCACAGAAAGCAGCTGCCAGGATCACCCATAGCATCTGTAAAGTTGGAGTTCGTCAAATCTTCACCATGCCTCTGTCAGCAGCCGTCATCAGTGGAGTGCAGAAGCTGGTTCTAGAATAGATGAATGCATTTTCTCAAGCAACATATAGCCTTTGGACAGCTGGAGGATACCTTCCATCCATTTTGCTCAGTCATAATGCAATGCATACACGCTTATTTATTTCCACATGAAGGATAAGGTTGGTATGTCCATATTACACAGAACTCACATTTATAAACTATTACAAGATGTTGGATATTTATTTTTAAGATCTCAAATGGAAAACAGTATTTTTAGCAAATCATTTGCTCATCATGTCTTATCTCATGACCTATTGTTTACGGTACATTAACACTAGGTGGCAGTGTGGGTATGAGTGTGGTGTAGCCTCAAGACCTTCATAAACAGTAATTGCTCAAAGCTACATGCTACTGCATTCAGAAGACAGACACAGAAGGTATGTAATACAGAGCCCTGAACTAACCCAACTGATCACCAACTTGATTTGTTGAATCTGGGGTGTATTCATTCATCGGAGTCATTACTCTGATTTTGCAACAGAAACCGTTTACTCGAAATGCTCTTCAATGTGACGTAAAAGCTGTTGGTTTCTTAAACCGAAGATGCTTTTCATTTTAATTGTATGGTTTCCATGCATAGTCTGCCACAGTTGACGTGTCATAATACCCATAACACGGAAATGGTTCCAAAGGTTTTTCCGCGATTTATTTTTCACATTGTGAATTTTACCAAAAAACCGAATTCATTGTGTGTTTGGTGTAGGCTTACCCTGGCGTGACGTTTTGATTTGCGCGGTTATCAAAACGTCACGCCAGGGTAAGCCTACACGAAACACAGATCTTATATGAAGTAGTTCTAAAATCCCAGATGGAAAAATGAATGATAAAAAAAACGATTGGAACCATTTCCGGGTTTTATGACTCATACCGTGGTACTAATGCCACATTCAAAACAACTGGGAACTTGGAACTTGGAAATCTCCAACTTCAGTGCATTCAAAACAACTGAGAGATCAAAAAAAAAAAGAGCTCAGACTGGGAAAAATCGATTTGAACTGTCATCCAACTCTGAATTCCAACTTGGGAACTCGGGCCTCTTCCAAGAGCTTTGATTTTCCAACCTGAAGATCTCTGACTTCATGATTTGACCTCTATAATGGCTAAATAGACCCAAATTATTTTTTACTTCAGTTGACTAAAACGAGAAGAGACAAAGGGTGTGTTCATAAATTCACTCTGGAGTGCCAGAGGGAGCTCAGTGCGCTCTGGGCTTCGTAAATTCAGAGTGTTGTCAGATTGTCTGTTCATAAATTCAGAGCGTTTCGCTCTCAGAGCGTTCAGAGCGCACACAAGCATTCTGACCTCACAATGGCAGTCAAGCACCCAAGCTAACTGGCTAAAGTTGGCTAGCTTGCTAGCTACTTCCAGACACAAATGAGAGCTACTTCCAACACCTCACTCTGACCATTTTACCCACCCTAGGAGAGCTGGTTAGGCTGTTTTCATGTTATCTAGAGCATTGGTGGCTGTAACTGCGCTGCTGGCAACAATTTAATTATGTTTTTTTGCCAACATTTATTGACACCGGTCATATTCAACGGGTGTTGCGCGTTTGTAAATTCAACAGTTTATCTGCGATCTGGCACACTCAGACGATAGTGCTCTGAAATCGGAGTAGATCGCCAGAGTGAATTTACGAACACACCCAAAATGACTACAATCACTACTAATAATGGACTTAACAGGGTGGTGAAAGTGCATGCCTGTATGGTAATCTTGATACTCCTTTCCATTAAATATCGAGGGTCTGATTCTGGTGACATGATGATCGATGTGTAGTGTATTAGGATTATGCCTTTGTTAAATGTTTTTCATGAAGAAATGGAATGTTGTTTTTGTTAGTTCAAAAGTAGCCGTTTGTGGGGTGACGCCCCAGGGGAGACAGGTGATTGGACAGCAGAGGGAGCCACCCATCTTTTTGCATTGTTTATAACGGTGCTCTCCGGGGGATATTGACTCCTGTAACTCATGCTGAAAGCTTGTGATATGAATAAACTTATGATCAAAGATTCAGTACGAGCTGACTCCTTTGTTTGACAGCAATGAGCACCAGCAGCGACGCGATACGACAGATGCTTGACTTCCTCGCTCTTATCCATAATAATCTCATGTAGACTAGCCTACCTGCACAGCCTACCCGCACTGTATCTGCAAGCTGTTGGCTAGAAGTGCCAAGTCCTGAGTAGGCACATTTGCTATTTAAGGCAACAGTTTTTGTGACAAAACTATCGGTAGAGTTGAAAATGCGATGGAAACACATTGAACTTTTCTTTTCATTCGGTACATGAGAACTTAAAGGGATACTTCGGGATGTTGGCAATGAGGGCCTTTATCTACTTCCCCAGAGTCATATCTCTGTGTCCAGTGAGCCAATACTAACTAGCGTTAGCGCAATGACTGGAAGTCTATGGGTATCTGCTAGCGTGCTAGTAAGCAATTGCGCTAGCACTAGTTAGCAACTTCCTTCAAACTGCACGCAAAGACATAAAAATGGTATCCATGAGTCCATCTGACTTTGGGGAAGTAGATAAAGGGCCTCATTGCCAAAATCCCGAAGTATTCCTTTAAGTGAAAAAGTACAATGTGTGTGCACTGTCATCAAACAGTGATTTTTATCTGCAACTAATCCATTTTGTGGAAACACACCACTGATGGGGAAAATTTGCATATTTTCGATATGCAGTTTTTAGAATATTCGCATGAAAATTGGATGGAAACCTAGCTACTGAGAGCTTTTCAGTAATAAGCTAAATTAATATTAGCAGCACAGATGCGCAGTTCTTTTCAGTAGTGGGAAGGACATGTCACACCAGGCAAAGAAGCACAAGCTGCTTTACGAAAAAATTTAATAATTGCAGCATTGAGTTTAATAGTAAAACAACAGTCGAGCTATGTTTTTATCTCCCTTGTGTAGGCTATAGAAAAGTAGGCTGTCTTTGAATTTGTTGTCCCCCACTTTTTCCACTGCATTTCATATACATATACAGATTCTGTAGCCAACATAGCCAAGTCTCCTCAGAGAAAACGGCTTGATTCTAGCCCTCGTTTAAAAGACATGACCCATAATACCGGCGCTTCATTTTCTTCTTTCTATCGTGCATTGGCTTGCCGCATTTTACATTCATAAACCATATCGCAGGCCGTTCTAAAACTAGGCTATTTGCGGACCAGACCATTAACCATTTGTTTAGGCTACACCTTGTTCAGTCATGTTCCCTCATTAGCTACAGTGGGGGAAAAAAGTATTTAGTCAGCCACCAATTGTGCAAGTTCTCCCACTTAAAAAGATGAGAGAGGCCTGTAATTTTCATCATAGGTACATGTCAACTATGACAGACAAAATGAGGAAAGAAATATCCAGAAAATCACATTGTAGGATTTTTTATGAATTTATTTGCAAATTATGGTGGAAAATAAGTATTTGGTCAATAACAAAAGTTTCTCAATACTTTGTTATATACCTTTTGTTGGCAATGACACAGGTCAAACGTTTTCTGTAAGTCTTCACAAGGTTTCACACACTGTTGCTGGTATTTTGGCCCATTCCTCCATGCAGATCTCCTCTAGAGCAGTGATGTTTTGGGGCTGTCGCTGGGCAACAGACTTTCAACTCCCTCCAAAGATTTTCTATGGGGTTGAGATCTGGAGACTGGCTAGGCAACTCCAGGACCTTGAAATGCTTCGTAAGGTAGGTATGGTGTTCTTTGGATGCAATTCAGCATTCTTTGTCCTCCAAACACGACGAGTTGAGTTTTTACCAAAAAGTTATATTTTGGTTTCATATGACCATATGACATTCTCCCAATCCTCTTCTGGATCATCCAAATGCACTCTAGCAAACTTCAGACGGGCCTGGACATGTACTGGCTTAAGCAGGGGGACACGTCTGGCACTGCAGGATTTGAGTCCCTGGCGGC
This sequence comes from Coregonus lavaretus, assembly GCF_964263955.1. NCBI lineage: Eukaryota > Metazoa > Chordata > Actinopteri > Salmoniformes > Salmonidae > Coregonus > Coregonus lavaretus. Next base: position 33,958,030 of record NC_140020.1, read on the forward strand.
GTAGTGTGTTACTGATGGTAGGCTTTGTTACTTTGGTCCCAGCTCTCTGCAGGTCATTCACTAGGTCCCCCCGTGTGGTTCTGGGATTTTTGCTCACCGTTCTTGTGATCATTTTGACCCCACGGGGTGAGATCTTGCGTGGAGCCCCAGATCGAGGGAGATTATCAGTGGTCTTGTATGTCTTCCATTTCCTAATAATTGCTCCCACAGTTGATTTCTTCAAACCAAGCTGCTTACCTATTGCAGATTCAGTCTTCCCAGCCTGGTTCAGGTCTACAATTTTGTTTCTGGTGTCCTTTGACAGCTCTTTGGTCTTGGCCATAGTGGAGTTTGGAGTGTGACTGTTTGAGGTTGTGGACAGGTGTCTTTTATACTGATAACAAGTTCAAACAGGTGCCATTAATACAGGTAACGAGTGGAGGACAGAGGAGCCTCTTAAAGAAGAAGTTACAGGTCTGTGAGAGCCAGAAATCTTGCTTGTTTGTAGGTGACCAAATACTTATTTTCCACCATAATTTGCAAATAAATTCATTAAAAATCCTACAATGTGATTTTCTGGAGAAAAAAAATCTCAATTTGTCTGTCATAGTTGACGTGTACCTATGATGAAAATTACAGGCCTCTCTCATCTTTTTAAGTGGGAGAACTTGCACAATTGGTGGCTGACTAAATACTTTTTTTCCCCACTGTAGCTATAGCTAGCAACCTGGGGCGCGCTCAGCAGGACACAACGTTTTGGAACATTCAGATAGAAATATGCTATGTAGAACAAACATGCCTCTCTGACATGTTGAATAAGGAATAACGTTGGCTCTATTCATGGAATTTCTATCTGCAATCACGTTTTTCAACTGAACGTGGCCCTGGTACCAGTAGACTATATGCAAACATTTGGTGACACAGAAGGAAAAGAAAAGGGATAGCAAACAATTTATTAAACTAAATTCCTCTTGCCACTACGCTATATCTGACTGGGTAAATAACATTATTTTGAGTTTGTGTGTGTATGTGTGTGAGTGTGAGTGTGAGTGAGATAGAGAGAGAGCTGATACATATTTATGTATTTCACAACGTCATCCGTGGACATCAGATAAGGATTAAACGTTGTGGAAGTAGGTTTTAAATGTATGTTCCCTCATCTTGAATCTGAAAAATCATATTCTTAGGAATAGACATAATACTAGGCCTACTTATTAGATGAAATGACAGAGAACTCAAGTCTCATGTGTTTTAAGGATATGTTAATTGCAAAATACTGACGTGACTTTCAAGCAAAAAGTCAAGCAAAATCTTGGTGGCCAAGCTAAATTGCACCCAGTGACTCAGACTTGAGCACTTAGACCAGGACTTGAGCACTGGGCCTCGGATTTCAGCCGTAGGGACGCGTGACTGGACTGTTGGTGACTTGGACTTGGACTGGAGCACAGGGGACTCGAGTCGGACTTGAGGTTTAACAGGACCTGGGCGAAACAGTCATTAGCCCCCGTTCTAGTTTTTCACATCAATGTGGCTGCGGCGTCTGTGAAACGTTGATAACAATGGCAATGACGCAATCGAGTGATGGAGGTTTAACCCATACTACTTTGCCAATACTTTGCAGCACCATCTGGTGATTGTGCTACTCTCTCTCTCTCTCTCTCTCTCTCTCTCTCTCTCTCTCTCTTTCTCTCTGCGCTTGTGTGTGTCTGTTTGTTTTGTTTGTAATCTCCAATATCTATGTAGTCTGAATTAGGAATTTACATGGCCAGATAATAATAATATATATATGTTTGCCATATTTCTGCTGTTGGGAAGTGAATAGGATGTTATGCAGAAAAATATGTTGGTAGGGCAAGGCCATGTACAGGGCCTTCAGAAAGTATTCACACCCCTTGACTTTTTCCAAATGTTGTTGCTTTACAGCCTGAATTCACTGGCCTACACACAATAACCCATAATGTCAAAGTGGAATGATGTTCTTTGAAAAAAGCTGAAATGTCTTGAGTCAATACGTATTCAACCCCTTTGTTATGTTAAGCCTAAACGTTCAGGAGTAGAAGTGTGCTTAAGTCACATAATAAGTTGCATGGACTCACTGTGAAATAATAGTGTTTACCATGATTTTTGAATGACTACTTCATCTCTGTACCCCACACATACAATTATCTGTAAGGTCCCTCATTCTAGCAGGGAATTTCAAACACAGATTCAACCACAAAGACCAGGGAGGTTTTCCAATGCCTTGCAAAGAAGGGCACCTATTGGTAGATGGGTAAAAAAACATTGAACAACCCTTTGAGCATGGTGAAGTTATTAATTACACTTTGGATGGTGTATCAATACACTCAGTCACTACAAAGATACAGGTGTCCTTCCTAACTCAGTTTCCAGAGAGGAAGGAAACCGCTCAGGGAATTCACCATGAGGCCAATGGTGACTTTAAAACCGTTACAGAGTTGAATGGCTGTGATAGGAGAAAACTGAAGATGGATCAACAACATTGTAGTTACTCCACAATACTAACCTAATTGACAGAGTGAAAAGAAGGAAGCCTGTACAGAATAAAAAATATTCCAAAACATGCATCCTGTTTGCAACAAGGCACTAAAGTAATACTGCAACAAATGTGACAAAGCAATTAACTTCTTGTCCTGAATACAAGGTGTTATGATTGGGGCAAATCCAATACAAGACATTACTGAGTACCACTCTCCATATTTTCAGGTATAGTGGTGGCTGCATCATGTTATGGGTATGCTTGTAATCATTAAGGACTGGGGAGTTTTTCAGGATAAAACAATTAATGGAATGGAGCTAAGCACATGCAAAATCCTAGAGGAAATCTTGGTTCAGTCTGCTTTCCACCAGACACTGGGAGATGAATGCACCTTTCAGCAGGACAATAACCTAAAACACAAGGCCAAATCTTCACTGGAGTTGCTTACAAAAATGACAGTGAATGTTCCTGAGTGGCCGAGTTACAGGTTTGACTTAAATCTACTTGAAAATCTATGGCAATACCAGAAAATAGTTGTCTACAACCAATTTGTCAGAGCTTGAATAATTTTTTAAAGAATAATGGGCAAATGTTGCACAATCAAGGTGTGGTAAGTTCTTAGAGGCTTACCCAGAAAGACGCACAGCTGCAATCGCTGCCAAAGGTGCTTCTACAAAGTATTGACTCACGGGTGTGAATACTTAAGTACACTGAACAAAAATATAAATGCAAATGTAAAGTGTTGGTTTCATGAGCTGAAATAATAAATCCCATCATATTTCCATATGCACAAAAAGCTTATTTCTCTCAAATGTTGTGCACAAATTTGTTTACATCCCTGTTAGTGAGCATTTCTCCTTAGCCAAGAGAATCCATCCACCTGACAGGTGTGGCATATCAAGAAGCTGATTATACAGCATGATCATTACACAGGTACACCTTGTGCTGGGGACAATAAAAGGCCACTTTAAAATGTGCAGTTTTGTCACACAACACAATGCCACAGGTGTCTCAAGTTTTGATGGTGCCAGAGCTGTTGCCAGAGAATTGAATGTTCATTTCCCTACCATCATTTACCTCCAACATCGTTTTAGAGAATTTGGCACTACGTCCAACCGGCCTCACAACCACAGACCACGTCAGCCCAGGACCACCACATCCAGCTTCTTCACCTGCAGGATCGTTTGAGGTGGGGTGGAGGGGAGGAGTATTTCTGTCTGTAATAAAGCCATTTTGTGGGGAAAATTCATCCTGATTGGCTGGGCCTGGCTCCCCAGTGGGTGGGCCTGGCTGCCGAGTGGGTGGGCCCATGCCCTCCCAGGCCAACCCATGGCTGCGCCCCTGCCCAGTCATGTGAAATCCATAGATTAGGGCCTAATTTATTTATTTCAATTGACTGATTTCCTTATATGAACTGTAACTCAGTAAAATCTTTGAAATTGTTGCATGTTGCGTCTATATTTTTGTTCAGTATAAATGAGATATTTCTGTATTTCATTTCCAATACATTTCAAAAAAATATAAAAACATGTTTTCACATTGTCATTACTGGGTATTGTGTGTAGATGGGCGAGAGAGAAAAAAAGCAATTTAATCAATTTTGAATTCAGGCTGTAACACAACAATATGTGGAATAAATCAAGGGGTATGAATACTTTCTGAAGGCACTGTATGTTTGTGCACATGGAAGTCAGTGATTTATGTTTACTATAGGTTAATGAGGAAATACAAATGGAAGGTATTGTCACGTATACTCCCCCTCTGGCCTCTAGGTCACCAGGCTGCTCTTTATTACGCACACCTGTCACCACCGTTACGCGCACCAGCGCCTCATCAGACTCACCTGGACTCCATCACCTTCCTGATTACCTCCTCTATATATGTCACTCCCTTTGGTTCTTTCCCTAGGCGTTATTGATTCTGTTACTCTGTTCCTGTCTGTACGCTGCACTTGTTTTGTGCCATGTTTATTTATCATTAAATGCACTCCCGACTCCCAGCGTACATTGTTACAGGTATGCAGAAAATTATTTCACCAACCCATTCCTTTTCCCACGCAACTTCATCTAAGGATGTAGAGTGAGTTTCCTGTAAACAGTATATGTTATACTCCTTTTCTTCAACCACCTAAAGACTGACTTTTTTTTATAATCTGCTAAACTGTTACAATTATAACTGGCTATACTTATTTCACCCCTTACCATAACTAGATACTATTCTCAGTCTAAATTGACCATAACTAGTGCTACTGCCATAAGAGGTATTATGACGGGCAAAATTTAAGATTTCGAATGTCTGATATTTAGAATTCAAGAAACAGGTTCTAGGAATATTTGTTTTATTCCCTTGCCTATGAGCCAATGCTACAGATGTTAGAAAATTGAGTCAAGATATTGTGTGTAGTAGATCTGAGTAGGTTGATGTGTGTGATATTGGATGTGATTTAGTGAGAGTGTGTATGATGTCTGGATACCAGTAAGACTATAATGTGTGATGTCCAAATAAATAATAACCCAGACAATTTGCATGGTTGAGTGTCTGTGTGTAACATGAAGTGAGTATTGCCTCAATATTCAGGATGATAATTGTAATCCATATCGTATCACCATCATAGTTGCATCATAATTACCTTTTAACATAATTTTCATAGAAAAACACATCCCAGCATTTCCATAGCAATTGATGTTTCACTACAGTAAAAAATGTATCCCGTACAATATGTTATTATTCCCCAATGTCCCTGTTCTGATATCTTCCCCTTGCCCTGTCCCTCTGTTGCCTCTGTACAGGATACAGCCTCTTGCGACATTCGTTTATCTCCCAGGGGAAATTGGTCATTGAGACCGAATTTGGTCCCTTTTAGCTCCTTTCCCCTGCTTTTGATCAGCTTCATTGGTTCACTGATGTTCAGACATTAACAACATAGAGGTGTAGATGATAGGTAGAACAGGACAATGTGGCCAGACTGTTCATACTGGATGTCCCCACACCAAATCTCACACCAATATAGAAACACATGATGGTCAGAAGAAAGACACTCCTAACTAGCATCTTAATTGTGTTCAGGAGAAAAGCATGGTCTGTATAATATTCGACTGAAGCACTGCTTTTATCCTGCTGTTGAGTGAGGCTCAATGTTTCACCCATGATGTTACTGTATCTATCGATTTCTCGTTTTACACACACTAATGTGTTCTTTGATTCCAGAGATATTTTCTTGTGGGGAGCAATCACGGCCAAAGCAAAAAACGTGTTCTGAAAATCGACCGCACTGAGCCAAAGGACCTGCTGATTATTGATGATTGAGTTGCTGCACGCCACGCCACCGCTTTACAGTAGCACCGACCGTGGCCCTTATGTTTCACAGCACGCCTCAGGGGAAAACGTGCCCAGGTGGGCACGGGTGACAGCCAAGCTGATGAGGGCTGAGAGCCTGTACTGTACATTAAGACGCCTCCCCTGCAGTCAGCATTGCCACAGTGGAGGAGATTTATTTGTTATCGGAATGATTAGGATTCTGATTGGTTTGTTATTACATTACAGAGTGGCGACTGGTGAGCTCCCTTTGCATCCATCATCATCCTCCCAATGCTCCCATCCATTCCTGTAAATATTAAAGCCTAGAGTGGGGAATGTGCATCATATTTACATTTGATTGGTTTGTGTTGATGCACTGCTAAATGGCCAATGCATGTGGTACACTGTCCTGGAGTTGATTGGTTTAGAAGAGCATCCATTATGTATCCTCTGGCTATAGGCTACTGTTCATAATATACATGATACAGTGTGTACTGTTCTCTGCAGAGGGAATAGATTTACTGTTTGTTATGCTCTGTTGTGATCACAGCAGAATGAACTGAAATAAACAAACAAGCACCAACTTTACAGTACATCTATTTTAAAATGTATGGTCATTATCAATGTTCTGTGTTCTGAAATCAAAATGTTAGTCCAGAAAAAACAGAACTTCCTCTCCTCTACCAGTTGCTGTAAAAATGGCCATGAGCCTGTCAGGGCATGTCTTGTCTAGTGAGTACTGTAAATTAGGGTTTTGGCTGAGATGTGAAGGCTACTAGGACTGAAGTAAGGAGAGCTGATCCTGAATCAGTCGTTAGGGGCAGAAAGTGTATTTCCTGTCCTTGTGTTGCTGTGGAACCAGCTTTTGGAGGGTTCTGAGATGACACACAGTTAGGGCTCCTAGCAGGCTCTCTTTTATAGGAGGCTAATCAATGCTGTCACTGTAGTTTTGGGTTACCTAGTAGACACAATAAAGGGTTGCTTTTACCTCGACTAACCTGTACCCCCGCACATTGACTCGGTACCGGTACCCCCTGTATATAGCCTCGTTATTGTTATTTTATTGTGTTACTTTTTATTAAATTTTTTACTTTAGTTTGTTTAGTAAATATTGTCTTAACTATTTGTTGAACTGCATTGTTGGTTAAGGTCTTGTAAGAAAGCATTTCACTGTAAGGTCTACACCTTTTGTATTCAGCATATGTGACAAATAAAATTTGATTTGATTTGTAATCCACCACCATTCAAATGTATTTCTGGTAATAGACATGACAGACATGTTAGTCTGCCAATTCTAAAAAAATATTTTATATATTTTAATTTAAAAAAAAAAATATATATATATATATATATATATATATATATATTTTTTTTTTTCAAATTTTAGGAATAGCATCAAATATTTTAGGCTTGACAGATTTCCAATCCAAGGAGCTTTTACATACTCTTTACCTCTTTATGCCTAGTTCTACTTTCATCAGCACACGTCGATACCTGATCTCTCAAAGCCTTCGGTTGCCCACTTGAAGTAATATAATAACCAACCTCCTGCCAGACCATTTCACACCTTTTGTTCTCAGAATAACCAATTTTGTTACTTATTTGCTAATTTCGGGGGCTGAACCTTTTTTTTGGCTTTTTCCCTGGGAATTATAAGCATATAATGGTGAAGAGTGGAGAGAGCCTAATTCTCTCTGCTGTAATATGGCTGCTGCTGTGGGGTTTGGATGATCTTGCTAGTAGAAGTGTCAAGCTTTGAGATCAAGGTCACACTGAACGGAGAAGAGAGGGGAAGAAGGGATCCTGAGAGGGGAGCGTCAGGGCCGGCTAATGATCCATCTCTCACATTTCTGTTCACGCACACGCACGCACACTCAAACCCATTTATTTGGAGGGTCAGATGTCAGTAGTTTGACAGACAGTAATGGGGAGAGCAACACACAGATGTGCACAAGCAAGGACACGCACGCACACACCCAATCTTGTTTGCACACCGACTCGGTACTGGTACTCCCTGTATACCATGTTAATTTGACTCGTTATTGTTATTCACTGTGTATTATTTTGTATTTTTGTATTTTATCTTTCACTCTGCATTGTTGGAAAAGGGCGTGTAAGTAAGCATTTCACTGTTAGTCTACACCTGTTGTTTACAAAGCACATTACAAATAACATTTGATTTGATTTGTTTTTGCTGAAATTGCAACTGCAATTGCGTTGGTAACACGGCATGATATGGGCTTCAGAGAAACATTTCTTGGAAGTCATCTGTATTGAACTGGATGGTGATCTCGGAAACCGACCCAGATTCTGATGTCGGCTACCTAAGCGGTCAAATTTGACATATTCTATGCAGATTTATTTTGCCACTGCGGCTCGTCATTTCATGAGCGACCGTTGAAACATGTCAATGTGTCACGGACAGAAAATGAGTGGTTGTGATGGTGGAAAATGGGTTACGGTATCATTGTGATGTACACAATGTCCCCTCTCTCCTCCCATTCCTCATACCATTTATGCTTCATATCGTATATGTCGTTGTTCTGATCCTGCAAATGATTTCCCCCTTGTTTATCCCCTGTAGGCTATTTCCTCCAGGAGCATGTATAGCCTGTAAAATAGCTTATAGTCTCATCCCCTGTCATTACCGTAAATCAAAACATATAAACACAGCAAAACTGGGTCAGGCTGTCAATGGTCGCCTCCCCATCCATTGCATCATCAAACAACTCTTATGTCCTAGCTACACACAAATCCTGGCATATCAGTATCTGTCCAGATGATTTCCACCATAAAGAATAATGATTCTGTCCCCAGCCCAGTGTGTTCACATTGTCCTTCCCTGATAAGTTCCAGCAACTATGGAGGAGATGTAAACAAGTATAAACCACCATAGCCTCTGAGCCACTCTACCACTATTTTGAAAGACTCCCCTCTGGCCACAGGTATCGGTTCAGCAGGAGCTTCATCCCCACAGCCATAAACACCCTCAACAGCTAAAGGACTATATTCCACTGTTTGTGTTGTCTTTGTCTTCTGTCTGTTTTATCTGCTGTCTTGGGTGTAGAGAAGTTTGGTATTGTAAATGTTATGACTGGGTGTATGGGTTTGTTGGTGGTCTCTATGTCTATGTACGAGCATGTGGAAATGAATTTCCTCCTTGGAAGACAATCAAATCTTATCTAAAACCCAAGTATAGGTTGGTTCCTCTCGGCTTGGCTCGGATCAGTATTGTGAAAAGGGTATAATAAGTGTGACCCACTTGTTAGTAGGGCTGCGAATTTATACGATATTATCACAATACTTAGGTGCCGATACGATATGTATTGTGATTCTCACGATTCTATATGTATTGCAATTCGATACTGTATTGCAATTCGATGTTCCAAACATATTGTTCACAATACAGTGGGGAAAAAAAGTATTTAGTCAGCCACCAATTGTGCAAGTTCTCCCACTTAAAAAGATGAGAGAGGCCTGTAATTTTCATCATAGGTACACATCAACTATGACAGACAAAATGAGAAAAAAAAATCCAGAAAATCACATTGTAAGATTTTTAATGAATTTATTTGCAAATTATGGTGGAAAATAAGTATTTGGTCAATAACAAAAGTTTCTCAATACTTTGTTATATACCCTTTGTTGGCAATGACACAGGTCAAACGTTTTCTGTAAGTCTTCACAAGGTTTTCACACACTGTTGCTGGTATTTTGGCCCATTCCTCCATGCAGATCTCATCTAGAGCAGTGATGTTTTGGGGCTGTTGCTGGGCAACACGGACTTTCAACTCCCTCCAAAGATGTTCTATGGGGTTGAGATCTGGAGACTGGCTAGGCCACTCCAGGACCTTGAAATGCTTCTTACGAAGCCACTCCTTCTCCTTCGTTGCCCGGGCAGTGTGTTTGGGATCATTGTCATGCTGAAAGACCCAGCCACGTTTCATCTTCAATGCCCTTGCTGATGGAAGGAGGTTTTCACTCAAAATCTCACGATACATGGCCCCATTCATTCTTTCCTTTACACGGATCAGTCGTCCTGGTCCCTTTGCAGAAAAACAGCCCCAAAGCATGATGTTTCCACCCCCATGCTTCACAGTAGGTATGGTGTTCTTTGGATGCAACTCAGCATTCTTTGTCCTCCAAACACGACGAGTTGAGTTTTTACCAAAAAGTTATATTTTGGTTTCATCTGACCATATGACATTCTCCCAATCCTCTTCTGGATCATCCAAATGCACTCTAGCAAACTTCAGACGGGCCTGGACATGTACTGGCTTAAGCAGGGGGACACGTCTGGCACTGCAGGATTTGAGTCCCTGGCGGCGTAGTGTGTTACTGATGGTAGGCTTTGTTACTTTGGTCCCAGCTCTCTGCAGGTCATTCACTAGGTCCAGCCCGTGTGGTTCTGGGATTTTTGCTCACCGTTCTTGTGATCATTTTGACCCCACGGGGTGAGATCTTGCATGGAGCCCCAGATCGAGGGAGATTATCAGTGGTCTTGTATGTCTTCCATTTCCTTATAATTGCTCCCACAGTTGATTTCTTCAAACCAAGCTGCTTACCTATTGCAGATTCAGTCTTCCCAGCCTGGTGCAGGTCTACAATTTTGTTTCTGGTGTCCTTTGACAGCTCTTTGGTCTTGGCCATAGTGGAGTTTGGAGTGTGACTGTTTGAGGTTGTGGACAGGTGTCTTTTATACTGATAACAAGTTCAAACAGGTGCCATTAATACAGGTAACGAGTGGAGGACAGAGGAGCCTCTTAAAGAAGAAGTTACAGGTCTGTGAGAGCCAGAAATCTTGCTTGTTTGTAGGTGACCAAATACTTATTTTCCACCATAATTTGCAAATACATTCATAAAAAATCCTACAATGTGATTTTCTGGATTTTTTTTCCTCAATTTGTCTGTCATAGTTGACGTGTACCTATGATGAAAATTACAGGCCTCTCTCATATTTTTAAGTGGGAGAACTTGCACAATTGGTGGCTGACTAAATACTTTTTTCCCCCACTGTATGTCTGCTGCAGAGGGACAAGAGAGCCATGAGCCAACTAGTTTTGATCAGTTATGGAAATAAAAGTGCTGAAAACGAATTGGCTCCCTATTTAAAAAGATGGAGAACAACTATATCTTTTTTGATGCAGGTACAGCCAACTAGTGCAATAATTATATTGTGATATTGTAAAAACGATATATCTTCAAAAATCATATTCCGACATGTAACTGTATCGATTTATTTTCCCCCATCACTACTTGTTGGTCTCAACCACCCCATTTATACAACTTTGATCTAAGCGAAACGGCCCTAGTAGTCTGTGTTTCTAGCTGTTGTCAATGACTTCCAAGAGGAGATAAAAGGAAAAGAGCCTGACTAATATGATTGAGAAACAATAATGAGCGCTCAGAGAACATATATTCTGCTTCTCTGTGAATAGAGAAAGAGTATTACAATAGTGAATACACATTCGAGGACTGAAAGCGTATTTTGGAATCGAAAATATGATTTCAAGAAAAAAGCTTTTGAAGGTTATAATGAATTATGTAAGGCCGATGAAAAGGCTGTGAGTGTATTGTGATCATGCAGCATGAAAAACAAGTGGTCTCATGTATCATGAAGACACACACGCACACAGATGGGCACTCATTTGCTTGTTGGGATGAGAATAGATACAGTATATAAAAAGGTGGCCTGAAAAAAGCATTGTGGATGAGAAATTCACGGTAAAAGTTGCATACGAGTTGTGTACGTTATCTGGGTGCTTTGGGGTATCCTTGTAAGCTACGGTAATAATAGGCTAATTTGTGCTGTTTATATGTATTTATTGTCCTGGTCTTGCAGGTTTTGTCTGATTCCTAGAGGGGTATTACATCGTCTTGATCACCAAGCGGAGGGTTTTAAATGGCAGACATTGGTGGTCACTCCATATACAACACGTGTCAACTCATTCTACGGTGGGCCGAGTGTTTGAGGGTTTTTCGCTCCAACCTTGTACTTGATTGATGAATTAAGGTCACTAATTAGTAAGGAACTCCCTTCACCTGGTTGTCTAGGTCTTAATTGAAAGGACACCCCTGATATAGAAGATTGACGATACCAACATGAGTGGTGATGCATCATTATGAGGCCAGGTACAATAGAACAACAGACAGTTAAATAACCCACACCTCACTGGAGACTTTCTCCTTTCCTTCCAATTTCCTCTTTCCGTAAATGTTTTCTCTCACTCAATTTCCGCACGCATGCACTACACACACACACACACACCAAGCATCCCATGAGGTCAGTAGGTAATTGACGTTTCACACATGGCCTTGTGGCTGCTGTTCGGTGTGACGGCTTCGTACAATCCACTTCTTGTTAAGTAGGTAAAAACACGATGACATCACACCCATCTCTACTTGAGGGAAAGAATAGTTATGTAACATCAATGTACAATTGGACTCCTTTCAAAAGTGTCCGTCTGGCTGTCCGTCAGTTTGTCTGTCTTTCTGTCAGAGTTTGCTGTCACTAAAGCCAGCGTGATACACAGAGAGCTCAAAATAGCCTTCTGATCCTTCATGCAACAATGGACCCCAACGTAATATAGGCACAGTCCAAGTGCCCCCGTAATGCCTCTTCGAATCATGCCCTTCAACACCTACCATCTACAGCCCACAGTAGCAGTTTTGTGCCCTTGACTCTTAAGGTTAACCTGTGCTGAAGGGTCTGTATTGACATAGTGTAGTCACGACTCACTCCACAGATTACCTTCTATTAGTTCTCACAAGGAATTGTTGTCAAGCTGGTCATTTTTCTCCCTAGCGACAGGTGAAGATTTATTTCGGACCCTACCTTTTATATCCTCAAGGATTAAAAATATTGTATATCATCAAGGATAAATCTATTGTCATTAAAGATATTTAAAAATATATATACTGTCATGTATAAAAAATGTCTTATTGATTTCATCGGATCTTCCGTCATTCCTCTATATATTATTATTTATACCAATCACTCCATTCATCCATCTCATCGATTTACTCTCTGATTAACGACTGTTGTTCTTCTCGCCATCCTTGTTGACCTTTTCACCTATGATCTTTGACCCCCAGCTACAGCTATGACCTGAGCCATTTCTGCAGTACAACCTGACGCTGCTGCATAGCCCATGTGACCCGGGCACCGTGGAGGAGGTGCACACACAGAGCAGCAGGCAGGACAGCTTCGACATCTTCGAGGACAAGGGTATGCCCACACAAGGTCATATGGCTCCTGCCCTCTCACACTCTACCTAATTTCTTCTCCCATTTTTAACAATTTCAAAACAGGTGCTTTTACACCTGTTTTGTTTCAAAACATGTGAATACAGTGTATTGTATACATTTATTTTCATTTCTTATCACTAAAAACATTTGTTATTGTATGCTACATTTGGTTCTCTTTCAAATACTAATTTCAGTATCTCACTATGGGGACACGCCTTTCGAGGCAGGAAGTATGGTGAATAGTGGGGAACCCCACTCCTTATAAGGTGCTGCGCTCCTGCACTCTAACTCATTATTGTTTTCTTCCTTACAGAGATCACAAGCTGTCTCTAGCTCTTCTCAGCACGACTTTAATCACTGTTGTCCTGCTTAACTGTTCACAGGTGATCCGCTAGGATTCGCCACCGAGTTCAGGATTACAGGCTTTAGCCCACGAGGCTACTACCAGCTAGCTAAGCTGTACAGACCTTATGGTCAGGCTTTGAGTAGCACATGTATAACCCGGCTGATAGAAACTTCTCTCCCAGAGTTACGGCTATTGCTTTCCCCCGTACTGGGCGAACTAAGCCAAGCACTCGAATTCATGGAATTACTAGCTATGGCTAAACTGACCAGATACACCACACGGTACTACAGTCAAAAGAGGCTCTCAAGCCTTCTCTTTGGCTAACACGGTGCTAGCTAAGCTAGGCTAATAGCCCACTGGGTGAACACTAGCTACCTAATGTCAATTACGAGATCCTCACAGCTAAGGGTCGTCTAGCACACGCATAACCAGGTTAACATGCTCAGGCAGCTCTCTGCGACCCTGAGTCCTGTGAGTATTGTATGGCGTTACCGAGAACCAGACTGTGCTAGCTTAAGCTAGGCTACTAGCCCTTGCGGCAAACACCAGCTAGCTAACTACTTTCTGGCTATTACTAGCCTAACTCTTGTATATAGTTTGCCTAGTACCCAGTTGCTTTGTGCTTACTGTTTGACTCGGTCCCACTACTCAGTGATCCAATCCACGAGACGGCATAAGACAGGCTAGCTAACGTGGCAAGGCTAGCATTACCTCTGCTAAACTAAGTTAGGCTTAACGATCACACAAATTACCTCAGTTAGCACACGGCTAGCTAAGCTCTCTTCCATAGTTCACCTACGTTCAGTCGGTCATCCTTGCTTAATCGGTCCCACCTACACGGTACTCCGGTCCAAGAGACTATACAACCAAGACAGCTACCGCGTCAAGGCTACAACCATTAGCTGAAGCTTGGCTAAAACACAGTGTGTTCTGTGCAAAAGTGACCTCCAAGCTAAAGCTCTCCCCTTGATAACACTTTAGGTTCAAGCCGAGGCTGGACGGGTAAATATCAGTCGCCAACAAACACTGTCCATACTCAGTGCTTACAGCACTCTGGCTTCAGAAATAGAGTACCGGTCAAAAGTTTGGACACATCTACTCATTCCAGGGTTTTTCTTTATTTTTACTATTTTTTACATTGTAGAATAATAGTGAAGACATCAAAACTATGAAATAACAAATATGGAATCATGTAGTAACCAAAAAAGTGTTAAAAAAATCAAAATGTATTTTATATTTGAGATTCTTCAAAGTAGCCACCCTTTGCCTTGATGACAGCTTTAAACACGCTTGGCATTCTCTCAACCAGCTTCATGAGGTAGTCACCTGGAATGCATTTCAATTAACAGGTGTGCCTTGTTAAAAGTTAATTTGTGGAATTTCTTTCCTTCTTAATGCGTTTGAGCCAGTCAGTTGTGTTGTGAGAAGGTAGGGGTGGTATACAGAAGATAGCCCTATTTGGTAAAAGACCAAGTCCATATTATGGCAAGAACAGTTCAAATAAGCAAATGAAACGACAGTCCATCATTACATTAAGACACGAAGGTCAGTCAATACGGAACATTTCAAGAACTTTTTTCAAGTGAAGTCACAAAAACCATCAAGCACTCTGATGAAACTGGCTCTCATGAGGACTGCCACAGGAATGGAAGACCCAGAGTTACCTCTGCTGCAGAAGATAAGTTTATTAGAGTTACCAGTCTCGGAAATTGCAGCCCAAATAAATGCTTCACAGAGTTCAAGTAACATACACATCTCAACATCAACTGTTCAGAGGAGACTGTGCGAATCAGCCCTTCATGGTCAAACTGCTGCAAAGAAACCACTACTAAAGGACACCAATAAGAAGAAGAGACTTGTTTAGGCCAAGAAACACGAGCAATGGACATTAAACCAGTGGAAATCTGTCCTTTGGTCTGATGAGTCCAAATTTGAGATTTTTGGTTCAAATCGCCGTGTCTTTGTGAGACAAAGAGTAGGTGAACGGATGATATCTACATGTGTGGTGCCCACCGTGAAGCATGGAGGAGGAGGTGTGATGGTGCTTTGCTGGTGCCACTGTCTGTGATTTATTTAGAATTAAAGGCACACTTAACCAGCATGGCTACCACATCATTCTGCAGCGATACGCCATCCCATCTGGTTTGGGCTTAGTAGGACTATCATTTGTTTTTCAACAGGACAATGACCCAAAACACACCTCCAGGCTGTGTAAGGGCTATTTGACCAAGAAGGAAAGTGATGGTGTGCTTCATCAGATGACCTGGCCTCCACAATCCCCTGAACTCAACCCAATTGAGATGGTTTGGGATGAGTCGGACCGCAGAGTGACGGAAAAGCAGCCAACAAGTGCTCAGCATATGTGGGAACTCCTTCAAGACCGTTGGAAAAGCATTACAGGTGAAGCTGGTTGAGAGAATGCCAAGAGTGTGCAAAGCTGTCATCAAGGCAAAGGGTGGCTACTTTGAAGAATTTAAAATTTAAAATATATTTTGATTTGTTTAGCACTTTTCTGGTTACTACATGATTCCATATGTGTTTAAAAAAATCATTTATGTTTTATAGCAGGGATGAAGACGCAAGAACATCGTTCTACTTTATTTTAGTACAACTTTAAAGGCTAATTTCTATTCTGTTAAGATAAATTGCAATAACCTAAATTTGTTTTTGAGCACCCTTGATGGACGCCCTAATGCGTTACGCACCCAATGCATATGGATGTCCGGTAAATTTCTCAATTGTCAGGTAAATTTCAATCTTGCCGGTCATGTTGTCCTGCGCCAAATCTTCCTAATGGAAACCCTGAGCGGTGGTCCGACACTGCTATATGAATATAGGGGAAACAATGCCTCTTCACACACCACAATCAATGAAAGACACTACTACTGCCTTGGCCTTTATAGCCCACTCCAGCAGTAGTGAGAGGACTTAACTTGCAAGCCATCCTTTTGTTGCCAATTTGATGCTGCTCTGACTTCAAAGTCAAAGGCCTCTGTCATTGTGGTTATAAATGCACTTCTATGACTCAATCAGCCATGTTGTTTTATTCTCTCTTTGAAGGAAAGTGATTGTTCCTCGTTCTTTGATTCTACAATACGTGTTGGAAACTATACTGTTCTTTTCCAAGCGTTCTATGACATTACTGCTTCTCAAGTGTGTGTCTCTGATATCTCTTTCCCTGTGGGCGGTGGGGGAGTGAACAAAAGGAGAGGAAGAAAAAAGGGAAATCTGATGTAAAATCTAACATGGTGATAATTAAGTGTTGACAGACGCATCAAAATGACTAAGAATTTCAATTCAGAATTGTTCTAAGAAACAAGGATTCCTGGAATTACACCTCTGTGTGATTGGACAACAGCCTGGTGTGTTGTTTTAATTAGCTAGTGAAGGTATAGACTAAATCCCTAGCTTTGTCAATCCATTGGAAAATAACAGTTGCTGTGGTTACTCTGACAGAAAGAGGGATAAAAGAGGGACCCTAGAGGGATGAAACTGGTTAGGGGCTAGTGATTCTAAGCAGTTGGAAAACCACCTTAAATACAGACAGGCAAACAGACACACACACACACACACACACACACAACACACACACACACACACACACACACACACACACACACACACACACACACACACACACACACACACACACACACACACACACACACACACACACACACACACACACTTGCTATTCAAACAGTGTTGTGAACCCCCCTTCTTGCTGTTGAGCTCAGGTGTCCTGCTCACGTTGTCACAAGGGAGCGAGGACGGGAATAGCCCATCACAACCCTCCATTGCTTGCACAAGCTCCGGCCATGTGCAGGCAGAGGACTGGGGGGTGGTGTTAGGGAGGGAGGAGGGTAGGGTGGTCACCCCTTATTCACAGTTTCTCCTGTCTCCCCTTCTCTCTTATAAAGTAGCTCCAGCTGATCTTAGCTAGGTAGTTAATGGATCGAGATGTTCAAAAACCTAGTTTTGCAGCAGAAGCAATTTTGCCCAAGACAAAAACAATGACATTACCATAGACTTCCATGCCTTTTTTGATAAATCAGAGACTTTTCTTTCAGTCTAAATGCGTAAAGCTGACTATGTGTGTGTCTCTGTGTCTGTGTGTAGAAACGAGAAAAGCGGAAGCATGAGAAGATCCTTAGTGAAGAGCTCTTCCCAGCCGTCATCAACCTCAACCAGTTCCTCCCTCCGGAAAACTGCATTGACTACATCGCCTTCTTCATCAACCGCTCCGACTCCTACTGCAGGCCAGACGAGAGGTGAGCCGCCACCACACACACACACACACACACACACACACACACACACACACACACACACACACACACACACACACACACACACACACACACACACACACACACACACACACACACACACACACACACACACACATTTACCCACATCTGCCCTTCTACTTCCACACTCTTAGGCCAGACTAGAGGTGAGCCCAGAGGGGCGCAAACCCCTGCCCTTTACACCCCAACCTATACCTCTATGCCTACCACCCCTAACACTCACATTTTTTATTAATTTTTTATTTCACCTTTATTTAACCAGGTAAGCCAGTTGAGAACAAGTTCTCATTTACAACTGCAACTTGGCCAAGATAAAGCAAAGCAGAGCGGTAAAAACAACAACACAGAGTTACATATGGAATAAACAAAACGTACAGTCAATAACACAATAGAAAATCTATATACAGTGTGTGCAAATGTAGTAAGTTATGGAGGTAAGGCAATAAATAGGCCATAGTGCAAAATAATTACAATTATAATTTAGTATTAACACTGGAGTGATAGATGTGCAGAAGATGATGTGCAAATAGAGATACTGGGGTGCAAATGAGCAAAATAAATGACAATGTAAATAACAATATGGGGATGAGGTAGTTGGGTGGGCTAATTTCAGATGGGCTGTGTACAGGTGCAGTGATCGGTAAGCTGCCCTGACAACTGATAGTGTTGTCAAGATAGTGAGGGAGATAAGAGTCTCCAGCTTCAGAGATTTTTGCAGTTCTTCCAGTCATTTGCAGCAGAGAACTGGAAGGAATGGCGACCAAAGGAGGTGTTGGCTTTTGGGATGACCAGTGAGATATACCTGCTGGAACGCAGACTACGGGTGGGTGTTGCTATGGTGACCAATGAGCTAAGATAAGGCGGGATTTGCCTAGAAGTGATTTATAGGTGACCTGGAGCCAGTGGGTTTGGCAACGAATATGCAGTGAGTGCCAGCCAACGAGAGCGTACAGGTCACAATGGTGGGTAGTATATGGGGCTATGGTGACAAAACAGATGACACTGTGATAGACTACATCCAATTTACTGAGTAGAGTGCTGGAAGCTATTTTGTAAATGACATCGCCGAAGTCAAGGATCGGTAGGATAGTCAGTTTAAGAGCAGTTGGAGGCCACGGAAGGAGTGTTGTATGGCATTGAAGCTCGTTTGGAGGTTTGTTAACACAGTGTCCAATGAAGGGCCAGATGTATACACAATGGTGTTGTCTGCGTAGAGGTGGATCTGAGAGTCACCAGCAGCAAGAGCAACATCATTGATATACACAGAGAATAGAGTCGGCCCGAGAATTGAACCCTGTGGCACCCTCATAGAGACTACCAGAGGTCCAGACAACAGGCCCTCCGATTTGACACATTGAACTCTATCTGAGAAGTAGTTGGTGAACCAGGCGAGGCAGTCATTTGAGAAACCAAGGCTATTTAGTCTGCCAATAAGAATGCGGTGATTGACAGAGTCAAAAGCCTTGGCCAGGTCAATGAAGACGGCTGCACAGTACTGTCTTTTATCGATCACGGTTATTATATCGTTTAGGACCTTGAGCGTGGCTGAGGTACACCCATGACCAGCTCGGAAACCGGATTGCATAGGGGAGAAGGTACGGTGGCATTCGAAATGGTCGGTGATCTGTTTGTTAACTTGGCTTTCAAATACTTTCGAAAGGCAGGGCAGGATGGATATAGGTCTGTAACAGTTTGGATCTAGAGTGTCACCCCGTTTGAAGAGGGGGATGACCGCGGCAGCTTTCCAATCTCTGGGGATCTCAGATGATGCGAAAGAGAGGCTGAACAGGCTGGTAATAGGGGATGTGACAATTACGGTGGCTAATTTTTAGAAAGAAAGGGTCCAGATTGTCTAGCCCAGCTGATTTGTAGGGGGGCATGGGCAAGTTGCAACGGAGGGTGCAGAGCTGGTGGCCGGGGTAGGGGTAGCCAGGTGGAAAGCATGGCCAGCCGTAGCAAAATGCTTGTTGAAATTTTCGATTATCGTAGATTTATCGGTAGTGACAGTGTTTCCTAGCCTCAGTGCAGTGGGCAGCTGGGAGGAGGTGCTCTTATTCTCTATGGTCACTCACCCTCTAGATTTGTTGGCGGGGTTGGTGTTAAATTGTCATAATTGGTTTCAGTTGTGATAATTGCTAAGTTTGTTTTAAAGGGTTAGACCAGGGGTTCTTAAAAATGTTCAACCTGGGACCCAAATGAGAAATTCAGGGTTTTCCTGGGACCCAAGCTCATGAAAACATGCCCCCTTTTGGGGGCCCTAAGCAATAATTTTTTTGGGTGAGAGGGAATCATATTTCACAATCATGCATTAATAGCAATTTAATGTAGATTTTTACTTCCAATATGAATTAATATCCAGTAATGGGAATGGATGGGTGTGTAAGATGGGAGTTGGTCTTGCTTTATAGTCATGACCAGAGTTTCCCTGACTATCTGAGTAAATTACAGTTCATGCAGCAGCAGGGTGTGGAGGGGTGCTCTGCTCACAATATCTGCATATCTTAATCACATGCATTGACATTTCCATCTGGTTACATAACCTACTAGCCATGCTTCTAATGCCTGTATTTACTAGCCTTATGTTACATTATCAAACACCCTCCCACACCCTTGCTTTTATGCAAGCGCTCATTCCTAAGAAACACACACACAAAGCCGCCAACTCTCTCGTCTCCGGCGGGGTTGGTGAGTCCACTCTAGTCTTGGCTCCTGAGCAGACGTGCTTCGCAAATGAAGAGACCTCACTTCTTAATTTATTATTTTTCCCTTACTTTCAGACATCTGACGTTCTGAGTAGCTCTCGAGTTTCTCACGTGGAGGCTACCATGCTGCTGTCTGGAGGGCCAGCCTTCTAAGACAACCGCAATAGTTTTTTAAAAGAAAATGAATTAAAAAGCCGGAAAAAGAATGAAAGAAAAGGAATTAAATGAAATAGATTTTGGGCTCTGCTGCGGAAGAGGCAGGACAATACTGGTTCCTAAGCCAGCCTTGGTTGGCACTGCCTTGCATGTAACCTTGTCTCCTGTATGAGATGTCAGCATGACCGCTTATATTATCTGTTATCAGGCTAGTACAGCTAGTTCTTACTACTGTATCTCTAGCTATGATTAGATTGCATCTTGAGTTCAGATCCATCAAATCAATACATGGATGGAATAAACATTAGCTTATCATGCTTTGCATTAGAGCCTGGGGCTGGACCTGGCAATGAAGCAATTGATAAACAGAGAAGATTGGATGGTAATCTTGGAGAGGAAAGAAATGCTATGGGTAGAACCTATGTTCCTCTGGTTGTTATCATACAGTGCTTTAGGCCATTGTGGCATTGGAGAATTACTCCTTGATGCACCTGTCTTAAATGTGTTCAGATTCAGAAACTTGGAGTTGTGCCATCTCTAGGCAATTCATTTGAATTTCAGGAGTATAAAAGTACAACAAACATACTAAACATACTCTCCTCAGGTGGGGAAACCTTGGTGAAAGTCTCACCTCAAGTGGGTACGGTATATACACACCTACACGCAGGACATGCACACCTCCCCAGGAAATATACACACAACACCTACCAACTTCCTGTTTTCCTGTGGCCTGGCTGCTCTTCGCATGTCAGTCATGTTTTTTCCCCTTAGCTGTTTTGTAGCTTATATAAGTGATGAATGATGGAGTAAATATGTTGTTTGGTCATGTTTATTTGCTATGAATCTGCAGTGGATCTGGGTCAGGAGATTTAGATAGGTATTGAACACCTGAGCCGACGGTGGCTGTTGACATGGAAACATCAAGATGGAGATGATGCCCGTCTTTTATCAGCGCCCACTTTGAGATTGTTGTTGTTGAGATCTCCTCTCCTCCCCTCAGACGGGGTGTTTTGAGGAATAACTGTGTGGACTGTCTGGACCGTACTAACACCGGCCAGTTCATGGTGGAGAAGTGTGCTCTGGCCTATCAGCTCTACTCTCTGGGCATGATTGACAAGCCAAGGTTGCAGTTCGACACAGACTGTGTCAGATTAAACCCTACCCTACTCCCTACCCTACTCTCGCCAGAGATGCACTTAAACATTACTAAAAGCTGACATTAGAACTTAAAACATTCAGGAGCTGAATGCGGAGCTGTATGAAGACCATGGGGACACCCTGTCTCTGCAGTACGGGGGCTCCCAGCTGGTCCACAGGGTCAAGACCTACCGCAAGATAACCCTCTGGACACAGCACTCCAAAGACATCATACAGACCCTGTCCCACTACGACAGCAATGCTTTCTCAGGTAGACACCACACACACACACACACACACATTCCGTTCACCCCTGCTCTGTCATTATGAGACCACTGCTTACTCATCCACTAGTGACTCTTCCTCCTCTTCCTTCCACCCCCTCCTCATCCCCTCACCCCCCTCCCGTTCTCCCACTACTGTTGAACCAGTGCTCCCACTACCTCCATGCTCTCTTTGTCAGATAATGTGACCCCCCCCCGCCCCCTCCTAACTCATATGTCTTTCCTTCCACCCACACCTGCCCTGCCCCCCATGAACCTACCACCCCTGCCTCTCCCCGTTACCATGGAAATGCTGATTCGGCATCCAGACCTGAATTCTTGTTACATAAAAAGATCCAGCTCTCCCCCATCCTCCCTCTCCCCATCATCTTTCATTTCCCCAAAGCTTTACATTTCAAAGAAAATCAATGATGAGTTTGTAGGCCCAGTGTAGGGTGAGTGGCAACCTCTTAATAATGTCATACATCAAGTGAATTGTACATACTCTCTCCCACGACCTTACACACACACACGCACGTACACACACACTGTGAAGGCACATTGTCAGCATTACAGTGGATACTATGGCTGTAGATTATTCTGGTAGACAAACACTTTGTACAGAGCTGGACTTTATCCCCCTTCTTCACATCAGTCTTCAGCATTGCCATAAAGGCCATCATAAATCAACCCTAAATGTAAATGTGTCCATTGATTTATTTATTGTATTTACTGGCAACATTGTTTGAGGACACATTCTCATTTCCAACAACATTCTAGGGAAGAGTTACAGTAGAGAGCAGAGGGATTGAACGCTCCATTGTTGTTGCCTTGGAGTACCTTAGAACAGCCGATATAGAACACAGGGGAAATCTTCAATATAGAGCACTAAGTGTTATGTTCTTGGCTTACAAATGTTCCCTTTATCCCTTTAAATCCCCATGGCTCTATGTCTTACTTCACAGCCTCTGGTATTGTAGAACACTGTAGACACAGGGTTGATTAGAAAAGCTTCCCCTTGTCTCTGTCTCATATCTCTCCTGTTTGCTGGAGGATTTAACAGAGCTGTAGAAATTCCCCTGGGTCTCCCAGAGAACATTTTTCTGAATCACCCTCACACACTCGTATGTGAAAAGACTTAGTCACACACGCATGCACATGTGCGTGCACACACACACACTCTAACGCTCTCACACACACAAACTCTCACTCTCTCACACACATGCGTACACACACCCACCTCCCCCATTCAGTCTATCATCACCACAGGACCCATATCTCCCTTCAGTCACACTGACATCTTACAGAGGACAAAATGGCTTCTCACCTCATCAACCAACACATGACTTCCTGCAAAGGACGTTTGTGTTTTACTGGAAGGCTCTGAAGTATTTTACTGGGGGCCTTGTTCAATTTAACTCAATCGTAGTGAGTCATGGGATTGATCCACTCAACAGAGAGGCCTAATGGGAGAGATGGTAATATTGGAATATAGGGAGAATTGTTTATTTGGATGAGATTATTATCGTTGCTGTTATTGCATCATGGTCTTTTTATATTAAAACTTTTGTGGCTCCCTAGGCTGATGTAATTGACCTTGTGTGTTGACTACATGCACACACACACACACACACACACACACACACACACACACACAGTGTGTGTGTATGTGTTTGAGTGTGTGGCTGTGTCTTCTCATCTCATCACCATCTGCTCCCTTTGCCCCTGTACACAGACACAGAGACGCACACACACACTGGGCTTTGGAGGTGAGTCATATGATTGTGGTGGTAATGCAACTTTAGTTCAGTGAAATGATGTGCACTAGAACCCCAGGGGTCATATAAGATATCCACAAAGAGCTCTGCTGGGGCCTGGCTGGGATGGAGTGAGTGGGGAAAAAATTGGGGTTGAGAGGTGAGTGGGAGAAAAGAGGGGATCAGGGGCCTGAGACGGCGTGAGTGGAGGAAAAGAGGGGCTCAGGGACCTGAGACGGAGTGAGTGGGAGAAAAGAGGGGATCAGGGGCCTGAGAGTGTGATGCACTTAAGTTCAATAAGTGCATTCTCACCCTGTTGTAGCTTCACTGTCTGCTGAGTGAGAGTGGGAATCAGGTGGTGGCCTTCATTGAACAGAGCAGCCCAAGCGGAGCCGTTGCTATGGATACTCACAGACTCCGAGCGCCATGAGCAGAGCACATGCAGAGCGAGCTACGCGCAGGGAGCAAGTGACAGACAGAGAGGAGCAGCTAATGGATTTAATAATGGAGGAAGTTCTTGCTGATTTCGGGCAGGGCTGGGCCTTAAATTTGGCAAAAACAATCAGGCCTGGTTAGGGTAGGGCCTGAGCGTCGCAGGCATGAGTAGGGCTTGGGCTTAAAATTCATGCATGTGCAGCGCTCTATTATAGAAGGCACATATTTTGTCTGGCTGGAGTACATATTAGCTACAGTTTAATGATGTTAAGAACTCTGTGTTTTCTGTTCACTGAGGAGGAATGAGTAATAATGAACTCACCTTGGCCATGTTTTAAACATTACATAATTACTGTAGATGACAAACAAACCTCTAGTAGCTTTATTTCATTCCCTATTGAATAATACGTGGCATTTTGATATGGGCTGCATTTAGCTCCTAGGTTTTCTGGAGTGTTGTTGATCAAATAAAATAAAATTGTATTTGTCACATACACGTGTTTAGCAGATATTATTGTTGGTGTAGCGAAATGCTTGTGCTTCTAGCTCCGACAGTGCAGTAATATCTAACAAGTAATATCTAACAATTTCACAACATACAGTGAGGGAAAAAAGTATTTGATCCCCTGCTGATCTTGTACGTTTGCCCACTGACAAAGAAATTATCAGTCTATAATTTTTATGGTAGGTTTATTTGAACAGTGAGGGACAGAATAACAACAACAAAATTCAGAAAAACGCATGTCAAAAATGTTATAAATTGATTTGCATTTTAATGAAGGAAATAAGTATTTGACCCCTCTCAATCAGAAAGATTTCTGGCTCCCTGGTGTCTTTTATACAGGTAACGAGCTGAGATTAGGAGCACACTCTTAAAGGGAGTGCTCCTAATCTCAGCTTGTTACCTGTATAAAAGACACCTGTCCACAGAAGCAATCAATCAATCAGATTCCAAACTCTCCACCATGGCCAAGACCAAAGAGCTCTCCAAGGATGTCAGGAACAAGATTGTAGACCTACACAAGGCTGGAATGGGCTACAAGACCATCGCCAAGCAGCTTGGTGAGAAGGTGACAACAGTTGGTGCGATTATTCGCAAATGGAAGAAACACAAAAGAACTGTCAATCTCCCTCGGCCTGGGGATCCATGCAGGATCTCACCTCGTGGAGTTGCAATGATCATGAGAACGGTGAGGAATCAGCCCAGAACTACACGGGAGGATCTTGTCAATGATCTCAAGGCAGCTGAGACCATTGTCACCAAGAAAACAATTGGTAACACACTACGCTGTAAAGGACTGAAATCCTGCAGCGCCCGCAAGGTCCTCCTGCTCAAGAAAGCACATATACAGGCCCGTCTGAAGTTTGCCAATGTACATCTGAATGATTCAGAGGAGAACTGGGTGAAAGTGTTGTGGTCAGATGAGACCAAAATGGAGCTCTTTGGCATCAACTCAACTCGCCGTGTTTGGAGGAGGAGGAATGCTGCCTATGACCCCAAGAACACCATCCCCACCGTCAAACATGGAGGTGGAAACATTATGCTTTGGGGGTGTTTTTCTGCTAAGGGGACAGGACAACTTCACCGCATCAAAGGGATGATGGACGGGGCCATGTACCGTCAAATCTTGGGTGAGAACCTCCTTCCCTCAGCCAGGGCATTGAAAATGGGTTGTGGATGGGTATTCCAGCATGACAATGACCCAAAACACATGGCCAAGGCAACAAAGGAGTGGCTCAAGAAGAAGCACATTAAGGTCCTGGAGTGGCCTAGCCAGTCTCCAGACCTTAATCCCATAGAAAATCTGTGGAGGGAGCTGAAGGTTCGAGTTGCCAATCGTCAGCCTCGAAACCTTAATGACTTGGAGAAGATCTGCAAAGAGGAGTGGGACAAAATCCCTCCTGAGATGTGTGCAAACCTGGTGGCCAACTACAAGAAACATCTGACCTCTGTGATTGCCAACAAGGGTTTTGCCACCAAGTACTAAGTCATGTTTTGCAGAGGGGTCAAATACTTATTTCCCTCATTAAAATGCAAATAAATTCATAACATTTTTGACATGCGTTTTTCTGGATTTTGTTGTTGTTATTCTGTCTCTCACTTTTTAAATAAACCTACCATTAAAATTATAGACTGATCATGTCTTTGTCAGGTGGCAAACGTACAAAATCAGCAGGGGATCAAATACTATTTTCCCTCACTGTATACCCAATACACACAAATCTAAGTAAGGAATGGAATTTAAGAATATATACATATATGGACAAGCAATGACAGAGCGGCATGGACTAAGATACAGTATAATATTATAGAATACAGTATATACATTTGAGATGAGTAATGCAAGATACGTAAACATTATTAAAGTGACTAGTGTTCCATTTCTTAAAGTGGCCAGTGATTTCAATAGGCTGCAGCAGCCTCTAATGTGCTAGTCATGGCTATTTAACAAGTCTGATGGCCTTGAGATAGAAGCTGTTTTTCATTCTCTCGGTCCCAGCTTTAATTCACCTGTACTGACCTCGCCTTCTGGATGATAGCGGGGTGAACAGGCAATGGCTCGGGTGGTTGATGTCCTTGATGATCTTTTTGGCCTTCCTGTGACATCGGGTGCTGTAGGTGTCCTGGAGGGCAGGTAGTTTGCCCCCGGTAATGCGTTCGGCAAACCTCACCAACCTCTAGAGAGCTCTGCGGTTGCGGGCGGTGCAGTTGCCGTACCAGGTGGTGATACAACCCGACAGGATGCTCTCAATTGTGCATCTGTAAAAGTTTGTGAGGGTTTTAGGTGCCAAGCCAAATTTCTTCTGCCTCCTGAGGACCATTTCAGTTTGTCAGTGATGGGTACGCCAAGGAACTTGAAGCTTTCCACCTTCTCCACTGCGGTCCCGTCGATGTGGATAGGGGTCTGCACCCTCTGCTGTTTCCTGAAGTCCACGATCATCTCCTTTGTTTCGTTGACATTGAGTGAGAGGTTATTTTCCTGGCACCACACTCCCAGAGCCCTCACCTCCTCCCTGTAGGTTGTCTCGTCATTGTTGGTAATCAAGCCTACTACATTTTTTGTCATTTAGCAGACGCTCTTATCCAGAGCGACTTACAGTTAGTGAGTGCATACATTACTTTTTAAATTTTTCATACTGGCCCCCCGTGGGAATCGAACCCACAACCCTGGCGTTGCAAACACCATGCTCTACCAACTGAGCTACATCCCTGCCGGCCATTCCCTCCCCTACCCTGGACGACGCTGGGACAATTGTGCGCCGCCCCATGGGTCTCCCAGTCGCGGCCAGCTATGACAGAGCTTGGATTCGAACCAGGATCTCTAGTGGCACAGCTACCACTGCGATGCAGTGACTTAGACCACTGCGCCACTACTACTGTTGTGTCCTCTGCAAACTTGATGATTGAGTTGGAGGCGTGCTTGGTCACACAGTCATGGGTGAACAGGGAGTACAGGAGGGGCTGAGCATGCACACTTGTGTGGCCCCAGTGTTGAGGATCAGCAAAATTGAGATGTTGTTTCCTACCTTCACCACCTGGGGACGGCCCGTCAGGAAGTCCAGGACCCAGTTGCACAGGGCGGGGTTCAGACCCAGGGCCTCGAGCTTAATGATTAGCTTGGAGGGTACTATGGTGTTGAATGCTGAGCTATAGTCAATGAACAGCATTCCTACATAGGTATTCCTCTTGTCCAGATGGGATAGGGCAGTGGGGGCGGTAAGCAAATTGAAGTGGGTCAAGGGTGACAGGTAAGGTAGAGGTGATATTATCCTTGACTAGTCTCCCAAAGCACTTCATGATGACAGAGGTGTGTGCTATGGGGCGATAGTCATTTAGTTCAGTTACCTTTGCTTTCTTGGGTACAGGAACAATGGTGGCCATCTTGAATCATGTGGGGACAGCAGACTGGGATAGGGAGAGATTGAATATGTCCGTAAACACACCAGCCAGCTTGTCTGCGCATGCTCTGAGGACACGGCTAGGGATGCAGTCTGGGCCGGCAGCCTTGTGTGGGTTAACATGCTTAAATGTCTTACTCACGTTGGCCACGGAGAAGGAAAGCCCACAGTCCTTGGTAGTGGGCCGCGTCAGTGGCACTGTGTTATCCTCAAAGTGGGCGAAGAAGGTGTTTAGCTTGTCTGGAAGCGAGACGTCGGTGTCGGCGACATGGCTGGTTTTCCTTTTGTAGTCCATGATTGTCTGTAAACCCTGCCACATACGTCTCGTGTCTGAGCCGTTGAATTGCGACTCCACTTTGTCTCTATACTGATGTTTTGCCAGTTTAATTGCCTTGCGGAGTGAGTAGCTACACTGTTTGTATTCTGCCATATTCCCAGTCATCTTGCCATGGTTAAATGCGGTGGTTCGCGCTTTCAGTTTTGCGCGAATGCTGCCATCTATCCACGGTTTCTGGTTAGGGTAGGTTTTAATAGTCACAGTGGGCACAACATCTCCTATACACTTCCTGATAAACTCAGTCACCGTGTCAGTGTATTCGTCTAAATTATTTTCGCAAGCTACCCGGAACATATCCCAGTCCGCGTGATCAAAACTATCTTGAAGCGTGGATTCCGATTGGTCAGACCAGCGTTGAATAGTCCTTAGCACGGGTACTTCCTGTTTGAGTTTCTGCCTATAGGAAAGCAAAATGGAGTCGTGGTTAGATTTGCCGAAAGGAGGGCGGGGGAGGGCCTTATAACCATCCTGGAAGTTCGAATAGCATTGGTCGAGGTTTTTATGAGCCCGAGTACAACAGTCGATATGTTGATAGAACTTCGGCAGCCTAGTACTCAAATTTGCTTAGTTAAAATCCCCGGCTACAATAAATGCAGCCTCAGGATATGTGATTTCCAGTTTGCATAAAGTCCAGTGAAGTTCTTTGAGGGCTGTCGTGGTATCGGCTTGAGGGGGGATATACATGACCGTGACTATAACCAAAGAAAATTCTCTTGGGAGATAATATGGTCTGCATTTGATTGAGGTATTCTAGGTGAACAAAAGGACTTGAGTTCCTGTATGTTACTACAATTACACCATGAGGCATTAATCATGAAACACACACCTCCGCCCTTCTGCTTCCAGGAGAGATATGTATTTCTGTCTGCGTGATTAACTGAGAACCCATCTGACTGGACCGATTTCGACAGAATATCCCCAGAGAGCCATGTTTCAGTGAAACAAAGTATGTTACAGGCCCTGATGTCTCTCTGGAAAGAAATCCTTGCCCTGAGCTCGTCAACTTTGTTATCCAAAGACTGAACATTAGCGAGTAGTATACTTGGAAGCGGTGGGTGGTGTGCGCGCCTCCTAAGTCGAACCAGCAGGCCATTCTTAGTGCCTCTCCTCCGCCGGCGATATTTTGGGTCAGCCGCTGGAATCAGTTCAATTGCCCTGGGGAGAGCAAACAAAGGATCTGCTTCGGGAAAGTCGTATTCCTGGTCGTAATTCTGGTGAGTTACCGCCGCTCTGATATCCAATAGTTTGCCCCGGCTGTATGTAATGACACAAAACACTTTCTGAGCAAATAAAGTAAAAAAGTATACATAAAAAACTAAATACAGCTAAGTTCCATAAGAGCTAGTTGCGAGGCCGCCATCTTCGTCAGCGCCAGGTTATCAGTTGGTATTGTTGGGTAGTGATTAGATAACCGTACTGTAAAGCTTCAAGAATATATTCATAACCTCACTTTTTAAGGATCCATGAGAAGAAGACATACGGACTCGTTCAGTTGTTGTGTAAGAGTGCCATAACAACATAATGTTTACGAAATTGTTTTTTCAACCAGCAGTTTCTATTTCTGCCATATATTGCTTTTTCTGTCGCTAAAAACACAAGAGGAATGTTTTCTTTTTTTCAAGGACAAGTCATATGTTCTCTTACTGTTGAATATTCCTTAATTCATTCAATTAAATTCCAATGTCCTCCCCAAGGCCATGATACCTCTAGTCTATTTAGCTGTTTTTTTAATAGAACAGTCATAAAGCCCCAATGACATTCTGCCTTCTAGATGCTTTGAAACTTCAGGTGTCTTTCTTGGAAATTGATGTAATCGATGTACAGCCTTGAACATGTGCACCTGTGTCAATTGTTTTGCCTTTCTACTTTGTTTCCTCCAGTTTAGTCCCAGTCCCACCCCTTCCTGTTCCTTCCTCCCTCCCTCCCTCCTCTCCTCTCATTCTGTCCCTGACCATACAGGATGTTTATGTGTGGACCAGAGACGGTGTGCTTTCACTGACACAGGCAAGGCTAATATTTTTGTCATGGCCCCTGCACCTCCCCCCCACCCCCCATCACTCCCAATATAACTCTTGCCTCACTGACTCATGTAAAACTTTTGGCTGGACGTGAGCTTTGGAGCTCTGTGTATGATGTCATAGGGTCCCTGACTAAGTATCATGATAGAGACCGTACAAGCACACACACATCAGCTCCACAACAGTTCACTCCTTTCTCAGTTTTATACTTTAAATAACTGTTATTATATACAAGGACAGTAAATGCATTGACATCACATTGTACTGTACATGCGTAATCAATTACATTGTGAGCTGTGGAGGATGTTCAGAACACAGAGAAACTACATTGTTTAATTAAAAGAACACAAGCTGTAACACACTATACACACTATACACACACACACACACACACACACACTGTTCCCTAACCTGCCTCCCATGTACAACACACACCGATGACACCCCCCCATAATGTGACAAAAACACTTTTATTTTCTTCTCATTGACGTTTGTGGCCTTGTGTGCCTGCGTGTGTACTTCCATTGTTTGACATTAACTCCTATCCCCTGATTTTTTGAATAAACTTCAGCTGAAACTTCCCTGTAGAAATTACCAGGGAGAGAGAGTGAGAGCCTGTAACTGCAGCCAAACACCCTCGTTTAATGGCTAATTACCCACCACGGCCGTTAGTACATTAGCACGTGGCTACGCGGCAGAGAGGGAGGTGTATCTTACCAATCACACCTCGCGCCACCGCAACATGGTACAACAGGTGACACACAGACACTAAATGCACACACACATGCGCGCCCGCACCAACCAAACTATTATCTCTGCAGCACCCACCTGCCACACCCCAAACCATGTAGTCATTGTCATGATGTAGTCTGGTTTTAATTGTGTTTTCCTTTCTGTGATGCTTTCATCTCAGGAGCCCCTGGAGCTTTTCATGTAGATATAGTTTGATTAGATGATACATTTTCCTTTTCTCTCTCTCTATCCTCATCTTCAATTTCAACTGACTTCAACATGACCGTGTGGGCACCTCAGACCAAGGTCTGATTTAAGGTCAACTTTGAGCCGACTGACCACAGCAGAGGCTCAACTGACCAACACTATAGAACAATTTGACTCCCTGTTACACCTCAGTCCTGAGCATATTGTGCTTATTGTCTCATTTCTCTTCTGTCTCCTCTTTCTCTCCTTCTGTCTCTGTCTCTCTCCCTTTTTACTCAGTTTCAGACCGGCAGGATGCCATCAACCTGTTTCTGCAGGTGTACCAGCCATTAGAGCCTAAGCCTCACCTCTGGGAGCTGCCCACTGACTTCTACCTGCACCAGAGGAACTTTATGGCAGTGTTTCCCAACCCTGGTCCTCGAGTACCCCCAACAGTACACAGTTTCCTTGTAACCCTTGACAAACACACCTCATTCAACTAATTGAGGGTTTGATGATTAGTTGACAAGTTGAATCAGGTGTGCTTGTCCAGGGTTACAATAAAAATGTGTACTTTTGGGGGCGCAGGTACACGCACACACACATACAGTTCACACACACACACAGTCTTGTACAGCTAACCTTGTGGGGACAAACAATTAAGTCCCATTAAAAATCCTATTTTCCCTAACCTCTAACCCTAAACCTTACCCGCACTCTTAGTATAACGCTAACCCTAACCTTTACCCAAAAACCTAACCTTAACCCTAACCCTAAACATAACCCTAGCTCTTAACCCTAACCCTAAAACTAACCCTAGCTCCTAACCCTAACCCTTAACGTAATTCTAACCCTAACACTAATTCTAACCTTAACCCTAACCCCCCTAGAAATAGCATTTGACCTTATGGGGACTAACAAAATGTCCCCAGTTGGTCAAATGTTTGTTTGTTTACTATTCTTCTGGGGACTTCTGGTCCCCACAAGAATAGTTAAACACGTCCACACACACACACACACACACACACACACACACACACACACACACACACACACACACACACACACACACACACACACACACACACACACACAGTGGTGTAAAATACTTTAAAGTACTAAAGTCGTTTTTTGGGGTATCTGTACATTACTTTACTATTTATATTTTTTAACAACTTTTACTTTTACTTCACTACATTCCTAAAGAAAATATGAACTTTTTACTCGCATACATTTTCCCTGACACCAAAAAATACTTGTTATATTTCGAATGCTCAGGCAGGTCAGAATTATGGTTTAATTCACGCGTATATCAACACGTTGTCATCCCTACGCCCTCGGACCTGGCTAACTCACTAAACACAAATACTGCGTTTGTAAATTATGTCTGAGTGTTGGAGTGTGCCCCTGTCTGTCCGTAAATAAAAATAAACAAGGAAATTGTGCCGTCTGGTTTGCTTAATATAAGGAATTTGATGTATAGTATAGCCACAGGAAGTACATAGTACATAGCCACAGGAAGTACATAGCCACAGGAAGTAAGGGTGCTGAGGGTGCTGCAGCATCCCCTGATAAATCTATTTTTGTTTTAACAAATTTTGTGAACTAGGCCTTTATTGCGCCTGAATGAGTGGAGAAAAATACTCGTCAGCACCCCCAACCCAAAACATCTTCTCAAGGCCATGCTCAAGTATGTCAATTGAGTACTTTTTCCACCAGATATTTGTAAATACTTTTACTCAAGTAATATTTTACTGGGTGACTTTTACTTTTTCTTCAGTCATTTTCTATTAAGGTATCTTTACTTTTACTCAGATATGACATTTGAGTAATTTTCCCACCACTGCACACACACACACCAGGGCAGACACACACAAATACCATGGCAGATGCGCACACACATTTTAAAAATTTTTTATTTTACATTTTAGTCATTTAGCAGACGCTCTTATCCAGAGCGACTTACAGTTAGTGAATACATATTTTTTTTTGTACTGGCCCCCCATGGGAATCAAACCCACAACCCTGGCGTTGCAAACGCCATGCTCTATCAACTGAGCCACATCCCTGCCGGCCATTCCCTCCCCTACCCTGGACGACGCTGGGCCAATTGTGCGCCGCCCCATGGGTCTCCCAGTCGCGGCCGGCTGCGACAGAGCCTGGATTCGAACCAGGATCTCTAGTGGCACAGTTAGCACTGCGATGCAGTGCCTTAGACCACTGCGCCAGTTAGAATATGGGTAGGGTCTTTGTGCGGCGGTCTTAAATACCCTCCTGTGTCTTTCTTTCAACTGGCATGGTGGGAGATCACTTAGACAAGATTACCAGCAGCACCTGTGTTTCTGTAACAGCTTTTACAGCAGAGACTTATAAGGAATTCCTGCAGCACAGCACTGTGTGTGTGTGTGTGAACGTGTGCTTGCCTGAGAACACACGTGCGCACGTGAGTGCATATCTACCTCTGTATAGAAAGCTGTCACCACCACTGTTCGTGAGCTTTTGTTTGTTTCTGAGCAGACAAAGGGCCACTTTTAGGCGCTTACAGACGGACCAATGGGAGTATGGCGGCGGGCGGCAAAGCGCAAGCAGTTTTGCAAGCAGTGCGATTCGAGGAACTCACTCCCGTGAGCGGCGCCAATGGCTCCGCGCTTGAGGCGCCAAAATCTGAAATTAGCTGAAGTCTTGAGCGGCCACCGCGCATTGTTGATCAATGAGCAGAGTTAATCTTGTCAACCCATCAAACAATATTTTAATGACAACATTGGAGCTGACAACAACCGGGACCGGTGGTCTCTACACGCGGTAGGCAGATTTTGTGGCGGTTAAATTTCAGTTTACCGCGGCCCGTCTGTAAGCGCTTTTACACTTGCTGTGTGAGTCTAGAGAGGGTTTATTCACAGCAGGGAGAGGGCAAAGGGTTCATCTCTGTGGGTACTGTAAATTATAGCTTCCTCACTTCTCTATCACCTCTACTTTATGATAGCAGGAGACATGCCAATTTAAGTCATGGGAAATTATCAACTCCCCCCAACCTGCCATTTTCTCTGGGGCTTAGAGTGCACCTGGGTTTCCACTTACCCTGCTTCCTTTCACTGTAACCCCACCCACCATCCCACTGTCTTTTCTCTCACTCATTACCCTTGTCTTCTGTCTCTCTCTCAATTCAATTCAATTTAATCTCTCTCTCTCTCTCTCTCTCTCTCTCTCTCTCTCTCTCTCTCTCTCTCTCTCTCTCTCTCTCTCTCTCTCTCTCTCTCTCTCTCTAATTCAATTCAAAGGGCTTTATTGCCATGGGAAACATATGTTTACATTGCCAAAGCAACTGAAATAGTTAATAAACTAAAGTGAAATAAAGAACAAAAAATGAACAGTAAACATTCACAAAAGTTTCAAAGGAATAGAGACATTTCAAATGTCATTATCGCTATGTACAGTGTTATAATGATGTGCTAATAGTTAAAGTATAAAGGGGAAATAAATAAACATAAATATGGGTTGTATTTACAGTGTTGTTTGTTCTTTACTGGTTGCCCTTTTCTTGTGGCAACAGGTCACAAATCTTGCTGCTGTGGTGGCACACTGGTATTTCACCCAATAGATATGGGAGTTTATCAAAATTGGATTTGTTTTCAAATTCTTTGTGGGTCTGTGTAATCTGAGGGAAATATGTGTCTCTAATATGGTCATACATTTGGCAGGAGGTTAGGAAGTGCAGCTCAGTTTCCACCTCATTTTGTAGGCAGTGTGCACATAGCCTGTCTTCTCATAAGAGCCAGGTCTGCCTACGGCGGCCTCTCTTAATAGCAAGGCTATGCTCACTGAGTCTGTACATAGTCAAAGTTTTCCTTAATTTTGTGTCAGTCACAGTGGTCCGGTATTCTGCTACTGTGTACTCTCTGTTTAGAGCCAAATAGCGTTCCAGTTTGCTCTGTTTTTTTGTAAATCCTTTCCAATGTGTCAAGTAATTATCTTTTAGCTTTTTCTCATATTTTAATTGGGTCTAATTGTGTTGCTGTCCTTGGGCTCTGTGGGGTCTGTTTGTGTGTATGAACAGAGTCCCCGTACCAACTGGTAGAGGGGACTCTTCTCCAGGTTAATCTCTCTTTAGGTGAGGGCTTTGTTATGGTGTCACGATCGTCGGGTACAGAGGACCAAGGCGCAGCGTGGAAGGTGAACATATTTTATTAATTTGAATGATAACACGAACAAAAACAACAAACGATAACGTGACGTCCAAAGGTGCAAAACACAAACCTATACAGGAACAAGATCCCACAACCACTGTGGGAAAACAGCCTGTCTAAATATGGTTCCCAATCAGAGACAACCAGCAACAGCTGACACTCGATGCCTCTGATTGAGAACCACTCTGGCCAACATAGAAATACAACAACTAGAATACACAAAGGAAACTCACACCCTGGCTCAACATACAAGTGTCCCCAGAGCCAGGGAGTGACAGTACCCTCCCTAAAGGCGCGGACTCCGACCGCGCCAACCAAATACCACAGGGGAGGGACGGGGTGGGCACTCCGCCTTGGCGGCGGATCCGGCTCCAGGCATGATCCCCACTCCCTCTCTAACCCCCCAAAGTACCCCTGGTCCGGTCTGGCCCTGCTGACCGGAGCTGAACTGAACACTGGTGGAGCGGATTGCTCTAGCTCCGGCGTGGAGCAGCTGACCGGTGCCGGACCAGGCACCGGTGGAACAGGCACGGGCTGTGCCGGACTGACGACGTACACCACTGGCTTGGTGTGGGGAGCAGGAACGGGCCCGACCGGGCTGACGAAGCGCACCACTGGCTTGGTGCGGGGTGCAGGAACGGGCCCAGCCGGGCTGACGAAGCGCACCACTGTCTTGGTGCGGGGAGCAGGAACGGGCCGAGCCGGGCTGACGAAGCGCACCACTGACTTGGTGCGGGGAGCAGGAACGGGCCGAGCCGGGCTGACGACGCGCACCATTGGCTTGGTGCGGAGAGAAGGAACAGGCCGGACCGGGCTGGCGACGCGCACCACAGGCTCGATGCGAGGGACAGGAACAAGCCGGACCGTACTGGGGACACACACCACTGGCCCTACGCGGGGATCAGGAACGGGCCGGACCGTACTGGGGACACACACCACTGGCCCTACGCGGGGATCAGGAACGGGCCGGACCGGACTGGTAACACACCCCAGTACCTCTCGCCGTGCCTCTACACTTTCCTTCCCCTTTAATACCAGTGGCCCCCGTAACCTGGCGGCCTCCTCTGCCAACCCGCTGGACCGCTCTATCGCGGCCTCCTGCTGCCCCGTCGTCCACGGCGTGAGCCCCCCCCCCTAAAAATTCTGGGCGGCTCTCCTCTTGGACCAGGCCTCCATGTCTCTAGCCAGACACTCACTCCACTGCTTCAAAGTCCAACCTCTCTGCTCTTCACTTGGCTTGGCCCAGTCGAGACTCTTACTCCACTGCTCCAAAGTCCATCCTCTCTCCTCTTCACGCTGCTTGATCCAGGTATGGTGGGATCTTCTGTCACGATCGTCGGGTACAGAGGACCAAGGCGCAGCGTGGAAGGTGAACATATTTTATTAATTTGAATGATAACACGAACAAAAACAACAAACGATAACGTGACGTCCAAAGGTACAAACCTATACAGGAACAAGATCCCACAACCACTGTGGGAAAACAGCCTGTCTAAATATGGTTCCCAATCAGAGACAACCAGCAACAGCTGACACTTGTTGCCTCTGATTGAGAACCACTCTGGCCAACATAGAAATACAACAACTAGAATACACAAAGGAAACTCACACCCTGGCTCAACATACAAGTGTCCCCAGAGCCAGGGCGTGACATATGGAAGGCTTGAGAATCACTTATTTTTAGGTAGTTGTAGAATTGAATTGCTATTTTCTGGATTTTGATAATTAGTGGGAATCATCCTAATTCTGCTCTGCATGCATTGTTTGGGGTTTTACGTTGTACACTGAGGATGTTTTTGCAGAATTCTGCATGCAGTCTCAATTTGATGTTTGTCCCATTTTGTGAATTCTTGGTTGTGAGTGGACCCCAAACAACCATAAAGGGCAATGGGTTCTATAACTGATTCAAGTATTTTAAGCCAGATCCTAATTGGGATGTCAAATGTTACGTTCCTTTTGATGGTGTATTTTCCTTTTTGTGTGCTCTAGGGCAACAGTGTCTAGGTGGAATTTGTATTTATGGTCCTGGCAACTGGACCTTTTTTGGAACACCATTATTTTTGTCTTAGTGAGATTAACAGAATCTGTGAAGAAGATCTAGGTGCTGCTGTAGGCCCTCCTTGATTGGGGACAGAAGCACCAGATAATCTGTAAACAGTAAACATTTGACTTCAGAGTAGGGCTGTTATGGTGACCGTATTACCGCCACACCGGCAGTCACAAGCCATGGCTGTAGTCAAATTCCATGTGACCATTTAGTCATGGTAATTAGGCTTCTCCAAGCTCGGATGCTGCTGATGGTCATTAGTAGCCTACCAAACTTGCTAACTGCCTGATACTCAGCATTCTTATTGTCCTTCTAATCACTCTGACATCAATGCAAATGTAATCGAATATCTAATCAAACACTTCATGAGAGCCCATGAGCTCATGTTGCGCAACAATTCTATAGGCTATGCAATTGCATGAGAAAACAGTTTTGATGGCCTCTATTAGAAAGAGGAGGATCCCATCAGCTTTCTATAGGCTAGGCCTACTATATTTATTTATCAACTTTCCAAATATGAAGCACATTGCTTTGCTTTACAACAGGAGTATAGCCTACCTGGCTGGCATGAAAATGAACCACGGGAAAGGTGTCCTCCATTCGCTCTTTAAGTTCATAGATTAATTTTTTGTTTTCCCTTGCCCCTGTTCCGAGACAGGCGAATGATAATTGCCCGTTTTA
Organism: Coregonus lavaretus; assembly: GCF_964263955.1. Lineage (NCBI taxonomy): Eukaryota > Metazoa > Chordata > Actinopteri > Salmoniformes > Salmonidae > Coregonus > Coregonus lavaretus. The sequence goes on from NC_140020.1 coordinate 33,996,242, forward strand.
AATCAAAACTAATTTCACAGATATATTATTTAGTACATGTAAAGACAACATTAAATTAAGAAAAGTCTGATTGGTGACAATATTGGCCTATCACTTGTCAATGTTGTATTATCTCTTGTTAATGATGACCAGCTTGTGCAGTAAGGCAAGAAACAGCACATGCATTTTTATTTATTTACTTTTTCAAATCATAGTCGCACACCTCCTGTAGCCTAGCCCATAGGCCTATATGTTTTGATAAGGTTTGTATCCAACTAAGGTGGCCAAATAACTTCTTAAGATTAAGCACATTAATCCGCTTTATAACCGGTGTAGAACTGGCATATATAGGCTGCGCGTGAGTTTCAAGTTTGGGGAAGATAATTTTCACCATAAAAATGCACCTTTATAATAAAGCATTACATGCATAATCGCATTTGCCGTCACTTTCGAGAACTGTGTTTTCCCGCTAATTGATTGCATTTTGGAAAATTCGCGCTTATAGCCTACTGCCGTGTTCGCATTGCTGCACTTATAATGTGAAGAAATAGCCTAATAGTTTATCAACATTTTAAGCTAAACGTTCTGGTCTGTTGCATCAGCCTCATTGATTTTAAAAGGTTTTTTGATGCGAGTGGTTGTATTAATCTGGGATCTATCGCATCCTGTCACATCCTGATCTGTTTCACCTGTCTTTGTGCTTGTCTCCACCCCCCTCCAGGTGTCGCCCATCTTCCCCATTATCCCCTGTGCATTTATACCTGTGTTCTCTGTTTGTCTGTTGCCAGTTCGTCTTGTCTCGTCAAGCCTACCAGCGTGTTTTTCGTACTCCTGTTTTCTTGAGCCCTGTTTTCTAGTTTTCCCGGTTTTGATCATCCTTCCTGCCCGTTTGACACTACCCTGGATTACTGACCACTGCCTGCCCCGACCCTGAGCCTGCCTGTCGCTCTGTACCTTACGGACTGTGCCTTGGACTACCGACCTCTGCCTGCCCTTGACCTGTCCTTTGCCTGACCCCTGTTTATATAATAAACGTCCGTTATTCAAACTGTCTGCATCTGGGTCTTTTCCTGAGCCGTGATAGCATCCCACAACTGTCCCGTAGAATGTTTGGAATATTTATTTATTGCACAGAAGGACAAGTTGACCAATAGAATAGGTTCAACTTTTGTACTATAGGGCATAGTAGATTGACATAGGCTAGTGCTTTTGCTGTTCGTTAGGCCTACTCATCTTGTTGGCTGATGAAGAGTAGGCTAAATGTGGACAGTTCTAACGCGCCTCGGAATTCGATAAGTGGGACGTGCGCAGTTGTGTCCCCGACGTGTCTGTCTTCATTCACTTGTAGCCTACTTCTAGGCTGAAATGCCTGTGACAAGGACCTGATCACGTGACGTGCATTTGCTAATAAGAATTGAGATATTTGAGAGAGCCATGTGAGTGAGAGGTGCTTCGGAGCATGGTAGCCGGGAGAAGGGAATTATAATTATTATATTCAGCCCAAGGGCACAACGGCCACTTGGGCCGCAAAAGGCATTACTTTTTTAGATGGCATCACGGCCACACAAGGGGGATGCCGCCGGGAAATTCAAGGCCTCAATCAAAACATATAGCCCAATGTTTGTATCACAACTAAAGTTGCATAAATAACTCTTAATTAAGCATATAGGAGGACCAGTTTATTTGTTAACCGCTCAACACAGAATAGCCACATGTGCGCACTTCCTTTGAAATCGTTTGGAGAAAATATCCTTTCTATTTTATTGAGCTATGTTCTTCATACTATAACATTATTTAAAAATAATGCCACGGAATTCTAAGCAAATCTTGTCTGCTAAATGAACTAGTGTAGCCCACAGCCATACGGCATAGCCAGATCAGGGCCTCAGAGTATGCTATTCTGTTCTTCTGAAATACACTACATTTTCTTCAAATCATGTTTCTTTAGACCTGTCTAAAATAAATAATGTATTTATTGTGATGGTGTAGGCCAGGGGTATTCAAGTGTTACCCTACGAGGTCCGGAGCCTGCTGGTTTTCTGTTCTACTTTATAATGAATTGCACACACCTGGTATACCAGGTCTAAATCAGTCCCTGATTACAGGGGAACAACGAAAAAATGCAGTAGAACTGGCTTCGAGATCCAGAGTTGAGTTTGAAGGGTGTAGGCTATATTAAATAGATTTATTCAACTTTTTTAAATGTAAATGTTCCGAAGGTCTGCATCAGTGGCTTGTAGGCTATGCGTGGAAGCCAGGAGATGCTAATGGTGTTTATGTTAATTAACGGTTTGAGTTAAGAAATTTTTTTTTTTACTAAATAAACTAAAGTAAAGAAAAAAAAAAAATATATATATATATATATATATATATACAGTGGGGAGAACAAGTATTTGATACACTGCCGATTTTGCAGGTTTTCCTACTTACAAAGCATGTAGAGGTCTGTAATTTTTATCATATGTACACTTCAACTGTGAGAGACGGAATCTAAAACAAAAATCCAGAAAATCACATTGTATGATTTTTAAGTAATCAATTTGCATTTTATTGCATGAAATAAGTATTTGATACATCAGAAAAGCAGAACTTCATATTTGGTACAGAAACCTTTGTTTGCAATTACAGAGATCATACGTTTCCTGTAGGTCTTGACCAGGTTTGCACACACTGCAGCAGGGATTTTGGCCCACTCCTCCATACAGACCTTCTCCAGATCCTTCAGGTTTCGGGGCTGTCGCTGGGCAATACGGACTTTCAGCTCCCTCCAAAGATTTTCTATTGGGTTCAGGTCTGGAGACTGGCTAGGCCACTCCAGGACCTTGAGATGCTTCTTACGGAGCCACTCCTTAGTTGCCCTGGCTGTGTGTTTCGGGTCGTTGTCATGCTGGAAGACCCAGCCACAACCCATCTTCAATGCTCTTACTGAGGGAAGGAGGTTGTTGGCCAAGATCTCGCGATACATGGCCCCATCCATTCTCCCCTCAATACGGTGCAGTCGTCCTGTCCCCTTTGCAGAAAAATATCCCCAAAAATGATGTTTCAACCTCCATGCTTCACGGTTGGGATGGTGTTCTTGGGGTTGTACTCATCCTTCTTCTTCCTCCAAACACGGCGAGTGGAGTTTAGACCAAAAAGCTCTATTTTTGTCTCATCAGACCACATGACCTTCTCCCATTCCTCCTCTGGATCATCCAGATGGTCATTGGCAAACTTCAGACGGGCCTGGACATGCGCTGGCTTGAGCGGGGGGACCTTGCGTGCACTGCAGGATTTTAATCCATGACAGCGTAGTGTGTTACTAATGGTTTTCTTTGAGACTGTGGTCCCAGCTCTCTTCAGGTCATTGACCAGGTCCTGCCGTGTAGTTCTGGGCTGATCCCTCTCCTTCCTCATGATCATTGATGCCCCACGAGGTGAGATCTTGCATGGTGCCCCAGACCGAGGGTAATTGACCGTCATCTTGAACTTCTTCCATTTTCTAATAATTGCGCCAACAGTTGTTGCCTTCTCACCAAGCTGCTTGCCTATTGTCCTGTAGCCCATCCCAGCCTTGTGCAGGTCTACAATTTTATCCCTGATGTCCTTACACAGCTCTCTGGTCTTGGCCATTGTGGAGAGGTTGGAGTCTGTTTGATTGAGTGTGTGGACAGGTGTCTTTTATACAGGTAACGAGTTCAAACAGGTGCAGTTAATACAGGTAATGAGTGGAGAACAGGAGGGCTTCTTAAAGAAAAACTAACAGGTCTGTGAGAGCCGGAATTCTTACTGGTTGGTAGGTGATCAAATACTTATGTCATGCAATAAAATGCAAATTAATTACTTAAAAATCATACAATGTGATTTTCTGGATTTTTGTTTTAGATTCCGTCTCTCACAGTTGAAGTGTACCTATGATAAAAATGACAGACCTCTACATGCTTTGTAAGTAGGAAAACCTGCAAAATCGGCAGTGTATCAAATACTTGTTCTCCCCACTGTATATATATATAGTCAGTGTGCGGGGGTACAGGTTAATTGAGGTAATTAAGGTAATATGTAAAGGATGGGGGGTCAATGCAATTATTCCAGGTAACCATTTGATTAATTCTTCAGCAGTCTTATGGCTTGGGGGTAGAAGCTGTTAATGAGCCTTTTGGACCTAGAGTTGGCGCTCCGGTACCGCTTGCCGTGCGGTAGCAGAGAGAACAGTCTATGACTTGAGTGACTGGAGTCTTTGACAATTTTTGGGGCCTTCCTCTGACACCTCCTAGTATATAGGTCCTGGATGGCAGGAAGCTTGGCCCCAGTGATGTACTGGGCCATACGCACTACCCTCTGTAGCGCCTTACCATCGGATACCGAGCAGTTGCCACACCATGCAGTGATGCAACCGGTCAGGATGCTCTCAATGGTGCAGCTGTATAACTTTTTGAGGATCTGGGGACCCATACCAAATCTTTTCAGTCTCCTGATGGGGAATAGGCGTTGTCGTGCCCGCTTCATGTCTGTCTTGGTGTGTTTAGACCATGATATTTTGTTGGTGATGTGGACACCAAGGAACTTGAAGCTCTCGACTCACACCACGTCAATGTGAATGGGGGCGTGTTCTGCCCTCCTTTTCCTTTAGACCTCAATCAGCTCCTTTGTCTTGCTCACGTTGAGGGAAATGTTGTTGTCCTGGCACCAAACTGCCAGGTCTCTGACCTCCCTATAGGCTGAGGTGTTTCGGCCCTCCTGGACCGGAATTGAAGAACCCTGTTGTAGGTGATCAGGCCTACCACCATTGTGTCATCAGCAAACTTAATGAGGGTGTTGGAGACGTGCTTGGCCATGCAGTATTGGGTGAACAGGGAGTACAGGAGGGAACTAAGCACGCACCCATAATTTTAACCACACACTTGTTGTTTTTGTACATGGATTTTATAATGTTGTATGTTTTTCCCCCAACACCGCTTTCCATCAATTTATATTTCAGACCCTCATGCCAAATTGAGTTTAAAGCTTTTTTGAAATCAACAAAGCATGAGAATACTTTGTTTTTGTTTTGTTTGTCTATAAGGGTGTGCATGGTGAATATGTGGTCTGTCGTACGGTAATTTGGCAAAAAAACAATTTGACATTTGCTCAGGACATTGTTTACACTGAGGAAATGTAAGAGATTGCTGTTAATGTTAATGGAGAGGATTTTCCCAAGGTTGCTGTTGACGCATATCCCACAGTAGTTATTGGAGTCGAATTTGTCTCCACTTTTGTGGATTGGGGTGTCAGTCCTTGGTTCCAAGTATTGAGGAAGATGCCAGATGCAAAAAGGCACAAGACATTATTCACCATTCAGTTCCTTTTGGGCAAAACATAGGCTGCGTTTCAAACACGTAAAAGACACACCCTCCTCCACTTACCCTCACCTTATAACCTTGGGGGAATCCCCGCGGCCATTGTTGCCGTCAGTCCAAAGAATTTGCCAAGCAAGGGAAGTTGGCAACGTAAGCCCCTCAGCCCTCGTTTGTGATCGAGTGTGTGAGTGTACAATTCTGTTAACTCCGAGGCCTGAAACGCCCCATAACTCATACAGTGCCTTGCAAAAGTATTCATCCCTCTTGGCATTTTTCCTATTTTGTTGCATTACAACCTGTCATTTAAATTGATTTTTATTTGGATTTCATGTAATGGACATACACAAAATAGTCGAAATTGGTGAAGTGAAATGAAAAATATAACTTGTTTCAAAAAATTCAAAAAAATAAATAATGGAAAAGTGGTGCGTGCATATGTATTCACCCCCTTTGCTATGAAGCCCTTAAATAAGATCTGGTGCAACCACTTACCTTCAGATGTCACATAATTAGTTAAATAAAGTCCACCTGTGTGCAATCTAAGTGTCAAATGATCTCAGTATATATACACCTGTTCTGAAAGGCCCCAGAGTCTGCAACACCACTAAGCAAGGGGCACCACCAAGCAAGCGGCACCATGAAGACCAAGGAGCTCCCAAACAGGTCAGGGACAAAGTTGTGGAGAAGTACAGATCAGGGTTGGGTTCTAAAAAAATATCGGAAACTTTGAACATCGCACAGAGCACCATTAAATCCATTATTAAAAAATTGAAAGAATATTGCACCAGAACAAACCTGCCAAGAGAGGGCCGCCCACCAAAACTCATGGACCAGGCAAGGAGGGCATTAATCAGAGAGGCAACAAAGAGACCAAAGATAACCCTGAAGGAGCTGCAATGCTTCGCAGCGGAGATTGGAGTATCTGTCCATAGGACCACTTCAAGCCGTACACTCCACAGAGCTGGGCTTTACGGAAGAGTGGCCAGATAAAAGCCATTGCTTAAAAAAGAAAATAAGCAAACACATTTGGTGTTCGCCAAAAGGCATGTGGGAGACTCCCCAAACATATGGAAGAAGGTACTCTGGTCAGATGAGACTAAAATTGAGCTTTTTGGCCATCAAGGAAAATGTCTGGCGCAAACCCAACACCTCTCATCACCCCGAGAACACCATCTGCAGGGACTGGGAAACTGGTCAGAGTTGAAGGAATGATGGATGGCGCTAAATACAGGGAAATTCTTGAGGGAAACCTGTTGCAGTCTTCCAGAGATTTGAGACTGGGACGGAGGTTCACCTTCCAGCAGGACAATGACCCTAAGCATACTGCTAAAGCAACACTCAAGTGGTTCAAGGGGAAACATTAAAATGTATTCGAATGGCCAAAGCCCAGACCTCAATCCAATTGAGAATCTGTGGTATGACTTAAAAATTGCTGTACACTAGCGGAACCCATCCAACATGAAGGGGCTGGAGCAGTTTTGCCTTGAAGAATGGGCAAAAATCCCAGTGGCTAGATGTGCCAAGCTTATAGAGACATACCCCAAGAGACTTGCAGCTGTAATTGCTGTTTGTTTCACGCAAAAAAATATTTTGCATCTTCAAAGTGATAGGCATAGGTAAATCAAATTATACAAACTCCCCAAAAATCAATTTTAATTCCAGGATGTAAGGCAACAAAATAGGAAAAATGCCAAGGAGGGTGAATACTTTCGCAAGCCACAGTAATTTGATGATTGTAGATCCGCTAAGAAAAGTCAGCCAGAATTTAAAATCAACATCAATATGGAGAAGTCAACATACAAGTGTAAGTAAAATGAATGTAAATAAGTTAGACATTGTGCTACTAATGCACGATGGCATAAACACATATTGTAAAAGTAATTATGTTTTTGTTTGGTTAGCATTTAGAAACGTTAGCTAGTGCATACAACTTTCTCTGACATCACACTTATACATTGTAATTTTCGATTTACCTGATATCGTCGGATGGCTATTATTTGATGTCTGTGGATGCGTTGTCTTCCAGCCAAGATATGAAATAGAATCATAATTGACTGTAGATATAAAGCACACACAACAGCTACTGGTGGTTCCATTATGACTGAAAACACAACCGTAGGACGAACGAGTGACGAATGCATTCAACAAGTTTGAAGAGTCATGTTGTACTCATTGCATGCAAGGAATGCGGGACCAAATACTAAACTTTTGGCTACTCACACATACAGTTGAAGTCGGAAGTTTACATACACCTTAGCCAAATACATTTAAACTCAGTTCTTCACAATTCCTGACATTTAATCCTAGTAAAAATTCCCTGTCTTAGGTCAGTTAGGATCACCACTTTATTTTAAGAATGTGAAATGTCAGAATATTTCATCACATTCCCAGTGGGTCAGAAGTTTAAATACACTCAATTAGTATTTGGTAGCATTGCCTTTAAATTGTTTAACTTGGGTCAAACATTTTGGGTAGCCTTCCACAAGCTTCCCACAATAAGTTGGGTGACTTTTGGCCCATTCCTCCTGACAGAGCTGGTGTAACTGAGTCAGATTTGTAGGCCTCCTTGCTCGCACACGCTTTTTCAGTTCTGCCCACAAATGTTCTATAGGATTGAGGTCAGGGATTTGTGATGGCCACTCCAATACCTTGACTTTGTTGTCCTTAAGCTATTTTGTCACAACTTTGGAAGTATGCTTGGGGTCATTGTCCATTTGGAAGACCCATTTGCGACCAAGCTTTAACTTCCTGACTGATGTCTTGAGATGTTGCTTCAATATATCCACATTATTTTCCTTCCTCATGATGCCATCTATTTTGTGAAGTGCACCAGTCCCTCCTGCAGCAAAGCACCTCCACAGCATGATGCTGTCACCCCCGTGCTTCACGGTTGGGATGGTGTTCTTCGGCTTGCAAGTGACCCCTTTTTTCCTCCAAACATAACGATGGTCATTATGGCCAAACAGTTCTATGTTTGTTTCATCAGAGCAGAGGACATTTCTCCAAAAAGTACGATCTTTGTCCCCATGTGCAGTTGCAAACCGTAGTCTGGCTTTTTTTATGGCGGTTTTGGAGCAGTGGCTTCTTCCTTGCTGAGCGGCCTTTCAGGTTATATCGATATAGGACTTGTTTTACTGTGGATATAGATACTTTTGTACCTGTTTCCTCCAGCATCTTCACAAGGTCATTTGCTGTTGTTCTGGGATTGATTTGCACTTTTCGCACCAAAGTACGTTAATCTCTAGGAGACAGAACGCGTCTCCTTCCTGAGCAGTTTGACGGCTGCGTGGTCCCATGGTGTTTATACTAGCGTACTATTGTTTTTACAGATGAACGTGGTACCTTCAGGCATTTGGAAATTGCTCCCAAGGATGAACCAGACTTGTGGAGATCTACAATTCTTTTTCTGAGGTCTTGGCTGATTTATTTTGATTTTCCCATGATGTCAAGCAAAGTGGCATTGAGTTTGAAGGAAGGCCTTGAAATACATCCGCAGGTACACCTCCAATTGACTCAAATGATGTCAATTAGCCTATCAGAAGCTTCTAAAGCCATGACATCATTTTCTGGAATTTTCCAAGCTGTTTAAAGGCACAGTCAACTTAGTGTATGTAAACTTCTGACCCACTGGAATTGTGATACAGTGAATTATAAGTGAAATAATTTTAGATTAATTTGGATTTTAAGAATAATGACTAAAGAATTTCACCCCAAACACAGTATAAATGTTAGAATTATCATGTAGTGTCAACCCACTAACAGAGGGGGCGTTACTAACCATTCAAGGGGGAAGGCGGGAACTGTTTAAGAAAGCCACCTAAAGGTGGGAGGAGCATAGTGTCTTTGTTTGTCAAGGGGTATAAAAAACAGGATATTTGTGTTTTTGAGCAGAGCTCTCCTTGAATAAAATTTACCGATAATTACTTGTGGATTGTGGACCTTGAATCATTGATGATTAAAACCAGAGCTTTACAACCTCTGGTAATGATTCAAGCTTAGGTCAAATTAGAGATAGAAATTCACATGACAGATTGGTCCTTCTGAGCGGAGCTTTAATACATCTTTATCGTTCTAAAGACACCGAAATCCGTGCACGGCCGGGTGATTACATCTGTGAAAAATAGTCCTGGCCTTCGACGTTAAGGTTATAAGACAGGCCGGTGATTACTCTTTATGAACGATAAAGACGTTAACAAGTTTGAAAAAGCATTTTAATCCAGACTGCGAGGAAAAGGTCAGTAATTTTTATTTATGGATTTTGGTAAAATGAGTTGAACTTAGTTACCAAAGTCAAAGAAGGTAATAATTATTACGACAGGGAGGGTCCGCAATTGATCCTAGAGGAAAATAGCTATTACAAAAAAAAAACTATTCCGAAATGACATGGAAGTGAATTGCAATCACAAATGTAAACTAGTTAATATTGTCATTGTACGAATTGCAATGTTCAGTATAAACAGGGAAATAATTATCATCGTATGAGAGGGATGGGTCGGGAGTTCTATATACAACTGGGCATTTGCTAGAACTTTGCAAACAAGTTTGGCAGAGGATAAGGTCGTGTATGTGTGAGACTTAATCCCTCGGGAGACGTGGTCATTATTTCAGGGGTGGAGGAAAAAATAAGTCGCATGAGGAAAATTGGGTAACTTACTCTTTTCATGAAACCGGAGTTTTAAATAGAAACTCTGGGTTAGGGGTTAAATAATTTTAAAGGGTTAATTACAAAAGCAAGAGGCGCACTAAGAGATTAGCTCCTACGAAAATAATTCGGGAGTGAATTATTTAAAAAACTAAAAGGGGGGGAGGGATTTCTTATTGTTCCGCCATGGGAAAGACATCTTCTAAACAAGTCCGAGAATTAACGGGAGATGAAAGAAATATGTTTTATGGATCCATTTGGGAGAAGAGGTATGAATTTATTGGGCATCTCGAAGTAGAAAAATTAGAATTTATGATCAAACAGATGCATGTAGACTGGAACTAATTTGAAAGAACAGCGAAAGGAGGGCCTAGAGACAGCGAGTGTGTTTTTTTAAAGCGCGAAAATGCTTTAACGGGGACAAAGGAATATTTAACCATTGTGACTGCAGGGGAAAAGGAGGATGACAGTCAATATTTTTGGTTCAACGGGTAAAATGTTTGAAAAAATGATTCGTGTCAATTAAGAATTGGCTAAAAACATCACAAAGCGATTATTTGAGAGGTACCTATAAAGTCCAACGATGTGGTCCTCTGTAGCTCAGCTAGTAGAGCACAGCGCTTGTAACGCCAAGGTAGTGGGTTCGATCCCCGGGACCACCCATAATAAAACATTTATGCACGCATGACTGTAAGTCGCTTTGGATAGAAGCGTCTGCTAGATGGCATATTATTATGCATGTGTCTGAACTTTCGCACTCAAACGTAGACGTACGTAATGGGTGAGAAGGTGGAGAATATTTGCGTTTTTGGTCAGTTGGCAGACGCTCTGGTCCGGAGCGACTTGAAAAACCAATAGAGAGTTGAATTGAACTATTCTGTTGTGTTGGGCATTTGAATGGCATAAGGTGAAATATGTGTGTATGAGGAAATTCAACGGCGGGTATAAATGATAACCGGATACTACTTAGTATTTGGTTGGTTAAATGCTAAATAAAAGATTTGAGGCGTGGTTATGGGGTAACTAGGAAGACACACTTATTCAATAGAGAATGGGTGGAGAGAGAGTTTTTACGTGTATTAAAAGTTGCATAAGATAACTAGTAGTATTCTAAATAATCTATGAAAATATGTTACAAGTACGAATGACATTATTTCCTAAGAAGGTAGATTGTAGGGAAGTTTCCCGCGCCTCCCCCATAATGTAGGAAGGAGCAGGAGAGGGGGGGGAGTGAGAGACAGGAAAATACAAATGGTTGGAAGATTTTAAAACAATAATTTATTTTCGTTACAGGGAAGCAAGTGGCATTGGCTGTTGTGCTGGGGGAATAGCGCCAGCCTGTGGTGGGTTCTGGATTTGTTATAAATAACTTTATATTTTAAACTAAAATGAATAGACTACAATTGGAACATCAGAAAAAGGACAATATAATTCGTAATAGTTATTATAATTATTATTGATAGTTATTGCAGTTATTATTATCCTAAGTGGCGCAGTGGTCTAAGGCACTGCATCGCAGGGCTAACTGTGCCAGTAGAGATCCTGGTTCGGATCCAGGCTCTGTCGCAGCCGACAGCGACCGGGAGACTCATGGGCGGCGCACAATTGGCTCAGCATCGTCCAGGGTAGGGGGGAAAATGGCCGGCAGGGATGGAGCTCAGTTGATAGAGCATGGTGTTTGCAACGCCAGGGTTATGGGTTCGATTCCCACGGGGGGAGGCCAGTAAAAAAATAAAATAAAGATAAAAATAATAAAAATGTATTCACTAGGTTGCTCTGGATAGGAGCGTCTGCTGGGTGACTAGAATGTAAATGTATTATCATTGATTCAGTAATGATAGAAGGGAAGTAGCGATAGAGCTGTGAGGGTTTAGTTGAGGACAAGGAGAATGATTTGTGGCTCTGGTTGGCGGGAAAAAGGAGAGGCAGAGACAGACTTAGAGAGACAGAGGAAGTTAGAGAGGGAGAGAATAAAAGAAAAAGAGAGAAGGAAACTGTTTAGGTTTGAAAAACAAGCAGGCTGAGAGACAGAGATAACAGTTTCTGGAGCTTGAAAAGCAGAGACTAACAGAGTAAGAAAAGGAACAGACGAGAGCAGAGTATTTAATGGCCACTAGGGGAAATAGCTGGGAGAGGTAGAACTCCAGGATAGAAGAGGAGAGAGATTTTACTAGGGGGTGGATCAAATAATTGATAATGGATCATTTGAATGAGATCACATGTAGCAGATTTAGAGTAATCAATTAAATAATCATTGTATACTCGAGAAATTTTGAGGGATTTTATGAAGTTAGGCAGTATTTAGGTCATAAGAGGGAGCTACCAAATTAAGTTGAGCCTAACTATCTTTGATTGTTATTTTTCAATTGGGTTTTTCAAATAAAATAAAAACACACCCAGCATGATGTTTATAAAGGGTTGTTATGTTGAATTTAGGGAATTTTCAACAGTTCATAGGTGGTGTTTACTATGCTGTGGGATGGAACGGTTTATTGGGTGATATTTGAAACTAAATTCATGGAATAAGCTGCAGTAATCAGAAGAATGTACAATCTAAGGCGAGACAACTATTGCCTATATCATTGATTTAGCAATAGGGTCAGGTAGATAAGGACTAGAAAAAAAAAAGAAAAAAAATTAGATGAAGAATGATGAGCTTTTTGGTAAGGATAGACTGCTGTAAAGCTTGGGTCGTCATTATGTACTGCATACGGGTAAATCAAGTGATCTTATCTATGGGAAGGCAATGGCAGCCCATGGTAAAATCATTTGGAACTCTGAGGAGGAAGAACAGGTTATGTTGTTGCTCTCTTCCCAAACAGTCTTAGCTTTTCATAAATATATCAGGGATGTTACCCAAATGGTAGAGAGTAAAGAGGGATGACATTGGTCGTGGTTTAAAGATGATGGGTTTTTTTGGTGGGCTATTAGAGATAACTGGGTTAATCACGAACATAGAGGTTTTTATTCTTTGTTGCTAGGCAGAATACTTAGGTGACCTAAAAAAAAATGGACTTGTCATGTCCAACAATCAGTCTTCAGGTCAAGCCCGGGAGAGCCGGGGTAGAACAGAGGTTGAACTAAACATAAGTGTTTTTACAAGATAAGAGATTGTTTGATTGGATTACTAATTGATTCTGAACTGAATGAAAGTCTAATTTAGCCGCCATAAAGACAAAGGAAGTGGGAGGAGCAATAAAGAAGCAAAAGACAATCTCAAAAATGAAAGGCATGGCAATTGGTTGATAAATAACCTAAGGGAATGTTTAGGAAGGTGGAAAAAATTGACACATAAGCAGAACTATGTGTCAAGAGGGGGGAAGAGGCTAATTGTATTAGATAATATACGAAGGAGAGGACAAAATACTTTAAAAAAAAAACATTTTTTAGATAGTCTAAAAAGAGAAGGCAGTCAGAAATTGTTAAATTAATCTGAACATGTGTGAAGATAGTTTATTAACCACACCCGTATGTCAGAGGTTTTGTGCCCCACAGGTGAACTAAAGGAGAAGGTGACCCACTATCTAACCAGGTGACTGGTGAGCATCCAGTCACTAGAAGGAAAACTGGAAGCAGGCCTGTTGGGAAGGGCCCTATCAGGTTATGTTGGTCACCACCTTGGCCATTAGAATAGCAGAGAGAGGAACCTGGGTCCATGTTACCCACTGCAAGAAGGTAAGACCACATACAAGCACCGCTTAGCACATGCAGTGTTGACGAGCGGAACTGGGGGTCATCTCTGTCAACGAAGATCTCCTACCCAGACCTATCATCACTGTAGTGTGTTCCTAGGGTGTGAGTATGGGGTGGTACCGAGCAGAAGGACTCAAGACAGGAGAGGGTTGGCGGTTTTTGGGAATATGGGTGACCCTGAGCTGCATCATAGTCTCGGCAATAGTCGTGGTAGGTCAAAATCCACCACCACCTCGCACCAATTACGCTATGGCCTTACCATTATTAAGAAATAAAGGGAAAGTGACCCGACATACTGACCATCAAGGGCGAGTGATCTACAAAATAGGAGTCAGAGAAGGGTGGGGAGTAAGATTCAAAATTATGATTAGGGATCTTATCAGAGCGGATAAGCAAGCAACATGGGATTATAAGATCCCGTTGTATTTATGTTCAGCCCCCTCAGCGGATTGTTCCTGGGCTCAGGTATTTAGACATACTGGGGGAAGGAGATATGAGACGGGGGGGGGGGGGGCTGGACGTCCAGATGGAGGATAAGAAGGTATAACGACATCCCCACGGAGATGGTAGTAACGATAGTAAAAGTCACTAAAGAGGACATGAAAAGAACTTACTGGGCTTGCGCGGACGTATACGGACGGGATACTTGTCTAAGATTATATTTGATGGAGTCAAAAGATATAGAGGGAGCAGGTACTGTCATTAATCCACTAACAGCAAGGGACCGAGTAAATCAGTCAAGGGATGACGGAGTCAATTCAACTAACCCGTCCACTATGAAAGATTTTCTCCTCCAAGAATGGAACAATGGGGAAGTGGAGGGGGTCCCTGATGAGAATCTCTGGTTAAAGTGGATGAAATACACCGCTAGGGCCTTGGGGGAGACCAATTGTTATGCATGCTCCATTGGGCGACCAACAATGTTGACCGCCCCAATGCCAAAGGCAATGTTTCCCTGTGTATTAGACCTGGGGTCCAATCAAAAAGAGCCAAATTGCACAGGGATTGGGCTGGCAAAATTGACATACTGGGCCAGCCCACCTAGATTCACTTTAACTCCTGGCGAATACCAGTGTTACAGACATAGAAATGGCACCCGTAACTTGGGTGATTTTGATGGCTGTAAGGAGATAATTAATGTGACTGATTTAGATAAGGAAGGGAGGGAAAAAAAATTAGGAACCTAACCATCCCTCTGACTGATGTGTGGTGGGCGTACACTAAAAAAGGGAGCATTCGGCAGACATTACCAGAGGGATGGGTGGGTACTTGGGCACCAGTATTTTTGGTCCAACCTGTAAGAATTGGTCATCAAAGACCAGTGACAGGAAGAATAATTAGGAGAAAAATAAATAAGTCAGGAAGGAAATAGCCCAATTTGGATAGATGGTATAGGCATCCCCAGGGGTGTTCCAGACGAATACAAAGCTATAAATCAAATATGGGAGAGTTTTACTACAACATTTTTCTGGTGGGTGACAAACAAAAATATGGATTGGATAAATTATATCTATTACAACCAACAACGATTTATTGACAAGACTAGTGATGCAGTAAAGGGGATCTCTGAGCGATTATCCGCCATCCCGCTCATAACTTAGTAGAGGTTGGTTCTAGATCAGGCAGAAAGGGCCGGTGTCTATAGAAAGATAAGCCATTGTTGCATATTTATCCCTAACAACACCACACTGGATGGGACAGTCACCAGAGCTCTTACAGAATTAACTGCACTAAGTGAAGGATGAACTGAACTCAGAAGTTAGTACATTGTGGATAGGGTGGTTTGATTAAATATTTGGTAAATGGAAAACCCTAGCAGCCACCATCTTAGGAGCGATCAGTGTTTGTATGGGTATTCTTGTATTATGTGGTTGTTGTCTTGTTCCCTGTGTCCGAGGATTGGTGAGTCAGGCGTTGGTGAAATGCAGTATCTAAACAATGATGAGAGATGGACTGACTCCGGACTCTGACCAGGGGAATGTGAAAAACAATCCTCCAGGCTTGGTGGATGACGAGGATTTGGACCCTGAAAGACCGCAATTGGATGAAATGTTTATTAGTTCTGATGTGATCTCTGAGATTAATCATGCTTGTAAAATACATTTATCCTGAATGTGGGAATATTTAGTCAAAGGGGTGGATTGTTAGATTAATTTGGATTTTAAGAATAATGACTAAAGAATTTCACCCCAAACACAGTATAAATGTTAGAATTATCATGTAGTGTCAACCCACTAACAGAGGGGGCGTTACTAACCATTCAAGGGGGAAGGCGGGAACTGTTTAAGAAAGCCACCTAAAGGTGGGAGGAGCATAGTGTCTTTGTTTGTCAAGGGGTATAAAAAACAGGATATTTGTGTTTTTGAGCAGAGCTCTCCTTGAATAAAATGTACCGATAATTACTTGTGGATTGTGGACCTTGAATCATTGATGATTAAAACCAGAGCTTTACAACCTCTGGTAATGATTCAAGCTCGAATTAGAGATAGAAATTCACATGACAAATAATCTTGTAAACAATTGTTGGAAAGATGACTTGTGTCATGCACAAAGTAGATGTCCAAACTGACTTGCCAAAACTATAGTTTGTTAACAAGAAATGTGTGGAGTGGTTGAAAAACGAGTTTTAATGATTCCAACCTAAGTGTATGTAAACCTCTGACTTCAACTGTAGTTTTGAGCTATAGTTTGAATCAGAGTTTGACTATTTATTACATTGAATGTTTTTCATATTTCTTTCATTTGGTCCAGTTGGTTTCACTTTGCCAAATGTCAAATGAACTAAAGTTCCTAAATAAAACCATGTGTCCATGCAAGTCATTTGTTTATTGTTCAAAAATGCTCAGGTTAAACCCATTTATGATTATCATGAAGCATCACTTGTGTGTCCCAATCTTCATATTACTTTCGCTTTGGTCTTCCAACAACATGCGGGAGGAAAAGCCCAATAGCTGCTCTGTGACGTGAATAGGCTATATTCAGTAGCCTATATCCCCGGTATAGCCCCGATGCGCTCATAAATGCGCTGCTACTGTTTCAGAGATCTCAAGTTATGATGCTGCAGACATTTCATAAATTCATCAAATGCTCGTGGTCAAACAACCAATAATAACTTATCACTCTATTTATTTTATTGTGTTTGGTCCGGACTGCGCTCTCACCTGCAGCGAACTGCACCACGCTATGAATTGAATAGGGCCGAAACCACCCTTTTTGAGCGAACCACGGTGCGTTGTTTCGTGCGCTCCATAGTGTAGCTAGAGTGTTCACAGCAGTCCAAACGAACCGAACTAAGGGGGTAGAACTAAGGGGGTAAACGCACCAGAGTTCGGACAAACCGCACCAAACCAATTTGAATTTGTCCAATACTTATGACTTCTTCAAATGGAGAGACTATATACAGTACATAAAGAAACATTCTATCTCAAATCAAGAAAGCTGGAGTAAAGAGCCACATTTTAAATGTTACCTTCACTGTCCAAATACATATGGAGGGGAGTATATATTGTGTGATATAATAGAAGAATACAATGGTCATCAATATTATATGGTAATCTTATGCGATAAGTCAGTCACCCTCACATATCTAATATAAGTTGGTCTTGAACTAGATAGATGTAACATCCTCATACAGGACAGAACACTGTCTAAATGACTAGACTACCCTTCTCCTTCTCCTCCTCCTAAGGGCGAGGCCAGACGGATCTGTGGAGAACGAACACCAAATTAGAACGGATTAATTTTGGTCCTTGCGGTGCCTCCTCTTTTCTAATTGGCTAAACGGATGGTTACGTATCCGTTGGCCCGTCAAATGTTCAACTCATCTGAACTTTTTGTCTATGAAAATGGATGGAAATTGTATGCATGTGAACGCCACATCTCTGCTGACCCTCAAAGTACGACTCCCATTGAGAAAGCTTTGAAATCACAGATACGGATAAAATCAACGGCCAGTCTGGCATCGCCCTAATCTTCCTCCTCCTCCAAATCGACAGCCTGTCTGCCCCCCCCCCCCCCCCCCCCCCCCCCCCCCCCCCCCTACTGTTCAAATGTGCTTTAAGAGGATATTTCTATCTGAGTGAGCATCAGCTAGACTAGGTTATGTTGTGTTGTACTGGCCCACTTTTTCAAATCAACACTCAACCTTCAAGGACAACTGATCTTCCAGTGTAAATGGTTACTGACTGTACACACAGTACACTTTCCCTGATTCAGGTTTTTTCCCATTTGGCTAGAGATGTCTGAATTAAATAAATAACATGTTTGTAATGACTGTATCAGTCTGGGTTGGGTTAACTGTAGTTTGTTGTGACAGACTGTGGCTGGCACGCATGCTAGATTTGTTTCTGGGTGCAGAGATGAGGTTAACTATGATGTGTTTTTCCTGCGATAATGTGGCGATTGTTTTCTCAATGTGTGAAGGGAGTTCATGCCTAAGACAGTAGGAGTGGACCCCAGTCTCTTTACTGTGCGCAAGCCAGAGGAGACTGGGAAATCTTCTGTGATTGGGTGAGTGTATTTTACTTGTGTGTGTTTATGTGCACTCGTACAGGTGTTACTTATGTGCATTTGTATATTTCTGTGTCACTCTGCTCGTGTACCTGGAAGCTGTGGGCTTACAAAACATTTAAAAAAGACCCTCATCTTCCATTTGCTGACTCATAAGTGCCCACGAGCACACACACACAATCTCTTAACATGCTTGGAAGACTTCCATAAGACCTACTTGTTGAGGTACTCAAAATTGAAATCTTAAAAATGCATGTGTTACTGACTTAATGTGAACCGGTCATTGGTTGTGTTTAGTCATTCATCTTATTTTGTTTAACCTTTATTTATCCAGAGTCAATTAACAACAAATTCTTATTTACAATAATGGCCATCAAAGCACAGTAACGTCACCTACTAATTCATGATTCAGTGTCCGGTATCATTCTCTCTCAGGGTGTTATGTAGGTAGCCAGATTGGAGTTGTGTCCATCTGTTGGAGAAAGAGCGGACCGAGTGCTTTGTTTACACCCATGACTTGACTGTGTCAGCAAACCTCTCTCGCTGCCTTCTACCCTACTCCCCCCTGTCCTCCTGCCTAAGCTCTTTCCACACGTATCAGTCTGTTCTCACAACCTCTCAGCTCTCCTCTCCTCTCACACCAAGGCTTTCACAGCTACAGTACTTCCTGGGTTTGGTCACACTTTATTTGGATAGTCTGGATTTTCATCTGTAGATGCTCTACAGATGGTTATATTATCAACAAACTATCTGTTGATAAGCAACTGCTTGCTATGGTTAGGGTTAGGTTTAGAATAAGGTTTAGGTCTAGGGTAAGGGTTAAGTTTAGGGTTAGGATAAGGGTTAAGGTTAGGGTTAGAGCTAGGGTTAGTAAGTTCAAATGTTACAGATAGTCTGTAGATAGTCCATACATACGGTGCCTTCGGAAAGTATTCAGACCCCTTGACCGTTTCCACATTTTGTTAGGTTACAGCCTTATTCAACATTTTTCCCACTCATCAATCTACACACAATCCTCCATAATGACAAAGTAAAAACAGATATTTTGAAAATAAAAAACGGAAATATTACATTTAAATAAGTATTCAGACCCTTTACTCAGTACTTTGTTGAAGGACCTTTGGCAGCGATTACAGCCTCGAGTCTTCTTGGGTATGATGCTACAAGCTTGGCACACATTGATATTTGGGGAGTTTCTCCCATTCTTCTCTGCAGATCCTCTCAAGCTCTGTCATGTTGGATGGGGAGCGTTGCTGCACAGCTATTTTCAGGTCTCTCCAGAGGTTTAATTCTGGGCTCTGGATGGGCCACTCAAAGACATTCAGAGACTTGTCCCGAAGCCACTCCTGTGTTGTCTTGGCTGTGTGCTTAGGGTCGTAGTCCTGTTGGAAGGTGAACATTCGCCCCAATCTGAGGTCCTGAGAGCTCTGGAGCAGGTTTTCATCAAGGATCTCTTTGTACTTTGCTCCGTTCATCTTTCCCTCGATCCTGACTAGTCTCCCAGTCCCTGATGCTGAAAAACATCCCCACAGCATGACGCTAACACCACCATGCTTCACCGTAGGGATGGTACCAGGTTTGACGCTTGGCATTCAGGCCAAATAGTTCAATCTTGGTTTCATCGGACCAGTGAATCTTGTTTCTCATGGTCTGAGAGTCTTTAGGTGCCTTTTGGCAAACTACAAGCAGGCTGTCATGTGCCTTTTACTGAGGAGTGGTTCCGTTTGGCCACTCTACCATAAAAGCCTGATTGGTGGAGTGCTGCAGAGATGGTTGTCCATCTGGAATATTCTCCCATCTTCACAGAGGAACTCTAGAGCTCTGTCAGAGTGACCATCAGGTTCTTGGTCACCTCCCTGACCAAAACCCTTCACCCCCGATTGCTCAGTCTGCATTATTCTATCTTATGCTATTGTAGCAATCACTTCATTCTAGTCATCATGTATTATTACTGTTATTAATTCATTTTCTGTTGCATTTCGTTACTTTCATGTCTTACACACTAGTTATATTATGTGTTTAGGCTGCAACTGTTAATGCTGTGGTGAATGCGTGCACATTCAGGTGTTAGCTGATATTCTTTGCTTCATTTTCTACACATAGTATGCATAATAGCATGGCTGCCAATATTCCATTGTGGGAGCACGTGCTGGTTAGGCTGTGTATACATTAACTGTTCAGCAGTCGAGCAGTGTGATATCTTGTGCTACTCGAATGGCGTATCTCGTACGACACGTGCGGGGCGCTGGCACAGGACGTACTGGGCTGTGCATGCGCACTGGCGACACAGTGCGTATCTTCGCATACTTAAGTTCCTCTATGAACACACACTCCTTCTGTTCTAACAGCCCCCGTAACGTGGTGGCCTCCTCTCTCAGACTCTCGATCCAGTTCCAGCAGTTCTTGGAGGACCTCTAGAATAGCGTCTCCTCCTCTCTAGTCAGCCCTTTCCCAGCCTCCTGCTGCCTCGTCGTTCACCCCGTGAGCCCCCCAAAAACATTTTCTTGGGGGTGCTTCTCGGGCTTCCTCTTCGGCCGGCACCGTTGATGTCGCCGTTGATCCTCTCCTGCCTGGGCTTCCTCCTTCGCCCAGGGTCCTTTACCTGCCAATATCTCCTCCCAAGTCCAAAATGACTTCCCCACCTGTGTCCAGGGTGTCTTCTGCTCCTGGGCACGCTGCTTGGTCCGTTTTTGGTGGGATCTTCTGTCACGATCGTTGAGAGACGGGTCAGACCAAGGTGCAGCGTGAAAAGCGTACATGTTTATTAAACTCAATAAACATAAACGAAACAAGAAACAACGTAACGTGAAGTCCTCAGGCTATACACATACAAGCCTAAACACAGAACATAAAAAAGATCCCACAACTAAGGTAGGCAAACAGGCTACTTAAGTATGATCCCCAATCACAGACAACGAGCGACAGCTGCCTCTGATTGGGAATCACACCCGGCCAAACCTAGAAATACAATTCTAGATCCTAAACATAGAAATTCTAACATAGAGTTTCACACCCTGACCAAACTACCTAGAGAATAACAGTCTCTCCAGGTCAGGGCGTGACAAATCATTGCATGATCTCACGATTTTCTGATATAATTATGGACACTCACATGTTCACTGTGTTGGTAAAGCATTCCCAAACTGATAGGAAGGGGTAATGTACGCCAGGAATCATTGCTCAAACTAACACTGTTTTCTGTCCTTTATTCCATGTTATGCTACCTGTGATGGCAACCACTGGCCACGGCGGCCAATCCATTATTCATCACTGATGCTGGCAAATCAATGACGAGATACTGGTTATTCATCACGCCGCTGTCTCCTCTGCCAACACTGTGGGCTATCTCCTGAGCTATACGCAGCCCATACATTTAGCATCGGCGCTGCTTCAACGGTCTCTATACCTGTCCCTGCATCCACACTGAAGATCATGGGGCGTCTGTCCTTTGCTTCCAATGAACAATATATTAGATTAAACGCCAAGGAGATTTTGGATGCCAAAAGTGATGAGTTCATCTGCAAATTCCATGCCTTATGCGCTGGTTGCTTTAGAGAGCACCTTTGGATGGTCGGTGCAGGGACCAGTGTCCATGTCAAGTATCGCCAAGCTAACATGCATGCTCATCCCACTTGATGAAGACACACTAGTCTCCAAGCAACTGCCTGCATTCTGGGAGCTTGAGTCTCTGGGTATCACAAGCGAGAGAACGCAGAGGGAGACGAGACTCTACAGAGGTTCAAGAGAACAACCACCTTCAAAGATGGACAATACCATGTGGAGTTGCCATGGAAACGAGAAATGCCAGAACTCCAAGACAACTATAGAATCGCCAAGAAACAGTTTGAAGGTCTGAAGAAATGACTAAAGAAGGATGTGATGTTGTACAGCAGATACAATGAAGTAGTGGAGGACTACCTACAACAGGATCTGGCAGAGGATGTGCCCAAGGACAACGCATCAAGCGCAGACAACGTGAAATACTACTTAGCATGCAGTACTCCGAGAGGACAAGGTGACAACAAAACTGAGAGTGGTATTTGATGCCTCGTCCTATGAAGATGGCTGTCAATTCCTTAATGACTGTCTACTCACAGGACTAAACCTAAATCCGGATCTGCTCAGCGTTCTGATAAAGTTCAGACTACATGAGATCGCAGACATCAAGAAGGCTTTCCTGCAGATATCCATTGCAGAGAGAGACAAAGATGCCGTGAGATTCCTGTGGCTCAAAGGCCCACCAAGGGGAGAAAATGAAGAGGAGCTGCGCGTGCTGAGGATGAACAGAGTGGTATTTGGAGCTTCCCCAAGTACATTCTTGCTCGCAGCTACAGAAAGCACCTGAAACAATATGAAACAGAACAACCAGAAGTTCTAGAGACATTGAGAGAGTCACTCTATGTAGATGACTTCATTGCAAGTTCACACGATGTTGAAGAGGCTTACTTTGTGACAACAACTGCAAAGCGAATGCTGTCGACTGCAGGCATGGACCTCTGCAAGTGGATGACCAACTCTCCTGAACTGAAAACAAAATGGGAGGAGAGTACGACAACTGACCACCCGTTGGCGCTAGAAACACAAGGTGTAATGCTGAAAGTTTTAGGTTTACTGTAAAGACCGGAAACAGATTACTTTGTGTTTGACCTCAGGCCGCTACTGAGCATTCTAAAGCAAAAGGAAAACACAAAGAGAAGTGTTCTGCAGTCGTCTGCACGCATCTTCGACCCTCTTGACTTCCTGAAACCCTTCACCATCAGGATGAAATGCATGTTCCAGGAAATGTGGGAGAGGGGACTCAGCTAGGACGAAAAGTTACCATCTGATCTTACACGAGAATGGCAACAGTGGTGTTCAGAACTATACCAGCTACACCTGCTCGTCATACCAAGGTTGTACAGAACAGATATGCAGCCACAGAACAGCCACACACTGAAACTACCCGTGTTCTGTGACGCAAGTGAAAGGGCTTACAGTGCATTAGCTTACCTGCAAGGTGAATCACAAGACGGTGAAACAAAGACAAGTTTAGTCGCATCCAAGTCCATTGTAGCCCCACTCAAGAAAATTAGGTCATGAGAGGTCATGGGAGCTGTGATTGGAGACTAGCAAACAACCTGATGACCACACTGAAAATGGAACAAAAACAGATCAAAATGTGGACAGTCTCGATGATCGTGCTGCATTGGATTTGCAGCTGAGCTTAGAAATGGAAACAGTTTGTCGCAAACAGAGCGACAGAGATCCAGTCCTTGATCAGTCTAGAGTCATGGTCACATATTGAAGGGAAAACAAATCCAGCCAACCTCCTTACAAGAGGACAAACTGTTTGAAACTTGACACAGAGCCAGCTATGGTGGAATGGACCCAGCATTCTGACATCACCCAATCAGTCGGAGGAGAATGATGACGACAAGTTTCCAGAAGAGGTGAATACAGAACTCATGTCCAGTCGCCAGGTCACTGTACAGTTCACAGCAAACAGCATGCTTGAAAGGTACAGCAAACTGAAAAGAGTGTTCAGAGTGACCGGCTGGATAAAGAGATTCATAGCCAATGCTCGTACAAACATAAAGATGCAAGGTGAACTGACTGCTGACGAACTGTTCGAGGCAAAAAAGTACTGGATAAAGGTAACACAACAACATAGTTTCAGTCAGGAGATCAAACTACTGAAGGCAGGAAAAAGCCTAAACAATGACTGTAAAATTAGAGAACTGAAACCGTTCCTGGACGAACACAAACCACTCAGTGTAGGAGGAAGACTGCAACAGTCCAACTTCACATTCAGAGAGCAACACCCATGGGTTCTGCCCAACAAGCACAGATACTCAGAAATGTTGATACAGTACCATCATGAGAAGGTGATGCATTCTGGAGTAAGAGACACTCTAAACAAATCAGAGAGCAATACTGGATATTGCGTGCTAGGTACTGTAGCTAGTCAAGAGCACAGTGGTAAGATGTACAGTGGGGAAAAAAAGTATTTAGTCAGCCACCAATTGTGCAAGTTCTCCCACTTAAAAAGATGAGAGAGGCCTGTAATTTTCATCATAGGTACACGTCAACTATGACAGACAAAATAAGAAAATTTTTTCCAGAAAATCACATTGTAGGATTTTTAATGAATTTATTAGCAAATTATGGTAGAAAATAAGTATTTGGTCAATAACAAAAGTTTCTCAATACTTTGTTATATACCCTTTGTTGGCAATGACACAGGTCAAACGTTTTCTGTAAGTCTTCATAAGGTGTTTGGGATCATTGTCATGCTGAAAGACCCAGCCACGTTTCATCTTCAATGCCCTTGCTGATGGAAGGAGGTTTTCACTCAAAATCTCACGATACATGGCCCCATTCATTCTTTCCTTTACACGGATCAGTCGTCCTGGTCCCTTTGCAGAAAAACAGCCCCAAAGCATGATGTTTCCACCCCCATGCTTCACAGTAGGTATGGTGTTCTTTGGCTGCAACTCAACATTCTTTGTCCTCCAAACACGTTGAGTTGAGTTTTTACCAAAAAGTTCTATTTTGGTTTCATCTGACCATATGACATTCTCCCAATCCTCTTCTGGATCATCCAAATGCACTCTAGCAAACTTCAGATGGGCCTGGACATGTACTGGCTTAAGCAGGGGGACACGTCTGGCACTGCAGGATTTGAGTCCCTGGCTGCGTAGTGTGTTACTGATGGTAGGCTTTGTTACTTTGGTCCCAGCTCTCTGCAGGTCATTCACTAGGTCCCCCCGTGTGGTTCTGGGATTTTTGCTCAC
Source organism: Coregonus lavaretus (assembly GCF_964263955.1). NCBI lineage: Eukaryota > Metazoa > Chordata > Actinopteri > Salmoniformes > Salmonidae > Coregonus > Coregonus lavaretus. The sequence goes on from NC_140020.1 coordinate 34,021,153, forward strand.
CGTTCTTGTGATCATTTTGACCCCACGGGGTGAGATCTTGCGTGGAGCCCCAGATCGAGGGAGATTATCAGTGGTCTTGTATGTCTTCCATTTCCTAATAATTGCTCCCACAGATGATTTCTTCAAACCAAGCTGCTTACCTATTGCAGATTCAGTCTTCCCAGCCTGGTGCAGGTCTACAATTTTGTTTCTGGTGTCCTTTGACAGCTCTTTGGTCTTGGCCATAGTGGAGTTTGGAGTGTGACTGTTTGAGGTTGTGGACAGGTGTCTTTTATACTGATAACAAGTTCAAACAGGTGCCATTAATACAGGTAACGCGTGGAGGACAGAGGAGCCTCTTAAAGAAGAAGTTACAGGTCTGTGAGAGACAGAAATCTTGCTTGTTTGTAGGTGACCAAATACTTATTTTCCACCATAATTTGCAAATAAATTCATTAAAAATCCTACAATGTGATTTTCTGGATTTTTTTTTCTCAATTTGTCTGTCATAGTTGATGTGTACCTATGATGAAATTTACAGGCCTCTCTCATCTTTTTAAGTGGGAGAACTTACACAATTGGTGGCTGACTAAATACTTTTTTCCCCACTGCATAGTCTGCAACAGATTCAAGGCAAAAGACAGAATAACTCAATCCCTAGCATTCAAAATCACAGGTGTGGATTTTGCAGGACGCTCTACGTGAAAGAAAATGATTCTGTGAAGAAGTCATATGTTGCGCTGTTCACTTGTGCTGTAACCAGAGCAGTGCATTTGGAACTGGTCTCAGATCAGTCAACAGAGACATTCATGATAGCGCTGAAAAGAATCATCTCAAGGAGAGGATTATGCAAGGTAATCTATTCGGACAATGCAAACATTTTCAAGAGAGTTGATCAGGACTTGAAAGAGATGTGGAAGGCAATCAAAGAGCCCCAACTCTTGGTGTTCTTCTCAGAAAGTGGCATCACCTGGAGGTTAATTGCCGAGCTAGCAGCCTGGTGGTGCAGATTCTGGGAAAGACTAGTCAGGTCAGTGAAAACATGCCTGAGAAAGGTTCTCGGGAGAGCTTCGCTCAACTTTGAAGAGATGTGCACAGTCCTGACAGAGGTTGAAGCTATCCTAAATTCTAGGCCTCTGACCTTTTTCCACAATGAAGTGGATAAACCACAACCCCTGACACCAGCACACTTCCTGGTGGGTAAAATACTAACCTCTTTGCCGCTCAAGACATTTCCAGCTGACACTCAGCACCCAACGCTCAACAAGGAGGAAATGACACGCAGATGGAAGTACAGGCAGAGACTTGTGACCAGCTTCTGGAACAGCTGGCGAAGAAACTACTTACTGGATCTAAAGTCAGCACACCACTGTGGCACCACAGCCCACACCACTGAAAGTGGGTGACGTTGCACTCATTGGAGAAGATAACACACCCAGACAAACCTGGAAACTAGGGAAGATTGAGGAACTGTTTCCAGGCCGAGATGGCCTAGTTAGGTCATGTTCTGTTTGTACTGCCTCAGGGACTTTGTTGAGAAGAGCTATTCAGTTGATATACTGCTTAGAGATTTAGATTAACACAGTTGTTCGTCGGGGGGAAGATGTAACTTTAATGAGTGGCGCAGTGGTCTATGGCACTGCATCGCAGTGCTAACTGTGCCACTAGAGATCCTGGTTTGAATCCAGGCTCTGTCGCAGCCGGCCGCGACCGGGAGACTCATGGGCGGCGCACAATTCGTCCAGGGTAGGGGAGGGAATGGCCGGCAGGGATGTAGCTCAGTTGATAGAGCATGGCGTTTGCAACGCCAGGGTTGTGGGTTCGATTCCCACGGGGGGCCAGTATAAAAAAATATGTATTCACTAACTGTAAGTCGCTCTGGATAAGAGTGTCTGCTAAATGACTAAAATGTAAAATGGGTAACAGAGTTCATGTTTACAGTTAATTAATTGAGCTGTATCTAAAGATATTTTTATTTTACAGTTATTTACATACAGTACCAGTCAAAAGTTTGGACACACCTACTCATTCAAGGGTTTTTCTTTATTTTTACTATTTTCTGCATAACAGTGAAGACATCAAAAGTAGTGTTAAACAAATCAAAATATATTTTAGATTCTTCAAGTAGCCACCATTTGCCTTGATGACAGCTATGCACACATATGCTGAGCACTTATTGGCTGCTTTTCCTTCACTCTGCGGTCCAAGTCATCCCAAACCATGTCATTTGGGTTGAGTTTGGGGATTGTGGAGGCCAGGTCATCTAATGCAGCACTCCATCACTCTCCTTCTTAGTCAAATAGCCTTTACACAGCCTGGAGGTGTGTTTTGGGTCATTGTCCTGTTGAAAAACAAATAATAGTCCCACTAAGCGCAAACCAGATGGGATGGCGTATCGCTGCAGAATGCTGTGGTAGCCATGCTGGTTAAGTGTGCCTTGAATTCTAAATAAATCACAGACAGTGTCACCAGCAAATCACACCCACACCATCCTTCCTCCTCCTCCATGCTTCATGGTGGGAACCTAACATGCAGAGATCATCCATTCACCTACTCTGCGTCTCACAAAGACATGGCGGTTGGAACCAAAAATCTCAAATTTGGACTCGAGACCAAAGGACACATTTCCACCAGTCTAATGTCCATTGCTCGGGTTTCTTGGCCCAAGCAAGTCTCTTCTTATTATTGGAGTCCTTTAGTAGTGGTTTCTTTGCAGCAATTCAACCATGAAGGCCTGATTCACGCAGACTCCTCTGAACAGTTGATGTTGAGATGTGTCTGTTACATCATAGCGCTTGATGGTTTTTGCGACTGCACTTGAGGAAACTTTCAAAGTTCTTGACATTTTCCGGATTGACTGACCTCCATGTCTTAAAGTAATGATCGACTGTCGTTTATCTTAGCCTATTTGAGCTGTTCTTGCCATAATATGGACTTGGTTTAAGAAGGAAAGGAATTTCACAAATTAACTTTTAACAAGGCACACCTGTTAATTGAAATGCATTCCAGGTGACTACCTCATGAAGCTGGTTGAGAGAATGCCAATAGTCATCAAGGCAAAGGGAGGCTACTTTGAAGAATCTCAAATCTAAAATACATTTTGATTTGTTTAACACTTTTTTGGTTACTACATGATTCCATATGTGTTATTTCATAGTTTTGATGTCTTCACTATTATTCTACAATGTAGAAAATAGTAAAAAACCCTGGAATGAGTAGGTGTGTCCAAACTTTTGACTGGTACTGTATGTACAAGAGTTATTGTATTAGTATAAGATTGATAGAACCATGTACATATTTATGTTGTATTGGTTAGTATCGGATTACGCTATTGACTGCAAGTGCCAGAATGCCTAATGACAGGAAGTAAGAAAAACGAGAACGCGGCAGTTATGTGGCAAGTGATTATCCTGGCTTTCGCTAGCAACTTTATTAGATTTTTTGTAGAATCTAAAGTGGTAAGATGTAACGTGCTGTCACGCCCTGGCCTTGAGAGGCCGGTCGTCTTTAGTTGGTTTGGTCAGGGCGTGAGAATCTATGCTGGAAATTCTATGTTTGTGATCTAGGTATTGTATTTCTATGTTTGGCCGGGTGTGATTCCCAATCAGAGGCAGCTGTCGCTCGTTGTCTCTGATTGGGCATCATACTTTAGCAGCCTGTTTGCCTACCTTAGTTGTGGGATCTTGTTCCTGTTAGGCTGGTATGTGTATAGCCCTTTGGACTTCACGTTACGTTGTTTTCGTGTTTTGTTGTATGTTTATTTTACTTAATAAACATGTATGCTTTTCACACTGCACCTTGGTCCAACCCATCTCTCAACGTTCGTGACAGAAGATCCCACCAAACGAGGACCAAACAGCGTGGCCAGGAGCGGACATCCTGGACATGGGAGGAGATCCTGGATGGTAAGGGATCTTGGACATGGGAGGAGATCCAGGCTGGGATGGATCGCCGTCCTTGGGAAGAGACAGAGGAGGCCCGGGTTAGAGAGGAGCAACGGCAACACAGAAGGTGCCGACCGAGGAGGAAGCCCGAGAGACAGCCCCAATATTTATTTTTTTGGGGGCTAAAAGGGTGGTCAGGGATCGATAGAGAAGAGCCCAAACCACTACACTCGTGGGGGCTCAAGGAGGAGTCCTCACTGGAGGAGGACTGGGCGCGGAGAGTAAAGGACTGGTACAGTCATAGACCTCCAGCGCCGGTTCCCAGCCCGGTACGCCCCGTACCTGCTCCCCACACCAGGCCGGTGGTGCGTGTTCCCAGCCCGGTACGCCCCGTAACTGCTCCCCGCACCAAGCCAGTGGTGCATGTTCCCAGTCCAGTACGGCCCGTCCCTGCTCCTCGCACCAAACCAGTGGTGCGTGTCGCCAGCCCGGTACGCCCCGTACCTGCTCCCCGCACCAAGCCAGTGGTGCGTGTTACAAGTCCAGTACAGCCCGTCCCTGCTCCTCGCACCAAACCAGTGGTGCGTGTTCCCAATCCGGCCCGGACCGTTCCTGCTCCTCGCACCAGACCAGTGGTGCGTGTTCCCAGTCCGGCCCGGCCCGTGCCTGCTCCTCGCACCAATCCAGCCCTGGTCAGTGGATCCATTCCGGAGCCAGAGTAGTCCGCTCCACCGGTTTTTAGTCCAGCTCCAGTCAGCGATTCCACTCCGGAGCCAGAGCAGTCCACTCCACCGGGTTCCAGTTCAGCTCCGGTCAGCGGCTCCACTTCAGACCCAGAAGTCAGCCCTTCTCCAGGGTCGGGGCCTCCCACACCAGGGTCCAGACAGGGCTTGGTGCATCGCGGGAGGATTGCCGATCCAGGCCCAGACGTCAGCCCCTCTCCAGGTTCGGGGTCTTCCACACCAGGGTCCAGACAGGGCTTGGTGCATCGTGGGAGGAAGGAGAGGGGAAGCATCGCGCCGAGGTCCAGATCAGACCAGGGGCACAACAGGGAGGCAGAGAGGGAGAGGTCGTCACGCCCGGAGCCGGATCCGCCTCCGAGGCTGAATGCCCACCCGGACCCTACCCTTTTGAGTCAGGATGGTGCGGCCGGAGTACGCACCTTTGGCGGGGGTGGGGTACTGTCACGCCCTTAAGAGGCCGGTCGTCTTTAGTTGGTTTGGTCAGGGCGTGAGAATCTATGCTGGAAATTCTATGTTTGTGATCTAGGTATTGTATTTCTATGTTTGGCCGGGTGTGATTCCCAATCAGAGACAGCTGTCGCTCGTTGTCTCTTATTGGGGATCATACTTTAGTAGCCTGTTTGCCTACCTTAGTTGTGGGATCTTGTTCCTGTTAGGCTGGTATGTGTATAGCCCTTTGGACTTCACGTTACGTTGTATGTTTATTTGACTTAAACGCTGCACCTTGGTCCGACCCGTCTCTCAACGTTCGTGACACGTGCTCAAGTATTATTACTAAAAATAAGCTTTCATTTTTACAACCGACGTCCCGAGTCATTACTTAGAAAACTATATATATTCACTGTCGGCATTCAGCCCACAGTCAATAGTATTGCTTTGGTGGTTATCGTAATAAAGTTCAGTGCATATTAGCACAGGTGGTTGGCTGTGTGCATATTGGTTAGGTTGCTTGTTAGATGGTAGATATTTAATGTAGGCCCACAGATGATCAGGCTGCTCGTATTGTTCAGTGAGAGCACCCGGTGGTGCGTCTCTAGGTCAGCTGGGTTCACACTGCTACGTTGACAAGATAGGCAGATAGTTCACACGTGCCAACATTAAGCTCATTTTGCCTTAAGCGATGGTACCCAGCGGTGCGTCACGAGGGATAGGAGGCATACTTCGCAGGTTATGCCACATGTGATTGACATTCCCAAATATGTATTTATTCTTGTGACGGTAGGTTTACTTTAGCTGGTGTATTTATAATATCTAAATGACACTCTGGCGTAGCTATAGTTGGCTGGCATAAGGTTCTGCTGTTTTTGGGGTATTGGTATAGTTTACCGCGCTCACTGCTTGTAGGCTATTTTATATTGATGCTTTGCTTGGGCAATGAGCTACCCTGAAGGAGCAGAGCCTATATTGCAAAGACTTGCATTATTCATTGCTTATTAAATGGTTAAACATATTTCTACGTGGCGTTTTCTTTCTGAAATTAGTTATTGTTTGAGAACTCAGCGCCACCCACGCCACATAGATTTCACCCCCTATCCATACAGATGATCACAATGATCACATAATCATTCAGAGATAATGAATCCAAAGAAAACATAACATGGCCTACATATCAGATTGGTTTTGTTACTTAATTCATCACTACACAGTTTGAATTCTTATAATGGTTTGATTGAACGCACCAGGACACTGTGATTGTTTTGGATGGATTGGTTTGATGGTTTGATTTTCTGATTTGGCTTTTTAGACTAGAGCAGAATGTACAAGACTAACATAGCTGAAAAGCAATCGATTTCAACCAGTAATGTAAGTATTATACACAGTTACCAGTCTAATACATTGTATCATAATGATTATATTAGAGTGAATGAAAAAAAAAAATTCTGACTGATCCTTTTCATGGACACACACACACACACCACAACAAAAACGGGGGCTCTCATCACTTGTGTGACTCAAGGTCTCTTTCTGTGTTGCTACGACAACTGTTTGAATATTCTCCTTAGTGAGCAAGCAAGGGAGCAGAGGGAAGAGAATGGGAGTTTGAATTTGAATAGGACAACATATAAATGGAGCTGGACTTGAGTCATGATGCCAGCCTCAGTCAGAACACATTGTGTGGGTGAATCCCAAATGAACCCTATTGCCCTACATAGAGCACTACTTTTGACCAGAGCCCTATTGGCCCTGTTCAAAAGTAGTGCACTACAAGGGCAATAGGGTGCCATTTGGGACATAGACATACTGTATAACTCCTACCAAGGTGGTAGTCCCACTATCCATTACTCTATGGTAGGAAATAAGACCTCATCTGAGTGCTACCGTAAAATGGGTATTTAGATTTGAAGCACGATGTCAGTAGATTGTAGCTCAATTGAAGATGAGGACCAATTACGAATTCATGAATTGTATTGAACTGACTCATACCCGGTCCTAACGAAGTAGATGACTTAGATATACTTAATTAAGTACTTTGCCCTATGAGAGAGAGAACACAACCAGTTGAAAAGTCACTGCTTCTCTATCCATTCTACCATCCTTCAGGTTAGTTATTTTGGAATGGCCCCTTCCTCTGAGTTCATGTCTGCACCGTGCTCAGGAAGGAGGTGCGTTCCCTAGGGTTGACAGTCCTGGTGGACTCCCGGAGGTGCTCCCCTGTCCCCGCTTTGTTCAAAGCCTTCAACATACTACAGGTAAGACACAGTCAAACATTAAACCAGTGAACAGCCCTTACAGAATTCACCCTGTGACTGTTCATAGCGTTTTCCAGAGCACACATGCAGTAGAGACACAGCCTTGCTGCCAAACAAACATGGTTAAGAAATTATGTTAACACAGCACATCCTCCTGCTATCATTAAGAAATTATGTTAACACAGCACATCCTCCTGCTATCATTTACAAACAATCCTTCACCTGTTTATTTTCAATTCACAATCTGTAGAAACAATGAGAATAGAAAGGTTCAGAACTTTTGTAAAACATCACAGTACAGTTGAAATATATATGGCAAATATAAATGAATAAATAGAAATCCAATATGGATGGTGTTAAGAGATAGATGGGTGGTGTTGAATGGAGTTGAAGGATGGGACTAATAACAACTAACAACAAATAATAACAAGATAACTAATAATGTAAGCATACTGTGTCCATAATAAGTATGTAGGTTGTAGGTTGGGAGCTTTTGTGGAAGAGCACAGTTAGAAAGATATGGTATATAGAAGCAAACCGGATGGACATCATGAAAATGATCGGAGAGGTTGAGAGTAGAGGAAGTTCAGGAGAAAAAACATTATTGTAAAATTGACTGTGTCCATAAAATGTAGATAGTAGTATAAGCTGGAAGTAGAGGCCTAAGCATTGTTGTTCACTAGTTTACTCCAAGTAGGGAAAGCAGACATCCCAGAGACATGAGGAGGTGATAATTATTGTGTCTTCGGGTTAGGTTGTGTCTCTCTCTGGCGGGAGGTAAGCTTGGCTTATATGGTGTCGAGTAAAGCTTAAACCATGTATTTAGATTGTAGGTAGTTTATCTAGGTAGTTATCGTAGGTTATTGTAGGTAAGTATTGTATTCGGCTGAGCCCGGTGAAGCACGAGGCTAGCTAACCCACTACCTGGAGTAGCTAGCGGGTAGCTACTGGTAACTATGAGCAACTGTGGATAGTTGTTTCCAATGTTATTTCAAGCTTAAGATTATGCCAGCTAGCTGCCTGCCATTCAGCTGTTTTTCTAACCTCATTATCTGAAGCGTTAACGTTAGGTAGTTAGTAGTTACTGTACTCGAAATGTAGCTTGTTGCTACCTGGATAGCTAACTAAACAATAGCTGGAACGACCTAGCGAACAGACGCAAACTGGTTCAATCGATTCAGTGGCTAGCTTCGTACTGGCTAACAGTAGCTACTAAGTGTAAGTTATAACCTACATTTGTGTTTTGTTTTTACATACTGGTAACCAGAGTCGTTCAAGGGAATTTGGGACATGGGTGACTAGTTAACGTTAGCTTGGCTCTCTCTGTTTGTTCGTGCCGTGGGAGGAGGGGTTTTTCTTTGGCAGAGAGCAATGTCTAGCTAGTATGCTAACTATTCCAGCTAACTAACTGGCTGAATAAGTTGACGATGGACTCACTAAAACTGTCAAAACTAACCCAAAACTTTACACAACGTTAGACACGGACACAAATGATCTGCTTGGCGTGTTAACACACTGGTGGTTTGTTGTAACCGAGTATTGGTGCTAAACCGTGTTATTGGAGGCTGGCATGCTAGTTGGCTATGGCGTCATAGGATTCGGTGCCCTGGATGGTTTTCATGGAAGAATACTGTACCAAGTTAGCTAGCTGAATAAACTAAGTTAGTCTATTCCTAGAAAACATAGAACCGCTGTAGTTTACAACAATTATCATTTCTAAAGTGGAAGTTGGGAGAGTTATATTTGAGTGTTTCAGTGAAACGTAAGTGAGGGAGGCCCCGCTCTCTCGCTTTCCCAGATGTTTAGTTCATTTCATTCTGATCTCCTTTGCATTATTGTAGCCATTTTCTGTAGCCTGTCAACTATGTGTCTGTCTATCCCTGTTCTCTCCTCTCCGCACAGGCTAAACAAACGCCTCACACCGCGTGGCTGATGCCACTCTAACCTGGTGGTCCCTGCACGCACGACCCACGTGGAGTTCCAGGTCTCTGGCAGCCTCTGGAACTGCCGTTCTGCGGCCAACAAGGCAGAGTTCATCTCAGCCTATGCTACCCTTCAGTCCCTCGACTTCTTGGCGCTGACGGAAACATGGATTACCACAGAAAACACTGCTACTCCTACCGCATACCCCGAGAGCATCTGGTCAGCGGGGTGGTGGCACAGGAATCTCTCCCAAGTGGACATTCTCTCTTTCTCCCCTGACCCATATGTCTATCTCCTCATTTGAATTCCATGCTGTCACAGTCACTAGCCCATTCAAGCTTAACATCCTTATTTTTTTCGCCCTCCAGGTTCCCTTGGAGAGTTCATCAATGAGCTTGACGCCTTGATGAGTTCCTTTCTTGAGGATGGCTCAACCCTCACAGTTCTGGGTGACTTTAACCTCCCTACATCTACCTTTGACTCATTTATCTCTGCCTCCTTCTTTCCACTCCTCTCCTCTTTTGACCTCACCCTCTCACCGTCCCCCCCTACTCACAAGGCAGGCAAAACGCTTGACCTCATCTTTACTAGATGCTGTTCTTCTACTAATCTCACTGCAACTCCCCTCCAAGTCTCCGACTACTACTTTGTATCCTTTTCTCTCTCGCTCTCTTCCAACACTACTCACTCTGCCCCTACTCAGATGGTAATGCACCGTCACAACCTTCGCTCTCTCTCTCCCGCTACTCTCTCCTCTTCCATCCTATCATCTCTTCCCTCTGCTCAATCCTTCTCCCTCCAATCTCCTGATTCTTCCTCCTCAACCCTCCTCTCCTCCCTTTCTGCATCCTTTGACTCTCTATGTCCCCTATCCTCCCGGCCGGCTCGGTCCTCCCCTCCTGCTCCGTGGCTTGACGACTCATTGCGAGCTCACAGAACAGGGCTCCGGGCAGCCGAGCGGAAATGAAGGAAAACTAGACTCCCTGCGGACCTGGCATCTTTTCACTCCCTCCTCTCTACATTTTCTTCCTCTGTTTCTGCTGCTAAAGCCACTTTCTACCACTCTTCCATCTGCCTCTAACCCTAGGAAGCTCTTTGCCACCTTCTCCTCCCTGCTGAATCCTCCTCCCCCTCCCCCACCCTCCTCCCTCTCTGTGGATGACTTCGTCAACCATTTTGAAAAGAAGGTTGACGACATCCGATCCTCGTTTGTTAAGTCAAATGACACCGCTGGTCCTGCTCACACTGCCTTACCCTATGCTTTGACTTCTTTCTCCCCTCTCTCTCCAGATGAAATCTTGCGACTTGTGACGGCCGGCCGCCCAACAACCTGCCCGCTTGACTCTATCCCCTCCTCTCTTCTCCAGACCATTTCCGGAGACCTTCTCCCTTACCTCACCTCACTCATCAACTCATCCTTGACCGCTGGCTATGTCCCTTCTGTCTTCAAGAGAGCGAGAGTTGCACCCCTTCTCAAAAAACCTACACTCGATCCCTCTGATGTCAACAACTACAGACCAGTATCCCTTCTTTATTTTCTCTCCAAAACTCTTGAGCGTGCCGTCTTTAGCCAACTCTCTTGCTATGTCTCTCAGAATTACCTTCTTCATGCTCTACAACATTCGCAGAGTACGACCCTGCCTTACACAGGAAGCGGCACAGGTCCTAATCCAGACACTTGTCATCTCCCGTCTGGATTACTGCAACTCGCTGTTGGCTGGGCTCCCTGCCTGTGCCATTAAACCCCTACAACTTATCCAGAACGCCGCAGCCCGTCTGGTGTTCAACCTTCCCAAGTTCTCTCACGTCACCCCGCTCCTCCGCACACTCCACTGGCTTCCAGTTGAAGCTCGTATCTGCTACAAGACCATGGTGCTTGCCTACGGAGCTGTGAGGGGAACGGCACCTCCTTACCTTCAGGCTCTGATCAGACCATACACCCAAATGAGGGCACTACATTCATACACCTCTGACCTGCTAGCTCCCCTACCTCTACGGAAGCACAGTTCCCACTCAGCCCAGTCAAAGCTATTTGCTGCTCTGGCACCCCGATGGTGGAACAAGCTCCCCCACGACGCCAGGACAGCGGAGTCACTGACCACCTTCCGGAGACACTTGAAACCCTACCTCTTTAAGGAATACCTGGAATAGGATAAAGTAATCCTTCTACCCCCCCTTACCCCACCCCAAAGAGAAAAAAGAAAAAGAAAAGAAAAAAGAAAACATATTGTAAAGTGGTTGTCCCACTGGCTATCATAAGGTGAATGCACCAATTTGTAAGTCTCTCTGGATAAGAGCGTCTGCTAAATGACGAAAATGAAAATGTAAATGTCTGAGAATCCACCCCACAGCCAATGGCTGCAGGAAAATAAGTGGAATTACGTTTTTTGAATTTTTTTCAAATTACAGTAATTAAAAATGAAAATATGAAATGTCTTGAGTTTAAGTATTCAACCCCTTTGTTATGGAAAGCCTAAATAAGTTCAAGAGTAAAAATGTGCTTAAGTCGCATAAGTTGCATGGACTAATAATTGTGTTTAACACGATTTTTGAATGACTACCTAATCTTTGTACCCCACACATACAATTAAGTGATAATGCCCGAGAAACTGGTGTTTGGAGGATACATTGGCATGGGTGTTGTTAGGCCCAAGACTTTGGCAAACCGTGCCAATATATTCTCCAAACACCGGCTTCGAGGATATTATCACTTTTATACAACGGGTTACCAACATATTAAAATATTGATTGACATATTTTCATTAAAAATGCTATTTCATCCTTCCACAAGATGTAGTCCTGACACAAATCTAGGATTGCTACCCAAGCCAGCTGGTCGTTCGTTCTATCAGTTTGGTTGCCAGAGACGTGACCAGCCGTTTCGCCTGGCATAGAAAATGTGCTCACAAGTCAGGACACTGTTGTTTAGAGGAGCTAGCCAACAACACAGCTAACACAACCACTTCAAACTGAAGCTTGAAAGGCTGCAAACTAGCTGCACTTTGTTTCGTTTGACCTTTTTTCAATTGACATTTCTTTGTACTGTATATATCCATAAAAATGATGCCAACTGATTCATTATTTCGACAGGCTGAGAAACCCTGCCTGCCTGTCTGTCTCGTCCCGACTCCCGACACGTTCATTACTATGGGACAGCTGGAGATCGAATTTGAATATTGAAACATTTTTGCAAATGTTGGAGAGACAGACAGCAAGGTTTATACAAATCTCCGCTGTTGAAAACTAAATGTTAGCCAATAAGAAATGTGAGATAATGTCTAGATGCTTTTTATACATTTACATTTTAGATTTTATAGTGGAGACCAAGTTTATAAATTGCCTGGCTGGGCTGATGAGACAGTGTATTGCGCGTCAGATGGAACATAATAAACAGGCATTTTAACGTCATAGATTTAGCTGGTGGTAACTTGTGGAATAGACACCGGTTGGAATGCGGTTTTAACCAATCAGCATTCAGGATTAAACCCACCTGTTGTATAATTATCTGTAAGGTCCCTCAGTCAAGTTGTGAATTTCAAACAGATTCAACCGCAAAGACCAAGGATGTTTTCCAATGCCTCGCAAAGAAGGGCGCCTATCGGTAGATAAAAAAAAAAAAGACTTTGAATATCCCTTTGAGCATGGGGAAGTTATTAATTACACTTTGGATGGTGTATCAATACACCCAGTCACTACAAAGATACAGGCGTCCTGCCTAACTCAGTCGCCGGAGAGGAAGGAAATCGCTCAGGGACACAAGGCCAAATCTACACTGGAGTTGCTTACCAAGAACAGTGAATGGCCGAGTTACAGTTTTGACTTAAATCGGCATGAAAATCTATGGCAAGACCTGAAAATGGTTGTCTAGCAATGATTAATAACCAATTTGACAGAGCTGGAAGAATTTTGAAAATAATAATTGCCAAATGTTGCACAATCCAGGTGTGGAAAGCTCTTAGAGACGTACCCAGAAAGACTCAGAGCTGTAATCGCTGCCAAAGCTGATTCTAACATGTATTGACTCAGGGGGATGAATACTTATCTAATCAAGATATATTAGTGTTTTCTTTTTTGTTTTCTACAAATGTTCAAAACGTTCTTCCACTTTGACATTACAGTATTTTTTGTAGATCGTTTATTTAAATTTTGACCATTAAATCCATTTTAATCCCACTTGTTTAAACCCTCGTTTTTGTTTTTCAAGTGATGCCAGTCCGCCACACAAGATGGCTTCCGGTGCCAGCTGGAGGCTTGTGGGTAATTGCTTCCTCCGTTTAAATTCTTGAGTGAAGCATTTAAGGTAACGGCCATCTCATACTATCTAAACAGCAGATACCACAGGGAGTTTTCCTCACCTACATGTTTTCTCCCTGATTCTCAAGGTTGACTTATAATATGTTTTCCTCACCTACATGTTTTCTCTTCTTCTTCTTCTTGGGCCTGGAGTGGGTAGCGGGGAGGTGGTCATGAATATTTTGGGGAGGCCATTTAGCATTTAGCTCATGTGTCGGCGCACACATGCGTGTCTTGTGTCGCTGCCTGCGAGCCTGTCCTCGAGAATGGATCGCTGTGTCGCCAGAAATGCGCAAAACTGATAAAATATTTAAACATCTGATCATTACCTTGCTGCTTGCCGCGTGATTACACACACTAATTCCATATTCCCCTCTCTGTGTGTGTGTCTGTGTGTGTGTCTGTGTGCGTGTGTTCTTGTGTGTTTTTGTGTGAGTGTTGGCAGAGCTTCACTCTCTTGTATTCAGTTGTATCCCTCCACTTCTCTCCAGTTCTCTCTTCTCTTGGGCACAATCAAAGGCGGCAGGCTGAATCACTAGCCTTTGAGTGGAAATGAAATGTACTGTGTTCAACATATCGTTGTCCCATCGCCTCAGAGCAGAAGGAGGTGCTTCAAAGGCTACTGCTGTTGCGTAACCTCCTCTGGACCATCCAGGTTATGTAGGGACAAAGAGGAGAGCTATACACTTCGTCCCTAGTGTTGTTATTATTGATTCTCACTCGTCTCTTGTGGTGACAATCACAGGCGTTCCAGTCTGTAGTTTTCCTATGTAGCTTTGTGTGAGCTGAAAACCATGTATTTTTTCCCTGCGGACTACAAAGCACCCCTCCCACAGTAAACTACACTTTCCATGTCTAGTGTTTCTCAAGAGGGGAGGATGTGTTGATATGTTCTCCTCAGGTTTGGTCCCTGGTTAGGGTATGAACAAGCTGAATGGTTGTACAGAACAGTTAGAGTGAGTTTGAGGAAGTGTGTTTGTCTCCTATCTCTTACCCCCTTTTATCCCATTCGACACCATTACCTCTCAGCTCGCTGTAAAGCTTTTGACCCCTAAGCCCTAACCTTTGACCTCTGCCCCTACACAGAACTTCCTGTAGCAGCCCATAAGGGAAACCTACAGACTCAACCTGGCCGTGTTCCCTGATGAGGAGGACATGCTCATATATGAGAGGTAAGACCTTTACACACACACACACACACACACACACACACACACACACCGTGAAAAAGAGGTGCTTCCACCCATCATGTGAGCAGGGTTCAACAGTCACATTTGCTACCTTTTGACTTGGCAGTGCGACACACATTTTTAATTGGTCGCAAGGGTGACAGTGACAATTTTTTACCTGGTCCGATTAGCTTTTGGTTAAAAAATTGCTTTTTTTATTATCATGATTTATTCAAATCATGACTATTTGCATCAATCCAGTGGTATTTGTTTTGAAACCTCCCATCACAACTGCCCTACAGAAACACTGCTAGCCAAACACAACTGTCTGGCTGGTGCTCACCTGAATAAAAAAAAAACAGGGAGAAATCAGTCCCACTTTTTTCTTTTGCAGCATTATTGTTTTTCTATCAACTATCTTTTTTTATTTTTTATTCTGCCCTCTAGAGGATTTCGCAGAAAAGAACACATGGCACTTTGAAATCTGCTGTTACAGGAAATCTATCCAAATCAATGTAAGAACACAAGGGCATGCTTATTTAAAATATGGCTAGTCATTGTTAGCCTGGTTCTCTATGGTATGCAGGCACATTGTGGGACACAGGCCAGGTCATTATTAATAAATATATATTTATATAATATATTGGTTTGACCAAATCATGTGCTGGTGCCACCAACTGAAAAGGGTGGTAGCACCAGTGCCACCAGTGGAAAAAGTGAGTGTAAAACCCTGGTGAGACAGAGTCAGGTTGACAGTTGATGATTGACTGAATGCAGAACAGATCGTCACACTGCCTTCACACTAGGTATTGAATGTCAACCTCCCTGAGCTGAATGTCAATGTATTGAATGTTGACCTCCCTGTGCTGAATGTCAACCTCCCTGACCTACAGACACAAAACTGTCTAATCATGACAGAGCCACGTTTTGTTATGTCACGTTGAAAGTGGTTAGATGAACGGAACTGATGATGGACGTGGCTGGGCAAGCTATTCAGCCAGTCAGTCAGTCTGGATGATTGTGATCCTTTTCTCTGTAATGATGTTGATAATGATGATAGAAGTCATCCTGTCCTAGACCTGTTAGGAAGATGGGAACAGGCCATCCCATGTCACTGTTATTCCTCTGGTTATTAGGAGGATGTTCTAAAGGGACTCTGTCAACTGGAGCCTGCTGGGTGAGAACGGCACACTAGTGGCCTCATGCCACGTTGTGAAGCTCCTTTCTTTCTCCCATTTCTTCTCTCCCCCTCCCTTTCTATCTCTCCATTCTCTTCCCTAATTTCTCTCTCGCGCGCTTTCAAATCAAATCAAATTGTATTTGTCACATGCGAATATAACTGGTGTAGGGTTTACCATGAAATTCATGCTTATGAGCCCTTCCCAATGATGCAGTTAAAAAATAATACAAATAAAATAGTAACACAAGGAATAAAATAAAATAAACAAGAATGGAGCTACAGTGGGGGAAAAAAGTATTTAGTCAGCCACCAATTGTGCAAGTTCTCCCACTTAAAAAGATGAGAGAGGCCTGTAATTTTCATCATAGGTACACGTCAACTATGACAGACAAAATGAGAATTTCTTTCTCCAGAAAATCACATTGTAGGATTTTTAATGAATTTATTTGCAAATTATGGTGGAAAATAAGTATTTGGTCTATAACAAAAGTTTCTCAATACTTTGTTATATACCCTTTGTTGGCAATAACACAGGTCAAACGTTTTCTGTAAGTCTTCACAAGGTTTTCACACACTGTTGCTGGTATTTTGGCCCATTCCTCCATGCAGATCTCCTCTAGAGCAGTGATGTTTTGGGGCTGTCACTGGGCAACACAGACTTTCAACTCCCTCCAAAGATTTTCTATGGGGTTGAGATCTGGAGACTGGCTAGGCCACTCCAGGACCTTGAAATGCTTCTTACGAAGCAACTCCTTCGTTGCCCGGGCGTTGTGTTTGGGATCATTGTCATGCTGAAAGACCCAGCCACGTTTCATCTTCAATACCCTTGCTGATGGAAGGAGGTTTTAACTCTAAATCTCACGATACATGGCCCCATTCATTCTTTCCTTTACACGGATCAGTCGTCCTGGTCGCTTTGCAGAAAAACAGCCTCAAAGCGTGATGTTTCCACCCCCATGCTTCACAGTAGGTATGGTGTTCTTTGGATGCAACTCAGCATTCTTTGTCCTCCAAACACGACGAGTTGAGTTTTTACCAAAAAGTTATATTTTGGTTTCATCTGACCATGTGACATTCTCCCAATCCTCTTCTGGATCATCCAAATGCACTCTAGCAATCTTCAGACGGGCCTGGACATGTACTGGCTTAAGCAGGGGGACACGTCTGGCACTGCAGGATTTGAGTCCCTGGCTGCGTAGTGTGTTACTGATGGTAGGCTTTGTTACTTTGGTCCCAGCTCTCTGCAGGTCATTCACTAGGTCCCCCCGTGTGGTTCTGGGATTTTTGCTCACCGTTCCTGTGATCATTTTGACCCCACGGGGTGAGAACTTGCGTGGAGCCCCAGATCGAGGGAGATTATCAGTGGTCTTGTATGTCTTCCATTTCCTAATAATTGCTCCCACAGTTGATTTCTTCAAACCAAGCTGCTTACCTATTGCAGATTCAGTCTTCCCAGCCTGGTGCAGGTCTACAATTTTGTTTCTGGTGTCCTTTGACAGCTCTTTGGTCTTGGCCACAGTGGAGTTTGGAGTGTGACTGTTTGAGGTTGTGGACAGGTGTCTTTTATACTGATAACAAGTTCAAACAGGTGCCATTAATACAGGTAACGAGTGGAGGACAGAGGAGCCTCTTAAAGAAGAAGTTACAGGTCTGTGAGAGCCAAAAAATCTTGCTTGTTTGTAGGTGACCAAATACTTATTTGCCACCATAATTTGCAAATAAAGTCATTAAAAGTCCTACAATGTGATTTTCAGGATTTTTTTTTCTCAATTTGTCTGTCATAGTTGACGTGTACCTATGATGAAAATTACAGGCCTCTCTCATCTTATTAAGTGGGATAATTTGCACAATTGGTGGCTGACTAAATACTTTTTTCCCCCACTGTAAATACAGGGAGTACCAGTACCAGATAAATGTGCAGAGGTATGAAGTATTTGATGCAGAAAAATAAATTGCCAGCGCTGATGACATCTATATACTGTAGGTCTGCTAGTACAGGACTCGTAAAGGCCCAGTGCACTATTTTTATGAATACATTTTTTTTTAAATGTGTTTGAGTGTTTACCAGCATTTGTAACTTCAGTCTGATAATTATCTGTACAAAACAGTTAATCTGATAATACTTGTGGAATATAAAAATACTTGCTTTGTATATGTTTTCCAGTTTCTTGAAATACTTTGCAAATGCAACTTATTTCGATGTGAAAACTAAAATGGTCTATTTATTCCTTTTCCATTTTAGTAGATGCTCTTATCCAGAGCAACTTACAGTGGTGAATGCATACTTTTTCGTGCTGGTCCCCGTGGGAATCAAACCCATGACCCTAGCATTGCAAGCGACATGCTCTACCAACTGAGCCACATCATCACAAACCACTTGATGTCTCAATGTACTCAATTACTGTATTGTGCATTGTTTTTCTTCATGGTGATGGGAAGTCTACAGGTACAAACCTATATGACCAGCCTATGTACAATACAGTAATTTGAATTAAGTGGTTTGTAAGGATGGTCAATAATACTGCACAAAAAGTGGATGTTTTACATGTTATTTGATCAATATTTTGGTGGATGTTTTGTGTCTTTGCACATAACGTTGCACCTTTTGATGTAAATGTTTGAGGACAGGGTTTTGTTCTTTCTGGAATGGGGGGGGGGGGGGGTTAGAAGGATTACTTTATCTATCCCAGGTGTTCCCAGGTTTTTAAGGTGTTCCTTAAAGAGGTGGGGATTCAAATGTCTCCGGAAGGTGGTGAGTGACTCCGCTGTCCTGGCGTCGTGAGGGAGCTTGTTCCACCATTGGGGTGCCAGAGCAGCGAACAGTTTTGACTGGGCTGAGCGGGAACTGTGCTTCAGCAGAGGTAGGGGAGCCAGCAGGCCAGAGGTGGATGAACACAATGCCCTCGTTTGGGTGTAGGGACTGATCAGAGCCTGAAGGTACGGAGGTGCCGTTCCCCTCACAGCTCCGTAGGCAAGCACCATGGTCTTGTAGCAGATGCGAGCTTCAACTGGAAGCCAGTGTAGTGTGCGGAGGAGCGGGGTGACATGAGAGAACTTGGGAAGGTTGAACACCAGACGGGCTGCGGCATTCTGGATGAGTTGTAGGGGTTTAATGGCACAGGCAGGGAGCCCAGCCAACAGCGAGTTGCAGTAATCCAGATGGGAGATGACAAGTGCCTGGATTAGGACCTGTGCCGCTTCCTGTGTAAGGCAGGGTCGTACTCTCCGAATGTTGTAGAGCATGAACCTACAGGATCGGGTCACCGCCTTGATGTTAGCGGAGAAAGACAGGGTGTTGTCCAGGGTCACGCCAAGGCTCTTCGCACTCTGGGAGGAGGACACAACGGAGTTGTCAACCGTGATGGCGAGATCATGGAACGGGCAGTCCTTCCCCGGGAGGAAGAGCAGATCCGTCTTGCCAAGGTTCAGCTTGAGGTGGTGATCTGTCATCCATACTGATATGTCTGCCAGACATGCAGAGATGTGATTCACCACCTGGTTATCAGAAGGGGGAAAGGAGAAGATTAGTTGTGTGTCGTCTGCGTAGCAATGAGAGGAGAGGCCATGTGAGGATATGACAGAGCCAAGTGACTTGGTGTGTAGCGAGAATAAGAGAGGGCCTAGAACTGAGCCCTGGGGGACACCAGTGGTGAGAGCATGTGGTGCGGAGACAGCTTCTCACCATGCCACTTGGTAGGAGCGACCGGTCAGGTAGGACACAATCCAAGAGTGAGCCGCGCCGGAGATGCCCAGCTCGGAGAGGGTGGAGAGGAGGATCTGATGTTTCACAGTATAAAAGGCAGCAGACAGGTCTAGAAGGACAAGAGCAGAGGAGAGAGAGTTAGCTTTAGCAGTGCGGAGTCATCCACAGAGAGGGAGGAGGAGGGGGGGGAGATTCAGCAGGGAGGAGAAGGTGGCAAAGAGCTTCCTAGGGTTAGAGGCAGATGCTTAGAATTTAGAGTTGTAGAAAGTGGCCTTAGCAGCAGAAACAGATGAAGAAAATGTAGAGAGGAGGGAGTGAAAAGATGCCAGGTCCGCAGGGAGTCTAGTTTTCCTCCATTTCCGCTCGGCTGCCCGGAGCCCTGTTCTGTGAGCTCGCAATGAGTCATCAAGCCATGGAGCTGGAGGGGAAGACCGAGCCGGCCGGGAGGATAGGGGACATAGAGAGTCAAAGGATGCAGAAAGGGAGGAGAGGAGGGTTGAGGAGGCAGAGTCAGGAGATTGGAGGGAGAAGGATTGAGCAGAGGGAAGAGATGATAGGATGGAAGAGGAGAGAGTAGCGGGAGAGAGAGAGCGAAGGTTGCGACAGCACATTACCATCTGAGTAGGGGCAGAGTGAGTAGTGTTGGAGGAGAGCGAGAGAGAAAAGGATATAAGGTAGTGGTCGGAGACATGGAGGGGAGTTGCAGTGAGATTAGTAGAAGAACAGCATCTAGTAAAGATGAGGTCAAGCGTATTGCTTGCCTTGTGAGTAGGGGGGGATGGTGAGATATCTCCCGAGTGGCGCAGTGGTCTAAAGCACTGAGTAGCCGGCCGTGACCGGGAGACCCATAGGGCGGCGCACAATTGGCCCAGCGTCGTCCAGGGTAGGGGAGGGAATGGCCGGCAGGGATGTAGCTCAGTTGGTAGAGCATGGCGTTTGCAATGCCAGGGTTGTGGGTTCGATTCCCACGGGGGGCCAGTATGAAAAAAAAAATATATTAAAATAATGTATGCACTCACTAACTGTAAGTCGCTCTGGATAAGAGCGTCTGCTAAACGACAAAAATGTAAATGTGAGAGGGTGAGGTCAAAAGAGGAGAGGAGTGGAAAGAAGGAGGCAGAGAGAAATGAGTCAAAGGTAGACGTAGGGAGGTTGAAGTCCCCCAGAACTGTGAGGGGTGAGCCATCCTCAGGAAAGGAACTTATCAAGGCGTCAAGCTCATTGATGAACTCTCCAAGGGAACCTGGAGTGCGATAGATGACAAGGATATTAAGCTTAAATGGGCTAGTGACTGTGACAGCATGGAATTCAAATGAGGAGATAGACAGATGGGTCAGGGGAAAAATAGAGAATGTCCATTTGGGAGAGATGAGGATTCCTGTGCCACCACCCCGCTGACCAGATGCTCTCGGGGTATGCGAGAACACATGGTCAGACGAGGAGAGAGTAGTAGGAGTAGCAGTGTTTTCAGTGGTAATCCATGTTTCCGTCAGCGCCAAGAAGTCGAGGTACTGGAGGGTAGCATAGGCTGAGATGAACTCCAGAGGCTGCCTGAGACCTGGAACTCCACGTGGGTGGTGCGTGCAGGGACCACCAGGTTAGAGAGGCAGCAGCCACGCAGTGTGATGCGTTTGTATAGCTTGTGCGGAGAGGAGAGAACAGGGATAGACAGAGGCATAGTTGACAGGCTGCAGAAAATGGCTACAATAATGCAAAGGAGATCGGAATGAAATGAACTAATCATCTGGGAAAGGAGAGAGCAGGGCCTCCCTCACCACAACAGCCAAATATAACTCTCCCAACTTCCACCTCAGAAACTATAATTGTTGTAAACTACAGCGGTTCAATGTTTTCTAGGAATAGACTAACTTAGTTTATTCAGCTAGCTAACTAGGTACAGTATTCTTCCGTGAAAATCGTCCAGGGCACCTAGTCATAAGACGCCACAGCCAGCTAGCATGCCGGACTCCAACAACACGGTTTAGCACCAATACTCGGCCACAACAAACCACCAGTGTGTCAACACGCCAAGCAGATTGTTTGTGTCCGTGTCTAACGTTGTGGGTTAGTCCCGACAGCTTGAGCGAGTCCGTCGTCAACTTATTTAGCCAGTTAGTTAGCTAGAATAGCTAGCATACTAGCTAGCCATTGCTTTCAGACAAAGAAGAAACCCCTCCTTTCACGGCACAAACACACAGAGAGAGCAAAACTAACGTTAACTAGTCACCCATGTCCCGAATTCCTTGAACGACTCTAGCTACCAATATGTAAAAATAAAACACAAATGTAGGTTATGACTTACCCCTAGCAGCTACTGTTAGCTAGCCAAGTGCAAAGCTAGCCACTGAATTGACTCAGCCAGTTCGCGTCTGTTCGCTAGGTCGTTCCAGCTATTGTTTACTAGTTGCTATGCAGGTAGCAACAAGCTAGCTAAATTTCAAGCACAGTAGCCACTTACTACCTAATGTTAACGGTTCAGACAATGAGGTTAGAAAACAGCTGAATGGTAGGAAATTATTGTATGTGATTATTGTAGGCAGCCAGCTGGCGTATTACAGGCACTCTCAGGTGTGAAACAACTATACCGTTGCTAATAGTTGCCAGTAGCTACCCGCTAGGTAGTGGGTTAGCCAGCTAGCTTCGTGCTTCACCGGGCTCAGCCGAATACAATACTAACCTACAATAATTACATACAACAACCCATGATAACTACCTACAATACCTAACTACAATACCTAACTACAATCTAAATACATAGTTTAAGCCTTACTTGACTAAGCCCAAACTATGTATAAAGCCAAGCTTACCCGACGACCTCACCCGACAACCTCCTCCTGCGTGCTACAGACGTCTGCTAATACTAGTAAAGGCTGAGTGCGCTACTTATGATTATTTTTTATGATTATGATTGATAATTTTTTTCAGTGGGTGCTGCAGCACCCTCAGCACCCCTACTTCCTGCAGCTATGATAATACGAGTGAAATAAAGAATAGAGTAACAGCAGCAAATTATGAGTGTAAAAGTGTGTGTGAATGTGTAATGTGTATGTACACTGCATGGTATGTGGACACTCCTTCTAATTAGTGGATTCGGCCATTTCAGCCACACCCGTTGCTGACAGGTATATAAAATTGAGCACACAGCCATGCAATCTTCATAGACAAACATTGGCAGTAGAATGGCCCGTACTGAAGAGCTCAGTGACTTTCAACGTGGCACCATCATAGGATGCCACCTTTCCAACAAGTCAGTTTGTCAAATTTCTGCCCTGCTAGAGCTGCCCCGATCAACTGTAAGTGCTGTCTTTGTGATAGGAAGGCCCTTAAAGAAGGCAGACCTGTTTTTTTCTTCCTCCTTTTTTTGGAATCAGTCCAAAATGCTTCTGAATTGGAGACAGCAATATCATGAATATTAATAAAGTGCAGCTTTGGCCTGAAGGATGTTCTTAACAAGTTATTTCGCATATTTTAGCTGCACGTTATGAGGACAACTGTCCTTAGGTGGAAGAAATGGAAAGCGGTTTGGTGTGGACACTGTTGAAGGCTTACCTAAGGCTTCCGTTGCTTTCACTAGACTTGCTACTCAAGTTGGCAAGCCATAAAGTGAAAGCTTGTAGTGTTTTTAACTATACATGGATAAAACCGGCAAGACCGTGTGTGTGTGTGGTTGTCAGGGATGTGAATTATTCTCATCTCATCACCATCTGCTCCCTCTTCTCTTTGCCCCTTTACACACACACACACATTGGCGAATTGTCAATTATTAACTCAACATTACATCTATCTCTCGATATAGCAGACTGGACTGTTAGACGGTGAACTCTTCTATCTTTATTGCCACAATGGCAGCTTGTGTCCTCTCTCAGTCTCTGTAGCTAGCCTGTGCCTGTCGGACACATATGATACATGACTCATGGTCATGTAGACCTCATACATAAATATCCATATCTATAATCCCCCATGTATTACATCAGCCATCATAGAGTAGAGATGGAACTCAGAACACAGAGGAGAACCTCAGGTTAGCCAAGGCCGTCTCCTCCTGAATGAACAACTCTGAGTGTGTGTCGTTCCTTTGAAGCCCTTGGAGCCTAATCCCATCAGAAAGATACAGTGGGGAAAAAAAGTATTTAGTCAGCCACCAATTGTGTAAGTTCTCCCACTTAAAAATATGAGAGAGGCCTGTAATTTTCATCATAGGTACACGTCAACTATGACAGACAAATTGAGATTTTTTTTCCAGAAAATCACATTGTAGGATTTTTTATGAATTTATTTGCAAATTATAGTGGAAAATAAGTATTTGGTCACCTACAAGGGAGGCAGGTAGCTTAGTGGGTAAGAGCGTTGTGCCAGTAACCGAAAGGTCGCTGGTTCTAATCCCCGAGCCCACTAGGTGAAAAATCTGTCGATGTGCCCTTGAGCAAGGCACTTAACCCTAATTGCTCCTGTAAGTCGCTCTGGATAAGAGCGTCTGCTAAATGACCAATTATTATTACAAACAAGCAAGATCTCTGGCTCTCACAGACCTGTAACTTCTTCTTTAAGAGGCTCCTCTGTCCTCCACTCGTTACCTGTATTAATGGCACCTGTTTGAACTTGTTATCAGTATAAAAGACACCTGTCCACAACCTCAAACAGTCACACTCCAAACTCCACTATGGCCAAGACCAAAGAGCTGTCAAAGGACACCAGAAACAAAATTGTAGACCTGCACCAGGCTGGGAAGACTGAATCTGCAATAGGTAAGCAGCTTGGTTTGAAGAAATCAACTGTGGGAGCAATTATTAGGAAATGGAAGACATTACTCCTGAGTGGCGCAGTGGTCTAAGGCACTGCATCGCAGTGCAAACTGTGCCACTAGAGATCCTGGTTCGAATCCAGGCTCTGTCGCAGCCGGCCGCGACCGGGAGGCCCATGGGGCGGCGCACAATTGGCCCAGCGTCGTCCAGGGTAGGGGAGGGAATGGCCGGCAGGGATGTAGCTCAGTTGATAGAGCATGGCGTTTGCAACGCCAGGGTTGTGGGTTCGATTCCCGACTGTAAGTCGCTCTGGATAAGAGCGTCTGCTAAATGACTAAAATGTAAATGTAAATGTAATACAAGACCACTGATAATCTCCCTCGATCTGGGGCTCCACGCAAGATCTCACCCCGTGGGGTCAAAATGATCACAAGAACGGTGAGCAGAAATCCCAGAACCACACGGGGGGACCTAGTGAATGACCTGCAGAGAGCTGGGACCAAAGTAACAAAGCCTACCATTAGTAACACACTACACCGACAGGGACTCAAATCCTGCAGTGCCAGACGTGTCCCCCTGCTTAAGCCAGTACATGTCCAGGCCCCTCTGAAGTTTGCTAGAGTGCATTTGGATGATCCAGAAGAGGATTGGGAGAATGTCATATGGTCAGATGAAACCAAAATATAACTTTTTGGTAAAAACTCAACTCGTCGTGTTTGGAGGACAAAGAATGCTGAGTTGCATCCAAAGAACACCATACCTACTGTGAAGCATGGGGGTGGAAACATCATGCTTTGGGGCTGTTTTTCTGCAAAGGGACCAGGACGACTGATCCGTGTAAAGGAAAGAATGAATGGGGTAATGTATCGTGAGATTTTGAGTGAAAACCTCCTTCCATCAGCAAGGGCATTGAAGATGAAACGTGGCTGGGTCTTTCAGCATGACAATGATCCCAAACACACCGCCCGGGAAACGAAGGAGTGGCTTCGTAAGAAGCATTTCAAGGTCCTGGAGTGGCCTAGCCAGTCTCCAGATCTCAACCCCATAGAAAATCTTTGGAGGGAGTTGAAAGTCTGTGTTGCCCAGCGACAGCCCCAAAACATCACTGCTCTAGAGGAGATCTGCATGGAGGAATGGGCCAAAATACCAGCAACAGTGTGTGAAAACCTTGTGAAGACTTACAGAAAACGTTTGACCTGTGTCATTGCCAACAAAGGGTATATAACAAAGTATTGAGAAACTTTTGTTATTGACCAAATACTTATTTTCCACCATAATTTGCAAATAAATTCATAAAAAATCCTACAATGTGATTTTCTTGATTTTTTTTTTCTCATTTTGTCTGTCATAGTTGACGTGTACCTATGATGAAAATTACAGGCCTCTTTCAACTTTTTAAGTGGGAGAACTTGCACAATTGGTGCCTGACTAAATACTTTTTTCCCCCACTGTATATACAGTATACACACACAAACAAACACACACACCCACACACACACATTACCATACCTGTGGGTTCCCGATGGAACGGCAGGACTGGAGAGATTAATCAGTGTAACAATAAAGTTTTGTGATTCTCTCTCACCTCACAGCCTTGTATTTATAGCTGCTGTTCGTCATACTGTCCTTCTGTCCCTGTGTCGTCCTGTTCCCTGGCCACTCAGACGTCACATGTTGGAGGAGCTGAACACAGCCATTGTAGAGTACTAGGAGCTATTGTAGAAAACTCATTGGTTATACGTAATCTTGCTTTTACCTTAACATATGTGTTATATTTACCATACACTGTACCGTAACACTATGGATCTTGTAGTTTTGTGATACAGCTATGCACCAAAGTTACAGTTTTACTTTTTCCACATTTTGTTGTGTTACTGCCTGAATTTAAAATTGATTACATGTAGATTTTGTGTCACTGGACTACACAATACCCCACAATGTAAAAGTGGAATTATGTTTTTAGAAATTTTTACAAATGAATAAAAACTAAAAAGCTAAAATGTATTGAGTCAATAAGTATTCAACCCCTTTGTCATGGAAAGCCTAAATAACTTCAGGACTAACTCTGTGTGCAATAACAGTGCTTAACATAATTTTTGAATGACTACACCATC
Organism: Coregonus lavaretus; assembly: GCF_964263955.1. Classification (NCBI taxonomy): domain Eukaryota; kingdom Metazoa; phylum Chordata; class Actinopteri; order Salmoniformes; family Salmonidae; genus Coregonus; species Coregonus lavaretus. The sequence goes on from NC_140020.1 coordinate 34,047,573, forward strand.
TCTGTACCCCACACATACAATTCAACTCAGAAAAATATGAAACGTCCTCTCACTGTCAACTGCGTTTATTTTCAGCAAACTTAACATGTGTAAATATTTGTGTGAACATAACAAGATTAAACAACTGAGACATAAACTGAACAAGTTCCACAGACATGTGAATAACATAAATGGAATAATGTGTCCCTGAACAAAGGGGGGGTCAAAAGTAACAGTCTGGTGTGGCCACCAGCTGCATTAAGTACTGCAGTGCATCTCCTCCTCATGGACTGCACCAGATTTGCCAGTTCTTGCTGTGAGATGTTACCCCACACTTCCACCAAGGCACCTGCAAGTTCCCGGACATATCTGGGGGGAATGGCCCTAGCCCTCACCCTCCGATCCAACAGGTCCCAGAAGTACTCAATGGGATTGAGATCCGGGCTCTTCAGATCCATGGCAGAACACTGACATTCCTGTCTTGCAGGAAATCACGCACAGAACGAGCCGTATGGCTGGTTGCATTGTCATGCTGGAGGGTCATGTCAGGATGAGCCTGCAGGAAGGGTACCACATGAGGGAGGAGGATGTCTTCCCTGTAACGCACAGCGTTGAGATTGCCTGCAATGACAACAAGCTCAGTCCGATGATGCTGTGACACACCGCCCCAGACCATGACGGACCCACCACCTCCAAATCGATCCCACTCCAGAGTACAGGCCTCGGTGTAACACTCATTCCTTTGACGATAAACGCGAATCCGACCATCACACCTGGTGAGACAAAACCGCGACTCCTCAGTGAAGAGCACTTTTTGTCAGTCCTGTCTGGTCCAGCGACGGTGGGTTTGTGCCCATATGCAACATTATTGCCGGTGATGTCTGGTGAGGACCTGCCTTACAACAGGCCTACAAGCCCTCAGTCCAGCCTCTCTCAGCCTATTGCGGACAGTCTGAGCACTGATGGAGGGATTGTGCGTTCCTGGTGTAACTCGGGCACTTGTTGCCATCCTGTACCTGTCCCGCAGGTGTGATGTTCGGATGTACCGATCCTGTGCAGGTTTTGTTACATGTGGTCTGCCACTACGAAGACGATCAGCTGCCCGTCCTGTCTCCCTGTAGCGCTGTCTTAGGCGTCTCACAGTACGGATATCGCAATTTATTGCCCTGGCCACATCTGCAGTCCCCATGCCTCCTTGTAGCATGCCTAAGGCATGTTCACGCAGATGAGCAGGGACCCTGGGCATCTTTCTTTTGGTGTTTTTCGGAGTCAGTAGAAAGGCCTCTTTAGTGTCCTAAGTTTTCGTAACTGTGACCTTAATTGCCTACCGTCTGTAAGGTGTTAGTGTCTTAAAGACGGTTAAGGTGCATGTTCATTAATTGTTTATGGTTCATTGAACAAGCATAGGAAACAGTGTTTAAACCCTTTACAATGATCTGTGAAGTTATTTGGATTTGTACGAATTATCTTTGAAAGACAGGGTCCTGAGAAAGGGAAGTTTCTTTTTTTGCTGAGTTTATTTGTAAGGTCCCTCAGTTGAGTAATGAATTTCAAGCACAGATTCAACGACAAAGACCAGGAAGGTTTTCCAATGCCTCACAAAGAAGGGCACCTATTGGTAGATTGGTTTTTTTTAAAAAGCAGACATTGAATATCCCTTTGAGCATGGTGAAGTTATTAATTACACTTTGGATGGTGTGTCAATACACCCAGTCACTATAAAGATACAGATGTCCTTCCTAACTCAGTTAACGGAGAGGAAGGAAACCGCTCAGGAATTTCACCATGAGGCCAATGGTGATTTTAAATCAGTTACAGTTAAATATCTGTGATATGAGAAAACTGAAGATGGATCAGCATTGTAGTTATTCCACAATACTAACCTAAATGACAGAATGAAAAGATGAAAGCATGTACAGAACATGCATCCTGTTTGCAAAAAGGCACTAAAGTAAAACTGCAAAAAATGTGGTAAAGAAATTACCTTTATGTCCTGAATACAACGTGTTATGTTTGGGGCAAATCCAACACAGTACATCACTGAGTACAACTCTTCATATTTCAAGCATGGTGGTGGCTGTATCATGTTATGGTTGTAGCTGGTCATTGGCAAGGACTAGGGAGTTTTATAGGATAAAAATAAACAGAATATAGCTAAGGACAGCCAAAATCTTAGAGGAAATCCTGGTTCAGTCTGCTTTCCAACAGACAATGGGAGACAAATCCACCTTTCAACAGGACAAAAACCTTAAACACAAGGCCAAATATAAACTGGAGTTACTTACCAAGACTACAGTGAATGTTCCTGAATGTTGTAGTCACAGTTTTGACTTAAATCGGCTTGAAAATCTATGGCAAGACTTGAAAATGGCAGTCTATTAATGATTAACAAGCAACTTGACAGAGCTTGAAGAATTTTAGAAATCTATAATGGGAAAATATTGTACAATCCAGGTTTGCAAAGCTCTTAGAGACTTACCCAGAAGACTTACGGGTGTAATTGCTGCCAAAGGTGATTGTAACATGTATTGACCCAGGGGGTTGAATACTAATCTAATCAAAATATATTAGTATTTTATTTTCCGTTAATTCTTTTATTTTACTTTTCCTCCAATTTGACATTAGTATTTTGTGTAGATCGTTGACAATAAATGACCATTAAATCCATTTTAATCCCACTTTGTAACACAACAAAATGGGAAAAAAGTAAAGGGGTGTGAATACTTTCTGAAGGCACTGTAAGTGTGTTTTTAGTGTTCCATGTTTACTCAAACCTTATTTACATACTTTTCATAATTTTATGTTTAATATTTGATTCAGTCTACAAAAAGGATACACACACACAAACCATCCGTTGGGAAGTGTATGACCAACCGTCTCCTGGGGATATCCCACCACTCTCCACCACCCCTAGTGATGGGGGAAAAGATTGATACCGTTACATATTGCAATATTATTTCGATATTTATATCGATATTTGACTCCCAAGTATCGATGTGCTACTGTAGTTAGCGTTAGCTAGCGCTAGTCGGATGTACACTACATGAACAAAAGTATGTGGACACCTGCTCGTTGAAGATCTCATTCCAAAATCATGGGCATTAATATGGAGTTGGTCCCCCCCTTTGCTGCTATAACAGCCTCCGCTCTTCTGGGAAGGCTTTCCACTAGATGTTGGAACATTGCTGCGGGGATTTGCTTCCATTCAGCCACAAGAGCATTCATGAGGTCGGGCACTGATGTTGGGTGATTAGGCCTGGCTCGCAGTCAGCGTTCCAATTCATCTCATTCAAAGGTGTTCAATGGGGTTGAGGTCAGGGCTCTGTGCAGGCCAGTCAAGTTCTTCCACACTGATCTCGACAAACCATTTCTTTATGCTTTATGGACCTCGCTTTGTGCACGGGGGCATTGTTATGCTGACACAGACTGTTGCCTCAAAGTTGGAACCACAGAATCGTCTAGAATGTCATTGTATGCTGTAGCGTTAAGATTTCCCTTCACTGGAACTAAGGGGCCTAGCCCGAACCATAAAAAATAGCCCCAGACCATTATTAATCCTCCACCAAACTTTACAGTTGGCACTGTGCATTCGGGCAGGAGCATTCTCCTGGCATCCGCCAAACCAGGATTTGTCTGTCGGACTGTCAGATGATGAAGCGTGATTCATCATTCCAGAGAACGCGTTTCCAATGGCGGCGAGCTTTATATCACTCCAGCCGGCGCTTGGCATTGCTCATGGTGAACTTAGGCTTGTGTGCGGCTGCTCGGCCATGGAAACCCATTTGATGAAGCTCCCGACTAACAGTTATTGTGCTGACGTTGCTTCCAGAGGCAGTTTGGAGCTCGGTAGTGAGTGTTGCAACCTTGGACAGATTATTTTAACGCGCTATGCACTTCAGCACTCGCCGGTCCGGTTCTGTGAGCATGTGAGGCCTACCACTTCGCGGCTGAGCCGTTGTTGCTCCTAGTCTTTTCCACTTCACAATAAGAGCACTTACAGTTGACCGGGGCAGCTTTAGCCGGGCAGAAATTTGACGACCTGACTTGTTGGAAAGGTGGCATCCTGTGACGGTGCCACGTTGAAACTGAGCTCTTCAGTAAGGCCATTCTATTGCCAATGTTTGTCTATGGAGATTGCATGGCTGTGTGCTCAATTTTATACATCTGTCAGCAACGGGTGTGGCTGAAATAGACGATTCCACTCATTTGAACGGGTGTCCACATACTTTTGTATGTATAGTGTACCTGCGCCAAAACTCCTGTATTTTTCATCCTATAGCTTGTTTAGCACTTTTATTTACCTGACTGATCCAAACTCATTTTCTTATGCTCTCTTTTGTCTCTCTGCTGCAGACATGTAGTGAGGAATATGTTTGATAATCATGATAATATCGTAAGGTCTCGGGCAATTCCCAGCCCTACCCCTCTGTCTTCCCTCGCTCTTTCTCTCTCACTCTCCATCTCTTTCCCTCGCCATACTTCACAGCCGTCACTGTTGGCCAACCGTACCTCTGGAACCTCAATCATACTTCATCTAATGCTCTCTGATCATAGGAGAGAGGGAGGGCAAAATGCTGCTGCTGGATTTGTGTTTGCTTTCTATCCTTTGCCTCTCCTCCTCTCCTCCCCTGGCACCCCACTCCCTCCATCCACAGCCTCATCCCCCTTGAGACCTGCTAAACCGTTGACTAAGCCATGGAGGGGATGATATTACACAAGGACATACTCATAGCAGTGGCGGCTCCTGAAAAAATTCTCAGGAGGGGCAATTTTTCTGATGATTTAGGTGACCTACACACATTTAAAAAAAAGATATGTCCAGCAACAACATGAAGACAGGGGCAGCATATAAGTCAATACCAGAAGCATTTATTGACTGATCTCAAAAGTGTTGGCTTACCAGGGTTGGTGGAGCCCTCAGTTTCATCTTTGCCTCGCAAAGCTAACTCAAACACTCCGCAAAACTTCACACACTGGATTAGCCGGCTGAGGATGTGGCGGTTCTTGCTAATGTCGTAGTAAATATATTTGTTATAGTGAATATGGAATATGATATGTTGAGTAAAATGTTGTGCTAAGATCTATTTAGGTCAGGAGCTGGTTATAAGTTCTGTTCCTATCCAATAACAATGGACAAAAGGGTCCTATCTTGTCAGCCTTGTCAGCAGGTGGCCAAGGACAACACCCACGCCATAGGCCTCTCAGTTCTTCCAACTCACGAGTTCTTGCTCTGAGGACACACACACACACAAACACACACACACACACATCATCACTGTTAAACACACACACACACACACACATCATCACTGTTAAACACACACACACACACACACAAAAATCCCCTCTCTTAGGCTGAACATTTGAAGACAGAGAACCCGACTCAGAGCCAATGCAACAGTGACAGTAGCCTGGAGGTGACCTCGCCCAACTCATCAGGACCAATCAGAAGATCAGAACTACTAGATTGAACCTACTTCATTTATTGCATAAAATGTCTGCACACAATGTTTCGGGGCTCTCTTCAGATAATAATAATAATAATAATAATATGCCATTTAGCAGACGCTTTTATCCAAAGCGACTTACAGTCATGCGTGCATACATTTTTGTGTATGGGTGGTCCCGGGGATCGAACCCACTACCTTGGCGTTACAAGCACCATGCTCTACCAGCTGAGCTACAGAAAGTGGATACTCATGGATGCGCATTGCAATTGTAAAATGTCAACACAATTGGAGACACCACGTCATTTTTGGAGACATGTTATTGACAGTAAACTATTGTAGATGCGACTGCTAACTAAATAAAACATTTTAGCTGGCTAGCTAATCATCTTAGCTAAATGTGGGGCAAACAATTCAGTTATTTACCGTTAATTTGAGGGATTGGGGTGAAAGAAATCGAGTTACATAGTGATACTTTACGATATACTGTATTGACAATATCGCAATATTTTAGCGCTAGTTGGCTGTACCTGCACCAAAACACCATTATTGTTCCTTCATAGCTTGTTCTCAATCTTTTCGCATTGGGAGCCAATTAGTTTTCAGCACTTTTATTTCCATGACTGATCAAAACTCGTTCTCATGGCTTTCTGATCCCTCTGCAACAGACATATGGTGCGCAATAAAATCACAGTATCGAATCGCAATACGTATAGAATCATGAGACTCGCAATGCTGATGCATATATCTTATCGTGAGGTTCCTGGCAATTCCCAGGCCAAGTTCATTTGCCACAACAAATCTCTTCGCTAGCAAACGCGATGTCTTCTCCAAAACGACAATGTGTCTCCAGCAATGTTTACTTTTTTGACGTTCTATGGCATCTCCACTTTCCAAGCATATATGACCACATGTAATATTTTGGTAAGTGATGCAAATAGTGAACTATGTAGGGCCAGGATGTAAAATATATGTAGCTGCAGCAATTTTTCTTATCTGATATGGTAAGTAATGGGGCTTAATTTATAGCTCCCTAAGAGTTTGACGAACTGGTCCGTGAACGCGATTCCAGATATATTTACCTCTGAATAAACTGCCTTTATTACACCATATCCACATCCAGTAAACTTGTGATTATCAACACTAACCTCATCGTTGTGGCGGCGGACAGCTAGCCTGTATCCCTCGTCATCCAGTTGAGTGAGTGGCAATGTCTTTTTTCGTTCGTACCAATTTTTGGAAAATCCTCGGGTGTAGGACTTTCCGCCTTTAGTAGAAACCTGTTGAATTATTAAATTTGGTCTGGGAGGTCCTAATTGTTTCGTTGCCAATTTATCTTAATTTGTTCGCCGACAAAAATGAACTTATTTCAAAGACACAATCGAGTTGGACTGAAGCCTAGCCATTTTGATAGTAGTAGTGAATTGATTGAGGCTGCTACCTGGTCTTTTCTTAGTTACGTTCATTCGTGGTTACGTTATGTATGACGAAAGCGCGTAAGTGCAAGCCCACAGACACCCATAGAGAATGTATTGAAAGCTTTGAAATGTGAAAAAAATAGATTTTACATGACAGGCTATGAGAGACTTCTGGGCGATTTTCAACCTGACTGAAATCGCCCAAAAAACGGGCGGGGCCATTTGAAGCACGACTTTAGCCTGATTTGACATTTAGTGGCTGTCAGATCAGACGTGAACACTGATAACTGCTGTTGCCGTGATATAATTTTTTATAAATTTATTTAAAAAAAAAATATATTTTTTTATTTTTTTATTTTTTTATAATTGATTAGAAAAAAAATCCCTTCCTTTTCCCGTTTGGCATTGCGTCGCCCATATCGCCCTATTGAACAAGCCGTCCCTGACTCATAGGCTCACAGTATAATCTTGATCACATTTATCATTTAATTTCCTTTTTCATTAAAGCAAAGTGAAAGTGTAGGAACACGTGCGTTGTCCCCTTTGCAGTGGTTTCCTTCTAGGCAGTTCCAGACTCATTCCAGACTCGTTCCAGATTAAATATTGTACTCTCATTCAGTGCCTGTTGGATCTAGTTAATAGGGAGTGTGCACATGTGTGTACCTGTTTTGTTAATTTGTTGTGTGTGTGTGTGTGTGTGCCAGAGGTGAGGTGAGGTGTGTGTGTGTGTGTTTGTGTGTGGGGGGGGGGGGGTTCTGAAACCTCAATCCCTCTTCACCACCACTCACAAACCTGCCTGAGTGCCCTCAACATAGAACCCTTGCTCATCTCCACAGCCTGTTGTCAAGGTAACACTCTTGTCTCATCCACGTCCTGGATGTTGAAGTGGTAGACACATAGCAATCATCTACATATTTTAAATACTTTATTTGAATCCACACACACACACACACACACATACAACAGTTATCAGATCCTCAAAGTTCTACAGCTGATACATTGAGAGCATCTTGACTGGCTGCATCACTGCTTGGTCGTGGGGTGTCTAAGCGGGAGGTAAGCTTGGCTTCCTATATGGTGTTGAGTAAAGCTTAAACCATGTATTTAGATTGTAGTTAGGTATTGTAGGTAGTTTATCTAGGTAGTTAATGTAGGTTATTGTAGGTAATTATTGTAGGTAAGTATTGTATTCGGCTGAGCACGTAGAAGCACGAGGCTAGCTAACCCACTCCCTGGACCAATAAAGCTAGCTAGCTAGCGGGTAGCTACTGGTAACTATTAGCAACTGTGGATAGTTGTTTCCAATGTTATTTCACGCTTAAGAGTACCTGTAATTATGCCAGCTAGCTACCTACCATTCAGCTGTTTTTCTAACCTCATTATCTGAAGCGTTAACGTTAGGTAGTTAGTAGCTACTGTACTCTAAATGTAGCTAGCTTGTTGCTACCTGGATAGCTAACTAAACAATAGCTGGAACGACCTAGCTGTAATGTTTGGAGACGCTTTCTCTCCGTTGGGACAGACACGAACTGGTTGAATCGATTCAGTGGTTAGTTTTGCACTTAACTGGCTAACAGTAGCTACTAAGGGTAAGTTATAACCTACATTTAATTTTGTTTTGTTTTTACATACTGGTAACCAGAGTCGTTCAAGGGAATTCGGGACATGGGTGACTAGTTAAGGTTAGCTTGGCTCTCTCTGTGTGTTTCATGCCGTGGGAGGAGGGGTTGGTTCGTTGGCAGAGAGCAATAGCTAGCTAGTATGCTAACTATTCTAGCTAACTAACTGGCTGAATAAGTTGACGACGTACTCACTCAAACTGTCAAAACTAACCCAAAACTTTACACAACGTTAGACACAGACACAAATGATCTGTTTGGCGTGTTAACACACTGGTGGTTTGTTGTAACCGAGTATTGGTGCTAAACCGTGTTATTGGAGGCTGGCATGCTAGTTGGCTATGGCGTCATAGGATTCGGTGCCCTGGGCAGTTTTCAAGGAAGAATACTGTACCATGTTAGCTAGCTGAATAAACTAAGTTAGTCTATTCCTAGAAAACATTGAACCGCTGTAGTTTAAAACAATTATAATTTCTAAAGTGGAAGTTGGGAGAGTTATATTTGAGTGTTTCAGTGAAACGTAAGTGAGGGAAGCCCCGCTCTCTCACTTTCCCAGATGTTTAGTTCATTTCATTCCGATCTCCTTTGCATTATTGTAGCCTTTTTCTGTAGCCTGTCAACTATGTGTCTGTCTATCCCTGTTCTCTCCTCTCTGCACAGGCCATACAAACGCTTCACACCACGTGGCTGCTGCAACTCTAATCTGGTGGTCCCTGCGTGCATGACCCACGTGGAGTTCCAGGTCTCCGGCATACTCCGGAACTGCCGTTCTGCGGCCAACAAGGCAGAGTTCATCTCAGCCTATGCTACCCTCCAGTACCTCGACTTCTTGGTGCCGACGGAAACATGGATTACCACAGAAAACACTGCTACTCCTACTGCTCTTTCCTCGTCTGACCATGTGTTCTCGCATACCCCGAGAGCATCTGGTCAGCGCGGCGGTGGCACAGGAATCCTCATCTCTCCCAAGTAGACATTCTCTCTTTTTCCCCTGACCCATCTGTCTATCTCCTCATTTGAATTCCATGCTGTCACAGTCACTTGCCCATTCAAGCTTAACATCCTTGTTATTTATTGCCCTCCACGTTCCCTTGGAGAGTTCATCAATGAGCTTGACGCCTTGATAAGTTCCTTTCCTGAGGATGGCTCACCCCTCACAGTTCTGGGTGACTTTAACCTCCCTACGTCTGCCTTTGACTCATTTCTCTCTGCCTCCTTCTTTCCACTCCTTTCCTCTTTTGACCGCACCCTCTCACCGTCCCCCCCTACTCACAAGGCAGGCAATACACTTGTCCTCAACTTTACTAGATGCTGTTCATCTACTAATCTCACTGCAACTCCCCTCCAAGTCTCCGACCACTACTTTGTATCCTTTTCTCTCTCAATCTCCTCCAACACTACTCACTCTGCCCCTACTCAGATGGTAATGTGCCGTTGCAACCTTCGCTCTCTCTCTCCCGCTACTCTCTCCTCTTCCATCCTATCATCTCTTCCCTCTGCTTAATCCTTCTCCCTCCGATCTCCTGATTCTGCCTCCTCAACTCTCCTCTCCTCCCTTTCTGCATCTTTTGACTCTCTATGTCCCCTATCCTCCCGGCCGGCTCGGTCCTCCCCTCCTGCTCCGTGGCTTGACGACTTATTGCGAGCGCACAGAAGAGGGCTCCGGGAAGCCGAGCGGAAATGGAGGAAAACTAGACTCCCTGCGGACCTGTCATCTTTTCACTCCCTCCTCTCTACATTCTCTTCCTCTGTTTCCACTGCTAAAGCCACTTTCTACCACTTTGAATTTCAAGCCTCTTCCTCTAACCCTAGGAAGCTCTTTGCCACCTTCTCCTCCCTGCTAAATCCTCCTCCTCCTCCTCCCCCTCCCTCCTCCCTCTCTGTGGATGACTTCGTCAACCATTTTGAGAAGAAGGTTGACGACATCCGATCCTCATTTATTAAGTCAAATGACACCGCTGGTCCTGCTCACACTGCCCTACCCTATGCTTTGACTTCTTTCTCCCCTCTCTCTCCAGATTAAATCTTGCGACTTGTGACGGCCGGCTGCCCAACAACCTGCCCGCTTGACCCTATCCTCCTCTCTTCTCCAGACCATTTCCGGAGACCTTCTCCCTTACCTCACCTCGCTCATCAACTCATCCTTGACCGCTGACCATGTCCCCTCCGTCTTCAAGAGAGCGAGAGTTGCACCCCTCCTCAAAAAACCTACACTCGATCCCTCCGATGTCAACAACTACAGACCAGTATCCCTTCTTTCTTTTCTCTCCAAAACTCTTGAGCGTGCTGTCTCTAGCCAACTCTCCTGCTATGTCTCTCAGAATGACCTTCTTGATCCAAACCAGTCAGGTCATTCAACTGAGACTGCTCTTCTCTGTGTCACGGAGGCTCTCCGCACTGCTAAAGCTAACTGTCTCTCCTCTCCTGCCCTCTGAGTTGGGCATCTCCGGCGCTCACTCTTGGATTGCGTCCTACCTGACAGGTCGCTCCTACCAGGTGGCGTGGCAAGAATCTGTCTCCGCACCACGTGCTCTCACCACTGGTGTCCCCCAGGGCTCAGTTCTAGGCCCTCTCCTATTCTCTCTATACACCAAGTCACTTGGCTCTGTCATATCCTCACATGGTCTCTCCTATCATTGCTACGCAGACGACACACAATTCATTTTCTCCTTTCCCCCTTCTGATAACCAGGTGGCGAATCGCATCTCTGCATGTCTGGCAGACATATCAGTGTGGATGTCGGATCACCACCTCAAGCTGAACCTCGGCAAGACGGAGCTGCTCTTCCTCCCGGGGAAGGACTGCCCGCTCCATGATCTCACCATCACGGTTGACAACTCCATTGTGTCCTCCTCCCAGAGTGCAAATAACCTTTTTGTGACCCTGGACAACACCCTGTCGTTCTCCGCTAACATCAAAGCGGTGACCCGATCCTGCAGGTTCATGCTCTACAACATTCGCAGAGTATGACCCTACCTTACACAGAAAGCGGCACAGGTTCTAATCCAGGCACTTGTCATCTCCCGTCTGGATTACTGCAACTCGCTGTTGGCTGGGCTCCCTGCCTGTGCAATTAAACCCCTACAAATTATCCAGAATGCTGCAGCCCGTCTGGTGTTCAACCTTCCCAAGTTCTCTCATGTCACCCCGCTCCTCCGCACACTTCACTGGCTTCCAGTTGAGGCTCGCATCTACTACAAGACCATGGTGCTTGCCTACGGAGCTGTGAGGGGAACGGCACCTCCTTACCTTCAGGCTCTGATCAGACCCTACACCCAAACGAGGGCACTACGTTCATTCACCTCTGGCCTGCTAGCTCCCCTACCTCTACGGAAGCACAGTTCCCGCTCAGCCCAGTCAAAGCTATTCGTTGCTCTGGCACCCCGATGGTGGAACAAGCTCCCCCACGACGCCAGGACAGCGGAGTCACTGACCACCTTCTGGAGACACTTGAAACCTCTAAGGAATACCTGGAATAGTATAAAAGTAATCCTCCTTCCCCCACCCCCCATAAAAAGCTTAGTGGGTAAGAGCGTTGTGCCAGTAACCGAAAGGTCGCTGGTTCTAATCCCCGAGCCGACTAGGTGAAAAATCTGTCGATGTGCCCTTGAGCAAAGCACTTAACCCTAATTGCTCCTGTAAGTCGCTCTGGATAAGAGCGTCTGCTAAATGACTAAAATGTCATGTAAAATGTTGTCCCACTGGCTATCATAAGTTGAATGCACCAATTTGTATGTCGCTCTGGATAAGAGCGTCTGCTAAATGATGTAAATGTAAATGTAAAATGTATATGTATGGAAACTGCCTGGCATCCAGAGTATCTTAGTGTAGTTGAGTGGTTGGAAATCCCGCTCCACCTCCTTTCCAACCGCTACGCTAAAAACCGCTCCACGCTCACAAAAAAATAATGCTGTTCCAAATTCGCTCCATTCATTAAAATCTTAAATTTAACCATCACTCGTCTATTTTTGTGACCTACCATTTGATTTTGAAGTATTGAAACCAAACCAAATGATTTTAATGAAAAGTATTTGAATAAACATGAAAAGGTGAATGTAAGAAGCGCTCATCATTTCACATAGGCTACATGTAATATTAAACAGCATATACATACTGTAAATAGGTCAGGAGCCAGACAGGGAGCCTTAGGAGTAACAAAAATGAATTATTTAGGCTATATTATTTCAATTCTTTCAAGGCTATAGCCTACAAAGAAATACATTGTGAAGCATTTGCGAGTGTGACACAATAGGCTGGTAGGGGCAAAAAGCGCTCAGCATTTAACAACATTTCGTTGTATTAAATCATTAAAGTCTATAAATTGCACATATAGGCCGTAAATTACATAGAATAAAATACAAATTAATTGAAAAATGGCTTATTAGGCTCAGTTGCCTACAATAACATTTACCACAGCCAGGATTGTTGACCACAGTTCAACACACTTCTCATAACTAAGGATTGGAATGTTCAATCACAAAACCAATGGAATGACATAAAAAAATTAAATAATCACAATACAGAATTGTTTTGAAAATTGTGTTTGGCCTTCGTGCCTTTCAATTCATTTTTAGAAACACGAGTTTGGCCAGTCTGTGGCTTCAGGCTCATGTGAGGGTGGTGCTTGGAGAGCAGGCCAGCAGCGGAGAATATCCTATCCATGCTTGCAGAGCCACTGGGGATGCTAAACACTCTTTTGGTCACACTTGCCAGGCTGGCAGAGATGAATAATTGTTTTTATTTCATTTTTTTATAGGTAGGCCTAAAGGTTTTTAGGCAAAATAACCCGATCAAAAAGGAAAGCTCCTTGAAAGTGGGAATATGCCAGGCCTATTGGGCCAAAATCTATTATGGCCTATTGTATAGATAATAGAACAAAAATGAATGAAACTTTTAAGAGATCTGAGTTTTAGTTTATAAATACTTTGCCACAATGACACACTTAGTTATCTACCACCTTGTTTAGCATGTGCACGTAGTAAGTACACACCATCATGCTTTCGGGAAACGTGTCTTTTCAGATTCCACAATGATTCTTTAGTTGTGGACTACATCACTGCACCCCCCCCCCCCTCTTACTCTTGCTCTTCATCATTGTAAGTCACCTTGATTTTGCCCCTGTGGGTTTTGTCAGTTTCTTTATGAAAATATTTAGCGAACTCCATGACAGTAGCTAAAGCAAGGGGCTATAGCAGCACACAAGTAGACTACAAATGAATGCTCGGCCGGGCATGCCCTGAGCTTGTGAAGTGAGCGTTACTGGAGCAAAATTGGAGCGAGCGAGAAAGAAGAATCTCTAAGCCTTTGTGAATCTCACTCCAAGCTCCAGTCAAATTGGGCACACTCTGCTCCTCACTCCGCTCCAGCTCCGCTCACATACTCTGCTGGCATCCGATCGTAAGGCGCTACAGAGGGTAGTGCGTACTTCCCAGTACACCACTTGGACCGAGTTCCCTTCCATCCAGGACCTCTAACCAGGCGGTGTCAGAGGAAGGCCCTAAAAATTGTAAAAGACTCCAGCCACCCATAGACTATTTCTCTGCTATTGCACGTCAAGCGGTACCGGTCTGGGACCAAAAGACTCCTGAACAGCTTCTACCCCCAAGCCATAAGACTGCTGAACAGTTAACCAAATTACTACCCTGACTATTTGTATTGACCCACTTCTTATCTGCACTGATTCTCTTGCATTGGCTATATGCACACTCACACATACTACACTGACACTTCAACACACACATACACTCACATGGTTTCACATCACTGCAGAGATCACTGCCCAGCAACACAGACCCAGAACTTTCAAAAGAGAGAGAAAGACCTCTGAGATCTATCTCACAGGAAGTTGAATTGACATGTTAAGAAGATCTGGATTAAAAAATAAAATAAATAAAAAAAGCCTAGTTCTGGTTGATCTGAAGGCTGATGTCAAACAATGAACCCAGCCCTGACAAGACCAGGTTCTGAAAAGCTTTTCCAATTCCCCACGGACCCATCCATGCTTTTAATGCATACACATGGATGTGCCCGGTGCCCTGGTCTGTTCATATTTATGACTGGACATGTACTGTTCTCTTATAGGAAGAGGCCTGTATCACCGATCATATAGATGAGTGTGCCTATACAGACAAATTGGAAAGGGCTCACTCGTGTACTTGTGGTCTTTTATCCCCCCCCCCCCCCCCCCCCCCTCATATGATTTGCTGCCTGATTTGATATTTTAACCCTTTGTGGAGGGGTATGGATGGACACGTGTTATCCTTTGTTGAATGTTCTAGCTGATTCTCTGTGATGATGTTACCGTCTCAGTGAAGCTGGCTGAGTGTTCTCCTCATCACTCTGTATTCTCTATGGAGAGCTTTGTCAGCCAGTCATCCAGCCCTGATGGGCCCCAGGTGTATGTGGCTAGGGAAACAAACTCATTCATTCATACAGCTATCTTTGGATCAATCTCTCGCTCTCCCCCTTTTCTCTCTCTCCCCCCTCTTTCTCTCGCTCAAGCACTTGCTCTCCATTACTGTCATTCTAGTCCTCTCTCCCTCCCTTCTTCCCCCTCTCCATTCATCCCTCCCTCCATCTCTCTCTCATGTCACGGCCACGGGTCCAGCAGGTGTGCCTGCCATTACATAACAAGGCTATTCTCAAACGTTTTTTATCTTAAATTTTTTTCCCAATCCCTTTCTCTCTCTTTTCTTCGACTCCATCATTTGCGCTTGGCTTTATCCGTTTGACCCATCATGCATTGGCTGAGCTGAACGGAGACACCCTATTGGTGGGAAAGGCTGAAAAAAAGAGAAAAGCAATATCAGTGTTTTGATTGGCTGATCATTGGACAGTGTGGTGCAGTGATCTATATAGTCTGACTTCTTTCTTTCAGGCAGTGCCGAAAAGGTCATGTCTTTCTTTGCAAAACATATGTGTGTGTGCACTCATCTCACATGCACTTGTTAGTAGGAACCAGCCATCAGCATTTTTTTTTACCTATTCCATCGTCTGCTCCCTCACCTGTTTTTTTGGAATGTGTATTTCGGTAGGTTAGTGCTGCACTTCCATGTTTAAAAAAAATCTATCCCACACCCCCTCCCTTGACTCGCGAGTGTATGTGTGTGTTTGTGTAAGAACATGTTCCACTCGATAATATGTTTTAGGACACTCCTAAAGTGTCAGTGTCTGCTCTCTCACACCCCGTTAGGGTGGGTTGCACCAACATGGATTATTATCTCAAACTGGGTTAAATCATATTGCAATGGTGAATCCATTATGACACGTGTCACTAATCATAGTTTAGTGATTTAACCTTAGATGAACTAATCCAGTCTTTAAAATTAAGTGGTGCAACACATAAACCTAGAGTTACAAAGATTAATTTAAACCATGTTGGGGCAACCCACCCTTGCTCTTGAAAACACACGCACAAATGCTCTCACTTGTTACCACACCTCAACTGTTTCTCTCTCAGGGCTCCCAGACACCACACAGAAACCTACACACTCAAATCACTGCCTGAGACTAAGGGGACAGGGGAACTGGTATAAAGAGTGAGGAGAGAAATGTTCTTGCAAGTAATTTGATTTACTGTAGAGGAAGTGTGTCATCAAACATGCTTGGACAACGGAGAGGAAGACAGTGTTGCAACAGGAAATGGTGGTAGGAAAGGTGTTAAGGTGGCACATGTGACACAATTACATGAGTTCTTCTCCACTTTCAGGTTTTGTTTATCCGAGCTAGCTTCTGACTAATCTGATGTTCTTTTTCACCCATTCTGATTTAGTGCCTGGTCTTGTCCGCTCTGTTCTGAGTGTTGCGCAACACGTGGGATTGGATAGGGAAGCAAAAGACACATATGTATTCCATAATATTTAGTAGCTTAAACGGTTCAGAAGTATTCATGCCTCTTGACTTTTGTGTTACAGCCTGAATAAAAAATTGATTACAGTGGGGGAAAAAAGTATTTAGTCAGCCACCAAGGGTTTAGTGAATGATTTGTCCCAAATACAATGATTTTAGTTTTAGAAATATTTAGGACTAACTTATTCCTTGCCACGCACTCTGAAACTAACTGCAGCTCTTTGTTAAGTGTTGCAGTCATTTCAGTCGCTGTAGTAGCTGACATGTATAGTGTTGAGTCATCCACATACAGTGGAGAAAAAAGTATTTAGTCAGCCACCAATTGTGCAAGTTCTCCCACTTAAAAAGATGAGAGAGGCCTGTAATTTTCATCATAGGTATACGTCAACTATGACAGACAAATTGAGAAAAATAAATCCAGAAAATCACATTGTAGGATTTTTAATGAATTTATTTGCAAATTATGGTGGAAAATAAGTATTTGGTCACCTACAAACAAGCACGATTTCTGGCTCTCACAGACCTGTAACTTCTTCTTTAAGAGGCTCCTCTGTCCTCCACTCATTACCTGTATTAATGGCACCTGTTTGAACTTGTTATCAGTATAAAAGACACCTGTCCACAACCTCAAACAGTCACACTCCAAACTCCACTGTGGCCAAGACCAAAGAGCTGTCAAAGGACACCAGAAACAAAATTGTAGACCTGCACCAGACTGGGAAGACTGAATCTGCAATAGGTAAGCAGCTTGGTTTGAAGAA
Source organism: Coregonus lavaretus (assembly GCF_964263955.1). Lineage (NCBI taxonomy): Eukaryota > Metazoa > Chordata > Actinopteri > Salmoniformes > Salmonidae > Coregonus > Coregonus lavaretus. Next base: position 34,064,645 of record NC_140020.1, read on the forward strand.
ATCAACTGTGGGAGCAATTATTAGGAAATGGAAGACATACAAGACCACTGATAATCTCCCTCGATCTGGGGCTCCACGCAAGATCTCACCCCGTGGGGTCAAAATGATCACAAGAACGGTGAGCAAAAATCCCAGAACCACACGGGGGGACCTAGTGAATGACCTGCAGAGAGCTGGGACCAAAGTAACAAAGCCTACCATCAGTAACACACTACGCCGCCAGGGACTCAAATCCTACAGTGCCAGACGTGTCCCCCTGCTTAAGCCAGTACATGTCCAGGCCCGTCTGAAGTTTGCTAGAGTGCATTTGGATGATCCAGAAGAGGATTGGGAGAATGTCATATGGTCAGATGAAACCAAAATATAACTTTTTGGTAAAAACTCAACTCGTCGTGTTTGGAGGACAAAGAATGCTGAGTTGCATCCAAAGAACACCATACCTACTGTGAAGCATGGGGGTGGAAACATCATGCTTTGGGGCTGTTTTTCTGCAAAGGGACCAGGACGACTGATCCGTGTAAAGGAAAGAATGAATGGGGCCATGTATCGTGAGAATTTGAGTGAAAACCTCCATGACAATGATCCCAAACACACCGCCCGGGCAACGAAGGAGTGGCTTCGTAAGAAGCATTTCAAGGTCCTGGAGTGGCCTAGCCAGTCTCCAGATCTCAACCCCATAGAAAATCTTTGGAGGGAGTTGAAAGTCCGTGTTGCCCAGCGACAGCCCCAAAACATCACTGCTCTAGAGGAGATCTGCATGGAGGAATGGGCCAAAATACCAGCAACAGTGTGTGAAAACCTTGTGAAGACTTACAGAAAACGTTTGACCTGTGTCATTGCCAACAAAGGGTATATAACAAAGTATTGAGAAACTTTTGTTATTGACCAAATACTTATTTTCCACCATAATTTGCAAATAAATTCATAAAAAATCCTACAATGTGATTTTCTGGATTTGTTTTCTCATTTTGTCTGTCATAGTTGACGTGTACCTATGATGAAAATTACAGGCCTCTCTCATATTTTTAAGTGGGAGAACTTGCACAATTGGTGGCTGACTAAATACTTTTTTTCCCCACTGTATATCCATTTTTTTAAATCTCACCCATGTACACACAATACCCCATAATGACAAAGTGAAAACATGTTTTTAGAAATGTTTGCAAATGTATTGAAAATGAAATACAGAAATATCTCATTCAGTACCAGTCAAAAGTTTGAAAAACTCATTCCAGGGTTTTTCTTTATTTTTACTATATTCTACTTTGTAGAATAATAGTGAAGACATCAAAACTATGAAATGACACATATGGAATCATGTAGTAACCAAAAAAGTGTTAAACAAATGAAAAAATATTTTATATTTGAGATTCTTCGAAGTAGCCACCCTTTGCCTTGATGACAGCTTTGCACACGCTTGGCATTCTCTCAACCAGCTTCATGAGGTAGTCACCTGGAATGCAGTTTGATGCGTTGGTCCTCCAGACCTTCCTCGCATTTGGGCGGAAGTGTCTGGGAACGAGATTAGGTGTAATTTGACTAACATGAAATCACTTTAGAGCGTATGCCATCCTTCAGCACAACATGTCACCCTTTATAAAGCACATGTTTATGTCATATTCGACATACTGTAGTGGGCTATGTCACACTTGACATTGGTGATTATGTCACACAGTTATGCCACATTTATAAATAATAATAATAATATGCCATTTAGCAGATGCTTTTATCCAAAGCGACTTACAGTCATGTGTGCATACATTTTTACGTATGGGTGGTCCCGGGGATCGAACCCACTACCCTGGCGTTACAAGCGCCATGCTCTACCAATTGAGCTACAGAGGACCACGAAGGTCTGTATACTTAACATTATTAGCCAATTAGCTATCTAGCTAGGCTAGCTCAGTACTTGCCAGAAGCAACAGCATTAGCCAGCTCACTAAACTACTGAACAAAACAAAAAAGTTAAAGTTACTACTTGGCGATCTAAGCAGAGTTGTGTCAATGAGGAGATCTGTTCTCAGTTGGCTAACACATATAACGGGCTTTGTGCAGGCTGAAATATGGTGTTTTGGGATGCTATGGGCAGTGGTGTAAACTAAAGTACCGGTACTTCAAGATGCACTCCAGGATCTTATGCACAATACATTTCTAAATTATACAGTGCATTCGGAAAGAATTCAGACCCCTTTACCTTTTCCACATGTTGCTACGTTACAGCCCCATTCCAATACCCCATACTGACAAAGCGAAAACAGGTTTCCAGAAATGTTTGCAAATCATGTCCAATCAATTGAATTTACCACAGGTGGACTCCAATAAAGCTGTAGAAACATCTCAAGGATGATCAATGGAAACAGGATGCACCTGAGCTCAATTTTGAGTCTCATAGCAAAGGGTCTGAATACTTATGTAAATAAATTTTTCAAAAGAAAAATCTAAAACCCTGTTTTCACTTTGTCACCATGGGGCATTGTGTGTAGATTGATGAGGGGAAAAAACAATTAATCATTTTTAGAATGAGACTGTAACACAACAAAATGTGGGAAAAGTCAAGGGGTCTGAACACTTTCCAAATGCACCGTAGTACGAATTGCATTCGTAACATATCATACGTAATGGATGACGTAGTACACAATTTGATAACGTAGTACACACAAAAAATGGGGACCACCTTTGGCTCATGCGCACCACTTTCAAAACTACTGGCTGTAATTATACAAACCTTTGAGAGTGCATCTTTAAGTAACTATACTTTAAATTACTAGTTTTGGTTACTACTTTTACTTTTCCTCCACTACTATTTATGAACCCTTTATAAAGCATGACATACGGTTATAGATGCTTTGTAACACATTTATGCAGTGCTTATGAAGGCATTATGAAGGCTTTATGATGCCTTTCTAAGCTGAACGTTATTTAAAGCGGGACCCAACTGGGTCATGTTACTTGTTCAGCAACTTTTTACTCCTGAACTTATTTAGACTTGCCATAACAAAGGGGTTGGATACTTATTGACTCAAGACATTTCAGATTTTCATTTTTAATTAATTTGTAAAAATGTCTAGAAACATTATTCCACTTTGACATTATGGGGTATTGTGTGTAGGCCAGTGACACAAAATACATCCATTGTAGGCATTTTAGTCTGTAACACAACAAAATGTGGAAAAAGTTGAGGGGTGTGAATACTTTTTAACTCAATTTTGGCTCCAGACAGTCATAAATGGGCGGCACGTGCATGAGGCTGGCGTGTGGTGTAGAGTGGCCACCCTTCAACAGGATGACATAAGAACCCTGAGGTAGCTAATCACCTTTGTAGATGACTGAACATGCACACGGTTCAGCTTCCACACTTACTAGTTATTATTGGTCATTATCAGGGCTGTAAAAATACCCACATTTCTTTCTCCCTCCCTGTCTCCTCAATCATCTCCAAATCTGTCTTGTGCCCCATGTTCTCTTCTTTTATGAACACATTTCTCTCAGTTTCAAATGTTTCTGTTGTCTTCTGCAGAATGCATTTTGCTCTCTTCCCACTGGGCACAAACTGGTGGAATCAACGTTGTTTCAACGTAATTTGTCAACGTATTGTGGCGTGGAATCTACGTGGAAAATACATTGGATTTGAAAAAAGATCTAAACTGTTGTTTTGCGGGTGAAATTTCAACTACAGGATTATGTCATCTAGTCCAACATAGACAAATCTTGTATAAAATCTGTTGAATTTGTGTCTTTAAAACAACGTCAGATCTTCAACGTAATGTTCACTATAAGACAACAAAAAAAAACAATAGGCTGGGCAGCACCTCCTACTGGAGAATTGATCTATCTACAGCTACCCTTTGGTCTCCAATCCAGGGTTTTAACTAAACCCAGTCCTGCTTAGCTTTGATATTTGTCACTGACTATTACCAATGTGCTATCATGCGAGAAATTGTTGTGCGCTCTCCACTTAAAAGCTAGGTAGATTCACTGTTGCTATCGAAGTCATTCCAAATGGTAGGATTAACAGAGCAAATTAAATGTGACCATACTTTATCACTTATATCATCAATGATGGTATTTAGGCCTACAGTATATAGCATTTGCAAGTCATCAACAGCTATTGATTCAACCCAGAATTCAACAAAAAATAGACAATACAATAATAGGCCTAGGGTTTCAAGCTCTGGTTGATTTCAAATGTAATGATATTTAGTGATATTGAATTGTGTTTGGTTGTCAACACAACCAAATACCAACATTTGAAGGAGATGTACTGTATCTTCTGCTTGGATTGTTCCATCTGTGCCACTGACATAGTCTGGCTTTAATTCCATTTTGTCTACAAATGAATAATTGATATGTTAGATTCGCTTCTCCATCTCAACCAAAAATCTAAGTGAAAGAATAGGACTAAATCAAATCAAACTTGATTTAAAGTACATTTTCTTTAACTTCGATTTTGGTTGAGATGGAGACGTGAATCCAACATATTAATTATTAATTTGTAGACAAACTGGAATTAAAGTCAGTGGCACAGATGGAACTATCCAAGCAGAAGATACATCTCTGAAATACAACAGCCTATTAACTTGTCGACAAGTTAACAAATTATATGTTGGATTCACGTCTCCAACTCAACCAAACATAAAAGTTAAAGAACTGGAATTAAAGTCAGTGGCACAGATAGAACAGTAGATACATGTCCTTCAAATGTTGTTATTTGGTTGCGTTGTCAACCAAACACAATTCAATATGACTTTTGTAATACCGTAAATAGCCTAAAGTTAAGGCTTTCTTCTAAACTAATGTAAAACGAGTAACACATCCGTGGCCATATTGAGGTTATTGTAACTGTCCATTTATTCTTATGTAATCATATAAAGTGTGCATGTTCAAGATAGCATGCATAAAGTAGCGTGAGAAAGTATTCACCCCGTTGGCATTTTTCCTATTTTGTTGCCTTACAACCTGGAATTAAAATGGATTTTTTGGGGGTTTGTATCATTTGATTTACACAACATGCCTACTACTTTGAAGATGCAAAATATATTTTATTGTGAAATAAACAAGAAATAAGACACAAAAAACAGAAAACTTGAGCTTGCATAACTAGCGTTTTCCTTGATGGCCAAAAAGCTCAATTTTAGTCTCATCTGACCAGATTACCTTCTTCCATATGTTTGGGGAGTCTCCCACATGCCTTTTGGCGAACACCAAACGTGTTTGCTTATTTATTTCTTGAAGCAATGGCTTTTTTCTGGCCACTCTTCCATAAAGCCAAGCTCTGTGGAGTGTACGGCTTAAAGTGGTCCTATGGACAGATACCCCAATCTCCGCTGTGGAGCTTTGCAGCACCTTCAGGGTTATCTTTGGTCTCTTTGTTGCCTCTCTGATTAATGCCCTCCTTACCTGGTCCGTGAGATTTGGTGGGCAGCCCTCTCTTGGCAGGTTTGTTGTGGTGCCATATTCTTTCCATTTTTTTATAATGGATTGAATGGTGTTCCATGGGATGTTCAAAGTTTCGGATATTGTTTTATAACCCAACCCTGATCTGTACTTCTCCACAACTTTGTCCCTGACCTGTTTGGAGAGCTCCTTGGTCTTCATGGTGCCGCTTGCTTGGTGGTGCCCCTTGCTTAGTGGTGTTGCAGACTCTGGGGCCTTTCAGAACAGGTGTATATATACTGAGATCATGTGACAGATCATGTGACACTTAGATTGCATACAGGTGGACTTTATTTAACTAATGATGTGACTTCTGATTTTTTTGAATTTTCTGAAACTAGTTATTTTTTTTCATTTCACTTCACCAATTTGGACTATTTTGTGTATGTCCATTACATGAAATCCAAATAAAAATCAATTTAAATTACAGGTTGTAATGCAACAAAATAGGAAAAACGCCAAGGGGGATGAATACTTTTACAAGGCACTGTAGGTTGTCGCAGGTCTGTGGAGATCTTCACAATTGCTGTACTAATCTGCAGAATCTCGAACGGACGGCATTGATCACTTGCACTATGCATTTTTTATGTAATCTCAATTGCAATACAAGTCATTTGGTTCTGCTATTAGATGAAACACAGTGAAATATCTGACATTGTATTCCTATTTCAACTTTGCTGTGGTTTAAATCGTTGAAAGCGCAGTGATAGACATTTCGGTGACAACTAAACCAAAAATCTGACTGTTTTTCCATTGGAATTTGGTTGTGCTTTTAGATGGTTGAAAGCATAATGATAACATATTGGAAAGTCGACAAACTTTTGACTGTCTTCTTGAATGGGTGAATAAATGTTGTAATCTCATTGATCAACGTCTCAACCAAATATTACCCAATTATCCAAATTACGGTTGGTTCAGTAATCTTTTCATTTTTCTCCTTCTTGCTCCCATCTCTCACCTCTCTTCCCTTCTCTTCTCCCTCTCTCCCCTCTGGGTTCTTGTGTCATGCTTTGCGACCGTTTCAGAGGACATACTCATGTACAGACAGAGAGTACATCAACAACAGATACATGTGATGTGAGAGAGGAGCCATAACCACACCTCAACCATGGAGCAACCATGGATCAACCACATCTTAACCACACCTCAACGTTGGATCAGACATTAATCAACCAGGCCCTATGAGGGGAAAGATCCTAGCCAAGCCTTATGGGAGGGACCACAACTCAGAGAAACCATTGGAGGAGACACAAAGCACCAAACCTTCACAAGTCACTCTCAGAACATACAACTTTACTACAGCCCAAACATAACCAGCTAGGAGAGGAGAATGTTGTATCGTAGTATCAGGGTGTACAGTCGACTCCCAAACAAAGGGTTCTCCAACGGAGAATATGACAGTTAGGAAGTATTTCTGGAAGAGGCAGGAATATAAGTCCTTTTCAATTTCATTTTATATTACTTGATTTTACATTTTTCAGTTCAGTGTTATTTTATTAATGCTTACGTAAGCGTTCCAAGGTTAAACAAGCAAGTGTTACTTTTGGTAACACTATTTTAAGGGTCTGTAATAAACCATTTATAAGGCATTTAAAAACAATTTGTTCACCATTTATTAATCAATGGCATGACCATCTTTTTGTGAGAAATTACACTGGTCACAAAACATTAAATACGTATTTATAGCATAAATAGCGCTCACTTTGGATTAAGGGCTGCAAAAATACTTTACTAATTATTAGTACATTGTAAGGTTCTGTATTTATTTTCTTAGTTCACCTTGTGTTCTTGAACGTAGCCCTGTTTCTTTGTGTTCTTGAACGTAGCCCTGTCTTTCATTTTTGTTAATTGATTTCACCTGTGTTAGTTACTCACCTGGTTTCATCAGCTCCTTATTTAGTTCAGTTCATTCTGTTTGTGCCTTGTGAGGTATTGTTCGTTTTGACTCTACTAACCCTTTTCCTAGCTCGTTTGTGAGAACCAGTTATAGCCTTCAGTCCTAGTTTTGATTCACCTGCCTGTTTGCCTACCTGTGTATGACCATTGCCTGCCTGTCACCACGATTCCTGCCTTCTGCGAAGGATAAATAAACACCTGCCGCGCTCTGTGCGTGAATCTACACCTTTTTCTCCCTGAGTATTCATTACATACATGGTTTATAAGTGTGGGAGTAATGATTAATAAATGGTGAACACACACCTTTTAAATGGTTTATTATGGACCCTTAAAATAAAGTGTTAACTTTTTTAGTTTTTTGTTTAGTACATTTTCTCTCATTCCATTTTAAACACATCCCTGCATTTTCAAATACAGCTTTTGAGTTTTATACACATTTCGCACAGCTGTAGTTATTTTCTGTATCAGAAGGATGTTGGACAAAAGAAATGTATATCATGTTTAAAAAACGAATAATTGATTTGAGTCCATGTCATATAAATAATGAAGATTATATGATTATTTTCATTATGATACACGCCCCTACGTATTTATTTGGACAGTGAAGCTAAAACATTTAATTTGTCTCTATACTTTTATTTGAGGCTATTTTCATACATATCTGTTTTACCGTTTAAAATTGAAAGCACTTTATGTATCTAGTCCCCCCATTTGAAGGTGTCATAAGTATTTGGACAAATTCACTTATGTGTATTAAAGTAGTGAAAAGGTTAGTATTTGTTCCCGTATTCCGAGCACGCAATGACTACATCAGGCTTGTGACTCTACAAACTTGTTGGATGCATTTGTTTTGGTTGTGTTTCAGATTATGTTGTGCCCAATAAAAATGAATGGTTGTCATTTTGGGGTCACTTTTATTGTAAATAAGAATATAATATGTTTCTGAACACTTCTACATTAATGTGGATGCTACCATGATTGTGGATAATCATGAATTAATCGTGTATAATGATGAGTGAGAAAGTTACAGAGGCATAAATAGCATACCTCCCCAAAAATGCTAACCTCCCTTGTTATTGGTAATGTTGAGATGTCAAGGTAAACTTTTGGTGGTATTATCTTTGTGCCTAAAACTTTCTCACTCATCATTATTCATGATTCATTCATGATCATCTTCAATCATGGTAGCACCCACATTAATATACACGTGTTCAGAAACATACTGGGTCCATTCTTACGAACATTAGAAAAAGTTGAAAAAAATAATAATCTCTGTCTCAAAAGGCACATCATCCAATTAAAATCGTTCACGTCGTTGCATGTGATAAAACGTTACGTTAGCTGTTCCCATTACATAACCTGGTACATTTAGCCCTATGCTAATCTGACCAGGTGGCAGTGATTATGTCCGCTAACAAATTCTGCATTGGCAAATTACAGATGTTGACTTAGTTGGTCGTGATCAAACACTTTTCCATGAGAGCGACCTTAACAGAAGTCAAACGGCACCATCTGCTAATCAAAGTTACTAAAGCGTGCAAAATTTTGACTGGACGAATAGCTCACAGTGTATCGAGCCTGGCTCCAGGTAATTTTCTCTGTTTGTGGCAAGTTTGAATCCCAGGTGAGATTTAGTTTTTTCCTTTGAAACGTTGAATTACATTTATTGTGTTAGTGTGTTGCGTAGGGAAGTGAAAATGAAGATTAAGAATAGTCAAAATGTCTTCAGCCTTGTAGACAAGCACACTGATAATAATCAAGTTTATTAGGCCTACGTACACTGAGTGTACAAAACATTAGGAACAACTGCTATATCCATGACATAGACTGACCAGGTGAATCCAGGTGAAAGATATGATCCCTTATTGATGTCACTTGTTAAATACATAGTGTAGATGAAGAGGAGGAGACGGGTTAAAGAAGGATTTTTAAGCCTTGAGACAATTGAGACATGGATTGTGTATGCGTGCCATTCAGAGGGTGAATGGGCAAGATAAAATATATAAGTGCCTTTGAGCGGGGTATGGTAGTAGGTGCCAGGAACACCGGTTTGAGTGTGTCAAGAACTGCAATGCTGCTGGGTTTTTCACACTCAACAGTTTCCCTTGTGTAACAAGAATGGTCCACCACCCAAAGGATATCCAGCCAACTTGACACAACTGTGGCAAGCATTGGAGTCAACATGGGCCAGCATCCCTGTGTAACGCTTTCAACACCTATTAGAGTCCATGCCCCGACGAATTGAGGCTGTTCTGAGGGCAAAAATATTATAAAGGTGTTCCTAATGTTTTGTACACTCAGTGTATATTACATAGACGTTTAGGCGTTATTACATAGACGTTACTTAGACGTTTTTTATGCATTAGAAACATCCACTTCGTCATATATGTGTTATTTGAATCGAGCATCGAGGACCAGCGGTGAACAGTTTTATCCTTAACAAAAAAGCTTGACATGAGGGTTCCTCGAAACCCACTGTTACTGTGCCCCATAGATTCACAGTTAACCGATTTAGTAGTGTATGCCACTTGGCAGTGATTGTAATGGAGATATATGACAGCTATTTTACAAGATCATAAGGCTCATCAACTTTTTAAAATTATGTATGATAAACATAAATGTTGTATAGACCTCCTTTATCTTTTCCCGTAAAAGCATATGGATTTGTGTGAAACGGATAAACAGAAACGTGCTATTTATTTTCTTCATATATGCAAAAACATACCTTTTGAATGTTGTCTAACGTTAGTAGCTAGTAGCCTAGTCAAGAATGCATCATGCAATATTGGGACAATAAACTTTACAGAGACCAAGTGGAACAAAAGTTTACCTTGAATTTGGAGGTTTAAAATATCCCTCTGGTGGCCAAGTTGACCTATTTTAAGAAATGCCATTTGTTGGTGGATATAAAGTCTAAGATCTTTGATAGGCTGATGCAGAATTTGTTACAGGAAATAATCACTGCCACCTGGTTAGCTTAGCATAGGGCTAAATGTGCCAGGTTATGTAATGAGAAAAGCCAACCTATCGTTTTATTACGTGCAAAAAAGTTTACACTTAAAAGTTTAATGTTTGCAAGTATGGACCCATTCTATTCTTATTTACAATAAGAGACTCCAAAATGACACAATACATTATTTACCTTTCATTTCTAATTGGGCACAACATAATCTGAAACACAACCAAAACAAACTGCAAATGCATCAAACATTTTGTATTCACAAGCTTGATGGTAGTCATTGTGTGCTAGGAATATGGGACCAAATACTAAACTTTTGACTACTTTAATACACATATAAGAGAATTGGTCCAAATTCTTAGGACACCTTCAAATGGGCGGACTAGATATAGAAAGTGCTTTCATTTCTAAACGGTAAAACCGATATGTATGAAAATACCCTCAAATAAAAGGTGACATTCTGTACTGTCGCCTGGAATCTAGAGCCAAATTAAACGTTTTAGTATGTTGCACCTTTTGGTTTGCTTTTGCTTTTGGTTTACTTGAATATGTTTAGGACAACTGCCTTACTGTAAATACTGCGGGCCAATGAGTGTGTAGCTCCATATTAAACTTGTATATTTATTACATTTAATGTAAATTGAAATATAAGAGGGTTGTATTGGTGAGTGGGCTAGGTTGGTGACTGGTGATAACAATACGGTAGCATCATACAGAAAGCTATGTCATTGAAAATAAGACCAGGCCATAGTTGATACTTCTTCATAGTCTCTTCTTTCTTTCCTCTCCTACTTTGCCAGTTTCCATCCTCTACTGCTGTCACTCTAAAATAACTGCACATGACAGTACACAGTGCTGTCATAGTGTGTTTCTAGCTCATTTATTGAGAATTAGTTATCTGGTTGTGACAATATATTGTCGTATTCATTCTCTTAATTTCTCCATCTCGCTCTTTCTCTCCCCCTTTCTCGTGACTCAGAAAGGTTTGCAGCCACAGGTGTCAGACAGACAATGTGAGGAGAAACTGGCCTTATCACATCCTCTCACACTCACAGATATGACACACACATTCAGTTAACACACACACTCCCACAAACACACACACTGGCAGCTGGTCCTTTCACCCTGGCTGCCTCTGTGTCTGTGTGCCTTGTGAGGCTCTGCACGAGAATACAAGAATGAGACTGAAGGAGGGGGAGAGAGAGAAGGAAGGATAGGTGAAAAAGGTGTGAGGAGTGGGGGGGAAACGGCCTGCTGAACATGCCCGCTTGTAGAAGAGAGAGAATGAAACAGGGAGCGAACATCTATTAGCTGTTATTAAACCCAGATTAAAGCAGATAGGAATAACAATGGAGGGAGAGAAAACGTGTGCCGGCGTCTCCCTCTCACAGCCTAGAGAGATAAGAAAGGCCAATCAAACGTCAGAGAGAAACAACAACCATTATGACATGTCTATTTATACTTCATCTTTCTGGTTTCCTCTTCTAGTGACATCACAAACAGACAGTTGGTGAACATAAGCAAACAGATCCCACGATGTCATGTACAGTGGGGAAAAAAAGTATTTAGTCAGCCACCAATTGTGCAAGTTCTCCCACTTAAAAAGATGAGAGAGGCCTGTAATTTTCATCATAGGTACACGTCAACTATGACAGACAAATTGAGGAAAAAAAATCCTGAAAATCACATTGTAGGATTTTTAATGAATTTATTTGCAAATTATGGTGGAAAATAATTATTTGGTCACCTACAAACAAGCAAGATTTCTGGCTCTCACAGACCTGTAACTTCTTCTTTAAGAGGCTCCTCTGTCCTCCACTCGTTACCTGTATTAATGGCACCTGTTTGAACTTGTTATCAGTATAAAAGATCCCTGTCCACAACCTCAAACAGTCACACTCCAAACTCCACTATGGCCAAGACCAAAGAGCTGTCAAAGGACACCAGAAACAAAATTGTAGACCTGCACCAGGCTGGGAAGACTGAATCTGCAATAGGTAAGCAGCTTGGTTTGAAGAAACCAACTGTGGGAGCAATTATTAGGAAATGGAAGACATACAAGACCACTGATAATCTCCCTCGATCTGGGGCTCCACGCAAGATCTCACCCCGTGGGGTCAAAATGATCCCAAGAACGGTGAGCAAAAATCCCAGAACCACACGGGGGGACCTAGTGAAAGACCTGCAGAGAGCTGGGACCAAAGTAACAAAGCCTACCATCAGTAACACACTACGCCGCCAGGGACTCAAATCCTGCAGTGACAGACGTGTCCCCCTACTTAAGCCAGTACATGTCCAGGCCCGTCTGAAGTTTGTTAGAGTGCATTTGGATGATCCAGAAGAGGATTGGGAGAATGTCATATGGTCAGATGAAACCAAAATAGAACTTTTTAGTAAAAACTCAACTCGTCGTGTTTGGAGGACAAAGAATGCTGAGTTGCATCCAAAGAATACCATAACTACTGTGAAGCATGGGGTTGGAAACATCATGATTTGGGGCTGTTTTTCTGCAAAGGGACCAGGACGACTGATCTGTGTAAAGGAAAGAATGAATGGGGCCATGTATCGTGAGATTTTGAGTGAAAACCTCCTTCCATCAGCACGGGCATTGAAGATGAAACGTGGCTGGGTCTTTCAGCATGACAATGATCCCAAACACACCGCCCGGGCAACGAAGGATTTCAAGGTCCTGGAATGGCCTAGCCAGTCTCCAGATCTCAACCCCATAGAAAATCTTTGGAGGGAGTTGAAAGTCCGTGTTGCCCAGCGACAGCCCCAAAACATCACTGCTCTAGAGGAGATCTGCATGGAGGAATGGGCCAAAATACCAGCAACAGTGTGTGAAAACCTTGTGAAGACTTACAGAAAACGTTTGACCTGTGTCATTGCCAACAAAGGGTATATAACAAAGTATTGAGAAACTTTTGTTATTGACCAAATACTTATTTTCCACCATAATTTGCAAATAAATTCATAAAAAATCCTACAATGTGATTTTCTGGATTTTTTTTTCTCATTTTGTCTGTCATAGTTGACGTGTACCTATGATGAAAATTACAGGCCTCTCTCATCTTTTTAAGTGGGAGAACTTGCACAATTGGTGGCTGACTAAATACTTTTTTTCCCCACTGTACATGGGAAAACGTGCCTCCTGAAACCACATCCTCCTTCGCCTATCGCTGAATTTTTAATTCTTGCATGTGTGTGTGATTTTCCATTCTTATGGACGAGAGGCCTGTGTGTATGAATCATCATGTTTTTGTGAGAGATTTGTTGTTTTCCATATCTAATGGGGTATACTACATAGCAGAATCAATGAGTTAGCCAGCTAACTTTGTTAAACAACCAGAAATAACAGTTGATTTTATGTTACATTAACAAAGCTCAACATAGTTGTTGAGTCAATTAGACCATGCCCATTTCAAGTTTATCTTTATACAGATAAACTTGAATTTTATACAGGATATTCAGGCAAGTTAGCTGGTTAACTCCTTGATCTTCCTTTGTAGTATATCCCTCTGTTTTGGGTCAAGAGCTGGGAGTTTGAGTTGTTCCACTTCTACCAGTTCTTACTGTAAGACCAGGCCTCAGTGTACCTCAGCTATAACCCAATTTCCACTCTATCTATCCACCCACATCTCTTTCTTTTGCTCCATTCATCTCTCTCTCCATCTCCCACCACACAAATTCCTCTCTTTCCATTGCCCTTTCATTCTTCGCTCCACTCTAAACCACTCTATCTCCACCCTCTCCTGACCCTGTCTTCTCATTGTTCATCCTCTCTTTCTCTCCTTTCCCTCTATTTTTTTTTTTTTTTTCCTTCATTGCAAATGGCTGTTGGCCTTAGTAGGCATGCACAGCTGTATCGAGGTAAACAAGATAGATTTCACGGTGAGTGTGTGTGTGTGTGTGTGTGTGCATACGTGCGTGTGTGTGAGAATCAATGAGTTAGGAGAAGCAGGGTCTTTTTATAAGCCTGTTTTTCTAATTCGTTTTTTGACCCAAACAGCAAGTGTAAAATATCAGTGACTTGTTTTGGTCACACACCTCTCACTCACCTGAGGGGTATACTACAAAGCTAAATCAATTAGTTAGCCGGACAACTTTGATGAACGACCAGAAAGAAGAAAGATCAAGGAGTTAGCTAGCTAACTTGCGACTGCATTTGAAGAAACTTTCAAAGTTCTTGAAATGTTCCGTATTGACTGACCTTCATGTCTTAAAGTAATGATGGACTGCCATTTCTCTTTGCTTATTTGAGCTATTCTTGCCATATATGGACTTGGTCTTTTACCAAATAGGGCTATCTTCTGTATACCCCCCTACCTTGTCACAACACAACTGATTGGCTCAATTGCATTAAGAAGGAAAGAAATTCCACAAATTAACTTTTAACAAGGCACACCTGTTAATTGAAATGCATTCCAGGTGACTACCTCATGAAGCTGGTTGTGAGAATGCCAAGAGTATGCAAAACTGTCAACAAGGCAAAGGGTGGCTATTTGAAGAATCTCAAATATAAAATATATTTTGATTTGTTTAACACTTTTTTGGTTACTACATTATTCAATATGTGTTATTTCATAGTTTTGATGTCTTCACTATTATTCTACAATGTAAAAAATAGTAAAAATAAAGAAGAACCCTTGAATGAGTAGGTGTGTCCAAACGTTTGACTGGTAGTGTATGTCCACAAAAACACATTGCATGGCCAGTTGGCCAGTGGAGGTGTACCTCCCTCTGTGCAGTTGCATGGTTTATACTAGTACACCTGCTGTGATCAGCACATAGAAGGGAGAACGAGTCAATGGCAGGCTATATAAAACAGACAATTATCTCCCTCTCTTTCCCTCTCTCCCTTTTACCCATGTCTCTCCCTCCCTCTGTTCCACCTATTACACCCCCCCCCCCCCCCCCCCTCTCTCTCTCCTCCTCTCTCACACTCTCCCCAAATCTTGGTAGAGGGCTGTTGTTGCTTGGTAACCAGGAGACCGACAGTGGTTAAAGGATATAGCAGTGACTGCAACACTTGGAAATAAGCAAAAGGGGGGAATTCTGACCTAATTTAAGTGCACGTAAATGGAACGCAATTCCATATTTATGCACTTTTCTCTCTAGGCATTTTCTGACCTTGAACTTAAGCATGAGCATAGCATGCTATTCACCCGCTGTTCATTTGGGGTAAAGATCAAATAAAGAGCTATTGATAAGGGCTAGGTAAATGAGTAAGCCATTTGGATAAGGGGATTGTAAATATAAATGACATTTGTTTTAGATCTATTTTACCTTATGATCGCTGGAGTAGAATGTGAAACCAGTCATATGGCAGCAAACTGAAGCGTATCAACATATCACCTTTTCCACAGTAACGTTTATGAAATGCTGACCTTATAACTTGCCAGGATGAAATTTTAAGACCCAAGCTATAGGCTTTTGTAGCAAAGTCCAAATGACAGTATAACGGCAAACTTACAGAGTTTATTTGATTTCTAGAATGTTTTAATTATATGGCGAAATTTTCCAATGTATTTTTTTAAAACAATTTGTATAGTGCTAAATATGAAATATGGTAGCCACCTTTAGTTATACCCACATACATTTATAATTGTCAATTTAGATTTAGTTTCCTTACATTTTGCATCATTACGTTACATTGTTAGTTTACCTTTCTTTCCTCTGACACGTTCGTGTGGTTGTTCATGAGGATCGCTAACAATAGTGGATCATATTAGGCTAACCAATTACAACTTGTGCAATAATTTGGGACATGTAGCCTATTTGAATCATAATGGAACACAGACCATACAGCAGTTTAAACCTGGAACCTGGCGCACGGTTCACGGCGACTGGACAGTTCCATGATTAATGGGAATTATAGGGTAGATGTATAGGGCTACTACTCAAACCCTATTGTACACTTTTCTCACCTTCCAATATTTCATAGTTTGAACAATTGAATATGGCAACTTTCAGGATGAATCGAACCACTGTATTTTTGATTCACAAATATATTTTGTGAGTAAAGGCTCTCCAAACCTGTTTTTTAAAAGTATTATTCATAAATACTTTCCTAACCCTAAATAATATAAGATCAGAGTATTTTAAAATCTACCAATTGGTGCTGAACGTGAGAGAAATATGTGTGTATTTACATGGCTTTCT
The DNA here is from genome assembly GCF_964263955.1 of Coregonus lavaretus. NCBI lineage: Eukaryota > Metazoa > Chordata > Actinopteri > Salmoniformes > Salmonidae > Coregonus > Coregonus lavaretus. Next base: position 34,081,095 of record NC_140020.1, read on the forward strand.
TTCATTGATCCCTAATATTCTGAACCGTTCTCTCCATATATTCTAATGAGTCTGTCAAGAAAATTCTAATGAAAAGATACACTAAATGTAAAGGGATGGCTTTAGATTGAATGAAAACTTCACGAGACAATCTGTTACTCAGTAAGTGGGAGGGTTTTCAGCGGTTTAATTAAATTATATTCAGCGCGCAAGGGAACCACATCTGCAAAGCCCATTACGCACCTGCATAAGGTAAGTCTGAATACCAACTACTGAAGGCGTGCATAGGAAAGGTGTACATTTCCTAAGTCTGAATCGGGTCCTATGCGTCCCCAAATCAACCCTTGGTTCTCTCTTGCTCTTTCACTCTCACTCTCTTTCTCTCACTCACTGTCTTTCTCTCTCTCTCACTCCTACTCTCTCTCTCTCTCTCTCACACACACACACACACACACACACACACACACACACACACACACACACACACACACACACACACACACCACTGATGAAACACCACTCAGGTTGTTGTCAACCTGTGATCCTACTGCTTGTCACACTTGCTTCAGAGCAGTGACCTCTGTTTCGAGTGCATTTCTGCTGACGTTAATGGACCTCGTCATTTTCTTAATTTTACCATTGTTAACAGCAATTAACAGTAATATGAATTGGTCCAATTAAATGTTGTTTGTTTGCCAATATGTCTCTGGTCTCATCTGTGCTTATTTGGCTCTCTATCTAAAACAAAAAATGCAAAAAGAAAAGCTTTTGAAAGAAAGAAGTGTGTGATGTTAATGATGACCACAATAAGAGCCAGTGACATATACAGAAGGAGTGGTGACTGAGTCAGGAAGTCAACTCTCTCCTTTAATGGGAACTGTCTATCTGTAGGCCACATCTCCCCATCCACGTGTGTCACTACAGATAGATGAGTGAGAAGAGAGAGAGAGATGGACAGAAAGGTAAAGGGAATCATGATAGGAGTGGCTCAGGAGATAATAGTGTTAACGAGAGAGAAGAAAATGAAAAAAAGAGGGGGTGAAAGTCAAGGAGAGACGTAATGGAACAAATTATGTAAAATGTAATGAAGATGAAAAGAAAAAGAGAGAGGAAGAGAGAGAACCTGAACCATGCCTGTGATATAGCCGACCAATCAGCCTGTTACCAACCCTTAGTAAACTTTTGTAAAAAAATGTGTTTGACCAGATACAATGCTATTTTACAGTAATCAAATTGACAACAAACTTTCAGCATGCTTATAGGGAAGGACATTCAACAACCACAGCACTTACACAAATTACTGATGACTGACTGAGAGAATTGATGATCAAAAGATTGTGGGGGCTGTTTTGTTAGACCTCAGTGCAGCTTTTGACATTATCGACCATTGTCTGCTGCTGAAAAAACATATGTATTATGTGTTATGGCTTTACACCCCTGCTATATTGTGGATAAAGAGTTACCTGTCTAACAGAACACAGAGGGTGTTCTTTAATGGAAGCCTCTCCAAATCAGCAATTCCCCAGGGCAGCTGTCTAGGCCCCTTACTTTTTTCTATCTTTACTAATGACATGCCACTGGCTTTGAGTAAAGCCAGTGTGTCTATGTACAGTGGAGGAAAAAAGTATTTAGTCAGCCACCAATTGTGCAAGTTCTCCCACTTAAAAAGATGAGAGAGGCCTGTAATTTTCATCATAGGTACACGTCAACTATGACAGACAAAATAAGAGAAAAAAATCCAGAAAATCACATTGTAGGATTTTTAATGAATTTATTTGCAGTTTCTCAATACTTTGTTATATACCCTTTGTTGGCAATGACATAGGTCAAACGTTTTCTGTAAGTCTTCACAAGGTTTTCACACACTGTTGCTGGTATTTTGGCCCATTCCTCCATGCAGATCTCCTCTAGAGCAGTGATGTTTTGGGGCTGTCACTGGGCAACACGGACTTTCAACTCCCTCCAAAGATTTTCTATGGGGTTGAGATCTGGAGACTGGCTAGGCCACTCCAGGACCTTGAAATGCTTCTTACGAAGCCACTCCTTCGTTGCCCGGGCGGTGTGTTTGGGATCATTGTCATGCTGAAAGACCCAGCCACGTTTCATCTTCAATGCCCTTGCTGATGGAAGGAGGTTTTCACTCAAAATCTCACGATACATGGCCCCATTCATTCTTTCCTTTACACGGATCAGTCGTCCTGGTCCCTTTGCAGAAAAACAGCCCCAAAGCATGATGTTTCCACCCCCATGCTTCACAGTAGGTATGGTGTTCTTTGGATGCAATTCAGCATTCTTTGTCCTCCAAACACGACGAGTTGAGTTTTTACCAAAAAGTTCTATTTTGGTTTCATCTGACCATATGACATTCTCCCAATCCTCTTCTGGATCATCCAAATGCACTCTAGCAAACTTCAGACGGGCCTGGACATGTACTCGCTTAAGCAGGGGGACACGTCTGGCACTGCAGGATTTGAGTCCCTGGCGGCGTAGTGTGTTACTGATGGTAGGCTTTGTTACTTTGGTCCCAGCTCTCTGCAGGTCATTCACTAGGTCCCCCCGTGTGGTTCTGGGATTTTTGCTCACCGTTCTTGTGATCATTTTGACCCCACGGGGTGAGATCTTGCGTGGAGCCCCAGATCGAGGGAGATTATCAGTGGTCTTGTATGTCTTCCATTTCCTAATAATTGCTCCCACAGTTGATTTCTTCAAACCAAGCTGCTTACCTATTGCAGATTCAGTCTTCCCAGCCTGGTGCAGGTCTACAATTTTGTTTCTGGTGTCCTTTGACAGCTCTTTGGTCTTGGCCATAGTGGAGTTTGGAGTGTGACTGTTTGAAGTTGTGGACAGGTGTCTTTTATACTGATAACAAGTTCAAACAGGTGCCATTAATACAGGTAACGAGTGGAGGACAGAGGAGCCTCTTAAAGAAGAAGTTACAGGTCTGTGAGAGCCAGAAATCTTGCTTGTTTGTAGGTGACCAAATACTTATTTTCCACCATAATTTGCAAATAAATTCATAAAAAATCCTACAATGTGATTTTCTGGATCTTTTTTTCTCAATTTGTCTGTCATAGTTGACGTGTACCTATGATGAAAATTACAGGCCTCTCTCATCTTTTTAAGTGGGAGAACTTGCACAATTGGTGGCTGACTAAATACTTTTTTCCCCACTGTATGTGGATGACTCAACATTATACATGTCAGCTACTACAGCGACTGAAATGACTGCAACACTTAACAAAGAGCTGCAGTTTGTTTCAGAGTGGGTGGCAAGGAATTAGTTAGTCCTAAATATTTCTAAAACTAAAATCATTGTATTTGGGACAAATCATTCACTAAACCCTAAACCTCTACTAAATCTTGTAATACATGATGTGGAAATTGAGCAAGTTGAGGTGACTAAACCGCTTGGAGTAACCCTGGATTGTAAACTGTCATGGTCAAAACATATTGATACAACAGTAACAAAGATTGGAAGAAGTCTGTCCATAATAAAGCGCTGCTCTTCCTTCTTAACAGCACTATCAACAAGGCAGGTCCTACAGGCCCTAGTTTTTACTGTTCGGTCGTGTGGTCAGGTGCCACAAAAAGGGACTTAGGAAAATTGCAATTGGCTTAGAACAGGGCAGCACAGCTGGCCCTTGGATGTACATAGAGAGCTAATATTCATAATATGCATGTCAATCTCTCCTGGCTCAAAGTGGAGGAGAGATTGACTTCATCACTACTTGACATGTTGAATGCACCGAGCTGTCTGTTTGAACTACTGGCACACTGCTCAGACACTCATGCATACCCCACAAGACATGCCACAAGAGCACTCTTCATAGTCCCCAAGTCCAGAACAGACTATGGGAGGTGCACAGCACTACATAGAGCCTACATGACTACATGGAACTCTATTCCACATCAAGTAACTGATGCAAGCAGTAAAATTAGATTTAAAAAACAGATACAAATTCACCTTATGGAACAGCGGGGACTGTGAAGCAACACAAACATAGGCACAGACACAGGCATACACACACACGATAACATACACACTATACACACAAGTGCACATGGATTTTGTACTGTAGATATGTGGTAGTGGTGGAGTAGGGGCCTGAGGGCACACAGTGGGTTGTCAAATCTGTGAATGGATTGTAATTGTAAAATCGTATAAACTGCCTTAATTTTGCTGGACCCCAGGAAGAGTAGCTGCTGCCTTGACAGCAGCTAATGGGGATCCATAAAACATACAAATATAAATATGTGGCTAGCTATCTTAAGATGAATGCACTAACGGTAAGTCGCTCTGGATAAGAGTGTCTGATAAATGACTAAAATGTACAGTTGAAGTCGAAAGTTTACATACACCTAGGTTGGAGTCATTAAAACTCGTTTTTCAACCACTCCACAAATTCCTTGTTAACAAACTATAGTTTTGGCAAGTAGGTTAATGCATCTACTTTGTGCATGACACAAGTAATTTTTCCAACAATTGTTTACAGACAGATTATTTCACTTAGAATTCACTGTATCACAATTCCAGTGGGTCAGAAGTTTACATAAACTAAGTTGACTGTGCCTTTAAAAAGCTTGGAAAATTCCAGAAAATGATGTCATGGCTTTAGAAGCTTCTGATAGGCTAATGGACATCATTTGAGTCAATTGGAGGTGTACCTGTGGATGTATTTCAAGGCCTACCTTCAAACTCAGTGCCTCTTTGCTTGACATCATGGGAAAATCAAAAGAAATCAGCCAAGACCTCAGAAAAAGAATTGTAGACCTCCACAAGTCTGGTTCATCCTTGGGAGCAATTTCCAAACGCCTGAAGGTACCACGTTCATCTGTACAAAAATTATAAACACCATGGGACCAAGAAGCCGTCATACCGGTCAGGAAAGAGACGCGTTCTGTCTCCTAGAGATGAACGTACTTTGGTGTGAAAAGTGCAAATCAATCCCAGAACAACAGCAAAGGACCTTGTGAAGATGCTGGAGGAAACAGGTACAAAAGTATCAATATCCACAGTAAACGAGTCCTATATCGACATATCCTGAAAGGCCGCTCAGCAAGGAAGAAGCCACTGCTCCAAAACCGCCATAAAAATGCCAGACTACGGTTTGCAACTGCACATGGGGACAAAGATCTTACTTTTTGGAGAAATGTCCTCTGCTCTGATGAAACAAACATAGAACTGTTTGGCCATAATGACCATCGTTATGTTTGGAGGAAAAAGGGTGATGCTTGCAAGCCCAAGAACACCATCCCAACTGCGAAGCACGGGGGTGGCAGCATCATGCTGTGGGGGTGCTTTGCTGCAGGAGGGACTGGTGCACTTCACAAAATTGATGGCATCATGAGGAAGGAAATGATGTAGATATATTGAAGCAACATCTCAAGACATCAGTCAGGAAGTTAAAGCTTGGTCACAAATGGTCTTCCAAATGGACAATGACCCCAAGCATACTTCCAAAGTTGTGGCAAAATGGCTTAGGGACAACAAAGTCAAGGTATTGGAGTGGCCATCACAAAGCCCTGACCTCAGTCCTATAGAAAAGTTGTGGGCAGACCTGAAAAAGCGTGTGTGAGCAAGGAGGCCTACAAACCTGACTCCGTTACACCAGCTCTGTCAGGAGGATTGGGCCAAAATTCACCCAACTTATTGTGGGAAGCTTGTGGAAGGCTTCCCGAAACGTTTGACCCAAGTTAAACAATTTAAAGGCAATGCTACCAAATACTAATTGAGTGTATGTAAACTTCTGACCCACTGGGAATGTGATGAAAGAAATAAAAGCTGAAATAAATAATTATCTCTACTATTATTCTGACATTTCACATTCTTAAAATAAAGTGCTGATCCTAACTGACCTAAGACAGGGAATTTTTACTAGGATTAAAAGTCAGGAATTGTGAAAAACTGAGTTTAAATGTATTTGGCTAAGGTGTATGTAAACTTCCAACTTCAGCTGTAAATGTAGAAAGGTAGGAGAGTAAATTATGGATAGAGGAGTGTCTAGGTACAGCCGGTATGTTCCCTGGCCTGGACACACAGCAGCAGGCTGTTACCCTGTACAGTACAGTATGTATGTACTGTGATAGCTATAACAGGTCTTAATAGTAGTACACCCGCTGTGATCATCACATAGAATTGATTAAGGAAGAAACAAATTAAGGGAATGAAGGGAGAATGAGTTGGTGTTAAGTCAGGGATGGGCAACTTTGATGGGGGTGGGGGCCACAAAAAAACGGAACTCATCATGAGGAGCCGCAGTGGCTCGTGGGTCTGAGTACAAGCGCCATGCTCTACCAATTGAGCTACAGAGGACCACTTCATAGTTCTGATGTCTTCACTATTATTCTAGAATGTAGAAAATAGTAAAAATAACGAAAAACCCTGGAATGAGTAGGTGTGTCCAAACTTTTGACTGGTACTGTATATATATATATATATATATATATATATATATATATATATATATATATATATATATATATATATATATATATATATTTATTTATTTATTTTATTATTATTATTGTTATTATTACAAAAATGGGGAGGGGGGGATTCGTCTGTGAGCCTACAAAAGAGGGGCGGCCACCACTTGACCATCCCTGCATTAGGTAATAAGTAGTACAGTAAGCTTGGACACCCAGTGTAAATTTTGGTTACCACGGTTGCCATTTAAACTGTTGTGTGGAGTGGACTGGAGAGGGTAGTGCAGGACAAACAGAACAGGATCTATGTCCAGAAAAGATGGACTGCTGACTGAGCCCTCTTCCGCCTGCCTGTTAAGGCCTGGTAACACGTGGAGCAGCACTAAGGGGGATAGAGTAGTGGTGGTGCTGTGTTGAATCCTCAATTACTACTGTATGAGCGCACAAAAAGGGAGAAACAATTATCTCAGCACCCCCACACCTAAACATCTTCCCCCGGCCATGGGAGTCAATACATAGCTGTATTCACAAAATCAATCTCACTCATCTATCGCCTCACATCAACACACCATGCAGGGGTAGAGGTTCCCTTTGAGCATGTGATGGCGAGGCGGGCTTCTCATCTCTCTCTCTCTCTCTCTCTCTCTCTCTCTCTCTCTCTCTCTCTCTCTCTCTCTCTCTCTCTCTCTCTCTCTCTCTCTCTCTCTCTCTCTCTCTCTCTCTCTCTCTCTCTCTCTCTCTCTCTCTCTCTCTCTCTCTCTCTCTCTCTCTCTCTCTTGATCTCTCTCGCGCGCGCAACAGTGAGTCTGACGTCACTTGGGTGTAATAGCGCTCCACCGCTCACAGACTTCAGCCTTTACAGTTCTGGCTCTCGAGCTCTAGTCACTCTCCTCCGCGCCGGTCAATGCTTCAGGTCGCACCTGCCCTCGGTGTCTCGCCCATGCGAGGGAAACAGAACAAAACGAGGGCTTTACCTGAGCGGTTTAGAAGAAAGGGACGGTTTTGATTTTCTATAAAGACGGTTTTCTCCTAAAGCTCTGTGTGAAACGAAGGTATGTAGCCTACATCGTCCATTTACATGGAAACAAAAACTTGGTGGATAGACCGTATGTTACTTTATTGACTTATGATAATATTGTTTATCAGTTTGTTTCGTTTTTAGGAGTTAAGTGGGACAGGGTTGAAGTTTTATCCACGATCATAGCCTATTATTCAGTTTCAAGTTTCAGCACCATGGATAGCTCCTCGAGTGCTGCTCTTCCTGTGGTCTCTAAACTTGGACACAACGCTTTTGGATAACATTACCTTGTTGTCATAACAGTTTTAGATATCTGTCTTTTGTGAGGTTTTCATGAATCAGGGTTGACGTTTTTAGCCTACAGTTGTTGAGTTGCCCAAGTTTCAGCACCATGGATGGCTCCTACTTTGTTGTCTACTCATACCGAAGCCTAATTTAGTGACATACACTGAGTGTACAAAACATTAGGAACACCTTCCTCATATTGAGTTGGACCCCCTTTTGCCCACAGAACAGCCTCAATTCGTTGGTGTTGAAAGCATTCCACAGGGATGCTGTCCAATGTTGACTCCAATGCTTCCCACAGTTGGCTGGATGTCCTTTGGGTGGTGGACCATTCTTGATATACATGGGAAACTGTTGAGCGTGAAAACAAGGCAGCGTTGCTGTTCTTGACACACTCGAACCGGTGCGCCTGAAACCTACTACCATACCCCGTTCAAAGGCATTTAAATCTTTGTCGTGCCCATTCCCCTTCTGAATGGCACACATACACAATCCATGTATCAATTGTCTCAAGGCTTAAAAATCCTTCTTTAACCTGTCTCCTCCCCTTCATCTACACTGGTTGAAGTGGATTTAAGAGGTGACATCAATAAGGGATCATAGCTTTCACCTGGATTCACCTGGTCAGTCTGTGTCATGGAAAGAGCAGGTGTTCCTAATGTTTTGTACACTCAGTGTATATTTCAAATAAATAGCTACACAGACTATCTGAGTTAACCCTGGATAATGCAGAGACAGAGCGTCAAAATAAATTCCACGCAAGATGAAGAATTCGGGGTTAATGTTCATGAACATCAAATGTATACTTACAATGCAGGTTCCTTAACCTCCAGTGCCAATTTTCAGACTCACAAGTTGACAGTTACCCTGTGGATAATGCAGAGACAGAGAGTCAGTGAAACAATTCCACACAAGATGAAGAATAAGGGGTTGATGTTCAGGAACTAGCTAGCTAAATTATACAAAAGACTAACTTACATTGGCTATTGGTCTGTCCATAGGCAGTTAAGGCTCCAGACCAGAAGGATCCACTGCTGGGAAAACTATGATTATTTTTAGCTAGAAATAATCTAGCTAGTTAGCCAGTTCTAGCTATATTGCGGTCAGAGAAACCCAACCCTCACAACAAAGCTAGCTAGCAAGCAACACATTGCTTGGCAATAAACATTTAACATTAACTAGCTAGCTTTGGCAATTCAATTATATCCAACACATACAGTACATGATGTGGTGGCAAGCTAAAAGAGCTAGCTAAATAACTAGCTGTGTTAGCTAGCTCGGTGAAAACTCTTGCTTGCAGGGAGTTGAAGAAAATATCTTGTTCACCCGCCTTGTGAAAAACTGATTTAAAATCTGTGCTATGATTATATCATCAAATAAAATGCCATTATCCATGAGAAAGATTTTTGGTGCTGACAGATGCTCTTCTCCTTCATCTGAAGAAAAATTATAAATTGCAACAGTTGGAGGCGGGGCTTGGGAACATATTTCAAATTGGGATTGACATCTCAGAAGAAAAATGTTCATGTGTCTCTTTTCGAAATAAACATAGCTAATTTTGCAATGTTTCATTGCAGGTAGCCTCAATAGCTGTATAATTTATTTTCAACTTTTGCATGCAAACCCCCCTTTGAGAGGTCAATAGACTCATTACAATTCAGCATGATACATGTGGGGCAAAAATATATTTAATTAACATATATTTTAAAATATATTTACATACATATTCTATGATGTGCTCTAGTTATATACCTGTCCGACCGGCTCGATTCGGTCTTATGTAGCAAAATTGAAAATTACGTTTTTTTACTTTGGATAAAAGTAGAGACTCAGAGCTAGAAAATTGTATATCATACACTACAGTTGAGGAACAATGGGAAAGTAATTCTGCTTTGAAAGTTGATAAACTTTTGAGAAAATGATCCTTGAATGTTTTGGTACACCTACTGGAGAGCTCTTCTTTGTCTACACCCATTCAGCATCATTCACACCCTCTTAAGCCCCACCCATCTCTTTAAGGATTCACTTGGCCTTGTGCTATACAGAGTATTGTACTAAACAACCAAAGATTTCAAGACTAAAGGCTGGTTTATACTACGTCTATCGACATGTCTGTAGACAGTTGTCGCAGTGACATCATGTACATTCTATTGTCGTCCTACATCAAACTTGTTGTTTTCGTTATGAAAAAGTATAAACACAAAACCGACAGGATGCATTACATCAGCAGCCTCGTGGTCCAAAATAGCATAACTGGTGTATTTTAACACCAATAAATCCATCTGTTTAAAAATTAATTTATTATATGTCAATCTAGCAAACCAGGCAACTTTCTAAACAATGTTTTGGTTCGTTTCTAGCTTATGAATTACTAGCTAATGTTAAGTTGTTATGACTATATCATATAGCTGACAACGTCTTAACTTTAGCAATTTTTTATTTGTTATTACAAGAAAAGAAAATCACAACAAGATCATTATTTAAAAGTGAATGGCAAGCTAATTACAGAAAATAGCTTACGGTTGTGAGTGTGACGAAATAAAAGCAGGGCATTCTACAGGAGAATTTTAGAACTTGGACTCTATCTCATTGTCCTAACGTTATATCCTAATTTGACTTTGGAGCAGGTCATGTTGTTCTTCACATTACCGTCTCTGGTAAACACACACTATATCAAATACAACGTACATTTATTTGTCACATAAACAGGATACAGAAGGTGTAAACGGTACAGTGAAATGGTTAGTTGCAGAGTGGAGTCTTTTGTTTAGACATAAAGACTCCACTCAACAATGAACCATAATCCCAACTCATAATGTTACTACCTGAATCTACTGGTAGCTAAAGCTAACCAACTAGCTAGGTTCAATGTTAGCTAGCTATAAATAGGCTATAAATAGCAATGCAAATGGCTCTGAGATACGAATAATATTACTACACAGATCATACATGTAACGTTAGCTAGTGAGCCAGCCAGCTAATGTTAGCTAGCTAGCTAACAGTACGCTTTAACTTGCAATGAAACTGACTTTGACAAAATGTGAAACTTATAATATCTGAAAATGTAGCTAGCTAGACTATCTTACCCATTTACATGGGAACGCTTCTCCCTCTCTGTCATGGATGCCATGGTTTCCTTTAGTTTGAAGATGTAATCCGGAGACAGGTGTTTTATACAACAGCCTTCTTCTGTGTGTTCTCTTTTCGACTCCCTCCGCAATTATTTGCTGCAGGAGGGACTGGTGCACTTCACAAAATAGATGGCATCATGAGGAAGGAAAATTATGTGGATATATTGAAGCAACATCAGTCTGGAAGTTAAAGCTTGGTCGCAAATGGGTCTTCCAAATGGTAATGACCCCAAGCAGACTTCCAAAGTTGTGGCAAAATGGCTTAAGGACAACAAAGTCATGGTATTGGAGTGGCCATCACAAAGCCCTGACCTCAATCCTATAGAAAATTAGTGGGCAGAACTGAAAAAGCGTTTGCGAGCAAGGAGGCCTACAAACCTGACTCAGTTACACCAGCTCTGTCAGGAGGAATGGGCCAAAATTCACCCAACTTATTGTGGGAAGCTTGTGGAAGGCTAACCGAAACGTTTGACCCAAGTTAAACAATTTAAAGGCAATGTTACCAAATACTAATTGAGTGTATGTAAACTTCTGACCCACTGGGAATGTGATTAAAGAAATAAAAGCTGAAATAAATCATTCTCTCTACTATTATTCTGACATTTCACATTCTTAAAATAAAGTGTTGATCCTAACTGACCTAAGACAGGACATTTTTACCAGGATAAAATGTCAGGAATTGTGAAAAACTGAGTTTAAATGTATTTGGCTAAGGTGTATGTAAACTTCCGACTTCAACTGTATATTTTAATGCGTGAGGTTTCTGTATGGGTAGGCATTGCATCTTTTTACATATTGCAAATTTGAAACTAAACAACAATCTCTCTGTATCTCATTCTCTCTTCAGGAGGGGAAAGCAGACATGTGCGTAGACTTGAACAAGACTTTCCTGTGTAACGACACCGCAATGACGGTCGCAGTGGCTGGAGAGGCTCTCCCGTGGATGGAGGTTGACTTTCCAGAGCGCAATGGCAGCCTGGAGCTTTCCACCGCCCCTCTGGACTTCCCCATCAACCCGTGGGACATCATGCTTTGCATGTCGGGCACTGTCATCGCCTGCGAGAACGCCATCGTAGTGGCTATCATCTTCTATACGCCCACCCTGCGCACCCCCATGTTCGTGCTCATAGGGAGCCTAGCCACAGCGGATTTACTAGCAGGCATGGGATTAATCCTCAACTTCGTGTTCCAGTATGTCATCTCCTCAGAGACTGTCAGCCTTGTTACTGTTGGGTTCCTAGTGGCCTCCTTCACGGCGTCCATAAGTAGCCTGCTGGCTATAACAGTTGACCGGTACTTCTCTTTATACAACGCACTGACTTACTTCTCGGAGAAGACACTCCACTACGTGCACCTGATGCTGGTCAGCACATGGGGCGTGTCTCTGTGCCTGGGCCTGCTGCCTGTGCTGGGCTGGAACTGCCTGGATGACCCGAGCTTGTGTAGCATTGTGCGCCCGCTCACTCGCAGCAATGTGACCTTGTTGGCGGTCTCTTTCGTCATCATCTTCATACTCATGCTGACCCTCTACTTCAAGATCTGCAAGATCGTGTGCCGCCACGCGCACCAGATCGCTCTCCAACAGCACTTCTTCACCACGTCGCACTACGTGGCCACCAAGAAGGGTGTGGCCACGCTTGCCATCATCCTGGGCACCTTCGGCACGAGCTGGCTACCCTTCGCCATCTACTGCCTGGTGGGAGAGCGCGAGTACCCGTCTGTATACACGTATGCCACGCTGCTTCCGGCCACCTACAACTCCATGATCAACCCAATCATCTACGCCTACCGTAATGCCGAGATCCAGCGCTCGCTCTACGCGCTCTTCTGCGGCTGCTTTCAGACCAACGTAGCCACCCGCTCCAGGTCACCCAGTGAAGTTTAGAGGGGTGCTGAGTGAGAACTTTGAGGACAATGTGTGTGTGTGTGTGTGTGTGTGTGTGTGTGTGTGTGTGTGTGTGTGTGTGTGCGTGCGCATGTTGACCTTCGACGATTCGCTTTCAGTTGACCGTTAAATCCTTTAAACAAGAGGACTCTGCCCTTAAATGTATGTCTAACATAAGCATATGCACTTTAATGCGACTGAAGACAAGGACACAGTCTGTCTGAAATGCTGTGAACAACAGCTTTTGTGATAAAAAAAAAACGGCATTATGTATTTATATGAGAAAAGAATGAAAAAGCGAGCACTTTATTGAATGTATTTGAAATCCAAAGCAGTATTGCATAGGCCGATATATGTTGGAGTTATTGGTTACTTTGTATTTGTCAGTACTGTGGGTCATTTTCGATTTTGTTAAGTTGTCTATTTGATTGTACATTTTATACGAGATGAGTATATGAATAAAATGAGAAAATAAGTGTGCACCTCATGTGTTTGACTGCCGCATGTTTCTCTGTAAGTGTTCTCTTGCCGCACCTGGGTTGTTTACTTTTCGATCAGCATCTTCCTGTCTTCTCAAATCAAATCAAATCAAATCAAATCAAATCAAATTTTATCGGTCACATGCGCCGAATACAACAGGTGCAGACATTACAGTGAAATGCTTACTTACAGCCCTTAACCAACAGTGCATTTATTTTTAATAAAAAAGTAAAAATAAAACAACAACAAAAAAAGTGTTGAGAAAAAAAGAGCAGAAGTAAAATAAAGTGACAGTAGGGAGGCTATATATACAGGGGGGTACCGTTGCAGAGTCAATGTGCGGGGGCACCGGCTAGTTGAGGTAGTTGAGGTAATATGTACATGTGGGTAGAGTTAAAGTGACTATGCATAAATACTTAACAGAGTAGCAGCAGCGTAAAAAGGATGGGGTGGGGGGGCAGTGCAAATAGTCCGGGTAGCCATGATTAGCTGTTCAGGAGTCTTATGGCTTGGGGGTAGAAGCTGTTGAGAAGTCTTTTGGACCTAGACTTGGCACTCCGGTACCGCTTGCCGTGCGGTAGCAGAGAGAACAGTCTATGACTAGGGGCGTCAATTGGGTATGGCAGAGTATGGAAGTCTCCATACCCTGGCTCAACACCAACAATTTAAAGTAGGCTACTAAAATCTTTCCAATCCCAATTAAAAGGCACATGCAGTTGGCTTTAGGACCATGCGCACCAACGCGGGAAGGATGTTTGTCTGGCTGGACGCCTTTGAAAGAGCACATTGACGCAGCTGCAGTGAACAGAGCGACTTTTCTCTCAAAACAGTACAGAGGTGGAAGATGGCTGTAGATGGCTTGGTAACTGCTTTTTGACTTGACATGATACTAAACCAGAGTTTTCAATCCCGGTGCTGAGCTAGTGCATATGGTAGCAGCTAATTACTGTAGGATGTGTTTGTAGACTGTTGTCCTTTATCGACTGAGGTGAATGAAGCTACAGCAGCAAGGTGGTAATGGCAGGATCATAGTGCATAGTGAAAGTCTACACACCCCCTTGCAAAGTCTTCACATTTTGGTGCCTTAAAATTCAATCTAAAAAGGAATTACATTCGATTATTTTCCATACCGAGCTACACAACCTACTCCACATTTTCAAAGTGAAAGTAAATAATGAATAATTAAAAATTAAAAATGGATTGTGTATATCTTCAAACCCCAGAGTTAATACTTGGTGGAAGCACCTTTGGCAGCCCTAATAGATGTGAATAATTTTGAACAAGATCCTACCAACTTTGCACAACTCTTTTTGTCAAAATTGCTCAAGCTCAGTAAATTTGGTTGAGAATCATTGATGGAGAGCAATATTCAAACCTTGTCTCTGATTTTTAAGCACATTTGAGTCAGGACTGAGACTGGACCAAGACCACTTAGGAACACTCAACACCTCTTGGCAAGCTATTCTGGTGTGTCGTTGGCATTACATGTTTTGTAATTGTCCCGCTGTGAAATAAAACTCTATCCCAGGGTTTTCAGAAGACTGAGGCAGGGTTTTCAGAAGACTGAGGCAGTTTTTCCTCTATCTTTTACCTGGGCTTTGCTCCTTTCATATTTATTTTGATCCTGACAAACTCCCAGTCCCTGCCGGTGACAAGCATACCCACAACATGATGCTGCCACCACAATTCTTGAAAATACAGTGGGTTTCAGTATGTGTTGTGTTGAATAACAATCTGTTCTTAAGCAAGACAAAATAATTTATAACATACTTTTCCTGCATAACATAGGTACAGCAGAGCCTCTCATTGCATGGAAGACTTTCAAATGTGCCTTCAGATATCATGCAATTCAATAATCATCTTTAAAACAAATACATTTTAGGTCAAAAGAGATAGAGGACCTAACAAAGGAAAAATAAGAACTAGGATGGCAATAACACTGTACCATAGAGGCAGTGGCGATTTTAGCATGTAAATCTTGGTGGGGCAAACAAAAAAAAACAATGTGGGATGTGGCCACTACACTACACAACACAACACTAAACAATACATTAATTGCACTATAATGGTGACAAACGGTGCCCACAAACTGTTAGGGCCTACATATAGCTGTCCCAACAGCAGAGCTTTCTTTTCAGCACCATGGAGTGAATCCTTACCACTGCTACACCTGGCTATCAGCAGAGCCTTGTCTGGCAGCGAAACAGTTCATTCAGCACGTTTTACATATTACATTTACAAAGCGACTTACAAATTATTATATATATTTTTTTTTTTGGGGGGGGGGGTAATGGGGGGGGTAGAAGGATTACTTTATCCTATCCCAGGTATTCCTTAAAGAGGTGGGGTTTCAAATGTCTCCGGAAGGTGGTGAGTGACTCCGCTGTCCTGGCGTCGTGAGGGAGCTTGTTCCACCATTGGGGTGCCAGAGCAGCGAACAGTTTTGACTGGGCTGAGCGGGAACTGTGCTTCAGCAGAGGTAGGGGAGCCAGCAGGCCAGAGGTGGATGAACGCAATGCCCTCGTTTGGGTGTAGGGACTGATCAGAGCCTGAAGGTACGGAGGTGCCGCTCCCCTCACAGCTCCGTAGGCAAGCACCATGGTCTTGTAGCAGATGCGAGCTTCAACTGGAAGCCAGTGGAGTGTGCGGAGGAGCGGGGTGACGTGAGAGAACTTGGGAAGGTTGAACACCAGACGGGCTGCGGCATTCTGGATGAGTTGTAGGGGTTTAATGGCACAGGCAGGGAGCCCAGCCAACAGCGAGTTGCAGTAATCCAGACGGGAGATGACAAGTGCCTGGATTAGGACCTGTGCCGCTTCCTGTGTAAGGCAGGGTCGTACTCTCCAAATGTTGTAGAGCATGAACCTACAGGATCGGGTCACCGCCTTGATGTTAGCGGAGAACGACAGGGTGTTGTCCAGGGTCACGCCAAGGCTCTTCGCACTCTGGGAGGAGGACACAACGGAGTTGTCAACCGTGATGGCGAGATCATGGAACGGGCAGTCCTTCTCCGGGAGGAAAAGCAGCTCCGTCTTGCCAAGGTTCAGCTTGAGGTGGTGATCCGTCATCCACACTGATATGTCTGCCAGACATGCAGAGATGCGATTCGCCACCTGGTTATCAGAAGGGGGAAAGGAGAAGATTAGTTGTGTGTCGTCTGCGTAGCAATGATAGGAGAGGCCATGTGAGGATATGACAGAGCCAAGTGACTTGGTGTATAGCGAGAATAGGAGAGGGCCTAGAACTGAGCCCTGGGGGACACCAGTGGTGAGAGCACGTGGTGCGGAGACAGCTTCTCGCCACGCCACTTGGTAGGAGCGACCGGTCAGGTAGGACGCAATCCAAGAGTGAGCCGCTCCGGAGATGCCCAACTCGGAGAGGGTGGAGAGGAGGATCTGATGGTTCACAGTATCAAAGGCAGCAGACAGGTCTAGAAGGACAAGAGCAGAGGAGAGAGAGTTAGCTTTAGCAGTGCGGAGAGCCTCCGTGACACAGAGAAAAGCAGTCTCAGTTGAATGACCAGTCTTGAAACCTGACTGGTTTGGATCAAGAAGGTCATTCTGAGAGAGATAGCAAGAGAGTTGGCTAAAGACGGCAAGCTCTAGAGTTTTGGAGAGAAAAGAAAGAAGGGATACTGGTCTGTAGTTGTCGACATCAGAGGGATCGAGTGTTGGTTTTTTGAGAAGGGGTGCTACTCTCGCTCTCTTGAAGACGGAAGGGACATAGCCAGCGGTCAAGGATGAGTTGATCAGCGAGGTGAGGTAAGGGAGAAGGTCACCAGAGATGGTCTGGAGAAGAGAGGAGTGGATAGGGTCAAGCGGGCAGGTTGTTGGGCGGCCGGCTGTCACAAGTCGCAAGATTTTATCTGGAGAGAGATGGGAGAAAGAAGTCAAAGCATAGGGTAGGGCAGTGTGAGCAGGACCAGCAGTGTCATTTGACTTAACAAACGAGGATCGGATGTCGTCAACCTTCTTTTCAAAATGGTTGACGAAGTCATCCACAGAGAGGGAGTAGGGGAGGAGGATTCAGCAGGGAGGAGAAGGTAGCAAAGAGCTTCCTAGGGTTAGAGGCAGATGCTTGGAATTTAGAGTGGTAGAAAGTGGCCTTAGCAGCAGAAACAGATTAAGAAAATGTAGAGAGGAGGGAGTGAAAAGATGCCAGGTCTGCAGGGAGTCTAGTTTTTCTCAATTTCCACTCGGCTGCCCGGAGCCCTGTTCTGTGAGCTCGCAATGAGTCATCAAGCCACGGAGCTGGAGGGGAGGACCGAGCCGGCCGGGAGGAATTGGGGCATAGAGAGTCAAAGGATGCAGAAAGGGAGGAGAGGAGGGTTGAGGAGGCAGAATCAGGAGAGGGAAGAGATGATAGGATGGAAGAGGAGAGAGTAGCGGGAGAGAGAGAGCGAAGGTTGCGACGGCGCATTACCATCTGAGTAGGGGCAGAGTGAGTAGTGTTGAAGGAGAGCGAGAGAGAAAAGGATACAAAGTAGTGGTCGGAGACATGTAGGGGAGTTGCAGTGAGATTAGTAGAAGAACAGCATCTAGTAAAGATGAGGTCAAGCGTATTGCCTGCCTTGTGAGTAGGAGGGGACGGTGAGAGGGTGAGGTCAAAAGAGGAGAGGAGTGGAAAGAAGGAGGCAGAGAGAAATGAGTCAAAGGTAGACGTAGGGAGGTTGAAGTCCCCCAGAACTGTGAGGGGTGAGCCATCCTCAGGAAAGGAACTTATCAAGGCGTCAAGCTCATTGATGAACTCTCCAAGGGAACCTGGAGGGCGATAAATGACAAGGATGTTAAGCTTAAATGGGCTAGTTACTGTGACATAATGGAATTCAAATGAGGAGATAGACAGATGGGTCAGGGGAAAAATAGAGAATGTCCACTTGGGAGAGATGAGGATTCCTGTGCCACCACCCCGCTGACCAGATGCTCTCAGGGAATGCGAGAACAGTAGGAGTAGAGAGCAGTAGGAGTAGCAGTGTTTTCAGTGGTAATCCATGTTTCCGTCAGCACCAAGAAGTCGAGGGACTGGAGGGTAGCATAGGCTGAGATGAACTCTGCCTTGTTGGCATCAGAACGGCAGTTCCAGAGGCTGCCTGAGACCTGGAACTCCACGTGGGTGGTGCGTGCAGGGACCACCAGGTTAGAGAGGCAGCAGCCACGTGGTGTGAGGCGTTTGTATAGCCTGTGCGGAGAGGAGAGAACAGGGATAGACAGAGGCATAGTTGACAGGCTACAGAAAATGGCTACAATAATGCAAAGGAGATCGGAATGAAATGAACTAAACATCTGGGAAAGGAGAGAGCGGGGCTTCCCTCACCACAACACCCAAATATAACTCTCCCAACTTCCACCTCAGAAACTATAATTGTTGTAAACTACAGCGGTTCAAAAGTCAAAAGTTTGGGCACACCTACTCATTCAAGGGTTTTTCTTTATTTTTACTATTTTTTACAATGTAGAATAGTAGTGAAGACATCGAGACTATTAAATAACACATATGGAATCATGTAGTAACCAAAAAAGTGTTAAATCAATTAAAATATATTTTATATTTGAGATTCTTCAAAAAGCCACCCTTTGCCTTGATGACAGCTTTGCACACTCTTTGCATTCTTTCAACCAGCTTCATGAGGTAGTTACCTGGAATGCATTTCAATTAACAGATGTGCCTTCTTAAAAGTTAATTTGTGGAATTTATTTCCTACCTAATGCGTTTGGGCTAATCAGTTGTGTTGTGACAAGGTAGGGCTGTTATACAGAAGATAGCCCTATTTGGTAAAAGACAAAGTCCATATTATGGCAATAACAGCTCAAATAAGCAAAGAAAAACAACAGTCGCAAAAACCATCATGCAGTCGCAAAAACCATCATGCGCTATGATGAAACTGGCTCTCATGAGGACCACCACAGGAATGGAAGACCCAGAGTTACCTCTGCTGCAGAGGATAAGTTCATTAGAGTTACCAGCCTCAGAAATTGCAGCCCAAATAAATGCTTCACAGAGTTCAAGTCACAGACACATCTCAACATCCACTGTTCAGAGGGGACTGTGTGAATCAGGCCTTCATGGATGAATTGCTGCAAATAAACCACTACTAAAGGACACCAATAATAAGAAGAGACCTGCTTGGGCCAAGAAACATGAGCAATGGACATTAGACCGGTGGAAATCTGTCCTTTGGTCTGGAGTCCAAATTTGAGATTTTTGGTTCCAACCGCAGTGTCTATGTGAGACGTGCTGTGGGTGAACGGATGATCTCTGCATGTGTAGTTCCCACCGTAAAGCATGGAGGAGGAGGTGTGATGGTGTGGGGGTGCTTTGCTGGTGACACTGTCTGTGATTTATTTAGAATTCAAGGCACACTTAACCAGCATGGCTACCACAGCATTCTGCAGCGACATGCCATCCCATCTGGTTTGGGCTTAGTGGGACTATCATTTGATTTTCAACAGGACAATGACCCAACACACCTCCAGGCTGTGTAAGGGCTATTTTACCAAGAAGGAGAGTGGTGGAGTGCTGCATCAGATGACCTAGCCTCCACAATCCCCTGACCTCAACCAAATTGAGATGGTTTGGGATGAGTCAGACAGCAGAGTGAAGGAAAAGCAGCCTTACAAAAACTCGTTACAAAGGAAAGAGTCATCCATGATTCTCTTTTCATTCTCCTTCATGTCCACCTACTACCATACCCCGTCCAAAGGCACTTCAATATTTTGTCTTGCCCATTCACCCCCTGAATGGCACACATACACAATCCATGTCTAAATTCTCTCAAGGCTTAAACATCCTTCTTTAACCTGTCTCCTCCGCTTCATCTACACTGATTGAAGTGAATTTAACAGGTGGCATCAATAAGGGATCATATCTTTCATAATGTTTTGTACACTCAGTGTATATTGCCCTAAGAGTTGTGCAAAGTTATTAGATTCTTATTCAAAATTATTCTTAGCTGTAATGGCTGCCGAAGGTACTTCCGCCAAGAAGGCCTATTAACTCTGGAGTGTAAAGACATATGAAATCAAGACATCTTTGTTTTTTATTAATTTGAAGATTTAAGATTTCATTTTAAGGCAGCAAAATGTGAAAACTGTGCAAGGGGTGTGTAGACTTTCACTACTCGATGAGCTGGTTTGATATGTAGGATTACCATCAACAACAGACTGTCAAGCTGGGGACAGTAACTGAACTAAAACAAAGATTGGGAAATATTACATGAGCCAAGCACGGCTGTTACTTACTGTAAAGTGGTAATGGTACACTTAATCCAGTCTAGAGCACATTAGCCAAAAGGACCTAATGCTCCAACATCGCAGTCACGGCTGCGCTGAATGAACCGTCTGTAGGCCTATTAAGTACATGGTGCGTATTGAACCTGTGCACACAGATCCACTTTGGTTTGATAAGATAATGTTACTACAATGATATTAGCCTATATGACCACATCTCACTGAGCTAGACTGATAATAAAAAAAGTTCAACCAATGTTGATTATCTGGCATGACAAACTTTTTAATATTCACAGTGAATAATGATAATAATGTCAATCTGAGGTAATCAGATCTCTCACTCTCTCTCTCTGTCTCTCTCTATCTCTCGGTGTTGGGCCTCATTCATACTCTGGTTATGGGGCAGCCTGTTGGCTTATCACTCCTTCGGATGCTACTTGGTAACCACTGATTAAACCGAACAGGAGTTTGTCGCAGCCTCCGAAAGCTCCCACACAGTGGTTTATCTGTGAGCCTGTTTAAACAGACATCCATCCCGTGCAGTGATGACGTCCAGCAGCTGCGAACGATGGAGGATTGGGGTCCCAGGACTCTGTTTGAACAAGCATCTCTCCTGCTCGTGAATGACTTTATCACGCGCTGCCCAACTGACTGTTCCTCTCATAGTTTTCCTATTGAATTTGAAGCTATTCGCCCCGTCTGATTCTGTTTCTCGGCAGTAGGCCTACAACATCACATCGCTCCTGGGGGCCACAGAGTTATCAAAAGTCGATATCAGGTTGTTTCTTAGATGGTTGTGCTCTGTGCCGTACAAGGGAAACTAGAGGAAAGGTTGCCACATGCCAGTAATGGACCATCGAGTTTGAGTTGTTTGTTCATTGTAGTGAAATCTATACCTGGACAGATGTTCCATCTTTTTTTAACCGAGTCGATCCACTTAAGGGTGTCGTCATCATAAGTGGTCTGCCTCGCCGCCTGTTTGTTTGCGCTTTATAACATGACAGAGTCATCACTTTATAACTCGCTCATGCATAGGCGGGCCTAATGTGCAACGAAATAGTAAATAACAACCATACCACAACCTTCACAGGGGACACGTTTGTGAGGGTTACAGCACAGAGGAAGACAGGATGGAGGAACTCTAAGATCCACTCTCACTCTTCTCTTGTCCCCTCTCCACCACTGTTTGACGTTTTATTCAGTTCTCTCAATCTTCACGGGCTTTCATAATTATGGCCACGCATACACATACATACTGTGTTAATTGCTCGTCATCACTGAAAGAGTGTTCAGTGTAGGTAGGTTAGGCGGCTAGGTGCTGTCCATGCTGCTGAAGATGCATTGTGCTCTGGTAGTGCTGAATGGACAGCACACACTCTGCTTGTTCTCTCATGTCAAACCACTGAATAAAACCTAGCTTTCCTTACGCCTCTTGGACAGAATTAATGTGGGCCCATTCAGCCACACAATCTCTCTCTCTCTCTCTCTCTCTCTCTCTCTCTCTCTCTCTCTCTCTCTCTCAGTTTGTGTGACTACATCTCCAAAAGCAAAAATATAAACGCAACATGTAAAGTGTTGGTCCCTTTTCTCATGAGCTGAAATAAAATATCCCAGAAATGTCTCTCAAATATTGTGCACAAATTTGTTTACATCCCTGTTAGTGAGCATTTCTCCTTTGCCAAGATAATCCATCCATCTGACAGGTATGGCATATCAAGAAGCTGATTAAACAGCATGATCATTACACAGGTGCACCTTGTGCTGGGGACATTAAAAGGCCACTCTAAAATGTGCAGTTTTGTCACAAAACACAATGCCACAAGTTATTGATTTTTTTTACTTTTTACCCCTTTTCCTCCCCAATCGGTAGTTACAGTCTTGTGCAATCGCTGCAACTCCCGTACGGACTCGGGAGAGGCATAGGTCAAGAGCCATGCATCCTCCGAAACACGACCCTGCCAAGGCGCACTGCTTCTTGACACACTGCTCGCTTAACCTGGAAGCCAGCCGCACCAATGTGTCGCAGGAAACATCGTACAACTGGTGACACAAGTCAGCGTGCATGTGCACAGCCCGCCACAAGGAGTCGCTAGAGCGCGATGGGACAAGGACATCCCGGCCGGCCAAACCCTCCCCTAACCCGGACGATGCTGGGCCAATTGTGCACCGTCTCATGGTCTCCCGGTCGCAGCCGGCTGCGACACAGCCTGGGATCGAACCCGGGTCTGTAGTGACGCCTTTAGCACTGCAATGCAGTGCCTTAGAACGCTGCGCCACTCAGGAGCAAATGTCTCAAGTTTTGAGGGAGCGTGCAATTGGTATGCCAGCCCAGGAACTCCATATCCGGCTTCTTCACCTGCGGGATCGTCTGAGGGGGGGGAAACTAATTCTGATTGGCTGGGCCTAGCTCCCCAGTGGGTGGACCTGGTTCCCAAGTGGGTGGGCCTATGCCCTCCCAGGCACACCCATGGCTGCGCCCCTGCCCAGTCATGTGAAACCAATGAAATGTGTATAGAACATTAATATATTATATTCTGAGAACATGGCAACCACGTTATGGGTAAGTTTTGTTTGACATTAAGGGAATGGTCTCTTGGAAACAGTCCTTGCACGTCACTGGAACATTCCTATGAAAATGTTAGGTAATGACCTAATGCGACTCTTAAGGCAACGTTCTCTAAAGTTGTGGGAATATTTGTTATTAGCTGTGTACCTAATGAAGGGGGAAGGGATGGAGGGACGAAGGAGGCTCTGTGAGACTGACACCAGCTCTGTGAGACAGACACAGACACAGACACAGACACAGACACAGACACACACACACACACACACACTAATCAATAGTAATATCCCTTACTGCATCTCCATTACTTCTTCGATCTCCCCTCAGGGATTCACATCGTCTTTCCTCAGCCATTGCAGGTGGGGGTGGGGCAGGGAAGACCAAAGGAAAACCTGAGGCTCTAGTATGGTGATTCTCTACAATCATACAGTATTGATTGAACTATCATGCTGTGTCCTACAAGTGGAGAACCTAAAACAAACACCCCAACACATACAGTGAGGGAAAAAAGTATTTGATCCCCTGCTGATTTTGTTCGTTTGCCCACTGACAAAGAAATGATCAGTCTATAATTTTAATGGTAGGTTTATTTGAACAGTGAGAGACAGAATAACAACAAAAAAATCCAGAAAAACGCATGTCAAAAATGTTACAAATTGATTTGCATTTGAATGAGGGAAATAAGTATTTGACCCCCTCTCAATCAGAAAGATTTCTGGCTCCCAGGTGTCTTTTATACAGGTAACGAGCTGAGATTAGGAGTACACTCTTAAAGGGAGTGCTCATAATCTCAGTTTGTTACCTGTATAAATGACACCTGTCCACAGAAGCAATCAATCAATCAGATTCCAAACTCTCCACCATGGCCAAGACCAAAGAGCTCTCCAAGGATGTCAGGGACAAGATTGTAGACCTACACAAGGCTGGAATGGGCTAGAAGACCCTCGCCAAGCAGCTTGGTGAGAAGGTGACAACAGTTGGTGCGATTATTCGCAAATGGAAGAAACACAAAATAACTGTCAATCTCCCTCGGCCTGGGGCTCCATGCAAGATCTCACCTCGTGGAGTTGCAATGACATTGAGAACGGTGAGGAATCAGCCCAGAACTACACGGGAGGATCTTGGCAATGATCTCAAGGCAGTTGGGACCATAGTCACCAAGAAAACAATTGGTAACACACTACGCCGTGAAGGACTGAAATCCTGCAGCGCCCGCAAGGTCCCCCTGCTCAAGAAAGCACATATACAGGCCCGTCTGAAGTTTGCCAATAAACATCTGAATGATTCAGAGGAGAACTGGGTGAAAGTGTTGTGGTCAGATGAGACCAAAATCGAGCTCTTTGGTATCAACTCAACTCGCCGTGTTTGGAGGAGGAGGAATGCTGCCTATGACCCCAAGAACACCATCCCCACCGTCAAACATGGAGGTGGAAACATTATGCTTTGGGGGTGTTTTCCTGCTAAGGGGACAGGACAACTTCACCGTATCAAAGGGACGATGGACGGGGCCATGTACCGTCAAAACTTGGGTGAGAACCTCCTTCCCTCAGCCAGGGCATTGAAAATGGGTCGTGGATGGGTATTCCAGCATGATAATGACCCAAAACACACGGCCAAGGCAACAAAGGAGTGGCTCAATAAGAAGCACATTAAGGTCCTGGAGTGGACTAGCCAGTCTCCAGACCTTAATCCCATAGAAACTCTTTGGAGTGAGCTGAAGGTTCGAGTTGCCAAACGTCAGCCTCAAAACCTTAATGACTTGGAGAAGATCTGCAAAGAGGAGTGGAACCTGGTGGCCAACTACAAGAAACATCTGACCTCTGTGATTGCCAACAAGGGTTTTGCCACCAAGTACTAAGTAATGTTTTGCAGAGGGGTCAAATACTTATTTCCCTCATTAAAATGCAAATCAATTTGTAACATTTTTTACATGCGTTTTTCTGGATTATTTTGTTGCTATTCTGTCTCTCACTGTTGAAATAAACATACCATAGAAATTATAGACTGATCATGTCTTGGTCAGTGGGCAAACGTACAAAATCAGCAGGGGATCAAATACTTTTTTCCCTCACTGTGTGAAGTCAGACAGTTGGAAAGATATTTGTACACATGTAAGCACACACACACAAGCACCAATCACACCACTCAGGGGGTTGGAGAGGGGGGCGCAAACAGTACTCTGAAAGATTTTGGAAGGAGCCAGAACAGGCTAATAAGTAAACACACACACACCAGGGTCTCAGACAGGCAAGTTAGGTTATATCCATTGTCCACATTTCTTGTGTAGAACAACAGCCCCGCTATAAACGTCACACTCATCTAAACTTCTTCCCCGGCGTCTGTAACAAACAAGCTGTGTGTGTGTGTGTGTGTGTCTCTGTGTGTGTGTGCGTGTATTTGTTTACTCAGAGCTTGTTAGCATGTTCTGGCTCCTTCCAGAATCTGACAGGGAACTGTTTGTGCCCCCCTCCCCAGCCCCCTGTGTGGTGTATTATGGTGTGGTATAATGTGGTGTATACAGGGGCAGACTGGTCTAAACCTACCTAGTTCCTAGGACATGTAATCCTGTCCCTCTGTGTTGTTAAAACGTGTGTGTGTGTGTGTGTGTGTGTGTGTGAGGACCGTAAATACTTTTCTCTCTGAGTAAAATATGCAGTGACATTTTTTAAAGGCCAATCAGGCTATGGAAAGTTGTTGAGCCCACCCTCATAAAAATATTGTGTATGTGCATATGTGTGTCAAATCAAATCAAATTGATTTTACCGTAAAATGCTTGCTTATGAGCCCTTCCCAATGATGCAGTTAAAAAATATATAAAAGTAGTAACACAAGAGTAAGAAAATACACAATAATTAAGCTATACTGAACAAAAATATAAATGAAACAATTTCAAAGGTTTTACTGAGTTACAGTTCATATGAGGAAATCAGTCAATTTAAATAAATAAATTAGGACCTAATCTATGGATTTCACATGACTGGGAATACAGATATGCATCTGTTGGTCACAGATACCTGTTGGCCTCACAATGGGCCTCAGGATCTCGTCATGGTATTTCTGTGCATTCAAATTGCCATTGATAAAATGCAATTGTGTTTGTTGTCCGTAGCTTATGCCTGCCCAAACCATAACTCCACCGCCACCATGGGGCACTCTGTTCACAACATTGACATCAGCTAACCGCACGCCCATACAACGCCATACACGTGGTCTGCGACTGTGAAGCCAGTTGGACGTACCGCCAAATTCTCTAAAACGATGTTGGAGGCGGCTTTTGGTAGAGAAATTAATATTAAATTCTCTGGCAACAGCTTTGGTGGACATTCCTGCAGTCAGCATGCCAATTGCATGCTCCCTCAAAACTTGACACATGGGACAAACATGGGGCCAACACTTTACATGTTGTGTTTATATTTGTGTTTATTGTGTATGCAGGGATTACCAGTACCAGATCAATGTGCAGGGGTACAAGGTATTTGTACATAAAGGCAGAGTAAAGTGACTAGGCATCAGGATACATAATAAGAAGAAGAACAGAAGAACAGAGTAGCAGCAGCATATGATGAGTGTGAAAGTGTGTGTGTCTCAGTATGTCTGCGTGTGTTATGTGTGTGTGCGTATGTATGTAATGTATGTGAATGTGTGTGGGTTTTGTGTGAGAGTGTCAGTGTAGTGTGTGTAAGGGAGTGTGTATATAGTGTGCATATATAGTCTTGTGAGTGTGCACAGTCAGTGCAAGATAGTGTCAAT
The DNA here is from genome assembly GCF_964263955.1 of Coregonus lavaretus. NCBI lineage: Eukaryota > Metazoa > Chordata > Actinopteri > Salmoniformes > Salmonidae > Coregonus > Coregonus lavaretus. The sequence continues at coordinate 34,107,838 of NC_140020.1, forward strand.
GCAGATACTGTAGTCCGGGTAACCATTTAATTAACAATTTAGCAGTCTTATGGCTTGGGAGTAAAAGCAGCCTCGGAGCCTGTTGGTCCATGAGCCGACGCTCCGGTGCTGTTTGCCGGACGGTAGCAGAGTGAACCGTCTATGGCTTGGGTGGCTGAAGTCTTTGGCAATTTGTAGAGGTCCTGGATGGCAGGGAGCTCGACCCCAGTGATGTATTGGGCCATCCGCACCAACCTCTGTAGCGCTTTGCAGTCGAGGGCGGAGCATTTGCCATACCAAGCGTTGATGCAGCCAGTCAAGATGCTCTCGATGGTGCAGTTGTATAACTTTTTGAAGATCCGAGGGCCCATGCCAAATCTTTCCTGCCTTCTAAGGGGGAAGAGGTGGTGCCCTCTTCATGACTGTGCGGGTGTTGACCATGTTAAGTCCTTAGTGATGTGGTCGCCAAGGAATTTGAAGCTCTCAACCTGCTCCACTACAGCCCTGTGTATGTGGATGAGGGCATCCTCTCCCCTCTTTCATCTGTAGTCCACGATCAGCTCTTTGGTCTTACAGACGTTGAAGGAGAGGCTGTTGTCCTGGCAACACACTGCCAAGTGTCTGTTCTCCTCCTTGTAGGCTGTCTCGTCGCTATCGTTTCATTAGGCTTACCACCGTTGTGTCATCAGCAAACTTGATGATAGTGTTGGAGTCGTGTGTGGCCACGCAGTCATGAGGTAGAAAGGTTTTAAGTCTCCCACCAAAAACGCTGCCTCTGGGTGTGCGGTTTCTAGATGATATTTTCTTCTGAAAAATGTGGCAAAAATGCATTTTACGTACCTTTTCTTAGTATTGTACAGATAGAAAATATTTATGTATAAGTCCGGTCCTGGAGTGTCTTAACAAAATTCAACAGAAATATTAAGGCTGACTTCATCCAGTGTCCAGAAAAATGTATTTGTGTGAAATGCAAATATGCACATATTTTATGAGATATCACCTTATTTGTATATTTTAAGTAAAAATATGTCATACAGAAAAGTATTATATTTGTGTCCACATTCAACTGGTAAAAGTTGATTGTGATATGATTAAGGGATTTAGTTTGTTTTACCTATTAGGGTGTGGTGCCTGGCCTAACTGGGCATAGTAATGGAAGTCTTAGAATAGAACACTGACAACAATGATGTATGTCCACCTACGGAATTCTCAGAAGCTAATACATTTTTGGCATCAAATATTTCAAATCATTGAGCACATCACTGGGTATCTTATGTGCCAGCTACACAGTTTCCACTCGTGTTAGTACCTCAGTGAAATGTGGAAAAACAACAACTAATCAATCGATAATTTTTTATTGTATGGAGACTAGTGGGTTATGACTACCACTGACCTTGATGACTCCTCCTCTCCTCCTTTTCACCCCTGCTCCATCTCTTTATCTGATCACAGAGGGGGATGACAAGGCCTTTTCAATCAAAAGTTAGGAGTATGAGTAGGAGGGGAGAGTAGGAGGAAGCATTTGTTTCTACAGAAGCCTACTGTACTAGGCTTCTTATCCTTTACATGACCACAACAACAAAAGATCATCGGCCTTAGTTGCTCACTTCAATCTTACCATTGTCAACAACAGACTAATGTGTATAATAGACCGCTGATGTGATTTATAAATGAACAAAAACTCGATTTAAATGTATAATATTTAGTTAGTGTCAAGATATGTCTTACTAAATTATTTTATTCCTTACTATATTATTATATTAGTTTTACAGATCTCTTGCTTGACTGAACCATACCACTACCTGTCTCCCATCCCTGGCTGCCTTACTTGACCGAGCAATAACAAAACAGCAGACAGTTCAGATACAGTACTTGTCATAATTGAATTATTTCTCAAGAATCCTTTTATTAGATAAAAAGATAAAACATCCTTCCTCCAAAGGACTGTGGAATAAATATTAGGAAATGCAGCTACTATAAATCTTCTATTCCCTCCTCTTTTTACCATGTCTTGCTTTATGTCCTCTGAACATGCCCATATGCTGACCGAATCATACCAAAGCCTGTCTTCTATCCCTGTCTTCTAACACTTTACTTGTGTTTAATAAAGCCGTTCAGGTAAGTACAAACCCCAATGAGCCTCTATGCTCCCTCTCCAAAGGAAAACTATGGGAGCATCTCAATAGTTTAAATAAAGTATCTCTCTCTCCTTGTCTCCTCTCCTTAATCTTTACTGGTCTGAAAACAGAAAGCAATATGGTGGATGACTACCAGGAATATGCATTCACCTGTCACCTGCCAGTGCAAATGGGGGAAAGGAGACGAAGGGAGGAAGCCACTTCAGACTATTGATATTCACCCAATTGCTTGCTCAGTGCAATTATGTTTTTACACAAATCATGAATATGGTATCCATATAAGAACAGCCTTAGTGTCAGCAGGAGTTGCCTTACTGCTGAGACTGTGGCTGTCCTAATATGGACACCCTACGTGTTAAATAAAGGGGTTTTGGTCTGGCACCAGAAGTCTGGCCGTGTCAATTACATAGAAAGGATGTTGCTGCCACCTACCGGTCATATTGATTTAGTTAGAGTGCTTGAGAGTAGCTCATCATGTAAGAGTCTACCTTAGCCAGCAGAGGACAGTGTTACACAAATTTTACAACAGATCTTTGCCAAGTGTGTGGATGGGCCGGACAACGTGGCCATTTTTCTGTTAAATTTATGGGGACAGTTTCCTTGCCTCTGATTACGCCTAGTCCTGGACTAAAAAAGCACTTTAAATGGACTTTCTCCTTTGAAACAGGACTAGGACTAATCTGTGTCCAGGAAACTGGCCCATGGGGTCTGTAGCAATATTGATGTTACACAGGAAACGGAAACCAATTGTTACTTACCGTCTTCATGTACTTGATGTGGTGGTTAACAACATGCATAGTCAAGTTTGCTTAACTATTCTGCCGTGACTACAACACAAAGCATGTTGAAACAAAGTCCTCACAGTTACATTAAATAGATGGTAATAAATCACATTGAGTCCTTTAGGCCAGGCAGGAGGAGGAGGAAAGGCAATGTCACTGAGTCAACTCAAATTCACTTGTGTGAATGTGTTAAAGACATAGCAGGCAGAGTAAATGTTGTCTACAAGGCTGGAGTTAGAAAAATAAACTATAAGAAGACTCCCTACAGTCATGGATAACAGGGTTTGGTTTTAGAAGTGACGGGGACGTAACCTGGCGGGGGGTTAGGGGGTCCTCACCCAGAATATTTGGGACATTTTAAGCTCATTTCCTGCATTTTAACACAATCCAATATGCCGACTCCATTTAGAACAAAAAGTAAGCAAAAATGCCAACAGTCATCAAGCTAGGTAAGAGATCATTATTAAATATGTTTAAGTGATTCATAAGACTGAACTAGATCAAAGGTAATTCAATAATAAATATTGTGTTGTACCTTTAACCAATAGCCTAACAAATGAACATCTCTTGCAAAAATACAAAGACTTTTGATTGTCTTTATTAAGACATCCTCTACATCAAATTTCAGCCAGACCGACCAGCCAGCCCAAACCACCTGTCTAGTCAATAACTCAACTCTCTCCCAACACAATTTCCTTCCCAGTTCGCACATACATTTTTTTTTTACCTTGGAAAGGTTTGGAAACAAAAAACTAAACAAAAAAACCCACATACACCTCAAATATACATTAACACACAAAAATAGCAAATCCTCCATTTAATTACTCTCATAGGACCAATAGTAGACTCCCTGCGGACCTGTCATCTTTTCACTCCCTCCTCTCTACATTCTCTTCCTCTGTTTCTGCTGCTAAAGCCACTTTCTACCACTCTAAATATCAAGCCTCTGCCTCTAACCCTAGGAAGCGCTTTGCCACCTTCTCCTCCCTGCTGAATCCTCCTCCTCCTCCCCCTCCCTCCTCCCTCTCTGTGGATGACTTCGTCAACCATTTTGAAAAGAAGGTTGACGACATCCGATCCTCATTTATTAAGTCAAATGACACCGCTGGTCCTGCTCACACTGCCCTACCCTATGCTTTGACTTCTCTCTCCCCTCTCTCTCCGGATAAAATCTTGCGACTTGTGCCGGCCGGCCGCCCAACAACCTGCCCGCTTGACCCTATCCCCTCCTCTCTTCTCCAGACCATTTCCGGTGACCTTCTCCCTTACCTCACCTCGCTCATCAACTCATCCTTGACCGCTGGCCATGTCCCTTCCGTCTTCAAGAGAGCGAGAGTTGCACCCCTCCTCACAAAACCTACACTCGATCCCTCCGATGTCAACAACTACAGACCAGTATCCCTTCTTTCTTTTCTCTCCAAAACTCTTGAGCGTGCCGTCTCTAGCCAACTCTCCTGCTATCTCTCTCAGAATTACCTTCTTGATCCAAACCAGTCAGGTTTCAAGACTGGTCATTCAACTGAGACTGCTCTTATCTGTGTCACGGAGGCTCTCCGGCACTGCTAAAGCTTACTCTCTCTCCTCTGCTCTTATCCTTCTAGACCTATCTGCTGCCTTTGATACTGTGAACCATCAGATCCCCCTCTCCACCCTTTCCGAGCTGGGCATCTCCGGCGCTGCTCACTCTTGGATTGCGTCCTACCTAACAGGCCGCTCCTACCAGGTGGCGTGGCGAGAATCCCCCAGGGCTCAGTTCTAGGCCCACTCCTATTCTCTCTATTCACCAAGTCACTTGGCTCTGTCATATCCTCACATGGTCTCTCCTATCATTGCTACGCAGACGACACACAATTCATTTTCTCCTTTCCCCCTTCTGATAACCAGGTGGCGAATCGCATCTCTGCATGTCTGGCAGACATATCAGTGTGGATGTCGGATCACCAACTCAAGCTGAACCTTGGCAAGACGGAGCTGCTCTTCCTCCCAGGGAAGAACTGCCCACTCCATGATCTCGCCATCACGGTTGACAACTCCATTGTGTCCTCCTCCCAGAGTGCAAAGAAATTTGGTGTGACCCTGGACAACACCCTGTCGTTCTCCTCTAACATCAAAGCGGTGACCCGATCCTGCAGGTTCATGCTCTACAACATTCGGAGAGTACGACCCTACCTTACACAGAAAGCGGCACAGGTCCTAATCCAGGCACTTGTCATCTCCCATCTGGATTACTGCAACTCGCTGTTGGCTGGGCTCCCTGCCTGTGCCATTAAACCCCTACAACTTATCCAGAACGCTGCAGCCCGTCTGGTGTTCAACCTTCCCAAGTTCTCTCATGTGACCCCGCTCCTCCGCACACTCCACTGGCTTCCAGTTGAGGCACGCATCTACTACAAGACCATGGTGCTTGCCTACGGAGCTGTGAGGGGAACGGCACCTCCTTACCTTCAGGCTCTGATCAGACCCTACACCCAAACGAGGGCACTACGTTCATCCACCTCTGGCCTGCTAGCTCCCTACCTCTACGGAAGCACAGTTCCCGCTCAGCCCAGTCAAAGCTATTCGCTGCTCTGGCACCCCAATGGTGGAACAAGCTCCCCCACGACGCCAGGACAGCGGAGTCACTGACCACCTTCCGGAGACACTTGAAACCCTACCTCTTTAAGGAATACCTGGAATAGTATAAAAGTAATCCTTCTACCCCCCCCCCCCTCCCCCACCCCCTCATAAAAAAAACAAAAATATATAAAAAGAGGTTGTCCCACTGGCTATCATAAGTTGAATGCACCAATTTGTAAGTCGCTCTGGATAAGAGCGTCTGCTAAATGACGTCAATGTAAATGTAGTACTGTAGAGCTCGTTTAACTTGCACACAATATAGCTGGGTCGCCATGTCCTGTCCCTACGGGTCCACCACCCTGCAGCTCCCCAACCCAACACACCCCACTCAGCTTTAGGATCTTAGTGAAACATTCATTATTGGATTTGGGTGTGTTAGGCCAAGGCCAGAGTAACAACCCACAGGACTGAGCAGTTCAGCAGCTAGGGATTGCCTAAATAGGTATCTCCCCTGATGTGTCCATGTTTTCAATACAGACTCCTTTAGTCGTACTTTATTCCATATAAGGCATCTAGACCTTATGAAAGTTGCCCAGTATACCCTTAATCTTGAAATAAACAGGGAGAAGGGAGGATCTGTAGACATGCTGAGATAAAAGAACATACTCTTTGCCAGAATTCAGGCAGTTTTCACAAGACCATAACATGTGCAAATATGTGCCCTTTTTATCACATTTCAGGAGAAGACCCAGATGAAGTGCAGGCGGCGATGAACACGGAGACGTCAGGAACCATGGTAGGCCACCAAAAGCATTGTCGCCAAAAGCCAGGGTCCGACGGGAGCCTGGGTGACAGGCAAGCCTGGAGGAGTGGGCCCACTCCAGGACCGAGGAGCGGACAGCGTCAGGAAGAAACATCCGGTTATCTGGGCCCCCTCCCCGGGGTTCGGCTGGGAACGCTGCGCCTCCCGGACCTGCTTCCCTATTCCCCAACTGAGTGCCGTCGCCAAGCACGAGGTGGGAAGGATGGTCTCGGATTCCGGGGGTGTAGCCGCGGGGCGGCGTGACAGCGCATCTGGCTTGACATTCTTGGATCCTGGCCGTGTTGAAGGCAGTCTTCCACTCGTCCCCATCCCGTATCCGCACCAGGTGGTAGGCGTTCCGTAGGTCCAGCTTGGAGAACACGTTGGCCCCCTGGAGCAGCTCGAAGGTAGAGGAGATAAGTGGTAGCGGGTAGCGGTTCTTCACCGTGATGTTGTTGAGGCCCCAGTAGTCGATGCATGGGTGCAGGGTTTTGTCCTTCTTCTCCACAAAGAAGAAACCTGCGCCGGCAGGGGAGGCAGAAAGACGGATGAACCCGGCAGCTAGGGAGTCCTCAATGTAGGTCTCTATAGCTTTGGTCTCCGGACCCGGGAGAAGGTTGATTCTGTAGTCGTAGGGTCGGTGCGGCAGAAGCGAAGTGGCCCGGGCCTTACTGAACACCTCCTGGAGGTCCTGGTACTCCGCGGGAATTACATGTCAAGAACTGCAACGCTGCTGGGTTTTTCACGCTAAACAGTTTCCCGTGTGTATCAAGAATGTTCCACCAACCAAAGGACATCCAGCCAACTTGACACAACTGTGGGAAGGATTGGAGTCAACATGGGCCAGCATCCCTGTGGAACGCTTTCGACACCTTGTAGAGTTCATGCCCTGACAAATTGAGACTGTTCTGAGGGCAAAAGGGGGGATGCAACTTAATATTAGGAAGGTGTTCTTAATATTTTGTATACTCAGTGTATATACACCATAGTAATTCATGTAGTGTTTTTGCAGACATAACTGTAGTATTTGCTGTTGTGTTTTTGTTTTATTATCTTTGACACAGAAATGGAGGCTTTCTCCTTCAGAAAACCTACCGGAGAAATGTTTCATAACCTGTAGGTATTGTAGGACTGGGGTCTGAACAGATAGTTCAGAGCTTCTGCTATTTTCCATAACCTGTAGGGAACACAATATGGTCTATACTTGGCATGTAGGTTTCTCACTTGGGTGGCACAAATTGCGATATGGGGAGTGGAATGGGCAGGGTATATGCAAATTAAATACTGTAGTATTTACTATAGTTAAAAAGTGTTATGTTTTTGCGGACTGTAGTGTTTTTGCGGAACTTTACTATAGTATTTACTACAGTATTTGTTTTTCGGATAATACTGTAGTGTTAACTGTATTATTCTACCGTATACTACAACATTCTATAGTAAGTACGAGGGATACTACAGTGTGCCGTATTGTATTCTACAGCATACTACAGTTTACTATATAATTATATAGTAAGTACTGTAGTATTCTATAGTAAACTGTAGTATTTTTTCACATGGGTCTCCAGGAGAGGTTACAATGTGGTTACAGATGGAGTAGAACAGTGGGAGGGGGGAAAGCGATGGCAGGAGGAACACAAATAGAGGAACTGGAGCGAGGAGGAGAAGGAGGACTGGAGCAGCTCCTCTTCACCATTTGTGCACCAAGGCGAGAAATGGAGTTCAGAAGTTCACATAGGCAGTTTATACATACAGTGCTGAAGGCTGTTTGTGTGTGCGTGAGAGTGAAGAGAGGGAAGGTTATCTTCATGAGGTGTATTGCATGGTGTCCCCATTAATGATTCAGGAAGAGTTCTCTGAACCTTAGCCTATTGGTACACCATTACTGAAAAACATATACAGGCCCTGGACCAGTGGTTACCTCATGGTTCATGAAGGGAAGTTGGGGGTTTGGGGCTATAGATGGAATGACTAACCCTGGATCAGCTACAGTGGTGAGAGAAAGTTTGTGAACCCTTTAGGATTTTCTGTATTTCTGCATACATTTTACCGAAAATGTGATCAGATCTTCATCTAAGTCCTAATAATAGATCAAGTGAACCTGATTAAACAAATAAAACAAAAACAATTGTACTTTTTCCTTTCTTTATTGAGCAAATTGATCCAACATTACATTTCTTTTCGGGAAAAGTATGTAAACCTCTAGATTAATCAGCTCAATAAAGCGTATTAAAGTTGTCAAAAGTTTAGTATTTGGTCCCATATTCCTTGCATGCAATGACTACATTAAGCTTGTAGCTCTACAAACTCGTTGGATGCATTTGCAGTTTGTTATGGTCATGTTTTGGGGTATGTTTTGCACCACCGGAACTGAATAGTGAATAATTATTGTAAGTAAGAATAAAACATGTTTCTGAACACTTCTACATTTATGTGGATGCTACCATGATTATGGAAAATATAAATAATGAATAATGTTGAGCGCGAAGGTTACAGAGCCAAAAAAGATCATACCCCCCCAAAAAACGCCTTCCTCCCCATTATTGAAAATGGTGAGAGGTTAGAATGTTTTGTTGTAGCCTCTGTAACTTTCTCATCATCATTATTCATGATTCATTCATGTTTTTCTTAATCATGGCATTATCAAGATTAATTTAGAAGTGTTCAGAAACAGCTTATCTACTGACTTAAAAATACAATTACTCATCATTCACTGTTGATTTAGTATTGGGCAAAGCACAACCCAAAACACGACCAAAACAAACTGCAAATGCATCCAGCAACTTTGTAGAGTCACAAGCTATATGTAGTCATTATGTGCACAGAATATTGGACCAAATACAACACTTTTGACTACTTTAATACACTTAATTGAGCTGATTAAACTACAGTTTCACATACTTTTTCCAACAAATAACTTGAATGTTGGATCAATTTGCTCAATAAAGAAATGAAAACGTACAATTGTTTTTGTGTTATTTGTTGAATCAGGTTCACTTGATTGATTATGAGGACTTGGATCAGGGGTGTCAAACTCATTTTGCCCTGCGGGCCCCATTCGGTCATCAACTATGTCTGGGGGGCCGCATTGCAAATTGGTTATATTTCCCTGCCGTCAAAATTTTGAAAAGCTAGTCCTCTATCCATCGTTTTTGGAATTTTGAATAATCCCTGACTCTAGCTTTAATTTCTGTGATTATTAGCGAGCTGGACACAGTCAATACACTGTATAAATGTAGGTCCATTATAATTTCCACACAGTTTCCATTTGGTTTTAGTCATTTGAAAGTGTATTTTGACTTTGTGTCAAACGGGTGGTTTGAGACCCCCTCGTGGGCCAGATCTGATCCATGGTCCGTATGTTTGACACCACTGACTTACATTTACATTTACGTCATTTAGCAGACGCTCTTATCCAGAGCGACTTACAAATTGGTGCATTCACCTTATAGCCAGTGGGATAACCACTTTACAATGTTTGTTTATTTATTTATTTATTTATTATTATTATTATTATTATTATTATTATTATTATTATTATTATTATTATTATTATTATTATTATTATTATTATTATTATTATTTTTGGTGGGGGGTGGGGTGGTGTAAGGGGGGGGGGGGTAGAATGATTACTTTATCCTATCCCAGGTATTCCTTAAAGAGGTGGGGTTCCAAGTGTCTCCGGAAGGTGGTGAGTGACTCCGCTGTCCTGGCGTCGTGTGGGAGCTTGTTCCGCCATTGGGGTTCAAGAGCAGCGAACAGTTTTGACTGGGCTGAGCGGGAACTGTGCTTCCAGCAGGCCAGAGGTGGATGAACGCAATGCCCTCGTTTGGGTGTAGGGACTGATCAGAGCCTGAAGGTACGGAGGTGCCGTTCCCCTCACAGCTCCGTAGGCAAGCACCATGGTCTTGTAGCAGATGCAAGCTTCAACTGGAAGCCAGTGGAGTGTGCGGAGGAGCGGGGTGACGTGAGAGAACTTGGGAAGGTTGAACACCAGACGGGCTGCGGCATTCTGGATGAGTTGTAGGGGTTTAATGGCACAGGCAGGGAGCCCAGCCAACAGCGAGTTGCAGTAATCCAGACGGGAGATGACAAGTGCCTGGATTAGGACCTGTGCCGCTTCCTGTGTAAGGCAGGGTCGTACTCTCCGAATGTTGTAGAGCATGAACCTACAGGATCGGGTCACCGCCTTGATGTTAGCGGAGAACAACAGGGTGTTGTCCAGGGTCACGCCAAGGCTCTTCACACTCTGGGAGGAGGACACAACGGAGTTGTCAACTGTGATGGCGAGATCATGGAACGGGCAGTCCTTCCCCAGGAGGAAGAGCAGCTCCGTCTTGCCAAGGTTCAGCTTGAGGTGGTGATCCGTCATCCAGACTGATATGTCTGCCAGACATGCAGAGATGCGATTCGCCACCTGGTTATCAGAAGGGGGAAAGGAGAAGATTAGTTCTGTGTTGTCTGCGTAGCAATGATAGGAGAGGCCATGTGAGTATATGACAGAGCCAAGTGACTTGGTGTATAGCGAGAATAGGAGAGGGCCTAGAACTGAGCCCTGGGGGACACCAGTGGTGAGAGCACGTGGTGCGGAGACAGCTTCTCGCCACGCCACTTGGTAGGAGCGACCGGTCAGGTAGGACGCAATCCAAGAGTGAGCCGCGCCGGAGATGCCCAGCTCGGAGAGGGCGGAGAGGAGGATCTGATGGTTCACAGTATCAAAGGCAGCAGACAGGTCTAGAAGGACAAGAGCAGAGGAGAGAGAGTTAGCTTTAGCAGTGCGGAGAGCCTCCGTGACACAGAGAAGAGCAGTCTCAGTTGAATGACCAGTCTTGAAACCTGACTGGTTTGGATCAAGAAGGTCATTCTGAGAGAGATAGCAAGAGAGTTGGCTAAAGACGGCACGCTCAAGAGTTTTGGAGAGAAAAGAAAGAAGGGATACTGGTCTGTAGTTGTTGACATCAGAGGGATCGAGTGTTGGTTTTTTGAGAAGGGGTGCAACTTTCGCTCTCTTGAAGATGGAAGGGACATAGCCAGCGGTCAAGGATGAGTTCATGAGCGAGGTGAGGTAAGGGAGAAGGTCACCGGAGATGGTCTGGAGAAGAGAGGAGGGGATAGGGTCAAGCGGGCAGGTTGTTGGGCGGCCGGCCGTCACAAGTCGCAAGTTTTCATCTGGAGAGAGAGGGGAAAAATAAATCAAAGCATAGGGTAGGGCAGTGTGAGCAGGACCAGCAGTGTCATTTGACTTAACAAACGAGGATCGGATATCGTCAACCTTCTTTTCAAAGCTTTTTATTCAGCAGGGAGGAGAAGGTGGCAAAGAGCTTCCTAGGGTTAGAGGCAGATGCTTGGAATTTAGAGTGGTAGAAAGTGGCTTTAGCAGCAGAAACAGATGAAAAAAATGTAGAGAGGAGGGAGTGAAAAGATGCCATTTAGGTTAACTTTATGCAGAAATACAGAAAATCCTAAAGGGTTCAGAAACTTTCTCTAACCACTGTATCTACCATATAATTGAGTAAAGAACTAGAAGGTAATTTTCCATAAAGAAACATAGTTTGGCTTGCTTCAGCTCTTTCAAAGTATTTATTTAAAAAACAGCCATTTAGCAGATGCTTTTTTCCAAAGGGACTTATATACATACATTTTTGGTATGGGTGGTCCCAGCTGGAATAAAAACACACAATCCCGGCGTTTGTTTTTTTCCAGACATAATGGGACCCAGGGATGTCACTAGACATTCAGAACATCTGGGGCTCAGCCCTGAAGACCTGGGGCTGACTCCGGGGGGAGATTTGATCCCCTCACAACCGAAATAAAGAGCCCCGCACTCTTGGACTCGCACGCTAACATTTTGCAGAAACAACACTATGTTGCATATGTCACTGCTTTCTTCCATGCACTGTGCTCTCCTGACGCCAAATAATTAACACTTCTTAATATTAATTCAATGGATTGTGGTCAGTAAACCCATGACATATGGTGTCAATAATATTTTTAAAAAATCTATTAGCAAGTACAAATTACAAGTGCATAACTATATCGTAATTTTCCATGAAGAAAGATTGTTGGAAAAAGTATTTATCATTTTGTAGCAATTTTTTCATAAACCTTGTCCAATATTTGATTGCCAATAAAAAAAGCCTCATGTTGTTGTTGGGTCACATTACTGCTAACTAACGTGAGCTAGTCATGCTGTGCGCACTATGCAGTTCCAAAATAATCCAAATGGTGGCAGCCAAAACTACAAATTAATGTTTTGCATGAAAAAAATAATCTAGTTTTGTGCAATATAGCAGGATTGGGATTTTAGGCTGCCATCCTTTGGATTATGTTGGAACTGCATAAACTCACATTAACAGTAGGTTTGTACTATAACTGTAGAGTGGGGGGGGACAACTTTTGCAGATAATATGTACAAACGCAGGCACCAAACACGCTTGAACATCATGATTTTATAATATTTGTGGTAATAAATCACAGATTCCAAGGTCAATTAGCTACAGGACAATATTTCTACCTAATTATTTACACAAAAACAAATACACCCTCCAACACCCCTGTAGTAACAACACTTCACAAGTTGACACACATGTACATATCAGCATACAATCCTTTCTCCAACTAAATATTCACAATGTTTGTGAGTTATATTACACAGTACTAGGATGTTAGTCCATCCATAAAGATTAGAAATTAAACAAAATGAAACTGTAGGTGCAAACCTGTCTATGACTTCACTCTTTCCCAAGCCTGTTAGTATGTATATCTTTGTCAATTGTCATGATGCATTCTATCTTGGGTCATTGGGCTCCTAAGCCAGCTATGTAGACGTTTTAATGAAAGATCTCTCACAGCTGCTAACTGGGATGGTCAGCGCGGCCTGTATGATTGCCTTCAGTGATGGGAACATATCATTGTCTAACAATTTATACACACAGGACATGTCAGAAGTGGCATCTTTATTTTTTTGAGAGGTAATGTTTAGCAAGGACTACTTCCTCTGGCTTGAGAGGAATATGCCATGTTTGTCTTGTGTGGGCCTCCCCTCTCTCTATGTTCTGTGTTCTCGCTCTGTCCTGTCTGCTCCCCTCTCTTCCTTGCTGTCTGAAGTTCTGCTTTCCTGGATCTCCTATATTATTACAGAAACGGCATAGTATCAGTGCCGTAACAATATGGAGTATTCTGAACAGACAAACACACACAGAAGCAATATACGCACACAAACAAAATGAACAAATAATGTTTACCTGAATTGAGCTAAAGGTCAAATCTGGGATCATTTCTGTTCCTTAATGATATTAGCAGTTCACTCAATCTTAAACCTGGTTAACATTCAACTGTCTTACCCTTCACTAACCACAATAACTGTGTTTTCTCTCTGTCGCTTTAGCAACAAAATCGAAATGCGTGTAACCTTGGGGCAAAACAGATGAGGTTGGCTTAGATTGTTAACATGTAAGCTATATTTCGTCTCCAATGTTTATTGAAAACAAATACATGTCCACTTGTTGTTTCAAATATTTGCATTGACATGAAATCAATCAAAACACGTCAAAACAAGACATGCTACATGGTACATGATGAAAACTGCTGAAATAAGCCACTTATGATTCCCCACATGGCAGTGTCATTCTTGCTAGCAATCTGGCCATCCAGAATCACAACAGGCTGATTTATGCCCCATGGAAGCGCGCACATAGTTTTCGTGACGTTGTCAGCCAACCCATCTATGTAACTGGATGCTAAATAATTGTATTGTAAACACACACACACACTATCTATTCACTTACTGCTGCAAATACAACAACCATCTCTGTGTTTGCTGAGCTGCATCTTCAATTCCGTACGGTATGTCCATCTTCTATAAATTTGAAAAAATGTCAGCTATCCAGCTTTGTTTTTTCAACAGATAGCTAATTGAGCTGACGACTTTACCAAAAGTAGCTAACGTCATGTTAGCCTTAAGTTAGCTAGCTATCTTTATTAATAATTATTAGCATATTTGGACAGTACTTGGATTAGACAGTAATTGGTTAGTTAGTGATACTTTGTCGGGTGGTGAACAGAGCTCCAGCATTTGGATTCAGTGTACAGATAGCTAATCAATAACTGTAGTGGAGCAGGTTGAGAGCTTCAAGTTCCTTGGTGTCCACATCACCAACAAACTAACATGGTCCAAGCACACCAAGACAGTCATGAAGAGGGCACAATAAAACCTATTCCCCCTAAGGAGACTGAAAAGATTTGGCATGGGTCCTCAGATCCTCAAAAGGTTCTACAGCTGCACCATCGAGAGCATCATGACTGGTTGCATCACTGCCTGGTATGGCAACTGCTCGGCCTCCGACCGCAAGGCACTACAGAGGGTAGTGCGTACATCCCCAGTTCATCACTGGGGCCAAGCTTCCTGCCATCCAGGACCTCTATACCAGGCGGTGTCAGAGGAAAGCCCTAAAAATTGTCAAAGACTCCAGCCACCCTAGTCATAGACTGTTCTCTCTGCTACCGCACGGCAAGCGGTACCGGAGCGCCAAGTCTAGGTCCAAGAGGCTTCTAAACAGCTTCTACCCCCAAGCCATAAGACTCCTGAACATCTAATCAAATGGCTACCCAGACCCCACCCCTCTTTTACGCTGCTGCTACTCTCTGTTTATTATCTATGCATAGTCACTTTAATAACTCTACCTACATGTACATATTACCCTAATTACCTCAACTAACCGGTGCCCCCGCACATTGACTCGGTACCGGTACCCCCTGTATATAGCCTCGCTATTGTTATTTTTACTGCTGCTCTTTAATTATTTGTTACTTTTATTTTGTATTATTTTACATTGTATTTTTTGTGATAATCTTCTCTTTTTTTGTATTTTTTTATTTGCTCATTTAAAGTTTTTTTCATTTTTTTATTTATTTTGGTATTCTTTCTTAAAAAGCATTGTTGGTTAAGGGCTTGTAAGTAAGCATTTCACTGTAAGGTCTACACACCTGTTGTATTCGGCGCATGTGACAAATACAATTTGACTGTCAAAATACTGCTCATAAAATCTGCTAGGTTGCTAATAAAGCAGCACTGCTAGCTAGACTGGGTAGTCCCTCACGTTAGTTAGTTAGCTTAATGTTATCTGTCAGTGCAGCTGTTGAGTCAACATGTTGAAATGTAAGTTACTAGAATCGGGCTTACTGTGAGGTCAATAACATAATCATGGGCTAACAAACTGTGCTATAGTAATAGCAAGCTAACAAAGTTTACCTCCGGTTCTCCTTCCCATCTTTGCGCTCTCTCCCTCAGAGAATGAACAGTCGTCCGCGAGCGGCTGTGGTGTTGTGATTTGAAGGAGTCAGGCGCAGGAGGGTAAATCACAGAATAACATGTTTATTCCGTTGACACAGCGGTACACAGCAATGCGTCAAACACTCCAGAGCACTGGAAACAACAAGGCACACGGGTGAATATTCCGGCAATACAAAATACAAGAGCTCCACCGAGCTAAACTAACCTCCACAATAAACAATCACACACAAAGACAAGGGGGCAGAGGGAACACTTATACAGGTACTGATGAGGGGAATTGAAACCAGGTGTGTGTAATAAACAAGACAAAACAAATGGAATGATGAGATGAGGAGCAGCAGTGGCTAGAAGACCGGTGACAACAAACGCAAAGCCTGCCCGAACAAGGAGAGGCAGCTTCGGAGGAAGTCGTGACAGTACCCTCCCCTTGACGCGCAGCTCCAGCAGCGTGCCGACACCGGCCTTGGGGACGGCCAGGAGGACACAGAGCAGGGCGAGCCAGATGGCGATGGTGGAAATCCTGAAACAGGGAGGGATCGAGGATATCCCTCACTGGGACCCAACACCGCTCCTCCGGAACCGTACCCCTCCCACTCCACGAGGTACTGAAGGCCCCCCACCCAACGCATCGAATCCAGGGTGGAACGGACGGAGTACGCCGGGTCCCCTCGATGTCCAGAGGGGGCGGAGGGACCTCCCGCACCTCAGACTCCTGGAGCAGACCAGCCACCACTGGCCTTAGGAGAGACACATGAAACAAGGAGTTAATACGGTAATCAGGAGGGAGTAGTAACCTATATGTGACCTCGTTGATTCTCCTCAGGACTTTGAACAGGCCCACAAACCACGGGCTCAGCTTCCGGCAGGGCAGGCAGATTCCGGGTCGAGAGCCAGACCCGATCACCCGGTACAGAAACCGGGGCCTCACTGCGGTGGCGGTCAGCGTTGGCCTTCTGGCGACGCACGGCACGCTAGAGGTGAACATGAGCAGCGTTCCACGTCTCCTCCGCGCACAGAAACCAGTCATCCACCGCAGGAGCTTCGGTCTGGCTCGGATGCCACGGTGCCAGAACCAGCTGATAACCTAAGACACATTGAAAGGGAGTTAGGTTAGTGGAGGAGTGACGGAGAGAGTTCTGGGCATATTCGGCCCATGGCAAGAACACCGACCACTCCCGCGGCCGGTCTTGGCAGTAGGACCGCAGGAACCTACCCACATCTTGACTCACCCGTTCCACCTGCCCATTAGACTCGGGGTGAAACCCAGAGGTCAGGCTGACCGAGACCTCCAGACGTTCCATGGTCCTTCCAGACCCTGGATGTGAACTGGGGACCACGGTCAGACACTATGTCCTCTGGCACCCCGTAGTGCCGGAAGACATGAGTAAACAGGGCCTCCGCCGTCTGCATGGCCGTGGGGAGACCAGGCAGAGGAAGGAGGCGGCAAGCTTTTGAAAAGCGGTCCACAACGACCAGGATGGTGGTGTTACCCTGAGAGAGGGGAAGATCAGTTAGAAAGTCAATACACAGGTGGGACCATGGCCATTGTGGAACTGGTAAGGGCTGTAACTTACCCGCTGAGAGGTGCCTAGGTGCCTAACTCTGGGCGCACACCGAGCAGGAGGAGACATACACCCTCCCGTCCTTAGCCAAGGTAGGCCACCAGTACTTTCCGGTCAGGCAGCGCACTGTACGACCGATACCTGGGTGATCAGAGGAGGGAGACGTGTGGGCCCAATAGATCAGACGGTCACGGACAAGAGACGACACGTACTGCAGCCCAGCTGGACACTGAGGTGGAGATGGCTCTGTGCGTACCGCCCACTCTATGTCCGCGTCCATACTACCGGCGCCACAATGCAGGAGGTCGGGGGTATAGGGGTGTTGTCTATGGGCCTTTCCTCTGTGTCGTACAGTCGTGACAGCGCGTCTGCCTTCACGTTCTTCGTACCGGGATGTATGACAGAGGAAACTCAAACCGGGTGAAGAATAGGGCTCACCTGGCCTGGCAAGGGTTCCGCCTCCTCGCTGCCCGGATGTACTCCAGGTCATGGTGGTCCGTCTAGACGAGGAAAGGGTGTTTCGCCCCTTCGAGCCAGTGCCTCCACACTGTCAGGGCTCTGACTACAGCCAATAGCTTCCGATCACCAATGTCGTAGTTCTGCTCCACCGGGCTGAGCTTCTTGGAGAAGAAGGCGCAGGGGTGGAGCTTGGGTGGAGTGCCCGAGCATTGAGACAGGACAGTGCCTATCCCTACCTCGGACGCATCCACCTCCACTACGAATGGTAGTGATGGATCGGGATGGGCCAGTACCGGGGCTGAGGTGAACAGAACCCTCAGGTTACTGAAGGCCCTGTCAGCCTCAGTAGACCAGCAGAGCCGGGATGGCCCACCATTCAACAGAGATATGATGGGAGCTGCAACCTTGCCAAAACCCTGGATAAACCTCCGATAGTAGTTGGCAAAGCCAATAAAGCGCTGCACCTCCTTTACCGTGGTTGGAGTCGGCCAATTACGCACAGCTGAAATGCGATCTCTCTCCATCTCCACACCTGAGGTGGTAATGGACACTTCTCTGCCTTGGCATAAAGGTCATTTTCCAGCAATCGGCCCAGCACTTTGCGAACCAGGGACACATGCTCGGCGCACGTAGCGGAATACACCAGAATGTCATTGATGTAGACCACTACATCGTGACCAAGCATGTACCAAAACACCTCATTCACAAAGGACTGTAAAACGGATGGAGCATTCTTCAAACCATACGGCATCACCAGGTATTCGTAATGCCTCGTGGTTGTGCTGAATGCTGTCTTCCATTCGTCCCCCTCTCGGACACGCACCAGGTTATACGCACTCCGGAGATCTAATTTTGTAAAAAAGGGCGCCCCTTGCACTGACTCGATCACAGATGGGATGAGGGGCAGAGGATAACTATAATGTATTGTCCCCTTGTTCAATGCTCAGTAATCAATGCACGGGCGCAGACCTCCATCTTTCTTCTTCACAAAAAAGAAACTCGAGGAAGCGGGCGAAATGGAGAGACGTATGAACCCCTGGCGCAGGGACTCGGAGATGTATGTCTCCATCGTCTCTGTATACAGTGAGGGAAAAAAGTATTTGATCCCCTGCTGATTTTGTACGTTTGCCCACTGACAAAGAAATGATCAGTCTATAATGTTAATGGTAGGTTTATTTGAACAGTGAGAGACAGAATAACAACAAAGAAACCAGAAAAACACATGTCAAAAATGTTATAAATTGATTTGCATTTTAATGAGGGAAATAAGTATTTGACCCCCTCTCAATCAGAAAGATATCTGGCTCCCAGGTGTCTTTTATACAGGTAACGAGCTGAGATTAGGAGCACACTCTTAAAGGGAGTGCTTCAAATCTCAGCTTGTTACCTGTATAAAAGACACCTGTCCACAGAAGCAATCAATCAATCAGATTCCAAACTCTACACCATGGCCAAGACCAAAGAGCTCTCCAAGGATGTCAGGGACAAGATTGTTTGAGTTTGAGTTTGAGTTTATTTTTACAGGGACAGTGCACATTAATCAACGTTTCAGTAAAAGTGCCGGTTTTAGCCAGCCGGCTAATTTTCAACCGCAGTCCCTGGGCAGGTTATTAGACCTACACAAGGCTGGAATGGGCTACAAGACCATCGCCAAGCAGCTTGGAACACAAAATAATTGTCACAAAATATCTCCCTCGGCCTGGGGCTCCATGCAAGATCTCACCTCGTGGAGTTGCAATGATCATGAGAACGGTGAGGAATCAGCCCAGAACTACACGGGAGGATCTTGTCAGGCAGCTGGGACCATAGTCACCAAGAAAACAATTGGTAACACACTACGCCGTGAAGGACTGAAATCCTGCAGCGCCCACAAGGTCCCCCTGCTCAAGAAAGCACATATACAGGCCCGTCTGAAGTTTGCCAATTAACATCTGAATGATTCAGAGGAGAACTGGGTGAAAATGTTGTGGTCAGATGAGACCAAAATCGAGCTCTTTGGCATCAACTCAACTCGCCATGTTTGGAGGAGGAGGAATGCTGCCTATGACCCCAAGAACACCATCCCCACCATCAAACATGGAGGTGGAAACATTATGCTTTGGGGGTGTTTTTCTGCTAAGGGGACAGGACAACTTCACCGCATCAAAGGGACGATGGACGGGGCCATGTACCATCAAATCTTGGGTGAGAACCTCCTTCCCTCAGCCAGGGCATTGAAAATGGGTCGTGGATGGGTATTCCAGCATAACAATGACCCAAAACACACGGCCAAGGCAACAAAGGAGTGGCTCAAGAAGAAGCACATTAAGGTCCTGGAGTGGCCTAGCCAGTCTCCAGACCTTAATCCCATAGAAAATCTGTGGAGGGAGCTGAAGGTTCAAATTGCCAAACGTCAGGCTCAAAACCTTAATGACTTGGAGAAGATCTGCAAAGAGGAGTGGGACAAAAGCCCTCCTGAGATGTGTGCAAATCTGGTGGCCAACTACAAGAAACGTCTGACCTCTGTGATTGCCAACAAGGGTTTTGCCATCAAGTACTAAGTCGTGTTTTGCAGAGGGAGTCAAATACTTATTTCCCTCATTAAAATGCAAATCAATTTATAACATTTTTGACATGCGTTTTTCAGGATTTTGTTGTTGTTATTCTGTCTCTCACTGTTCAAATAAACCTACCATTAAAATTATAGACTGATCATGTATTTGTCAGTCGGCAAACATACAAAATCAGCAGGGGATCAAATACTTTTTTCCCTCACTGTACATGACTCCTGGGAGGCGCAGCGTCTACTCGTAGGTTTATCGCGCAATCCCCCCCGCCCCGATGAGGTGGTAATTTTGGAAAACACATGCACCAAAACGAGGTATTCAGGGGGGGGGGGGGCGGGGGGGGGGGGGGGGGGGTAGGGGTATGCGCACGAAACCGGCAGGCCACTACCAGGACGTCCTCTAGCAGCCAGCAGGTTGTCCAACCGGATGGCCATGTTCACCAGATGGTCGAAGGTTAACATGGCATCCCAGCAGGCTAGCTCCCTTCGGACGTCCTCTCGCAGGCTGCACCAGAATCCGTCGATCAGGGCCCGCTTGTTCCACCCGAACCCAGCCGCTAGGGTCCGAAACTCCAGGGCGAAGTCCTGCGCGGTCCTCGTCCCCTGCCTCAGTTGGACCAGACATCCTTCGGGCAGGTAGTCGAAGAATGCCTGGAATAGGCGAGTGAACTCCCCGTAGTTGTCCAACGCGGTTCCTCCTTCTTTCCAGACCGCGTTGGGCTCTTCTCCATGGGCTCTTCTCCTGCTGACTCCATGGCGGGTGTGTGATTTTGTGGTGTTGTGATTTGAAGGAGTCAGGCGCAGGAGTGTAAATCACAGAATAACAGGTTTATTCCGTTGGCATAGCGGTATGCAGCAATGCGTCAAACACTCCAGTGTGGAAATATACAGCGCACTGGAAACAACAAGGCACACGGGTGAATATCCCGGCGATACAAAATACAAAAATACAAGAGCTCCACCAAGCTAAACTAACCTCCACAATAAACAATCACACACAAAGACAAGGGGGCAGAGGGAACACTTATACAGGTACTGATGAGGGGAATTGAAACCAGGTGTGTCTAATAAACAAGACAAAACAAATGGAATGATGAGGAGTGGCAGTGGCTAGAAGACCAGTGACGATGAACGCAGAGGAAGTCGTGACAGCAGCGTTTTAATTTTTTTTAATGGGCGAATCAAAAATGACTTTGGAAAACCACTTTAACTCCGCCTCCTAAAGTGCCAACATACACAGAAATGCTGATTTTAGGTAGCATTAAAATGGCAAAGCAGGCCAGGGCTCATGCTTGGAGTATTCATTGCAGTGTGTAATGCAGTGTAGCCTAGCTTGTTTTACACCATCCCAGCAGGGAAAAAGACTCGGGAATGAGACAAAATCATTCGGGGCTATAGCCCCGAAAGCCCAGGTCTGGTGACGTCAATGAATTGGGACCCAAAAAGCACCTGGAAGCACCTGGATGATCATCAAGACTCTTGGAAGAATGTTCTATGGACAGATGATTCAAAGGTATAACTTTTTGGACGACATGGGTCCCATTTGTGCGCCTGAGGTAGAGTATCTTATGATAAGCTGTAGACCACACTATTTACCAAGAGAGTTTTCATCTATATTGTCCATAGCTGTCTATTTACCACCACAAACCAATGCTGGCATTAAGATTGCACTGAATGAGCTGTATAAGGCCTTAAATCAACAGGAAAACGCTCATCCAGAGGCGGCGCTCCTAGTGGCCGGGGACTTTAATGCAGGGAAACTTAAATCCGTTCTACCTAATTTCTACCAGCATGTTAAATGTGCAACCAGAGGAAAAAAAACTCTTGACCCCCTTTACTCCACACACAGAGACGCATACAAAGCTCTCCCTCGCCCTCCATTTGGCAAATCTGACCATAACTCTATCCTCCTGATTCCTGCTTATAAGCAAAAACTAAAGCAGGAAGCACCAGTGACTCGGTTAATAAAAAAGTGGTCAGATGATGCAGATGCTAAGCTACAGGACTGTTTTGCTAGCACAGACTGGAACATGTTCCGGGATTCTTCAGATAGCATTGAGGAGTACACCACATCAGTCACTGGCTTAACAATAAGTGCATTGATGATGTCGTCCCCACAGTGACCGTACGTACATACCCCAACCAGAAGCCATGGATTACAGGAAACATCCGCACTGAGCTAAAGGGTAGAGCTGCCGCTTTCAAGGAGCGGCAGCGCTTATAAGAAATCCCGTTATGCCCTCCGACAAACCATCAAACAGGCAAAGAGTCAATACAGGACTAAGATTGAATCGTACTACACCGGCTCTGACGCTCATCGGATGTGGCAGGGCTTGAAAACTATTGCAGACTACAAAGGGAAGCACAGCCGCGAGCTGCCCAGTGACACAAGACTTCCAGACGAGCTAAACCACTTCTATGCTCGCTTCGAGGCAAGCAACACTGAAGCATGCATGATAGCACCAGCTGTTCCGGATGACTATGTGATCACGCTCTCCGTAGCCGATGTGAGTAAGACTTTTAAGCAGGTCAACATTCACAAGGCCGCAGGGCCAGACGGATTACCAGGACGTGTACTCCGAGCATGTGCTGACCAACTGGCAAGTGTCTTCACTGACATTTTCAACATGTCCCTGACTGAGTCTGTAATACCAACATGTTTCAAGCAGACCACCATTGTCCCCGTGCCCAAGGACTCTAAGATAACCTGCCTAAATGACTACCGACCCGTAGCACTGATGTCTGTAGCCATGAAGTGCTTTGAAAGGCTGGTCATGGCTCACATCAACACCATTATCCCAGAAACACTAGACCCACTCAATTTGCATACCGCCCCAACAGATCCACAGATGATGCAATCTCTATTGCACTCCACACTGCCCCTTCCCACCTGGATAAGAGGAACACCTACGTGAGAATGCTATTCATTGACTACAGCTCAGCATTCAACACCATAGTGCCCTCAAAGTTCATCACTAAGCTAAGGATCCTGGGACTAAACACCTCCCTCTGCAACTGGATCCTGGACTTCCTGACGGGCCGCCCCCAGGTGGTAAGGGTAGGTAACAACACATTTTCCACACTGATCCTCAACACGGGGGCCCCTAAGGGGTGCGTGCTCAGTCCCCTCCTGTAATTCCTGTTCACCCATGACTGCATGGCCAGGCACGACTCCAACACCATCATTAAGTTTGCCGACGACACAACAGTGGTAGGCCTGATCACCGACAACAATGAGACAGCCTATAGGAGGAGGTCAGAGACCTGGCCGTGTGGTGCCAGGATAACAACCTCTCCCTCAACGTGACCGAGACAAAGGAGATGATTGTGGACTACAGGAAAAAAAAGAGGACTTAGCACGCCCCCATTCTCATCGACGGGGCTGTAGTGGAACAGGTTGAGAGGGTCAAGTTCCTTGGTGTCCACATCACCAACAAACTATCATGGTCCAAACACACCAAGACAGTCGTGAAGAGGGCACGACAAAGCCTACTCCCCCTCAGGAGACTGAAAAGATTTGGCATGGGTCCTCAGATCCTCAAAATATTCTACAGCTGTACCATAGAGAGCATCCTGACTGGTTGCATCACCGCCTGGTATGGCAACTGCTTGGCCTCCGACCGCAAGGCACTACAGAGGGTAGTGCGTACGGCCCAGTACATCACTGGGGCCAAGCTTCCTGCCATCCAGGACCTCTATACCAGGCGGTGTCAGAGGAAGGCCCTCAAAATTGTCAAAGACTCCAGCCACCCTAGTCATAGACTGTTCTCTCTGCTACCGCACGGCAAGCGGTACCGGAGCGCCAAGTCTAGGTCCAAAAGGCTTCTCAACAGCTTCTACCCTCAAGCCATAAGATTCCTGAACAGCTAATCATGGCTACCCGGACTATTTGCACCCCCACCGCATCTTTTTACGCTGCTGCTACTCTGTTAATTATTTATGCATAGTCACTTTAACTCTACCCACATGTAAATATTACTTCAACTATCTCAACTAGCCGGTGCCCCCGCACATTGACTCTGCACCGGTACCCCCCTGTATATATAGCCTCCCTACTGTTATTTTATTATACTGCTGCTCTTTTTTTCTCAACACTTTTTTGTTGTTTTATTCTACTTTTTTATTAAAAATAAATGCACTGTTGGTTAAGGACTGTAAGTAAGCATTTCACTGTAATGTCTGCACCTGGTGTATTCGGCGCATGTGGCCAATACAATTTGATTTGATTTGATTTGATTATGCCTGGCGAAAACCAAACACTGCATTCCACAGTAAGAACCTCATACCAACGGTCAAGCATGGAGGTGGTAGTGTGATGGTTTTGGGATTTTTTATTTATTATTATTTTATTTAACCTTTATTTAACCAGGTAAGCCAGTTGAGAACAAGTTCTCATTTACAACTGCGACCTGGTCAAGATAAAGCAAAGCAGTGCGATAAAAAACAACACAGAGTTACATATGGGGTAAACAAAACATAAAGTCAAAAATACAACAGAAAATATATATACAGTGTGTGCAAATGTAGCAAGTTATGGAGGTAAGGCAAATAGGCCATAGTGCAAAATAATCACATTTACATTTTAGTCATTTAGCAGACGCTCTTATCCAGAGCGACTTACAGTTAGAGAGTGCATGCATTTTCGTACTGGCCCCCCGTGGGAAACGAACCCACAACCCTGGCGTTGCAAGCGCCATGCGCTACCAACTGAGCTACAGGGGACTACATTTCACACTGGAATGATAGATGTGCAAGAGATAATGTGTAAATAGAGATACTGGGGTGCAAATGAGCAAAATAAATAACAATATGGGGATGAGGTAGTTGGGTGGGCTAATTTCAGATGGGCAGTGTACAGGTGCAGTGATCGGTAAGCTGCTCTGACAACTGATGCTTAAAGTTTGTGAGGGAGATAAGAGTCTCCAGCTTCAGAGATTTTTGCAGTTCGTTCCAGTCATTGGCAGAGAACTGGAAGGAATGGCGGCCAAAGGAGGTGTTGGCTTTGGGGATGACCAGTGAGATATACCATCTGGAGCGCATACTATGGGTGGGTGTTGCTATGGTGACCAATGAGCTAAGATAAGGCAGGGATTTGCCAAGCAGTGATTTATAGATGACCTGGAGCCAGTGGGTTTGGCGACGAATATGTAGTGAGGACCAGCCAACAAGAGCGTACAGGTCACAGTGGTGGGTAGTATATGGGGCTTTGGTGACAAAACGGATGGCACTGTGATAGACTACATCCAATTTGCTGAGTAGAGTGTTGGAGGCTATTTTGTAAATGACATCGCCGAAGTCAAGGATCGGTAGGATAGTCAGTTTAACAAGGGCATGTTTGGCAGCATGAGTGAAGGAGGTTTGTTGCGAAATAGGAAGCCGATTCTAGATTTAACTTTGGATTGGAGATGCTTAAAGTGAGTCTGGAAGGATAGTTTACAGTCTAACCAGACAGCTAGGTATTTGTAGTTGTCCACATACTCTAGGTCAGACCTGCCGAGAGTAGTGATTCTAGTCGGGTGGGTGGGTGCCAGCAGCGTTCGATTGAAGAGCATGCATTTAGTTTTACTAGTGTTTAAGAGCAGTTGGAGGCTACGGAAGGAGTGTTGTATGGCATTGAAGCTCGTTTGGAGGTTTGTTAACACAGTGTCCAATGAAGGGCCAGATGTATACAAAATGGTGTCGTCTGCGTAGAGGTGGATCTGAGAGTCACCAGCAGCAAGAGCGACATCATTGATATACACAGAGAGAAGAGTCGGCTCGAGAATTGAACCCTGTGGCACCCCCGTAGAGACTGCCATAGGTCCAGCAACATGCCCTCCGATTTGACACATTGAACTCTATCTGAGAAGTAGTTGGTGAACCAGGCGAGGCAGTCATTTGGGAAACCAAGGCTATTTAGTCTGCCAATAAGAATGCGGTGGTTGACAGAGTCGAAAGCGTTGGCCAGGTCGATGAAGACGGCTGCACAGTACTGTCTATTATCGATCGCGGTTATAATATCGTTTAGGACCTTGAGCGTGGCTGAGGTGCACCCATGACCAGCTTGGAAACCGGATTGCATAGCGGAGAAGGTACGGTGGGATTCGAAATGGTCGGTGATCTGTTTGTTAACTTGTCTTTCAAAAACGTTCGAAAGGCAGGGCAGGATAGATATAGCTCTGTAACAGTTTGGATCTAGAGTGTCACCCCCTTTGAAGAGGGGGATGACTGCGGCAGCTTTCCAATCTCTGGGGATCTCAGACGTTACGAAAGAGAGGTTGAACAGGCTAGTAATAGGGGTTGCGACAATTTGGGCTGCTAATTTTAGAAAGAAAGGGTCCAGATTGTCTAGCTCAGATGATTTGTAGGGGTCCAGATTTTGAAGCTCTTTCAGAACATCAGCTGTTGCAAGTTGCAGCGGAGGGTGCAGAGCTGGTCGCCGGGGTAGTGGTAGCCAGGTGGAAAGCATGGCCAGCCGTAGCAAAATGCTTGTTGAAATTCTCGATTATTGTAGATTTATCGGTGGTGATAGTGTGTCCTAGCCTCAGTGCAGTGGGCAGCTGGGAGGAGGTGCTCTTATTCTCCATGGACTTTACAGTGTCCCAAAACTTTTTGGAGTTTGAAAACAGGATGAAAATTTATGTTTGAAAAAGCTAGCCTTTGCTTTCCTAACTGCTTGTTAAGTTCCTAACTTCCCTGAAAATGTGCATATCGCGGGGGCTATTCGATGCTAATGCAGTACGCCACAGGATGTTTTTGTGCTGGTCAAGGGCAGTCAAGTCTGAGGAGAACCAGGGAACTTAGTTCTGAATTTTTTGAATGGGGCATGCTTATTTAAGATTGAGAGGAAAGCACTTTTAAAGAACAACCAGGCATCCTCTACTGACGGAATGAGATTGATATCCATCCAGGATACCTGGGCCAGGTCAATTAGGAAGGCCTGCTCGCTAAAGTGTTTTAGGGAGTGTTTGACAGTGATGAGGGGTGGTCGTTTGACCGCGGACCCGTTATGGACGCAGGCAATAAGGCAGTGATCGCTGAGATCCTGTTTGAAGACAGCAGAGGTGTATTTAGAGGGGAAATTAGTCAGGATGATATCTATGAGGGTGCCCATGTTTACGGATTTAGGGTTGTACCTGGTAGGTTCCTTGATAATTTGTGTGAGATTGAGGGCATCTAGTTTGGATTGTAGGATGGCCGGGGTGTTAAGCATATCCCAGTTTAGGTCACCAAGTAATACGAACTCTGAGGATAGATGGGGGGTAATCAATTCACATATGATTTCCAGGGCACAGCTGGGGGCTGAGGGGGGTCTGTAGCAAGCGGCAACAGTGAGAGACGTATTTTTGGAAAGGTAGATTTTTAGAAGTAGGAGCTCAAACTGTTTGGGCACAGACCTGGATAGTATGATAGAGCTCTGCAGGCTATCTCTACAGTAGATTGCAACTCCACCCCCTTTGGCAGTTCTATCTAGACGGAAAATGTTGTAGTTGGGGATGGACATTTCTGAATTTTTGGTGGCCTTCCTAAGCCAGGATTCAGACACTGCTAGAACATCAGGGTTGGCGGAGTGTGCTAATGCAGTGAATAACTCAAACTTAGGAAGGAGGCTTCTGATGTTAACATTTAAAAAGCCAAGGCTTTTACGGTTACACAAGTCCACAAATGATAGCGCCTGGGGAGTAGGAGTGATACTGGGGGCTGCAGGGGTTAACCTCTACATCACCAGAGGAACAGAGGAGGACTAGAATAAGGATACGGCTAAAGGCTTTAAGAACTGGTCTTCTAGTGCGTTGGGTACAGAGAATAAAGGGGGCAGATTTCCGGGCGTTGTAGAATAGATTCAGGGATATGGAAGGATATGAGTACAGTGGAGGTAAACCTAAGCGTTGGGTAACAATGAAAGAGATAGCATCACTGGAGGCACCGATTGAGCCGGTCTCCGCGTGTATGGGGGGTGGAACAAGGAGCTATTTGAGGCAGTTTGAGAGGGACTTGGGGCTCTACAGTGAAATTGTATAATAAGAATTAACTGGAACAGCAATAGGCAAGGCATATTGACATGGGAGAGAGGCATTGTCAAGGTGCTGATGTGGATGCGGTGGTGAAGTCAAGCGCAGGACACAGAGGAATAAGTCAAAACGACTTTACTAATCACCTCACACAAATAAACGACCTCAAAAACACAAGAGGCGAAACAAATACGCGAGTGCGTAAAATCACACGAAATGCCAAGATACCGAACCTATACATACATGACAGGCGGACAATAACACACAAAATTTAAACATAACATAGGGGAACTTATAGGTGACATAATCAATACAGAATACGAAACAGGTGCACTAACTAGACATGACAAAACAAACATCGAAAACATCAAATGGTAGTAGCTAGTACTCCGGGGACGACGAACGCCGAAGCCTGCCCGAGCAAGGAGGAGGAGCAGCCTCGGCGGCATCCGTGACAGTACCCCCCCCCTTGACGCGCGGCTCCAGCCGTGCGCCGACCCAGGCCTCGGGGACGGCCAGGAGGACGCGGAGCAGGGCGCGTGGGATGACTCCGGTGGAACTCCGTCAGGAGGGAGGGATCTAAAATGTCCCTCCTAGGCACCCAGCACCGTTCCTCTGGACCGTACCCCTCCCACTCCACGAGATACTGCAGACCCCCCATCCGACGTCTCGAATCCACGATGGACCGGACTGAGTACGCCGGAGCCCCCTCGATGTCCAGTGGGGGCGGAGGAGTCTCCCGTATCTCATTGTCCTGGAGTGGACCAGCTACCACCGGCCTGAGGAGAGACACATGGAACGAGGGGTTAATGTGATAATCATTAGGCTGTTGTAACCTGTATCATACCTCGTTCAATCTCCTCAGGACATTAAATGGCCCCACAAACCGCCGACCCAGCTTCCGGCAGGGCAGGCGAAGGGGCAGGTTTCGAGTCGAGAGCCAGACTCGCTCTCCGGGTGTGTACACTGGACCCTCACTGCGGTGGAGATCGGCGCTCGCCTTTTGCCTACGGATAGCCCGCTAAAGATGTACATGCGCAGCGTTCCATGTCTCCTCCGAGCGCCGAAACCACTCATCCACCGCAGGACCCTAGATCTGGCTCTGATGCCATGGTGCCAGAACCGGCTGATACCCCAACACACACTGGAAAGGGGTCAGATTAGTAGAGGAATGGCGAAGAGAATTCTGGGCAATCTCCGCCCAGGGGATATACCCCGACCACTCCTCCTGCCGGTCCTGGCAATATGATCTCAGAAACCTACCCACATCCTGGTTCACTCTCTCCACCTGCCCATTACTCTCAGGGTGGAAACCCGAGGTAAGGCTAACCGAGACCCCCAAGCGTTTCATGAACGCCCATCCAGACTCTAGAGGTGAATTGGGGACCCCGATCAGACACTATATCCTCGGGTACCCCGTAGTGCCGGAAGACGTGGGTAAACAAAGCCTCAGCAGTCTGTAGGGCAGTAGGGAGACCCGGCATTGGGATGAGACAACAGGCTTTAGAGAACCGATCCACAACGACCAGAATGGTGGTATTCCCCTGGGAGGGGGGAAGGTCCGTGACAAAGTCTACCGAGAGGTGAGACCACGGCCGTTGTGGAATGGGAAGGGGTTGTAACTTCCCCCTGGGCAGGTGGAAGTTACACTGAGCGCACACCGAGCAGGAGGAGACATAAACCCTCACGTCCTTAGCCAATGTTGGCCACCAGTACTTTTCGCTAAGACAGTGCACTGTCCGGCCAATACCAGGATGTACAGAGGAGGGTGACGTATGAGCCCAATATATGAGACGATCCTGAATCTCGAGCGGAACGTACGTCCGCCCCACTGGACACTCTGGAGGAGTAGGGTCGGTGCGTAACGCCCGCTCGATTTTCGCATCGACCTCCCACACCACCGGTGCCACCTGACAAGACTCCGGCAGTATGGGAGTGGGCTCAATGGACCTCTCCTCTGTGTCATATCGCCGGGACAGGGCGTCTGCCTTACCGTTCTAGGACCCTGGGATGTAAGTGAGCTTAAACACAAACCGGGCCAGAAACATGGTCCACCTAGCCTGACGAGGGTTCAGTCTCCTAGCTGCCCGGATGTACTCCAGGTTACGATGGTCAGTCAGAATGAGAAAAGGGTGTTGAGCCCCCTCAAGCCAATGCCTCCACACCTTTAGGAATTGAACCACGGCTAGCAGCTCCCTGTCCCCCACGTCATAATTACGTTCCGCCGGGCTGAGCTTCTTAGAGTAAAATGCGCAGGGCCGGAGTATAGGGGGCGTGCCTGAGCGTTGAGATAGTACAGCCCCAATACCGGCCTCTGACGCGTCCACCTCCACCTGGAACGCTAAAGCGGGATCCGGATGCGCCAGCACCGGAGCAGAGGTGAACAGGTCCTTCAGTTTACCAAACGCCCTGTCCACCTCAGCTGACCACTGCAAACGCACCGGGCCCCCCTTCAGCAGGGAGGTGATGGGAGCTGCTACCTGTCCAAAACCCCGGATAAACCTCCGGTAGTAATTGGCAAAACCCAAAAACCGCTGCACTTCCTTAACCGTGGTTGGAGTCTGCCAATTACGCACGGCTGAAACGCGGTCAATCTCCATCTCCACCCCTGACGCGGACAATCGATGGCCCAGGAAGGAGATGGACTCCTGGAAAAACAGACATTTCTCTGACTTGACCTACAAGTCATGCTCCAACAGCCTACCCAACACTCGACGCACCAGGGCTACATGCTCGGCTCGTGTAGAAGAGTAAACTAGTATGTCATCAATATACACTACTACACCCTGCCCATGCAAATCCCGGAAGATCTCGTCCACAAAGGATTGGAAGACTGAAGGAGCATTCATTAACACGTATGGCATGACGAGATACTCATAGTGACCCGAGGTGGTACTAAATGCTGTCTTCCATTCATCTCCCTCCCTAATGCACACCAAGTTGTAGGCGCTCCTGAGATCCAGTTTTGTGAAGAAACACGCTCCGTGTAATGATTCCGTCATTCTCGCAATCAGAAGGAGTTGATAACTGTATTTCACAGTGATCTGATTGAGACTACGGTAATCAATACACGGGCGCAACCCACCATCCTTCTTCTTCACAAAAAAGAAACTCGAGGATGCAGGGGAAGTGGAGGGCCGTATGTATCCCTGTCTCAGAGACTCGGCTATGTATGTCTCCATAGCCACCTTCTCCTCTTGAGACAGAGGATACACATGACTACGTGGAAGTGCAGCGCCTGCCTGGAGGTCTATCGCACAATCCCCCTGTCTATGAGGTGGCAATCACGTCGCCCTAGTCTTGCTGAACACGAGTGCCAAATCCTCATAGTCAGGAGGAATGTGCAGTGCGGGCAATTGGTTTCGGACTTTCCACCGTGGTCACCCCTACGGAAACACCTAGACATCGCCCAACACACTGGTCAGACCACTCCTTGAGAGCCCTCTGTTGCCACGAAATGGTGGGGTCATGGGTGATTAACCAAGGAAAATTACGATCTATAAAATTCCCAGCTGCGCCTGAATCGACTAGCGCCTTATGCTGGGAATGAGATGCAACCTGGGGAAATACTACAGGTATACACAGATGAACAACAGAGAGCTCTGGGTGAGTTGGGCGCCTACTCACCTGGAATGACTCCCCAGTGCGTGACCTGTTGCCTCGATCCCCTGGAGGCCCTCCCCAGCACCGAACCGCAGTGTGTCCTCTACGGCCATAGTTGGTGCAGGGGACGACCTCCCTCCGGATCTCTCTCCTCCTCTCTCTAGCGCCAGCACCCCCGAGCTCCATAGGGCTCGGCTCGGAGGTGCTGGGGGATGGAATAGACGGCCCCAACTCCGGACGTCCGCGGGTAGCCAGCAGGGTATCCAGACGGATTGACATGTCCACCAACTGGTCGAAGGTTAGATTGGTGTCCCTGCAGGCCAACTCTCGTCGAACGTCCTCTCGCAGGCTGCACCGATAGTGGTCGATGAGGGCCCTCTCATTCCACCCCGCATCCGCCGCTAGAGTCCGGAAGTCCAGGGCGAACTCCTGTGCGCTCCTCTTCCCCTGTCGGAGGTGGAACAGACGCTCCCCCGCCGCTTTACCCTCTGGGGGATGATCGAAAACAGCCCTGAAGCGGCGGGAGAACTCCGCGTAGCTGATGGTGGCGGCGTCTATTCCCCTCCATTCGGCATTGGCCCACTCCAAAGCCTTGCCGGAGAGACAGGAGATGAGGGCGGAAACACTCTCGAATCCCGAGGGCGCCGGGTGTATGGTTGCCAGGTAGAGTTCCACCTGAAGGAGGAACCCCTGACACCCGGCTGCGGTGCCATCATATGCCCTCGGGAGCGAGAGCCGAATCCCACTGGACTCCGGAGCTGGTATGATGGGGCTGGCCGATGGGGGTGGTAAGGTAGGAGGAGGTGTGGGCAGGCCTTCTCTTTCCCATCGGCGCAGAGTGTCCATGACGCCTTGCATGGCGGAGCCGAGTCGCTGGATCATGGCGTCCTGGCTGCTCACCCGATCCTCCAGTGACTCTGTCACCGCCGCTGCTCCTGCTGACTCCATAGGTGGTGTGTTATTCTGTCAAGGTGCTGATGTGGATGCGGTGGTGAAGTCAAGCGCAGGACACAGAGGAATAAGTCAAGACGACTTTACTAATCACCTCTATAGGTACACACAAATAAACGACCTCAAAAACACAAGAGGCGAAACAAATACGCGAGTGCGTAAAATCAAACGAAATGCCAAGGTACCGAACCTATACATACATGACAGGCGGACAATAACACACAAAATACAAACATAACATAGGGGAACTTATAGGTGACATAATCAATACAGAATACGAAACAGGTGCACTAACTAGACATGACAAAACAAACATCGAAAACATCAAACGGTAGTAGCTAGTACTCCGGGAACGACGAACGCCGACAGGCATAAAGCAATCACAGGTGTTATTCGAGAGAGCTAAGACAACAACTGGTAATGGCGATGAAAGTTTGGGCTGAGGCTAAACAGATAAAACAGGACAGGGTACCGTGTAAAGGAACAGTCCAGCAGGCATCAGTTGTGCAGCTGAGTGATCATAAGGTCCAGTGAACAGCAATGTGAGTCCGAGAGCAGTTCGAATTGGTGCTACAGCACAGGTGATCAGGAAGCACGGCTGTTGAATTGCGTGTGCTAGCGGGCCGGGGCTAGCAGATGGATCTTTGTGGTCATCGCAACGGGAAGCCTGTTGATACCACAGATAATTACGTCGGCAGACCAGTCGTGATGGATCGGCGGGACTCCGTGTCGACACTAGGAGGTCCCGTCCCGTTGACAGAGAAGTAGATAGCCTAGAGATGGGCCTGACTCGAGGCTAGCTCAAGGCTGATTAGCCAACCACAACATCCATTCGGTTGCAGCTAGCTAGTTGCGATGATCCGGTGTTAAAGGTCCAGTGATTCAGTGATTCCGGCAGAAAATCCGATATGTTCTGGGTCGATAACGCGCTGTGCAGACTGGCCGATAATAGTCCAGGCTAGAGCTGGCTGGTAGGTAGTGCAGGCCACGGACAATGGTGAAAAAACCCCACTAACGGTGGCTAATAGCAAGTAGCTAGTTAGCTGGCTACTCCCGTCCGGTAGACAGAGAGGTAGATAGCCGGGATATGGGCCTGGCTCGAGGCTAGCTCAAGGCTAACTGGTGTTTGCTTCGGAAGCAGTGGTGATTAGCCAACAGCAACATCCATTTGGTTGCGGCTAGCTGGTTGCGATCCGGTGTTAAGGTCCAGTGATTCAGTTATTCCGGCAGAAAATCCGATGTTCTGGGTGAAAACCGCTAATGGTGGCTAATAGCAAGTAGCTAGTTAGCTGGCTAGCTAGTTTCAACTGGAGATTCTAGATAAAAGGTAAGTAAATAATAGAATCCGTTCCACATTGAGTGAGGCGGGTTGCAGGAAAGCATATTTAGTAGAAGGATGAAAAGTGTGATAGGGGAATATATACATCAAAAGACCAAAAAAATGAGAAAAACAGGCTATTTACACGGACACACAAGAGTACACGACCGCACTGCTACGCCATCTTGGAGACTGATCAACAACTACAGGAAGCGTTTGGTTGGAGTCATTGCAGCTAAAGGTGGCACAACCAGTTACAGAGAGGGAAAAAAGTATTTGATCCCCTGCTGATTTTGTACGTTTGCCCACTGACAAAGACATGATCAGTCTATAATTTTAATGGTAGGTTTATTTGAACAGTGAGAGACAGAATAACAACAAAAAAATCCAGAAAAACGCATGTCAAAAATGTTATAAATTGATTCGCATTTTAATGAGGGAAATAAGTATTTGACCCCTCTGCAAAACATGACTTAGTACTTGGTGGCAAAACTCTTGTTGGCAGTCACAGAGGTCAGACTTTCTTGTAGTTGGCCACTAGGTTTACACACATCTCAGGAGGGATTTTGTCCCACTCCTCTTTGCAGATCTTCTCCAAGTCATTAAGGTTTCGAGGCTGACGTTTGGCAACTCGAACCTTCAGCTCCCTGCACAGATTTTCTATGGGATTAAGGTCTGGAGACTGGCTAGGCCACTCCAGGACCTTAATGTGCTTCTTCTTGAGCCACTCTTTTGTTGCCTTGGCCATGTGTTTTGGGTCATTGTCATGCTGGAATACCCATCCACAACCCATTTTCAATGCCCTGGCTGAGGGAAGGAGGTTCTCACCCAAGATTTGACGGTACATGGCCCCGTCCATCGTCCCTTTGATGCAGTGAAGTTGTCCTGTCCCCTTAGCAGAAAAACACCCCCAAAGCATAATGTTTCCACCTCCATGTTTGACGGTGGGGATGGTGTTCTTGGGGTCATAGGCAGCATTCCTCCTTCTCCAAACACGGCGAGTTGAGTTGATGCCAAAGAGCTCCATTTTGGTCTCATCTGACCGCAACACTTTCACTCAGTTCTCCTCTGAATCATTCAGATGTTCATTGGCAAACTTCAGACGGGCATGTATATGTGCTTTCTTGAGCAGGGAGACCTTGCGGGCGCTGCAGGATTTCAGTCCTTCACGGCGTAGTGTGTTACCAATTGTTTTCCTGGTGACTATGGTCCCAGCTGCCTTGAGATCATTGACAAGATCCTCCCGTGTAGTTCTGGGCTGATTACTCACCGTTCTCATGATTATTGCAACTCCACGAGGTGAGATCTTGCATGGAGCCCCAGGCCGAGGGAGATTGACAGTTATTTTGTGTTTCTTCCATTTGCGAATAATCGCACCAACTATTGTCACCTTCTCACCAAGCTGCTTGGCGATGGTCTTGTAGCCCATTCCAGCCTTGTGTAGGTCTACAATCTTGTCCCTGACATCCTTGGAGAGCTCTTTGGTCTTGGCCATGGTGGAGAGTTTGGAATCTGGTTTGATTGATTGCTTCTGTGGACTCCCTTTAAGAGTGTGCACCTAATCTCAGCTCGTTACCTGTATAAAAGACACCTGGGAGCCAGAAATCTTTCTGATTGAGAGGGGGTCAAATACTTATTTCCCTCATTAACATGCAAATCAATTTATAACATTTTTGACATGCGTTTTTCTGGATTTCTTTGTTGTTATTCTGTCTCTCACTGTTCAAATAAACCTACCATTAAAATTATAGACTGATAATTTCTTTGTCAGTGGGCAAACGTACAAAATCAGCAGGGGATCAAATACTTTTTTCCCTCACTGTATTGAGTGTAAGGGGGCAATTACTTTTTCACACAGCGGCATTGGGTGTTGCATAACTTTGTTTAATGAAATAAATCAAATAAGTATGTAATTGTTGTGTTACTTGTTCACTCAGGTTCCTTTTTTATCTAATATTAGGTTTTGGTTGAAGATCTGATAACATTCAGTATATAAAATATGCAAAAGTAGAGAAAATTATAAAGGGGTCAAATGCTTTTTTTCTTTATAATGGGTTAGTTTAGTGCAGAGGTACTCAAGTACTATTTGAGAAGGTCCAGTCATAAACATTTCCTAGGTGGCAAAGTTCCAGATGGTTATTGTAATTTATCGGCATAGTAACAAACCCATACTGTTCACACCCCTCTTGTTGGCAGAGAGAAAATGTTGCAGTTTTAAAGTGAATTTCCTGCAATTCTACATATTTTTTCATGTGTTATGTGTGTTTATATTATACCAGATTATTATACCAAGTTTTCATACGGTTTCATAAGCTTGTTGGGAAAGTGGTCAAAATGTATGTTATTTGTAAAAAATAAAAATAAAATAAATGATATAATGAATTTGATGCGATTGCTAAAACACCTTGATTGGTAGAAGTTATTTCTGTTCTGATTTCAGATTTGAATAGCAGAGAAGTAAACTAAGATTTGATATGCTTTAAATTTTTGTCTAACTTGTTTGGAAAGTGGTCAAAGTAGCATTTGTTTTAAAAAAGTCGAGAAAATGTAGTTGATGCGGTTACTAAAACAGCTGTATCGTTTGATTGGTTGAATATATATTTTTTCTGTTTCCAATAGCAGAGAAGTACACTAAGATTCCATACACTATGATTTTGTCTAACTTGTTGGGAAAGCGGTAAATGTAGCTGATTTGCGTTTACAGTGAAAAAACTTTTGGAAGTCACAGCTAAAAAGGGGATTTTTTAACAATGGGAGCTTTAGAATGTTGAAGAAATCCTATTAAAGTGGATGAGGTTTAATAAAAGCTTAATAGTTAAAAGTCACACTAATAAAACACATAACAACAACTCCTGAAACATAACATTAACTTTTATTAATTCAAGCAAACTGTTACAGTCAACAGTTACATAAGTTTTTTTTAACACAGGTATCATTTTCCACTCTCCCACTCCCCAAACATAGAAACAGCTAATTCATACCAGCGCAGGCAAAAAAGTAGTAACAGCACAATACATTAATCAACTCAACGATATGTCTGTACAAAGAGTAAGGCAAGTAGAAGAAAGAACGAAAGAAAGAAAAGAAAGAGAAAGAAAGAAAAGGACGGTAGACATCTTCTTCAAAGGGAGCCGTGAAGGCAGATGACTCCTTCTTTCTCACCATGGCCCCGCCCCCTTGGCAGCAGAAACACAGGTAGACCAACGGCATTATTTAATTTAAATTCTTCATAGCAACTGTTAAGGCTCTCTTCAATCTGTATCGCTGAAGTTCAGCGTTACAGCGTGATTGAAATTGAAAGGTAATATTCACGAGTTAGCGGAGACTGCATTCACAGTAAACGCAGCACCTGTCGGCGCAATTGGAAATTACCTTAAAATGTGTATTGCACAATCTGTAACGCTTCAGTGATACAGATTGAACAGAGCCCTTATTTAGTGTTCTAGAGTCAAACGAGATAAGGCTTCTCGTTAGTTGACACACAGAGAGAGGGGGAACCTGGGAAATAAGCTGCCTTCGATATTGGTTCTGTAAAGTGGTTCTTATTGGTCAGACACTACTGTAAAGTGGTTCTTGTTGGTCAGACCACACTGGGCAAAGACTTCAATTCAACGTCTATTCCACGTTGGTTCAACGTAATTTAATTGAAATGACGTGGAAACAACGTTGATTAAACCAGTGTGTGCCCAGTGGGAAACTACTGTTAAGTGGTTCTGATTATTCTAATATCTCACCATTATCCTTCTTTAATCATACAACAACCATCACATAACATCTCA
Source organism: Coregonus lavaretus (assembly GCF_964263955.1). NCBI lineage: Eukaryota > Metazoa > Chordata > Actinopteri > Salmoniformes > Salmonidae > Coregonus > Coregonus lavaretus. The sequence goes on from NC_140020.1 coordinate 34,145,592, forward strand.
TCATCACAATATTTTCCTTGTTCTAAGGTGATAAGTCAAATGCTGATAATATAAAAACAAAGAACGACTCCAATAAATCTCCTCAGCAAATAACCACAGCCGACTGATATTCAGGATGGCTACCATCCTTCAAGTAGTTCATATTGGTAACAACTGGCCCATTTAAAAACGGCATGTGTTTTTCTGTTAGAAAAGAAACTCAAAGTAGAGAAAATAAAATACAGAATCCATTCACCTCCACTTTGGCCCACCAGGAGGCAGGATAGTACTAAGGACAGTAGTGTCATGCCACCTTGTTACATTAATACTGAACAGCGAGAAACAAACAGGAAATAAAAAATGAGTGGTTCTTCATCAATAGTTTTTCTTTAAAAGGTTATCGAAAAGAAAAAAACAGTTTGGTTATTTTTCATTTTTGAAACAACTGTACACGAGGAGGATTTCATACAATTGGAGGATAAAGAAGGAAAAGAACATGAGAGCAACTGAACGATGTGCAGTAGTGTTGAAAAATGAGTACAAAAATCTCTTCCGACCAGAACACGTGGAACAAACAACTGACATGGAGCTTTTCATCCAAACACACATAGAAGAACAGTAATTGACAGAGAGAGAGAGAGAGAGTGAGCGAGAGAGAGAGAGAGAGAGGGGGAGAGGCAGAGAGAGGTGTAGAGTAGTGTATGAAAGGGAAGCAAAACAGGACTGACAGAGGATAGTGGTTGTAAGGATGGGGAGTATAGTTGGGCGACAGTTTTGCCCTCTGTCCCCTTCTCTTCTCCTCTCCCTCCATCTCGTTCACTCCATCCAGTCTCCCTCGTCGAACTCGGACTCGTCCTCCGAGTCGGAGTACTCGACGGCGATGCGTCGGGACAGGATGGTGGCCACGTCGTTCCCCACACGTTCGTGTTTGGCCGCCTCCTGCTCCCTCTGTTCCTCCACCTTCCTGAGCTGGATACCTGGGGGGAGGGAGGCAGAGAGGGAGAGGTCACATAAGTCCAACTCTCTTTCTCTGTCCTCAACATCAAGGACAAGACAAACGGCTAGCTAGTTACCTTTAAAAGGAACACTACTTTTGATTACGGCAACCTATAAGACAGAGTGGAACAGCTTTCTTCTGTTATAAAACTGTCCAATGACCACACACATTGAGCTTCGGATGCTACCATATTACCACAATACCCAGATCTACTGGCTTATACACTGAGGCCCCACCCACCTTTCCGGATGGCCTCCAATAAGACGCTGCGTGCGTCGCTGATGGGTGGCAGGCTGGCAGAATGTTTCTTCCCGCTGGAGTGAGAGGCTGGGGACCCCACGGCACCTGACAGGAACGAAGGCACGGGGGGCGGGCCCGGCGGGCAGGGGGAGGAGCTCCGTGCTCCTGGGAGAGGCAGAGGAGGAGGAGGGGGAGGGGGCAGCACTGTGCCATCTGATTGGCCAGGGCGCGGGCCCTTATCCAGGACCTGTTGGAGGCGGGCCGGGGAGGAGAGGTGGAGGGGAGGGGCCACGGGGGGAGGGGCAGGGTGTAGGACGCCAGGGGCGATCTGGAGGGGGGTGGGGGGAGGGGGGATGGCCGGGGGCTGCTGCTGGACTGGTAGAGGAGGGATAGGGGGAGGAGGGGTGCCCCGTGGGCCAGACCCGGACATGGAAGGCAAAGGGGGAGGTGGTGGGGGCAAGGGGGGAGGCGGAGGGGGAGGGGTGTTAGAGTTGAAGCCGTGCATCTGTGCTGGAGACTGGGGTCTGCTGTCTGAAAAACCTGAACTGGAGCTGAGGAGAGAGCGAGAGAGACGGAAAGAGAGAGAGAAACAAAGATAAAGAGATACTGTTAATCGGAAGCTAACTTATAATCGGGGGGGGGCAAGAGAGAGCAAGAAATGGAAGGAAATCTAGCGGAGATAACAGGGAGTTGGAGAGTGAAGCAAGAAGGAGAAAGACATCTAGCTTTAAACTCTTGTTGTACACTCAGAGTGCAACAAGCTAATTAGCTGTACTGTGTTATGTCCGACGCCATCTAGAGCCGTGTTTCACAACCCTGGTCCTCGAGTACCCCCAACAGTACACAGTTCGTTGTAGCCCTTGATAAACACACCTCAATTAACTAATTAAGGACTTGATGATTAGTTGACAAGTTGAATCAGATGTGCTTGTCCAGGGATTCAATAAAAATGTGTACTGTTGGGGGTACTCGAGGACCAGGGTTGGGAAACACTGCTCTAGAGTCTATATGGCTGGGCTGACAACAAAGGTCAACACAAAGGGTGAGTGTACTGCAGGTTCTCTCTCTCTCTCTCAAGCTCTTTGAGGTAATTTCTCCTGACATGTTCTCTCTCTCTCCCCATTTCTCCCAATCTCTTCCTGTCCCTGACTAACACTTACTTGTCATGCTAAGCATTACATAACTGATGTCTAGTCATCCAAACACTGCATGCATCAAACCTATCTAGATAAATTAGTCTGACATGCATGGTCTATACAGAACTAGAGAAAAGGCAAAAGAAAGATAGAAACACAACAATAATCCGGAGAGAGAACAAAATGAGAGATGGGGAGGAAAGAGCAAAAGGAGAGATGGGGGAGAGAGGAGAGAGAGCAAAAGAGAGAGAAACTGGATAGAAACAGCAACAGTGAGAATCAATGGCACATTTCTCCTCTGCTCCAGTTTCCTTATCCCCTCTTCTCTGATCGCTCCAGAGATTGGAACAGTAAGGGCTGTGTTTGCTCTACAGGGAAAACGTCTGCCTCGGCCCTCGCTAGCCTCAGCACCTTATCGATCCCCTCCACAGCTCCCTCTGTCCTCAACTTCGATCCACTATCCCCCCTCCCCTCCCAGCCCACCCATCCATCTGTTCATCCTTCCCTCTTTTCTTCTGCCCACGCTCCAACGGAGCACAAAAGTCTGGGGATGGAAACACACCTTCAGCCGCTCGCATCCCATCATTAGAGTTAACACAATTGGCTAGAAAACAGAGCAACAGAGTAGAGAAAAGAACTGAAAACAAAAAAATGAGATTTGTATGCACTTGGAGTGAAAAGCGTCCTCAGAGTCACAAAGCCAGAGAGCCAAAGAGGTGGTGGGGAGACACTCCCATGTGGTAATGCGTTCTCCGTTGTGTGGGTGTGAGTGCCTTTGTGTGCGTGTGTGTGGGTATGTGTGTCTCTGCCTCTGTGTGTGTTACCCACCTGATCATGGAGGGGGGTTTGATGTCTCCCAGAGTGTGCATGGGGGGCAGTGGTGGGGGGTCGTGGGGTCGCGTGTACATTCTGTCCCCAGGACGGTTCAGCAGCTTGTTCATTTGACTGTAGGGCAACGCTGCTAGGGAGAACGGCCCGTCCATCCCTTCCAAGTACATTGGAGCTCTGAGAGAGAGAGAGGGGGTCACAAATGCTCCATATAGAGTAGCGTTGGGGTTTAATAGCGTTCCACAGTGCTCCATATACAGAGATACAAGGATGCGCACACACACACTCACCCAGACCTGTCGTGGTAGGTGGCGGAGCCGTTAGCCTCTCTTTCTTTTAAGGCTTCCTCAGAGTTGTCCTCAGCTAGCTCCGCCCCGAGTGCCAGTTTCTGCCACTCCTTCTTCCGGTCGTGAGGCGCCCGCGGTACCTTCTCAGTCTCCAGAGTACGGTCATTTCCCCTTACCTGGAGGAGGAGGGAGGGAGGGAGGGAGGGAGGAAGATAGAGAGGGAAGAGAGGACAGAGGCAAGAGAGGGATAAACTAGAGTTTTAATCTGCACAGAACTATTAGACAGAAACACAGAACTTCATTGAAGTTTCCTATACACCTCATTTAACCAGTCATGTCTGCTTTGATCACAAGTAGGGGGAATAACTATCTGTTTATTTTACATTTAGAGAGAAAGAGAGAGAGAGAGCGAGAGAGAGAGAGAGAGAGAGAGAGAGAGAGAGAGAGAGAGAGAGAGAGAGAGAGAGAGAGAGAGAGCGAGAGAGAGAGAGAAAAGAGAGAAAAGAGATTGAATAGAGAGATTGAGGGAGAGAGAGAGAGAGAGAGAGAGAGAGAGAGAGAGAGGATTGAATAGAGAGAGAGAGAGAGGGAGAGAGAGGTTTGAATAGAGAGAGTGAGGGAGAGATGCATACATTTCTGTGCCAATAACTAAAAACTAAAGATCCATCATCCAGGCGGCAAGCACACATACACACACACACTCCAGTAAAGCCTCATAAGCAAATATAATTTCCGCTCTTGGGTTTGCACAGCTGCTGTTGTCATAGCGACTCCTCTCATTTTCATTGGAGACTAAGCAATATGGTATATTTACATAGAAACAGAGTAGGATGCTCATTCTACTCACATAGGAATAGGATGCTCAGTCTACACATACAGTGCATTCGGAAAGTATTCAGACCACTTCCCTTTTTGCATATTTTGTTACGTTACAGCCTTATTCTAAAATTGATTAAATGGACAAAGAAATCTACACACAATACCCCATAATGACAAAGCAACCATATCTGCATCACTCCACCAATCAGGCCTTTATGGTACAGTGGCCAGACAGAAGTCACTCCTCAGTAAAAGGCACATGACAGCCCCCATGAGAAACAAGATGCTCTTGTCTGATGAAACCAAGATAGAACTCTGTGGCCAAAGGTGCTTCAACAAAGTACTGAGTAAAGGGTCAGATTTTTTTTTCTTCCGTTTCCCCCCCCCAAAATGTCTAAAAACCTGTTTTTCTTTGTCATTATGGGGTTTGTGTGTAGATTGATGAGGGGAAAAAACTATTAAATCCATTTTAGAATAATGCTGTAACGTAATGCTGTAAAAGTAAAGGGGTCTGAATACTTTCCGAATGCAGTGTATATAAACAGGACACACAGAAGGTGGCACACAAGACAGAAGAAGTTGAAGGCAGAACTTAGAGTAGGTGAGAAAGGACTGACTGACTGGGTAGAACAAGACAATGCTGACATTTACATTACAGGGCTTCTTACATGTACAGTACCACACAAAACATTGTGTGTATTTTACACCAAAGTTTAAAAAAGATAAGATCCAAATAATAGTCAATTAAATGTTACTGTACTTTAGTAATTTATGCATTTTTGCCCAAACACACTACAGATTCCCTAGTTCCCATATCTACAGCACTGAGAAAGTGATGTTAGGTCTTTATAATGCATTATAGCATGTCTAAATGTTGTTCTAGGGACTAAGAGCTGCCAACACGTCACACACTGATACTGGAAGACACACGGTTTGTAATGAGATCACATACCTGCCCAGGGAGGTCTAAGTACCTATAGACCTGATCATACATGCGGGGGTCCTGCAACTACAAGAACAAAATGACAAGAGAAGCACCAGGGGCGCACAAATTAACACCACACAGCGCAATAGAACGCAACACCACTGGCTGCTGAGCGTAGCAAAAATAGGACAGCAGCAGCAGAGCATTGAAACAGATGAGGAAGCAAAACTCTGTTAAACACAAAATGACATGACACAGCTGGACTCCATGGCAGCGCAGTCAGACACAGCGATAGAGCGCAAAACATACAATTTGACATTCACCACTTACAAACCAAATGACAGAGTGGACTGGAGCGCATACACACACACGCAGCGCCAAACAAACTCAAAGATAACAGAGCTGTTCAGCCATACAAAGATAATGAAGAGACAGTACAAAACAAGAATTCAACATAAAAGAAAATAGCCTATTTGAACACACAAAAAGCACAAAGCAAGCACCCCATGCACAACACAGTGCAGCCTGACACAACAAACACATGACAAAGTTGTTTAGCATTAGCACAACATGGTTAGCGCCATGGAAGGAAGGAAGCACAAGGCAGCAAAATAACAAGAGGGAGTCATCCTTCATAGAAACACCTGGCTAGCTTACCACCAACAACATCCTACACAAAGACAGTTGGTGTTTCTACTCTGTTGCTATCCAGCAGAAATCTCAACAATGTGGCCAAACACTTTAGTTAAACAAAGCATCTGCCTCAAATCATTATGCTAATTAGGCACATGTTATTGTTTTTATAATCTTAATGTAACACCTTGCTTAAACATCCTACACACAAGCATAATGAGACACTTATGATGCACTAAGATATAACAAATAGTTGTTGTGAGACAATGGTTTAGATGAATATGCAGTAAAATATCTGGAGTTGTGAGACATAGCAGGTGGAGGTCACATCGCTGGACTGGACTGTATGTGACCATACAGTGCATTCGGAAAGTATTCAGACCCCTTTACTTTTTCCACATTTTGTTACATTAGTCTTATTCTAAAATTGATTAAATCAATTGTTTTCCTCATCAATCTATACACAATACCCCATAATGACAAAGCAAAGACAGGTTTTTAGAAATGTTTGCACATAAAAAAACAAAACAGAAATACCTTATTTACATACGTTTTCAGACCCTTTGCTATGAGACTCGATATTGAGCTCAGGTGCATCCTGTTTCCATTGATCATCCTTGAGATGTTTCTACAACTTGATTGGAGTCCATTTGTGGTCAATTCAATTGATTGGACATGATTTGGAAATGCACACACCTGTCTATATAAGGTCCCACAGTTGACAGTGCATGACAGAGCAAAAACCAAGCCATGAGGTCCTATAGGGCGGCGCACAATTGGCCCAGCATCGTCCGGGTTTAGCCGGCGATCGAACATCTCTGAAGAGACTTGAAAATAGCTGTGCAGTGACGATCCCCATCCAACCTGACAGAGCTTGAGAGGATCTGCAGAGAAGAATGGGAGAAACTCCCCAAATATAGGTGTGCCAAGCTTGTAGCATCATACCCAAGACGACTCGAGGCTGTAATCGCTGCCAAAGGTGTTTCAACAAAGTACTGAGTAAAGGCTCTGAACACTTATGTATGTAAATTTGATATTTCAGTTTTGTATTTTTAATAGATTTGCACAAATTTCTAAAAACCTGTTTTTGCTTTGTCATTATGGGGTATTTTGTGTGTATATTGATGAGGGGAAAAAACAATTTAATCCATTTTAGAATAAGGCTGTAAAGTAACAAAATGTGGAAAAAGTCAAGGGGTCTGAACACTTTCCCAATGCACTGTATGTACTGTAGAATTAATAACACACGCACGCACAAAAAATTGCTTGATCGATTGTTGATCAATCAACATTCCTGTTAGTAAGTACAGTGTAACTCTAATCTAACTCATGCAGAGAACTCATGTTGTGTCGTCATACTGAACAAAAATATAAATGTGCAGCCATGGGTGGGCCTTGGAGGGCATAGGCCCACCCACTTGGCAGCCAGGCCCTGCCAATCAGAATATATTTTTTCCCCACAAAATGACTTTATTACAGACAAAAATATTCCTCAGCACCCCCCCTCAGACGACCCCGCAGGTGAAGAAGCCGGATGTGAATGTCCTGGGCTGGCGTGGTTTCACGTGGTCTGCGGTTATGAGGCCAGTTGGACATACTGTCAAATTCTCTCAAACGACGTTGGAGGCAGCTTATGGTAGAGAAATGAACATTAAATTCTCTGGCAACAGCTCTGGTGGACATTCCTGCAGTCAGCATGCCAATTGCACACTCCCTAAAAACTTGAGACATCTGTGGCAATGTGTTGTGTGACAAAACTGCACATTTAAAGTGGTATTTTATTGTCCCCAACACAATTTCCCCCAGTGTAATGATCATGTTGTTTAATCAGCTTCTTGTTATGCCACACCTGTCAGGTGGATGGATTATCTTGGCAAATGAGAAATGCTCACTAACAGGGATGGAAACAAATTTGAGCACAAAATATACATGTTGCGTTCATATTTTTGTTCAGTGTAGTTTGTTTCTGTGACACATGCTCATTTGTGTGACAGACAATCAGGTGGGCGTGTGACACAACGTCGGGTTGTGATTTGACGAGACATGTATTGGGCCGGTGTCAGCCTCGTTGTGTTTGGCTAATTGTAGTTGACCCCGCCCCCACCCTGTCCCTGTGGTGCCCAGGGTAGTCAGTAGTCACACAGCAGAGAGAAGGAAACATAATGAATCCTAAAAGTAATGCACATTGATTAGCCACGATTAATCAGAGGCCATTATGCTGATGTTATAAATGTGGCTGATGTCAGGGCCCTGTATGACTAACTCATGCAGTCCTCCTTCATCTGAATGTGGCAGTGGCACAGGAGTGTGTGTGTGTGTATATACAGTGTGTGTGAGTGTGTGTGTGTAATGTGACAGGCTTAGCATAATGCCACCCCCAGCGGTCTCTCTACTCCCCTGTGGAGGTCCTAACCCAGCCTGGGCGTGGGAAGGAGGGGAGCTATGGTCCCCTTTACAGCCTGGTACAGTTACCTAATCATCATTAGGTCATTAGCATGGAGACTGTATACTAAGTACATTGTAGAAAATACCTACTTGTAAAGTACAGGTAGTGAAGTACAGTGAGAAATATGTGATTAAGACCAAGCTCTGACATCAGATCACAACCATCCTGGCAGTTAGTGGAAACCCAAAGAAACCCAAAGAGTGGAGGGAGGGGTCTGTGTTAGTGGGCACCACACAGTGGTCCCGGGTGCAGGTGAGGGACGAGGGCGGCAGGTTAACCCAAAAGGTTACAATCCCTGTGATATAAGCAGAATCCAACTAGCGGCCAGCCAGTGATCATCTCAGGTGCACCTCGTAGTTAGGGAGGTAATTAGCAAGGGTTTCCTGGTAAGTAGCAGGGGTTTGAAGCAGAATTAGTGGGGATCTAATGTACTGCCGTGAGGAACGGCAAAGGCAAAAGGAGAGGGGTAGATAGAGGGGCAGCAGGCTAACCTGAGGGTCCCAGGACGGGGTCTGAGGGGTGAGGGGCGGGGCAGTCTTACCTCTGGGGGGGCGAGGAGGGGAGGGGGTTCAGAGGGGACTCTGATAAGGCCTGCCGGCCACACATGAAAAGGCAATTCCATCTGCACAGAGTCAGAGACAACAGAGACAGAGGAGAGGACGAAGGGAAAGAGAGAGGGAGGTAGGGAAGAGTGGGAGGTAGGGAAGAGAGGGATACTAGCTAAGGCATGAGAGGTTTCAGGTGTCTAGATGTATTAGAAAGGGGCAGTAATCCTTCATAAGAATATATACAGCAGGTACATATACTTCCCTATGTCAAATATAACTGTCCTGTGCCCTAGTAGCTCCAGAAACAACACACATAGCTATAGCGTAGCCCCTTGTCCAAGATTACATCCCCATGTAGCCTATCTGTATGTGTTTGCCAGACAGTGTAACACGCAGTGATGTGTGCATTAGCTGTGGCCATCGCTGCTTATTGACAGTGTGTCTGTCTCTCCATCTTACTGCATCTGCTTTCAGTCTCTGGCCAGCTCAGCACGGCAATACAATGTAGGGTTGCTATGGCAACCCCAATGAGGGGTAGGGGGGTTGGAGCATGGGGTGGGGAACCTGACCGGTAACACTGTGTTTGAGGGCAGTAATGGAAAAAAGTTCCCTGATATCCTCAAAGATGTTCTAGAGATGCTTGTACACTATCTCTATCACACACACCTCTACTTGAGAGGCATATTAAGCTGATGTAGCTGCATTATTCAATGAGCTCAACAAGCGAGTGTAAGTCTTATAATGAGTCATGGACACACACTCAACCTGACGACACCCTTAGATATCTATCTATCTATCTATCTATCTATCTATCTATCTATCTATCTATCTATCTATCTATCTATCTATCTATCTATCTATCTATCTATCTATCTATCTATCTATCTATCTATCTATCTATCTATCTATCTATCTATCTATCTATCTATCTATCTATCTATCTATCTATCTATCTATCTATCTATCTATCTATCTATCTATCTACAGTGCCTTGCAAAAGTATTCATCCCCCTTGGAGTTTTTCCTATTTTGTTGCATTACAACCTGTAATTGAAATGGATTTTTATTTGGATTTCATGTAATGAACATACACAAAATAGTCCAAATTGGTGAAGTTAAATGAAAAAAATTACTTATTTCAAAGAATTCTAAAATATAAATAACAGAAAAGTGGTGCGTGCATATGTATTCACCCCCTTTGCTATGAAGCCCGTAAATAAGATCTGGTGCAACCAATTACCTTCAGAAGTCACATAATTAGTTAAATAAAGTCCACCTGTGTGCAATCTAAGTGTCACATGATCTGTCACATGATCTCAGTATATATACACCTGTTCTGAAAGGCCCCAGAGTCCGCAACACCACTAAGTAAGGGGCACCAACAAGCAAGCGGCACCATGAAGACCAAGGAGCTCTCCAAACAGGTCAGGGACAAAGTTGTGGAGAAGTACAGATCAGGGTTGGGTTATAAAAAAAAAATCTGAAACTTTGAACATCCCACGGAGCACCATTAAATCCATTATTAAAAAATGCTAAGAATATGGCACCACAACAAACCTGCCAAGAGAGGGCCGCCCACCAAAACTCACAGACCAGGCAAGGAGGGCATTAATCAGAGAGGCAACAAAGAGACCAAAGATAACCCTGAAGGAGCTGCAAAGCTCCACAGCGGAGATTGGAGTATCTGTCCATAGGACCACTTTAAGCCGTACACTCCACAGAGTGGGGCTTTACGGAAGAGTGGCCAGAAAAAAGCCATTGCTTCAAGAAAAAAATAAGCAAACACGTTTGGTGTTCGCCAAAAGGCATGTGGAAGACTCCCCAAACATATGGAAGAAGGTACTCTGGTCAGATGAGACTAAAATTGAGCTTTTTGGCCATCAAGGAAAACACTATGTCTGGCGCAAACCCAACACCTCTCATCACCCCGAGAACACCATCCGATGTTTTTCATCGGCAGGGACTGGAAAACTGGTCAGAATTGAAGGAATGATGGATGGCGCTAAATACAGGGAAATTCTTGAGGGAAACCTGTTTCAGTCTTCCAGAGATTTGAGACTGGGACGGAGGTTCACCTTCCAGCAGGACAATGACCCTAAGGATACTGCTAAAGCAACACTCGAGTGGTTTAAGGGGAAACATTTAAATGTATTGGAATTGCCTAGTTAAAGGCCAGACCTCAATCCAATTGAGAATCTCTGGTATGACTTAAAGATTGCTGTACACCAGCGGAACCCATCCAACTTGAAGGAGCTGGAGCAGTTTTGCCTTGAAGAATGGGCAAAAATCCCAGTGGCTAGATGTAACAAGCTTATAGAGACATACCCCAAGAGACTTGCAGCTGTAATTGCTGCAAAAGGTGTCCCTACAAAGTATTGAGTCTCTCTCTCTCTCTCTCTCTCTCTCTCTCTCTCTCTCTCTCTCTCTCTCTCTCTCTCTCTCTCTCTCTCTCTCTCTCTCTCTCTCTCTCTCTCTCTCTCTCTCTCTCTCTCTCTCAATTCAATTCAATTTCAATTTAAGGGCTTTATTGGCATGGGAAACGTGTGTTAACATTGCCAAAGCAAGTGAAGTAGATAGTAAACAAAAGTGAAATAAACAATAAATATTAACAGTAAACATTACACTCAGAAGTTTCAAAAGAATAAAGACATTTCAAATGTCATATTATGTATATATACTGTGTTGTAACAATGTGCAAATAGTTAAAGTACAAATGGGAAAATAAATCAACATAAATATGGGTTGTATTTACAATGGTGTTTGTTCTTCACTGGTTGCCCTTTTCTTGTGGCAACAGGTCACAAATCTTGCAGCTGTGATGGCACACTGTGGTTTTTCACCCAGTAGATAAGGGAGTTTATCAAAATTGGGTTTGTTTTCTAATTCTTTGTGGATCGCTGTAATCTGAGGGAAATATGTGTCTCTAATATGGTCATACATTTGGCAGGAGGTTAGGAAGTGCAGCTCAGTTTCCACCTCATTTTGTGGGCAGTGTGCACATAGCCTGTCTTCTCTTGAGAGCCAGGTCTGCCTACGGTGGCCTTTCTCAATAGCAAGGCTCTCTCTCTCTCTCTCTCTTCTTAACTCACTATCCTGTAGTTGAATGGCTGTATCTCATGATGTGTCTGAACCCAAACCAGAACTGTGTGTAAAGTCCAGTAATCCTCCCTCCCTGGGCTCAGTGGGCTGCCATCCTCGCTCTTTGTACGTGGTCTGCACTCTGTACTATAATGGCTGCCAGTGTATTGTGGTGCAGGGGAAATTAATAGGGCTTTATAACCCCACTGAGTTAGGTATTTTATGAGACTGGGATCTGGCCTCAACTCCCCACCATCCCAACTCAATACTCTGTCTACACCAAAAAAGTCCTATTAAATACTGTTCTAGCTATATATTGTTCTGTGAAATATTTCTGTATACAATTTCTGTATTCCCAGTCCTTCTCTAAACACACTGTGGTGTGACTGTTACTGTCCCCTGTTCCCTGACTGTGTCTTGTGACTGAACCATTCATCACCACCACAAAAACCCAAACCTCAATTTTTATATCCCCAAACCTCTCTAGCAGGGTTCCCTCTGGAAGCTCCCTCCTCATTGGTTGGTTGTGCTCGAAAATCTAACCACGTTGGGCTCTGATTGGATGGTTATGGTGAAGAGAGGGCTATAGCCCACCTATCAAGCGTGGAGAGACAAGCTGGTGCTGAGTAGCATCGTAGGGAGCCCCTGTGGCTAGCCGCGGGAGACCCCTCCATCTGCACAGGAGCTGACTGCTCTGTAATTTAGGGACTGTGGGGGGAGAGGGAAGGAGGAGATCTCGGAGGACACACAAACACTCCCTCATGATTGTGTGTGTGTGTGTGTTCACTATGAGTGTCTGTAAATCTCACTGAGTATACACAGTGTTCTCCCTCATGAGAGCAATTGTGTGTACGGTATGTGGGTGTATGCATATGTGTGTGTGTACAGTTTGAGTGTCTCTAAGGACAAACAAAGGCTCCCTCATGAGGTGCGAGGGCAGAGAGAGGGCAGATCCAAACATTAATTAGAGTAAATAACTAGACAACAGAGAACCACTCTGTATCCTTCCCTCCCTAATGCTCAACTATTACAGAGATACATAGTTAATGGATCCGTGTGTGTGTGTGTGAGTGTGTAGAGTATGCTATTGGGTCGATATACTGAAGTCACTCTGTATCTCAGTGATTTATGCTCACCCCATCTTTCTCCACCCCACTGACCCATATTGACCAGTGTGTTTCTGTGTTTGTGTGTGTGTGTTTGTATGAATCGCTGACCACAGACTACAGTGTTCTCATTCATTTCACTGTCTCCTTCGCCACATACAGTACCAGTCAAAAGTTTGGACACACCTACTCATTCAAGGGTTTTTCTTTATTTGTACTATTTTCTACATTGTAGAATAATAGTGAAGACATCAAAACTATGAAATAACACATATGGAATCATGTAGTAACCAAAAAAGTGTTAATCAAATCAAAATATATATATATATTTTTTATATTCTTCAAAGTAGCCACCCTTTGCCTTGATGACAGCTTTGCACACTCTTGGCATTCTCTCAACCAGCTTCATGAGGAATGCTTTTCCAAAAGTCTTGAAGGAGTTCCCACATATGCTGAGCACTTGTTGGCTGCTTTTCCTTCACTCTGCAGTCCAACTCATCCCAAACCATCTCAATTGGGTTGAGGTCAGGTGATTGTGAAGGCCAGGTCATCTGATGCAGCACTCCATCACTCTCCTTGGTCAAATAGTCCTTACACAGCCTGGAGGTGTGTTTTGGGTCATTGTCCTGTTGAAAAACAAATGATAGTCCCACTAAGCGCAAACCAGATGGGATGGTGTATCGCTGCAGAATGCTGTGGTAGCCATGCTGGTTAAGTGTGCCTTGAATTCTAAATAAATCACAGACGGTGTGTGGGTGCTTTGCTGGTGACACTATTACACCTCCTCCTCCATGCTTCACGGTGGGAACCACACATATGGAGATCATCCGTTCGCCTACTCTGCGTCTCACAAAGACACGGCGGTTGGAACCAAAAATCTCAAATTTGGACTCATCAGACCAAAGGACAGATTTCCACCAGTCTAATGTCCATTGCTCGTGTTTCTTGGTCCAAGCAAGTCTTTTCATCTTATTGGTGTACTTTAGTAGTGGTTTCTTTGCAGCAATTCGACCATGAAGGCCTGAATCACGCAGTCTCCTCTGAACAGTTGATGTTGAGATGTGTCTGTTACTTGAACTCCGTGAATATTTTATTTGGGCTGCAATCTGAGGTGCAGTTAACTCTAATGAACTTATCCTCTGCAGCAGAGGTAACTCTGGGTCTTCCTTTCCTGTGGCGGTCCTCATGAGAGCCAGTTTCATCATAGCGCTTCATGGTTTTTGCGACTGCACTTGAAGAAACGTTCAAAGTTCTTCAACTTTTCCGGATTGCCTGACCTTCATTTCTTAAAGTAATGATGGACTGTCATTTCTCTTTGCTTATTTTAGCTGTTCTTGCCATAATATGGACTTTTACCAAATAGGGCTATCTGCTGTATACCACCCCTACCTTGTCACAACACAACTGATTGGCTCAAACGCATTAAGAAGGAAAGAAATTCCACAAATTAAGTTTTAACAAGGCACACCTGTTAATTGAAATGCATTCCAGGTGACTACCTCATGAAGCTGGTTGAGAGAATGCCAAGAGTGTGCAAAGCTGTCATTGAGGGAAAGGGTGGCTACTTTGAAGAATCTCAAATGTCAAATATATTCTGATTTGTTTAACACTTTTTTGGTTACTACATGATTCCATATGTGTTATTTCATAGTTTTGATGTCTTCACTATTATTCTACAATGTAGAAAATAGTAAAAATAAAGAAAAACCCTTGAATGAGTAGGTGTGTCCAATTGTTTGACTGGTACTATATATGGTCTGTAGTTCTAGATGCTAATAATAGAGGCAATTCTGACCCAAGAACAGTTCCAATATTGAGCTCATAATGGCTGAGATTAAGGCTATAATAGGGAGAGCTGATCTGAAATGAGTTAGGGTCCAGAAGCTACTTGGTGACACAGCACCTCAGCTAAGTACCAATGGCCAAACAACACCACGCTGAATCCTCCAATAAGTAGACAGGATGCTGGTGATGGCCCGGCCCACTGGCCAATGGCAGCCCTTCCTTACCTTCTGTTTCCTCTTCTCTTTCCTCTTGTCCTCTGTGTCTTGCAGCATCTTCTCTCTCCACAGGTCAAAGAAGTAGGAGGGGTTGGTGTAGAACTTCAGCCCCTCCTTACCATCATCCCTGTAGGAGCAGTAGGAAACCAGAGTTACCCCTAGACACTGATTTAAGGTCAGTTTGCTGATCTGCGCCTATGGGTGACTGCTACTCGGAGCGTTGCAAACCAGAGAAGGCTGATGAGGGTCAAGTTTGACCTCTCTCTTTTTATCTTTTAATTTGTCTTTTTATTTCATCCTAACTTCACCCATGACCAGGAATAATACAACTGGAAGGAGGCAATCATCACTTCAAAACCACCTGTGACGAGGGAATCCATTACAGGGTTACATAACCCATAATGCACCTCTTAATGTGTGTGACAGGGCAACAGCAGCTGGATCTGAAGAATAACAGCCTGAGGTGACAGACAGCCCCCTGGTGAGAAGTTCAGGAGCGAGAGAGAAAGAAAAGAAGAAAGGGGGGGCATGGAATGAAAGAGAGGACAGAAACTCAAAAAGTGGTCCAGGAGTCCTTCAGAAGTGGTCAGAGAGCATGCTGGGTAAAGGGGTCTGTCTGTATGCAGTCCATAGTGATATCTACAGCTGCTTCTCAGTATAGACTAGCTCAACAGCCGACATCTATCCTAGAAAAGAAACAGACACTGAGCCATACAGCTATTAAACCCACACTATTAAACTGAGAACCCAGAAAAATAAAAGGCCCGGACTGCTGGCTGGGGTTTCATTATGGATTATTTATCTCCAGCTGACTCTCTCTCTCTCTCTCGCCTGCAACCTGAGCTAACAGCCAAGACAGACAGAGTGTGAAGAGACACAAAAATATTGATAAGGATACACACACATTCACACGTCTGCAGGGGAGTGTACACACACACGTGCACGCACACACGCACACACACAAACGGAGAACCAAGCAAGCAAGCATGAACACAGTATAAAGATCCACCAGGCAGAGTTTTCCCTCTCAGGTCAAAGCTGCTATTGGCCTGGTAGTATTTGCTTGGTGTGATCAATAATGCAGTGGTTGCATCAGTAGTGTTATCACACACAGACACACAGACAGACTAAGATTCTAACCAATGGGGCGTGATATTGAAGAGGTTCTTACCAATGACATCATGGTATGTTTATAGGCTATGGGCTGTTCAGGTGCTGACTAATAAGGTGTCAGGTTGCAATAACACTACCCAATCTGGAGAGAGGTTGCTGTGATGCTAACCTGTAGGGTGTGAGGATGTTGAGGGGTGGTGGCTGCTCGCAGAGGTCAAACGTCTCCTGCAGGGGGATGGGCAGCGACTGTCGGGAAAACAGCTGCTGGTCCTGGATGGTGGAGCTCCTAAACGCCTTCCTCATAGTAATGTCCTGGAGAGATACTGGAGAGAGAGAGAGAGAAAGAGAGAGAGACTATTTGCACATTGTTACAACACTGTATATATACATAATATGACATTTGAAATGTCTTAATTCTTTTGGAACTTCTGAGTGTAATGTTTACTGTTAATATGTATTGTTTATTTCACTTATGTTTACTATCTACTTCACTTGCTTTGGCAATGTTAACATACGTTTCCCATGCCAATAAAGCCCTTAAATTGAAATTGAATTGCGAGAGAGAGAGAGAGAGAGAGAGAGAGAGAGAGAGAGAGAGAGAGAGAGAGAGAGAGAGAGAGAGAGAGAGAGAGAGTCATGCAGAAGAACAGCTCCTGACTTTTTATAACTTTTTGGTTGTTAAAGGTGAGATGAACACGATTAGAAAAACATATATAAGTTATCAAATTGTACAACTGAAGATCAACACAAGAGGAAAAGATTGACAGAGTGTGAGTTAAAAGAGCGATCTTAAAGTGGAACTGACAGCATTTTAGCAACATGAAATCTTATTTAAATCTGTTCACATACTGTACACCCCCAGGAAGAATATTACACTTTAAAAAAAAAATCTGACAAGCGAGCACTTAAATACGGTCATTTTCACATTTTCATAAATTCTTAGAATGTTTGGGAATTACATATACTAAAGCATTTGTGAAAATTATATAGCAATATAGAGTGGGAAAGCGGCCTTGAGTTTGGACAATTAATAGACACTGCAGTAAATAAAACCTAATAAAAACATCTGTCTCGTCCAGGACCAGAGTCTACGCAGACCGGTGTGCCATAGCCAATCAAAGCTACAGTCTGCCTTTATGCAAACAAGCCATTTGCCACACAGGGCTGCCATCATTTACTTTGAACTGGACTGTGTGTCTACAGTCATGGTCAAAGGTTTTGAGAATGACACAAGTATTGGTCTTCACAAAGTTTGCTGCTTCAGTGTTATGAGATATTTTTGTCAGATGTTACTATGGTATACTGAAGTATAATTACAAGCATTCCATGAGTGTCAAAGGCTTTTATTGACAATTACATTAAGTTTATGCAAAGAGTCAATATTTGCAGTGTTGACCCTTCTTTTTCAAGACCTCTGCAATCCGCCCTGGCATGCTGCCAATTAACTTCTGGGCCACATCCTGACTAATGGCAGCCCATTCTTGCATAATCAATGCTTGGAGTTTGTCAGAATTTGTGGGTTTTTGTTTGTCCACCTGCCTCTTGAGGATCGACCTCAAGTTCTCAATGGGATTAAGGTCTGGGGAGTTTTCTGGCCATGGACTCAAAATGTAGATGTTTTGTTCCCCGAGCCACTTAGTTATCACTTTTGCCTTATGGCAAGGTGCTCAATCATGCTGGAAAAGGCATTGGTCGTCACCAAACTGTTATTGGATGGTTGGGAGAAGTTGCTCTCAGAGGATGTGTTGGTACCATTCTTTATTCATGGCTGTGTTCTTAGGCAAAATTGTGAGTGAGACCACTCCCTTGGTTGAGAAGCAACCCCACACATGAATGGTCTCAGGATGCTTTACTGTTGGCATGACACAGGACTGATGGTAGCGCTCACCTTGTCTTCTCCCGACAAGGTGTTTTCCGGATGCCCCAAACAATCGGAAAGGGGATTTCTCAGAGAAAATGATTTTACCCCAGTCCTCAGCAGTCCAATCCCTGTACCCTTTGCAGAATATCAGTCTGTCCCTGATGTTTTTCCTGGAGAGAAGTGGCTTCTTTGCTGCCCTTCTTGACACCAGGCCATCCTCCAAAAGTCTTTGCCTCACTGTGCGTGCAGATGGACTCACATCTGCCTGCTGCCATTCCTGAGCCAGCTCTGCACTGGTGGTGCCCCGATCCCTCAGCTGAATCAACTTTAGGTGACGGTCCTGGCACTTTCTTGGGCGCCCTGACGCCTTCTTCACAACAATTGAACCTCTCTCCTTGAAGTTCTTGATGATCCGATAAATGGTTGGTTTTGGTGCAATCTTACTAGCAGCAATATCCTTGCCTGTGAAGCCCTATATGTGCAAAGCAATGATGACGGCACGTGTTTCTTTGCAGGTAACCATGGTTAACAGAGGAAGAACAATGATTTCAAGCACCACCCTCCTTTTAAACTTCCAGTCTGTTATTCTAACTCAATCAGCATGACAGAGTGATCTCCAGCCTTGTCCTCGTCAACGCTCTCACCTGTGTTAACGAGAGAATCACTGACATGATGACAGCTGGTCCTTTTGTGGCAGGGCTGAAATGCAGTGGAAATGTTTTTTTGGGGATTAAGTTCATTTTCATGGCAAAGAGGGACTTTACAATTAATTGCAATTCATCTGAGCACTCTTCATGACATTCTGGAGTATATGCAAATTGCCATCATCAAAACTGAGGCAGCAGACTTTGTGAAAATTATTATTTGTGTCATTCTCAAAACTTTTGACCAGGACTGTACAGGCAGTTGCAACAGCGCGACTTTAAATCATTAGAACGCCATTCGCCAAAAGCCACCTGAATGGATTTCTGCAAATATGTAAATACCACGGGAGTCCTCTTACATTTGGGAACTTTACAAACCTATTGATCAAACAACCATAAAAATTACAAAAATGTATTTGTTGCTACAAACTTCCTGCAAGTTTGTGGCAAATTTGCTGCAAACTAAATAGTGTGCCACAAAATGTTGCCAGAAGTTTGCAAATGCTAGTGGTGAATCTGCAGCAAGCCTTTGGCAACAATAATATTTATTGCCACTAGTGGCAAACAGTTTACCAGAAGCCGTTTCTGGTGAACACATGAGTTCCAAGACCAGTAACGTTGACCGTTGACGACCAATCAAGGGGATTAGAAACATCTGTTGGAAAATGGAAACAAAGCTATCTAGCTAGCTACAGCACCTACCAAAGTTGTCCGGTGAGTGTAACTTATTCATTAAAGTTCATAATAAACTTCAACATTTTATTAGCTAAATTATGCCTAGTTAGCAATGTCATGTTTTATGGGATAGATTGAAAGACATTTTGCTGATACCAGTTACATTCTATCAGCGCCACTGACTGACTGACTAGCGCTTAGCTAGCTAACATTAACTTTCATATTTTTGCACAAATCATTTGATAGGTAGGTAGCTAACTAATGATTTGCGTAAACACTTATGTTTAGGTGAATACGTTGTTGTCTTTTAATACTAATATGCATGTCAATATGCTAGTGTCACGGTTCAGTAGCTAGCACATCTGCTAAGGTAGCTAGCGACAATATTTGTTAATTTGACATCAGAGCAAAACTTCACTTTTGCAGATGGATACTCATCCCCTACCCGTGGATAGGCATAAAGTTAGCCTCACGAGCCTGCTTGCGACGCTAGCTTGTTGTCACAGAATATAACTAAATGTACAATGTTTGTTGACGTTTGGCTTGCTAACAAGCTAACTATGTCAATGTCTGTAACGGTAGCTAGCTACCTTAGCTTGCTAAGTCTGACACTTCTTCTGGACTGTCTCGGTCACTGTTTCACTCGTTAGGTAATGTTAGCTAAATTAGATGGCTAGCTAAGTTACCATAGCTAGATTTTACTTATTCTCCATCTGGGTTAATTTAACCAAGCTATTTGGCAGACTTATCTCAGGCTGCATGGTGATTGATTGAGTTAGCTAGAGTTACTGTACTGGTTTACGGCTGGGACCGCAAGTTTGTGTCCCGGATTCCTGCTAAGTAGCAGTTAGATGCTAGCCATCATGAAAGCAGCTACCCCCACTTGCACATACATTGGGGGTAGGCTATCTACATTATGAGATTATTATGAGTAAGAGCGATATTATTTGTATGTCAAACGGCAGCCAAGCATCGATCATCATGTCACCAGAATAAGACCCTCAATATTTATTGGAAAGGAGCATCAAGCTCATCACCTTGCACATTCACCATTCTGTGAAGTTCATCATTGATTTAATCTGTAGCCTAATAAACTGCATGCTTTCCCGAGTCGTAGTGGGAGGACCACACAACATACACTATATATACAAAAGTATCTGTACACTCCTTCAAATTAGTGTATTAGGCTATTTCAGCGACACCTGTTGCTGACAGGTGTATAAAATCGAGCACATAGCCATGCAATCTCCATTGACAAACATTGGCAGTAGAATGGCCTTTTCTGAAGAGCTCAGTGGCTTTCAACGTGGCAACGTCATAGGATGCCACCTTTCCAACAAGTCAGTTCATTAAATTTCTGCCTCTGCTAGAGCTGCCCCATTCAATTGTAAGTGCTATTATTGTGAAGTGGAAACATCTAGGAGCAACAACTGCTCAGCTGTCGAAGTGGTAGGCCACACAAGCTCACAGAACTTGACCGCTGAGTGCTGAAGGACGTAGCACGTAAAAATTCTGTCACTACCGAGTTCCAAACTGCCTCTGGAAGCAACGTCAGCACAATAACTGTTTGTCGGGAGCTTCAGAAATGGGTTTCCATGGCCGAGCAGCCACACACAAGCCTAAGATCACCATGTGCAATGCTAAGCGTTGGCTGGAATGGTGTAAAGCTTGCCGCCATTGAACTCTGGAGCAGTGGAATCATGTTCTCTGGAGTGATGAACCACGCTTTACCATCTGGCAGTCTGATGGATGAATCTGTGTTTGGCGTATGCCAGGAGAATATTACCTGCCCGAATGCATAGTGCCAACTGTAAAGTTTGGTGGAGGAGGAATAATGGTCTGGGGCTGTTTTTCATGGGTCAGGCCCCTTAGTTCCAGTGAAGGGAAATCTTAAAGCTACAACATACAACGACATCCTAGATGATTCTGTGCTTCCAACTTGGTGGCAACAGTTTCGGGAAGGCCCTTTCCTGTTTCAGCATGACAATATCCCCGTGCATAAAGCGAGGTCTATACAAAATGGTTTGTCGAGATCGGTGTGGAAGAACATGACTGGCCTGCACAGAGCCCTGCACCAACTCCATATTAATGCCCATGATTTTGGAATGAGATGTTTGACAAGCAGATTTCCACATACTTTTAGTCATGTAGTATATAATTGCGTGACTCCAAGTTTACTTCGATATGATGGTTATTATATTAATATTTGCACATAAAGGAGTTTCAACTGACATTTCTCGCATAATACATTTTTACGACACAAAGATTCCACCATGTCGAACAAACAAATTGTCTGTAGGCATTTATAAAATTGTACAGGTATTTCATGTTTCCACAGTCCAGTCGTTACTTTTTTTCATGCGTCAGCTAATTCATCCGTATGAAATGGTTGGATGGAAACGTGGTTAATGTTGAGCCCCAGCCCCAAATGAATGGAAGATGTAGGTATCATACAGGGATTGGGTGTTGACTGATGTTAATGGCTATAAAATATACAAAATAAATTGTTTGTGATGGCATTGTCAGTGTGCCTCCATGGTTTGCAGAAGTCCTCATATTCTAAAATCAAATGATTTCTCTGACAGGTTGGGACCAACATGGTTGAGTACCTGCACCAGGCGGAGGGGACCTGACCCTACCCATTTGTGTTGGCTCTTGGGGACTGCTCACAGGTGTTTACAGTCATTAGTGAACCGACATTAGAGCACTGCTCTAAAGGTACACTGCTTGGGGCACTGGATGTGTGATTCTAGTCCTATTATACTGAACAAAAATATAAATGCAACAATTTCAACGATTTTACTGAGTTACAGTTCATGGAAGGAAATCAGTCAATTCAAATAAATGAATTAGGCCCTAATCTATGGATTTCACATGACTGTGCAGGGGCACAGCAATGGGTGGGCCTAGGAGGGCATAGGCCCATGCACTTGGGAGCCAGGTCCACCCACTGGGGAGCCAGGCCCAGCCAATGAGAATGAGTTTTTCCCCACAATGGAACATTGCTGGGATCTTTTATTTCAGCTCATGAAACATGGGACCAACACTTTACATGTTGCGTTTATATTTTTGTTCAGTATATGTGTTATCAACTTTCCCACTGTGCCCCAGCATGGAAATTCCTACAGACCACTGTGTATCAGCCGCCAGGAACAGAACATTGCAATAAGACTGTTGCGAGAATGTCTTTTTCCACTGAACAATAGTGGATAAGTATCTGCTCTTGTATGGTTTGTGAGAAGTGACAGGAGGAAGCACAGCCCTCCTGCTGATGTGTTCCTGTGAAGTAATAGATCAGTGGATGGATGAGCCATGAGTATCTCATTCCATTGCTAATATGCTCTTAAACCACAATTTTTAGCTCTGCTAAAAAAAATGTGAATGCATTTGTGCCTGCTTTTTGCCTACAGCACGGTATGTGGTAATTTGCCTTTAGTTCAACTATTGAAGCGTGTTCTGGTACGATTTCATTCTATCACAACAATTTATTTTAAATACAAATGTTACATTTTGGGGATTGTGAAAATGCTTTATGAATTAAATACAGTTATTAAGTAATGAGTCATTAGTCCATGTCCTTAGTAGAGTGACCTTCAAATGTAATATTTTACACTTGTTCTGTGTAACAATGTTTTAACTCGACTGAAATGTAGACCATTATTGTATGGCAAAACAGCATGGTGTGTGTGTGTGTGTGTGTGTGTCCAGGCTCTGTCGTAGCCGGCCGCGACCCAGAAGACCCATGGGGCGGCGCACAATTGGCCCAGCGTCGTCCAGGGTAGGGGAGGGAATGGCCGGCAGGGATGTACCTCAGTTGGTAGAACATGGTGTTTGCAACGCCAGGGTTGTGGGTTCGATTCCCACGGGGGGCCAGTATGAAAAAATAAAAATAAAAATGTATGCACTAACTGTAAGTTGCTCTGGATAAGAGCGTCTGCTAAAATGACTAAAATGTCAAATGTAAAAAATATGTGTGTGTGCTGTCACTTAAGATAGCCGAAGTGTGTCAGTGAATGTGAATATTTATTGAATAGCTCTGGCACTGTCTGATAGACAGATCGGTGTTAACATCACACGCACGCATGCTTTGTTTTTCTGAGATTGCAATCTGAGTGTGCACATCAAGTTCAACTGAGGCTTTAGTCTGATGTTTTGGACTGTTTGGTTCATGAAATAATATAAATAAATTATAATAATCGATCCTATCTTATGAAATCTTATCTTGTGAAATAATACATATTCAAACAATAGGGCTTTATTTTAATGTGCTATTTAAAAATATATATATATTCTTGCACATTCTCTGATGTGATGTACAGTATGTTCTGAAATGCAGGCAATACAAATTCATTATTTGAAATTCAACACTGTATCTTGATTGTGTGTGTAAGAAACAGAGGGGGTGTGATGGTAGGGAAGGCAAAAATATGCAAGCGAAATTGAAACACTGAAAATAACCCAAGGATTACATAAATTACCCAGCTGCTGGGTCAAACCCCCAACCCAATGTGCTAGGTTTATGTCACAACCCAACACACTGGGTTGTTTTAATCCAGCAATATAGTCTAATTTACCCAGCAGTTGGGTCAAGCGCTCAACCCAAGGCATTAGGTTAGAAACACAACCCAAACCCGCTGGGTTGAATTAACCCAATGCTGTGTATGCCTATATTGACCCAGCAATGGGTTGTCGAAATTACGCAAATTGGCTTATTTTTAACCCAGCATTTTTTTGAGTAACAATAAATTATTTTGGAAAAATAATATGAACTGCCATATTAGGCATAACTAAATTTCTACCTTTTTAAAATGCTAAAATAGAAATGTTTTCAGAATCCTACTTTTTTGTTGTTTTCTGATTGTTTCAGTGCATGCATTCAACAAGCTTTGGACAAAGGACTTCCACAGGGCTGCCATCTCAAGTTCACTCAAAAAGGCAATAGTTCTGAACTGGGTTTGATTTAGTTTTTGTTTTAATTATTACAATTTTGTTAATGATCTTTTAAACTTCCATTGGGGAATCTATTGCTCTGTTATCACTTGGCTCATCTAAATAATTATGTAGTTGTCTCTTTAAACATCCTAATGTCAACATCCCAATAGTGTTCACATTTCTCTCATGTAAATGCTATAGCTACATAAAAAGATTAAACAAACAATTTATTTGGGAAATATCCAGTCTTTTCTATTTTCTTCATTACCATGCTGATGATTTCAAGTTGTATTGGATTAATTTTTTATCTGTTATAGACATTGAATACATGTTTAGTATATTTACTACATTTAGTATGTTTAGTTATTTTTCTCTGTGATTTTTCCCTCCTCTCTACATTTTCTTCATCTGTTTCTGCTGCTAAGGCCACCTTCTACCACTCTAAATTCCAAGCATCTGCCTCTAACCCTAGGAAGCTCTTTGCCACATTTTCCTCCCTCCTGAATCCTCCCCCCCCCCTCCCCCCCTCCTCTCTCTCTGTGGATGACTTCGTCAACCACTTTGAAAAGAAGGTTGACGACATCCGATCCTTGTTTGTTAAGCCTAATGACACTGCTGGTCCTGCTCACACTGCCCTACCCTATGCTTTGACTTCTTTCTCCCCTCTCTCTCCAGATAAGATCCTGCGACTTGTGACTGCAGGCCGCCCAACAACCTGCCCGCTTGACCCCATCCCCTCCTCCCTTCTCCAGACCATCTCCGGTGACCTTCTCCCCTACCTCACCTCGCTGATCAACTCATCCTTGACCGCTGGCCATGTCCCTTCCGTCTTCAAGAGAGCGAGAGTTACTCCCCTTCTCAAAAAACCAACACTCGACCCCACTGATGTCAACAACTACAGACCAGTATCCCTTCTTTCTTTTCTTTCCAAAACTATTGAGCGTGCCGTCTTTAGCCAACTCTCTTGCTATCTCTCTCAGAATGACCTTCTTGATCCAAACCAATCAGGTTTCAGGACTGGTCATTCAACTGAGACTGCTCTTCTCTGTGTCACAGAGACTCTCCGCACTGCTAAAGCTAACTCTCTCTCCTCTGCTCTTGTCCTTCTAGATCTGTCTGCTGCCTTTGATACTGTGAACCATCAGATCCTCCTCTCCACCCTCTCCGAAATGGGCATCTCCGGCGCGGCTCACTCCTGGATTGCGTCCTACCTGACCGGTCGCTCCTACCAAGTGGCGTGGCGGGAAGCTGTCTCCGCACCACGTGCTCTCACCACTGGTGTCCCCCAGGGATCGGTTTTGGGCCCTCTCCTTTTCTCCCTATACACCAAGTCACTTGGCTCTGTCATATCCTCACATGGCCTTTCCTATCATTGCTACGCTGACGATACACAACTAATCTTCTCCTTTCCCCCTTCTGATCACCAGGTGGCGAATCGCATCTCTGCATGTCTGGCAGACATATCAGTATGGATGACGGATCACCACCTCAAGCTGAACCCTGGCAAGACGGAGCTGCTCTTCCTCCCCGGGAAGGACTGCCCGTTCCATGATCTCGCCATCACGGTAGACAACTCCGCTGTGTCCTCCTCCCAGAGTGCGAAGAGCCTAGGCGTGACCCTGGACAACACCCTGTCGTTCTCCGCCAACATCAAGGCGGTGACCCGCTCCTGCAGGTTCATGCTCTACAACATTCGGAGAGTGCGACCCTGCCTTACACAGGAAGCGGCGCAGGTCCTGGTCCAGGCACTTGTCATCTCCCGTCTGGACTACTGCAACTCGCTGTTGGCTGGGCTCCCTGCCTGTGCCATTAAACCCCTACAACTCATCCAGAATGCCGCAGCCCGTCTGGTGTTCAACCTTCCCAAGTTCTCTCACGTCACCCCCCTCCTCCGCACACTCCACTGGCTTCCAATTGAAGCTCGCATCCGCTACAAGACCATGGTGCTTGCCTTTGGAGCAGTGAGGGGAACGGCACCCCTGTACCTTCAGGCTCTGATCAGTCCCTACACCCAAACGAGGACATTGCGTTCATCCACCTCTGGCCTGCTGGCTCCCCTTCCTCTGCGGAAGCACAGCTCCCCCTCAGCCCAGTCAAAACTGTTCGCTGCTCTGGCACCCCAATGGTGGAACAAGCTCCCTCACGACGCCAGGACAGCGGAGTCACTCACCACCTTCCGGAGACATTTGAAACCCCACCTCTTTAAGGAATACCTGGGATAGGCTAAAGTATTCCTTCTAACCCCCCCCCCCCCCCAAATTGTAAAGTGGTTATCCCACTGGCTATAGGGTGAACGCACCAATTTGTGAGTCGCTCTGGCTAAGAGCGTCTGCTAAATGACGTTAATGTGCCCTTGAGCAAGGCACTTAACCCTAATTGCTCCTGTAAGTCGCTCTGGTTAAGAGCGTCTGCTAAATGACTAAAATGTAAAATGTAAATGTAAATTTAAAGTTATGTGATTTGGTCTATGTAGATACAGTGAGGGGAAAAAAGTATTTAATCCCCTGCTGATTTTGTACGTTTTCCCACTTACAAAGAAATGATCAGTCTATAATTTAAATGGTAGGTTTATTTGAACAGTGAGAGACAATAACAACAACAAAATCCAGAAAAACACGTCAAAAATGTTATAAATTGATTTGCATTTTAATGAGGGGAAATAAGTATTTGATCCCCTCTCAATCAGAAAGATTTCTGGCTCCCAGGTGTCTTTTATACAGGTAACGAGCTGAGATTAGGAGCACACTCTTAAAGGGAGTGCTCCTAATCTCAGCTTGTTACCTGTATAAAAGACAACTGTCCACAGAAGCAATCAATCAGATTCCAAACTCTCCACCATGGCCAAGACCAAAGAGCTCTCCAAGGATGTCAGGGACAAGATTGTACACCTACACAAGGCTGGAATGGGCTACAAGACCATCGCCAAGCAGCTTGGTGAGAAGGTGACAACAGTTGGTGCGATTATTCGCAAATGGAAGAAACACAAAATAACTGTCAATCTCCCTCGGCCTGGGGCTCCATGCAAGATCTCACCTCGTGGAGTTGCAATGATCATGAGAACGGTGAGGAATCAGCCCAGAACTACACGGGAGGAGCTTGTCAATGATCTCAAGGCAGTCAAATCTTGGGTGAGAACCTCCTTCCCTCAGCCAGGGCATTGAAAATGGGTCGTGGATGGGTATTCCAGCATGACAATGACCCAAAACACACGGCCAAGGCAACAAAGGAGTGGCTCAAGAAGAAGCACATTAAGGTCCTGGAGTGGCCTAGCCAGTCTCCAGACCTTAATCCCATAGAAAATCTGTGGAGGGAGCTGAAGGTTCGAGTTGCCAAACGTCAGCCTCCAGGCACGACTCCAACAACATCATTAAGTTTGCCGACGACACAACAGTGGTAGGCCTGATCACCGACAACGATGAGACAGCCTATAGGGAGGAGGTCAGAGACCTGGCCGTGTGGTGCCAGGACAACAACCTCTCCCTCAACGAGACCAAGACAAAGGAGATGATTGTGGACTACAGGAAAAAATTGAGGACTGAGCACGCCCCCATTCTCATCGACGGGGCCGTAGTGGAACAGGTTGAGAGCTTCAAGTTCCTTGGTGTCCACATCACCAACGAACTATCATGGTCCAAACACACCAAGACAGTTGTGAAGAGGGCACGACAAAGCCTATTCCCCCTCAGGAGACTGAAAAGATTTGGCATGGGTCCTCAGATCCTCAAAAAATTATACAGCTGCACCATCGAGAGCATCCTGACTGGTTGCATCACCGCCTGGTATGGCAACTGCTTGGCCTCCGACCGCAAGGCACTACAGAGGGTAGTGCGTACGGCCCAGTACATCACTGGGGCCAAGCTTCCTGCCATCCAGGACCTGTATACCAGGCGGTGTCAGAGGAAGGCCCTCCAAATTGTCAAAGACTCCAGCCACCCTAGTCATAGACTGTTCTCTCTGCTACCGCACGGCAAGCGGTACCGGAGTGCCAAGTCTAGGTCCAAAAGACTTCTCAACAGCTTCTACCCCCAAGCCATAAGACTCCTGAACAGCTACTCATGGCTACCCAGACTATTTGCACCCCCCCCCCCCACCCCATCCTTTTACGCTGCTGCTACTCTGTTAATTATTTATTCATAGTCACTTTAACTCTACCCACATGTACATATTACTTCAACTACCTCAACTAGCCGTTACCCCGCACATTGACTCTGCACCGGTACCCCCCTGTATATATAACCTCCCTACTGTTATTTTATTTTACTTCGGCTCTTTTTTTCTCAACACTTTTTTGTTGTTATTTTATTTTTAAACAGTGCATTTTTTTTTGTTAAAAAGAAATGCACTGTTGGTTAAGGGCTGTAAGTAAGCATTTCACTGTAATGTCTGCACCTGTTGTATTCGGCGCATGTGGCCAATAACATTTTATTTTATTTTATTTGAAACCTTAATGACTTGGAGAAGATCTGCAAAGAGGAGTGGAACAAAATCCCTCCTGAGATGTGTGCAAACCTGGTGGCCAACTACAAGAAACGTCTGACATCTGTGATTGCCAACAAGGGTTTTGCCACCAAGTACTAAGTCATGTTTTGCAGAGGGGTCAAATACTTATTTCCCTCATTAAAATGCAAATCAATTTCTAACATTTTTGACATGCGTTTTTATGGATTTTGTTGTTGTTATTCTGTCTCTCACTGTTCAAATAAACCTACCATAAAAATTATAGACTGATCATGTCTTTGTCAGTGGGCAAACTTACAAAATCAGCAGGGGATCAAATACTTTTTTTCCCTCACTGTTTAACACACAGTAACCTAAAAACATATATAGTTTGCATATTCATGCTGAGTTTGCAGCAAACAGAATGTTCGCCACAAGTTTCCCATAATTGTTTGCCAGAAGTTCACAAGTTGCTACAAATTTACCTCAACAGTTTGCCACAAAACTAATTTGGATGTGAAAATATGTGCTTGCTGCAAATTTGTGGCAAATTGTTCAACTGTCCCAACCAAGCACCCAAGCTAACTGGCTAGCTAGTCACTTCCAGCCACAAATGAGAGAACATCTCACTGACCATTTTTCTCATCCTAGCAAAACTGGTTAGGCTGTTTACATGTTATCTAGAGTGTTCGTGACTAACTATTATTTTTTTGGGCCTAGGTTTACTGACACCGTTCATATTCAGTGGGTGATGTATACGCTCACTAACTGTAAGTCACTCTGGATAAGAGCATCTGCTAAAATGTAAAAATGTGATGCGCGGTCGTAAATTCATATTTTATTCTGTGCATTCTGTGAATTTGTGAAGGCAAGAGAGGCTCACTCGATAACAGTCGTTAATGTTTAGCATAGCTAGCTAGCAAAACGATTCACATGTCTTGCTAGTTAACCAACTGACACCTGCATCTCTAGCTGTGTACAGCCACAGAAAAACGATATTAGGAGAAGTCACACTCACCCACTCCGCTAATGACATGACATCCTCCTAGCAGCTAATGTTATGATTAGCTCCTATCTAGCTAATGTTATGCTCCTTGCTTTTACCTTGCTACATAAATAGATACGCTAGCTTATTAGCCACATTATTTACATTTTTACATTTAACATTTTAGTAATTTAGCAGATGCTCTTATTCATACTGGCCCCCCGTGGGAAACGAACCCACAACCCTGGCATTGCAAGCGCCATGCTCTACCAACTGACCGACTTGTGATCATTGCCCTTGCTAGTTTGATTGTATTGACATTCCCAGCTTTAGTTACACTCGTCCGTTTTTGTCCAAAATATTGAGTCATTGAAACTGAAACAGTGCACCCCGAATGGAGGCAGCAAACAATGTACCAGGCCAGCTGTGATTTACAACCTGATAGCAATATTTTTTGGACTACCAAGAAATGTATTGGTGAATTATGTTAATCATGCATTGAACTGCATCCATCTATTCTGCCAACAATGCCTTAGTATATGTCATGGAATGTTGAGTGAAATAGAACATATTTTTAAAACCTCTTATAAAGTTGATTTTGTAGCATAAACTGGGAATTTTATATTTTTGACTGATTTTATTGTCTGTTTGTTTCATACCTGCAAAGTAGTTCAAACGCTTTCAGTTCCACTTTAATGGTGCTAGCTAGCTGAGTTCAAACACAGAACAATGAGACAGATATTTCACCGACTGTATAAATGTGAAGCATCCGCTTGGCGTTTCCACTCACTACCAAATGTGGTAGTGAGAGGAAGTCCAGTGGCCGGCTGTGGAAGAAGACGGAACGAGATGGATTTTAGCTGACATTCTGTTAATTTTCTCATCGATGAAAGATTTGATCTCAATGCAGTTTTCTGTTCCCAAAACTACAAATCAAATCAAATTTTATTTGCCACATGCGCCGAATACAACAAGCCACCACGTGCTCTCACCACTGGTGTCCCCCAGGGCTCAGTTCTAGGCCCTCTCCTATTCTCTCTATACACCAAGTCACTTGGCTCTGTCATATCCTCACATGGTCTCTCCTATGATTGCTACGCAGACGACACACAATTCATTTTCTCCTTTCCCCCTTCTGATAACCAGGTGGCGAATCGCATCTCTGCATGTCTGGCAGACATATCAGTGTGGATGTCGGATCACCACCTCAAGCTGAACCTCTGCAAGACGGAGCTGCTCTTCCTCCCGGGTAAGGACTGCCCGCTCCATGATCTCGCCATCACGGTTGACAACTCCATTGTGTCCTCCTCCCAGAGTGCAAAGAACCTTGGCGTGACCCTGGACAACACCCTGTCGTTCTCCGCTAACATAAAAGCGGTGACCAGATCCTGCAGGTTCATGCTCTACAACATTCGCAGAGTACGACCCTACCTTACACAGAAAGCGGCACAGGTCCTAATCCAGGCACTTGTCATCTCCCGTCTGGATTACTGCAACTCGCTGTTGGCTGGGCTCCCTGCCTGTGCCATTAAACCCCTACAACTTATCCAGAACGCTGCAGCCCGTCTGGTGTTCGACCTTCCCAAGTTCTCTCATGTCACCCCGCTCCTCCGCACACTCCACTGGCTTCCAGTTGAGGCTCGCATCTACTACAAGACCATGGTGCTTGCCTACGGAGCTGTGAGGGGAACGGCACCTCCTTACCTTCAGGCTCTGATCAGACCCTACACCCAAACGAGGGCACTACGTTCATCCACCTCTGGCCTGCTAGCTCCCCTACCTCTACGGAAGCACAGTTCCCGCTCAGCCCAGTCAAAGCTATTTGCTGCTCTGGCACCCCAATGGTGGAACAAGGTCCCCCACGACGCCAGGACAGCGGAGTCACTGACCACCTTCCGGAGACACTTGAAACCCTACCTCTTTAAGGAATACCTGGAATAGTATAAAGTAATCCTTCTACCTACCCCCCCATTTAAAAAAGAAAAAGAAAAAAAAAGTGGTTGTCCCACTGGCTATCATAAGTTGAATGCACCAATTTGTAAGTCGCTCTGGATAAGAGCATCTGCTAAATGATGTAAATGTAATTAACCAACAATGCATTTTTAAGTAAAAAATAGATAAGTAAAAAATAATTAAAGAGCAGCAGTAAAATAAAATAACAGTAGGGAGGCTATATACAGGGGGTACCGGTACAGAGTCAATGTGCGGGGGTACCGGTTAGTCGAGGTAATATGTACATGTGGGTAGAGTTAAAGTGACTATGCATAAATAAGTAGCAGCAGCGTGGGGGGTGGGGGGGACAATGCAAATAGTGCGGGTAGCATTTTACATTTACATTTTAGTCATTTAGCAGACGCTCTTATCCAGAGCGACTTACAGTTAGTGAGTGCATACATTTGTATTTTTTTTATACTGGAATCGAACCCACAACCCTGGCGTTGCAAATGCCATGCTCTACCAACTGAGCTACATCCCTGCCGGCCATTCCCTCCCCTACCCTGGACGACGCTGGGCCAATTGAGCGCCGCCCCATGGGTCTCCCGGTCGCGGCCGGCTACGACAGAGCCTGGATTCGAACCAGGATCTCTAGTGGCACAGCTAGCACTGCGATGCAGTGCCTTAGACCACTGCGCCACTCAGTAGCCATGATTAGCTGTTCAGGAGTCTTATGGCTTGGGGGTAAAAGCTGTTAAGAAGCCTTTTGGATCTAGACTTGGCACTCCGGTACAGCTTGCCGTGAGGTAGCAGAGAGAACAGTCTATGACTAGGGTGGCTGGATTAAATTTTAAGGGCCTTCCTCTGACACCGCCTGGTATAGAGGTCCTGGATGGCAGGAAGCTTGGCCCCAGTGATGCACTGGGCCGTACGCACTACCCTCTGTAGTGCCTTGCGGTCGGAGGCTGAGCAGTTGCCATACCAGGCGGTGATGCAACCAGTCAGGATGCTCTCGATGGTCCAGCTGTAGAACCTTTTGAGGATCTGAGGACCCATGCCAAATCCTTTCAGTCTCCTGAGGGGGAATAGGCTTTGTCGTGCCCTCTTCACGACTGTCTTGGTGTGTTTGGACCATGAAAGTTTGTTGGTGAACATGAAGCTCTCAACCTGTTCCACTACAGCCCTGTCGATGAGAATGGGGGCGTGCTCAGTCCTCTTTTTTCTTGTAGTCCACAATACTCTCCTTTGTCTTGATCACTTTGAGGGAGAGGTTGTTATACTGGCACTACACGGCCAGGTCTCTGATCTCCTCCCTATAGGCTGTCTCATCGTTGTTGGCAAACTTAATTATGTTGTTGGAGTCGTGCCTGGCCATGCAGTCATAGGTGAACAGGGAGTACAGGAGGGGACTGAGCACGCACCCCTGAGGGGCCCCCGTGTTGAAGATCAGCATGGCAGATGTGTTGTTACCTACAAACAGAGTGGACTAAGTTTTGTAGACTTTACCCTTTGCCAAAGTTTATAAAAATGGCATTGTTTAAAAAGAGAGCAAAGGCTAAATTGAGTTATTGCTCATGCACACTTCACAAAGTAGGTGTTCCCTAACGTTAATATGCAAATTTATGCTAGAATGCGCTACTAGAATCCCACCTCGCTTGCTCTGCCCACTATGCCTCATTTGTTACCATTTGAAACAACGGGCTGTGGTCTATCTTGGTTTAGTTATAAAAATCAGCTTACTAGCTAGCTCCAGCTGTTTACTGGTGTTAACCATAGCAACATGGCCACTGAGGCACTGCTAGCAGCACCTAGGGGTGAACGACTCCAGGATTTTTGGAGTCGACTCCGGCTCCTGTGGTTGTAATCAAAGGAGTCGACTCTTGCTCGACTCCCAAAACAAGTTGAAAGGCTGCGCCATAATGGTTCATTTGCTTATCAACATATAAAAGGCCTATTCTGTTTGAACATAGAAGGTGATATGTAGGAACTAGAATATTTCAGTGATATTTTTGCTGTGCGCAGCTTTGACGGATCCCATAGGATGATGCGGCGCACTCTCTACACTGATAAACGTATTATTTGCCGTGTGATATAGCCCTATTCAGACGGGACTACTATTACTAGAGACGTTGGTTATTATTATGCAAGCATGTGCGTTATTCCAGAGGACGATTCACACAGGATTCATTTTTCCAAACTGCCCCCTGTAATTTTTTATAATTAAATTGACTCTTATGACGGAAGCCTGGTTTTTATTCTAGGCGTAAAGATATTTCAAGTCAACGTCTAGACGATAAAAGGGAACAGATAACTCGAGCTTGGCTCCCAAATGTATAGGTGTCCCCATAATATTTATTTATTATTATATTTAAATTGAGGAAGTGTGATCTATTCATTATTTTAGCGATCCATGGTACTGTAGATGTCCCTCCTATTAATAACATTGAGCTGCTAGACAGTATTTGCACTTGAGATGCGTTTATGGGTGAGAAATTGAACTTGCCATTTCCAAAAAGTATAGCTCAGTGGGGAATTGGGGATACCCTGCTTTGCGATCTATGGCGTAGCTAGGACTTTAACCGCCAGGGTTTCATTAAATAAGCTAAATAGGCACTACTTTTTATTGCACATTTAGGCCTAATTAAACTGACGCATTTGGCTATGTTCAACTTCAATTCACTGCCACAATGTAGAATAGCTTAGCCATAGGCCTACTCATTGATAGCTTATGTATACTTTAATATACCTTTGATGAATTTATGAGGCATTGCGAGAAACAGATTATCAAGATATAGCCTACAGTGAGGGAAAAAAGTATTTGATCCCCTGCTGATTTTGTACGTATGCCCACTGACAAAAACATGATCAGTCTATAATTTTAATGGTAGGTTTATTTGAACAGTGTGAGACAGAATAACAACAACAAAAAATCGAGAAAAACGCATGTAAAAAATGTTATAAATTGATTTGCATTGTAATAAGGGAAATAAGTATTTGACCCCTCTGCAAAACATGACTTAGTACTTGGTGGCAAAACCCTTGTTGGCAATCACAGAGGTCAGACGTTTCTTGTAGTTGGCCACCAGGTTTGCACACATCTCAGGAGGGATTTTGTCCCACTCCTCTTTGCAGATCTTCTCCAAGTAATTAAGGTTTCGAGGCTGACGTTTGGCAAATCGAACCTTCAGCTCCCTCCACAGATTTTCTATGGGATTAAGGTCTGGAGACTGGCTAGGCCACTCCAGGACCTTAATGTGCTTCTTCTTGAGCCACTCCTTTGTTGCCTTGGCCGTGTGTTTTGGGTCATTGTCATGCTGGAATACCCATCCACGACCCATTTTCAATGCCCTGGCTGAGGGAAGGAGGTTCTCACCCAAGATTTGACGGTACATGGCCCCGTCCATCGTCCCTTTGATGCGGTGAAGTTGTCCTGTCCACGTAGCAGAAAAACACCCGCAAAGCATAATGTTTCCACCTCCATGTTTGACGGTGGGGATGGTGTTCTTGGGGTCATAGGCAGCATTCCTCCTCCTCCAAACAAGGTGAGTTGAGTTGATGCCAAAGAGCTCCATTTTGGTATCATCTGACCACAACACTTTCACCCAGTTCTCCTCTGAATCATTCAGATGTTAATTGGCAAACTTCAGACGGGCCTGCATATGTGCTTTCTTGAGCAGGGGGACCTTGTGGGCGCTGCAGGATTTCAGTCCTTCACGGCGTGTGTTACCAATTGTTTTCTTGGTGACGATGGTCCCAGCTGCCTTGAGATCATTGACAAGATCCTCCTGTGTAGTTCTGGGCTGATTCCTCACCGTTCTCATGATCATTGCAACTCCACAAGGTGAGATCTTGCATGGAGCCCCAGGCCGAGGGAGATTGACAGGTCTTTTGTGTTTCTTCCATTTGCGAATAATCGCACCAACTGTTGTCACCTTCTCACCAAGCTGCTTGGCGATGGTCTTGTAACCCATTCCAGCCTTGTGTAGGTCTACAATCTTGTCCCTGACATCCTTGGAGAGCTCTTTGGTCTTGGCCATGGTGGAGAGTTTGGAATCTGATTGATTGATTGCGTCTGTGGACAGGTGTCTTTTATACAGGTAACAAACTGAGATTAGGAGCACTCCCTTTAAGAGTGTGCTCCTAATCTCAGCTCGGTACCTGTATAAAAGACACCTGGGAGCCAGAAATCTTTCTGATTGAAAGGGGGTCAAATAATTATTTCCCTCATTAAAATGCAAATCAATTTATAACATTTTTGACATGCGTTTTTCTGGATTTTTTTGTTGTTATTCTGTCTCTCACTGTTCAAATAAACCTACCATTAAAATTATAAACTGATCATTTCTTTGTCAGTGGGCAAACGTACAAAATCAGCAGGGGATCAAATACTTTTTTCCCTCACTGTATGTACACGATTCCGTCTGCCTGCCCGTCCTTTCTCTCTCTCGCTGGCTCGCCTGCTCTTTTTTCTTCGCTATGAAAGATGCAAGTGTGTGTTCAGTCTTCAGTCTGTTGCGTGTAGAATAGCTTAGCCTACTAATTGATAGCTCCTACTTTGACAACTTGTGAGACATTGCAAGCCAAGAAATTGCAAGTTACAGCATTGCGAGATACAGCTTTTGATTACAGATGCACGGCTCTGACTGTCTGCCTGGTGGCCGACCTGCCTACCTATGCCTGGCTGTGCACCTCCCCTCTCTCTCTCTCTCGCTAGTTCGTTCTTTCTTTGCTGTGAAAGTTTGTTCTCGGAAGTAGCCTACGGCAACTAGCCTACTTGGTCACCTCCGTTGCAAAAATACTGAATCTTAGGAGTCGAGGACTCGATTCCTAGCGGAATGAAAGCTTGACAACCAGAAATGGGAGTCGACGGGCAAGGAGTCGAAGAATCTATTATTTTTGAGTCTACTCTCCACCACTAGCAGAGACAGAGCCCCCCCCCCTCCCCCCCACGTAACAGGTCTATCCTCCCACCTGCCTGCCTACGACCACTAGAGCCAAGACCACACCACTATAAGCCTGCTGAGAGACAAGCTCTCACCACCTCCAGCCCAGACTGAAGAACTCTGTCCAGGAACTGAGAGAGCTAGTGCAGGTAAAGGAGGAGATGGCAAAGGAGCTGCCTGTCATCAAGAGAGTGCTGCAGCACAGAGAACAGACTGTAGAGACTCCTAGAGAGAAGCTGTACCCCCCCCCCCTTCCCCGCACCAAACACCATTTACCCACACCCCTAGTCAGCAAGGAGGCTAACATGGGGACACCTACTAAAGAGAGAAGCTCTTTGTCTTACTTTTAATTTTGGCTACTTTGATCCTACTTTTGGGGGTTAAGAGCCTTGCACAATGACAGGAGATGGTACATGGGATCAGAGAGCAGCCTCTCAGTGACGATACCATATTACGCTTACTTTTTATATGTACATAGAGATGCCTCCAATTGTTGGTCATGGAAATGTGGTTAAAAGGCATGGAGAAGTCATGGAAAAGTAAAAATTCCATCTGTCAAAATGTGTATGAACCCTGCTTTATTACAGGCCATACTATTTCTAACTGTCTTAATCTCCCCCATCGAAACAACTGTGACAGAACCATCAACAAAAACGGAAGGGATCTGTTGCAGTTCTGTCGAAGCCTGGGTCTGTACTTAGTAAATGCTAGTGGAGATTCACCTATTGCTCAGCTCTTGGCCACAGCACAATAGACTATGTGATTACAGACATTGACACTTTCTCTCTCAGCTCATTCACAGTTAAGCCACTAACACCTCTATCTGATCACAGCCAAATTACCTTGTTCCTCAAAAAATCTGACATGGAAACAACCACACATTCACAGCCCAGTAAGCAATACCACATAAGAAATTCATACAGATGAGCCCAAAACAGCACAGAAGAATACCAGAAACCAACCAGTAATTAAAAAATCAAAACACTCCTAGGTAACTTTCTGGAAATCACATGCACTCACAGTAAAGAAGCCATCATTTTAGCAGTAAAAAGCAACAATATATTCACCAAAAGAAGCACAACTGAAATTGACAAAAAACAACAGCAAAAAAGACTACAGATGACAACTGGTTTGATTACAGATTGTAACATTTTCAGAAAAAAACTTAGAACAGTATCAAACCAAAAGCACGGAGACCCAAATAATGGTGAATTACGCCTTCATTACTGTGAGACTTTAAAACTCTATAAACGTACACTCAACAAAAAAGCACAGTACAACAGCAAGCAACTGACACTAATTGAAGAGTCCATAAACACAAGCAACTTCTGGAAAAATAGGAAAAAACCTAAACAAAAATCTAAACAATAGGAATTAGCAATACAAAACGGTGACATATGGATAACCCATTTTAAAACACTCTACACCTGTTCAAATTGATGCAAATGCAGAACAATGCCAAATTCATGAGAAGTTGAATACATTGGAAAAAGCTATGAAGGACAATCAAAATCCATTGGACTCCCCAATTACTGAGCAGGAGCTCAATAAGAAACTTCAGGTCCTCAAATTTAAAAAAGCATGCTGTTTAATTTGATCCCCAGTGTAGGTTATTTCCCTGACATCTGGAACCAAGGACTCATAACCCCAATCTTTGAGAAAAGATACATATTTGACCCTAACAATTACAGAGGCCTTTACATTGCATTCAGAATGTATTCAGACCCCTTGACGTTTTCCACATTTTGATAACGTTACAGCCTTATTCTAAAATGTAAAAAAATATGATCAATATACACACAATACCCCATAATGACGAAGCAAAAACTGGTTTTTATAAATTTTTGCAAATGTATAAAAAAAAAAAATGGAAATATCACATTTAAATAAGTATTCAGACCCTTTACTTAGTACTTTCCTGAAGCACCTTTGGCAGCGATTACAGCCTTGAGTCTTCTTGGGTATGATGCTACAAGCTTGGCACACCTATATTTGGGGAGTTTCTCCCATTCTTCTCTGCAGATCCTCTCAAGCTCTGTCAGGTAGGATGGGGAGCGTCGCTGCACAGCAATTTTCAGGTCTCTCCAGAGATGTTAGACCGGGTTCAAGTCCGGGCTCTGGCTGGGCCACTCAAGGACATTCAGAGACGTGTCCCGAAGCCACTCCTGCGTTGTCTTGGCTGTGTGCTTAGGGTCGTTGTCCAGTTGGAAGGTGAACCTTCGCCCAAGTCTGAGGTCCTGAGCGCTCTGGAGCAGGTTTTCATCAAGGATCTCTCTGTACTTTGCTCCGTTCATCTTTCCTTCGATCCCGATTAGTCTCCCAGTCCCTCCTGCTGAAAGAAATCCCTACAGCGTGATGCTGCCACCACCATGCTTCACCGTAGGGATTGTGCCAGATTTCCTCCAGACGTGACGCTTGGTATTCAGGCCAAAGTGTTCAATATTGGTTTTATCAGACCAGAGAATATTGTTTCTCATGGTCTGAGAGTCCTTTAGGTGCCTTTTGGCAAACTCCAAGCGGGCTGTTATGTGCCTTTTACTGAGGAGTGGCTTCCACTCTACCATAAAGGCCTGAATGGTGGAGTAGTGCAGAGATGGTTGTCCTTCTGAAAGGTTCTCCCATCTCCACAGAGGAACTCTGGAACTCTGTCAGAGTGACCATCGGGTTCTTGGTCACCTCCCTGACCAAGGTCCTTCTCCCCTGATTGATCAGTTTGGCAGGGCGGCCAGCTCTAGGAAGAGTCTTGGTGGTTCCAAAGTTCTTCCATTTAAGAATGATGGAAGCCACTGTGTTCTTCGGGACCTTCAATGCTCCAGAATTGTTTTGGTACCCTTCCCCAGATCTGTGCCTCAACACAATTATGTCTCAGAATTCTACGGACAATTCCTTCGACCTCATGGGCTCCCGAGTGGCGCAGCGGTCTAAGGCACTGCATCTCAGCGCTTGAGGCGTCACTACAGACCCCCTGGTTCGATTCCAGGCTGTATCACTACCGGCCGTGATTGGGAGTCCCATAGGGCGGTGCACAATTTGCCCAGTGTCGTCCGGGTTTGGCCGGTGTAGGCCGTCATTGTAAATAAGAATTTGTTCTTATCTGACTTGCCTAGTTAAATAAAGGAAAACATTTTTTTTTTTTTATGGCTTGGTTCATGCACTGTCAACTGTGGGACCTTATATAGACAGGTGTGTGCCTTTTCAAATCATGTCCAATCAATTGAATTTACCACAGGTGGACTCCAATCAAGTTGTAGAAACATCTCAAGGATGACCAATGGAAACAGGATGCACTTGAGCTCAATTTCGAGTGTCATAGCAAAGTGTCTGAATTCTTACGTAAATAAGGTATTTCTGTTTTTTATTTTTTTATACATTTGCTAAAATTCATTATGGGGTATTGTGTGTAGATTTGATGAGGAATGTGGGAAAAGGGAAGGGGTCTGATTACTTTCCTGAATGCACTGTATATGTGAACAGTAACCTGAGGAAGGTTTTCTGTAGTATTATAAATGTCAGTGTTCTAAACATCCTTAATAAGCACAATGCCTTGAGTAAAAGCCTAAATATATTTATACCAAAACATCGCACGTCCAATCATATTTACACCCTAAACACCCTAATAGATAAACATGTCCACCAAAATAAGACCAAAATGTATGCTTTCTTTATTGACTTCCAAAAAGCATTTGATTATATTATGTGGCATACAGCAGTGTTCTACAAAATTATTTAAAGTGGTGCAGCAAACATATGACGTAAAGCATCAAAATTGGCAAGAAAAGAACAGAACCAGGGGCGGGGCCTTCACCAGGGTTGCAATCTCAGCCCCGTGCTCTTCAATATTTACATCAACGAATTGACCACAATTCAGAGGTTAAATGCCTGCTCTATGCAGATGACCTGTGCCTGCAGTCACCCACAGCACATGGCCTACAGCAGAGCCTGGACCTGCTAAAGCAGTACTGTCAAACCTGGGCCCTGGCAGTAAACCCCAAAAATACAAAAATAGAGAAGATCCAGATCTCAGGGAATTAGACCAAAGTTCTCAATTGGTACAAAATACTGTACTGCAAACACTACAATTCCATAGGTTTAAAAATAAGCTCAACTGGACACCTAAATGAGGCAGTGAATGAACTGAGAGAACACATGCAGGGGATTCTACGCCATTAAAAAACAAATTCAAATGGAAATACCTATACACATTTGGCTAAAACTAATTGTAATGTGTCATTGAAGCAATTGCACTTCATGGCAGCGAGGTGTGGGGTCCACTTGCAAAACAAGATTTCGCCAAATGGGACAAACACCCCATTGAAATCCTGTATGCAGAGCTCTGTAATATTCTCCTACATGTCCAGGAGGAAAACTACAAACAATTAATGCAGGGCAGAATTAGACCAATATCCACTAATAATAAAAACTCAAAAAATAGCAATTACAGTACATTTGGGAAACATCTCAAATACAGTGACCCCCCTCTCATATCATTACCAAGCCCTGCAATGCCAATAACTGAGAAAAAAGAATCCCCTCATCCAGCTGGTCACAAACCTGTTCTACTAACCCACTGAAGCCTCAGGACAGAACATCCAATCAATCAGAATAAATTAAATTACAACACAGTCAAAACAAAACTACATTACATATTGGGAAACAAACAAAGCAAAATGGGATGCTACCTGGCCCTAAATCGACAGTACACCATGGCAAACTATTTGACCATGGTTACTGATCAAAACCTTTGAAAAACCTTGACAGAGTACAGGCTTAGTGAGCATAGCCTTAACATTGAGAAGTGTAGACACAGGAAAACCTGGCTCCTTGTAGAGAAAAGGCTGTGCAACCACTGCATCACAGCAGAACCGGAGACAGAGCTGCATTTCCTGACAAACTGTAAAATATAAAACAACTAGAGAGTGTAATTTCCCCAAATCTGAAACCCTTTTTCAAAGTTTCAAAGACCTCTCTGATGATAATAGGCTACCCATCCTGTTGGGGGAGGACGCAGAGAGCTATGGGTTGGTAGCACACTACAATGCTGCTTGCCATAAGATGAGAGACAGTGTCTGACAGACCAACCTGCACATGTCTTCTATGCCATTGTTATTGTCCATTGTATGGTTATTTATACTCTTGATTATTGTTGTTACTGATTATCCCATTGACAATCTTGATTATTATTATTTTAATTATGTTAATATTGTAAATTGATAACTTTATTTCCAAAGTAAGCTTTGTCAATATGTGCATTGTCACGTTATGCCAATAAAGCAATTTGAATTGAGAGAGAGAAAGAGAGATATGCAACAGGAACACGTGTGTATGTGTGTGTGTTTTACACTCCCGCTGTGGATCATTGGATCATGTCACTGAGACCAGTGGTGGAAAAAGTACCCAATTGTCATACTTGAGTAAAAGTAAAGATACCTTAATAGAAAATGACTCAAGTAAAAGTGAGTCATCCAGTAAAATACTACTTGAGTAAAAGTCTAAAAGTATTTGGTTTAAAATATACTTAAGTATCAAAAGTAAATGTAGTTACTAAAATATACTTAAGTATCAAAAGTAAAAGTAGAAATCATTTCAAATTCCTTATATTAAACAAACCAGACGGACCCATTTTCTTGTTTTTTTTTAAATGAAAGGATAGCCAGGGGCACACTCCAACACTCAGACATAATTTACATACGAAGCATGTATGTTAAGTCAGTCTGCCAGATCAGAGGCAGTAGGGATGACCAGGGATGGCTGCCGTTTTACAGCCCTCTAACCAATTGTACTATTATGTGTGTTTTTCCGCGTTATTTGTAATTTATTTTGTACATAATGTTTCTGCCATCGTCTCTTATAACCAAAAAGAGCTTCTGGATATCAGGACAGCGATTACTCACCTCGTATTGGACGAAGATTTTTTCTTCAACGAGGAGGCCGTGAAGGATATCCTACAGACACCCGACAAGGCCCAAATCCCCGTCATTCGCATGAGGAAGAGACGGAGATATCGTGGACGTAGGTCGGGGTGCCTTGTAAGGATCCGACGGCGAGCGAGTAAAGTGCCTCTCCCATCAATCCTATTAGCCAATCTTCAATCATTGGAGAACAAATTGGATGACCTAAGATTACGGTTATCCTACCAACGGGACATAAAAAACTGTAATATATTATGTTTCACCGAGTCGTGGCTGAACGACGACATGGATAACATACAGCTAGCGGGCTATACGCTACATCGGCAGGATAGAACGGCTGACTCCGGTAAGACAAGGGGTGGCGGTCTGTGTATATTTGTAAACAACAGCTGGTGCACAAAATCAAATACTAAGGAAGTCTCGAGGTTTTGCTCGCCTGAGGTAGAGTATCTTATGATAAGCTGTAGACCACACTATTTACCAAGAGAGTTTTCATCTATATTTTTCATAGCTGTCTATTTACCACCACAAACCAATGCTGGCATTAAGATTGCACTTAATGAGCTGTATAAGGCCATAAATCAACAGGAAAACGCTCATCCAGATGCAGAGCTCCTAGTGGCCGGGGACTTTAATGCAGGGAAACTTAAATCTGTTCTACCTAATTTCTACCAGCATGTTAAATGTGCAACCAGAGGAAAAAAACTCTAGACCACCTAGGGCGGCAGGTAGCTTAGTGGGTAAGAGCGTTGTGCCAGTAACCGAAAGGTCGCTGGTTCTAATCCCCGAGCCGACTAGGTGAAAAATCTGTCGATGTGCCCTTAAGCAAGGCACTTAACCCTAATTGCTCATGTAAGTCGCTCTGGATAAGAGCGTCTGCTAAATGACTAAAATGTAAATGTACTCCACACACAGTGACGCATACAAAGCTCTCCCTCACCCTCCATTTGGCAAATCTGACCATAACTCTATCCTCCTGATTCCTGCGTATAAGCAAAAACTAAAGCAGGAAGCACCAGTGACTCGGTTAATAAAAAAAGTGGTCAGATGACACAGATGCTAAGCTACAGGACTGTTATGCTAGCACAGACTGGAACATGTTCCGGGATTCTTCAGATAGCATTGAGGAGTACACCACATCAGTCACTGGCTTCATCAATAAGTGCATCGATGATGTCGTCCCCACAGTGACCGTACGTACATACCCCAACCAGAAGCCATGGATTACAGGAAACATCCGCACTGAGCTAAAGGGTAGAGCTGCCGCTTTCAAGGAGTGGGACTCTAACCCGGACGCTTATAAGAAATCCCGCTATGCCCTCCGACGAACCATCAAACAGGCAAAGAGTCAATACAGGACTAAGATTGAATCGTACTACACTGGCTCTGACGCTCGTCGGATGTGGCAGGGCTTGAAAACTATTACAGACTACAAAGGGAAGCACAGCCGCGAGCTGCCCAGTGACACAAGACTTCCAGACGAGCTAAACCACTTCTATGCTCGCTTCGAGGCAAGCAACACTGAAGCATGCATGAGAGCACCAGCTGTTCCGGATGACTATGTGATCACGCTCTCCGTAGCTGATGTGAGTAAGACTTTTAAGCAGGGCCAGACGGATTACCAGGACGTGTACTCCGAGCATGTGCTGACCAACTGGCAAGTGTCTTCACTGACATTTTCAACATGTCCCTGACTGAGTCTGTAATACCAACATGTTTCAAGCAGACCACCATAGTCCCCGTGCCAAAGGACTCTAAGATAACCTGCCTAAATGACTACCGACCCGTAGCACTGACGTCTGTAGCCATGAAGTGCTTTGAAAGGCTGGTCATGGCTCACATCAACAGCATTATCCCAGAAACCCTAGACCCACTCCAATTTGCATACCGCCCCAACAGATCCACAGATGATGCAATCTCTATTGCACTCCACACTGCCCTTTCCCACCTGGACAAGAGGAACACCTACGTGAGAATGCTATTCATTGACTACAGCTCAGCATTCAACACCATAGTGCCCTCAAAGCTCATCACTAAGCTAAGGATCCTGGGTCTAAACACCTCCCTCTGCAACTGGATCCTGGACTTCCTGACGGGCCGTCCCCAAGTGGTAAGGGTAGGTAACAACACATCTGCCACACTGATCCTCAACAGGGGGGCCCCTCAGGGGTGCGTGCTCAGTCCCCTCCTGTACTCCCTGTTCACCCATGACTGCATGGCCAGGCACGACTCCAACACCATCATTAAGTTTGCCGACGACACAACAGTGGTAGGCCTGATCACTGACAACGATGAGACAGCCTATAGGGAGGAGGTCAGAGACCTGGCCGTGTGGTGCCAGGACAACAACCTCTCCCTCAACGTGACCAAGACAAAGGAGATGATTGTGGACTACAGGAAAAAAAAGAGGACTGAGCACGCCCCCATTCTCATCGACGGG
Source organism: Coregonus lavaretus (assembly GCF_964263955.1). Taxonomy (NCBI): domain Eukaryota; kingdom Metazoa; phylum Chordata; class Actinopteri; order Salmoniformes; family Salmonidae; genus Coregonus; species Coregonus lavaretus. The sequence goes on from NC_140020.1 coordinate 34,190,488, forward strand.
GCTGTAGTGGAACAGGTTGAGAGCTTCAAGTTCCTTGGTGTCCACATCACCAACGAACTATCATGGTCCAAACACACCAAGACAGTCGTGAAGAGGGCACGACAAAGCCTATTCCCCCTCAGGAGACTGAAAAGATTTGGCATGGGTCCTCAGATCCTCAAAAAATTCTACAGCTGCACCATCAAGAGCATCCTGACTGGTTGCATCACCGCCTGGTATGGCAACTGCTTGGCCTCCGACCGCAAGGCACTACAGAGGGTAGTGCGTACGGCCCAGTACATCACTGGGGCCAAGCTTCCTGCCATCCAGGACCTCTATACCAGGCGGTGTCAGAGGAAAGCCCTCAAAATTGTCAAAGACTCCAGCCACCCTAGTCATAGACTGTTCCCTCTGCTACCGCATGGCAAGCGGTACCGGAGTGCCAAGTCTAGGTCCAAAAGACTTCTCAACAGCTTCTACCCCCAAGCCATAAGACTCCTGAACAGCTAATCATGGCTACCCAGACTATTTGCACTGCCCCCCCACCCCATCCTTTTACGCTGCTGCTACTCTGTTAATTATTTATGCATAGTCACTTTAACTCTGCCCACATGTACATATTACTTCAACTAGCCGGTGCCCCCGCACATTGACTCTGCACCGGTACCCCCCTGTATATATAGCCTCCCTACTGTTATTTTATTTCTACTTCTGCTCTTTTTTTCCCAACACTTTTTTTGTTGTTGTTTTATTTTTTATTTTTTGTAAAAAATAAATGCACTGTTGGTTAAGGGCTGTAAGTAAGCATTTCACTGTAATGTCTGCACCTGTTGTATTCGGCGCATGTGGCCAATAAAATTTGAGTTGATTTGATTTAATAAGTGCGTGAATTGGACCATTGTCACGGTTTCGGCCGAGGCTGCCTCTCTCCCTTGTTCGGGCAGGCTTCGGCGTTCGTCGTCTCCGGAATTCTAGCTGCCACCGATTGATGTTTCATGTTCGTTTGCTTTTGTCTGTTTGTTTCTACACCTGTTTCTGTTTTGTAGTAATTAGTGTCCTATAAGTTTCTCGTTGTGTTTGTCTTGTGTTGTGTGTGATTGTTACCGTCAGTTTGTGTATTGCTCGGTTGAGCGTTATCTTCTCCACTGTTTGCTGGAGCGTTCGTTGCACTTGTGTGTGCACTTATTCATTTTGACGCACCTGTTTGTGCGCATTGTCTTTTCGCCTTCGTGCGTATTTTGCTGTCAGGCTTATTTTGTCCTGTTGCCTGTGTTTAGGCAGTAATACAGCTTTTTGGAATTCAGTCTGCTTCCTGCGTTTGATTCCTACACAACACCTACAACACGACCTGACAGAATCACACACCACACAGTATGGAATCAGCAGGAGCCGAAGCAGCACATACAAGACTGGAAGCCCAGGTTCGGGAACAGCAAGAGCAGCTCCTGCAGATGGGGGCCGCCCTGCAGGAGGTGATGACCACCATCCGAGGCTGGGGTCCGCCTCCACCGCCAGCCGCCCTGCCAGCACCATCGGCCAGCCCACCCAGTCCAGCGCCGGAACCTCGCGGAGTCCGACTATCTCTCCCGAGGTCCTACGACGGGACCGCAGCTGGGTGTCAGGGATTCCTGCTCCAGGTAGAGCTGTACCTGGCCACAGCACATCCGGCACCTTCAGGGCATGAGAGCGTGTCTGCCCTGATCTCCTGCCTGGCCGGTAAAGCGTTGGAGTGGGCCAACGCGGAGTGGAGGAAGATCGACGCCACGACTATTACGTACACCGAGTTCTCCCGCCGCTTTAGGGCGGTGTTCGACCATCCCCCGGAGGGGAAGGCGGCGGGGGAGCGTCTGGTCTTCCTCAGGCAGGGGAGGAGGAGTGCCCAGGAATTCGCACTCGAATTCCGTACTCTAGCGGCAGATGCAGGGTGGAATGAGCGGGCCCTCATCGATCTATACCGATGTAGCCTCAGAGAGGACGTCCGTCGGGAGCTGGCCTGTAGGGACACCAGTCTCACTTTCGACCAGCTGGTCGACATGTCAATCAGGTTAGATAACCTATTGGCTACCCGCGGACGTCCTGAGGGGGGTCCGTCCATTCCATCCTCCAGCGCATCCGAGCCGTGTCCTATGGAGCTCGGGGGCGCTGGCGCTAGAGATAGGAGGAGTCGGCAGACTAGGGGGTCCATCCACTGCACCAACTGTGGTCGGGGAGGACACACCGCGGCTAGGTGCTGGGGATGGCCTCCTAGGGGAGATGACGACAGGTCCCGCACTGGGGATTCCCTCCAGGTGAGTAGGCGCCCCACTCACCCAGAGCTCACTGTTGCCCATTTTTGTATACCTGTCAGTTTTCCACAGGTAGCACCTCAATCCCAGCATAAGGCGCTGGTAGATTCAGGCGCGGCTGGGAATTTTATTGATAGAAAGTTTTGTTTAAGGTTAGGGATTCCCCGTATTCCTGTTGACGTTCCTTTTCCCGTTCATGCCCTAGATAGTCGTCCGTTGGGTACGGGCTTGATCAGGGAGGTCACGGCGCCACTTAGGATGTGTGCGCAGGGGAGTCATCAGGAGATGATTCAGCTGTTCCTGATTGACTCTCCTGCGTATCCGGTGGTGCTGGGCCTACCTTGGTTGAGTACCCATAACCCCGCTATTTCGTGGCAGGAGAGGGCTCTGATGGAGTGGTCTGCTCAGTGTGTGGGTAGATGTTTAGGCGTTTCCGTAGGGGCTACCTCGGTGGAGAGTCCAAACCAGGTGCCCGCATTGCACATTCCACCTGAGTATGGGGATTTGGCTATTGCGTTTAGTAAGGCAAGGGCGACGCGGTTGCCACCCCATAGGCAGGGGGATTGTGCGATAGACCTTCAGGCAGGAGCTGCGCTCCCACGGAGTCATGTGTATCCTCTGTCTCAGGAGGAGAAGAAAGCTATGGAGATTTACATAGACGAATCACTGAGACAAGGATACATACGGCCGTCCACTTCCCCCGCGTCCTCGAGTTTCTTTTTCGTGAAGAAGAAGGATGGTGGTTTGCGTCCGTGCATCGATTACCGTGGTCTCAATCAGATTACGGTGAAGTATAGTTATCCACTCCCGCTGATTGCGACCATGACTGAGTCGTTGCATGGGGCGCGCTTCTTCACGAAATTAGATCTCAGGAGCGCGTACAACTTGGTGCGCATCAGGAAGGATGATGAATGGAAAACAGCCTTTAGTACCACCTCGGGCCATTACGAGTATCTAGTCATGCCATACGGGTTGATGAATGCTCCGTCGGTTTTCCAATCATTCGTGGATGAGATCTTCAGGGACATGCAGGGACAGGGAGTCGTTGTGTACATAGATGACATTCTCGTGTACTCACCTACCCGTGTCGAGCATGTGGCCCTGGTGCGCCGGGTGTTGCGGAGGCTGGTGGAGCACGACCTGTATGTGAAGGCAGAGAAGTGTCTGTTTTTCCAGGAGTCGATTTCCTTTTTGGGGTATCAGTTGTCAGCTTCAGGGGTGAAGATGGAGGTAGACCGAGTGTCAGCCGTGCGTAATTGGCAAACACCAACCACTGTGAAAGAGGTGCAGCAGTTTTTGGGGTTTGCGAATTACTACCGGAGGTTTATCCAGGGTTTTGGGCAGGTGGCAGCTCCCATCACGTCTCTCTTGAAGGGGGGCCCGGTGCGTCTGCAGTGGTCAGTCGAGGCGGACAGGGCGTTTGGGAGGCTGAAGGACCTGTTTACCTCGGCTCCGGTGCTGGCGCATCCGGATCCCTCTTTACCATTTCAGGTAGAGGTGGACGCGTCTGAGGCCGGTATTGGCGCCGTGCTTTCACAACGGTCAGGCGCGCCACCTAAACTCCGCCCCTGTGCCTTCTATTCCAAGAAGCTCAGTCCGGCGGAGCGAAATTATGACGTCGGGGACAGGGAGCTGTTAGCTGTGGTACAGGCCCTTAAGGTGTGGAGGCACTGGCTTGAGGGGGCTCAACACCCTTTCCTCATTTTGACGGACCACCGTAACCTGGAGTACATCCGGGCAGCGAGGAGGCTAAACCCTCGGCAGGCTAGATGGAGTATGTTTTTGACCCGTTTCTCTTTTAAGATCACCTACATCCCTGGGTCACAAAACGGTAAGGCAGATGCGCTGTCTCGGCGGTATGACGGGGAGGAGAGGTCCGTGGAGCCCACTCCCATACTGCCGGAGTCGTGTCTAGTGGCACCGGTGGTGTGGGAGCTCGATTCTGAGCTCGAGCGGGCATTACGCACCGACCCTAGTCCACCACAATGCCCGGAGGGCCGGAGGTATGTTCCGCTCGAGTGTCGGGATCGATTGATCTATTGGGCTCACACGTCACCCTCCTCTGGACACCCGGGTATCGGCCGGACAGTGCACTGTCTTAGTGCCAAATATTGGTGGCCCACGTTGGCCAGGGATGTGAGGGTTTATGTTTCCTCCTGCTCGGTGTGCGCCCAGTGTAAGGCGCCTAGACATCTGCCTAGGGGTAAGTTACTGCCCCTGCCCGTTCCACAACGACCATGGTCCCACCTCTCGGTGGATTTTATAACTGACCTTCCCCTCTCTCAAGGGAATACTACCATCCTGGTCGTTGTGGACCGGTTCTCTAAGGCCTGTCGTTTGCTCCCCATGCCGGGTCTTCCTACTGCCCTGCAGACCGCCGAAGCTATATTCACCCATGTGTTCCGGCACTACGGGGTGCCCGAGGACATTGTGGCTGACCGAGGTCCCCAATTCACCTCCAGAGTCTGGAGATCTTTTATGGAGCGGTTGGGGGTCTCGGTGAGCCTCACCTCGGGTTACCACCCGGAGAGTAATGGGCAGGTGGAACGCGTTAACCAGGATGTGGGTAGGTTTCTCAGAACGTACTGCCGGGATCGGCCGGAGGAGTGGGCGAGATATGTGCCCTGGGCCGAGATGGCACAGAACTCTCTCCGCCACTCCTCCACCCAACTAACCCCTTTTCAGTGTGTTTTGGGGTACCAGCCGGTTCTGGCACCATGGCATGAGAGCCAGATCGAGGCCCCCGCTGTGGATGAGTGGGTGCGGCGCTCGGAGGAGACGTGGGACGCTGCACACGTCCATCTGCAGCGTGCCATACGTCGACAGAAGACGAGCGCCGACCTACACCGCAGTGAGGGGCCAGTGTACGCACCTGGAGATCGAGTCTGGCTCTCTGCCAGAAACCTGCCCCTCCGCCTGCCCTGTCGGAAGCTGGGTCGGCGGTTTGTAGGGCCATTTAAAGTCCTGAGAAGGTTGAACGAGGTATGTTATAGATTACAGTTACCAGTTGAGTATAAGTGTATTAACCCCTCGTTCCATGTGTCCCTTCTCAGGCCGGTGGTAGCAGGCCCACTCCAAGAACATGAGATCTTGGAGACCCCCCCGCCCCCGTTGGACATCGAGGGGGCACCGGCGTACACCGTGAGATCCATCTTGGATTCTAGACGTCGGAGAGGGGGTCTTCAGTATCTAGTGGAGTGGGAGGGGTACGGTCCGGAGGAGCGGTGCTGGGTGCCGAGGAGAGACATCTTGGACCCGTCGCTCCTGACGGAATTCCATCGGGGGTATCCGACGCGCCCTGCGCCGCGGCCTCCGGGTCGTCCCCAAGGCCGGAGTCGGCGCGCGTCTGGAGCCGCGCGTCAAGGGGGGGGTACTGTCACGGTTTCGGCCGAGGCTGCCTCTCTCCCTTGTTCGGGCAGGCTTCGGCGTTCGTCGTCTCCGGAATTCTAGCTGCCACCGATTGATGTTTCATGTTCGTTTGCTTTTGTCTGTTTGTTTCTACACCTGTTTCTGTTTTGTAGTAATTAGTGTCCTATAAGTTTCTCGTTGTGTTTGTCTTGTGTTGTGTGTGATTGTTACCGTCAGTTTGTGTATTGCTCGGTTGAGCGTTATCTTCTCCACTGTTTGCTGGAGCGTTCGTTGCACTTGTGTGTGCACTTATTCATTTTGACGCACCTGTTTGTGCGCATTGTCTTTTCGCCTTCGTGCGTATTTTGCTGTCAGGCTTATTTTGTCCTGTTGCCTGTGTTTAGGCAGTAATACAGCTTTTTGGAATTCAGTCTGCTTCCTGCGTTTGATTCCTACACAACACCTACAACACGACCTGACAACCATTTTCCTGTCTTGTTAATCATTCGAAAATGTAACAAGTACTTTTGGGTGTCAGGGAAAATGTATGGAGTAAAAAGTACATTATTTTCTTTAGGAATGTAGTGAAGTAAAAGTTGACCAAAATATAAATAGCAAAGTAAAGTACAGATACCCCCAAAAACGACTTAAGTAGTACTTTAAAGTATTTTTACTTAAGTACAGTACTTAATACCACTGAATGAGGCTGCAATAAAAGAAGGGCCCGTATTAGCCATCATCATCATCATTATGATAGTCACAATTGGTGTCAGAAAATGTCAAATTCATTCACAACCATTGTCATCTGCCTACAGGCTAATGTTCTATAGACGCAATTTGTGCTAATTGGCTAACTTTGCCTCCATCCGCTCCAAAGCCTGGGTAGACGGCTAAGCTAACTCTAAAGCGAACCGCTAACCCATTGGTCAAAGGCAGTGGGTGTAATTGGCCTTCTTTAATACTAAACCAACTGACATTTTGGAACAGAAGGAGAATAACGAGAGGAAAATCAATGCTGCGCTGCCAATAGTGCAAGACTGTTCTCAGAAAACAGCCTGGAGAAATTGCTGAGAGAGGAACAAATCTACAAGACAACGAACCCAATCGATCTCACAGGACAGAAAATAATTTTTTATCAAAGACAGATAGACTGGGAGTTAAACATCTCGCTCTCTATCCATTCCCATCTCGGTCTGTCTCCCTCTTTTTCCTTTTTCCTCTCTGTCTCTCTAGCTTTCTATTCCCCTCTCTCCATTTCCCTCTCTGTCGCTCTCTTCCTATTTCCCTCTGTCTCTCTCCCTATCTCTCTCTCTCCCCATTTCCCTCTCTGTCTCTCCGTCTCTCTCTCGTCACCTATTAGAGGGCAGGAAATAACTTCCACAAAGCTAAGGGATGGCCTGAGGGGCTTGGAGACTAATAAACACAATTAAGTAGGGATGAACAGAGCCACGCAAGAGCTCTCAGACTGGAAGAGAGAGAGAGAGGTCCACTGCTGTAACCTAAGCAGTAGTGAGAGTATTGGATGTGAAGGACTTCCTCCTCAGCAACTGACACAGTAGACAGCCACAGTATTCTCCCAGGGCACCACACACACACACACACACACACACACACACACACACACACAGGGGACCTTCACCTAGGACTCTCGGTCTTGGTGGTAAATATAAACTAAATCCAACCCAGATGGAGGAAGAATGGGTTTGTCCCAACATGTCCCTCAAGCCTCCTGTGTCCTCCTCCCTGAGAGTTCTGCTGGAGGTAGAAGTGGTCTTGTCACATCCCTAAGTGCTTCTGATCTCTTATTCCCTAAACACTCCCTCTCTTATTCCCTACTCGGACACTCTATCCTACACTCCACACTCTCCATTACCCTTTTTCCTTTACATGAAAGCTGAACAGAGGCTGAAACTCCATACAGTACAGTTGGTATACTGTTTGTGTGTGCTGGATGTGTGTGTGTGTGTGTGCATGCTGGTGTGTGTTCTGGGTGAGCTGTTTAGCCTCTTGCTAGACACCCACTTCGCAGAGCAATATAGTTTCCCTTGACACATGGGCCAATTCATTTACAAGTGAATAGGAAATCTCGTTCTATTCTGTTCAGTGATGGAAACAGACAGATATAAGACATTTAGCATACAGGTGGATTCAGAAGAGGAGAGCCATGCTGCTCTGTGCGGTGGCTGTCACATCATGCTAACCGTGGGCGTGACAGCACAGAGAAGCATCACAGCAGCCGGTGTCAGAACACATTTTTCAATGTCGTGAAGAGCCAAAAACAACTCTGCCAAGCAGTGCTGGGCTCTACAGATACACACTACACAGCACAGGATGCAATGCACACAGACAGACAGATAGAAGGTTCTTTAGCATGGTCAAGTGTTCTACTGCATACTCAAACAGGTAAGGTGTGCAAACCCAAACACTTGGACTAAAGGCAAATCTTTCTAAACAACATGTTTTACAGGAATTAATTGGCATTTGGCCTTTTAAAATCTTTCTAAACAACATACACTGCTCAAAAAAATAAAGGGAACACTTAAACAACACAATGTAACTCCAAGTCAATCACACTTCTGTGAAATCAAACTGTCCACTTAGGAAGCAACACTGATTGACAATAGATTTCACATGCTGTTGTGCAAATGGAATAGACAACAGGTGGAAATTATAGGCAATTAGCAAGACACCCCCAATAAAGGACTGGTTTTGCAGGTGGTGACCACAGACCACTTCTCAGTTCCTATGCTTCCTGGCTGATGTTTTGGTCACTTTTGAATGCTGGCGGTGCTTTCACTCTAGTGGTAGCATGAGACGGAGTCTACAACCCACACAAGTGGCTCAGGTAGTGCAGCTCTTCCAGGATGGCACATCAATGCGAGCTGTGGCAAGAAGGTTTGCTGTGTCTGTCAGCGTAGTGTCCAGAGCATGGAGGCGCTACCAGGAGACAGGCCAGTACATCAGGAGACATGGAGGAGGCCGTAGGAGGGCAACAACCCAGCAGCAGGACTGCTACCTCCGCCTTTGTGCAAGGAGGAGCAGGAGGATCACTGCCAGAGCCCTGCAAAATGACCTCCAGCAGGCCACAAATGTGCATGTGTCTGCTCAAACGGTCAGAAACAGACTCCATGAGGGTGGTATGAGGGCCCGACTTCCACAGGTGGGGGTTGTGCTAACAGCCCAACACCGTGCAGGACGTTTGGCATTTGCCAGAGAACACCAAGATTGGCAAATTCGCCACTGGCGCCCTGTGCTCTTCACAGATGAAAGCAGGTTCACACTGAGCACGTGACAGACGTGACAGAGTCTGGAGACGCCGTGGAGAACATTCTGCTGCCTGCAACATCCTCCAGCATGACCGGTTTGGCGGTGGCTCAGTCATGGTGTGGGGTGGCATTTCTTTGGGGGGCCGCACAGCCCTCCATGTGCTCGCCAGAGGTAGCCTGACTGCCATTAGGTACCGAGATGAGATCCTCAGACCCCTTGTGAGACCATATACTGGTGCGGTTGGCCCTGGGTTCCTCCTAATGCAAGACAATGCTAGACCTCATGTGGCTGGAGTGTGTCAGCAGTTCCTGCAAGAGGAAGGCATTGATGCTATGGACCGCCCGTTCCCCAGACCTGAATCCAATTGAGCACATCTGGGACATCATGTCTCACTCCATCCACCAACGCCACGTTGCACCACAGACTGTCCAGGAGTTGGCGGATGCTTTAGTCCAGGTCTGGGAGGAGATCCCTCAGGAGACCATCCGCCACCTCATCAGGAGCATGCCCAGGCGTTGTAGGGAGGTCATACAGGCACGTGGAGGCCACACACACTACTGAGCCTAATTTTGACTTGTTTTAAGGACATTACATCAAAGTTGGATCCGCCTGTAGTGTGGTTTTCCACTTTAATTTTGAGGGTGACTCCAAATCCAGACCTCCATGGGTTGATAAATTTGATTTCCATTGATAATTTTTGTGTGATTTTGTTGTCAGCACATTCAACTATGTAAAGAAAAAAGTATTTAATAAGATTATTTCATTCATTCAGATCTAGGATGTGTTATTTTAGTGTTCCCTTTATTTTTTTGAGCAGTGTATTTCTTCATCCCTTTATCTAGTCGGGACTTCGGTGGAGGGGAGGATGCATTTAACATATGCATATTTGAACAGGGTGTGTGAGTCTGTATGTTTCTCTGGATTGCAGGGACACCAGCAGCAGTAGCAGGTGCTGTATCTCTGTTGGAGTTCCTTATCTGTGCAGCTATCTGTTCAGAATGAGGGGGTATAGTGTATCACTCTCCCTCCTATCTTCCTTTAGCCCTCTGATAACATCTACCTAATCTACCCTCAGCCACACACACACGGAGATAGAGAGAGAGGGAGAAGTACAGACACCTCTCTCCCTCTCTCTTTTCCTTCTCTCTTCCTCTACCCCCCTGCTTCATTCATCTCCCCACACCACCTGCTCTCTCTCTCTCTTTTTCTGCTAACTCTCGCTCTCTGCTTTTTATTTCCCCACAACCCCCAACTCCCTCTTTCTTTATGATTGAATATAGGTAGATAGGCAGTGCTACACAGCTCTGGGGATAAGAGAAGAGAGATGCCCTTGATTTCACCATCTGTATCTTTCCTCTCTCTGCCCTCAATCGCTCTCTCTTCCCTCTATGCTCTTCATCTCTCACTTCCAGTCCTCCTCTCTCAGTTCCAAATATTTCTCCATTCCCTTTCTCCTTTTTTCTTCTCTCTATCCCCTCTAATACTTTTCCTTTCACTCTCCTCCTAAATGTGTCGAGTCCCTTCATTCATCCCTCACTCTCTCCACTGCGCTACAAATCAGTTGTGTTGTGCTCAGCAGGTGAACGTAGAAGGAGAACAAGTCAGTGCTAGTGCTGCGGTCCCTGCTTCCTCTGTGTATGTGTGTGTAACACCTCCCATGGCTCTGGGCTCTCTCTGTCAGACTCACTCTCTGGATGTGGACATAGCTCGCTGACAGCTGACAACAGCCATTTTAAGGCACTGGGACTGGGAGGGAGGATGTTCTGTATAAGGAGTTAATGTATGGGTGTATAATGATGCTGGGTGAGGCTGCAGGTGCTCATTTTAGAGACCTCATTTTAATCATAATGTGGTGACGGTGGACTGAGGTCCCTGAACTACAGTAAAACTTCAATTAAAACGCAGAGTCTCAAATAGTCACCTGTCCCTTTAAATAGCCAGGCATCGGCACACATTTCAGCAAATAAACGCCTGTTTCAAATAAACTCTGGGTCTAAATGAATTGTTTACAAGGTTACCATGAATTGTTTACAAAGTTTAATGTTTGATTTGTTACATTAAATCATTCATTAATGACTTGAAAACATTATGTAAATCATTCGTTTTTATTGCCAGTAAGAAACTGCTAGCCATTGGCTGCTAACAGCTGAGAACTGCTAGCTAACTTGCAAGCACAAAAACAGTCAACAACTTCGGGTACAGACCCACAGAAATCGGCTGAAATAGTCAGGGTAGCCATGATTAGCTATTCAGGAGCCTTATGGCTTGGAGTAGAAGCTATTAAGAAGCTTTTTGGACCTAGACTTGGCACTCCGGTACCGCTTGCTGTGCGGTAGCAGAGAGAACAGTCTATGACTAGGGTGGCTGGAGTCGTTGTTCATTTTTAGGGCCTTCCTCTGACACCAGCTGGTATAGAGGTCCTGGATGGCAGGAAACTTGGCCCCAGTGATGTACTGTGCCGTACGCACTACCCTCTGTATTGCCTTGCGGTTGGAGGCCGAGCAGTTGCCATACCAAGCGGTGATGCAACCAGTCAGGATGCTCTCGATGGTGCAGCTGTAGAACTTTTTGAGGATCTGATGATCCATGCCAAATCTTTTCAGTCTCCTGAGGGGGAATATGCTTTGTCATGCCCTCTTCACGACTGTCTTGGTGTATTTGGACCATGATAGTTTGTTGGTGATGTGGACACCAAGGAACTTGAAGCTCTCAACCTGTTCCACTACAGCCCCATCGATGAGAATGGGGGCGTGCTCAGTCCTCTTTTTTTTCCTGTAGTCCACAATCATATCTTTTGTCTTGATCACGTTGAGGGAGAGGTTGTTATCCTGGCACCACACGGCCAAGTCTCTGACCTCCTCCCTATAGGCTGTCTCATCGTTGTTGGTGATCAGGCCTACCACTGTTGTGTTGTCGGCAAACGTAATGTTGGTGTTGGAGTCCTGCGTGGCCATGCAGTCATGGGTGAACAGGGAGTACAGGAGGGGACTGAGCACGCACCCCTGAGGGTCCCCCGTGTTGAGGATCAGCGTGGCAGATGTGTTGTTCCCTACCCTTACCACCTGGGGGGCGGCCCGTCAGGAAGTCCAGGATCCAGTTGCAGAGGGAGGTGTTTAGTCCCAGGGTCCTTAGCTTAGTGGTGAGCTTTGAGGGCACTATGGTGTTGAATGCTGAGCTGTAGTCAATGAATAGCATTCTCACGTAGGTGTTCCTCTTGTCCAGGTGGGAAAGGGCAGTGGAGTGCAATAGAGATTGCATCATCTGTGGATCTGTTGGGGCGGTATGCAAATTGGAGTGGGTCTAGGGTTTCTGGGATAATGGTGTTGATGTGAGCCATGACCAGCCTTTCAAAGCACTTCATGGCTACAGACATGAGTGCTACGGGTCGGTAGTCATTTAGGCAGGTTATCTTAGTGTTCTTGGGCACAGGGACTATGGTGGTCTGCTCGAAACATGTTGTTATTACAGACTCAGTCAGGGACATGTTGAAAATGTCAGTGAAGACACATCCGTCTGGCCCTGCGGCCTTGTGCATGTTGACCTGCTTAAAAGTCTTACTCACATCGGCTACAGAGAGCGTGATCACATAGTCATCCGGAACAGCTGGTGCTCTCATGCATGCTTCAGTGTTGCTTGCCTCAATGCGAGCATAGCTCTACAACAGTCGGAGAGTACGACCCTGCCTTACACAGGAAGCGGCACAGGTCCTAATCCAGGCACTTGTCATCTCCCGTCTGGACTACTGCAACTCGCTGTTGGCTGGCCTCCCTGCCTGTGCCATTAAACCCCTACAACTCATCCAGAATGCCACAGCCCGTCTGGTGTTCAACCTTCCCAAGTTCTCTCACGTCACCCCCCTCCTCCGCACACTCCACTGGCTTCCAGTTGAAGCTCGCATCCGCTACAAGACCATGGTGCTTGCCTATGGAGCAGTGAGGGGAACGGCACCTCTGTACCTTCAGGCTCTGATCAGTCCCTACACCCAAACGAGGGCATTGCGCTCATCCACCTCTGGCCTGCTGGCTCCCCTTCCTCTGCGGAAGCATAGTTCCCGCTCAGCCCAGTCAAAACTGTTCGCTGCTCTGGCACCCCAATGGTGGAACAAGCTCCCTCACGACGCCAGGACAGCGGAGTCACTCACCACCTTCCGGAGACATTTGAAACCCCACCTCTTTAAGGAATACCTGGGATAGGATAAAGGAATCCTTCTACCCCCCCCCCCCCCCAATTGTAAAGTGGTTATCCCACTGGCTATAGGGTGAACGCACCAATTTGTGAGTCGCTCTGGCTAAGAGCGTCTGCTAAATGACGTTAATGTGCCCTTGAGCAAGGCACTTAACCCTAATTGCTCCTGTAAGTCGCTCTGGATAAGAGCGTCTGCTAAATGACTAAAATGTAAATGTAAATGTAGAAGTGATTTAGCTTGTCTGGTAAGCTTGTGTCACTGGGCAGCTCGCGGCTGTGCTTCCCTTTGTAGTCTGTAATTGTTTTCAAGCCCTGCCACATCCGATGAGCGTCAGAGCCAGTGTAGTACGATTCAATCTTAATCCTGTATTGACTCTTTGCCTGTTTGATGGTTCGTCGGAGGGCATAGCGGGATTTCTTATAAGTGTCCGGGTTAGAGTCCCGCTCCTTGAAAGCGGATGTTGCCTGTAATCCATGTCTTCTGGTTGGGGTATGTACGTACGGTCACTGTGGGGACGACGTCATCGATGTACTTATTGATGAAGCCAGTGACTGATGTGGTGTACTCATCAATGGTATCGGAAGAATCCCGGAACATATTCCAGTCTGTGCTAGCAAAACAGTCCTGTAGCTTAGCATCTGCATCATCTGACCACTTCCTTATTAACCGAGTCACTGGTGCTTCTTGCTTTAGTTTTTGCTTATAAGCAGGAATCAGGAGGATAGAGTTATGATCAGATTTGCCAAATGGAGGGCTAGGGAGAGCTTTGTACGTGTCTCTGTGTGTGGTGTAAAGGTGGTCTAGAGTTTATTTTTCTCCTATGGATGCACATTTAACATTAATATGCTGGAAGTATATGCTGGAATTAAACACTAACGGAAATAGACGTCTGGCTCAAATAGAAGCCTGTCTCTAATAAGCGACTGTTGTGTTCAGTGATTTAAGCAAGAGAGAGAGAGAGAAAGAGAGCGATAGTAAAATCTATCTACATATGTTTGGTATTGTGCTAGTTTGTGGTTTCAAAGTTTAATCGCCACGTGCACAGGACACAACCGGTGTAAAACAGTACAGGGAAATTCATACCTTGAGAGCTTTTTCCCAACAATGCAGTGAAATTAATAATCATCGTATAGAAAATATTATAAAAAACACACAAAAACTACAATGTGAGTTAAAGAAACACGAGAATGCAACCAAGTATATACAGGTCAGTGCCAGTACCTTATTCAATGTGCAGGGGTACTGGAGTGGTTGAGGTGGGTTTATACATAAAAACTGACTGGTATTAGGATATACATGTAAAGAAGGCTGAAAAGTGTATAGTTTCAGGGATATATAAATAATATGGTAATATACAGTGGCTTGCGAAAGTTTTCACCCCCCTTGGCATTTTTCCTATTTTGTTGCCTTACAACCTGGAATTAAAATGGATTTTTGGGGGGTTTGTATCATTTGAATTACACAACATGCCTACCACTTTGAAGATGCAAAATATTTTGGGGGGTGAAACAAACAAGAAATAAGACCAAAAAAAAAACAGAAAGCTTGAGCGTACATAACATACATAGCTTTATTCTGGCCACTCTTCCGTAAAGCCCAGCTCTGTGGAGTGTACGGCTTAAAGTGGTCCTATGGACAGATACTCCAATCTCCGCTGTGGAGCTTTGCAGCTCCTTCAGGGTTATCTTTGGTCTCTTTGTTGCCTCTCTGATTAATGCCCTCCTTGCCTGGTCCGTGAGTTTTGGTGGGCGGCCCTCTCTTGGCAGGTTTGTTGTGGTGCCATATTCTTTCCATTTTTTTTATAATGGATTTAATGGTGCTCTGTGGGATGTTCAAAGTTTCTGATATTTTTTTATAACCCAACCCTGATCTGTACTTCTCCACAACTTAGTGGTGCCCCTTGCTTAGTGGTGTTGCAGACTCTTGGGCCTTTCAGAACAGGTGTATATATCCTGAGATCATGTGACACTTAGATTGCACACAAGTGGACTTTATTTAACTAATTATGTAACTTCTGTAGGTAATTGGTTGCACCAGATCTTATTTAGGGGCTTCATAGCAAAGGGGGTGAATACATATGCAAGCACCGCTTTTCCGTTATTTATTTTTTAGAATTTCTTGAAATAAGTACTTTTTTTCATTTCACTTCACCAATTTGGACTATTTTGTGTATGTCCATTACATGAAATCCAAATAAAAATCTATTTAAATTACAGGTTGCAATGCAACAAAATAGGAAAAACGCCAAGGGGGATGAATACTTTTGCAAGGCACTGTACTAGTGGTAATATATACATGTAAACAGGATTAATAGTGACCAGTAGCAGGATAAAATAGATACTGTAGGTATTAATGGTAATAGCAATAAATAATCAATGGACAGCAGAGTAATGGAGTAATACATCTTTAATCAATAATAATTTTAGCAGCAGCATAGGTTGTGTCTGAGTGGGTAGAGACCTGTGGATGGGCATAGAGTCAATGTTGATAGTTTGTGGGAGAGTGAGAGCAGTAGTTGTTAGCCATTTAACAGTCTGATAGCCAGGGGATAGAAGCTGTTTAGGAGTCTGTTGGTCTGAGGCTTGATGCACCGCCAGACGGGAACATGGAGAACAGTCCATGTCTCGGGTGTCCGAATTCTTTGGCAATTTTCCGGGACTGTGTTTGATTGTGTATGTGTAGTCTTTTGTTGGCATGCTGCAGAAAAATAAATTATATATATATATATATATATATATATATATATATACATACAGCTGTGGAAAAAATTAAGAGACCACATCTCTACATGTATGACAGCCATTCCATTCCAGTGTCTGTTGAATTCCAACACAGGCACACCTCATTCTACTGAATTAGGTACTGATTTGGTGATCACATGAACCAAATCTTATTTAACGAGGAAAAGTATAAAAACCACTGCTGTGGTCATCACTATCCTCTTGCAATAGGACCAGCTGGATGGCTAACAGTACCTCAAAAGTAATATTAATCAAAAAATAACTATTGACCATGCCAAAAGAGTTGAAAAGGAACGTTTTGAGTGAGGAAAAGAAGGGTTCAATTCTGGCTTTACTGGCAGAGGGATACAGTGAGCGTCAGGTTGCTTCCATCCTTAAAATTTCAAAGACGGCGGATCATAAGAACAAGGTCAAGCAGCAGGCATTGGGGACAACAAAGCTACAGACCGGCAGAGGGTGAAAACGACTCTCTACTGACCGGGATGACCGCCAACTCATTCGAATGTCACTCAACAACCGTAGAATGACATCAAGTGACCTACAAATAGAATGGCAAACGGCAGCTGGGGTGAAGTGCACGGCGAGGACAGTTCGAAACAGGCTCCTAGGGGCAGGGCTGAAGTCGTGCAAAGCTAGAAAAAAGCCCTTCATCAATGAGAAGCAAAGAAGAGCCAGGCTGAGGTTTGCAAAAGACCATAAGGATTGGACCGTAGAGGACTGGAATAAGGTCATCTTCTCTGATGAGTCCAATTTTCAGCTTTGCCCAACACCTGGTCGTCTAATGGTTAGACGGAGACCTGGAGAGGCCTACAAGCCACAATGTCTCGCACCCACTGTGAAATTTGGTGGAGGATCGTTGATGATCTGGGGGTGTTTCAGCAAGGTTGGAATCGGGCAGATTTGTCTTTGTGAAGGACGCATGAATCAAGCCATGTACAAGGTTGTCCTGGAAGGAAACTTGCTTCCTTTTGCTCTGACATTGTTCCCCAACTCTGAGGATTGGTTTTTCCAGCAGGACAATGCGCCATGCCACACAGCCAGGTCAATCAAGGTGTGGATGGAGGACCACCAGATCAAGACCCTGTCATGGCCAGCCCAATCTCCAGACCTGAACCCTATTGAAACTTCTGGAATGTGATCAAGAGGAAGATGGATGGTCACAAGCCATCAAACAAAGCTGAGCTGCTTGAATTTTAGCGCCAGGAGTGGCATAAAGTCACCCAACATCAATGTGAAAGACTGGTGGAGAGCATGCCAAGACGCATGAAAGCTGTGATTGAAAATCAGGGTTATTCCACCAAATATTGATTTCTGAACTCTTCCTAAGTTAAAACATTACTATTGTGTTGTTTAAAAATGAACATGAACTTATTATCTTTGCATTATTCGAGGTCTGACCAGTTGTCATTTTCTGTAAATAAATGCTCTAAATGACAATATTTTTATTTGGAATTTGGGAGAAATGTTGTCAGTAGTTTATAGAATAAAACAAAAATGTTATTTTTAAAAACACATACTTATAAATAGTAAACCAGAGAAACTGATAATTTTGCAGTGGTCTCTTAATTTTTTCTGCAGCTGTATATATATAGTCACATGCTTCGTCAACAACAGGTGCAGACTAACAGTGAAATGCAGAGAGAAAAATAGAAAAAGAACAGAAAGATAATTAGGGCTGGGTCGACATTTACATAATGGGTGCCTGGAAGAAAATGGGGGAGGGTCATGCTTCTAAAATGTTTGTCAAGGAGAGGGTTTAGTCTTTTCTTAATCTAGTCCAGGGGTGGGTCATGTAATTTGTAATGAATTACATTTCAATATTTCTCAGTATTTAGAATTAGTTTCTTATTAGGCTATATATCACTGTGTGCCTGATGCTGCCCCTCATCTCTGATTCTCTGCTGGGCGTGCAATATCAAGGCAGTTCAGGAGTAGAGTCAAAGAATTCTGCAGATTTCTTTTTTTGATTAGGCCTAGTTCAAAAAATCCAATATCTTGTGCGCCGACTCGCCTTTAGCCTATGTTCTGTTCAGTTTTAGAAGGAGATGAGAAGGAGGACCGGAGGTCAACTTTGATAGCTTGCTACTACTATAATTAACTTGAATAAAAACAATGGACCTCACAATAAACCAGATTTGAGCAACTTACATTGTGGTGCTGAAACTTGAAGCAGCAGCTGTGGCACAATCAATCGGACAGCTCATGGTGCTGAAAGTAGGCAAATTCAAGTAGGCATAATTAATTTCAAAAGACTTCATTTTAATTAGACTTTACTAACAACAAGAGGGCTTTGTGTTGGAGCCTATTTCTTCCTATTTAAGAAATAAGAGGTAGGTCTACCTGTTTGACAGATGAAATTAGGCTATAGGCAGCTATATCCATAGATTTGTCGGCCAATTCCTCCACCCACCATGCACTCTTTAAATAGACCTCAGATGTAAGGTCCCCTTATGGCAAGGTGTTCCATCAAACATGCTGGAAAAGGCATTTGGTCGTCACCAAACTGTTCTTGGATGGTTGGGAGAAGTTGCTCTCGGAGGATGTGTTGGTACCATTCTTTATTCATGGCTGTGTTCTTAGGCAAAATTGTGAGTGAGCCCACTCCCTTGGCTGAGAAGCAACCCCACACATGAATGGTCTCAGGATGCTTTACTGTTGGCATGACACAGGACTGATGGTAGCGCTCACCTTGTCTTCTCCGGACAAGGTGTTTTCCGGATGCCCCAAACAATCGGAAAGGGGATTCATCAGAGAAAATGACTTTACCCTAGTCCTCAGCAGTCCAATCCCTGTACCTTTTGCAGTATATCAGTCTGTCCCTGATGTTTTTCCTGGAGAGAAGTGGCTTCTTTGCTGCCCTTCTTGACACCAGGCCATCCTCCAAAAGTCTTCGCCTCACCGTGCGTGCAGATGCACTCACACCTGCCTGCTGCCATTCCTCAGCAAGCTCTGCACTGGTGGTGCCCCAATCCCGCAGCCAAATCAACTTTAGGAGACGGTCCTGGCGCTTGCTGGACTTTCTTGGGCGCCCTGATGCCTTCTTCTCAACAATTGAACCTCTCTCCTTGACGTTCTTGATGATCCGATAAATGGTTAATTTAGGTGCAATCTTACTAGCAGCAATATCTTTGCCTGTGAAGCCCTTTTTGTGCAGAGCAATGATGACGGCACATGTTTCCTTGCAGGTAACCATGGTTAACAGAGGAAGAACAATGATTTCAAGCACCACCCTCCTTTTAAAGCTTCCAGTCTGTTATTCTAACTCAATCAGCATGACAGAGTGATCTCCAGCCTTGTCCTCATCAACACTCTCACCTGTGTTAACGAGAGAATCACTGACATGATGTCAGCTGGTCCTTTTGTGGCAGGGCTGAAATGCAGTGGAAATGTTTTTGGGGGATTAAGTTCATTTTCATGGCAAAGAGGGACTTTGCAATTAATTGCAATTCATCTGATCACTCTTCATGACATTATGGAGTATATGCAAATTGCCATCATCAAAACTGAGGCAGCAGACTTTGCGAAAATTAGAATTTGTGTCATTCTCAAACCTTTTGACCACGACTGTACTTGAGCTTGTGTCCTCAAAAGTGACTACACCTCAGCAATGTATAATTATTTTTACCAGAAAGATGAGATTTCAACCTTTCTTTGAGTATGCAGCATTACTAGTTATTATTTATGGCCCTCTCATGATAAATAAGTACTTTTGAGGATTACGTAGATTCCATTTAGTTACATTTAACTGGTTTTAAATAGACTACCTCCGTGTCAGTGAAGGGCTGTTAAGTTAAAACCAGGACTCGAAATGAAGGGGTATGAGAGGGTATGCCATAGGCCTACCTTTTATTCAAATAATGGCAAAAAGCACCGGCCTACCCATTGTTAGCTTAAGATTTTAAAGAGAATAAAACAGATCTGATTATATAAAGTGATCTATGACAGCGCTTTGGTCCGCAATGCTTTATGATAGAAACAAGCTGTATAATTCCCGGGAAAGACGTGACTCCGATGCATATGGGGATATCATTGTTTAGTTTCTTTGACATTGAGGCTGAGCTACAACCTTCTATAGTCGAGGAGACAAAAAATAGACTTTGCTTGGGAAGTAATCTAATTCTGTCACTATCAATTGATTAAGCTATTCACTTTCTGTACAATAGAAGACGTTTAAACCCAGACAGCTTTTAGGGAAACACTTGTGATCTTATCTCGTTGGGTTAAGCCACGGAAGAAGAGTAGCCAGCAGTTAATGCTTATATTTTTCTGCGTTGGTAGGCCTACTTTGTCTTGGGTGGAAAGGTAGACCTAACTTTTGAAAGTACTATGCTCAGATTCCTGAAGTCTCAGATGTAATTAATTGCAAACAAGACACACTGATTTGGCATTGGAGAAATATGATAAGATGAACACATAGGCCTATCTATCTCTCTGTCCATTCCTAGCCTGTAATTTGTGTAATTTGAGTGATATTAAAAAAGATTCTGCTAATTTGTAAAATGATGTAGAATTGCAAGACATTTTTATAAAAGGCTATTTTATCTCGGACCTGCAAATATGATGATACATTCATGCAATTATTTTAGTATAAAGGAGATCTTTCCACTCCTACTCTTGTCCACAGTGGTCTGTGAACAACCTTCTGGCCCGCAGCCCTGTGCACTATCAAAATTCCTGCAATGTAATGCTTACAGGATGAAGAACAGTTTCTAAAATGGCATATCTAAGGCTCTGTTTTGTCCAAGAAGTGAGGGTACGGTAGACCAGTTTTTTAATATCCACTTTTTGTTTTAATTATTATTTTGGGTATAGGGGAGGGTCACTTCTATTTTTTCAAGTGTTCATGGAGGGTTTAGGTCAAATATATTTTGCTGAAGGCATGGCAATCCATTTTCATTTTAGAGAGGTCAGATTTTCTCCATGTAACCCTTATTATACAGTGCATTCGGAAAATATTCAGACCCCTTTTTCCACATTTTGTTACGTTACAGCCTTATTCAAAAATTGCTTAAATTATTTATTTTTCTCATAAATGTACACATAATGCCCCATAATGACAAAGCAAAAACAGGTTTGTAGAAATTTTTGCAAATTTATTACAAATAAAAAACAGAAATACCTTATTTAAAGTATTCAGCCCCTTTGCTCAGGTGCATCCTGTTTCCATTGATCATCCTTGAGATGTTTCTACAACTTGATTGGAGTCCACCTTTGGTAAATTCAATTGTTTGGACATGATTTGGAAAGGCACACACCTGTCTATATAAGGTCCCACAGTTGACAGTGGATGTCAGTGCAAAAACCATGCCATTAGGTGGAAGGAAATGTCCATGGAGGGTTTCTAGACCTTGGCCGAACGCCATGACCGCACGTTGAATACATTGCTGGAGCAATTCTGCAGGTTGTCTGTTTAGCAGCCTACCACGACGGTAACCTCCCAGCCCCTCAGTAGCCCGGCTGTCAACAGAACCCCGCTTAAATCCACCGGAACGGTTCGCTGGAGAGTCGGGAACATGTCAGGCGTTTCTCGCTCAGTGTTCCATCATCTTTGAGCTGCAGCCCTCCTCCTTCCCCTCGGACCGCTCAAAGATAGCATACCTCATCACGCTGATGTCCGGGAGGGCTCTCGCCTGGGCTACGGCAGTGTGGGAACAACAGTCTGCCGTGTGATTCAGTCTGGAGGAGTTCATGGACGAGGTGAAGAAAGTTTTCGATGCTCCATTGTCCGGGAGAGAGGCTGCCCAGAAGTTACTCCAGCTTCGGCAAGACTCCCGCAGTGTGGCAGACTATGCAGTGGATTTCCGCACATTGGCAGCTGAGAGTGCATGGAACCCGGAATCGCTGCTCGACACATGTTCCTGCACGGGTTATCGGAGGAAGTTCAGGACGAGCTAGCAGCCCCGGAACTACCTACGGATCTCAACTCGCTTATCGCCTTGACTATCCGGATCAATGGGTGGCTGCGGGAACGTATGAAGGAGAGGAGGTCCGATTCCACCTCGCCTCCGAGGCATCCCGGAAGTCCCCGACATCTCCGTCTCTGACAGAATCCGAGGTTACCTGAGTTTCCCGAGAGTTTCCGAAGTCTACCGATTCGTCTCTTCCTGAGCCGATGCATCTAGGCAGAGCTAGGTTACCTCCAGCCGAACGTTTACGCAGGCTTTACACTAAGAGTTGTCTGTATTGCGGGACTACTGGTAATTTCGTGTCCTCCTGTCCACTAGAAGACCAGGCTCACGGTAGGGGCGAGTACTCTGGTGGGCAATAAGGAGAACTTTCCCTCTCCCCTCTCCATCCCACCCTGCTGTGGTGGAACCAGTCGAAATCTCTCCGGGTAAAAAAGAGGACTGAGCACGCCCCCATTCTCATTGACGGGGCTGTAGTGGAACAGGTTGAGTGTTTCAAGTTCCTTGGTGTCCATATCACCAATGAACTATCATGGTCCAAACACACCAAGACAGTCGTGAAGAGGGCACGACAAAGCTTATCCCCCCTCAGGAGACTGAAAAGTTTTGGCATGGGTCCTCAGATCCTCAAAAAGTTATACAGCTGCACCATCGAGAGCATCCTGACTGGTTGCATCACCGCCTGGTATGGCAACTGCTCGGCCTCCGACCCCAAGGCACTACAGAGGGTAGTGCGTATGGCCCAGTACATCACTGGGGCCAAGCTTCCTGCCATCCAGGACCTCTATACCAGGCAGTGTCAGAGGAAGGCCCTCAAAATTGTCAAAGACTCCAGCCACCCTAGTCATAGACTGTTCTCTCTGCTACCGCACGGCAAGCGGTACCGGAGCGCCAAGTCTAGGTCCAAAAGGCTTCTCAACAGCTTCTACCCTCAAGCCATAAGACTCCTGAACAGCTAATCATGGCTACCCGGACTATTTGCACCCACACTACATCTTTTTACGCTGCTGCATAGTCACTTTAACTCTACCCACATGTACAGTACATATTACCCCAACTACCTCAACTAGCCGGTGCCCCCGCACATTGACTCTGCACTGGTACCCCCCTGTATATAGCCTCCCTACTGTTATTTTATTTTACTTGTGCTCTTTTTTTCTCAACACTTTTTGTTGTTGTTGTTTTATTTTACTTTTTTATTAAGATATAAATGCATTGTTGGTTAAGGGCTGTAAGTAAGCATTTCATGGTAATGTCTACACCTGTTGTATTTGGCGCATGTGGCAAATCAAATTTGATTTGATTTGATTTGATTACTCATTGACTCAGGAGTGAATGAGAGTTTTATGGACGCTACTCTGGCGTCCGAGCTGAACATCCCCACTCTCCATTCCCATGGACGTTAGAGCGCTAGATGGGCACACTATAGCCAGGGTCACCCACAATACCACTCCCATCAACCTACGAGTGTCAGGGGACCACAGCGAGACTATCCAATTCCTACTTATTAAGTCCCCTCAGGTTCCCTTGGTATTGGGATTGTCTTGGCTCCAGCAACACAATCCCCGCATCAAATGGACTGCTGGTGCCATCATGGGCTGGAGCCCGTTCTGCCACGCCCATTGCCTGAAGTCGGCACAGCCTGCCCTGGGACGCCTTCCTGTGGGCTCGGAAGTTGCCCTGGACCTCTCCGCCATTCCCAAAGAGTACCAGGACCTCCGGGAGGTTTTTAGTAAGGCCCGGGCCACTTCACTTCCTCCGCACCGACCCTATGACTGCGGGATCAACCTTCTCCCGTGCACCACACCACCCGGGGATGACTGTATTCACTGTCGGGTCTGGAGACCAAGGCTATGGAGACCTAAATTGAGTACTCCCCGGCTGCAGGGTGTATCCGGCCTTTTGCCTCCCCCGCCGGCGCAGGGTTCTTCTTTGTGGAGAAGAAGGACAAAACCCTGCGCCCGTGCATCGACTACCGGGGCCTCAATGACATCACGGTTAAGAACCGCTACCTGCTACCACTCATCGCCTCGGCCACGAGATGCTCCATGGGGCCACCGTTTCCTCCAAGTTGGACCTGCGGAACACCTACCACCTGATGCGGATACAGGATGGGGACGAGTGAAAGACTGCCTTCAACACGGCCAGCGGTCACTACGAATATCTAGCCATGCCATATGGCAGGGTTCTTCAATTCCGGTCCTGGAGGGCCAAAACACTTCTGTTTTTTATTTCTACCTGGTAGTTAATTGCACTCACCTGGTGTCCCAGGTCTGAATTAGCCCCTGATTAGAAGGAGAGGATGAAAAACAGAGGTGTTTCGGCCCTCCAGGACCGGAATTGAAGAACCCTGCCATATGGTCTTACCAACGCTCCAGCTGTGTTCCAGGCCCTGGTTAATGACGTTCTGCGCGCCATGTTGAACCGGTTTGTCTTCGTCTACCTCGACGACATCCTCGTTTTCTCCCGCTCAGCCGAAGAACACGTGCTCCACGTCCGACAGGTCCCTCCATCGCCTCCTGGAGAACCAGCTTTTTGTGAAAGCGGAAAAATACGAATTCCATCGCTCCACCATCCCCTTCCTTGGTTACATCATCACTGCGGGGAATGTACAGATGAATCCCGGAAAGGTGAGAGCGGTGGTGGATTGGCCCCAACCTACATCCAGAGTGCAGATGCAACACTTCCTGGGATTTTCCCATTTTTATCGGCACTTTATCCGGGGTTACAGCACCCTGGCTTCTTCCCTGTCTGCACTCACCTCTCCCAAGGTTCCGTTTACGTGGTCCCCAGCTGCAGACCGGGCATTCCAGGACCTCAAACACCGCTTCACCACAGCTCCCATATTAGTTCATCCTGACCCGTCCCGTCAGTTCGTGGTGGAGGCCGACGCGTCGGATGTCAGAATAGGGGCGGTCCTGTCCCAGCGTTCTGCCATGGACCTCAAGCTGCATCCCTGCGCCTTCTTCTCCCATCATCTTAACGCCACTGAGAGGAATTACGATGTGGGGAATCGTGAGCTTCTTGCGGTGAAGATGGTGTTGGAGGAGTGGAGGCACTGGTGGGAGGGGGCGGAACATCCTTT
Organism: Coregonus lavaretus; assembly: GCF_964263955.1. Taxonomy (NCBI): domain Eukaryota; kingdom Metazoa; phylum Chordata; class Actinopteri; order Salmoniformes; family Salmonidae; genus Coregonus; species Coregonus lavaretus. The sequence continues at coordinate 34,215,285 of NC_140020.1, forward strand.
CATTGTGTGGATGGATCATAAGAACCTGGAATATCTCCGCACCGCCAAGTGTCTCAATTCCAGGTAAGCTAGGTGGGCCCTGCTTTTCACCCGGTTTAACTTCTCCCTCTCCTACCGCCCGGGTTCCAATAATATCAAGCCGGATGCGGTCTCACACCACTATAGCCCCGCGGTTACCCCATCGGACCCCGAGACCATCCTCTCAACTCGTGTCTGGCGGTGGCTCTCAGCTGGGGAATTGAGAAGCAGGTCCGTGAGGCGCAGCATTCCCAGCCGAACCCCGGGGGCCCAGATAACCGGCTGTTTGTTCCTGACACTGTCCGTTCCACAGACCTGGAGTGGGCCTCACGGCTTACCTGCCACCCAGGTTTCCGTCGGACCCTGACCTTTGTGTGACAACGCTTTTGGTGTGGCCTACCATGGTCCCTGAAGTCTCCGCGTTCGTCGCCCCCTGCACGATCTGTGCACAGAATAAGACTCCTCAGCAAGCACCGGCTGGTCTCCTTCAACCCCTTCCTGTCTCTCAGCGTCCCTGGTCACACATATCCCTGGACTTCGTCACTGGTCTCCCCCTGTCTGATGGCAACACCGTCATCCTTACTGTGGTGGACCGGTTTTCCAAAGCCACCCATTTCATTCCTCTCCCCAAACTACCCTCTGCCAGGGCCCAGCTCATGGTGCAACATGTCTTCCGGATCCATGGACTCCCGGTGGACATGGGGTCCGACCGGGGTCCTCAGTTCTTGTCCCGGTTCTGGAAGACGTTCTGCACGCTCATTGGGTCGTCGGCCAGCCTGTCCTCCGGGTTCCACCCACAGTCTAATGGCCAGTCGGAGCGAGACAATCAGGACATGGAGACGACTCTTCGCTGCCAACTCCACCACCTGGAGCCAGCAACTCGCCTCACAGGTCCTCAACTGGCAGCTTCATTAAATAGTACCCGCAAAACACCAGTCTCAACATCAACAGTGAAGAGGCGACTCCGGGATGCTGACCTTCTAGGCAGAGTTGCAAAGAAAAAGCCTGTTTCTCAAACTAGACACTCTAATGTATTTGTCCTCTTGCTCAGTTGTGCACCAGGGCCTCCCACTCCTCTTTCTATTCTGGTTAGAGCCAGTTTGCGCTGTTCTATGAAGGAAGTAGTACACAGCGTTGTACGAGATCTTCAGTTTTTTGGCAATTTCTCGCATGGAATAGCCTTAATTTCTCAGAACAAGAATAGACTGACGAGTTTCAGAAGAAAGTTATTTGTTTCTGGCCATTTTGAGCCTGTAATCGAACCCACAATTGCTGATGCTCCAGATACTCAACTAGTCTCAAGAAGGCCAGTTTTATTGCTTCTTTAATCAGCACAACAGTTTTCAGCTGTGCTAACATAATTGCAAAAGGGTTTTCTAATGATCAATTAGCCTTTTAAAATGATAAACTTGGATTAGCAAACACAACGTGCCATTGGAACACAGGACTGATGGTTGCTGATAATGGGCCTCTGTACGCCAATGTAGATATTCCATTAAAAATCAGCCGTTTCCAGCTACAATAGCCATTTACAACATTAACATTGTCTACACTGTATTTCTGATCAATTTGATGTTATTTTAATGGACAAAAAAATTGCTTTTCTTTCGAAAACAAGGACATTTCTAAGTGACCCCAAACTTTTGAACGGTAGTGTAATATATATATATATATATATACACTCCGGACCCGACATTGCTCATCCTAATATTTATATATTTCTTAAATCCATTGTTTTACTTTTAGATTTGTGTGTATTGTTGTGAATTGTTAGATATTACTGCACTGTTGGAGGTAGGAACACAAGCATTTCGCTACACCCACAATAACATCTGCTAAATATGTGTATAGGACAGTGACGCTGCTGTATGCATCAAAACAGTGTCCTCTCTCTCCTCTCTACCCATGAGCTAGTCATCCTGCATGCTCTCTCTTTAGATAGCTCACCTACATACAACCACTCCACCTTACTCCAATATGCGCACACACACACACACACACACACACACACACACACACACACACACACACACACACACACACACACACACACACACACACACACACACACACACACACACACACACACACACACACACACACCAGCCCTTCCCACCCTTGTGTTAATGTAAACCTCATCCCCCTCAATGGTTCTATTCCTTCAAGAGCCCCCCTTTATCCTCTTCATCCCCCACTCCCGTCCTCCTCTCAGCGACCTCTCTTTATCTCCTTACCCCCTGCCTTGATTTACAACGTGACGCCGCCTGCAATCATTCTCTCTCATCCTCCTCTCCTTCCCTTGCTCTGCGGCCTCCTGACGGTCTCTCATCATGGATTACAGACTCACACAGACCATTACCCAGAATGCCTGCGGTGGAGAGGGGTGTGTGTGTGCGGTGGGGGATGAAACGTACATTTTACAGGAAACAAATCTTAAGCCCCTCCCATAACGTCCATCTCTCTCGCTCTTTTTACTACATCCCCCATTTTTATCTCTTTACCACTTCTTTCCCCATTTTGTCATATAGTTGCAGAACAAGCTGTGTTACTTTCTGTACTGTTGTATCTTTACAGTAACTCCTGCTGTTCTGTGATGATTAAATTATCTTATAATGATTATTGTTTGGAGGCTAATGGCACACACACACACACACTGTTGTGTGGAGTCTAATGGCACATACTGCAACTCTCTGCAGCTGGAGATCTCTAACTAACCTGCAGACAGTTCGGCCATTTTAACCTCCGCTGCAGTCTGCAGTACAAAGACTTAACACTCTACTGCTTTTACTGCAGTGCTCAGCATTATGCAATACAGCCGTGTCTCTGTCCCTCTACCCCACCCTGCCCCAACCCAAACCCAAACCCAAACCCACACTACCCTGCCCCAACCCCACACCCCAACCCAAATGGATCTGATCCTTATTCACTGTCACCTATAGGACAGAGCCGGAGCTACAACACAGAAGGCAGGGGGGGGGGAGTGTATTATATCCTCTCACTCTATAGCAGACTGGACTATTAAATCACACCCATCATAACATTAGCACAAATATGTGGAGAAGGGGGAAGAGAGGGATGAAGATGCAGTGGAAGAATGGAGGAAGAGGAGAAAAGGAGGAGTGTGTGTGAAAGTTGTGAGGGACCTAAGTGGGACACTAATATAACTAAAAGTGAATACAAGAATAACTCCAAGAAGGCAACAACTCCACACACAGCACTGATACATGCCATGCTCAAATCTTTAAGTATTGATCATGTGAACTAATAAACATTATTACCTCTTACTTCTAAGTTACAAACTCTACTACAGCCCCCTCCCCCCTAGCCTGGGTACCAATGTGTTGAGCTAACGTACAGAGGTAGCCCAGTCCAGTATAGTATACAGTACCTTCAGAAAGTATTCACACCCCTTGACTTTTTCCACAATTCCACATTTTGTTGTGTTACAGCCTGATTTTTAAATGGATTAAATGGATTACATTTTTGTCACTGGCCTACACTCAATGTCAAAGTGGAATGATGTTATTATAAATGTTTACAAATTAATTAAAAATGAAAAGCTGAAATGTTTTGAGTCAATAAATATTCAACCCCTTTTTATGGCAAGCCTAAATAAGTTCAGGAGTAAAATGTTGCTTAACAAGTCACATAATAAGTTGCATGGACTCACTCTGTCTGCAATGATCATTTTTAATATGATTTTTGAATGACTACCTCATCTCTGTACCCCACACATACAATTATCTGTAAGGTCCCTCAGTCGAGCAGTGAAATTCAAACACAGATTCAACCACAAAGACAAGGGACATTTTCCAATGCCTCACAAAGGGTACCCTATTGGTAGATGGGTAAAAATAAAAAAAGCAGACATTGAATATCCCTTTGAGCATGGTGAAGTTATTAATTACAATTTGGATGGTGTCTCAATACACCCAGTCACTACAAAGATACAGGTATCCTTCCTAACTCAATTGCCGGAGAGGAAGGAAACCACTCAGGGATTTCACCATGAGGCCAATGGTGACTATAAAACAGTTACAGAGTTGAATGGCTGTGATAGGAGAAAACTGAGGATGGATCAACAACATTGTAGTTACTTGACAATACTAACTTAAATAACAGAGTAAAAAGAATGAAGCCTGTGCAGAATAAAAATATTCCAAAACATGCATCCTGTTTGCAATAAGGCACTAAAGTAAAACTGCAAAAAATGTGGCAAATAAATTAACTTTATGTCCTGAATACAAAGCGATACCACTCTTCATATTTTCAAGCATGGTGGTGGCTGCATCATGTTATGGGTATGCTTGTCATCGGCAAGGTCTAGGGAGTTTTTAATATATAAAAAGAAACAGAACAGAGGCAAAATCCTAGAGGAAAACCTGGTTCAGTCTGCTTTCCAACAAACACTGGGAGACAAATTCACCTTTCAGCAGGACAATAATCTAAAACACCAGGCCAAATATGCATTGGAGTTACTTACCAAGACGACACTGAATGTTCCGGCGTGGCCTTGTTATAGTTTTGACTTAAAATCGGTTAGAAAATCTATGGCAAGAAACTGGCTGTCTAGCAATGATCAACAACCAACTTGACAGAGCTTGAAGAATTTTAAAAAGAATAATGTGCAAATCTTGTACAATCCAGGTGTGCAAAGCTCTTAGAGACTTACCCAGAAAAACTGTGGGTGTGAATACTTATGTAAATTAGATATTTTTGTACAGTGAGGGAAAAAAGTATTTGATCCCCTGCTGATTTTGTACGTTTGCCTACTGACACTTTGAACAGTGAGAGACAGAATAACAAACAAAAAAATCCAGAAAAATGCATGTCAAATATTTTATAAATTGATTTGCTTTTTAATGAGGGAAATAAGGATTTGACCCCTCTGCAAAACATGACTTAGTACTTGGTGGCAAAACCCTTGTTGGCAATCACAGAGGTCAGATGTTTCTTGTAGTTGGCCACCATGTTTGCACACATCTAAGGAGGGATTTTGTCCCACTCCTCTTTGCAGATCTTCTCAAAGTCATTAAGGTTTCGAGGCTGACGTTTGGCAACTCGAACTTCAGCTCCCTCCACAGATTTTCTATGGGATTAAGGTCTGGAGACTGGCTAGGCCACTCCAGGACCTTAATGTGCTTCTTCTTGAGCCACTCCTTTGTTGCCTTGGCCGTGTGTTTTGGGTCATTGTCATGCTGGAATACCCATCCACGACCCATTTTCAATGCCCTGGCTGAGGGAAGGAGGTTCTCACCCAAGATTTGACAGTACATGGCCCCGTCCATCGTCCCTTTGATGCGGTGAAGTTGTCCTGTCCCCTTAGCAGTAAAAACACCCCCAAAGCATAATGTTTCCACCTCCATGTTTGACGGTGGGGATGGTGTTCTTGGGGTCATAGGCAGCATTCCTCCTCCTCCAAACACGGCGAGTTGAGTTGATGCCAAAGAGCTCGATTTTGGTCTCATCTGACCACAACACTTTCACCCAGTTCTCCTCTGAATCATTCAGATGTTCATTGGCAAACTTCAGACGGCCCTGTATATGTGCTTTCTTGAGCAGGGGGACCTTGCAGGCACTGCAGGATTTCAGTCCTTCACGGCGTAGTGTGTTACCAATTGTTTTCTTGGTGACTATGGTCCCAGCTGCCTTGAGCTCATTGACAAAATCCTCCCATGTAGTTCTGGGCTGATTCCTCACCGTTCTCATGATCATTGCAACTCCACGAGGTGAGATCTTGCATGGAGCCCCAGGCCGAGGGAGATTGAGAGGTCTTTTGTGTTTCTTCCATTTGCGAATAATCGGACCAACTGTTGTCACCTTCTCACCAAGCTGCTTGGCGATGGTCTTGTATCCCATTGCAGCCTTGTGTAGGTCTACAATCTTGTCCCTGACATCCTTGGAGAGCTCTTTGGTCTTGGCAATGGTGGAGAGTTTGGAATCTGATTGATTGATTGCTTCTGTGGACAGGTGTCTTTTATACAGGTAACAAACTGAGATTTGGAGCACTCCCTTTAAGAGTGTGCTCCTAATCTCAGCTCGTTACCTGTATAAAAGACACCTGGGAGCCAGAAATCTTTCTGATTGAGAGGGGGTCAAATACTTATTTCCCTCATTAAAATGCAAATCAATTTATAACATTTTTGACATGCGTTTTTCTGGATTTTTTTGTTGTTATTCTGTCTTTCACTGTTCAAATAAACCTACCATTAAAATTATAGACTGATAATTTATTTGTCAGTGGGCAAACGTACAAAATCAGCAGGGGATCAAATACCTTTTTCCCTCACTGTATTTCATTGTCAATACATTTGCAAACTTTTCTGTTTTCACTTCGTCATTATGGGGTATTGTGTGTAGGCCAGTGACAAAAACATCTCAATTTAATCCATTTTAAATTCACGCTGTAACACAACAAAATGTGGAAAAAGTCATGGGTTTTGAATACTTTCGGAAGGCACTATATCTATCTACCTCTACCTCTCTAATCCAAGCTGTAAAAACCCTGTTGGCCAATGGGAAATCGATATGGCGCAACAGAAGCGTGGTATTGGTTTACTACTACACTCCTTCTCTCTAAGTCCCTCTCTCTCTCTCCCCTCTCTCTCTGTCTCTCTCTCCATCTCTCTCTCTCTCCCCCTACTCCACTCTCTCTAGAACTTGTTTTACCTGACAGCCCTAACCAGGCCCCTCCACTGACAGCCGGGCATTATCCCTCTCCTTTTTATTAAACCACTATTACATATCACATATATCTGGATATCTCATTTGCTCACAAAGACAGGCCATTGTGTGAGGCAGAGCTAAGTGAATCAGTGGACGTCTGGTTAGAATGGCTATAATGAGGGCTTATTGAGCCTGCGGATGAGGGAGTGTCTGTGTGTGTGAAGGGTTTGGTTTATACAGTGTGGCTCTTTGGAGCTGCTGGGATGATAGATGACACCGTCTCACTGTGGCCTGTTCCTCTAATAAGGCCATTAACACACACACACACACACACACACACACACAGGAATGGGTTTATCCTGATAAGGAATAATTAGTGGTGGAAGTGCTAGAGAAAGGAGTGTGTGAGGATAGAGTGTCTGAGTGTGAGAGTACGGTTGCCTGCATATATGTGTGTTTGTGTTTGACACTGGTGTGTGTGTGTTTGTACTCACACTCCTCTTTAGGTCGAGATATGTAAAACATGGTGTGTGGTACTCACGCTCCTCTTTAGGTTGAGATATGTAAAACATGGTGTGTGGTACTCACGCTCCTCCTCTTTAGGATCTAGCTGAGTGACGCTGATAGAGAGGCGGTCCACGCGCTCCTGGAGGGAGTTGACCCGGAAGGAGAAGGAGTGGGCCTCGTTGAACAGCTCCCCAAACAGATCCTCTGCGTACTTACCTGTAGAACACACACACACAGAGAACATACACTTAATACACACACTTAAGTATAATGCAGTAATACAGTCAAGCATAATAAAAGAAGAAACGTGCTTACCTAACAGAAAAATGTGGGTACGAAGTGTGTTGTTTAGGTGTGAGTGTGAACAGTGTGTGTGAGCATGCGTGTGCAACAACGTGTTTTCGGCGTGTCCGTGTGTGTGTATTATTAAGGTGTGTATGTGTGCAGACATTGTGTGTGACTCACTGAGGCTGCTGAGCTGTCGGATGACGTTAGCCAGGGACACATTGGTCACACACTCCAGCTCGTTCTTGATGGCCCGCGGCAGCACCGTGTGGCACAGGTGCCTGGGCTCGATAGTCCTCTTCACCAACGGCATCCTGGGATACCTCGACCACGGCTACCACACCTGGAGAAAGGAGGGAGGGAGAGTTAAGTTATTACATCCCTGGATACCTCTACCTTTACCACTACCACACCTAAAGCGGATAAAACTCAATAGTTGAGTTATATTAAGCCTTTAATAATGTACAATTATACAATTATTACTGTACAATTAGGCCTATTACTGTACAATTATGTTGCAATTATGTACTAATTACAGTACAGACTGCTACAAGGCTTCCAACACAGCATGAACTAGCCTACACACACAAATAATAGGCTCCATTTGTTCCAAACATCCACGAAAAGTAGTCCCCCTCTGTAGAGGTGTAGTGATCCATTCCTATGGCGGCAGGTAGTCTAGCAGTTAAGAGCGTTGGGCCAGTAACTGAAAGGTCGCTGGTTCAAATCCCAGAGCTGACTAGGTGAAACATCTGTCGATGTGCCCTTGAGCAAGGCACTTAACCATAATTGCTCCTGTAAGTAGCTCTGGATAAAAGTGTCAGCTAAATGACGAAAATGTAAATTATAGGACTCAAAAGTAGAGCATTACATGGAATAGACACAGTATGGCCAATGTTGCTAGCTACACATATAGTTCAGTGGAGGCTTCTGAGGGAAGGATGGCTCATAATAATGTCTGGAATGGAGTCAATGGAATGGTTTGATATAGTTATATGTCTGTCATATTGAGGTATCTAGCTATAAGTTCAACCTGATCAATCAAATGGATAGGTGTAAGCAATTATGGTAATTCAAAATGCCCTTAACTAGGTGTCTTCGCTAAACAGACACAGAGAGAGAGAGAGAGAGAGAGAGAGAGAGAGAGAGAGAGAGAGAGAGAGGGAGAGAGAGAGAGAGGTGGGAAGAGAGTGGAAGACAGACCGAGAGAGAAATGGAGAGAGAGAAACAGAGAAAGACAGCAGTGCAAATGTACTTAGACTTGAGTATTTCAACAACTCTTCTCTTCCAACTTGTTAGGCAATCATATGTACCTACGGGGCAAGGATGGACAGCCACACAGGAGGGAGATTTTTACTAAGGAGGAGAAGGAGGCCGTGCTGACCGAGATGCATGCTGGCCATTTCGGAGTGAAGCACATGATTGCCAAAATCAACCTACGCTTCTTCTGACGGGGAATTGTCAATGAGGTGGACAGCTGGGCAAGTGAAATAACCTTTTGTTTATCAATCGCATTCTATTATATCTGAAATTATTATGATTTCAATGAATGTCATTTCAGAGAGCACACAATGTTTCAGTGTGTCACTTTTTGCTTAAAAGCTCAGTACCCTGTCTAGCCTGCCAGAAGTTTGAGAGAGCGAAGACTGTGTCGTCGGAGTTGAAGCCCATCAAAGTTGTTTCACCATGGCACATGATCGGTAAGTGTCCCAATTCAAATTTTGCCCTGACAAGTTGTTTTGTAATGGTTGCTTTATTTGACCACAGCAGAGTTCAATATTATAGAATGTGTGTGTGTGTGTGTGTGTGTGTCAGTATCCTTACAAATATGAAAATCTGCATACTGTATAACACAGATACGGGTAAGAATAAAGTAATCTTCTCTCTAACACTTTAAATGTTAGGGGTGGACCTCATCGGACCCTTCACGAAATCCAGGAATGGCAACAGCTGGTGTCTGACGGCGACTGATCACTTTACCATGTGGGTGGAGGCAATACCCATTAAAGTCAGTAAAGGAAGAGAACGTGCTTAACTATAAATTCCCTTCTGTAACCCATTAAAAAGGGTACTTGGAACCAAACATTTATTTTAGTTTTTTATGATACCCATCAAGGACGAGACTGGCGAGGCCAACTCCAAGGTGATGATGGACATCTTCAACACCCACGGTTCTCCTGAGGTTATCTTGAGTGACCGAGGTCATGAATGCTGGAACAAGGTACGGATGTTATAGGTTATATTCTGTCACCAATGGTTTGTTTTAATTATTTTTTTACAATTTGTTTTTGTTTTTCCATGGTACATAATCAGACATATTTCAAAATCTTACATTGCCAATAGATATCGCTTTCCTACCCCCTCCTCCAGGTTTGGTGAATGGACCAACCAGACCCTCAAGACTGCCATGGGCAAGTCCCTTGGTTGGTACCAGGAAGGGTGGGAGAACAACCTGAAGGTAATTCTCTTTGCACACAACAGCAGCATCCAGGCCTCCACCGAGTACGGACCAGAGCCGCAGCTGTTGACTGAGGTAAACAATGCAATTGTACAGTCGTGGTTAAAAGTTTTGAGAATGACACAAATACTAATTTTCACAAAGTCTGCTGCCACAGTTTTGATGATGGCAATTTGCATATACTCCAGAATGTCATGAAGAGTGATCAGATTAATTGCAATTAATTGCAAAGTCCCTCTTTGCCATGAAAATGAACTTAATCCCCAAAAAACATTTCCACTGCATTTCAGCCCTGCCACAAAAGGACCAGCTGCCATCATGTCAGTGATTCTCTCGTTAACACAGGTGAGAGTGTTGAAGAGGACAAGGCTGGAGATCACTCTGTCATTCTGATTGAGTTAGAATAACAGACTGGAAGCTTTAAAAGGAGGGTGGTGCTTGAAATCATTGTCCTCTGTTAACCATGGTTACCTGCAAGGAAACACGTGCCGTCATAATTGCTTTGCACAAAAAAGGGCTTCACAGGCAAGGATATTGCTGCTAGTAAGATTGCACTTAAACCAACCATTTATCGTATCATCAAGAACTTCAAGGAGAGAGGTTCAATTGTTGTGAAGAAGGCGTCAGGGCGTCCAAGAAAGTCCAGCAAGCGCCAGGACCGTCTCCTAAAGTTGATTCAGCTGCGGGATCGGGGCACCACCAGTGCAGAGCTTGCTCAGGAATGGCAGCAGGCAGGTGTGAGTGCATCTGCACGCACAGTGAGGCGAATACTTTTGGAGGATGGCCTGGTGTCAAGAAGGGCAGCAAAGAAGCCATTTCTCTGCAGGAAAAACATCAGGGACAGACTGATATTCTGCAAAAGGTACAGGGATTGGACTGTTGAGGACTGGGGTAAAGTCATTTTCTCTGATGAATCCCCTTTCCGATTGTTTGGGGCATCCGGAAAACACATTGTCCGGAGAAGACAAGGTGAGCGCTACCATCAGTCCTGTGTCATGCCAACAGTAAAGCATCCTGAGACTATTCATGTGTGGGGTTGCTTCTCAGCCAAGGGAGTGGGCTCACTCACAATTTTGTCTAAGAACACAGCCATGAATAAAGAATGGTACCAACACATCCTCCGAGAGCAACTTCTCCCAACCATCCAAGAACAGTTTGGTGATGACCAATGCCTTTTCCAGCATGATGGAGCACCTTGCCATAAGGCAAAAGTGATAACGAAGTGGCTCGGGGAACAAAACATCGACATTTTGGGTCCATGGCCAGGAAACTCCCCAGACCTTAATCCCATTGAGAACTTGTGGTCGATCCTCAAGAGGCGGGTGGACAAACAAAAACCCACAAATTCTGACAAACTCTAAGCATTGATTATGCAAGAATGGGCTGCCATTAGTCAGGATGTGGCCCAGAAGTTAATTGGCAGCATGCCAGGGCGGATTGCAGAGGTCTTGAAAAAGAAGGGTCAACACTGCAAATATTGACTCTTTGCATAAACGTAATGTAATTGTCAATAAAAGCCTTTGACACTTATGAAATGCTTGTAATTATACTTCAGTATACCATAGTAACATCTGACAAAAATATCTCGTAACACTGAAGCAGCGAACTTTGTGAAGACCAATACTTTTGACCACGACTGTATATACAATTATTGCATATACTGTAGTGTTTCAAATTTGGGATTTACTTAGTGTTGTTGTTTGTCTATTGCTATTTTTGTATAACATACTTTCAGATCACTGAAACCACACTTGATGTAGTGGAAGTTCTCAAACCAGAACAGAACGCCTTCGAGGACCACCTTCAGGCACGGACTGAGAAGGATGTGGAGGTTTTTGACCAGCTAAAAATGTTTGTCCACTGTTCATTTATTTTCTGGCCCTCCAAGAGATATGTAAGAAATGTATTTGTAATATGAAATATAATTGCATTTATTCCTGTTATCAATCAAGGTGAGACTGAACATCGACAAGGCGCAGGAGAAACAGAAGGAGAGCTACCGGAGCAGAATCAAGAAGGGGACCAAGTGCTACGACATCCGGGCAAATTACTTGGTTTGGAAGAAGGACGAAAGGAAGGTGAGACCTGGGAAACCTCTCTGCTCTTTCGCTCCTAGCTGCGGTCACCATCTGTTAAGGTGAATATAAAACATCTCAGATAATAACTATTTGCACTTGCACACAAAATAACCTAAAGATAGTTTTAGTTTACCTAACACTGATATTTTTCTCTTTGTCTTCCTAGGGTTACCTCGGTGGAAGCCAACAATATTCTCCAGTTGGAGCAGTTGGACGGTCGACCACTGAAAGCACTGACGCCCTACACTTCTGTGAAGCCCAATAGACAAAGTATGTTAAGCTTTGGTTGAGATTTGAGAAAGCAAGAAATTGTAGTTATGCTGAGCTTATAAAAATGTACCTCTTCAATTTACGTCTCCAAATGACTTTAGGACCATCGACTGTCCGAACCCCTCCAGGAGGTATCCCATCCACCAGAGCCAGTGAGTTCGGATGAGTCTGATTCTCTGTGCTCTGAGTCAGAGGGGGACCAGCTTGAGGTAGGCTATACCTTCCAAAAGTGTTGAAAAGTACATATCTCCCATTTATAACACTGCACTAATCCATCACATGTTCTCACAGTAAAGTGTAACCTGTGTGTTTGCTTATTTACGTCTCTGTCTCCTACCCTGTTCCCTTTAAGTCTTCTCCTGTTCTCCAGGACCTAGGGGTTCTGCCCAACACCCAGACGTGGATCCACCTGATCTCCTCCATTACTAACCACTTTCCAACTTTTCATTAAATCATCTACAGCTACTGTTATTGTCATGTTGTCATTACAGTGCCTTGCAAAAGTATTCATCCCCCTTGGCGTTTTTCCTATTTTGTTGCATTACAACCTGTAATTTAAATGGATTTATTTGGATTTCATGTAATGTACATACACAATTTAGTAAAAATAACTTGTTTCATAAATTTCTAAAAAATAAATAACGGAAAAGTGGTGCGTGCATACAGTGGGGAAAAAAAGTATTTAGTCAGCCACCAATTGTGCAAGTTCTCCCACTTAAAAAGATGAGAGAGGCCTGTAATTTTCATCATAGGTACACGTCAACTATGACAGACAAAATGAGAAAAAAATCCAGAAAATCACATTGTAGGATTTTTTATGAATTTATTTGCAAATTATGGTGGAAAATAAGTATTTGGTCACCTACAAACAAGCAAGATTTCTGGCTCTCACAGACCTGTAACTTCTTCTTTAAGAGGCTCCTCTGTCCTCCACTCGTTACCTGTATTAATGGCACCTGTTTGAACTTGTTATCAGTATAAAAGACACCTGTCCACAACCTCAAACAGTCACACTCCAAACTCCGCTATGACCAAGACCAAAGAGCTGTCAAAGGACACCAGAAACAAAATTGTAGACCTGCACCAGGCTTGGAAGACTGAATCTGCAATAGGTAAGCAGATTGGTTTGAAGAAATCAACTGTGGGAGCAATTATTAGGAAATGGAAGACATACAAAACCACTAATAATCTCCCTCGATCTGGGGCTCCACGCAAGATCTCACCCCGTGGGGTCAAAATGATCACAAGAACGGTGAGCAAAAATCCCAGAACCACACGGGGGGACCTAGTGAATGACCTGCAGAGAGCTGGGACCAAAGTAACAAAGCCTACCATCAGTAACACACTACGCCACCAGGGACTCAAATCCTGCAGTGCCAGACGTGTCCCCCTGCTTAAGCCAGTACATGTCCAGGCCCATCTGAAGTTTGCTAGAGTGCATTTGGATGATCCAGAAGAGGATTGGGAGAATGTCATATGGTCAGATGAAACCAAAATATAACTTTTTGGTAAAAACTCAACTCGTCGTGTTTGGAGGACAAAGAATGCTGAGTTGCATCCAAAGAACACCATACCTACTGTGAAGCATGGGGGTGGAAACATCATGCTTTGGGGCTGTTTTTCTGCAAAGGGACCAGGACGACTGATCCCTGTAAAGGAAAGAATGAATGGGGCCATGTATCGTGAGATTTTGAGTGAAAACCTCCTTCCATCAGCAAGGGCATTGAAGATGAAACGTGGCTGGGTCTTTCAGCATGACAATGATCCCAAACACACCGCCCGGGCAACGAAGGAGTGGCTTCGTAAGAAGCATTTCAAGGTCCTGGAGTGGCCTAGCCAGTCTCCAGATCTCAACCCCATAGAAAATCTTTGGAGGGAGTTGAAAGTCCGTGTTGCCCAGCGACAGCCCCAAAACATCACTGCTCTAGAGGAGATCTGCATGGAGGAATGGGCCAAAATTCCAACAACAGTGTGTAAAGACTTACAGAAAACGTTTGACCTGTGTCATTGCCAACAAAGGGTATATAACAAAGTATTGAGAAACTTTTGTTATTGACCAAATACTTATTTTCCACCATAATTTGCAAATAAATTCATTAAAAATCCTACAATGTGATTTTCTGGATTTTTTTTTCTCATTTTGTCTGTCATAGTTGACGTGTACCTATGATGAAAATTACAGGCCTCTCTCATCTTTTTAAGTGGGAGAACTTGCACAATTGGTGGCTGACTAAATACTTTTTTCCCCACTGTATGTATTCACCCCCTTTGCTATGAAGCCCCTAAATAAGATCTGGTGCAACCAATTACCTTCAGAAGTACATAATTAGTTAAATAAAGTTAACCTGTGTGCAATCTAAGTGTCACATGATCTCAGTATATTTACACATGTTCTGAAAGTCCCCAGAGTCCGCAAAACACCACTAAGCAAGGGGCACCACCAAGCAAGCGGCGAGATGAAGACCAAGGAGCTCTCCAAACACGTCAGAGACAAAGTTGTGGAGAAGTAAAGATCAGGGTTGGGTTATAAAAAAATATCAGAAACTTTGAACATCCCACGGAGCACCATTAAATCCATTATTAAAAAATGGAAAGAATATGGCACCACAATAAACCTGCCAAGAGAGGGCCGCCCACCAAAACTCACGGACCAGGCAAGGAGGGTATTAATCAGAGAGGCAACAAAGAGACCAAAGATAACCCTGAAGGAGCTGCAAAGCTCCACAGCGGAGATTGAACTATCTGTCCATAGGACCACTTTAAGCCGTACACTCCACAGAGCTGGGCTTTATGGAAGAGTTGCCAGAAAAAAAGTAATTGCTTAAAGAAAAAAATAAGCAAACACGTTTGGTGTTCGCCAAAAGGCATGTGGGAGACTCCCCAAACATATGGAAGAAGGTACTCTGGTCAGATGAGACTAAAATTGAGCTTTTTGGCCATCAAGGAAAACGCTATGTCTGGAGCAAACCCAACACCTCTCATCACCCCGAGAACACCATCCCCACAGTGAAGCATGGTGGTGGCAGCATCATGCTCTGGGAATGTTTTTCATCGGCAGGGACTGGGAAACTGGTCAGAATTGAAGGAATGATGGATGGCACTAAATACAGGGAAATTCTTGAGGGAAACCTGTTTCAGTCTTCCAGAGATTTGAGACTAGGATGGAGGTTCACCTTCCAGCAGGACAATGACACTAAGCATACTGCTAAAGCAACACTCGAGTGGTTTAAGGGGAAACATTTAAATGTCTTGGAATGGCCTAGTCAAAGTCCAGACCTCAATCCAATTTAGAATCTGTGGTATGACTTAAAGATTGCTGTACACCAATGGAACCCATCCAATTTGAAGGAGCTGGAGCAGTTTTGCCTTGAAGAATGGGCAAAAATCCCAGTGCCAAGCTTATAGAGACATACCCCAAGAGAGGGGGGGGGGGTGAATAGTTATCCACACTCAAATTCAATTTTTTTGCCAAGAGGGGTGAATACTTTATATCTGCTAAGAAAATTTTCTTGCTCTATCATACTGGGCACATAATATGTGAGATACACAGATTAACTAAAAACACTCAGAACAAAGAGAGCAGCAGTGCTTGGACTTTGCACTCTCCCTCTTCGAGTCCCCCTTCTGAGACTGGCTGCCTGTTGAGAACAAGTGACAGGCAGAACCTCCCACTCACACAGCAACCACCTCCTCTATATTCCACACACCAGAAATAAGTATTTTAGTCTATGATTGCCATGTGAGTGTAGAAAAAAAAATCTGTGAAAATAAATTAATGGCACAACTGTACCAATAAAATATCAAAGTGTATGTATTAAAATCTTAAATATTACCAGGTTGGTTTTCACAGCTGTTTCACGAGGTGTTCATTATTGTAAGTTGTAAGGTATCCTTTGATGGTATTTATTTGTTCCACATTATTCATTGTTGTATCCTAGGACCTAAAATATATACATATATATTCAACCACAAGGGTGTACTAATGAGCTATGCGAGATAGAAAAAACTGAATCATAATAGAGGACTTCTGAAATCATATTATGTCAGTGTAGATAAGGAAAGGGCAGGTTAAAATAAAAATATGACAGCCAGACAAGCCAGTGTATGAATCAAATGGATTTGCATATGAATGGAGTGGAGATTAACTGACTTTTTGATCTGTAAGGTAAGTAACTTTCATGTGTCAAGCAGTTTTCTTTGCTATTTCCGAAATGTAGCAATGTTTAAGACATGGATTTTATGTTGTTAACAGCGAAACTGTCGCGGAAATCAGCCTTGTTTGCATAGCGATGATGAAAAGAACGTAATTTAGGCTGTAATGATCTCCAAAATTCTAATCATTAGGTCATCACACCGTTGATATAGAAACGGACGCTAATAGTTTAGCGAATCCCATTGTGATGCAGAGGGGGACACTTTTTGGCCGGGGGACACTTTGGGAATTTATTTAGCATGACAGGTGTAACTAAACTGCTTGCTAAATGTACACTGTACTGCATGATTGTAGCGGGTTTACTAACGCACTAGTTCTAGTAGCTATGTTGACTTGACGTTAGCTAATATGGTGACAACGATGTAGGCTGTGTGTAGCGGTTAGTGGTTATAATATGAAGGTTTGGCTTGAAAAAAAATGATAGCCTGGTCACAGACAGCTGATGTGTTGTGCACTGAAGTCCACAAGTGAAGGGAAAAGGTGAGAGGAGGAGAGTGTGTAGATGCGAGAAGGAATGATCCAACTATCAAAGGGATCATGATGTTTATATGTGGCTGCTATGAAAGTGAACTGTGTTTGCGTGTGATCAGGGGTGTATTAATTCCGCTGATTCTGTTGAAAAACGTTTCTTAAACAGAAGCAAATGGAACGAAACTGGGATGAACATACCCGAATTGTCCAATAGAAAATATTGTTTGCAACTGTTGGACTAATGATTACACCCTAGATCAGCTAGATGCATGCAAGATTGTGCAAGGCGGTTTTGAATGTGTCAATGTCTGTCACCCTGACTACTCAAACTTCTCTCGACCTGTGCACCTACGTTGTAAACTTTCATTCATAGGCTAGGTTGTAGCAATCTCATGATGGGTATAGGGACAATTTTAGTATAATGTAGTAGCCTACACCTATCGATGTTACATTGAGCTGGGTAAATGGAATATGAATGACAGTAATAAAAATAAGGCAATGCTTATGAAAGAAAAAAATAAAAACGCTTTACACTCACACTAGCTCACTGAAAGCAACCAAACCTAGAATCTCTCTCTCTCTCTCTCTCTCTCTCTCTCTCTCTAATGAATAATGCATACAGTACACATGGGGGAAAGTTAAAACACATACAGTGCATTCTGAAATTATTCAGACCCCTTCCCTTTTTTTAAATAAAACAAATGTCCTCATCAATCTACACACAATACCCCATAATGACAAAGCGAAAACAGCTTTTTGGAAAGTATTGAACATTTGTTAAAAATGAAAAAAAGAAATACCTTATTTACATAAGTATTCAGACCCTTTGCTATGAGACTCGAAATTGAGCTCAGGTGCTACCTGTTTCCATTGATCATCCCTGAGACGTTTCTACAATTTGATTGGAGACCACCTGTGGTAAATTCAATTATTTGGACATGATTTGGAAAGGCACACACCTGTCTATATAAGGTCCAACAGTTGACAGTATATGTCAGAGCAAAAACCAAGCCCTGATGTCGAAAGAATTGTCCGTAGAGTTCCGAGACAGGATTGTGTGGAGGCACAGATCTGAGGAAGGCTACCAAAACATTTATGCAGCATTGAAGGTCCCCAAGAACACAGTGGCCTCAATCATTCTTAAATAGAAGAAGTTTGGAACCACCAAGACTCTTCCTAGAGCTGGCCGCCCGGCCAAACTGAGCAATTGGGGGAGAAGGGGCTTGTTCAAGGAGGTGACCAAGAACCTAATGGGCACTCTGACAGAGCTCCAGAGTTCCTCTGTGGAGATGGGAGAACCTTCCAGAAGGACAACCATGTCTGCAGCACTCCACAAATCAGGCCTTTATGGCCAGACGGAAGCCACTCCTCAGTAAAAGACACATGACAGCCCGCTTGGAGTTTGCCAAAAGGCACCTAAAGACTCTCAGACCATGACAAACTAGATTATCTGGTCTGATGAAACCAAGATTGAACTCTTTGGCCTGAATGCCAAGCGTCACTTCTGGAGGAAACCTGGCACCATCCCTACAGTGAAGCAGCGCTCAGGACCTCAGACTGGGGGCGAAGGTTCACCTGCCAACACGACAACGACCATAAGCACACAGCCAAGACAACGCAGGAGTGGCTTCGGGACAAGTCTCTGAATGTCCTTGAGTGGCCCAGCCAGAGCCCAGACTTGAACCCGATCTAACATCTCTGAAGAGACCTGAAAATAGCTGTGCAGTGATGCTCCCCATCCAACCTGACAGAGCTTTAGACGATCTGCAGGGAAGAATGGGAGAAACTCCTCAAATACATGTATGCCAAGCTTGTAGCGTCATACCCAAGAAGACCCGAGGCTGTAATTGCTGCCAAAGGTGCTTCAACAAAGTACTGAGTAAAGGGTCTGAATACTTATGTAAATGTGATATTTCTGTTCTTTTGTCATTATGGGGTATTGTGTGTAGATTGATGAGAAAAATGTGTTTTAATCCATTTTAGAATAAGGCTGTAATGTAACAAAATGTGGAAAAAGTCAAGGGGTCTGAATGCACTGTACTTGTAGAAAATACTCATTCTCAGGTAGCTTTTCTTACTAAGCATTTTCCCCACTGACACTGTTTCTCTTCAATCGTGAAGCTCCATTTAACTAAATGGGTAAAGAAAGATTCTGAAACAGAGGGAGGGAGATGGAGAGAGGAGAGGACTGGAGGAGAAGAAAGAGGAAATAAATAAATAAAAAAGACATTTACAGCGAGTGAGGGTAAAGAAAGATGAAAGAAAGAATAGGCTCCATTTACTGTAAATTAACCAAGAGGGACATTTAGGCTCAACAGCAGACTAAATGACAGGCTCTTTCTCTGTGAGACAATGGTAGTCTATCATGTCCAACCAGCCATCCTCTCCCTCCCTGACATTAATTAATCATAATGACATTAATGAATCAGCTCTGTAATCAAGGCAGACACATGTTTGATGGAGTGGAAAGCAGACAAGGTGCAATATGCTGACTGATAAACCAGCTACTAAAGAAACAGTCATTAGTATCAACTAGTATTCTATGTCTTAATTAATCGCTGATGTATTTAATTTCTATAGGACTCTATAATGATGTTACAGTCATGGAACAATTAATATGATCATGAAGCATATCCCCCTCAAAAAGTAGTCCAGAAGAGGCATTACTAGCACTAGCAACTAAGGACAAACTTCTTTATGGGCTAGTAGGAAGCCTGTTAAATGGTTTGCTGATGTGAGTCATGTTAGAATGCTCTTAATAGATCTCAGCCGCCTCCATATAGGGTAATGATCAGCCCTCGTATTTATCTAAGAGGGCTTTAACATCTATCGGATGTATTTCAAACTACTGTGACACATTCTTAAAAACCATAAAACATGATGAGAGCACCATAGTAGCCCAACCCCCACGAACTACTAGCCTACACCTCCTACCCTCCTCTCATCCATCCCCCTTAGTCTCTCGCTCTCTCGCTCCCTCTCGATGTCTTATGCACGCATGCTCAAACACACTTCCAGTTGGGCCTCCAGTTGACCCTGTGTGTGGTGACCTTTTTCAGGACCCTGTTGCCACCCCTTGGTTACCAGTGCTGAGAGGCAATTTGATGCTCCGTCAACCTCAACATACTGGACAGTGCATTCAGAAAGTATTCAGACCCCTTGACCTTCCTACATTTTGTTACGTTACAGCCATATTCTAAAATAGATTCAATTGTTTTTTCCCTCATCAATCTACACACAATACCCCATAATGACTTAGCAAAAACAGGTTTTTATCATTTTTTGCAAATGTATAAAAAAACAACAACTGAAATATCACATTTACATAAGTATTCAGACCCTTTACTCAGTACTTTGTGGAAGCACCTTTGGCAGCGATTACAGCCTCAAGTATTCTTGGGTATGATGCCACAAGCTTGGAAAACTGTATTTGGGGAGTTTCTCCCATTCTTCTCTGCAGATTCTCTCTGATTGGATCTTCGCTGCATAGCTATTTTCAGGTCTCTCCAGAGATGTTCAATCAGGTTCAAGTCTACGCTCTAGCTGGGCAACTCAAGGACATTCAGAAACTTGTCCCGAAGCCACTCCTGTGTTGTCTTGGCTGTGTGCTTACGGTCGTTGTCCTGTTGGAAGGTGAATCTTCACTCCAGTCCAAGGTCCTGAGTGATCTGAAGCAGGTTTTCATCAAGGATCTCTCTGTACTTTGCTCCGTTCATCATTCCCTCGATCCTGACTAGTCTCACAGTCCCTGCCGCTGAAAAATATCCCCACAGCATGATGCTGCCACCAACATGCTTCACCGTAGGGATGGTGCCAGGTTTCCCCCAGACGTGACGCTTGGCATTCAGGCCAAAGAGTTCAATCTTGTTTTCATCAGGCCAGAGAATCTTGTTTCTCATGGTCTGAGAGTCTTTAGGTGCCTTTTGGCAAACTCCAAGCGGGCTGTCATATGCCTTTTACTGAGGAGTGGCTGCCGTCTGGCCACTCTACCATAAAGGCCTGATTGGTGCCATGCTGCAGAGATGGTTGTCCTTCTGGAAGAGTCACCCATCTCCACAGAGGAACTGTGGAGCTCTGTCAAAGTGACTATCGGGTTCTTGGTCACCTCCCTGACCAAGGCCCTTCTCCCTGATTGCTCAGTTTGGCCGGGCGGCCAGCTCTAGGAAGAGTTTTGATGGTTCCAAACTTCTTCCATTTAAGAATGATGGAGGCCACTGTGTTCTTGGTGACTTTCAATGCTGCAAAAACTTTTTGGTACCCTTCCCCAGAACTGTGCCTCGACACAATCCTGTCTCGGAGCTCTACGGACAATTCCTTCGACCTCATGGCTTGGTTTTTACTCTGACATACACTTTAAACTGTGAGACCTTATATAGGCATGTGTGTGCCTTTCCAAATCATGTCCAATCAATTGAATCTACCACAGGTGGACTTCAAACAAGTTGTAGAAACATCAAGGATGATCAATGGAAACAGGATGCACCTGAGCTCAATTTCGAGTGTCATAGCAAAGGGTCTGAATACTTATGTATCTGTTTTTTGCACACACAATACCATGTTTTTTTTCGCTTTGTCATTATGGGGTACTGTGTGTAGATTGATGAGGAAGATATGTGGAAAAAGTCAAGAGGTCTGAATACTGTATGTGTAACTAACTCTCCTAGTGTACTGTACGATTCCTTGTGCAGCGAAGGTCCCTTATACATGCGATAGAGCACAGCCACACAAACTCTACACACACACCGCATAAGAGCAGGGTGACTAATGTATCTGCTGGACAAGGTTGTGCTGCTTCCTCTTTTCTCCTCCCCCCTCTCCCCCTTTCTCCCTCCATCTCTCTTCCCCTCTATAAAGGAGAGCGATGGATGATGGTGGGTTTAACTGTAAAACATCTCTCTCATACAGTTGCTTGCGAAAGTATTCACCCCCCTTAGCATTTGTCCTATTTTCTTGCCTTACAATCTGGAATTAAAATGGATTTTTTTGGGGTTTGTATAATTTGATTTACACAACATGCCTACCACTTTGAAGATGCAAAATCTTTTTTTATTGTGAAACAAACAAGAAATAAGACACAGAAAAAAAAACAGCGTGCATAACTATTCACCCCCCCCAAAGTCAATACTTTGTAGAGCCACCTTTTGCAGCAATTACAGCTGCAAGTCTCTTGGGGTATGTCTCTATAAGCTTGGCACATCTAGCCACTGGGATTGTTGCCCATTCTTCAAGGCAAAACTCCAGCTCCTTCGAGTTGGATGAGTTCCGCTGGTGTACAGCAATCTTTAAGTCATACCACATTTTCTCAATTGGATTGAGGTCTGGGCTTTGACTAGGCCATTCCAAGACATTTAAATGGTTCCCCTTAAACAACTCGAGTGTTGCTTTAGTAGTATGCTTAGGGTCATTGTCCTGCTGGAAGGTGAACCTCCGTCCCAGTCTCAAATCTCTGGAAGACAAACAGGTTTCCCTCAAGAATTCCCTGTATTTAGCGCCATCCATCATTCCTTCAATTCTGACCAGTTTCCCAGTCCCTGCCGATGAAAAACATCCCTATAGCATGATGCTGCCACCACCATGCTTCACTGTGAGGATGGTGTTCTCGGGGTGATGAGAGCTGTTGGGTTTGCAACAGACATAGCGTTTTCCTTGATGGCCAAAAAGCAAAATGTTTGTCTCATCTGACCAGAGTACCTTCTTCCATATGTTTGGGGAGTCTCCAACATACCTTTTGGCGAACAACAAAAGTGTTTCCTTATTTTTTTCTTTAAGCAATTACTTTTTTTCTGGCCACTCTTCCGTCAAGCCCAGCTCTGTGGAGTATACGGCTTGAAGTGGTCCTATGGACAGATACTCCAATCTCCGCTGTGGAGCTTTGCAGCTCCTTCAGGGTTATCTTTGGTCTCTTTGTTGCCTCTCTGATTAATGCCCTCCTTGCCTGCTCCGTGAGTTTTGGCAGGTTTGTTTGGGTGCCATATTCTTTCAATTTTTTAATTATGGATGTAATTGTGCTCCGTGGGATGTTCAAAGTTTCAGATATTTTTTTTTATAACCCAACCCTGATCTGTACTTCTCCACAACTTTGTCCCTGACCTGTTTGGGGAGCTCCTTGGTCTTCATGGTGCCACTTGCTTAGTGGTGCCGCTTGCTTAGTGGTGTTGCAGACTCTGGGGCCTTTCAGAACAGGTGTATATATACTGAGATCATGTGACACTTAAATTGCACACAGGTGGACTTTATTTAACTAATTATGTGACTTCTGAAGGTAATTGGTTGCACCAGATCTTATTTAGGGGCTTCATAGCAAAGGGGGTGAATACATTTGCATGCACCACTTTTCTGTTATTTATTTTTTTGAAGTTTTTGAAATAAGTTATTTTTTTCATTTCACTTCACCAATTTGGACTATTTTGTGTATGTCCATTACATGACATCCAAATAAAAAAACATTTAAATTACAGGTTGCAATGCAACAAAATAGGAAAATCGCCAAGGGGGATGAATACTTTTGCAAGGCACTGTACCTACCAACCGCATGTGTGTGATTTTATTTCAGAGGGCTCAATATTAGGCAGGTGTTCTTATTGTTTTGTACAGTCAGTGTATATGTCTGTGAGCAGTGCCTTCCAGCCCTCCTCTCCTCAGGTCTGTTAGTACAGCTACAGGTTCTCTGTCTGTCAGCCAGTCTGTCTGTCTGTATGTCTGTCTGTCTGTCTGTTCCAGAGAGATTCCTGACCACAGGAATGTCTAATGCTGCTCAGTGTCAAAGTGGTGCTGCTCGCTCAAATCCCTCCTAACCTGTCCTGTGTTCCTCCAATCCCCTGATCAATAGACAGCAGGCTTAGACAGCAGGCAGTATAGAGGAGAGGAGCCCTACCAACCACAGTCTTGGTGTCATTACATACCACGTCAACAAACAAACAACCTGGGAGACCTAATGAGGAGGTAACACTAGCGATATTAGGATTTAACGAGAGCTCGTCAGAATCAGGGGTCAACTTAACAAAAAAAAAATGTAAAGGGGTAGATAAGCTTTAATATTGCAGATAGAATGTGGCTTCCATCAATGTAATTGTCGGCATCATTTTCGATCCCCAATATATTTTTTTTTGTAAATACACAGTACCAGTCAAAAGTTTGGACACACCTACTCATTCAAGGGTATTTCTTTATTTTAAAATTGAATAATAGTGAAGACATCAAAACTATGAAATAACACATATGGAATCATGTAGTAACCAAAAAAGTGTTAAACAAATCAAAATATATTTTATATTTGAGATTCTTCAAATAGCCAACCATTGCCTTTATGAAAGCTTTGCACACTCTTGGCATTCTCTCTACCAGCTTCACCTGGAATGCTTTTCCAACAGTCTTGAAGGATTTCCCACATATGCTGAGCACTTGTTGGCTGCTTTTCCTTCACTCTGCGGTCCGACTTATCCCAAACCATCTCAATTGGGTTGAGGTCGGGGGATTGTGGAGACCAGGTCATCTGATGCAGCACTCCATCACTCTCCTTCTTGGTCAAATAGCCCTTACACAGCCTGGAGGTGTGTTGGGTCATTGTCCTGTTGAAAAACAAATGATAGACCCACCAAGCCCAAACCAGATGGGATGGCGTATCGCTGCAGAATGCTGTGGTAGCCATTCTGGTTAAGTGTGCCTTGAATTCTAAATAAATCACAGACAGTGTCACCAGCAAAGCACCCCCACACCATAACACCTCCTCCTCCATGCTTTACGGTGGGAACTACACATGCGGAGATCATCTGTTCACCCACACCGCTTCTCACAAAGACACGGCGGTTTGAACCAAAAATCTCCAATTTGGACTCCAGACCAAAGGACACATTTCCACCGGTCTAATGTCCATTGGTCGTGTTTCTTGGCCCAAGCAAGTCTCTTCTTATTATTGGTGTTCTTTAGTAGTGGTTTCTTTGCAGCAATTCGACCATGAAGGCCTGATTGACACAGTATCCTCTGAACAGTTGATGTTGAGATGTGTCTGTTACTTGAACTCTGTGAAGCATTTACAGTGAGGGAAAAAAGTATTTGATCCCCTGCTGATTTTGTACGTTTGCCCACTGACAAAGACATGATCAGTGTATAATTTTAATGGTAGGTTTATTTGAACAGTGTGAGACAGAATAACAACAACAAAAAATCCAGAAAGACGCATGTCAAAAATGTTATAAATTGATTTGCATTTTAATGAGGGAAATAAGTATTTGACCCCTCTGCAAAACATGACTTAGTACTTGGTGGCAAAACCCTTGTTGGCAATCACAGAGGTCAGACGTTTCTTGTAGTTGGCCACCAGGTTTGCACACATCTCAGGAGGGATTTTGTTCCACTCCTATTTGCAGATCTTCTCCAAGTCATTAAGGTTTCGAGGCTGACGTTTGGCAACTCGAACCATCAGCTCCCTCCACAGATTTTCTATGGGATTAAGGTCTGGAGACTGACTAGGCCACTACAGGACCTTAATGTGCTTCTTCTTGAGCCAGTCCTTTGTTGCCTTGGCCGTGTGTTTTGGGTCATTGTCATGCTGCAATATCCATCGACGACCCATTTTCAATGCCCTGGCTGAGGGAAGGAGGTTCTCACCCATGATTTGATGGTACATGGCCCCGTCCATCGTCCCTTTGATGCGGTGAAATTGTCCTGTCCCCTTAGCAGAAAAACACCCCCAAAGCATAATGTTTCCACCTCCAAACACAGCGAATTGAGTTGATGCCAAAGAGCTCGATTTTGGTCTCATCTGACCACAACACTTTCACCCAGTTCTCCTCTGAATCATTCAGATGTTCATTGGCAAACTTCAGACGGTCCTGTATATGTGCTTTCTTGAGCAGGGGGACCTTGCGGGCGCTGCAGGATTTCAGTCCTTCATGGCGTAGTGTGTTACCAATTGTTTTCTTGGTGACTATGGTCCCAGCTGCCTTGAGGTCATTGACAAGACCCTCCCGTGTAGTTCTGGGCTGATTCCTCACCGTTCTCATGATCATTGCAACTCCACGAGGTGAGATCTTGCATGGAGCCCCAGGCCGAGGGAGATTGACAGTTATTTTGTGTTTCTTCCATTTGCGAATAATCACACCAACTGTTGTCACCTTCTCACCAAGCTGCTTGGCGATGGTCTTGTAGCCCATTGCAGCCTTGTGTAGGTCTACAATCTTGTCCCTGACATCCTTGGAGAGCTCTTTGGTCTTGGCCATGGTGGAGAGTTTGGAATCTGATTGATTGCATCTGTGGACAGGTGTCTTTTATACAGGTAACAAGCTGAGATTAGGAGCACTCCCTTTAAGAGTGTGCTCCTAATCTCAGCTCGTTACCTGTATAAAAGACACCTGGGAGCCAGAAATCTTTCTGATTGAGAGGGGGTCAAATACTTATTTCCCTCATTAAAATGCAAATCAATTTATAAAATTTTTGACATGCGTTTTTCTGGATTTTGTTGTTGTTATTCTGTCTCTCACTGTTCAAATAAACCTACCATTAAAATTATAGACTGATCATTTCTTTGTCAGTGGGCAAACGTACAAAATCAGCAGGGGATCAAATACTTTTTTCCCTCACTGTATTTGGGCTGCAATTTCTGAGGCTGGTATCTCTAATGAACGTATCCTCTGCAGCAGAGGTAACTCTGGGTCTTCCATTCCTGTTGCAGTCCTCATGAGAGCCAGTTTCATCATAGCGCTTTATGGTTTTTGCGACTGCATTTGAAGAAACTTTCAAAGTTCTTGAAATGTTCCGTATTGACTGACCTTCATGTCTTACAGTAATGATGGACTGTCGTTTCTCCTTGCTTATTTGAGCTGTTCTTGCCATAATATGGACTTTTACCAAATAGGGCTATCTTCTGTATACCCCCCTACCTTGTCACAACACAACTGATTGGCTCAAACGCATTAAGAAGGAAAGAAATTCCACAAATTAACTTTTAAGAAGGCACACCTGTTAATTGAAATGCATTCTAGGTGACTACCTCATGAAGCTGGTTGAGAGAATGCCAAGAGTGTGCAAAGCTGTCATCAAGGCAAAGGGTGGCTATTTGAAGAATCTCAAATATAAAATATATTTTGATTTGTTTAACACTTCTTTGGTTACTACATGATTCCATATGTGTTATTTCATAGTTCTGATGTCTTCACTATTATTCTACAATATGAACAAATAAAGAAAAACCCTTGAATGAGTAGGTGTGTCCAAACTTTTGACTGGTACTGTATATATACTTTAAAATATATTTTCCTTTATTATTTTCCCCTAACCCTACCACCCCTCCACTAATCGAAGTAAACTAATTGACAACAACACTTCTACTTCCAGCTTATACATACTATATACATTTTACAGACACAGTATATTTTACAATAGTTATATTTTGTTTGATTTTAGTTCCATCCTTCAGCTACCCTCAACCTCTCCCATCTATCTCTGAACACCATCCAGTTTTGATTTCTATTTGCCATATATTTTTCAACTGTGCTGTTTCACAAAAGTTCTGAACCTATATACATTTTACGGACGCAGTATATTCTACATTAGTTATCTTATTTTTTGTCCCACCCTTCAGCTCCACTCAACCCCTCCCGTCTATCTCTGAACACCATCCAGTTCTATTTGTATTATATTTTTCAACTGTGCTGTAATGTTTCACAAAGGTTCTGAACCTTTCTATTTTCATAGTTTCTACAGATTGTAAATAAAGATAAACATTTTTGCTAAGAGTATTATTATATTATTAGTCGATTGACTATGACTTTTTAAATCACCCACACTCAAGGACTTAACGAGAAGCAATAACTACATATTGAGTCCTCCACAGGCTTGGGGACTTAACGAGCAATCACCTATTAACGAAGAACACTCATTCTGTACCATAAAAATGAATTATGTTAACGAGGTGTAGTCAACCAGGCAAAAGGCTGGAGCTAATTTAGACCAGGCAGGGAAGATGTGACACTGTAATCAAAAGAGCAACTAGGGCTGCATTTACACAGGCAGCTCAATTCTGATATTTTTTCCACTACAGATGTAGGATCTTAATTTGAGCCAGTTTGCTACAGCAGGTATTTAATCATACAGCAACAGGAAATGTGAATTGTTATGTGGATTATAATTCATGGACATTTATGTAGGGGTTTCTCGTAAGGGAAAATCAGGTCTGAAATTTCAAAGTGGGAATTACAAACTTCAGAAGCTTTTATAAACCTCAAATACACTACATTAATAATTTACATTTCCTGCATTGCAGTAAAGTTATCCTGCAACAGGGTGATCAAATTAAGATCCTACACCGTTAATTGTTTTTTGACTAATCACATCAGATCTTTTCACATCATATCTTTTTCAGAGCTGATCTGATTGGTCAAAAGACCAATTAGTGTAAAAAAGATCAGAACTGGGTTGCCTGTCTAAATGCAGCCTAACACAAACAGATGAGATGACAGGAAGGGAATACTGGTGGTAGTAGTGATACACTAGTTCTGATATTTTGCCCAATTATTGGCAAAATAGCTGAAATTAATTGATAAAAAGACCAATTAGTGAACAATTGACCAGAATTAGGCTGCCTGTGTAAATGCAGGTGGATGGTTAAAGCCACACACTGGAGGGAACCAGCTACGATATGATCTAGGCTACTAGTAGTTCCTTAACAACACTGGGTGGCCTTTGTGTTCAATCAAGATACTGTATCTCCTACTCGACCTGCCATTTTACAGACGCTTACCAGGGGTCAGTCAAATTAACATAACAATGAAGGTTTCAAAATGGTGGCTCAGAATGAGATTCATTCCAATCCGCCAGAATGTTGTCTTCTCTCTTTTCTCCCTGTTTAATAAGGATGCGTGAGAATGGAGAATTTCCCTCAATTAACTATTGTTATTTTGAGATGGTACTCTGATCACTCTCCTGGAAATCAACTCATTCATTTCTTTCTCGTCCCCTCGCTTTCCTCTTTCATTGACTGGGACATCCTTCAGACAAAATGGAAGAGCATTGTCTCCCTCAGTTGCCCTGGACCTTGACAACCCTGATTGGATTCCTTCTCCACTAAGCCACCAGCACATAGGAACAGATATGAGAGAATGAGAATAATCAAGGTTGATCTCTCCACAAAGAATCATTACAACTGCAAACACCATTTCAATGTGGCTTCTTATTCCTCTTTTTCTTGCTCCTCTTCAAATCAGTAGTCTCTTTCCCTACTGCTCCAACCTCCCAACCCCCACCTCAGCTCACCCCATTTCATCCATCTCCACCCTGCTTGGGTGGTGCGTCCTCCCTGTCACTCATCGCCAAGGCAACAGACCATTGGGATGCTGGTCACTACCCCAGGAGAAGAAAAAAAAAAGAAGAGGAAAAAAAGAGAAGATGGACAGAGTCAGAGAAGTGTGCACGGAGAGAAGAGATAGAGCAAGAGAAAGCACAAGGTCGAGAGCAGGAGCGAGAAAAAGAGAAAGAGAGAGATAGTGAGAGAGGGAGAGAGAGAGAGAGAGATCAAAAAGTATTGGTCAATTGTGCGACACAAAGGGACTAGCGGAGGGAGTGTGTGCAGCACGTGTCTGTATAGTGCAGGGCCCTCCTCTCTCTTGGCTCATTGCTCTCTGAACAATATGTCAATGAAGGGAGCACAATATGGCAAAGAGAGGAGCTAATGAATACTAATGGAGCATTAACTCACTCACATGGCAGCACAATGGAGCATGGGGCCACACAAGAGGTCAGGTCAAGGGCCCTTATACAGGGCCGACACAGAACACAGAGACACGCACCCCTCATTTTTTTAATATTTATTTTATTTTACAAATTGATACTTGGAGTCACAGTATCGACAGAAAAAATATTGCGATACTCTACTGTATTGATTTTTTTCCCCCTCATTCCTAATGTCTCTACCTACCTCATGTCTCTATCCCCCACTCTCCCCTCGTTGCCCCCTCCTTTGGTTTTTTAACTTACTCACAGATGAGTTAACTGTGTGTGATGTAACCACCCAGCAAAAATGACCCCATTGGGTGTTTGGTGGGCAAAGTGGGAATTGCTGACACCATTCAAACCAATGAGAGTTCGGAACTTTAAAGCCAATTATCACAAGTTATTTTTATGCAAACGTTAATAAGAGTTCAAGTTTAAGTGTTCTGTTGTGTAATGTCAACAAAAAGGTATCTTATACATACACTGCCAATGAGTACGTTTACATAAACAGTAATAATTTGATATTAAACTGATTTTGGCCGTAGGCAGATTATGCAATAGTCATGTAAACACCTTACTCTGCTTATCTTAATCGTTGTAAGGTCAAAATCAAAGTAAACATATGCTGGTTTCGAACACTTGGTTTTTTTAGCACCTTAAATCGGCTTTCCAGCTGTGTTTTTGATCTGCGCATGTGCCACCACCAGCTGAGAGAGCCTCCCTCTATTGAGTGAGTGAAGTGAGTTCGGAACAACTGAATGTATGCGTATTTAAAATAGTTTTCACATACAAACTTTATATGTCCGAACTCAGAATCAAATATGCTTCCCAAAAATATCATGGTCGCTGTGGTAGAACGTTTATTTTGATTGCCGATTTTCTGCATTTATCAGAGTGCCGTCAGGTAGCCTGATTTAAGATGTGTCCATGTAAACAGGATTATTTGGGAAATCGTTCTTCTTGGGGCCACCTGCCTTGGGGCCAATGTGGAGCCGATGAGCAAAGGTGCACCGGCTCAATGTGGGCACCCTACATGTGTTGTTTGCTGGGAAAAAATGGGCTGCCATCACCAGATATGGGCTGCCCACACTGGGCCACACTGGGACAATGCCATGGGGGCCAATTTGGTGGGAAGCCTACGTGGGGCCAATATTTTAGCCTGCATTGGACACACATCGTGCCAATGTGGACATGTTTGCTGGGCGCCTATGCGTGGTCTCAATTAAATAGCCTGTAGGCTACATGCATGGGTGAAGAAGCACAGCAAAGTTGTCTTTCCATGGTAAATTAACTTCCTAAATATGATAAGCTATGGTTTAGGCTCCGACATTGACTGGAAATAAATATTGATAAAACATTTGTCTGCCTGCAAATCGTCCCGCTCCTATCGAAGTTATGCAAAACGTTGCTCAAGTCAGTATCCACTCTCCTATTCTGTTCTCTTTCAAACTACGTCTACCTTATTGACTGATATAGCCCAATAATATGATAGCCTAATACACTATACGGCCAAAAGTATGTGGAGACCTGCTCGTCGAACATCTCATTCCAAAATCATGGGTTGGTCCCCCATTTGCTGCTATAACAGCCTTTCCACTAGATGTTGGAACATTGCTGCGGGTACTTGCTTCCATTCAGCCACAAGAGCATTAGTGAGGTCAGGCACTGATGTTGGGCGATTAGGCCTGGCTCACAGTAGGCGTTCCAATTCATCCCAAAGGTGTTCGATGGGGTTGAGGTCAGGGCTCTGTGCAGGCCAGTTAAGTTCTTCCACACCGATCTCGACAAGCCATTTCTGTATGGACCTCACTTTGTGCACGGGGGCATTGTCATGCTGAAACAGGAAAGGGCCTTCCCCAAACTGTTGCCACAAAGTTGGAAGCACAGAATCATCTAGAATGTCATTGTATGCTGTAGAATTAACATTTCCCTTCACTGGAACTAAGGGGCCTAGCCTGAACCATGAACAACAGCCCCAGACCATTGTTCCAACTGCACCAAACTCAGATTCGTCCGTCGATCTGCCAGATGGTGAAGCGTGATTCATCACTCCAGAGCTTTACACCACTTCAGCCGACGCTTGGCATTGCGCATGGTGATCTTAGGCTTGTGTGCGGCTGCTCGGCCATGGAAACCCATTTCATGAAGCTCCCGACTAACAGTTGGTGACCGATTTCGACAGAATATCTCCAGAGAGCCATGCTTCCGTGAAACAAAGTGTGTTACAGGCCTTGATGTCTCTCTGGAAAGAAATCCTTGCCCGGAGCTCGTCGACCTTGTTAACCAAAGACTGAACATTAGCGAGTAGTATACTTGGAAGCGGTGGGTGGTGTGCACACCTCCTAAGTCGAACCAGCAGGCCGCTCCAAGTGCCTCTCCTCCGCCGGCGATGTTTTGAGTCAGCCGCTGGAATCAGTTCAATTGCCCTGGGGAGAGCAAACAAAGGATCTCCTTCGGGAAAGTCGTATTCCTGGTCGTAATGCAGGTGAGTTACCGCCGCTCTGATATCCAATAGTTTTTCCTGGCTGTATGTAATGATACAAAGCACTTTCTGAGCTAATAATGTAAAAAAATAATACATAAAAAAGCTCCTAAGAGCTAGTCGCGAGGCCACCATCTTCGTCGGTGCCAGAGTCCAACAAAGCGGCATTGGGGAGATAACAACATCCTTGGCTCACGCTTGCCGGTGGACGAGCATCGGCGAGGCGCAGGGACAGAACTCTGGGAAAAGATGACAGAAATTGCGTGGGACTGGCGATAAGAACCTGGACCCCTCTCCCTCCTCCTCCTCCTTAACGGCCCTGATACAGACAGACAGACAGACAGACAGACACACACACACACACACACACACACACACACACACACACACTCCCTCACCAGTCTGCTAGCCATCCCCACCAAACAATCGAGTGAATGCCCAGGTCTTGAAATATGCCTGCTGATAAGAAATGAGAGGAAGGTGGAGGGAGGAAGAGCGAGAGGGAGAAAAAGAGAAAGAAAGAAAAGGAGCTTTGTACCTCCGTGTCGATTGGAGGCGAGCAGGTAGCCACACAATGCCTTCTGACAGACCACAGAGATATAGAGAGAGGACATAGAGAAGAGTGAGAGGAAACATCTTGTCTTTATCCTCTCTGTCTCTTATTGCAGCACTAGTATGAGAGAGAGAGCGAGAGAGAGGCAGGTAGCTTAGTGGTTAAGAGCGTTGTGCCAGTAACCGAAAGGTTGCTGGTTCTAATCCCCGAGCCGACTAGGTGAAAAATCTGTCGCTGTGCCCTTGAGCAAGGCACTTAACCCTAATTGCTCCTGTAAGTCGCTCTGGATAAGAGCGTCTGCTAAATGACCAATTTATAGAGAGAGAGAGAGATGGGACCCTCAGGCAGACACAGCCATCCTTAATCTAAAGTGAACTATACGACACAGGCTACCTTAACCAACGGTTCTCTGCCGGCTAAAAAAATCTCATCAGGTTCCCTGGGCTGGCAGACGTGTTTGGCAGGCATTACAAATAGACGGCCTCATCATTGTTCAATATAATATCAGAATAAGTGGAAGGTCAGCACCTTCACTGAGTCAATCTTATGGAGTGATAACACAAGACAGTCATAGTGACGCAGATGCTTTCTGAATCTTCTTTCTCTTACATAGACTGTCTAGCACTCACATTATCTCTTTACTCTCTCACTTTCTATCTTTACTCTCCATCTCACACTCTCAATCTTTACTCTATCTCTCCACATCTCTCTCTTCCCCACCCTCCTCTCTTTCTCTCTCATTCCCTGCCAACCCCCATCATCCTCTCTCTCTCTACATGTACAGTATGAATGCTGAGAATGTCCATCCAGAATTTAGCACAGCAGTGTGATTTCAGCACATAGTGTTACTGTACTCTTAAAGAGGAGGGAGGGCCCAGGGGGGCTTCAGTTGTCATGAGACACAGGTCACATGATGCCCCACAATCTGACCTCCGACCCCTGTGTGAGAACCTGCCATTTACAGAGAAGAAAAGGCCCTGTGGATAGAGAATGAACTCCAACCCACGACTCAGTGGGCTGTGCTGTGTGTGTGTGTGTGCGTGCGGGTGTGTGTGCTGTGTCTTTCTCCATCCAATTCAAAAGGGTCCTTCAATTAGGCTAATGTTAAAGGAATCACTTTTCATCGATTGGCGAAGGGGAGGAGGAAGCCGTTGGAGAAGGGGCCGTTAAGGAGGAGGAGGAGGGAGAGGGGTCCAGGTTCTTTTCGCCAGTCCCACGCAATTTCTGTCATCTTTTCCCAGAGTTCTGTCCCTGCGCCCCGCCGATGCTCGTCCACCGGCAAGCGTGAGCCAAAGATGTTGTTATCTCCCCAATGCCGCTTTGTTGGACTCTGGCGCCGACGAAGATGGTGGCCTCGCTACTAGCTCTTAGGAGCTTTTTTATGTATATTTTTTTTACATTATTAGCTCAGAAAGTGCTTTGTATCATTACATACAGCCAGGAAAAACTATTGGATATCAGAGCGGCGGTAACTCACCAGCATTACGACCAGGAATAAGACTTTCCCGAAGGAGATCCTTTGTTTGCTCTCTCCAGGGCAATTTAACTGATTCCAGCGGCTGACTCAAAACATCGCCGGCGGAGGAGAGGCACTTGGAGCGGCCTGCTGGTTCGACTTAAGAGGTGCGCACACCACCCACCAGTTCCAAGTATACTACTCGCTAATGTTCAGTCTCTGGTTAACAAGGTCGACAAGCTCCGGGCAATGATTTCTTTCCAGAGAGACATCAAGGCCTGTAACACACTTTGTTTCACGGAAACATGGCTCTCTGGAGATATTCTGTCGAAATCGGTGAGGCCAGATGGGTTCTCAGTTCATCGCGCAGACAGGAATACATTTCTCTCCGGAAAACAGAAAGGCGGAGGTGTGTGTTTCATGATTAACGACTCATGGTGTAATTGTAGTAACATACAGGAACTCAAGTCCTTTTGTTCACCCGACCTAGAATACCTCACAATCAAATGCCGACCGTATTATCTCCCAAGATAATTTTCTTTGGTTATAGTCACGGCCGTGTATATCCCCCCTCAAGCCGATACCGCGACGGCCCTCAAAGAACTTCACTGGACGTTATGCAAACTGGAAACCACATATCCTGAGGCTGCATTTATTGTAGCCAGGGATTTTAACAAAGCAAATTTGAGGACTAGGCTGCCGAAGTTCTATCAACATATCGACTGTTGTACTCGCACTGCTAAAATCCTCGACCATTGCTATTCGAACTTCCGGGATGGTTATAAGGCCATCCTTTTGGCAAATAGACAAATAGACTCCTGAGTGGCGCAGTGGTCTAAGGCACTGCATCGCAGTTCTAACTGTGCCACTAGAGATCCTGGTTCGAATCCAGGCTCTGTCGCAGCCGGCCGCGACCGGGAGACTCATGGGTGGCGCACAATTGGCCCAGCGTCGTCCAGGGTAGGGGAGGGAATGGCCGGCAGGGATGTAGCTCAGTTGATAGAGCATGGCGTTTGCAACGCCAGGGTTGTGGGTTCAATTCCCACGGGGGGCCAGTATAAAAATATATATGTATTCACTAACTGTAAGTCGCTCTGGATAAGAGCGTCTGCTAAATGACTAAAATGTAAATCTGACCACGACTCCATTTTGCTCCTCTCTTCCTATAGGCAGAAACTCAAACTGGAAGTACCCGTGCTAAGGACTTTTCAACGCTGGTCTAATCAATCGGAATCCACGCTTCAAGATTGTTTTGATCACGCGGACTGGGATATGTTCCAGGTAGCTTGCGAAAATAATTTAGAAGAATACACTGAAACGGTGACTGAGTTTATCAGGAAGTGTATAGCTGATGTTGTGCTCACTGTCACTATTAAAACCCACCCTAACCAGAAACCATGGATAGATGGCAGCATTCGCGCAAAACTGAAAGCGCGAACCACCACATTCAACCATGGCAAGGTGACTGGGAATATGTCAGAATACAAAACAGTGTAGCTACTCACTCCGCAAGGCAATTCAACTGGCAAAACATCAGTATAGAGACAAAGTGGAGTCGCAATTCAACGGCTCAGACACGAGACGTATGTGGCAGGGTCTACAGACAATCACGGACTACAAAAGGAAAACCAGCCACGTCGCCGACACCGACGTCTCGCTTCCAGACAAGCTAAACACCTTCTTCACCCGCTTTGAGGATAACACAGTGCCACCGACGAGGCCCACTACCAAGGACTGTGGCCTCTACTTCTCTGTGGCCGACGTGAGTAAGACATTTAAGCATGTTAACCCCCGCAATGCTGCTGGCCCACACGGCATCCCTAGCCGCGTCCTCAGCGCATGCGCAGACCAGCTGACTGGTGTGTTTACGGACATATTCAATCTCTCCCTTTCCCACTCTGCTGTTCCCACATGCTTCAAGATGGCCACCATTGTTCCTGTACCCAAGAAAGCAAAGGTAACTGAACTAAATGACTATCGCTGCATAGCACTCACCTCTGTCATCATGAAGTGCTTTGAGAGACTAGTCAAGGATCATATCACCTCTACCTTACCTGTCACCCTAGACCCACTTCAATTTGCTTACCGCCCCAATAGATCCACAGACGATTCAATCGCCATCACACTGCACACTGCCCTATCCCATATGGACAAGAGGAATACCTATGTAAGAATGCTGTTCATTGAATATAGCTCAGCATTCAACGCCATAGTACCCTCCAAGCTCATCATTAACCTCGAGGCCCTGGACTTCCTGACGGGCCGCCCCCAGGTGGTGAAGGTAGGAAACAACATCTCCATTTCGCTGATCCTGAACACTAGGGCCACACAAGGGTGCATGCTCAGCCCCTTCCTGTACTCCCTGTTCACCCATGACTGCGTGGCCAAGCACGCCTCCAACTCAATCATCAAGTTTTCAGATGACACAACAGTAGTAGGCTTGATTACCAACAATGCAAGACAGCCTACAGGGAGGAGGTGAGGGCTCTGGGAGTGTGGTGCCAGGAAAATAACCTCTCACTCAACGTCAACAAAACAAAGGAGATGATCGTGGACTTCAGGAAACAGCAGAGGGTGCACCCCCCTATCCACATTGACGGGACTGCAGTGAAGAAGGTGGAAAGCTTCAAGTTCCTTGGCGTACACATCACTGACAAACTGAAATGGTCCTCAGGAGGCTGAAGAAATTTGGCTTGACACCTAAAACCCTCACAAACTTTTACAGATGCACAATTGAGAATATCCTGTCGGGCTGTATCACCGCCTGATACGGCAACTGCAACGCCCGCAACCGCAGGGCTCTCCAGAGGGTGGTGCGGTCTGCCAAACGCATTACCGGGGGCAAACTACCCGCCCTCCAAGACACATACAGCACCCGATGTCACAGGAAGGCCAAAAAGATCATCAAGGACATCAACCACCCGAGCCACTGCCTGTTCACCCCGCTATCATCCAGAAGGCGAGGTCAGTACATCAAAGCTGGGGCCGAGATAATGAAAAACAGCTTCTATCTCAAGGCCATCAGACTGTTAAATTGCCATAACTAGCACATTAGAGGCTGCTGCTGGCTATTGAAATCACTGGCCACTTTAAGAAATGGAACACTAGTCACTTTAATAATGTTTACATATCTTGCAGTACTCATCTCATATGTATATATTGTATTCTATAATATTCTACTGTATCTTAGTCCATGCCGCTCTGTCATTGCTTGTCCATATATGTATATATTCTTAAATTCCATTCCTTACTAGATTTGTGTGTATTGGGTATATGTTGTGAAATTAGATATTACTTGTTAGATATTACTGCACTGTCGGAGCTAGAAGCACAAGCATTTCGCTACACCCGCAATAACATCTGCTAAACACGTGTATGTGACAAATACAATTTGATTTGATTTGATTTGTGAGCCTCAGACATGTAGCTTCAATGCTACGCGGGGTCGAGTTGACCTGATTTGAGGTATGGGCGATTCCAGAGTTATGGATATTACATTAGAATGCATAATCAGAGATGGACAAAATATAAATACAACTTTTGATGTGCATGTCTATAGTACCCCTTGGATGAGTGTATACCCAAGAAAGCGGATTTCAAAATATTGGCATGTTGGAGAAATAAAGCAAATAAGAAGTGTTATGAATGTTAAGTTTAAGTTTGTATATAAAACATTGATTGCCAATTTTAAGAAAAGGCTTGGCTGAACACAAAATCTATTTTCCATTATTACTTTAGAGAGGGATAACAACCTCCGTTATGGATGTTAAGAGTCTGAAATAGACATTACAAATCATAAAGATGTCATGATCAAAATCTATCATAACACAAAAGGTCAGCAGAAGACATAGTACCTTAGGATTGAATAGCCTGTATAACACAAGGCCAGGCACCACACCCTAACATGTTTTTTGTGGTCCTCTGTAGCTCAATTGGTAGAGAGCATGGCGCTTTTTTTCCAGTTATATAAATCAAAATGAATCTTTACCAGTTGAATGTAGACACAAAAATAGGATTTTTGTTGTATTTAAATGTTTCTGAAATATTGCAACAAAATATGCAAATTAGACTATACACGTTCCTATACTGCCAATCTATTTTTCTGGCCACTGGATGAAGTCTGTATATTTGGGGGGGGGGGGGGGGGCTTTCATTTGAAAAAGACAATACAGGTCTATTCAGATTTTTTATAAACACGCTCATCTTTCTATCTAAAAAAACTGTACTGCCATGTATGAGAAATGCATTTCAGCAAAAATGTTCCAAGATAAACTTAGCTAAAACACATCATTTTCAAGATATCAACAATTGCTTCTGTCAAAGTCTGAAGCATACATCTCAGCACAAGCCCACAAAATGTGGTGAATGCACAAGGTTCTGAAGCCAAGATCTGACACATCAATATCCATCACATCCACAACCGTTATGGATGTTATGGATATCATAACGCTAAAAAAGGACACTGACAATGAAAAGAGAGAAACCAATTACAGACCATATAAAACCTTGATGAAAGATAGCTTTACAGAGAACGTTTCAAGATGATCCGATGTAAGGTGATGTAAGGTGAATGTTTTACAAAACCTTTTCCTAAAAAACGTTATGATGTTACATTGCTTATCCCAGTCCCCCCTATCTTTACAAGACTTTAGAACACGCAAACAAGATTCAAGACTTCAAATTTGCCTCTATTGCCTCATAAGATAAGAGCGTCTGTGTCACGCCCTGGCTCTGGGGACAATGTTATGTTGAGCCAGGGTGTGTATTCTATGTTTGATTTTCTATGTTGGGCTGAGTGACTCCCAATCAGAGGCAACGAGTGACAGCTGGTTGTCTCTGATTGGGAGCCATATTTAACTATCGGTCTTTTCACTTTGTGTTGTGGTTTCTTGTTCCTTTTGGTTTGTGCATCGAAGGACTTCACGTTTCGTTCATTGTTTTGATCGTGTGATCTAGTTAATAAATATAAATATGTTCACCCGCAACGCTGCGCCTTGGTCCTCTCTGTTCGACGAGCGTGACAGAAGAAACCACCAAGACCAGACCAAGCAGCGTGTCCAGGAGCCATCGCTAATAGATCTCCGTGGCAGCTTCGACTGGGTTAAGCCCATTGAGGAGCTGAGTGACGAGGGTTGGAGACAGAGGAGCGAGAGGTGGGCGAGAATGATGGAGGCCTGGCCCACGGGGAGGAGAGACCCCCAGAAAAATTTTAGGGGGGGGGCTCACGACGTCGGGGCAGCAGGAGGCCGCTATGGAGCGGTCCAGCGGGGTTGCAGAGGAGGCCGCCAGGTTACGGGGGCCACTGGTAGAAGAGGGGATGGAAGGTGTAGAGGCACGGCGAGGGATACTGGCGTGTGTTGCCAGTCCGGTCCGGCCCGTTCCAGATCCCGGTGTGGAGCCAGTGGTGTGTGTCCCCAGTACGGTCCGGTCTATTCCTGCTCCCCGCGCCAGACCTGCGGTGTGCGTCGACAGCCCAGCCCGGCCCGTTCCTGCGCTCCGCACCGAGTCTGTGGTGCGCGTCGCCAGCCCAGTCCGGCCCATCCAAGCTTCCCGCACCAGGCCAGTGGTGTGCGTCGTCAGTCCGGCACGGCCCGTTCCTGCTCTCCGCACCAAGTCTGTGGTGCGCGTCGCCAGTCCAGTCCGGCCCATCCAAGCTTCCCGCACCAAGCCAGTGGTGTGCGTCGTCAGTCCGGCACGGCCCGTTCCTGCTCTCCGCACCAAGTCTGTGGTGCGCGTCGCCAGCCCAGTCCGGCCCATCCAAGCTTCCCGCACCAAGCCAGTGGTGTGCGTCGTCAGTCCGGCACGGCCCGTGCCTGCTCTCCGCACCAAGTCTATGGTGCGTTTCGTCAGCCCTGTCCGGCCCGTTCCTGCTCTCCGCACCAAGTCTGTGGTGCGCGTCGCCAGCCCGGTCCGGCCCGTCCAAGCTCCCCGCACCGGGTCAGTGGTGCGCGTCGTCAGCCCGGTCCGGCTCATTCCTGCTCCCCGCACCAAGTCAGGGGTGCGCTTCGTCAGCCCGGTCCGGCCCGTTCCTCCTCCACGCATCAAGCCAGGGGTGTGCGTCGTCAGTCCAGCACAACCCGTGCCTGGGTCATGTCCGGAGCCGGATCCGCCGCCGAGGCGGAGTGCCCACCCGGTCCCTCCCCTGTTGTGGTTGTTTGGCGCGGCCGGAGTCCGCGCCTTTGGGGGGGGGTACTGTCACGCCCTGGCTCTGGGGACAATGTTATGTTGAGCCAGGGTGTGTATTCTATGTTTGATTTTCTATGTTGGGCTGAGTGACTCCCAATCAGAGGCAACGAGTGACAGCTGGTTGTCTCTGATTGGGAGCCATATTTAACTATCGGTCTTTTCACTTTGTGTTGTGGTTTCTTGTTCCTTTTGGTTTGTGCATCGAAGGACTTCACGTTTCGTTCATTGTTTTGATCGTGTGATCTAGTTAATAAATATAAATATGTTCACCCGCAACGCTGCGCCTTGGTCCTCTCTGTTCGACGAGCGTGACAGTCTGCTAAATGATGTAAATGTAAATTAACATCGCATCTTCATAACTAACACTGAAGGACAAACAAGCTCTGTGAGCTCTTTCAAAAAGCCATGAAATATGATTCACTGAAAAGCCTTTTGTTTTTTGACTTGGCCTCCTACTCTGAAATGGCCAAAATACACGCAATTACCTACTTAAACTTTTCAAATAAAGCATGAACTCCAATATACAGACCTAAGTGTGAAGTTGGTTTCACCTGGAAATTACTAACTTTATTTGGGTATGCTCAGGTTGACCTTCCAACGGAATCGGCCGCATGTCTCACCTCTCTAAAGCAGAAAACATCTGGATATGGATATTTTGTATCACTATCAGCATTGTCATCTCTCTCTGATGGTTGTTGTTCGGTCCGTGTCGTGTTGGGAGATGGGATAGAGGCCGACTGCTGAAAGGCTAAATGAAAATCTTTCCCAGGCTGCTCTAACATGGTTAAAGTCTGACATTTTGATCAACGTCTTTGGTTGAAACTGTCCCCTTCATCTCTTTCTTCTGAGGCTCGGGGATATGTCATGTCAGACTGGCTCAAATGTGTTTTTCTGCTTCTGAAATATTACTCCTTGCTTCAGCATAGCCAAACTCACTGATGCAGTGTAAACCAATCTCAAAGATGTCCTCCAGCAATTTTTTGTTATTTACTGTTGAAAGCGATATCCCAAGTATAAAACAGTAAAGTACACACACTAAAGGGTAAAATAACATGTTTTGGGCAAAATAATTTTGGGGACATAACTGCAAACTTCAAGGAGTAGTAGGGCATTCAAGTTGGTCTGATGGGTATCTGTGAAGTCATCAGCCTCCCCCTTGCTTGAGGAACATTAGAGGAGCAATAGAGAACAACAGAGGAAAGGCCACCACTCCACTTATGCTATGTCATGACTTACTTGGACCACCCATTCAGATGTGCCTTTTGTTAAGTAAATTGGGTGTTAAAAATTGTGAAAAGGAGACTGGAGTGCTGCTTTAAAGTCCTCCTCCAGTCTCCTTTTCACCTCATTTAACACCTTAAAAAAAAGAAACGCTGGAAAACGTCGGTAGCACTTTACACTCATACCCGTATTGAAAATGGCAGATTTGGACACTAATAAGTGCCTAAATTGGAATGCAATGGCTGTGCAGCAACATCCTATACATGACATCAGCGCTCAGGGTCTCCACTTCAGAGCACTGTATGAGTTTTGACTGACAGCCGTTCTGAACTTGAGCACCGTGCGCGACAAGAAGTTGCCCCCATCCCTTCATTGTCAGAGTAATGCTGGAAATTAAGAGGACCCAAAATTACGATCTGCTTCTCTGAATTGCCTTCTGAAAGCCTAACACTGTAAAATAGGGATTCATATTTTGCTGAAAATCTACCAAGTTTCAATAATTCATATTTATCCCGAGAGTCCCGGGAAATACTGCAAAAATCGCAAGTGCCAATTTAAAGCGTTTAAAACCAATATATGGTCACCATGCCAGGGTTCTCCCCAAATAAGAGCCACCTTGTCGGTTTGGCTGCGCCACTATGTAAAGATTTCAGAGCAAATGAAACTAATATTTTGTAATGATAAAGTAACTATCTTTGATCGCCTATGACATTGTTGTGAATTTCGAAACAGTCCTTCATAAATTCAGAGCGTTATCATGTTCCTCAATTAATTCAGTGCATTTCAGAAGTAGGCTATCTCAACGCACCCCGAGTATAGCGTTGTCGAATCATACATACTTTGTAACGACAGTCAAACAAAGGTAGAATTAACAAAGTTGTTAAACTTGCTAGATAACCTATTTTAACGAATGACAGAATATCTCCTATATTTGGCAAACTTGAGTTGATAATTACACAGATAGCAGATCAATTCATGAATAACGGGGAGATGAAAAGTGGAAATATACTGAACAAAAATATAAACCCAACATGTAAAGTGTTGGTCCCATGTTTCATGAGCTGAAATAAAAGATCCCAGAAATGTTCTATACCCACAAAAAGCTTATTTCTCTCAAATGTTGTGCACAAATTTGTTTACATCCCTGTTAGTGAGCATTTCGCCTTTGCCAAGATAATCCATCCACCTGACAGGTGTGGCATATCGAGAAGCCGATTAAACAGCATGATCATTACACAGGTGCACCTTGTGCTGTGGACAATAAACGGACACTAAAATGTGCAGTTTTGTCTCAAGTTTTTAGGGAGCGTGCAATTGGCATGCTGATTGCAGGAATGTCCACCAGAGCTGTTGTCAGAGAGTTTAATGTCAATTTCTCTACCATAAGCTCCTTCCAATGTTATTTTAGAGAATTTGGCAGTACGTCCAATCGGCCTCACAACCGCAGACCACATGTAACCACGCCAGCCCAGGACCTCCACATCCGGCTTCTTCACCTGCGGGATCGTCTGAAACCAGCCACCCGGACAGCTGATGAAACTGAGGAGTATTTCTGTCTGTAATAAAGCCCTTTTGTGGGGATAAACTCATTCTGATTGGCTGGGCCTGGCTCCCAAGTGGGTGGGCCTATGCCCTCCCAGGACCACCCATGGCTGCTCCCCTGCCCAGTCATGTGAAATCTATAGATTAGGGCTTAATGAATTTATTTCAATTGACTGATTTTCTTACATGAACTTTGATTTGATTTGAATTGTTGCATGTTGCGTTTATATTTTTGTTCAGTATAGTTTAAATATCAAGGTATCTTAACAGGGACCAACTCTGTTTAAAAAATATCCATATCTACTCTCATACTATTTGTTGATCACACATTCTCTACCGAAGCTCTCATACGATACAGCGCAGAGAGGTGGGGGAAATGTTATAGCGGTTTTTTGACATGCATAGGCGAGAGACGTGCTTTGATAATGCAACCTATGATTCACAGAATAAAGTTAGGAATTTTCATGTGAGACAGGAGTGAGGATTTTGGGTTTCAGTAGGATTGGGACTGGATAGGA
Organism: Coregonus lavaretus; assembly: GCF_964263955.1. Lineage (NCBI taxonomy): Eukaryota > Metazoa > Chordata > Actinopteri > Salmoniformes > Salmonidae > Coregonus > Coregonus lavaretus. The sequence continues at coordinate 34,258,914 of NC_140020.1, forward strand.
AAATAGCCTAGGCTCTAGGACATGAGAAGATAGAATTTTCCCTCATGCCTCTGAATTGTTAAAATACTTACAATTGTCTGTGACAGAGATGCCCATGTAGTGAATTGTGCATAGGCCTGTGCATAGGCCTATCAAATATACTGTAGGGGTTTCCTGTAGGGTTTATTAAGTCCATTTGGGTCGCGTGTGCAGTCTGGCAGCGTGTGCTTTGAATTTATGGCGACTTTGTGTGAAGTAAATACACTAGGCTAAAGGCTTCCATGCGACAACCTGTTTGGATAATGTGCCATTTTATTTTTTGCTAAATCTGCTGCTGCGCATGTAGTGTATTTTGTGCAATTGCATTACTGCGACATTGGGGAAAATGTGTAATTTCCTGGGTCTTGACATTGAATTGTATTTTATAACTTAGCTAGTCATGCTGGCATTAGAGCAAGCTTCAAATGATGCCCACCTGACCTAGATTGCGATTTATAAATGGACAGTTTTTGGATTGCGTAAACAACAACAGTAATTGTGTGATGGCAGGGATGCAGGGCGGTGTTCCAAACAAAACAACTAAAAGTGTGCTTGCTCTAGTTCCTCAATGGCACAGCTAGGAGAGCGTATTTTAGTCATAAAAGTGCATTGAAATTACTTAGGAACTGTGCACACTTTGGAGAGGTATGTGTTCACTTGGAGACACCAGTTGTCATAATGATGACAATGTCCAAATAGGCTGTTATCAGAGAGAGCGAGCGAGCGAGCGAGAGAGCGACGAAGAGTGAGAGAGACAGACCTACCTACATCACTCCTCCTGAGGTTGAGACACACAAATGAGGGCCCTGGTCGCCTTGAGCCAACATTTACATAACCATGGTCCTGACCTTATGGGAACAGGGGGAGGAGGAGGAGCCATGTGGGTCACCCCAAAGGAAAAACATCTGCCTGGACCTAGGGCCTGCTCTATGACACCTATCATACTGGCTTGCAAACTGGATAGAAATAAGCATTACATTGCACTGTGCTATTAGCCTTACTTTAGCTGTGAGAGAAACTGCCTGGCCCCACTGTAATACCTCATACGAGTCGAACACACACACCCCACACACACACACACTTGCCAGATGCTGCCATGCCCGTGTGGCTCGGAGCACAGAAGCACAAATGTAACCATGCTCAGTGTCTTGTCGCGGGATTCCGAAGCGCTGCCCACTGAGGGAAAAGGTTGGGATCAATTGGGAAAGCTCACCTATTTAAAAGATCTGAATGGCATACTGCCTCTTACCCCGCCTCCCTTCGTTTTCTTCTGTTATTTTCTCTCCACACTCCCTCGCTTCGCTCTAGGAACAGCACTTGCTCCTGAATGAAATAACCTGCCGAGCCAAAGACTCCTTATACTGCTGAAATCCATCTGTCAGCTTCACAGCCCTCACGCTCCAACACCTTTGCTTGTGAGTGTGTGTGTGTGTGTGGGGGGGGGGGGGGGGGGGGTAACAGGAGGTTGGTGGCACCTTAATTGGGGAGGACGGGCTTGTAGCAACTCTCCCGAGTGGCGCAGTGGTCTAAGGCACTGCATCGCAGTGCTAGCTGTGCCACTAGAGATCCTGGTTCGAATCCAGGCTCTGTCGTAGCCGGCCGCGACCGGGAGACCCATGGGGCGGCGCACAATTGGCCCAGCGTCGTCCAGGGTAGGGGAGGGAATGGCCGGCAGGGGATGTAGCTCAGTTGGTAGAGCATGGCGTTTGCAACGCCAGGGTTGTGGGTTCGATAAAATAATGTATGCGCTAACTGTAAGTCGCTCTGGATAAGAGCGTCTGCTAAATGACTAAAATGTAAATGTAGTAATGGCTGGGGCGGAATAATATGAAATACATCAAACACATGGTTTCCATTAGGGCTGGGCGATATATCAGATGAATTCAATGAATTCGAATTTGTTCTGCGCAATATTTCAAATGCCTGTATCAGAGAATCAAGGTTATTAAAAAAAGATATATATATTATGAGCGTTTATGTCCGCTTGTTATGTAGTGGCGGAAGTTCCATCAGTATAGCTGGTCTGAATGGATCATCACTTTTCATTTATCTAGTAAACTCATAACTCACATCGCTTTCTCTCACTCAGCATAGCAGTTATTTATAAGGTAGTATCTATAATGTTAACTCATCAGTATAGCCAGTATTTATAGGGTAGCGTTTATAATGTTACCTCATTAGCATAGCAGGTATTCATATGGAAGCGTTTATAATGTTACCGCATCAGCAGAGCAGGTATTTATATCGTAGTGTCTACAATGTCTATATCATAGTCCCCTGTAGCTCAGTTGGTAGAGCATGGAGCTTACAACGCCAGGATTGTGGGTTCATTTCCCACGGGGGCCAGTATGAAAATGTATGCACTCACTAACTGTAAGTCGCTCTGGATAAGAGCGTCTGCTAAATGACTAAAATGTAAATGTTACCTCGTCAGCATAGCAGGTATTTATAGGGTAGTGTCACAATGTTACCTTATCAGCATAGTGTCACGTCTCTCCTTTACTATTAGCAAACGTGCAGAATGTCTTCACCTATTAACTTCAGTGTATGAGCATGGCACACTAAGGCAATTCCACCACGGTTGCTGATTAACCTCTGAGCTCACTCGTGCAATAATGACTTTCCTTTCTTTCAACCAATGGGCATAGTGGCACAGCAGTGCTAGCTGTGCCACTAGAGATCCTGGTTCGAATCCAGGCTCTGTCGTAGCCGGCCGCGACCGGGAGACCCATGGGGCGGCACACAATTGGCCCAGCGTCGTCCAGGGTATGGGAGGGAATGGCCGGCAGGGATGTTGGTAGAGCATGGTGTTTGCAACGCCAGGGTTGTGGGTTCGATTCCCATGGGGGGCCAGTATGAAAAAATAAAAAATAAAAATAATAATAATAATGTATGCACTCACTAACTGTAAGTTGCTCTGGATAAGAGCGTCTGCTAAATGACTACAAAAAAAAAAAAATGCCATGAATCTAGGGGAGTATTTATATGTCAATTCAAAACCTTGTGTCAACTACTTGCTTATTTGCAGGACCAGTATTACAATGACCTTCCACCTCCCCACCACCACCAACTGAAGGCATCAGATCCCCATTCTCCTGCCCAGCATAGGGCAACCTGTCATCAGTATCTGGCTCTGAGGAGCATTCCATGGAGACGAGGCCTACACCAAACTATTCAATATAACTCTGTATTCTGTCTCTGTTGTCATTCAGTTCAGCCCGTACTCGATTGAAATCATGTTGTCTTTTTGGTCTCGTCTCCTTCCCTCCTTTTGTGCTGTGTGCACCTTCACCTTCCCATTTATACCAGAGATCTATACTGAACAAAAATATAAAATGCAACATACAACAATTTCAAAGATTTTACTGAGTTACAGTTCATATAAGGAAATCAGTCAATTTAAATAAATTCATTAGGCCCTAATCTATGGATTTCACATGCATCGGCAGGGGCACAGCCATGGATGGGCCCCTGCCCAGTCACTTGGGAGCCAGGCCCAGCCGAATGAGTTTTTCCACACAAAAGGGCGTCATCAGACACAGAAATACTCCTCAGTTTCATCAGTTGTCCAGGTGGCTGGTCTCAGACGATCCAATATGTGAAGAAGCCAGATGTGGAGGTCCTGGGCTGGCGTGGTTACACGTGTTCTGCGGTTGTGAGGCCGTTTGGACTTACTGCCAAATTCTCTAAAACGGCCTACGGTAGAGAAATGAACATTCAATTCTCTGGCAACATCTCCGGTGGACATTCCTGCAGTCAGCTTGCCAATTGCAAACTTGAGACATCTGTGGCATTGTTGTGTGACAAAACTGCTCATTTTAGAATGGCCTTTTATTGTCCCCAGCACAAGTTGCACCTGCGTAATGATCATGCTGTTTAATCAGCTTCTTGATATGCCACACCTGTCAGGTGGATGGATTATCTTGGCAAAGGAGAAATGCTCACTAAAAGAGATGTAAACTAATTTGTGCACAAAATATGAGCGAAATAAGCTTTTTGCGCTTACATTTCTGGTATCTTTTATTTTAACTCATGAAACATGGGACCAACACTTCGTTTATATGTTTGTTCAGTAATATATACAGTGCATTCGGAAAGTATTCAGACCCATTGTCTTTTTACACATTTTGTTAAGTTACAGCCTTATTCTAAAATGGATTACATTGTTTTTGTTCCTCATCAATCTATACCCCATAATGACAAAGCAAAAACAGGTTTATAGAAATGTTCGCTAATTTATTAATATAAAAAAACTTTGTTTTATCAGACCAGAGAAGAATCTTGTTTCTCATGGTCTGAGATTCCTTTAGGTACCTTTTGGCAAACTCCAAGCGGGCTGTCATGTGCCTTTTACTGAGGAGCGGCTTCCGTCTGGCCACTCTACCATAAAGGCCTGATTGGTGGAGTGCTGCAGAGATGGTTGTCCTTCTGGAAGGTTCTCCCATCTCCACAGAGGAACTCTGGAGTTCTTTCAGAGTGACCATCGGGTTCTTGGTCACCTCCCTGACCAAGGCCCTTCTCCCCCGATTGATCAGTTTGGCCGGGCGGCCAGCTCTAGGAAGTCTTGGTGGTTCAAAACTTCTTCCATTTAAGAATGATGGAGGCCACTGTGTTCTTGGGGACCTTCAATGCTGCAGAAATGTTTTGGTACCCTTCCCCAGATCTGTGCCTTGACACAATACTGTCTCGGAGCTCTACGGACAATTCCTTCGACCTCATGGCTTGGTTTCTGCTCTGACTTGCACTGTCAACTGTGGGACCTTATATAGACAGGTGTGTGCCCTTTCAAATCATGTCCAATCAATTGAATTTACCACAGGTGGACTCCAATGAAGTTGTAGAAACATCTCAAAGATGATCAATGGAAACAGGATGCACCTGAGCTCAATTTTGAGTCTCAGAGCAAAGTGTCTGAATACTTATGTAAATTAGGTATCTGCAGTTTTTTTTGAATAAATTTGGAAAAAAATCTAAAAGCATGTTTTTGTCATTATGGGGTATTGTGTGTAAATCAAGAGGACATTTTAGAATAAGGCTGTAATGTAACAAAATGTGGAAAAAAGGAATGGGGTCTGAATACTTTCCGAATGCACTGTATGTATATAAATAAATAATGACAAGATGCTCATGTCTCCGCCCTAACAATGGGAGTCGTTGTCACAAAGGCGGGAAGGCAGGCAAAGTCCAAAATAAGCCCATAGAAACGCATTGGGCTTATTTTGGACCTCTCGTTTCACCTCTTCCCTTCTGTTTACACACACACACTCCAAGCCCCTCCCCCTGCTACTCACAACAACAAAGTTGAGAGATCACGTCTTCCTCTCTGACAAGCGGTTTCAACTTGCTATTTGCATTTGAGGTTTGGTCCAACAGCATCGGTCAAATGGACACCAAAACACATTGAGACATTATTTTACTGTAATAGAGGAGAAGTTAACCTTTCTAACGATACCCTTTTTATGTCTCAACTCCTCAAATTGCAAACAGAGCAGACACTAGTAAAACGGGGATATCAATGAACATTGATTCTGGAAAATTCATGCTCAGTTTGTCCATTTCAGTAGCACGTATCGCTAGCAAGATTTTAGTCAAAGATTGTTATACTAGTTGTCTAGTCTGTTTTATTAATGTGCAATAAGCGTAAAAAACAATTATATAAGGAATTTGCAACTCGTTCTTATTCTGAGAAATAAGGTAAGCCACTTGATTTCAACATCTGAACAAAGTGAACAGGCTAGCATGCTTTTCAAACAGTTTGAGACGGACAGAAGGGTGTGTTCATAACAGTTCAACTGTTCTACCTAACAAATAGATCCAAATTGGCGAAATTCGAAATATAAAGATTAGCTGGCTACTCACTAGCACATGGGCTTGTGCTTGAGCGATTGTTTATGAGACCGGTGTTCATTTTCTATAATGCCTGCTACAAGAAGTTAGTCAATATTATTCTGGTTAACCTTTTCACGCGCAAGTTCCAAATAGCTCTAATTCTCGCCCCAGCGTGAATTTTTTTATGAGCGTTGATGTCTGAATGCATTCACTGTTACAAAATGTGATTGTTACGCAACCGGACAGTTAACCCATGCTGCCATTAAACCAAGACACGCTGCCTGCTAATTATCTATAGGCTATGTTTCAACTTGTTAGAAAATAATTTGAAATTGACAAGTTATATTTTCTAACAACAGTTTGAATTGAGGTGTGTTTCGCCTCCTCATTAATTCACATAGATTTTGCCCGTTTCACTGTTACGGAGAATTTACAGTGAGGGAAAAAAGTATTTGATCCCCTTCTGCTTTTGTACGTTTGCCCACTGACAAAGAAATGATCAGTCTATAATTTTAATGGTAGGTTTATTTGAACAGTGAGAGACAGAATAACAACAACAAAATCCAGAAAAACGCATGTCAAAAATGTTATAAATTGATTTGCATTTTAATGAGGGAAATAAGTATTTGACCCCCTCTCAATCAGAAAGATTTCTGGCTCCCAGGTGTCTTTTATACAGGTAACGAGCTGAGATTAGGAGCACACTCTTAAAGGGAGTGCTCCTAATCTCAGCTTGTTACCTGTATAAAAGACACCTGTCCACAGAAGCAATCAATCAATCAGATTCCAAACTCTCCACCATGGCCAAGACCAAAGAGCTCTCCAAGGATGTCAGGGACAAGATTGTAGACCTACACAAGGCTGGAATGGGCTACAAGACCATCGCCAAGCAGCCTGGTGAGGTGACAATAGTTGGTGCGATTATTCGCAAATGGAAGAAACACAAAATAACTGTCAGTCTCCCTCGGCCTGGGGCTCCATGCAAGATCTCACCTCGTGGAGTTGCAATGATCATGAGAACGGTGAGGAATCAGCCCAGAACTACACGGGAGGATCTTGTCAATGATCTCAAGGCAGCTGGGACCATAGTCACCAAGAAAACAATTGGTAACACACTACGCCGTGAAGGACTGAAATCCTGCAGCGCCTGCAAGGTCCCCCTGCTCAAGAAAGCACATATACAGGCCCGTCTGAAGTTTGCCAATGAACATCTGAATGATTCAGAGGAGAACTGGGTGAAAGTGTTGTGGTCTGATGAGACCAAAATCGAGCTCTTTGGCATCAACTGAACTCGCCGTGTTTGGAGGAGGAGGAATGCTGCCTATGACCCCAAGAACACCATCCCCACCGTCAAACATGGAGGTGGAAACATTATGCTTTGGGGGTATTTTTCTGCTAAGGGGACAGGACAACTTCACCGCATCAAAGGGACGATGGATGGGGCCATGTACCGTCAAATCTTGGGTGAGAACCTCCTTCCCTCAGCCAGGGCATTGAAAATGGGTCGTGGATGGGTATTCCAGCATGACAATGACCCAAAACACACGGCCAAGGCAACAAAGGAGTGGCTCAAGAAGAAGCACATTAAGGTCCTGGAGTGGCCTAGCCAGTCTCCAGACCTTAATCCCATAGAAAATCTGTGGAGGGAGCTGAAGGTTCGAGTTGCCAAATGTCAGCCTCGAAACCTTAATGACTTGGAGAAGATGTGCAAAGAGGAGTGGGACAAAATCCCTCCTGAGATGTGTGCAAACCTGGTGGCCAACTACAAGAAACGTCTGACCTCTGTGATTGCCAACAAGGGTTTTGCCACCAAGTACTAAGTCATGTTTTGCAGAGGGGTCAAATACTTATTTCCCTCATTAAAATGCAAATCAATTTATAACATTTTTGACATGCGTTTTTCTGATTTTTGTTGTTGTTATTCTGTCTCTCACTGTTCAAATAAACCTACCATTAAAATTATAGACTGATCATGTCTTTGTCAGTGGGCAAACATACAAAATCAGCAGGGAATCAAATACTTGTTTCCCTCACTGTATGTCTGAGCTGGACAAACTTCTCTCTTCAAGGAGAGCCCAAGCACTTCCCCAGTGTTTCTGCAGATCAAGTATGCAGACATTTGCGCAGTCTTGCATAAACATTTTCCCTGTGGCACATTTTCTGGCTGGTGCTCGCATTGCCTTCATTGTTGTTTTCCTTACAAATAATAACTTTGGACATGTGTGTGTTCCTACCAAAGTAAGTGCCTTCTTTTCTGCATATCGTATTGTCGTTTCTACTGTAGCATACCATATGTATGTATGGAGCATAATGTATTTACAGTTTTATTCACATGTTTTCAAGTACTGGTGTCAAATCATGCATTCCGATTCTTGCATAGATTGTAATGGACACATATGATGTGTGTAAAATACTTTTTTTAAGGTTGTACCCATTATGATGAGCTAATGCTAAGCTATTTGCCAGCTATGTGTGGCACCTTGTTTGTTGACATTATACACTGCATTCTGGTTGTCACGTAAACATCTGTCAGACCGAAGATGTTATAACAAAATGAGGTGAAGGGATGGTTCACTCATCTTTCGAGTAAGCTTCTGGAAGTGAATGATGGTAGACGACACCCCCCCTTCAACATGCATACTGCAAACAGACCAAACTCAGCTTGTCTCCTCTTATCTTTGGTTGATGTGAAAAACCAAACATGGTAGTAACACACCTTCGATTTTTTGAAAATGTGTTTTACTCAATTATTTAATTATTTAGATCAATGGTGAGCTCACCCGTGATGTAGTTAATTGTAAATAGTAATTGCTATTAGATCATTCATATTATGGTTTCTGTCAGCCGAGAGTTAGCAAAATATGACCGCTTGTGTTATGTCAATCTTTCCTCAGCGCTAGGACTAATGTAGCCTACATTTTACTGTTTGAATGATTGTGTTATGCTGTAGCTATTTCTGTGAATGTCTGAACATTGCATCCAAAAATAAACTGGTCACATTCAGGACATAAGGACTGTGTTGGTGCAAAATGTTAGTGTGAAATGTTGGTGCAAAATGTTTCAGTGAAAAAACAGTGTGGCCAGCTCAAACGCTGACTGTTGCGTCAATCAAAACTGGACATTCTAAATAAGAGTTCTATTCACACCGGTTTGTGCGTACACTGCAGAGACCACTGTAGAATGGTCACGCCCCTTCGTTGGTATGTGTCAAAGGGTTACATTTATTTAATTTTTTGCCATTTTCATAGACAGACTGGAAAGCAAAAAAAGCAGGTTAAACTATTTTGATAAAATAATGCAATTATTAGTGGGTGTTATGGGGCGGCAGGTAGCTTAGTGGTTAAGAGCGTTGTGCCAGTAACCGAAAGGTCGCTGGTTCTAATCCCCAAGCCGACTAGGTGAAAGATCTGTCGATGTGCCCTTGAGCAAGGCACTTAACCCTAATTGCTCATGTAAGTCGCTCTGGATAAGAGCGTCTGCTAAATGACTAAAAATAAAATAAATAAAATAATGGTTGTGGAAGGCTTATATTTAGCCTGGGTATAATTTCACAAGCCCTGAATTCATTAGATTATTGCTGACTGTTTGAGATGCAGTGTATTTGACTTTTAATTGTACAACAAAGCTTATTTAAAGATATGGCCTAAATATTGATATTGATATATATATATATATATATATATATATATATCGTGAATCGCCCATAAGTTAGAAAAACAAAATGTAGATATGATTTTTAGACCATATCGTCCAGCCCTAGTATCCGTTTGTTTGAAGCCATTCCATTCGTTCTGTTCCAGCCGTCCTCCCCTCAGCAGCCTCCTGTGGTGTGGGTGGGTGTGTGTAAATGTAACAGAGAAAGACATTCAGAAGAATGCGTCCAGGGTTTTTCTTTTTTACCTGCTGGTATAAAACCACACAAACAAATCCTTGTGAAACTGACACACATCATACTTCCTTGTCAACTCAATATCCATCAGAGAAAACAAGGGAGATGGTAACCCTTGATGTCATTGTCCAGTAAACCTACAGGCATCCACAAAACAATAACAAGTAGCCTGAACTCAATTGAACTCTGTTTAACTCACTGCTGCAGTGAGCCCACGGTGTTAGCGATTAGCGCTCTCTCCATTGACCTGCATTGACTTAGTTAGCGTCACATGCTAACTCTCCTCCAGACGCCAGCAGCAGTAGGATTAGTGCTTTGGGACTGTAGAGTGGATGATGGTCCCCAGTCACAGCCAGTCACAGTCCACAGGCCACATGGGGCCTCACGGGCAATACATCACATTCACCACCTATTCTATGTAGTTGAATCCAATGTATTACAGAGGCCTATGGGGGAAAGGAGTTCCAATGACAGGCCTTAAGCTGGTGGTGCTGGATGGTTGTCGACAACTGATGCTGAAAAACAGCAAGTGAGAGAACATGGGTAAGTTCACATATAAATACATCCCAAGATTTATGCCCATTCGTTGAGAGAAAGGAAAGTGATAATTGCAAGAGTGAGCCCATAGATTGAATAGCAAGCATGAGGAATGTGAATTATTGTGCCGTGCTTATAGGCTATAAAGTCAATAGGTGAATTACATTTTGCATGTGGCTAATAGGAAAAAGGAGAAGAAACAAGACGTTATGTTGATGATACGTTTGTATTTATTCCCACTATGCCCTTAGAATAGGAAACTAAGTGAATTATGTTATGCTTACTGGATGAAGTTAAACGAGCATTCGGACCAACCTCCCTAATTGAACTTTCGTAAACTACATTATACCTCACTGCGGTGGCGGTCAGCGCTCGCCTTCTGCGCCCGATGGCCCGCTGCAGGCGCACATGGGCAGTGTTCCAGGTCTCCTGCGAGCGCCGAAACCATTCATCCACCGCAGGTGCCTCGATCTGGCTCTGATGCCAAGGTGCCAGAACTGGCTGATAACCTAATACACACTGGAATGGAGTAAGGTTAGTGGAGGAGTGGCGGAGTGAGTTTTGGGCCATCTCTGCCCAGGGGAGGAAAACCGACCACTCCCCCTGCCGGTCCTGGCAATACGACCTCAGAAACCTACCCACCTCCTGGTTGACTCTCTCCACCTGCCCGTTACTTTCGGGGTGAAACCCTGAGGTCAGGCTGACCGAGACTCCCAGACGTTCCATGAACGCCCTCCAAACCCTCGAGGTGAACGTGTGTAAATAGGGCCTCAGCAGTCTGTAGGGCCGTAGGGAGACCGGGCAGAGGAATGAGGCAGCAGGACTTAGAAAACCGATCCACAACGACCAGGATTGTGGTATTCCCTTGTGAGGGGGGAAGATCCGTCACGAAATCCACCGATAGGTGGGACCACGGTCGTTGTGGAACGGGTAGGGGTTGCAATTTCCCTCTGAGCAGGTGTCTAGGAGCCTTACCCTGGGCACACACCGAGCAGGAGGAAACATAAACCCTCACGTCCTTAGCTAAGGTGGGCCACCAGTACTTCCCACTAAGACAATGCACTGTCCGACCGATACCAGGATGACCAGAGGAGGGTGACGTGTGAGCCCAATAGATCAAACGATCGCGGCCCTCCAGCGGGACGTACACACGACCCTCTGGACACTGGGGAGGAGTGGGTTCGTTGTCCGCGTCCACCTCCCACACCACCGGTGCCACCAGACACGACGCCGGAAGTATGGGAGTGGGCTCCACGGAACTCTCCTCCGTGTCATGCAGTCGGGACAGAGCATCTGCCTTAGTGTTCTGGGAACCTGGCCTGTACGAAAGGGTGAAACCAAAACAGGTGAGATACATTGACCACCTTGCCTGGCGAGGGTTTAATCTCTTCGCCGCCCGGATGTACTCCAGATTGAGGTGGTCAGTCAAAATGAGAAATGGGTGGTTAGCCCCCTCAAGCCAATGTCTCCACGCTTTCAGGGCTTGGACCACAGCCAACAGCTCCCGGTCCCCAACATCCGCCGGACTGAGCTTCTTTGAAAAGAACGCACAGGGGCGAAGCTTGGGTGGTGTGCCAGAGCGCTGGGAAAGTACAGCACCTATCCCAGCCTCCGACGCGTCCACCTCAACCGTGAAAGCCAAGGAGGGATCCGGATGAGCCAGCACTGGAACCGAGGTAAACAGGTTCTTCAGATGATTGAACGCCCTGTCCGCCTCAGCTGACCACCGCAGACGCACCGGTCCCCCCCTTCAGCAACGAGGTAATAGGAGCCGCTACCTAACCAAAGCCCCGGATAAACCTCCGGTAGTAATTGGCAAATCCCAAAAATTGCTGCACCTCATTCACCGTGGTTGGAGTCGGCCAATTACGCACGGCCGAAATGCGTTCACTCTCCATCTTCACGCCAGACGCGGACATGTGGTACCCTAGGAAGGAGATGGACTCCTGAAAGAACAGGCATTTCTCCGCCTTGGCATACAGGTCATGCTTCAACAGTTGTCCAAGTACTTTACACACCAGGGACACATGCTCGGCCCGTGTAGCGGAGTATATGAGAATGTCATCAATATACACCACTACATCCTGTCCATGCAGATCCCTGAAAATCTCATCGACAAAGACTTGGAAGACTGATGGAGCATTCATCAACCCGTATGGCATGACGAGGTACTCATAGTGTCCTGAGGTGGTGCTGAAAGCCGTCTTCCACTCATCTCCCTCCCGAATACGCACCAGATTGTACGCGCTCCTGAGATCCAATTTCGTGAAGAAGCGCGCCCCGTGCAGTGATTCCGTCATACATGCTATCAGAGGTAAGGGATAGCTGTACTTGACAGTGATCTGATTAAGCCCACGGTAATCAATGCACGGGCGTAAACCACCATCTTCTTCTTCACGAAAAATTAACTAGAGGAAACATGTGAAGTGGAAGGCTGAATGTATCCCTGTCTCAGAGATTCGGAGACATATGTTTCCATAGCAGCCTTCTCCGCCTGTGACAGAGGATACACGTGACTCGGGGAAGTGCAGCGCCTACCTGGAGATTTATCGCACAATCCCCCGGACGATGGGGTGGTAATTTAGTCGCCCTCTTTTTACTGAAGGCGAGAGCCAAATCGGCATACTCGGAAGGAATGTGCACTGTGGAGACCTGGTTTGGACTCTCCACCGTAGTAGCCCCCAAGGAAACCCCTACACACCTCCCTGAGCACTGACTGGACCATCCCTTGAGAGCCCTCTGTTGCCAGGAAATAGTGGGGTCATGAGTGGTTAACCAGGGAAGTCCCAACACCACAGGATACGCAGGAGAATCAATCAGATAGAGACTAATCCTCTCCTCATGACCCCCCTGCGTCCTCATTAAGAGTGGTGCGGTAACCTCCCTGATTAGACCTGACCCTAGCGGGCGACTATCTAATGCGTGGACAGGGAAGGGCACATCAACGCGAACAGTAGGAATCCCTAAACTATGAGAATATTGACGATCAATAAAATTCCCAGCTGCGCCTGAATCTACTAGCGCCTTATGCTGGGAATGAGGAGAAAACTCCGTAAACACAACCTCTATACACAACTGACCAACAGGGAGCTCTGGGTGAGTCGGGTGCTTACTCACCTGAGATGGTCGACCAGTGCTCTGCTTACTGCCTCGACTCCCTGGGGACTCTCCCCAGCACCGACCCGCAGTGTGTCCTCTGCGGCCACAGTTGGTGCAGGGGACGGCCCCTCTCCTGGTCTCCCTAAGCGCAGCACCTCCGAGCTCCATGGGGGTAGAGTCGGAGGTGCTGAGGGATGGAATGAATGGGCCCTGATCAGAACGTCCGCGGGTCTCCAACAGGTTATCCAGCCTGATGGACATCTCCACCAGTTGGTCCAGGTTGAGTTTGGTATCCCTGCAGGCCAGTTCCCGCCAAACGTCCTCCCTTAGGCTGCACCAATAGTGGTCGATCAGGGCCCTCTCATTCCATCCGGCGCTGGCTGCCAAAGCCGAATCCCACTGGGCCCAGGTGGCGAAGGGGTGGACTGTGGTATGGGTGGTAGAGTGGTTGGAGGAGGTGTAGGAAGGCCACCTCTCTCCCAACGGTCCATAGTATTCATCACCCTCTCCGTGGCGGTGCAGAGAGCCTGGAAGATACTCTCCTGTCGTTGAAATCGTTCCTCCATCGATTCAGACTGACTGTCTGTACCTGCTGACTCCATAAATGGTGTGTGGTTCTGTCACGAGTGTCAGTGTAATGTGGTGGATCGAAGTCAGGCGCAGGACACAGAACTCTAAGAAATGTACTTTACTGAAATAAGCAAAGAATACAACACAGAATACCTCCACACAGGGAGGAACTAACCCGCTCACCAACGACACACGAAACGAAAAACAACCACGCACAAAACACATTGGGAGCCACTGGGTTAAATAGGGAAGGAGTGATCACATAATGGGAAACAGGTATGTAACAATAGACAACAGGTGCAACATAGAAACATAGAACATAGATCGGCAGCAGCTAGTATTCCGGTGACGACTAACGCTAAAGCATGCCCGAGCAAGGAGGAGGGGCAGCCTCAGCAGAATCTGTGACACAAATACATTTAAACTCAGGTTTTTCATAATTCCTGACATTTAATCCTAGTAACAATTCCCTCTTAGGTCAGTTAGGATCACCACTTAATTTTAAGAATGTGAAATGTCAGAATAATAGTAGAGAGAATGATTTATTTCAGCTTTTATTTCTTTCATCACATTCCCAGTGGGTCAGAAGTTTACATACACTCAATTAGTATTTGGTAGCATTGCCTTTAAATTGTTTAACTTGGGTCAAATGTTTTGGGTAGCCTTCCACAAGCTTCCCACAATAAGTTGGGTGAATTTTGGCCCATTCCTCCTGACAGAGCTGGTGTAACTGTGTCAGGTTTGTAGGTCTCCTTGCTCGCACACGCTTTTTCAGTTCTGCCCACAACTTTCCTATAGGATTGAGGTCAGGGCTTTGTGATGGCCACTCCAATACCTTGACTTTGTTGTCCTTAAGCCATTTTGCCACAACTTTGTAAGTATGCTTGGGGTCATTGTCCCTTTGGAAGACCCATTTGCGACCAAGCTTTAACTTCCTGACTGATGTCTTGAGATGTTGCTTCAATATATCCACATAATTTTTCTTCCTCATGATGCCACCAGTCCCTCCTGCAGCAAAGCACCCCCACAGCATGATGCTGCCACCCCCGTGCTTCACGGTTGGGATGGTGTTCTTCGGCTTGCAAGGCACCCCCTTTTTCCTCCAAACATAACGATGGTCATTATGGCCAAACAGTTCTATTTTTGTTTCATCAGACCAGAGGACATTTCTCCAAAAAGTACGATCTTTGTCCCCATGTGCAGTTGCAAACCGTAATCTGGCTTTTTTAATGGCGGTTTTGGAGCAGAGGCTTCTTCCTTGCTGAGCGGCCTTTCAGGTTATGTCGATATAGGACTTGTTTTACTGTTGATATAGATACTTTGTACCCGTTTCCTCCAGTATCTTCACAAGGTCCTTTGCTGTTGTTCTGGGATTGATTTGCACTTTTCGCACCAAAGTACGTTCATCTCTAGGAGAGATGACGGCTGCGTGGTCCCATGGTGTTTATACTTGCGTACTATTGTTTGTACAGATGAACGTGGTACCTTCAGGCGTTTGGAAATTGCTCCCAAGGATGAACCAGACTTGTGGAGGTCTACCTTTTTTTTTCTCTGAGGTCTTGGCTGATTTCTTTTGATTTTCCCATGATGTCAAGCAAAGAGGCACTGAGTTTGAAGGTAGGCCTTGAAATACTACATTTACATTTAAGTCATTTAGCAGACGCTCTTATCCAGAACGACTTACAAATTGGTGCATTCAACTTAGGACAGCCAGTGGGACAACCACCACTGGGGGAGGGGGGATGTAGAAGGATTACTGTTAGACTATTCCAGGTATTCCTTAAAGAGGTAGGGTTTCAAGTGTCTCCGGAAGCTGGTCAGTGACTCCGCTGTCCTGGCGTCGTGGGGGAGCTTGTTCCACCATTGGGGTGCCAGAGCAGCGAATAGCTTTGACTGGGCTGAGCGGGAACTGTGCTTCCGTAGAGGTAGGGGGGCTAGCAGGCCAGAGGTGGATGAACGTAGTGGCCTCGTTTGGGTGTAGGGTCTGATCAGAGCCTGAAGGTAAGGCGGTGCCGTTCCCCTCACAGCTCCGTAGTCAAGCACCATGGTTTTGTACCACAGGTACACCTCCAATTGACTCAAATGATGTCAATTAGCCTATCAGAAGCCATGACATAATTTTCTGGAATTTTCCAAGCTGTTTAAAGGCACAGTCAACTTAGTGTATGTAAACTTCTTACCCACTGGAATTGTGATACAGTGAATTATAAGTGAAATAATCTGTCTGTAAACAATTGTTGGAAAAATTACTTGTTTCATGAACAAAGTAGATGTCCTAACGACTTGCCAAAAATATAGTTTGTTAACAAGAAAATGTGTGGAGTGGTTGAATAACGAGTTTTAATGACTCCAACCTAAGTGTATGTAAACTTCCGACTTCAACTGTACATGCATAATGATCTGCATGTCATTGTTGCAGTAACGGGAGATCAGCATGAAACCTTCTTTACTCTTCAGTTGTATCACACACACACACACACACACACACACACACACACACACACACACACACACACACACTCTCCCTCCCTCACACACTCTCTCTCCCTCTCTCCCACAAACACAGCTGCTCCCAACTTTTAAAATGTTAGGCACCAAACAGAATGTAAGGAGCACCAGAAAGTGATAGATTTTTAAAATATAGTTTAGGCTTACATTAGGCCTTGATGAATCCTATACCTTTGAAGCACATCTCATGAGCAGCCGACCGACCCTTTTCCTTTCTTCCAGTGCCAATCAAATTTGCCTAGACCTACTGTGAAGTTACCAGTTTGTTAGCTAGGTAACATGACTGAACAACGTTATTTGTTATCAAACCAATAATTATCGGCACAGGATCAGTTTAAAATGGCCCACGACATGGTTTGTGAAATTGTATTAAATGCATGGCTGTTGAAAAGCAGTTTTTTCTCTCTGTTTTTCGCACTGCTGCATGACAGCGAACTTGTATAGCCTACTCAGACTAGCCTGTGCGCTGGTTATACCTGGGATGAAATTATGCACTCTGCTCAAATGTACAAATGTAACAACAGAAGACTGATCAGGGTAAGCATCCCAGCTAGCCATCACAGCTAAATTATATTTTAAAAACGGATGTAGGAATAGTTGAGCAGGAAGAGCGGACGGAGAGAATCAGGTGAGTGATGGCTGGAAGTGGGATGCAGCTGGCTGATTGCAGCTGCCACACGTGATATGCGCATGAAAGTGAAGTGGACATTATTGGACAGTATCATATTAAACTACGGTATTCTAAAATGTTGGTATCATAAGTATTATGATGTTTTGGTACCGTGATATTACCATGGTACCGGTATACCGCGCAACACTACTAGGCAATACTGCAGTGGCACCGCGACCCATAAGAAACCTCCACAGAAATAGAAACCCAAAACCAACCACTCCCCAAACCTCCCCGGCAGCTCCCGATTTTGATCATTCGTAACTTCCTTTGAACCACTTCCTCTCCTCCTCCTCCTCCTCCTCCTCACCTGTTCTTCCTCCTCCTCTACTCCTGACTCTGCACATCTTTCGTACCTATTCCACCTATATTCGTACAGCTCCCAAGTTCCATAAAATCCCCTTTACCCTGTGTGACCTCTACTTTAAAACAATGCTATCATGCCCCATGTGTATTCCATGGAATGATAAGAACTACTAATACTGTTAGACCCGGTAATTTATATTTACAGTATGCATGATATATTTTTAAATAGAGGCTTTGTTGGATGGCTGGCATTTCCTGTGAAAACATAAAAGACTAAGGAGGAGTAGAGCCTGCCCTGCTGCCTGCCTGCCTGCCAGTCTGTCCATCCGGCTATTCCAATTTTAAAAAAATATCCATGGAGCAGAGATAATATTTAGCTGTTTTAAAGCAAATTTCCTTCAATTCCACACATTTTGCCATGGAGCTGAGAGAAAATGTTGCAGTTTTAAAGCAAATTTCCTGCAATTCTATGTATTTTGCAATGGCTAATGCTGTGTTCTTATGCTCAAGAATAATACCAAAATCAATACTGCTAAATTCATTGTTTTGGTAATTTTCAATTCTTACTGAATGTCTAGGTTTTATTTTGGTTAGTGTTAGTTCTCAAATATTATAATATTAAACATTATTTAGCTCTATTATCTTTTCTACATACCTTATACCTGGTTTAGTTGTTTAAGTTTACAATGAAAGCGTTTTCCACGAAAAAACAATGGCAGAAAAATGTGTGTTACTCTCCATCTCTTCCTTCCTTCCTCCTCAACTAGCTTGTTCTCTCACTCCTTCTCACCCTCCCTCCATCTTGAAAGAAGAAAAAAATACATGAAAAACTGCCCCGGCATGATTAACACACCTCAGTCACCTCCTGCGCCTCTGCCCCTACATCAATCAACACACTTCGCCATGGAGACCAGGGTATCAGGGCATTCCGCCTCAATGCCATCCCCATCAGAGAGAGAAAGCGAGAGAGGGGGGAGGGTGCAGTGGTCTAAGGCACTGCATCGCAGTGCTAGCTGTGCCACTAGATATCCTGGTTCAAATCCAGGCTCTGTCGTAGCCGGCCGCGACCGGGAGACCCATGGGGCGGCGCACAATTGGCCCAGCGTTGTCCAGGGTAGGGAATGGCCGGCAGGGATGTAGCTCAGTTGGTAGAGCATGGCGTTTGCAACGCCAGGGTTGTGGGTTCGATTCCCACGGGGGGCCAGTATAAAAAATGATGTATGCACTCACTAACTATAAGTCGCTCTAGATAAGAGCATCTGCTAAATGACTAAAATGTAAATGTACATGGGTGAAAGAGCTAGCAGCCAGTGATCCATCATGCATAGAGAGAGAGAAAGACAGAAAAACCTGTTTGTTACGTGTCGGCTGTCGAGTCTTTGCATATTCAAATCTATTAAAGAGGATATTCAGCATATTCAAATCTATTAGCCTACACAGAAAGAAAAATGAACTGAAACACACACATGCCTGGAGTGCAGCTGAAATCTATTGCTATGAATCACTCTGATGTAGGAGTGGTGCCAGCTTGGGCCTGATTTATTCATCTAAAGTCTCACAGACACAGAGACCAGACTCCATGGCTACCCAGGACACAGTATCCAGTGGATGCTGAGGGGGACTCTAGCTGCTGCATTGTGCTGTGTGAGGTATCGGACTACGTTTACCATCCAAACAAACACGCACCACCACAGGAGAGTCCCTCCCAACCTTACCTGACCCCATTGTGTCACAGCGTTTGGGTCCGTGGCTGGAGCGCGAGAGACAGAGAGAAAGGAGCAGGCCAACCATGCGACAGGCAGGCAGCTCTGGTTGCAGGGCTGATAATGTATTACTAATTGAATGACTGACAGCAGTCCTCAGGGTCTCCCTGACCTCTTTATCTTAACAGAGACTACTACTAGTTACTGTGTATAAGTAACCTGTTAGGCTAGTTACCCTATTACTATACAACAGCTACTACTCTGAAGGCTTCCCTCCCCCTATAGGCCATTGAAATACATACATGGTTACTAGAGGAGGTGGGGCTTCAAAACAATAAGTTAGGCTACCTCTTACTAATCTGAGACTTTCCTGCACCATGCCAGTCATTACTGCTGAAGGAGACAGAGCTCCTGCTGTTTACAAGAGAGAGTGCGAGAGAGAGAGAGAAATATCAATATCATACTGTGAGCACCTGCTGTCTACACCATAGAGAGAGGGGAAGAGATACAGAGGGAGGGAAGGAGGATTAGAGCAGTGAGAAATACAGGTTAAAAGGGGTTGGAAAAGTTAAGTATGGGGTGAGAGAGGGCAGGGTTAGGTTGTCATCCAGACTCTCTCTGGCTGTGGTGATCGGTGGGCACTTCTGCTCCAATGGGACTAGTCCAGGGGAGAGACATGGCGGCACAGACCTACTGTATTTCAAATGCATCTTGTCAAGTTACTGACTGAACCTAGAGAGAGAGGGAGAGAGAGAAGAGAGATAGAGAAGAGGGAGAGAGAAAATAAGAGAGGGGCAGTAGGAAGAGAGAAGAGGTGCAGAGGGAGGAGTGGGAGAAAGACAAAAAGAGAGAGGATGGGGAGGGTGGTGATACACAAGGGGCACCAGTCAGTCAGTGAGACAGGATCAGGCCCTGTAACCACTCACCCAGAGGAAGCTTTTCTGGTGGGCGGAGATTTTAACGCAGGGAGACTTAAAACTTCTACCAACACGTCTCCTGCGCCACTAGCGGATGTTAAAACTCTAGACCACTTTTATTCTACCCACAGAAACACATACAAGACCCTCCCTCGCCCTCCCTTCGGCAAATCTGACCACAACTCCATTCTCCTGCTTCCTCTTTACAAACAAAAGTTCAAACAGCAAGTACCAGTGATGCGCTCAATACAGAAGTGGTTGGATGAAGCAGGACTGTCTTGCTAGTACAGACTGGGTGTCACGTTCGTTTAATGACGGGACAGACCAAGGCACAGCATGATATACATACATGTTTATTAAACCAATAAACACTCGCCGAAACGTGAAGTCTAAGGTAGCACACACAACATACCTTACAAGAAACAAGATCCCACAACCCACTAGTGCCAATAGGCTGCCTAAGTATGATACCCAATCAGAGACAACGAGCTACAGCTGCCTCTGATTGGGAACCACACCGGCCAACATAGATCTACACATAACAGATCAAAACATAGAAAACACCACAAAGAATATACACACCCTGACTCAACATATAAGAGTCCCCTGAGTCAGGGCGTGACACTGGGATATGTTCCGATAGCATTGTCACGCCCTGACCTATGGAAATCTTGTTTGTTGAGTTAGGGTGTGAATGTCTATTTGAGATCTATGTTTGTCTATTTCTATGTTGTAGTTCTAGATTGTGTTTCTATGTTTGGCCGGGTGTGATTGCCAATCAGAGACAGCTGTCGCTTGTTGTCTCTGATTGGGGATCATACTTAAGTAGCCTGGTTGCCTACCTTGTTCAGTTTGTATGTGTATAGCCGGAGGACTTCACGTTACGTTGTTTCTTGTTTTGTTTGATGTTTATTGAGTTAATAAACATGTACGCTTTTCACGCTGCACCTTGGTCCGACCCGTCTCTCAACGATCGTGACAAGCATTGAGGAGTTTACCACAACAGTCACAGGCTTCATCAATAAGTGCATAGATGATGTCACCCCCACAGTGACTATATGAACGTTTCCAAACCAAAAACCATGGATTACAGGCAATAATCGCGCTGGGCTAAAGGCTAGAGTTACCTTCTCTGTAAAGTAATGCTGCTTCTGAAACAGACTAACTTCCATCACTAGGTGACCAGAACACTCAATTAAAAATAATCTCGAGCTGCTGCGTCAAGGCTGCCTGCGTGCAGACCACCGTATCCTAAAAAAGTAGCCTAATTAAAATGTATTCAAATACTGTGACTTACCAAGACATTTAGTAGAAAGAAAGCACATCTTGCTATCCTACCATAAAAAAACAACACAGCAGCACATCCATCAGCAACGTTTATTGTTGTCAGGGAAACAATAGAAAATGATATGCCGGAGCAGAATACTACTGTCTGAAAAGTTACTCTCTCACCTTGACAATAGGGGAAATAACTATGTGAGAATGCTGTTTATAGACTACAGCTCAGTGTTCAACACAATAGTCCCCTCCAAGCTCATCACCAAGCTAGGGAAACTGGGACTGAACACCTCACTCTGCAATTGGATCCTTGACTTCCTGATGGGCTGTCCCCAGGTGGTGAGGGTAGGAAACAACACCTCTGCCACGCTGACCCTCAACACGGTGGCCCCTCAGGAGTGTGTGCTTAGTCCCCTCCTGTACTCCATTTTCAGCCACAACTGCGTGGTCACGCATGACTTCAACACCATCATCAAGTTTGCTGACGACACAACGGTGGTAGACCTGATCAATGACAGCAATGAGAGCCTACAGGGAGGAGGTCAGAGACTTAGCAGTGTGGTGCCAGCACAACAACCTCTCCATCAATGTCAGGAAGGCCAAGGAGCTGATCGTGGACTACAGGAGAAAGAGAGGTGAGCACGACCCCATCCACATCAACGGGGCTGTAGTGGAGTGGGTCGAGAGCTTCAAGTTCCTCGGCATCCACAATGCTAAGGACTTAACATGGTGCACACAGACCCGCACAGTCGTGAAGAGGGCACGGCAGCGCCTCTTCCCCCTCATGAGGCTGAAAAGATTTGGCATGGACCCTCGGATCCTCAGAAATGTCTACAGCTGCACCCTCGAGAGCATCTTGACTGGCTGCATCAACGCTTGGTATGGCAAATGCACCTCCCTCGACCAAAAAGCGCTACAGAGGGTGGTGTGGACAGCCTAGTTGATCACTGGGGCCGAGCTCCCTGCCATCCAGGACCTATATATAATGCGGTGTCAGAGGAAGGCCCGAAAAATTCCCAAAGACTCCAGTCACCCAAGCCATAGACTGTTCACTCTGCTACCGTCCAGCAAACTGTACCGGAGCATCGGCTCTCTGACCAACAGGCTCCGAGACAGCTTCTATCCCTAAGCCATAAGACTGCTAAATAGTCAATTAATGGTTACCCGAACTATCTGCACTGAACCTATCTTGCACTGACCCTACGCACACTCACTAGACTATACACTGAGTGTACAAAACATTAGGAACATCTGCTCTTTCCATGAAATAGACTGACCAGGTGAATCCAGATGAGTCAATACTTTGTAGAGCCACCTTTCGCAGAAATTACAGCTGCAAGTCTCTTGGGGTATGTCTCTATAAGCTTGGAACATCTAGCCACTGGGATTTTTGCCCATTCTTCAACGCAAAACTGCTCCAGCTCCTTCAAGTTGGATGGGTTCCGCTGGTGTACAGCAATCTTTTAAGGCATACCACAGATTCTCAATTGGATTGAGGGCTTTGACTAGGCCATTCCAAGACATTTAAATGTTTCCCCTTAAACCACTCGAGTGTTGCTTTAGCAGTATGCTTAGGGTCATTGTCCTGCTGGAAGGTGAACCTCTGTCCCAGTCTCAAATCTCTGGAAGACAAACAGGTTTCCCTCAAGAATTTCCCTGTATTTAGCGCCATCCATCATTCCTTCAATTCTGACCAGTTTCCCAGTCCCTGCCGATGAAAAATATCCCTACAACATGATGCTGCCACCACCATGCTTCACTGTGGGGATGGTGTTCTCGGGGTGATGAGAGGTGTTGGGTTTGCGCCAGACATAGCGTTTTCCTTGATGGCCAAAAACCTCAATTTTAGTCTCATCTGGCCAGAGTACCTTCTTCCATATGTTTGGGGAGCCTCCCACATGCCTTTTGGTGAACACCAAACGTGTTTGCTAATTTTTTTCTTTAAGCAATGTCTTTTTTCTGGCCACTCTTCCGTAAAGCCCAACTCTGTGAAGTGTACGGCTTAAAGTGGTTATATGGACAGATACTCCAATCTTCGATGTGGAGCTTTGCAGCTCCTTCAGGGTTTTCTTTGGTCTCTTTGTTGCCTCTGATTAATGCCCTCTTTGCCTGGTCCGTGAGTTTTGGTGGGCGGCCCTCTCTTGGCAGGTTTATTGTGGTGCCATATTCTTTCCAATTTTTAATAATGGATTTAATGGTGCTCCGTGGGATGTTCAAAGTTTCAGATATTTTTTTATAACCCAACCCTGATCTGTACTTCTCCACAACTTTGTCTCTGACCGGTTTGGAGAGCTCCTTGGCTTTCATGGTGCCGCTTGCTTGGTGGTACCCCTTGCTTAGTGGTGTTGCGGACTCGGGGGCATTTCAGAACAGGTGTATATACACTGAGATCATGTGACACTTAAATTGCACACAGGTGGATTTTATTTAACTAATTATGTGACTTCTGAAGGTAATTGGTTGAACCAGATCTTATTTAGGGGCTTCATAGCAAAGGGGATGAATACATATGCACGCACCACTTTTCCGGTATATATTTTTTTAGAATTTTTTGAAACAAGTTATTTCTTTCATTTCACGTCACCAATTTTGATTATATTGTGTATGTCCATTACATGAAATCCAAATAAAAATCTATTTAAATTACAGGTTGTAATACAACAAAATAGGAAAAACGCCAAGGGGGATGAATACTTTTGCAAGGCACTGTACATATCTACCTCAACTACCGCGTACCTCTGCACATTGATCTGGTACTCCCTGTATATAGCACCATTCTTGTGTATTTTATTTTATTCCTTGTGTTACTATTTTCTTTTCATTATTATTTTTTAACTCTGCATCATTGGGAAGGGTTCGTAAGCAAGCATTTCACAGTAAAGTCTACACCAGCTGTATTTGGCGCATGTGAAAAATAAAATGTGATTTGATTGGTTTGAGAGGACGAACAATGGCCCCAGTGTGTGTGCTGTATCCCAACAGCTGGGAGATACAGGAGCCATACAGACAGGCCTCCTAGCAGGTAAGGTACGCCAGGGGGATTCACACACACACAACCCCTGGACTCATTTTGCTCTCCTCTATTTCTGCCCTCTGCTTTCTCTCTCACACACCAGAAAGGCAGTGTGAGAAGAGAAAGCTACAGGCTGGCAACAGATCAAAGCAAAGCCGGCCCGCTCATTAGGCAGGATTAGGCTGCAGATTGACGAGGGCGGCATTTTCTGAGCTAAACTGACCAAGACGCACCTCCAACAACAACACATAAAATCTGACGTAATTCTGTTAAAAAACAATGACAATTTCTCGCAACCAGTGGCATTTGGGTTTTTAGGTGAGCGCTGGTGCTGCCCTGTGATAAACAGTGCCCACTTTGTCAAAGGCAGGGGCGCAAAAATATTTAGCTTGTCCATTCCAAGCGCGCCTCTTCATGGTGCTGTTGGAGAGACGCATCGCTGTGGTGCTCCACCAACATTCAGTAAAAAAATATATATATAATATAAATCATGTAGCAGATAAAGGATATGGTAGAAAGAGTATGTGGCATTTTCTGTAACCTACAGGCTGGAGATGAAATGTATTACAATGTAATGAGACAGACACTTTTTACATCATGCAGGTTTCTCCGATCAAATAGCCTAACATAAATGGCGCTCAAATAAAAAGATGTGCTGTCATGTTAACAAACAACATATCCTAAAAACAGGACAGGTCAAAGTAAAATGCTCAATATGGAATGGACAATCACAACTGTTGTCCAGGAGTTTCACCCCATTGTCATGCAAGTTTGTATCCGTCAATTTTTGACAAGCTGATGATAGCGAAATATAAAATACTTCTGCATTTCCCGCTGTGTAAACACATTGCAAATAGGCTCACGATAACTCCTGATAAAGTTTGGTAGCTGATATTCAGAGCTTAAATAGCCAAATTGATTAGTCACAGGAATCAGGACTAATAAAGCCAATGCAACGGCCTGCTTTACAAATGGTGGCCATTCATACAATTCCATTGTGGCGACACGGTAGGTTACACCCCAGTATGCACGAGTCGATGTCCGGTCTGGACCAGCCTTCATTTGGCCCAAACATAGACGTCTATAAATCACGTCTTTTCAACTTTCATTCAGAACCAAAAATGTGCCTGATTTCAACGTCTGGAAAATAAGTATTTTTCAACATCCGGAAAAGATGCCTTTTCAACGTCATGGAAAATATGTATTTTACATGTCTTTTCAACGTCATTTTGCTTACTGGGACTATTGGGGTGGGGTGGCAGAATGGCAAGGACCGGCCCTGGATCAAAGCAACCATAACAAACAGAAGTGAGAGGCGAGGAGAGAGGAAACCCTCTGGGTGAGACTGATTGAAAGCAAGTGGACATCTCACAACAGAGATATAAGAAAAACACATTGGTGAGGATATTCCTGCAGCTATTACTTTATCACTAACTGGGCAAAACTGCAGACATGACACAAGCAATGTGACATGACAATTTTAATGACAACCATATGTAACATTATTTACCTAATATAACAGTTGACTTGCATTTACACAGGCTAATGTAAAACTTCAACAAAGAGAAGTATAGGGAATAAAGGCATGGAAGATTGGGCAATAGGCTATGTATGTCCATCTTCCCTCTCCTCTACTTTGGTTCTGTGATTCTCTCCACTGGGCCCGTTCCAGTTCATAGCAAGTGTGTCAAGGGAAGATAACACAAACCCAGTAGATAAGGAAATCCCACTTGGACGATAAGTACACACTTCAAAGATAACAAGGACACACTTTTAAAGTGGTTTGGTACAGGGCCCAGAGCACCCAGAGGACCTGTTGGTCAAGGTCCATGGTTTAGGTGCATCACCTCAAACTAGTTGTGCAAGGGTGAATTCTAGTGTAGAGAGCGAGAGAGAGAGAGAGAGAGAGAGAGAGAGGCAGAAAAGAAAGGAAGGAGCAAGAGAGAGAGAGAGAGACAGAACATTTATCTCCTAAATGCTTTAATGGGGTGATTTTAAGTTCATGTCTCCATTTGTGGGGGCGTGAAATGTGTGCTTGTACTGTCCCTCCACGCTGCAAAGGAACTTAAAGCCCCATGTATGGGAACTGGCCAGTCATGACATGCTTTGGATGCCTTTTACTGCAGACTGATAAACTCCTCAGACAGCCTCCGTCACGCTGACCCTCAACACGGGTGCTTAGTCCCCTCCTGTCACCTGATAACGTGACCAGGAAGATTTTACTTTACCGGCCATTTGAGAAATTTACCGGACCCATATCCATCGGGTGCATAACCCATTAGGGCGTTCACCCACGGTGCTCAGAATGACAGAAAAATCACATTTAGATTTATGGTAATGCATTTTAACAGAACATGCAACCTATGTAATTAAGTGAACAATAAAAAACATTTTAAAACATTTGCCAAACACATTTTACATTTACATTACATTTACGTCATTTAGCAGACGCTCTTATCCAGAGCGACTTACAAATTGGTACACCATTCTAAACAGCGCACCTGGGTAAACACAATTCTAAACAGCGTCACCATATGTGACAGAGATGAAAATCTCTGTTAGAAACTTAGAAAGAGGGGTAATCTAAAGATGCAACAACTAAGATGGCTTGCTAATATGAAAACTAGGATTGTGCCTTTGGCTTCTGGACAATACATTTGATATGAAAACCAATAGAACAGGAGAGAAATGGCATAGCGGTGGGTCCAATAGAAAAGTCAATGTAAATACATTTGCCAAAATGATATAGGCTAATCACTCCTGTCTATACAGAAATAAATTACATCATTCAAAATACTTCAACAGAAAGCACGACTTAGCCACAGAGGAATCGAGAATCATTAGCTTCTTTAAAAATTAAAATAAAATCACAAGCTTGGAAAGACCGCAATTTGGCCAGCATGCGTGGCAATAAGCCTAGCTGATTATTGACTTGCCGCTGTCAGTGAAAAGCATCTAAAATATGTGTGAAGATAATGTGTCTTGAGTATAATTTTTAAATGTTGAGACAAAAAGGGGAGGGGTGTGTGGTGTCCAGGACCTCTATATCAGGCGGTGTGAAAAGAAAGCCCGGAAAATCGTTAAAGACTCCAGCCACCATAGACTGTTCTCTCTGCTTCCGCACGACAAGCGGTACAGGTGCATCAAGTCTGATACCAACAGGCTCCTGAACAGCTTCTATCCCCAAGCCATAAGACTGCTAAATAGCTAACAAAATGGCTACACGGACTGTCTCTATGCACACTCACAGGGCCCTACACACTCACTGACACTCACTTCATCATTTGCACACACACAAAATATGCACATACATTTATACTGACTCCACACACGCACTCACATACAATAATAATATAATATGTCATTTAGCAGACACTTTTATCCAAAGCGACTTACAGTCATGTGTGCATACATTTTTACGTATGGGTGGTCCCGGGGATCGAACCCACTACCCTGGCGTTACAAGCGCCATGCTCTACCAATTGAGCTACAGAGGACCACACATTCAATGATCATATACGCTGCTGCTACTCTGTTTATCAAATATCCGGATGCCTAGTCACCTTACCCCTATACATATCTACCTCTATCACTCTAGTATCCCTGCACCAGTGGAGGCTGGTGGGAGGAGCTATAGGAGGATGGGCTCATTGTAATGGCTGGAATGGAATCAATGGAACGGAGTCAAACGTGGTTTCCATATGTTTGATACTGTTCCATTAACTCCATTCCAGCTATTACAATTAGCCCGTCCTCCTATAGCTCCTCCCACCAGCCGCCACTGCCCTGCACATGGTAAATATGGTACTGGAACTGACTGACCCTGCATATAGTATGCTTACTTACTTTCTCGTGTTCTTCTTATTTCTATTTCTCGTATGTTTTTGTTCTACCTTGTTATTTTTAGTATTACATTGTTATTGATTACTGCATTGTTGGGTTTAGAGCTTGCAAGAAAAGGCATTTTACTGTACTTGTGCACGTGACATTAAAACTTGAAACTTGAACCCACTCTGTGTTCTTATCCTATATTTTTTATTTAACCTTTATTTATCCAGGCGAGTCAATTAAGAACAAATTCTTATTTACAATGATGGCCTGGCCAGTGATAAAATAAATACAATTCAAATAAAAACATTGAAATCACAGGACAAGACAGACAACACAGAAGGACAGGGACATATGACAAACACAAAGGTCAATCCAGAACAGTTACAGCACAAGGGGAACAGATATCACAACACAGCGGGACAGAATCACATGGCAACAACACAACATTTAGTAAAAACAGTCAGCATAGATAGCAGACAATCAGCACTAAATTTGATAGAATATCAGGTACACCTGCCTGACCAACATTGCTGCTACTCATAGAAAACAACAACAACAAAACATATCCTTGCAGTGATTCATGGACATAGTCGTCTTTAAATTATTTTTGATCAGATTACCATTGCTATAACGATCTGTTATTAGATTCGGGACAGGAGATATTAGCCTAAGCAATAATTTCAGGGGATTCTTCTCCAACTTCAGTGGGAATGTATGCCATATGGCATATCATAAAAATAGAGGGTTGAGATCTAATATAACCTACTGTACAAGATTTGAATGACAGGCGCTTCTCGCTGGCAAATGCAGGACCTGGCGCGCTCCTCACCACATTCGCATACACACAGATGTTAAACTATAGACATCAAATAGGACCGTCGTCAGTCAGGCTT
Source organism: Coregonus lavaretus (assembly GCF_964263955.1). Classification (NCBI taxonomy): domain Eukaryota; kingdom Metazoa; phylum Chordata; class Actinopteri; order Salmoniformes; family Salmonidae; genus Coregonus; species Coregonus lavaretus. Next base: position 34,287,975 of record NC_140020.1, read on the forward strand.
ATATCATGTTGGCTAATATCATGCTGCGAGAGACATTAAATAATGTAATCTTATCACAACTAAATTAACTGACAAACTATCATAATATACTGAGCAAAAATATAAAACGCAACATGCAACAATTTCAACGATTTTACTGAGTTACAGTTCATATAAGGAAACCAGTCAATTGAAATAAATTCATTAGGCCCTAATCTATAGATTTCACATGACTGGACAGGGGAGCAGCCATGGGTGGGGAGCCAGGCCCAGCCAATAACAATGAGTTCTTCCCCCCAAAAGGGCTTTATTACAGACAGAACTACTCCTCAGTTTCATCAGCTGTCCGGGTGGCTGGTCTCAGACGATCCCGCAGGTGAAGAAGCCGGATGTGGGGGTCCTGGGATAGCGTGGTTACACGTGGTCTGCGGTTGTGAGGTTGGTTGGACGTACTGCCAAATTCTCTAAAACAACGTTGGAGGTGGCTTATGGTAGAGAAATGAACATTCAATTCTCTGGCAACAGCTCTGGAGGACATTTGTGCAGTCAGCATGCCAATTGCATGCTCCCTCAAAATTTTAGACATCTGTGGCATTGTGTTGTGTGACAAAACTGCACATTTTAGTGTCCTTTTATTGTCCCCAGCACAAGGTGCACCTGTGTAATGATCATGCTGTTTAATCAGTTTCTTGATATGCCACACCTGTCAGGTGGATGGATTATATTGGCAAAGGAGAAATGCTCACTAACAAGGATGTAAACAAATTTGTGAACAAAATGTGAGAGAAATAAGCTTTTTGTGCATATGGAACATTTCTGGGATCTTTTTTTCAGCTCATGAAACATGGGACCAACACTTTACATGTTGCGTTTATATTTTGGTTCAGTATAAATACATCCTAAGATGAAAGCCTGTCAATATCTATATGTAACCAGTAGGGATGTGCTGCTGTCGGGGCTATAGGCCTAAACTGCTACTTTGATACAACCCGAAAAAGCATTACAGAAAACATTTGCATAATAACAAAACATTTAGAATAAAAAATACACCCAAACGACATGGCTATCTCAAAACACGAGTTGTGATTCAGGTTAGTGTGTAGTAGTCACATTATGTGTTTTTGCCACAAATGAACTCAAGGCGCCCGAGTCAGAAAAGGGTTTCAGAGGTTTCTAAGGTTTCAAAGCACTTCCCAAAAATATTTTCCCCGGCTGTGGCGTCCCCATCCCCAATAGACAACTTCATTGGAAACAAACTGAAGGTCGATCGAAGAGGACCCCAACCCTTCTGCAACGAAAAGTCAATGCATTTTTCGTGAGAAAATGAAATGACGTTCGTGCGTGCTCGCTTTGCACAAAGGGGGTTGGTGCACCGTTATCTTGCCCATGCAACCAAAGAAAATCGTCAGCTAGCTATATATCGATAATGTTGACCAGAGTTTGCTAAAAAAACAGAGTTTATGATAATGAATTGAGAAGATGTCTGATGTATACTTTCATTCACACCAACCCTTCAGAATGACAATGTGGTGTGATAGTTAGCATGCTGCTTGCTAACCAGCTCTCCTAATTTACAACCACCATCTATTGAACCAATTACGTTAGCGTGAGTTCGTGCAGATGTGAAACCTTGATCCCTTCCCCCGGGCTATTTTCAAAACATGACCACTGGCCAAGTAGCTAGGTATTTTTTCTCTCTTTTTGTGCATCCTGGTTAATTGCCGTATGCATAATGCAACAAATAAAACCAGATTTGTGCAACAAACGGACAAGTTAAAAAATATATTTTCCTCACACCTGTCACGAGTGGCTAGCTCAGTTGCTCTACTGTTACAGACAGTAAAGGCTAAATATTTTAACAGTTAATTGTGTAAGTAAATGGTCGCAATTTTACTACATTTCCCAATTCTCAAATATTCTTCATGGTAGCAGTTTTTAGAGCATGCAAAAAATTCTGTCATGATAAAATGTTATATCATACCTTAAATGTATTTTCAATTCCTCCTATAGTCTTGCCATCTCTACTGCAGTACAGTGTACGCCGATGTTTCTATCAATTCACATATCCAATCCAACCCACTTCCATGCTTTGGTTATCATAGCTGGGGTGAAATTAATCCCGTTTAGCAGCGAAGGAACAAGGCACTATTCCCTTCCAGAAGGGATCCAGCGGGCACAATCTAATGCAACAGATAGTACAACAACCGATTTTAAGATTCATTCACAGGCGAGGAAACAATTTTATCAATGCAAAGTAGAAAAGATAATCTTGACTTCGTTGGGAAATGTACCTATCGTAAAGACTGTGATGGTACGTACCACTTTCTATTGTTGGAGAGCCACCTCACGCGTCAGAGCGAGGAGCCACAAAACTGACCTTCAGAAAACGCACACCTGATTGGCCCATTTTCTTCAAACCACTCCCGTTCTTACCGTATGTCCAATCCATAGCAAGGAGGTGGATAACAATTTGATTAGTTCTGACTGCCCTACTGTACTGTGCAAATTCATATATATATTTTTTAAAGTCATTACATGCGTAATATTATATTGTTATTACATAACTTTATCACAGTTACACATCAATATAATTAATGTATCTCACTGTTTAAGTTATTGATATAGGTAACCATAGGGTTACATACAATTCTATATAGGGTTTAATGTTCATCAAATAATCATCCTGTGGGCAGGGTTGGGTAAATTACTTTCTAAATGTAATTTAGGTTACTGCTTACCTGTCCAAAATTGTAATCAGTAGGCCTAATGTAACTTTTGGATTACCCAAACTCAGAAACGTAATCAGATTACTTACTTTTTGATTATTTTCCCCTTAAGAGGCATTAGAAAAAGACAAAAAGGATCCATCAAACGCATTTGCTGTGTCATCCTAGTGTTCTCCAGACTTGCTCAGGTGAAACAAAAGTATCTGTAATCTGATTACAATATTTTTGCTGAAATGAAAAGTAATCATCTAGTTTTTCAAAAGTATCTGTAATCTGATTACAATATTTTTGCTGGTAATGTAACCGATAACGTTACCGTTTTTTGTAATCAGATTACCTGTAATCAGTTATTCCCCAGCCTTGCTTGTGGGTTATTATGGCTGCTCATCTAATTGATTTTCAGATCGCACACAACACTAACTAGTCTTATTGGCTTATTAGTTTCCGTCCAAGGAATATTGTCCAATCATGGTCTTGCATTTTGCCTGCTATGAAAGAAAGAGGCGATTCGATTATCTGTCCCGGGTTGCCCCATTGAAAGGAGTTTGATCGGGTGAAAAGTGATTGCATTCGTTTTGGAACAAGGCTGCCTCACGGGCGTGAGCCAGGTGCTCAGCTCTGGCCGACGTTGAAGTCGGCTCCTCAAAACAAAAGTGACGTAGAATTATGAGTAGGATTCTGTGTTTCTTTTTATGTAAAGTGATTGCTTTATCTGCCTTCATAATGAAAACTAGTTTGAAAATTCGAACATATATATATATATATATATATATATATATATTCTATGAAAAAGAGATGTACGTTTCTGAACGATGCGCCGTACTGCCTTGTTGACAACATGGCCGAGCATCGCAGATTACTGTTCGATTGAGAAGGACGCCTTTGCCTCACCGCTTTTGCCCGTGCACGTCACAGGCCATACCCCGGTGCACCGCAGCTCAGCTTAATCGAACACCCTCAGACGAACAACCGATCGAGAATTATATCCTGAATGGTTTATAAAAAATTATTTGTATTGATTCAATATTTAGATCACTCATCTATTGAAAACATAGGAGTGATTTATGTTATTTCAAATTGAGTCATAATATTTAACTAAATAATGAATCTCTCCCAATGTTGACGTTTATTATATATTTGTTCACTTGAATGTTGCAAAGTAAATACCTACTTTTAGGACATTTCCGGTGGCTTTCACAACATCCAAGATGGCGGCCACCCTCGTTTCGTACGGGAGCGATTCAGATTCAGATAATGAGACAAAATCTGATGTTAATCCCGAAAAAATTGACCCTGATGCTTTGGCACATCTTCAACCGTTGAAATATGGCCAAACAATGTCTTTGGCTGTCCTCAATTCAGCTCCTGAGGTCGCCGTAAAGGTACGCGAGCTGGCCAGGCAGATTAGCCGGTTGCTAATTTAGCTAGCTTGTCACATAGAAAAAAACTCTGAATGTAACGTTCACTTAATACTACTTAGCTAGCTACACTAGATGGATCGTGAAAGTAAAGAAGCTAACGTTAGTCGATAATAATTTGATGCTAACGCGTAACACTGAGTAGCAACTGTGAGTCAAAAGGGTTCGTTAACGTTAGCTGGTCAGGCGGGAAATGTTTGTTAACTGTCTGTCTTTAGCTTGCTAGCTAGATAGCTAACATGCTGTTCTAAACGATACATTGAAGAACGTTGTGATTATGGTGGCTTAGAGGATGATACTTTGAGCTGCACGAGTTTTGCGATTTCAAATGTCACCCATATTGATCAGCCAACACCCCGTCAAACGCATCTCAATTCAAATACTGTTTAAGAATGGTGTGCAAGGTTTGTGGGTAACGTGTTGTTCAGTACAAACGTTTTGTACTGAACGTGACGGTTTTGTTGTCACGCAAGGTAACAACCCGTTTAATGAACTGAACGCAACACAGGATAGGTGTGGGACAGCTAACTTCAAGCCCGTTTAACTTAAGTGTCTTCATAGTTTGATGACTGATCAGAATGATTAGCAGTATAAAACCAGTCATGTTTCTTCACTCCAACAGGAGGCTGTGGAGACTGGCGTACATCTGGACCCCTCTCTCAAGGAGGTCAACTACAACCCCACATATGAAACCATGTTTGCGCCAGAGGTAAAATTTTTGTAAATTTTTTACACAAGTAAACTGCTGTACATCATTCTGACTGTACCTACCTAACATGTTCATCATTATCATATTCACTTTGCACCCCTTCTAGTTTGGTCCCGTCAACCCATATAAAAGTCAACAGATGGCTGCGCCCAGGAATATGCTGTCTGGCTATGCAGAGCCTGCTCACATCAACAACTTTATGTTTGAACAGCAGAGGAGGACCTTCTCCACCTTTGGTAAATATACCTTATTCACACCACAGTCATTGTCTATGATAGAATGTTTAGCTGTGAAGAGGTCAACCTTCCTTTCACCTTGAATCGAAAGGTTTAGGGGAATGTAGCATCTTAGTTCTTTTATTCACTTGTTATATACTTTTGCTTTCAGGATATGCTCTGGATCCGTCTGTGGATACAAGCCAAAATTCCTCCAATAGCTACATCGGTGCAGTAGACGAGGCAGAGAAAAAGAAAGGTAATCCTTTGTAATTTCCTGCTCTTTATGTTTTTGCTTGTGATGGGTACCCTGTGAGTGACATCATCCTATGTCATACTTCCGGCGTCATGTCCCGACTCTTTTCAATGGGCTTCAAGAATATATAATAAAATTCATGAAAACGTGGTCATTTTAAGATATATATATATTAAATTATATTTGTATTCGTGTATTGATTCAATCATACCCGATGCCTGTTATCAAAATATTTGACACAGTAAGACAACGCCGGAAGTTAGAAAAGTCTAATTTGAACCGCATCTCCTGCTGCTTTGATAGCATGCAGCATGCCGGAGCGTGCCTGCTTGAGCTGAGGACTTACAGGATGGTAAGAACCTGTTAGTTACTGTCCGTTTTATGTTTATATTATATTACACTCGTTTTTTTTTTACTGAATGTTGCCAGCCAGCTTCTTCTTGGCCGTCAAATACGTTGAAACACGGCACTCGGAAACAAGTATGCAATTTAATATACAGTATATCTTAAATAGACGTGTTATCATGACTTTGATGATGCAAATTTGAGGCTCATTCTTAGCCTACAAAACAAGGAATACAGAAGTAAAATTGACGCGTCACTTGCACATTGTGTGAATTGCTAGCCGGTAAGGGATGTTTTGAAGCGCAATGGAAAGCCGTTGAAATGTGTAGCGTAGTCATGGTTCTCTGTAAAAGTCAATGAAAGAACGAGCACAAAGTTACATTTTCTCTTGTGTTTCTCCTCTCGTAGGATTGACTGTGTTCGAGGTTGGCCCAAAGCAGACTGACAAGAGGAAAAAGGTGCAAGGAGGTGGAGCGGATGACCTTGACAACTACCTCGGGCCCTGGGCGAAATACGTGGACGAAAAGGACGGCGCCAAACCATCAGAGGTAATCAATCAACGAATCAATCAAATAATATAATGTGAAGCTCAAACAAAATGTGGATGCTTGTATTATACAGCAGGAGTGTCATTATTTGGACTTAACTGATTTTCCTCATAGAGAAATATGGTCTGATTCTGACCGATTTGTTGTCTGCTGATTGGTCTCTAGGAGGAACAGAAGGAGCTGGATGAGATCACAGCCAAGAGGCAGAAGAAGGGAAGGAACGAGGAAGAGGCTCCGGCAGAGGAGAAGACCATTCTCCATGGTAACTAACACGCTCGTCTCCGCCATTACGACTTACATAACTGAACTGGTCAGCACTCACTCAAATTAAAAGAGAATGAGATGTAGACCTGTATGTAGACAGTTCTCAGGGTCTTACTGTTTATCTACTCTGCGTCTCCAGTCAAAGACGCGTACGACTACCAGGGGAGGTCATACCTCCACGTACCCCAAGATGTGGGCATCAACCTGCGTACTGCAGACATCCCAGACAAGTGTTACCTGCCCAAGAAACAGATCCACGTCTGGTCTGGACACACCAAGGTGAGGTGTGTGTGTGTGTTAGCTTGGGCGGCATACCGTCTATACTGTGTACCGGGGTATTTTGAAATACACAAATCGGTCATTACAGTGTCCGTCATATTTACAGAGACGGGAAATGTGAGCGTAAGAGCGAGAGAGAAAGAAAGTACTTGTGCAGCAGAAGGAGTGTTGTGGAGATGTGATCAGGCCTTTGGTTCTGCCTGTATGCAGTAGCGTGAGCGAGGGGAGGATCACTCGGGTTTAAAATGAGCAAGGCTTCCAACTCACTCACACAGGAGCCAGTTGCAGACCGAAAAGCAAGAGGGGTGAATACAAATGCAGCGTGCTTGTGGATGGAGGGATAGAGGATGGATGAGAGGAGAGACGGGTAGATGGTTTAATAACGAGTTTAGACACATTTTCCGGTAACGCCATTGTGATTTGAGTAAAATATCCTGCATGGCAGATGCCGCGAGCAACATGCCTTGGCACAAATCAGTGTGCAGCAAGGCATGCATGCCTGATCTCTGCCTCTCTAGCAGGATGTCCTCTCTTTCTCCTGCGCTGCTAGCTATAGGGCAGGCTAAAGGGCCCTACGCAACAGAGTGTCGTATACAGTCCGTTCCAAAAATGTAACCGCACAAAAGTATGTAGAACACGACGCTGCGTTTGCGTAAAGTGTGCAGTGTCCTTTAGTCTAATCACATACACACACTGAGCTGTCCATGAGTAGGGGAATAGTGTTTTACATTTTTACATTTTAGTCATTTAGCAGACGCTCTTATCCAGAGCGACTTACAGTTAGCTCATACATTATTTTATCGAACCCACAACCCTGGCGTTGCAAACGCCATGCTCTATCAACTGAGCTACATCCCCTGCCGGCCATTCCCTCCCCTACCCTGGACGACGCTGGGCCAATTGTGCGCCGCCCCATGGGTCTCCCGGTCGCGGCCGGCTACAACAGAGCCTGGATTCGAACCAGGATCTCTAGTGGCACAGCTAGCACTGCGATGCAGTGCCTTAGACCACTGCGCCACTCGGGATACCCAAGTGTTGTCCAAGACAAGTTGTTAGTGGGTATTATCACACGCACACACACGGGTTCGGGCGCCCTAAAGCTCGAGGGGGGCTTTAGCTATAAGTTCACTATCTAAGATATGGCAATTACATTCTCCAGCTATGCCTTTGGTTTGCTAACTTGCTAGCTAAGTGGATAGCTTGCAAGATCAAGCTTCTTGGTTACAGCAGAGACAATCAACTCCCTCCTGGATCAAGATGCTGCCTAAATGTGTTTTGTGTGTAAATCATTATTACATTTTTTGCAACGTTCTACTAGCAATTTGGCCCACTCTTCAGCAGCAAGCTGCTCTAATTCTTTAATGTTTGAGAGGTGCCCTCCACCAACTCCAGTTTTCAGATCTCACCATAGGTTTTGGATGTGATTCATATCTGGGCTTTTCGCTGGCTGCTCCAGAATAGTCCAACGTTTCTTCTTGAATCATACCCGAGTGCTTTTTGATGTGTGTTTGGGGGTTGTTGTCCTGCTGGAAGACCCACAACCTTCAATGGAGACCCAGTTTTTGGTCACTGGGTTGAGCATTGGACTTCAAAATACCACATAATCTGCAGATTTCATGATGCCTTGGGCACTTTCAAGGCCCCCACTACCAGAGGCAGCAAAGCATCCCCACAGCATTATCAAACCTCCTCATGTTTGATTGTCCTGTGTTCTTTTCATTGAATGCTTAATTTGGTCGTTGGTTAACACAGCGCTGATCTGTATTGCCAAAGAGCGCTAATTTTGTTTAATTGGTCCACAGAACATTTCCCCCCTAGGATTTAGGCTTGTTTTGGTGGGTTACTGAGAAGTTCAATCAGGCTTTTTTGTGTCTCCTTCAGCAGTGGGGTCTTCCTATGTTTGCCAACGACCAAATGCAACATTCAAAGAAAATAACCCCCCCCCCCCCCCCCCCACACACACACACACACACACACACACACACACACAATCAAACATGGGGGAGATTCAAAAATGCTGTGGGGTTGCTTTGCTGCCTCTGGTACTGGGGGCCTTGTACGTGCGCAAGACATCCATGAAATCAGCAGATTATCAACGTGTTTTGGAGTTCAATGTTCAACCCAGTGTCCAAAAACGGTCTCTTTGTTGAAGGTTGTAGGTCTTCCATCAGTACAACAACCCCCAACCACACACCAAAGCACCCTGGAATGGTTCAAGAATAAACTGTGGACTTTTCTGGAGTGGCCAGGGAATAGTCCAGATCTTAATCCCATCCATAACCTATGGCGAGAGCTGAAAACAGCAGTTGGTGGAGGGCACCCGTCAAACATTGAATAATTAGAGTAGTTTACTGCCAAATTGCCAGTAGAAAGGTGCAGCAAGCTCATTGCTGGCTACAAGAAGCATTTTTCGGGAGTTATCTTGGCCAAAGGCTGTGCAACCAAGTACTAGCTCTGGGGTGCCAATACATTTGTCCATGCCACTTGTCTTTAATTTCTACATTTTAAATTGTAAACTTAAGTGTACAAAAATCTAATTCCAAAAACAAGGTGTGAAGACCAAAAGTCTTATCAATTTATTTCAGAAGAAATAGGGAATTATTTAAAAGTGCAAGGTTGCCAATATGTTTGGCCGCAAATGTATGTAAGAGGAATTATAGCAATACCATACACACACCTGCAAGCTCAGTGATGGGCAGATTATTATAATATGAATCTATTATGTCCACACATTTCACTCTCTCTCGCTCTCTGTCTGTCTGTCTGTCTGCAGGGGGTCAGTGCCATCCGTCTGTTTCCTGTATCAGGTCACCTGCTGCTCTCCTGCTCTATGGACTGTAAGATCAAGGTAAGGAACACTCTTGACTCGCTCGGACACCATTAAGTCCTCACTGAGGTGGTGATTAACCCCCTAAATGTAATTATCTTAATAAGAAAATCCCCCCCAAAATCTGTCAGTTTAAGCTAGAGATATGTTTTTTTGCATTGGATGCGTTTCACTCCACTGCATCCGCCTATGTCGCACTTCTGTGGTGAAAGGTGTCCAAACGGTTTGGCCTGCAAAGACTATTATGACCCATCTATGGAAAGATGATACTCTCACGACCGTTTTGCTCTACGACCCCCACAAGCGTCTTGGGACTTGTCTGATGTCGGTACAGCCGATCTGTCAACTTCTGTCTGTAGTGTCCGAACAGTTTGGGCTACACACACTCCCCTCTGGGGAAAGGTGAGACTCTCACGAACACGTACAGTACCAGTCAAAAGTTCGGACACACCTACTCATTCAAAGGTTTTTCTTTATTTTTACTATTTTCTACATTGTAGAATAATAGTGAAGACATCAAAACTATGAAATAACACATGTAATCATGTAGTAACCAAAAAAGCGTTTAACAAATCAAAATATATTTTATATTTGAGATTCTTCAAATAGCCACCCTTTGCCTTGATGACAGCTTTGCGCACTCTTGGCATTCTCTCAACCAGCTTCATGAGGTAGTCACCTGGAATGCATTTCAATTAACAGGTGTGTCTTCTTAAAAGTTAACTTGTGGAATTTCTTTCCTTCGTAATGCGTTTGAGACAATCCAGTTGTGTTGTGACAAGGTAGGGGGGTATACAGAAGATAGCCCTATTTGGTCAAATAGGGCTATCTGACTCCTCACTGTGTGTGTCTGGTAGAACCAGGGGCCTACTGGTTTTAATGCCTTTACTCTCTCAGATGAGCCCTGTGCTGGTTTCTGATGAGACCCTCAGTGGTTGCCAGTAGGACTGGTGCATCACACTGACCCATGCTGGTCAAACCAAGTCAAAGGGTCACGCAGTGCTTGTTTAATATTCTCTTCTCTCATCCCTTTCCTCAGTTGTGGGAGGTTTATAACGAGAGGAGGTGCGTACGGACCTTTATCGGTAAGTGGACTATCTCTGTTTACTGTTTCACACTCTGTGTTTCTGTTATTCATGTGTTGTGCTACAGGGATTATAATGCCTCTTGGGTTAAGAGGGTAAGACCTCAGCTCAAACCACTAACTAGCCGAAGTGTTGTCATCTCAAAGGGTATATACAAAACCAAATGCATTTCTTAGTCAATCAAGCACATCACTTCAACATTCAATCTATCCACCAGTACAAGTTAGTTGGATTTCAATCAAGCACACTCCTTTCCCTCGGCAGATCTCATTAGTGTTTCTAATTCAATGCGGAGTGAACGTGATCTGAACATTGGGAGAATAATGGATGTAAGCTGTTGTCAGAGCATCGCGCTGGGCCACGGTCAGGGAGAGTGACATCTCATTATCCTGTTTCCCACTATTCTAGAACTCTGTTGCGGCGGAATGTTAATTCAGCATTAATACAACGTTAATGGAATGTGAGCTGACACTGTTGGGGGGGGGGGGGGGGGTGTAAGATGTGGAGTATATTGGTGATGGAGCGTTAATTTAGCGCTAAGTGAATGTTAATAAAACGTAAGCTTTCCGCTGAGCATTGAGGATAGGTTTAGAGTAGACCGAGGGACGCAGCTGGGTATTGCATGCAGGTCACTACCCATCCATCCCTCCTGTGGACAGGCTGGGCTGTCGGAGAGTAGATTGTTTTCCTTCAGCTGTGGTTCTGCCTGTCAGCTCCCTCAAACACCATGTATAATTCAACAGCCCTGGGTGGATAGAGGGAGGAGAGGAGGAGAGAGGGGGAGGGGGTGTATAGAAGGCAAGAAAGAGGGATGGAGAGTGCGTGTGTTTTAGGAATGGAGCTCCAGAGAGCAGTGGGGTTATTTCAGAGTAGCAAGCACGCTAACCAAAGTGGTAACGTGTGTGTGGTGAAGGTCTCTAGCTTGAGTGTGTTGTATGTTTTGCCCTACCCTACAGTACAGCTGAAGCCAGTCTCTAAAGTGCATGTGGGGTTAGGAGTCTGTGCCACTACAGTAATGAGATGTGGGATAGGCCTGGTTAGAGCGTGGACAGACAGACTGCTAGCTTCGAAATACCCTGTTATTGCCATGGTAGGCGCTCTTAACAAGAGGGTTGTCTGAGAGGAGAGAGACCAACGGGACCAGATGTTACTTAACCTGACTCTATAGACACGCATACGCATGAACACAAGGGAGGGAGAGTGTGAGAAAGAGGGATAGAGGTATGAATGAGTGGAGACCAGGGGGAAGAGATGAGTTGAGGGAACGAGGGGTATAGTAGAGGGAGATTCTCACGCCAAGTCCCCTTTATGCTTAAGCTTGTTTGTCTTCCTTGCCTTGATACTCCCTCCCTCCTCCCTGTCTCTTCCCCTCTCCTCCCTGTCTCTTCCCCTCTCCTCCCTGTCTCTTCCCCTCTCCTCCCTGTCTCTTCCCCTCTCCTCCCTGTCTCTTCCCCCCTCTCTCTTCCCCTCTCTCCTCCCTGTCTCTTCCCCTCAGCTCCACTTTGGCTTTGTCTCTTTCTCACCCTTCTTTCTCTGTCTGTGATTTCATATTCCAACAATGAATGTGATCTGAAAGGCAGTGGGATCAGGGGCTATAACAGGACAGGAGGAATATATGCATATAAAATGTTTTTTTCTGTCTCTCTCCCTCCAGGCCACAGTAAAGCGGTGCGGGATATTTGCTTCAACAACACTGGGACTCAGTACATGAGTGCAGCCTACGACCGCTACCTCAAACTCTGGGACACTGAGACTGGTTGGTTCAGCCGTGGTCGTGGTGACCACGATATAATTGCCACAGTTCCACCATGTCTGGGGACTGTCATTGAACGGAACAGTCGTGGCCGTGATTTAGAAATGCCACAAATAGAGCCGTCACGATGACTTTACTTGACATAGTCAGAGAAGCATATCAGTTCTATATAACACAATTCTATGAGAATGTTTCATAATGTTGTGCCCTACTGAAGGTGGCCAGCATGGTTGAACATTCAGATAGAAGGATGTTGTGTAGATGTGGGTACTACAAGTGGGACCAGGGAGAGTCTCTGCTCTCCCAGCAGAGGGCAGTAGAGAGACTAATCCTCCACTTGTTGCTCTGTAGGACCACTGACTTGTCATAGCACCTTGTGTACGAGTCACCGAGCTGTATGGTTAGGGGACATTTCATTTACATTCAGTCAACTTGTATTGATTAATTGAAAATGACACATTTTTCATGAGGATTCTTCCATTCATCAATTGTATTGAGGGTGTTGGCTTTGACAAATCGGATTGGATTGGCAGAATGACACACACCGGCAAGTTATGGCTGGCTGGCTGCTGGGGGTGTTTCTGCACTATTATGACAATGTGTGTTGCAGACAGTCCGTGTGGGTTGTTCTCAAATGTGTAAACTGTCCTTCCACAGGCCAGTGCATCTCCCGCTTCACCAACAGAAAGGTGCCGTACTGCGTCAAGTTCAACCCAGATGAGGACAAGCAGAATCTGTTTGTGGCTGGCATGTCTGATAAGAAGATTGTTCAGGTACTGTCATGAAACACACGCTACCTGGGAGGGAGGGAGGGAGGGGAGAGAGGGGAGGAGGGGAGGGGGGAGAGAGGGGAGGGGAGGGAGGGAGAGAGGGGAGGGAAGGAGAGAGGGGAGGGAGAAGGAGACCACAACACACTAGGCACAGTCCCCTCGCTGGAAAAGCAATTAACAACTCTGTAAATAGACAATCTCTCTCTCCCTCTCTATTTTTGAATCATTTTGTCACCTTATTAAACTGTAATATTGGTGTGTTTGTCTATGACAGGAGTGTGTTGTGTAATTTATCTTTCACATTCACTTAGCTAATCTACCGGTGTGTGTGTTTAACCTGTTTCATTTTGTGTTAATTAATGTCTTCTCTCTATCCTGTGTTCCCCCCTCCCCCAGTGGGACGTGAGGACAGGAGAGGTGGTTCAGGAGTACGACCGTCACCTGGGAGCGGTCAACACCATCACGTTCGTGGATGAGAACCGCCGTTTCGTCAGCACGTCTGACGACAAGTCCCTCCGCGTGTGGGAGTGGTAAGTGACAAACAAGAGACTGCTGAGCTTGTTACCTGCACTGACCCTACCATTGTGTTGGCATTGTAGCTTTCAAGCTTGTGTGTATTGGCTGACGGTCTGAATCAGCACCGTTAGTTATGAGATGGAGAGGATTCAACAACATTGTTGATGAGTAGCATCATAGCATCACTACTGGTATTATGCCTCATTTGCATAATATAGCTTGTTTGTACATTGGAGCCAACAGTTTGTCCTGACAGTGTTCTAGATGCTTCTCTGCAAGCCGAACTCATTGCCAAAGAGTGTTTCACAGGTAATAAAGTGCAAATGAGAGTGGAGGAGGAATGTGTTTGGTTGAATTGGGTTAGGGTGCTGCTATGGGTGGCAGGTCATGGGAAGTTCACTACTGTTGGATTCCATGAAGTCCCCTCTTCTTCTAGCTACGTGCCTAGCTTGTAATGTCAGGCTCTTACCTACCCGCTCCTGTTCCGCTTTCAGATGTATTTATTTGCTCATGACGGGTTTAGATGATTTTTGTAGACGAAGAAAAAATGTTTTAGACCAGGGGTGTTGAACTCATTTTGCCCCGGGGTCTTCAACGAGGTCCAGAGGGCCGTACTTAAAATGTTGTCCATTTTTTTAACAAATTATCCTCTATCCATCATTTTTGGAATTTTCAATGCTCACTGACTGTAGTGATTATTAGCAAGCTGGAAAGTCAAACTGTATGAATGTAGGTCCATTGACTGCACAGAACAGGAGGTTGGTGGCATCTTAATTGGGGCTCGTGGTAATGACTGAAGTGGAATTTGTGGAATGGCATCAAATACATGATGCCATTCCATTTGCTCTGTTCCGGCCATTATTATGAGCCGTTCTCCCCTCCGCAGCCTCCTGTGGTGCACACTGATATTTTGTGAGCTGGACAGTCAAGAATGGATGAATATAGGTCATTATCATTTCTACAATGTTTAGATTTGGTTTTGGTCATTTTAAAGTATATAGAGTTCGTTTCCCCTCAAGGGCCCCATCCAGCCCGCGTGCCATATGTTTGACACCTTGTTTTAGACATTCTGTCTTTCCACTCAACCGCCAATCACCAAGCTCGTTAGAACGACTTGCAAATTAGCTTGGTTCCCATGGCAATAAACAAACCACTGGTGTGTTTACCACTAAGATGATAAATATTTAAGACCCGGTGACGAAGGATGGACATTTCACAGGGATACTTAGAGGGACTGTTTTATTAGAACACAGATTCCACAAAATACCCCCTTTTCCCATCAGTTGTGATTCTTTCTGTAATATCCGGTTATTGTGTGTGTTTAAGCAGTAGGATCGAATGGTAGGGAGAGGGTGCCAGGGAGGACAGCTGTGGGTTTAGTAGTGGAGTCTGGGGAGGGAGTGGGTTTGGTCGGGTCGGTGAGAAGGGAGTGATATGCACTCTTGCTAGTATGCCTAATGACTGCGTTTACACAGGCAGCCCAATTCTGATCTTTTTCCACTAATTGGTCTTTTGACCAACCAGGTCAGCTCTTTTGACAATAATTGGGCAAATCCACGTTTTTGGTCTCTGCCTTAATTGATTGGAGACACTGTACTTACACTTTTACGGTAAAATGTGCTTGTTAGGGTGGAGTGTGGAACATGCACACTCTTTGGCTTTGAGAGTGTTGAGTATTTGAATGGATTGCACACTCATTCAGGGTGCTCTCAGGGGCTTTGGGAGTGTAGTGGGGGCGCGAGAGGGGTTTGTTACAGTGAGGGGGGAAAAGTATTTGATCCCCTGCTGAATTTGTACATTTGCCCACTGACAAAGAAATGATCAGTCTATAATTTTAATGGTAGGTTTATTTGAACAGTGAGAGACAGAATAACAACAACAAAATCCAGAAAAACGCATTTCAAAAATGTTATAAATTGATTTGCATTTTAATGAGGGAAATAAGTATTTGACCCCCTCTCAATCAGAAAGATTTCTGGCTCCCAGGTGTCTTTTATACAGGTAACGAGCTGAGATTAGGAGCACACTCTTAAAGGGAGTGCTCCTAATCTCAGCTTTTTACCTGTATAAAAAGACACCTGTCCACAGAAGCAATCAATCAGATTCCAAACTCTCCACCATGGCCAAGACCAAAGAGCTCTCCAAGGATGTCAGGGACAAGATTGTAGACCTACACAAGGCTGGAATGGGCTACAAGACCATCGCCAAGCAGCTTGGTGAGAAGGTGACAACAGTTGGTGCGATTATTCGCAAATGGAAGAAACACAAAAGAACTGTCAATCTTCCTCGGCCTGGGGCTCCATGCAAAATCTCACCTCGTGGAGTTGCAATGATCATGAGAACGGTGAGGAATCAGCCCAGAACTACACGGGAGGATCTTGTCAATGATCTCAAGGCAGCTGGGACCATAGTCACCAAGAAAACAATTGGTAACACACTACGCCGTGAAGGACTGAAATCCTGCAGCGCCCGCAAGGTCCCCCTGCTCAAGAAAGCACATATACAGGGCCATCTGAAGTTTGCCAATGAACATCTAAATGATTCAGAGAAGAACTGGGTGAAAGTGTTGTGGTCAGATGAGACCAAAATGGAGCTCTTTGGCATCAACTCAACTCGCCGTGTTTGGAGGAGGAGGATTGCTGCCTATGACCCCAAGAACACCATCCCCACCGTCAAACATGGAGGTGGAAACATTATGCTTTGGGGGTGTTTTTCTGCTAAGGGGACATGACAACTTCACCGCATCAAAGGGACGATGGACGGGGCCATGTATCGTCAAATCTTGGGTGAGAACCTCCTTCCCTCAGCCAGGGCATTGAAAATGGGTTGTGGATGGGTATTCCAGCATGACAATGACCCAAAACACACGGCCAAGGCAACAAAGGAGTGGCTCAAGAAGAAGCACATTAAGGTCCTGGAGTGGCCTAGCCAGTCTCCAGACCTTAATACCATAGAAAATCTGTGGAGGGAGCTGAAGGTTTGAGTTGCCAAACGTCAGCCTTGAAACCTTAATGACTTGGAGAAGATCTGCAAAGAGGAGTGGAACAAAATCCCTCCTGAGATGTGTGCAAACCTGGTGGCCAACTACAAGAAACGTCTGACCTCTGTGATTGCCAACAAGGGTTTTGCCACCAAGTACTAAGTCATGTTTTGCAGAGTGGTCAAATACTTATTTCCCTCATTAAAATGCAAATCAATTTCTAACATTTTTGACATGTGTTTTTCTGGATTTTTTTGTTGTTATTCTGTCTCTCACTGTTCAAATAAGCCTACCATTAAAATTATAGACTGATCATGTCTTTGTCAGTGGGCAAACATACAAAATCAGCAGGGAATCAAATACCTTTTTCCCTCACTGTATGGTGGAGAGAATAACCTTTACTGCCCCCCTGTGTCTCCCCTGGATACCACCTGGTTGGCTCTGGGCCCCCCCTCTCCCCAGCTCAGCTGAATTCGGCAGAAATAAACATGGAGTCACATATCACTGACATGGCGATAGAGGGGCAAGTTGAATATAGTGTGAATTTGGGACATATTGAAATGAAAACGATTACATGGACAGGGGGGACCTGATCCTAGATCAGCAGTCCTATTCTGAGAGAAGCTGTTAATGTGGATTAGGACTGACTGGGGGCAGGTTAGGGTCTTCAGGAACACAACTTCACCTGAAAGTTTATGGGCTTTATTAACAAAACACACTGGGATGAAATCGCAGCAGTCCACTCCAAACTCTGGTGGTGTTATTCGTATCCTCCTTGTTCTCTCTTTATCTCTCTCCCAGCTCTATCCGTCTCTTTCCCAGCCACGCAGACACATTGAGAGCAGAGTTATTTTTGGAGCTCTGAGAGGAGATTTTACGTGTTTTTCTTGTGTACAGAGATTTAGTTTGGCCTGACTTCTCTGCTGTGGACATCAGCCAGGGCTCGCTCAGGGGGACATTTTGGGTTGCGTGTGTGTGTGCACACGCTCTACATTTTATATGTATTCAGGATCATAGACAGTTGTTAACTCATGCTTTGTGAGTTATTTTTCTGTTGTTCACCCTGGTTTGAAAATGTCTGTCCTGTTCCTTTTTGGCCCTGGTTTGGTGTTGGGTGGAGATAGGCTTAGCTGCTGTTTATGGGATAGAACTGTGCAGCACTGCTACTCTAAACGAGTCCAGCTGTGTGTTATCTGAGAGCGGGAGAGGGGAGGGATGGATGGAAGAGGGAGCGAGAGAGAGATGGCCTCAGTCCAGATAGACAGCCTCCCACTGAGTGAGCAGTCTCGAAAACCCGACCAAACCCAAACAATTTTTTTCCCTTATTGAAGTTTCCAAAAGTCTGTCATTGAAATCAGACCCTAGTCACTGTTGCTGCCTAGAGTCGGGCTTTCGAGACTACTGAGGGAGGGGAAAGGAGGATCAAGTCAACGTGCACACACACACACACACACACACACACGGCATTAGTCACAGTCATAGACAATCTGCAGCCTGCCACAGGGGTCGGTGTCTGTCACACACACAAATAAACCTTAGACTGCCTGCTGCTCTGCTGTCGCAGGCAGGTGGGACAGGACCATAGAGTTGGATGATGCTGGGCAGACCCTAGAACAACATGCATAACATCCCTCCATTTCACTCTCACACTCTGCGAGCGGAGGGTTGACAAAGTAGAGATGGAGAAAGAGAGAACGGGGAGAGCAGGGAAAGAGAGAGGGAACGAGTAGATCTAATTGGACGCTAGCGTTTAAGCAAACATGGCTAGGAAATCCATACCATTTACATATCTGTAATGCCAACACTGTCTGGATCCTAGCAGTACTGTGTGTACTGTCAGTGTTATCATTTGGATCTCTGCTAGAATCATGTCCTGCTAAGACAAGCTCAAGCTGCATGGCATGACTTTGTGAATGTTTCCAACCTGAGAGCATTGCTGCTAGTTGTCAATACTCATGCCAGTAATGTCATGGTGGACCGTACTTGACCATACTCTAACCAATTTGTGACCGTGCTATGTTTTACAGGGACATTCCCGTGGACTTCAAGTACATCGCAGAGCCCAGTATGCACTCTATGCCTGCTGTAACACTCTCACCCAATGGTGAGTGGAGACACACACACACACACACACACACACACACACACACACACACACACACACACACACACAGAGATTGACTGGTGTACATATTCTGGCACTTAACTTTTTATTTGTCCCATTCCCCCCTTCATACACCTCCACCCCTCTCCCCTATCCTCACGTCCCCCATATCTTTCTCTGAGCTGTTCATATTTGACCTGACATGGATTGTTTCTCTTTAGTCTAAATAATGGATGAACTCTCACTGGGAGAGCAGACCACTCCACTCTGTCCCCCACAGCTACACTCCTAAATGGCAGCATGGCAGCAGCCCTAGCTGGGACTGGAGCCTTTCGTCTTCTTATCCTTGTTATTTTCTCTCCACTTTAACAAAAGAGATCTGAGGTCAGAGCAGTCGGGCGAAATTGACCCAGTTGTTTTCATCCGTTTCTCGTCCACATTTTGGGATAATGGCATCCTTTTATGTGGGTTTGGTAAGGAGGACACACACACAGTGGAACACACACACACGCACAGCCAAACACACATGATTCATTTCCATCATGTTTCTTTTCAAGAAGTGCAGTGATTCGTGAAATGCTTTGGCACGGCTGCCCAACCAGCATCTTTGTTACTGAGTCCCAGTGTCTGAGGAGAGAGACTGGAGGGTTTCTAGCTAACTGAACGTCTGTGAGGTTGACGTCAAAGTTATCCCAAATGGCACCCTATTCACTATGCAGTGCACTACTTTTGAACATGGCCCAAAGTAGTACACTATATAGGGAATTTGGGTGCCATTTGGGACGTTGCCCAAGTCGGCGTTCGGTCTTCATGTTTTCCAAAGGGAAGGCTTTCATCTTTCTCAAGTGGTTAGGAAAAAGAGCTGCCAGTGCAGTCTTCTGGGGTGGTCCACTCATACAGACCATGATAACTAGCATTTTCTTTAGCTCAACCAACCTGGCTTGTTTGACACGCTCAGTCTGCCTGGGATAGATTTGTATGATTTTATTTCTAGAGAGTTGTATCCCTTTCCTAACAAAACTGAGCTCCTCATGCATTAGCTGCTTTTCACACTCTGAAAAAGGTTGAACAGAAACATGTTGTTTGGAAATACCTTGGCCCAGACCCACTTCTCACTGGAGAAGTCCTGACCTGGGCTCAACACCTACCATCAGCAAGCTCGAACTAAAACTGCACTCTGAAGAACTCTAAATCAAACCGTTTTTCTAAATGTTATTGTATTTTCTCCCCTCGTAGGTAAGTGGCTGGCCTGCCAATCCATGGACAACCAGATCCTGATCTTTGGAGCCCAGAACCGTTTCCGTCTGAACAAGAAGAAGATCTTCAAGGGCCACATGGTGGCTGGCTACGCATGCCAGGTGGACTTCTCCCCAGACATGAGGTAAGACAACAGAGTCCCATTCATTAGAGCACACCATTGCAAACAGTAGCAAAACATTTTGCAACGAAACAAATGTTTCTTATTGGACAAATCCAGGTAGTCCCTCACCGTTTTCTTCAATTTGATTTCTAATGAATATGACCCAGGGCTTCAGAGAGAAACATTCCCCAAACAGGTAATATTCTGTTTATCCAGAAACAGACAGATCAGTACACTCACCTCTACTTCCCTCTCTAAAACAAGTCCTTCAGTCATTGAGTGTTTCTGAGGATATCCTGTACTTTGAGCCTAATATACACCCCTCCAGGAGAGAGCTAACCAGGCCACCTACCTCATTTTAGCACAAACCCCAATTAAGAACCCCCTCACCCTCCCCGTGTTGCCCCCACCCTTCCCCATGCCGCATCGCTCACCCCTATCAGCAGGTGCCTTCACTTCTCTCTTAGTAACCATGGAAACAGCAAGTACCCCCCCCCCCCCCCCCCCCCCTTCGAGCAGAGACCCAAATTCACACAACCTCTTAGGTATAATGGAACAGGAGACATTTATAGCAGGGAGCCTAACCTCTATCTCTCTCCTCCCTTCTCTCTCTCCTCCTCTCTCTCTCTCTCCTGTAGCTATGTGGTGTCTGGCGATGCGGATGGGAAGCTGAATATCTGGGACTGGAAGACCACCAAGCTGTATCACCGGATCAAGGCCCACGACAAGGTGTGCATCAGCGCCCTGTGGCATCCGCACGAGACTTCCAAGGTCATCACCTGTGGCTGGGACGGACAGATCAAACTCTGGGACTAGAAACATGGGGGTGGGGGGCAAGAGTGAGTGGTGCAGAGGGACTCCCTCTCTTTGGGGGGAGAGGTGGTGGTCTTTCTGTCATGTATTTTACATCATTTAATGGCAGTCTAAAAGCCATAGGGCTGGTATCCAGTCCTGTTGTAACTCAGTGTATATTTCTACCCCATCTGAAGAGGGGACACTGGTGGATTGAACTGTTGATGTTGACAGAGAGCTTTATACATACAGAGATAATGATTCACACATACTCACCCACAGTGTGTTAGTTGTATTTGGAGGGTTTACATCTTTAGTTTCATGTTTTTATTTTTCTGTTTTAATCAGTGATGTCAGTATCATCCACACACAATAATCCTGGAAAATATTGTTTTCCTTATTTTGTAAACCATTTTTTAAATATGACTGTCCCAATGTGAAATGAGATTAAACATTTTGTACATTTTGCCTGTCAAGAAAACGCATGTTGTTTTCATACTTTCGTCATTTGCCTTTGAAGGTCAGATTTTCCTAAGTGTATTTTCTCTTTAGTAACAGTTCCCTTATCACCATTAAATCCAAACAAACCCCTCTCTCAAAAGAAAAGTGTAGCCAAGTCGCTATTTCCTTGTGTCTTTTAAACCACGTCAAAAGATCAGGGGTATTCATTTTTAATTGAAGGATTTTCACAGAATGTATTCATCCGTAATATGTCAGCCTGAACCATGTCTACCATTTTGTAATATTTGTTGAAAAGTAGTTGGACAGCTGCAGAGAAAAGTCAATGAGTGAGACAGAGATTGATTCAGAAAGAGAGGAACGGTTTGAGAAAGAGTGGGAAAACAGCATGAGTCATTGTGGCATCTGGACTGAAATGTTCTAAGGAGGGAGCGACTCCGTACTATTCCCTCAGGAAAAGTTCAGTTGCAGTTCAGGTTAGATAGATTTCACCATCTTTGGGATTGTCTTTAGAATAATCCAGATTTAAATATTTGCTCAGGCAAACTGAATTCTCCCTATAATTTGACATACCTTGTAATCTTTTCAAACACTCAGTTTAATGTATAGTGTCATATGTATTGACTGACGTAAGACAAGTGAGTGAGGCAATTCTGAGAGTATTCTTCACATCCTTGAGTTTTCCCCTCCTGTAACCTACATACAGTACAGTGCCAGTCTGTTGTAACCCAGGCAGGGTCAGTCTCTGGGAAGACAGTCCGTCCGTCTCTCTTCAGGCGGCATAGTCTCTCCTACCCTACCTCATAAGAAGCCTCCTACAGACACTCATCCCTGTGCTAAATGAGGCGTGCTCAGCCTCTCTGACAGCAATGCACCCAGCTCCATTTACCATCTTTTTTGCGGAAGGTCCTGGGGACAATTTGAGGCTATTATACTGAACAAAAATATAAATGCAACGTAAAGTGTTGGTCCCGTTATCCATGAGCTGAAATAAAAGATCCCAGAAATGTCCCATATGCACAAAGCTTATTTCTCTCAAATGTGCACAAATTAGTTTACATCCCTGTTAGTGAGCATTTCTCCTTTGCCAAGATAATCCATCCACCTGACAGGTGTGGCATATTAAGAAGCTGATTAAACAGCATGATCATTACACAGGTGCACCTTGTGCTGGGTACAAAAGGCCACACTAAAATGAGCAGTTTTGTCACACAACATATTGCCACAGATGTCTCAAGTTTTGAGGGAGCGTGCAATTGGCATGCTGACTGCAGGAATGTCCAACACAGTAGTTGCCAGATAATTGAATGTTCATTTCACTACCATAAGCCGCCTCCAATGTCGTTTTAGAGAATTTGGCAGTATGTCCAACCGGCCTCACAACCCCAGACCTCAGGGTCTCGAGGCAATTATCTCACTATGTCTGAGGTCATATCAGGGAGGGGAACAGGGAGTGGTGATTCATCATCGTTGAAATGATAGCAGCTTGTTAGGAGGAGAGTAGAGCTCACATAACTTTACATAAACCTCTGTAGATATAGAGGCATTCATTTGCATGAGTACAGTACTTTGGTTAGCGTGATAAATGTGGTATTGGCCAGAAATACAGTGAGCTCTAAAAGTATTGGGACAGTGACACATTAATTTGAGGGTATTTTCATCCATATCACGTGAACTGTTTAGAAATCACATCACTTTTTGTACATAGTCCCCCATTTTAGGGGACCAAAAGTATTGGGACAAATCCACTAATAAGTCTATTAAAGTAGTCAAAAGTTTAGTATTTGGCCCCATATTCCTAGCACGCAATGATTACATCAAGCTTGTGACTTTACAAACTTTTTGGATGCATTTTCTGTTTGTTTTGGTTGTGTTTCAGATTATTTTGTGCTCAAAAGAAATTCATGGTAAATAATATATTGTGTAATTTTTGAGTACTTTTATTGTAAAGAAGAATATATATTTCTAAACACGTCTATATTAATGTGGATGCTGCCATGATCACGGATAGTCCTTAATGAATCGTGAATAATGATGAGTGAGAAAGTTACAGATGCACAAATATCATACCCCCAAGACATGCTAACCTCTCACCATTACAATAACAGGGGAGGTTAGCATTTTTTGGGGGGTATGATATCGATGCCTCTTTAACTTTGACTACTTTAATACACATATAAGTGAATTTGGAGGGACTATGCACAAAAAGTGCTGTGATTTCATAACGGTTCACCCGATATGGATGAAAATACATCTCAAATTAAAGCTGACAGTCTGCACTTTAAGCTCATAGTCATTGTATCATTTCAAATCCAAAGTGCTGGAGTAAAGAGCCAAAACAACAACAAAACTGTCACTGTCCCAATACTTTTGGAGCTCACTGTAAATATCCAAAGGCAAACATCCTATGGAATTGACGACTCTTTCGTTTTCCATCGTAGCTGGACTACATTTCCCAGAGTTTCCCCTTCTCACTGGCCAGAGGCCTGTCTGTCAGTCAGTCAGTCAGTGCTCTCAGGGCCTCCACTGATTGTTGACCCAGCCCAGTGTATAGGCACTGCTGGCGTTCAGAAAGTTCCTGTGCAGGAAGAGGCGGGGCTTGGCTGGGTCGCTGTAGTAACGGAAGAGGCGGAAGTGAGCGCGCTCCAGCTCCTTCAGCAGGCTGAACCAATAGCGCACCACGGATGGGTCGTCCCCATCCACCTCAAACCCCGCCCAGTGGAGGTGGACTTCTAGTAGTAACTGACCCACTGAGCTCAGAACCCCTTCTAGAACCAGGTTCTCCAGAATCTTCCACTCCGCACTCTCCATGTCTGCCTTCAGAACATCCACCTGGAACAGAGAGTGGGAGAAAGAGAGAGGGAAGATCTCAATTGCATACTCCTCGTGTCAATTATTTATTTACACTAGATGACTGTGTGTTGAAGCCACTGTGCTTCCATCTTGGCACTCCCCCACCATTGTAAAATATATTTAGGATGTTATAGAAATTGATTTATTAATGTCTAGATTCGTTTTTGCCACATTTATTCTATTACAGACACCTTATTGCATACTTGTAAAATATTATGTGAGCAAAACATATAAATAAAAAAGTATAGTTTTTAGAGATTAATAATGTTACTGTCCCCACTACAACAACAAAATTACTTAAATGCATGTAACTTTGTCCTTGAAACATTTAATTGAAATACTGTAGAATTCCATTCATTCCTATAGATGGGTTGGTTGTTTAGCAACAAAACTGACGTGTGTGCAAATATGGGGCAAAACAGACAGGGTTGCATTAGATTATTGTAAACTATATTTAGTCTTCAATGTTTATTGAAAGCATAAATACATTTGCACAATCAACACTTGTCGTTTCTCAGATACATCGCTACAGTTGTTGGTTAGCTAGCTAACACATTTTAGCCATATTAGCATAGACGTAACGTCAGTCAAAACACCTCAAAACAAAATAATACTGATAAAAAATAATATGCCATTCAGCAGACGCTTTTATCCAAAGCGACTTACAGTCATGTGTGCATACATTTTTACGTAACAAGACATGGTATCAAGTATTAGATCAAACTAGATAAAACGAGCCACCTACGATTCCCCACATGGCAGCCTCTTGGAATTGTTGCTAGTTAGCTGGCCATCCAGAATCACAACAACACACAGACGGATAGATGGGTTGGCTGACAACGTCACGAAAATGGATAGACAGGGGCACACTCCAACACTCAGACATAATTTACAAATGAAGCATTTGTGATCACTGAGTTTGCCAGATCAGAGACAGTAGAGATGACCAGGGATGTTGATTAGTGTGTGAATTTGACAATGTTCCTGTCCTGCTAAGCATTCAGAATGTAATGAGTACTTTTGGGTCTCAGGGAAAATGTGTGGATGGAAAAGTCCATTATTTTCTTTAGGAATGTAGTGCAGTAAAAGTAAAAGTTGTCCAAAATATAAATAGTAAAGTAAACTACAGATACCCCCAAAAAACGACTTAAGCAGTATTGGCACTCCTACTGGGGAGTGCCAATATGGCCGACCGGTGGCTTCAAAGCCTTTCAATGGCCAATACATACTGAAACATCATTGCCTCGCGTCCTCTCTCCTCATCTCCTTCTCAAAAGCCATTGGATGAGAAAGCCAGAGGCCCCGCCCCTCTGACCTTCTCCTCCAATGGGTTTTGATAAGGAGACGAGGAGAGAGGACGCGAGGGGTATGCAATTGAGATCTTCCCAGAGAGAGAGAGAGTCAATCATGATGATATCTAGCAATCAGTAGGGAGAGATAAGATGGAGAGAGTAAAAAGTACTTTTGATGGAGGTGAGGGGAAGTTGGTGCAAAGATTGAGCGAATTATTAAGAGGTTGAAAAAGAGAGATGTACTGTATCTGTCTGAGTGGAGGACGAGGAGGATATGAGGGGGGTGAGGGGGGATGAATGTGGTATAAGGTCTGTGAAGAGGAGAGGGGGAGGAAAACACATTAATTTTAATAACGGCCTCAAGATATGATCTTACTGAGTCATCATATGCATGGCCTACTTTCAATGCACATCTATTAGGCATTGGGCTGCTGTTTAAATGTGTTGGAGTATTTCTGATGTCAGGTTAACTCCTTGACCCCATACTTTTTAAAAGCCTAATTAGTGAACGTGCTTTAATCTCTTTGCTTTTGACATTTTATCTAACCAATTTATTCTCTCCTCTCTCCTTCTCCCCTGTACTTTACTACCCCCTCATTGGCCGATTGCCAACATGTCATTGGTGACATCCCCATTGGCAACTTCAAATGCTGCCAATGATATTTGTCAAATAGTTGACCCAAACTCTCCACACACCAAGCATATCTCTCTAATGTTACAGTGTAAGTGATGAGTTTCTGACCTGTCTCAACAGAAAAACACTTCTTCTAAGGGCTACAGTCAAATGAACAACTGAACCTGGCTGGCTCTCGGACATATTGCTCATTCTGTCTCTGGGTCTCCCAATGGATAACATCCCTCCCCAAGGCAAATACATCTTTCTTAATTGGACAGACATGTCATACAATGAGAACTGCCCTAACCAACAGGGATGTTATGACCCATGACCCCACCCCCCCCCCTGCGTATGTGTGTGTGTTTTTGGTTTTACTATCCTTGTGGGGACCAGAAGCCTTCACAAGGATAGTAAAACACAGAAAATTCGGGGACATTTTGCCGATCCCTACAAGGAAAAAGGCTATATGAAGGTCTTACAAATCCCATAATGGTTCTACACAATAGATGTTTTTCTCAGGGTGTGCACTGAGTAGGCCTACTTTCAATAACTTAATTCTATTTGACAGCTGTCTTCTCCCTGTTGTACCATACAAGGCAAAACCTAAGGACTTCACACACACACATCCCTCTCAAAGTCCCCTAAACCCCCACCACCAGCAGTACGTCTGCGCTTCGCTTCCCCTGTATATGGGAAGTTGCAAGGACTGGAAAGATGCCAGTTTTGCGTGAACATCCGTATGGTGGCATAGCTCTGAATAGATCTCCGACTGCTCCACTAAATGGCCTGTGCCTGGAGCTGGGAGGATTGTGTCTGTGTCTGTGTGTGTGTGTGTTTGTCAGAGAGTGAGAGAGGAATAGAGATATGCAGACAGAAACTACTTTGACGGGGAGGATTGGAAGAAGGGCAATAACTGATGGATTTGGGGAGGGTGTGTGTGTGTGCGTGCTTGCTTGCTTGCGTGCTGGGTGATTTAGCCTAAATTGTGGTCTACTGAGGGGAGGGAGGTTCAGTGGTGCCGATGGGAGTGTGAGATGGAAGGAGCTGTTATTTAGTCCTTCAGAGAGGCTCTGCCTGAGTTTGCCTTCTCCCAAGGTCATCAGTAGCATTGTCTTATTCCTACCTGTGCGTCTTTAACACTGTAGGCCTATAGCATTGCTATAAAGCCTGGCAAGCAAGGCTAGAAGCTATGTAAACAACCGCTTTCTCCTCTTGTCTCATCCTCTGTTCCCCTGTAGTCCGGGGATATTGTTCTGGAGTTGCATAACAGCATGGAAACAACTAAAAAAGATGGCTATCATCTACCCTGAGCCTGAGGTATGGTGGTGCCTTTTACCTTTGGGCCACACACTCAGTCCGGACCTTTAGTTCTGAAGTCTCGCTCAAGCAGTAAAGTCATTGTGGTCCCCCAGGCTCCATATAGGGAGAATGTCAGAATCACTCCATCAACAGGAAACATGTTTTAGTGTTCTTTGTTCATAGCCCGCAACGTCTCTCTCTCTCTGTGTGTGTGTGTGTGTGTGTGTGTGTGTGTCTGTGCCTCACCCCTAAAGGTTTCCTTAGATAAATGCACAGCTAGATACACACTATTTTTTAAACCATCGCCAAAGGTGGAGTCCTCGACAGAATCACTTCTCTGTGAGAAGAGGGGAACTTTACTTCCCATTCAGAGAGAAGCTATTCCCCTAGCTGCAGAGAATATTCAAGTTGAGTCGGCCTTCAACTGAAATGAAAGCCCCTCAGCCATTAAACAGCAGCTTTGTGTTCACCCCCAGCCAGGGGTCACTATGTCTCCATTACGATGAGTTATTGTTGATCAAAATGTCTGTCCATAAAGCTGCTTTCAGATTAAGGATACACATTTGTTGGCAGAATGGTTTAAAGCCGTTGGACTGACTAACACAAGATAACAAGTTTGAGTCCGACTCAACACAAGATAACAAGTTTGGCCTGCGTGATTTTTTTGATTGTATCAAGAAGAGATTAAGTATTTTGTGTTCTTTAATTAGTGGATGTGAGGTGCAGGGAGAAACGTCTGAAACAGGCCTCTCCAGAGACTATCGTAATGAGCAGACATTTAATTACACATCGATGGGACCAGGAGAGAGAGAGGTTCTGTTCAGCCTCTCAGTGTCCCCCAATAACTGGTACAAGACCTGTTCTGTTTCCAAATCTCCCTGGAGTTACTGGTCCCAACTGGTCCCCAATTGTTCCCCAAAGCTGGTCACAACTGGTCCCCACAACTGGTCCACAACTGGTCCACAACTGGTCACCACAACTGCATGATAACCAACCCTTACAAGTGTAAGGAAAGGCCTGCGCTGTGGGGGAGATACAATGGAAGCCATGTTGCCGGCTGTGTGTCCCTCTAGTGACAGTGTGGATGTGAGACATTGAGAAGTGTCTCTGTTTGTTGTTCTACTGTCCATTAGGAGAAAGCAAATCAATTTGCATGAGATCTGAAGGACTGCTGAAGTGGTGTTAATCCCCATGGAGACAGGCTCTGATGCTGACTAGAGTGGCATATGACTCATTTATGAGCTGTGTAATCACCGATAAAGAACACAAATGAATGCATATTTTGATCTATAGAAGCAACTCATCAGTTCTCTCTTCTTCTGACACAAAGCTGGAGAAAGAAAAAAGGCAGAGCGAAGAAAGGCAGACAGTTGTTCTTTAAGCATGCTGTGTACTCACCTTAAAAACCCATTATGGAGATGTGTGTGTCGCATTGCATCTAAAGCAGGTACAAGGATAGGATCTGTCCTTTACCTCACACACACATGCACACCCACACGCACGCACACATGCACACCCACACGCACGCACGCTCCAAAAAAAGGAATTAATGGCTGATGCCTCTAAGCATGGACTCGCTAACGCTAATGCTAGGCGCCGGTGCATTCTGCTCAAGAGCCTGATTTAAATTTGCACTGATTAAACTGTTGCTCATGCCAAAAAAAGTAGAGAAAAAACAGAGTGATGAATTAGGCTGAGGTAACCTGCCATCTGGAATATGCAGTTAAAAATTGAGAGGTTATAATTAATTATATCTTGTGAATGGGAATAATGAGAAAATAAAGTTTATTTTGGTTGGTTTCTGGTCTAGAACGTCACATTGACACAATTCTGATGGCAACGCGTGTAGTGTAGCTGACTTGTAACTCCTTCCATAGGATGTATAGTTCTGATCTCTCCTGCCTACTTCTATGATGCCATCGCTGTGTTTTGGGAAGGGCACCGTTCTACAAACTGCTGTGTTCATGCACGCGTTGCATGTGTGTGTGCGTGTGTGCAAGTGAGCATGCGTGTGTGTGGGTGCGTGTTTGCAAGCATGCATGAGTGTGTGTGTTTGTGTGTGGATGTCATTGATCTTGTATGCAGATCCATATCTGATAAGGCAGAACACAGAGCCCTGGGGGACTCCAGTGAGTTAATATTCTGAATGATAACATTTAAAGGAGGAAAGCCATAACTATAAGCAAAGATGATGGATATACTGACAAGATACATGCCTCTCCGCCCTAACATTGGGAGTCGTTGTCCACAAAGCTGCACAGCGGGCTGTCTAGCTCCCGCCTATCCTTTCTTTGGATTGATGGATGCATCTCATTATTGTAATCCTTTTTTTGAATATTCGGTGAGGGTTGTTGACGTCAAATGCCTGTATTCAATGGAGAGAGATGCTATGCGACTAGCCTCATGCCATGAATATGCATAGCCATCTCGAGATAACTCCGATATAGAGTGTTTTTTCTCAAAGTTGCCGGGATGTCACATGTCCTACTTATGTCACTACACTCGTAACAACTTAAACATTACGAAACATCCATTAGATCAAATAAACCTCACGTAGCAAATAAGCAATTCATTATTTTGTTGACAAAATTCAACACTCTCTCATTGACCTCCATAGAAAAACTCCTTGCATGGTGGGCAAAACAACAAAAAAACACCACCTGCTGGAGGGAGACAGATTCTCTGCCGAGTTGGGCCTCTCTCTTCCTCTGAGTTTTCTGCCCTCCAGGGCAAGAGGAGACATTGGAGGAATGAATGATGAGGAGGCATAGAGAGGAGCTGCTACTGGAGTCAACGTGCAGCTTTATGTGATAATAAAGTTCAATCTTCCAGCTCATAGGGAGAGAATATATACATTTTCGTGTAGCCTTTTTCGGTCGAGGTGAGAAAGATAAGGAATTTGTTTTTATGGTGACTTTTATAGTGTCTTTTGCATGGATTGTTTGTATTGTGGTCATGGATATGACATAAAAGACAGGTACTGTATATTGTGCACTGTGTAGGATGTTGGTCTGTGGAGTAAATTATCACTGTATTTAGTATAGTACATATACTCTCTGAATATAAGCCCATGCATGACTTATTCCTTATATTTGATTCAGGACACATTTGCCCATTTGGCATTTCATTCACACCTCTCCCTTTACATGTAACCCCCTTCTCCTCTCTATGTGCCCCCTGACCTGTCTGTGTCCAAAATCGTTGAGGATGGCGGCCAGTTTCTTGGTGTTGCCGTGCTGTCGCTGGACGGGGATGGCTGGGTTGGGGTCCCT
The DNA here is from genome assembly GCF_964263955.1 of Coregonus lavaretus. Lineage (NCBI taxonomy): Eukaryota > Metazoa > Chordata > Actinopteri > Salmoniformes > Salmonidae > Coregonus > Coregonus lavaretus. The sequence goes on from NC_140020.1 coordinate 34,318,692, forward strand.
CCAGTCTATGGAGAGACGGTGGAGCCACATGTCTGACTCCTGCAGGTGGGCCTGTCTTAGGCTGGGGTCAAAGCAGTGTACCTCACAGCCCGCCCTGGCCAGAGAGCGCTCCAGGGTTTTATCCTCCACACCCAACCTATGGGAGAGAGAGGGGAGGGAGGGAGATTTTTTAAAAGGGAGAGAGAAGTTATATACATCATATTTGATGGATGGATGAGTGGATGGATAGATGGATGGATACAGATATAATGATATATTGTATATTGTATAAGTACTTTTGGGGAATCGTTTGTATAGCTGCTAAAGCTGAAAATCACTGCTCACTTAATAATTCAATGTAAGGCTGAAAGTATGGGAGGATATGAGCATAATATTTAATGTCTTCTTCCCACTGCGCACAGACGTCAATTCAACGGCTATTCCAAGATGGTTCAACGTAATTCCATTAAAATTATGTGGAAACAACATTGATTCAACCAGTGTGTGCCCAGTGGGTTGCTTGTTGTCAAGACTGACGAAGGCTCATGTTTCACTCCCCCCTCTCTTTCTTTCTTTCTCTCTCTCTTCTCCCCCTCTCTCATTTTCTCTCTCCACCCTTTTTTCTCTTTCCACTCTTTTCCTCTTTCACTGAAAGCTCCTTGTAGTTTGTAAATCTATGTAGGCAGACCTCTCTCTCTCTCTCTCTCTCTCTCTCTCTCTCTCTCTCTCTCTCTCTCTCTCTCTCTCTCTCTCTCTCTCTCTCTCTCTCTCTCTCTCTCTCTCTCTCTCTCTCTCTCTCTCTCTCTCTCTCTCTCTCTCTCTCTCTCTCTCTCTCTCTCTCTCTCTCTCTCTCTCTCTCTCTCTCTCTCTCTCTCTCTCTCTCTCTCTCTCTCTCTCTCTCTCTCTCTCTCTCTCTCTCTCTCTCTCTCTCTGAGTAGCTGAGTGTGTTGTTTGTGTTGTGGCTTGCTGTATCGCAATACAGTATTTGCAGCTCAGGGAGTATCTCTCAAAGTTCATTTGTCACGGATGAGCTACTCTGGTCTCTCATAGACAACCATGCGTTTAGGAGGGGGATGCAGGGATGAGATGAGAGAGGAAGGGAATGCTCCAGACATCTCTGTTACTCTCTCTGCTAAATGATTCAGTTAACACAACCACTAATGGTAACATAGCAGGCCTTACCAGGAGAGTGGCTCGTGCTTCGCTACCGTTTTAGTCAAATGATACTTCAGATGACAGTGCTTGCTGTTTTACATGTGAGGATGGGGGAAGAGACAAAGTACTGTAAGTGGTGACTCTGGGTGACTCTAAAGTGCTTATATAGATAAAGGTTGTCTATAGAGAGTAGGGTGCTATTTGGGACTCAGGCCATGTCTGTCTGACTGCTGCACTGGATTAGATGTCTGATAGAAGAGGGTGATAATCATACGGTGTTTTACCATCAGTTATCCTCTGTCCCACAGGACAGGACTGTGTGGCGAAAGCGGGGAAAGACAGAATGCCTGCTGTGTCAGAGAGAAAGAGAACACTTCTTCAAACATGGGGATTATGGTGGATTCCCTGATGATCGTGGTTTCATGACAACCACAAGGGTCTGTGTGTGTGTGTGTGTGTGTGTGTGTGTGTGTGTGTGTGTGTGTGTGTGTGTGTGTGTGTGTGTACAAATACATGACAAAGTACAGAGCAGTTATAGACAAGAACAACATAAGATATGACATTCAATTCAAAATAAAAATAAAATAAGAGTTATATAGTGGAAAGAAACCAAGAGACAACAAAAACACTATTTACACAGTATTCATGAATACATATTAATATTCTTATATACAGTACAGTTAATTTAGATCTTTAGAAAGAGGAGAGGGGCTTTGATACAATATTTTTTTACATTTGTTTTTTAAAGCTAAACTTGCTTTGAGCGTGATCCTGGTAAATAGGGTGTGAATATCACTGTCCTCATGTTTACATTTACATTTACATTTTATTCATATAGTAGACGCTCTTATCCAGAGCGACTTGCAGTTAGTGAGTGCATACATTTTTTATACTTCATGTACTACATGTTGATCTGCAGTCAACACCAAGCTCCCTTCTAAAGATCCCTAATGCCATGGAAGATCACTTATCCTCTGTGGGCTGGGAACGTATCATCTCTCCAACTCAAACTTAACTCTAACCACTCTATCCCTCTCTCTGCCTGTTTCTCTTGCTCTGTTTGTCTTGTATCTTCCTTGCTTTTGTCTCTTTCGTTTTCTCTTTCTCTGTCTCTGTCTCTCTCTGAGTTCTAAAACACTTATCTGAGTAATGAAGTGTAGTCAGTCAGAGCGTATTACCCTCCTCTATAATCTATACCTTCCATTCATATCTCCTCCAACCTGTAGAGCACGCATGCTCATTCACTAACACAAACACAGCATTTATTCAACGTCTACATCATTAAACACTCCCACGCAAACACAAACACACTTACTCACACACACTATGAGATTTGACATTTGTGTTGGACAGATCTTAACTTTGAGGGGCTACGCTATGAGGGAGTTATTACAGTTTTTTCAATCACTTTGGGGCAATTTTCACAAGTACGTGGTACATTTTCACAACTCTAAACACAAAATTCTAACTGGCTCATGTTTCAAAACTCTAAGCACATTTTCAATTGACTGAGTACAACAAACAAATTCACAAAGTCACTTGTTCACTGCACCAAATCACTCTTTTCAAAATGCAATTTTCACTTTACTTTTGATATGATTTTCTTGTCATTTGTTAATGATACAATTAACTCTCATTTAATCAAACTGCTCAAAACTGATAACAACTGAACCAAAATTATGTAGCGCCTAGTTCGTTTTTTTAAAAAATCGCTTTGGTGCTATTTTCACAAGTATGTGGAATTTTTTTAACTCTGTATAAAACTCCAAACTGGTAACACTTGTAACGCAGCCAGCCATACATTAAAAACCTTTCCTTGTGTGTTCATTTTGTTTGTAGACATATCTCACCACACAACCATTGATCCAAAATAGAAGTTTACTGTGAAATATAATGAAGGTATAGATAATAGAGGAGGGTTTTTGGTTTAATCACCAAAACACAACATATCTTCTCAAATCTTCTCAATTTAGTTATTTTAACAACCAGTTAATCCAATAGAAAAAAAATGTAAGATACATGCATATAATTAGAATACTAAAATGGACATGAACCTTCTTATGATGGGATAAAGGTCAGCCATTTTGGTCAGGGAGTTGGTCAACCTTGGTTTGCTGGTGCTGTGATAAGATATTGTGTAAAACAATGCATTTTAAGAATGTATCTGCACTGTATGTTTGTTAGCTAGCTAGCCAGCCAGTTTTAGAGGAATGATCCCATACATTTTTCAAATTAACTGCCATTATACCACAGCATTGTTGATTACTCGTTTCTGATTGGCTAAAAGGGCATTCTAGAATGAACATTAAAACCAGATAACGAGACAGTTGGAAAATATATCGGGACACCTTGCAATCATGACACAATATGCGCCTACACATGCAGACCGTACTTGCTACGAAGTTACAGAAAGCTAAACCAACAACTACACAAACTGAAATAGGATACATTGTAAACACAGGTCCAATGAGGAAAAAACTTAGCTAGCATTGATTTTGTTTTAGCAAAATTGAGCATCTGATGATGACCTAACGTGGTGAGTGATGAACATGAATTTCTCTGGTCCCTGCTGTTGCAGTCATGACGCAAATGGTGTTATGCTGTCAAATCCTCCCATGTTTCTAGTTTGACCAGCTGTTTTCAGCAACAGGTATTTATTTTTTTCGGTTCTCATATTGGTAGGTTTGCTAGCAACAAACTATTTACCTAGCTTCTAGCCTAGGGTTTGATATGCAATGCAATCTCCTCGTAATTAACAGTCAGTGTTGACGAGTGTCCTGATGAGAAGGGAAACTTCTAGCTATGCCAGGTAAAATAGGGCCTTATCAGCTCATTGTTATGGATGTATCCAAATGAATATTAATAGAAAACAGCTAATTTGCTGTTATTCTGGATGCAGAGGTCGTGACTGTGTTAGCCGTTGATAGCTGGCTAGCTAGCAAACAAGGGATAGGAACCTTGCCAGCGAGCATGGCAACGGAACATAAAGAACGAATGACTGCGTTGCACCCATGAATATCGAACTAATTGAATGAACGACTGGGTCGCATCTCTAGCAACCAAAATATGAAAAAGTATGAACTTGCTTATGAGAATGGAAATAAGTATTTCTACCTGTAAATGTGTGCTTTCATATTGTTTTCTTTGGCAACTGTGGTATAAGCAGGATAAACGCCTCCGTTCTGTACATTACGCTCGTCCTGCTGCATCGTCCATTATTTCCAAGGTAATGTACAGAAAGTCGACGTTTATCCCTTACATATGCCAACATTCCATTCAAACAATGCAGTCAATCCACAGCCATACACTGGCTGAATTCAGTAGATGATAGGATAGACAAGTTGTAAATGCAACAAGTTGTCACGGTTTCGGCCGAGGCTGCTCCTCCTTCTGGTTCGGGCAGGCTTCGGCGGTCGTCGTCCCCGGAGTACTAGGTGCCACCGATCGATGTTTCATGTTCGTTTGGTTTTGTCTTTATGTTGTACACCTGTGTCTTGTTAGTCCTCGTTAGTGTCCTATTTAGTTCTCGTTGGTTGTGTTTGTCTTTGTGTGTGATTGCTCTTCTGTTTTTGTGTTGGAGCTACGTACTTCCCTCCAGTGTTTTGGAGAGGGTTTTCGCACATGTTAGTGCGTCGTTTGTTTGACGCCTGTGTGCGCCGTGATTTCGCCTTCGGGCTTATTGTGCTTATTTTTCTACATGATTATTGCACTAAAGTCTTTTGGACTGAGCTTCTGCGTCCTGCGCTTGATTCATGCACCACACCCACCTTCAGCACCCCTTGACACAAGTACTGATATTGTATCATATAATAGCATTCTCAGGTTTCCAAGAAAACAAAAATTGAGACATTCATAGTGTGTTTACATATATTGTCGCGGCTATTTATACAGACATTTTTTTTAAATAAATCCCGTATTTATGATTATATGACAATATTTTAGGTTGACAATAATTCTATTCACAATAATTCCATTTCTGATTTTCTGATATCACATGCCTTTGTTGTCAAGGTATGCTGATGTGGATGCGGTGGTGAAGTCAAGCGCAGGACACAGAGGATAAGTCAAGACGACTTTACTGAAGAACTCTATAATACACAAAAATAAACGGCCTCGAAACACTGGAGGCGAACAAAATACGCGGGGTGCGTAAAACCAACAATAGATGCCAAGGTTCCGAACCAGTACGCATACGACAAGCGGACAATAACACACAACATGCAAACATAACACAGGGGAACTTATAGGTGACATAATCAATACAGAATACGAAACAGGTGCACCAACTAGACATAACAAAACAAACATTGAAAACATCAAGCAGTAGTAGCTAGTACTCCGGGGACGACGAACGCCGAAGCGTAAAATCAGGATTATGCCTCTACTGCCATTCATTGCAATTAGACTGGTTTGGATTTCTCCCCGACCAATATGGCTGCCATTTTCACCCCATTCTGGAACCTCGAGGGTTTATGTCATATCCCCTCTAGTAATTTAATAGGATCTCTATGGATACATTTTTCAAAATTGCCCTTTGAAACATTACACTGTTTTCACATTAGGCCATATACTTGAACTACCCATTAAAATTGACTGAACATCAAATGTCCATAATTTCTTTCCCACCCCCACACCAGAACACCTCCTACTCCATGCTTTACGGTGGGAACTACCCATGCGGAGATCATCCGTTCACCCACACTGCGTCTCACAAAGACACAGGGGTTGGAACCAAAAATCTCAAATTTGGACTCCAGACCAAAGGACACATTTCCACCGGTTTAATGTCCATTGCTCATATTTCTTGGCCAAAGCAGGTCTCTTCTTCTTATTGGTGTCCTTTAGTAGTGATTTCTTTGCAGCATTCCGACCATGAAGGCCTGATTCACACAGTCCCCTCTGAACAGTTGATTTTGAGATGTGTCTGTGTCTTGTACTCTGTGAAATATTTATTTGGGCTGCAATTTCTGAGGCTGGTAACTCTAATTAACTTATCCTCTGCAGCAGATGTAACTCTGGGTCTTCCATTCCTGTGTCGATCTTCATGAGAGCCAGTTTCAACATAGCACTTGATGATTTTTGCGTCTGCACTTGAAGAAACTTTCAAAGTTCTTGAAATGTTTCATACTGACTGACCTTCATGTCTTAAAGTAATGATGGACAGTCGTTTCTCTTTGCTTATTTGAGCTGTTCTTGCCATAATATGGACTTCGTCTGTTACCAAATAGGGCTAACTTCTGTATACCCCCCCTACCCTGTCACAACTGATTGGCTCAAACGCATTAAGAAGGAAAGAAATTCCACAAATTAACTTTTAAGAAGGCACACCTGTTAATTGAAATGCATTCCAGGTGACTACCTCATGAAGCTGTTTGAGAGAATGCCAAGAGTGTGCAAAGCTGTCACCAAGGCAAAGGGTGGCTATTTGAAGAATCTCAAATGTAAAATATATTTTGATTTGATTGTTTAACACTCTTTTGGTTGCTACATGATTCCATATGTGTTATTTCATAGTTTTGATGTCTTCACTATTATTCTACAATGTAAAAAAACAAAACAACAAAAAAACACCCTTGAATGAGTAGGTGTGTCCAAACTTTTGACTGGTAGTATAGGTCTGGATTGAAATCATTGCATGCCTCATCCATGGCCTGAAGGAGGTTGGCACGCTCATGGGGATGGCAATCATACAGTGCCTTGCAAAAGTATTCATCCCCCTTGCCGTTTTTCCTATTTTGTTGCATTACAACCTGTAATTTAAATTGATTTTTATTTGGATTTCATGTAATGGACATACACAAAATAGTCCAAATTGGTGAAGTGGAATGAAATAAATAACTTTTTTCAAAAAATTCTAAAAATAAGTAACGCAAAAGTGGTGCGTGCATATGTGTGCCCTTTGCTATGAAGCCCCTAAATAAGATCTGGTGCAACCAATTACCTTCAGAAGTCACATAATTAGTTAAATAAAGTCCACCTGTGTGCAATCTAAGTGTCACATTATCTCAGTATATATACACCTGTTCTAAAATGCCCCAGAGTCTGCAAAACCACCAAGCAAGAGGCACCACTAAGCAAGCGGCACCATGAAGACCAAGGAGCTCTCCAAACAGGTCAGGGACAAAGTTGTGGAGAAGTACAGATCAGGGTTGGGCTATAAAAAAATATCAGAAACTTTGAACATCCCACGGAGCACCATTAAATCCATAATAAAAAATGGAAAGAATATGGCACCACAACAAACCTGCCAAGAGAGGGCCGCCCACCAAAATTCATGGAGCAGGCAAGGAGGGCATTAATCAGAGAGGCAACAAAGGGACAAAGATAACCCTGAAGGAGCTGCAAAGCTCCACAGCGGAGATTGGAGTATCTGTCCACAGGACCACTTTAAACCGTACACTCCACAGAGCTGGGCTTTACGGAAGAGTGTCCAGAAAAAAGCCATTGCTTAAAGAAAAAAATAAGCAAACACTTTTGATGTTTGCCAAAAGCCATGTGGGAGACTCCCCAAACACATGGAAGAAGGTACTCTGGTCAGATGAGACTAAAATTGAGCTTTTTAGCCATCAAGGAAAACGCTATGTCTGGCGCAAACCCAACACCTCTCATTACCCTGAACACCATCCCATGGTGGTGGCAGCATCATGCTGTGGGGATGTTTTTCATCGGCAGGGACTGGGAAACTGGTCGAAATTGAAGGAATGATGGATGGCGCTAAATACAGGGAAATTCTTGAGGGAAACCTGTTTCAGTCTTCCAGAGATTTGAGACTGGGACGGAGGTTTACCTTCCAGCAGGACAATGACCCTAAGCATACTGCTAAAGCAACACTTGAGTGGTTTAAGGGGAAACATTTAAATATCTTGGAATGGCCTAGTCAAAGCCCAGACCTCAATCCAATTGAGAATCTGTGGTATGACTTAAAGATTGCTGTACACCAGCAGAACCCATCCAACTTGAAGGAGCTGGAGTAGTTTTGCCTTGAAGAATGGGCAAAAATCCCTGTTGCTAGATGTGCCAAGTGTATAGAGATATACCCCCAAGAGACTTGCAGCTGTAATTGCTGTAAAAGGTGGCTCTACAAAGTATTGACTTTGGGGGGATGAATAGTTATGCACGCTCAAGTTTTCTGTTTTTTTGTCATATTTTTTGTTTGTTTTACCCCAAAAAATATTTTGCATCTTCAAAGTGGTAGGCAGGTTGTGTACACCAAATGATACAAACCCCCCCAAAATCAATTTTAATTCCAGGTGGTAAGGCAACAAAATAGGAAAAATGCCAAGGGGGGTGGATACTTTCGCATGCCACTGTACATCTTACACCTGTATTATAATCATGTATTGTATTTTACAGTATTGTATTTATGTATTGTATTGGTCCTGTACATACATGTAGCTCAGTTCATAGAAGCGTGGTACTAGCAACACCAGAGGTGTGGGTTTGATTCCCACTGGTTTCACATACCAAAATATGTGGACTGTTGTCACTTTGGATAACATTGTCTGCTATGTAAATGGAATATATTACAGTATTACAGTACTGTATTGGCCAATGCAATTTTAGTAATTATAGGATGCATTTCTTTCTTGTTTTGGACTTTCTGGATTATTTGCATATAGGTATTGTAATGTATTGATATTGATTTACTGCACTTCAGGAGCTACAAACACAAGTGTTTCGCTACACCTGCTTTAACACCTGCTTATCTGTATACGCGACCAATACACTTTGATTTGTTACATAATAGTCATCATCATAGTAGTACATTCGAGTATGTATATATATCATACTTTTTATATTTCTACTGTACAGACATACATTTCATTATGTACTTCTCAAAATCTGTACTAGACAAACCTATATCACGAATATCCTACCAACGTGGCATTAAAAACTGTAATATCTTATGTTTCACCGAGTTGTGGCTGAACGACGACATGGGTAACATACAGCTGGCGGGGTTTATGCTGCATCGGCAAGATAGAACAACCGCCTCCGGTAAGACAAGGGGTGGCGGTCTGTGTATATTTGTAAATAACAGTCTCGAGGTTTTGCTCGCCTGAGGTAGAGTATCTCATGACAAGCTGTAGACCACACTATTTACCAAGAGAGTTTTCATCTACAGTGGGGAGAACAAGTATTTGATACACTGCCGATTTTTGCAGGTTTTCCTACTTACAAAGCATGTAGAGGTCTGGCCAAAGAGTTCAATCTTGGTTTCATCAGACCAGAGAATCTTGTTTTTCATGGTTTGAGTCCTTTAGGTGCCTTTTGGCAAACTCGAAGCAGGCTGTCATCAATCAATCAATCAATCAATTTTATTTTATATAGCCCTTCTTACATCAGCTAATATCTCGAAGTGCTGTACAGAAACCCAGCCTAAAACCCCAAACAGCTAGTAATGCAGGTGTAGAAGCACGGTGGCTAGGAAAAACTCCCTAGAAAGGCGAAAACCTAGGAAGAAACCTAGAGAGGAACCAGGCTATGAGGGGTGGCCAGTCCTCTTCTGGCTGTGCCGGGTGGAGATTATAACAGAACCATGCCAAGATGTTCAAAAATGTTCATAAGTGACAAGCATGGTCAAATAATAATCAGGAATAAATCTCAGTTGGCTTTTCATAGCCGATCATTAAGAGTTTGAAAACAGCAGGTCTGGGACAGGTAGGGGTTCCATAACCGCAGGCAGAACAGTTTAAACTGGAATAGCAGCAAGGCCAGGCGGACTGGGGACAGCAAGGAGTCACCACGGCCGGTAGTCCCGACGTATGGTCCTAGGGCTCAGGTCTCTCAGTTGGCTTTTCATAGCCGATCATTAAGAGTTGAAAACAGCAGGTCTGGGACAGGTAGGGGTTTCGTAGCCGCAGGCAGAACAGTTGAAACTGGAATAGCAGCAAGGCCAGGCGGACTGGGGACAGCAAGGTGTCATCATGACCGGTAGTCCTGACGTATGGTCCTAGGGCTCAGGTTCTCAGAGAGAAAGAGAGAACGAGAGAATTAGAGAGAGCATACTTAAATTCACACAGGACACTGGATAAGACAGGAGAAGTACTCCAGGTATAACCAACTAACCCCAGCCCCCCGACACATAAACTACTGCAGCATAAATACTGGAGGCTGAGACAGGAGCGGTCCGGAGACACTGTGGCCCCATCCGAAGAAACCCCCGGACAGGGCCAAACAGGAAGGATATAACCCCACCCACTCCGCCAAAGCACAGCCCCCGCACCACTAGAGGGATATCCCCAACCACCAACTTACAATCCTGAGACAAGGCCGAGTATAGCCCACAGAGGTCTCCACCACAGCACAAACCAAGGGGGGGGCGCCAACCCAGACAGGAAGATCACGTCAGTAACTCAACCCACTCAAGTGACGCACCCCTCCCAGGGACGGCATGAAAGAGCACCAGCAAGCCAGTGACTCAGCCCCTGCAACAGGGTTAGAGGCAGAGAACCCCAGTGGAGAGGGGAACCGGCCTGGCAGAGACAGCAAGGGCTGTTCGTTGCTCCAGCCTTTCCGTTCACCTTCACACTCCTGGGCCAGACTACACTCAATCATATGACCTACTGAAGAGATAAGTCTTCAGTAAAGACTTAAAGGTTGAGACTGAGTCTGCGTCTCTCACATGGGTAGGCAGACTGTTCCATAAAAATTGAGATTTATAGGATAAAGCCCTGCCTCCCGCTGTTTGCTTAGAAATTCTAGGGACAATTAGGAGGCCTGCGTCTTGTGACCGTAGCGTACGTATTGGTATGTACGGCAGGACCAACTCGGAAAGATAGGTAGGAGCAAGCCCATGTAACGCTTTATAGGTTAACAGTAAAACCTTGAAATCAGCCCTTGCCTTAACAGGAAGCCAGTGTAGGGAAGCTAGCACTGGAGTAATATGATCAAATTTCTTGGTTCTAGTCAGGACCACGTGCCTTTCATGTGCCTGTCATGTGCCTTTTACTGAGGATTGGCTTCCGTCTGACCACTCTACCATAAAGGCCTGATTGGTGGAGTGCTGCAGAGATGGTTGTCCTTCTGGAAGGTTCTCCCATCTCCACAGAGGAACTGTGGCGCTCTTTCAGAGTGACCATCGGGTTCTTGGTCACATCCCTGACCAAGGCCCTTCTCCCCCGATTGCTCAGTTTGGCCGGGCGGCCAGCTCTAGGAAGAGTCTTGGTGGTTCCAAACTTCTTCCATTTAAAAATGATGGATGCCACTATTTTCTTGTACCTTCAATGCTGCAGACATTTTTTGGTACCCTTTCCCAGATCTGTGCCTCGACACAATCCAGTCACCACATCTCTTGGTTTTTGCTTTGACATGCACTGTCAACTGTGGGACCTTATATAGACAGGTGTGTGCCTTTCCAAATCATGTCCAATCAATTGAATTTACCACAGGTGGACTCCAATCAAGTTGTAGAAACATCTCAAGGATGATCAATGGAAACAGGATGCACCTGAGCTCGATTTCAAGTCTAATAGCAAAGGGTCTGAATACTTATGTAAATAATGCATTTTAGTTTTTTAAAATTTGTAATACATTTACAAACATTTATAAAAACCTGTTTTCGCTTTGTCATTATGGGGTATTGTGTGTAGATTGATATGGGAAAACATTTATTTAATCCATTTTAGAATAAGGCTGTAACGTAACAAAATGTGGACAAATGGAAGGGGTCTGAATACTTTCGGAATGCACTGTATTTTCACTCAACCTTAATATTGCAGATAGATTAAGTTATCTTTTGTTTGTTTTTAGTCCCAGCCTGCAGCTATCCTCAACCCCTCCCATCTATCTCTGAAGACCATCCAGTTTTGATTTCTTGCTGCCATATATTTTTCCACTGTGCTGTGATGTTTCACAAATGTTCTGAACCTTTCTATTCTCATAGTTTCTACAAATTGTAAATTAAAGGTAAACCTTTTTGCTAAGAGTATTATTATATTATTGATCGATTGACTATGGCTTTTCAAATCACCCAGCAGTGCTATTTGCAGAGTTAACTCCAAGTAAATGTTGCAATTTTTCAGCCATTCCTGAACCTGCGGCCAAAAACAAGCAAACATAATAAGTGATCTAATGAGTCTGTCTCTTTGCAGCAAAATCTGCAGAGCTGGGTTGGTTGTATCCCCCAAATATATAACATTGTATTGGTTGCAAGCATTTTGTATAATAATTTAAATTGAAAAACTTAAAATTTTGAATGTGGCGTCGTTTTGTATATCAGTTCATAAACCATGTGCCATGGAATCGGTACATTGAAAATCTCCTCCCAACTATTTTGTAACCTGTATGGGACAGCTGTACATTTTTTGGTCCTTAAATGAAACTGGTATACTTTTTTCTTTATCACAATTTCCTTCAGCCAATTTTGGTCTTCAATGCAGGGCCGACAGACAAGTTCTTTACCTTCTCCCCTTTCAACTTGCCTCCTCAATTTTTGCGGTAGTGCTGCAATCAGTTGGTTGTAATTTTGGATAGAGCAGACATTTCCATATATTTTTGTTAACTGCATGTGTGACAACTCCACCAGTCCTATTTATTATATCATTTACAAAGATAATATATGATCCTTAAAAAATATATATATGTTTTTTTATGAGTTTAACCATAATATTTGTTATAATATTTGTTCTGCTTTTCTGGTGGATTACACTGAAATTGCAACCAGCTTTCTATGGCTTGATTTAAAAATAGCGATATTTTTGAGATTATTTCATTTTCAAATAACCGAAAGTGAGAGGTTGAAATCTGAATGAAGGGAAAAAGGCCTATCTTGAAGATGGGGTGAGCCATTCTTACTAATCTGCTAGAGAACCAGTTTGGATTTAAGTATAAATAATAATTAATAATTTCTGCCCTCCAAATTCATATTCATTATATAAAGAGGCCCGTTCAGTGGTGATTTTAGCATGTAAATCTTGGTGGGGCAAACTCCCCCATTACTTTTTTAATGCATGCCAGCAAAGTCACTACACAACACTAAACAAGACATGAATTGCACTATAACGGTGACAAACGGTGCCCACAAAATGTTAAGGCCTACATAAAGCTGTCCCAACAGCAGAGCTTTCTTTTCAGCACCATGGAGTGAATCCGTACCACTGCTACACCTGGTAATCAGCAGAGCCTTGTTTGGAAGCGAAACAGTTCATTCAGCCTCATTTACTGTCTTTTCAAAAAACATACAGTGGGGAGAACAAGTATTTGATACACTGCCGATTTTGCAGGTTTTCCTACTTACAAAGCATGTAGAGGTCTGTAATTTTTTATCATAGGTACACTTCAACTGTGAGAGACGGAATCTAAAACAAAAATCATGAAAATCACATTGTATGATTTTTAAGTAATTAATTTGCATTTTATTGCATGACATAAGTATTTCATCACCTACCAACCAGTAAGAATTCCGGGTCTCACAGACCTGTTAGTTTTTCTTTAAGAAGCCCTGTTCTCCACTCATTACCTGTATTAACTGCACCTGTTTGAACTCATTACCTGTATAAAAGACACCTGTCCACACACTCAATCAAACAGACTCCAACCTCTCCACAATGGTCAAGACCAGAGAGCTGTGTAAGGACATCAGGGATAAAATTGTAGACCTGCACAAGGCTGTGATGGGCTACAGGACAATAGGCAAGCAGCTTGGTGAGAAGGCAACAACTGTCGGTGCAATTATTAGAAAATGGAAGAAGTTCAAGATGACGGTCAATCACCCTCGGTCTGGGGCTCCATGCAAGATCTCACCTCGTGGGGCATCAATGATCATGAGGAAGGTGAGGGATCAGCCCAGAACTACACGGCAGGACCTGGTCAATGACCTGAAGAGAGCTGGGACCACAGTCTCAAAGAAAACCATTATTAATACACTACGCCGTCATGGATTCAAATCCTGCAGCGCACGCAAGGTCCCCCTGCTCAAGCCAACGCTTGTCCAGGCCTGTCTGAAGTTTGCCAATGACCATCTGGATGATCCAGAGGAGGAATGGGAGAAGGTCATGAGACAAAAATAGAGCTTTTTGGTCTAAACTCCACTCGCCGTGTTTGGAGGAAGAAGAAGGATGAGTACAACCCCAAGAACACCATCCCAACCGTGAAGCATGGAAGTGGAAACATCATTCTTTGGGGATGCTTTTCTGCAAAGGGGACAGGACGACTGCACCGTATTGAGGGGAGGATGGATGGGGCCATGTATCGCAAGATCTTGGCCAACAACCTCCTTCCCTCAGTAAGAGCATTGAAGACGGGTCGTGGCTGGGTCTTCCAGCATGACAACGACCCGAAACACACAGCCAGGGCAACTAAGGAGTGGCTCCGTAAGAAGCATCTCAAGGTCCTGGAGTGGCCTAGCCAGTCTCCAGACCTGAACCCAATAGAAAATCTTTGGAGGGTGTCACAAGCCGGGCTAGAAACTCCGGTCTCAGATGTGGAGAGCTGGGGGTACTACCCCTTAGCCACAGAGGAGGTGTTGTAGGACCCAAATGAAAGACCCAAGGCAATACTCCAGGCAAGTAGATTTAATGTTCCAAAACAGGAGGCAAAACAAAACAACTCCACGAGGGGAGAAAAACAAACTAAAGATAACTTTGAACAACTTACTAGGACAGACACGGTGGGACAAAGCAGGAGACACATAGTCAGGACGCAATAACCAAGTGAGAAACAAGGGGAAAACACACAGCTAAAATACACAAGGGGAAACAAGGCACAGGTGACCTGGATCAAGCTAATTAGGACACATGAGGAAGAACTAAGGCAGAGGGGAACACAGATGACCTCTAGAGGCCCGGAGACAAACAGGAGGCAGGAAGCTGACACACACGAGGAAGAACTAAGGCAGAGGGGAACACAGATGACCTCTAGAGGCCCGGAGACAAACAGGAGGCAGGAAGCTGACAGGACCCCCTCCTCTAGGAACGACTCCTGACGTTCCTTCCAGAACACCCTGGCCCCAGGGTGCGAAAATCTCGGATCAAACCTGGGTCCAGGATGTCCCTGGCTGGAACCCAGGAGCGCTCCTCCGGCCCGTAGCCCTCCCAGTCCACCAGATACTGCAGAGAGTTCTGGACCCTCCGGGAGTCCAGTATCCGGCGGACTGTGTAGGCTGGCTGGCCGTCAATGATCCTGGGAGGTGGCGGGGGTCTGCGTGGGGGGGCAAAGGGAGAAGACAAGACAGGTTTAAGGAGTGAAACATGGAAAGTGGGGTTAACTCTAAGGGAGCGAGGGAGAACCAAACGATACGACACAGGGTTAACCTTTCTAGCAATGCGGAAAGGCCCGATGTATCTCTGGGAAAGCTTCCTGGATTCGACCCGGAGGGGCAGGTTCTTAGTGGCCAACCAAACTCTCTGACCAGCTCGGAAACTAGGGGCCGTCCGGCGGTGGCGATTAGCCTGACTTTGGTATCTCTGGGAGGTCCGAAGGAGGGCACGCCTGGCCTTCTTCCAGGTCCGCCTACAGCGTTGGACAAAGCGCTGGGCCGAGGGAACACCAACTTGCGCCTCCTCCTCTGGAAACAATGGAGGGTTGTAACCGAACTGGCATTCGAAGGGGGACAATCCGGTGGCTGAGGACTGGAGGGTGTTGTGGGCATATTCAGCCCAAATGATATAGGTGGCCCAAGACGTGGGATTACTGGCCGCCATACACCGCAGAGTGGTCTCCAGATCCTGATTAATCCGTTCCGTTTGGCCATTAGACTCTGGATGGAACCCCGACGATAGGCTGGCTGTGGCCCCAACAAGCCTGCAGAAGGCCCCCCAAAACCGGGACGAGAATTGGGGACCTCGGTCAGAGACCACGTCCAGGGGAATACCAAATATCCGGAAGACATGGTTCATGAGGAGCTCAGCAGTCTCCTTAGCCGAGGGCAGCTTGGGCAGGGGAATAAACCGGGCAGCCTTAGAGAACCGGTCTACCACCACTAGGATGACGGTGTTGCCCTGGGATAGAGGAAGTCCCGTAACAAAGTCCAGAGAAAGGTGTGACCATGGCCTTCGAGGAACAGGTAAGGGATGGAGCAGTCCCTGGGGTCGCTGGCGTGTCGACTTTCCCTGGTTGCACACAGGGCAGGCCTCAACATAGACCTGCACGTCCTTCTTGATGGACGGCCACCAAAACCGCCGTCGGAGGAACTCCAGTGTGCGAGCACTGCCTGGATGGCATGTCAAGGGCGACTCATGACCCCACTGCAAGACGCGGCCCCGAACAGAGAGAGGAACGTACAGGCGACCGGCAGGACCACCGCCTGGATCGGGCTCCTGGACAAGAGCTTCTCGTACCCCTCTTTCTAGTTCCCACTGAAGAGGTGCGACAATCCTAGACCTCGGAATAATCGATGCCAAGGGCTTCTCTTGTAACTCGGGAGAATAGACTCGAGACAGAGCATCCGGCTTGACGTTCTTGGTGCCAGGTCGGTAAGTCAGGAGGAACTGGAATCGATTAAAGAAAAGGGACCATCGTGCTTGCCGAGGGTTCATCCGCTTAGCCTGTTGGAGATATTCCAGGTTCTTGTGGTCGGTGAGAACCTGGAAAGGGTGCTGAGCCCCCTCTTTCTTTTCAACAAAAAAGAAGCCCGCCCCAGCCGGGGAAGTAGAGGCATAGATGAGGCCGGCTGCCAAGGACTCCTTAATGTAGGTGTCCATAGCTGCGTGCTCGGGGGAGGACAAGGAAAAGATCCGACCTCTAGGAGGGCAGCACCCAGGGAGTAGATCAATGGCACAGTCATACGTGCGATGAGGCGGTAAGGAAGTAGCCCGGGCCTTGCTGAACACTGCCTTGAACCGATGGTAAACACTGGGGACTCGGGAGACGTCAACAGACTCTTGAAACTGGGTACTAGGGGCTGAGGGACTCTGAAGCATGCAGGTGAGTTGGCAGGCGGGACCCCAGCTTAGAATGGTGCCCGTAGGCCAGTCGATCTGGGGATTATGTCTGCATAGCCAAGGGTAACCCAGGATAATAGGATACTCGGGAGAGTCAATGAGATAGAAGGTCTCCTCCTGCTGGTGTTGAGAGATGGTAAGTCGCAGGGACTGAGTCGCCTCGGTAACCTTTCCTGGTTCCAGAGGTCTGCCATCTAAGGCTGTAACTGCCTGGGGTTGAGGAAGTAGTTGGGTAGGGATCTTAAGTTCCTTAGCCAATCTTACATCCAGGAAATCACCTGCGGCACCGGAATCGATCATAGCCTGGACCCGATGCTGGTGGCCCCCCCAGGACAGAGTGGCTGGAATAGCCAGGACAGCGTTAGTAGGAGGCGCTCTAACTCTCCCCATCACAGCCCTCCTGTAGCTGGGCGGGGACAGGCGTTTCCCGAAAGCTCGGGGCAAGTGGAGCGGAAGTGGCCGGTAACCCCGCAGTAGAGGCACCGACGTTCCCTCATGCGACGTTCCCTTTCGTTGGGAGAAAGCCTGGAACGGCCTAACTGCATGCTCTCCGGGAAATCCTGGAGTAGTTCAGGAGCCGGGGAAGCTCTGAATGACGGAGTCCAAACAGGAGAAACAGAGCTGCTCAGAGGAACTTGGGAATGAGACACCTGACGGCGAGCCATTCTCCGCTCTCTTAGACGATTGTCCAGGCGGATGGCCAAGGCTATGAGGGACTCGAGATCACCAGCTGGTTCTCGGGTGGCTAACTCATCTTGAAGGGGCTCAGATAACCCTCCCTGAAAGCAGACCCTCAGCGCTTCATCATTCCATCCGCTCCTTGCTGCTATGGTCCGGAAATCAATGGCAAAATCTGCCGTGCTTCGGGGCCCCTGACGGAGAGACAGTAGGCGCTTGGAAGCCTCCCGCCCACTGACAGGATGATCGAACACCCGCTTGAACTCTTCTACAAATGCAGCGTGGGAGTCACAACAGGCCTCCTGGGACTGCCACACCGCAGAAGCCCAGGCGAGCGCCTTGTCTGAAAGAAGGGTAATGATGTAGGCAATCTTGGAACGGTCTGTGGGAAAACTTGAGGGTTGGAGCTCGAAGGTGAGGGAGCATTGGGTGAGGAAACCCTGGCAAGAGCTTGGATCCCCAGAAAAGGGCTTGGGAGGTGGTAGTCGGGGCTCCGCCAACCGAGACGACCTGTCGTCACTGGGGGGTGACCTGGGGGAAGGGAGAGGACCAGGGAGGCGTTCAAAGAGCTGGCGGAGGGAACTCATCATTTCGGCCAGGAGTTGAGAATGACTAGCCATCAGCTCCTCTTGTCGGCTGAGAACGGCTTCATGGCGCTGGAAAGAAGCCTCATGTCGAGTGATCACCGCCAACAGGTCCGGGGAACTGAGTGTTTCTGGGTCCATGATTGACTTGGTTATTCTGTCACAAGCCGGGCTAGAAACTCCGGTCTCAGATGTGGAGAGCTGGGGGTACTACCCCTTAGCCACAGAGGAGGTGTTGTAGGACCCAAATGAAACACCCAAGGCAATACTCCAGGCAAGTAGATTTAATGTTCCAAAACAGGAGGCAAAACAAAACAACTCCACGAGGGGAGAAAAACAAACTAAAGATAACTTTGAACAACTTACTAGGACAGACACGGTGGGACAAAGCAGGAGACACATAGTCAGGACGCAATAACCAAGTGAGAAACAAGGGGAAAACACACAGCTAAAATACACAAGGGGAAACAAGGCACAGGTGACCTGGATCAAGCTAATTAGGACACATGAGGAA
Organism: Coregonus lavaretus; assembly: GCF_964263955.1. NCBI lineage: Eukaryota > Metazoa > Chordata > Actinopteri > Salmoniformes > Salmonidae > Coregonus > Coregonus lavaretus. The sequence continues at coordinate 34,337,483 of NC_140020.1, forward strand.
GAACTAAGGCAGAGGGGAACACAGATGACCTCTAGAGGCCCGGAGACAAACAGGAGGCAGGAAGCTGACACACACGAGGAAGAACTAAGGCAGAGGGGAACACAGATGACCTCTAGAGGCCCGGAGACAAACAGGAGGCAGGAAGCTGACAGAGGGAGCTGAAATTCCGTATTGCCCAGCGACAGCCCCGAAACCTGAAGGATCTGGAGAAGGTCTGTATGGAGGAGTGGGCCAAAATCCCTGCTGCAGTGTGTGCAAACCTGGTCAAGACCTACAGGAAACGTATGATCTCTGTAATTGCAAACAAAGGTTTCTGTACCAAATATTACGTTCTGCTTTTCTGATGTATCAAATACTTATGTCATGCAATAAAATGCAAATGAATTACTTAAAAATCATACAATGTGATTTTCTGGATTTTTGTTTTAGATTCCGTCTCTCACAGTTGAAGTGTACCTATGATAAAAATTACAGACCTCTACATGCTTTGTAAGTAGGAAAACCTGCAAAATCGGCAGTGTATCAAATACTTGTTCTCCCCACTGTAGATGACATTGCTGACTTGCTTAAATAAATGTAGTTTCTACTCACAATTGAGATGTACAAACTATGGCATAAGGGGATGACGAGCAGATAAGAGGCAATCCGTAATTTCGATTAAGACGTTAATGAGTGAGCTAGGACGGACGTAGTCAATATAACTATTTGTTCAGCACTTTTGAAATGTACAGCGACAGAATTCAGAACATGGCCGTTCTTAAAGTATTCTCCCAGTACACCAAGTCAGAACCGTGGATAAATAAAGGGGGCATATAAGCAGACAATGAAAGCTCTTACAATATTCAATGATGACATTTCTCTAAAACAGGCTATGGGCTACATGTGCACTACCAACAGCTAACAGCTAACAGCTAACAACAGCTAACAGCATTACTACACAACATACACTTAGTATAACTTTCTTAGCTACAGTATACATATCTCCTTGGCATATTACATAATTTATGCAGCAGCATACAATACATTTTTGGACTCACCTTGTTGTGCTGTGCTCACTTGAACACAAAGGTGGCACGGTGGTCCTTCATGTGCAAATGTGTAATCAAACTTTGTCATCAAAGTCTGGCATTCTGTTGATTTATGGTGCTTTCAAGACAATTGGGAACTCTGAAAAAAACAAGGTCGAATCATGACATCAGTGATCTTCAGGTCGGAGCTCTAGAAAGAGGCCCGAGTTCCCGACTTGGAATTCCGAGCTGGATGACCGTTCGAAACTTATTTTCCCAGTTGGAGCTAGCTTTTTTCAGAGTTCCCAGTTGTATTGAACTCACTGAAGTCTGAGAGTTCCCAGTTCCGAGTTTCCAGTTGTTTTGAACGCTGCAGAAGTCATGCTGGAATGACAGCATGGCCAGTGTTGAATGTTAATCCTTTTAAACTTGGAAAAGAGACCTTTAAACCCAGACTTGGACCACACACCCACTCCACTGAATAGCAGGCAAGTGATTGCTTTGCAACTCTTGCAGTTAGCCACTGATTCCTTCCAAACCACTCATTGTTGAATTTGTGATTTCCAACTTGTTGTGTAATGTTCATGTCCAATGGCCGATGAGCACCTATACATTTTATCTATAATTTCTCTTCATAATTTCTGTTCATATGACAAGGATTTGCCAGTAGATTGTCGACTTGATTCATGATGATGACTGCTAGTTTGCTAGCTAGGATTTTAAAAGTATGATGTTGACATGATCAGTCCAATCAAAGCTACGGTAGATATAACGTGATTTGACGCCATTTTATCTGTGGCCAATGACCTTGAGCCTTCTTGGATGGGCACATGTAATGTAACTCTATGGCAGCAACCAAGGGGCTTGAATTTTCGAGCTCTCCCCAAAGATTTTGCGGTGACGTAGTGTCCCCATGAGTGACAGAACACTGAGCCAATCACGGGGCAACTAGAGAACATTACCAACCCCTACGCTACGTATTTTCCGCTGGCTGCCCCACCACCACCACCGAAAGCACTGAGCTAGGCTGAAACACCTGCATTTTGGAACTGCCTTACTCAAGAAAGTAATAATAATAATAATATGCCATTTAGCAGACGCTTTTATCCAAAGCGACTTACAGTCATGTGTGCATACATTTTTACGTATGGGTGTTCCCGGGGATCGAACCCACTATCTTGGCATTACAAGCGCCATGCTCTACCAATTGAGCTACAGAGGACTACAAAGTACAAACTGTTTGTTTGTATGCATCTTTATTAACGATTATTTTCTGCACTATTGTTCCAATAATTTGTTTTATTTAGTATAGTATAAGCTTCTGTCTTAAGCATCCTAAATAATGCCATAGATTTTTCAAAAATAGTCAACTTGATGGCAAAAAAGGGAAGAATGATGTAAGATGTAAACCTGGTATTCCAACTGATTATAGGTTACTAAAGCTAACTATTTACCGCTGCACCATGGAGTTTTGAATAAAACAGTGAAGAGAAAAAGAAGTATATCTGATAATCACACGCTGCTATTTATTGCTGACCAGCAGATGTCACTAATGTCCATTGCGAACAGATAATGAAGCTCAATTTGATGAAAGCGTCAAAGCCTTCAGAAAGCCTCCGTTTCCCATTATTCCCAAACAGTGGTCTGAAACCCCTGATTTACAGGCCACATCAAGTCTGCAAGTCACATTATGCTGACATGCAAAGTGATGTGTAATTCCAATTGGAATCAAGACAGAATGAGAATATCCAATAATTGACACTTCTAATCACCCACAATCTGCACTGAGAATGATTGACGGGGTAGAGAAGGTTGAGTAAAGAGACTAACTGTCACGACTTCCGCTGAGGCTGCCTCCCCTCCTTGTTCGGGCAGGTTTCGGCGTTTGTCGTCACCGGCGTACTAGCTGCTGCCGATCCATTTATCATCACTCCACTAGTCTTGTCTAATTAATCACACACACCTGGTCCTTATCACCAATTAGTCATTGTATAAGTGTTCCCTCTGCTAACTTGTCTGTGTGGGTGATTGTTTGTTGTGAGCTGTGTATAGCTCGGTTGAGCTACCCTTACCTCATTGTTGCCAGGGTAGATATTTCCTCTGTGCCTGAGTGTTGTTGTCGCATGCTTGCGCAACTGTTTATCGACAGAATAAACTCTTTGGAAGCATATTACTCTCCTGCGCCTGACTCCTTCTATCACACGCACCACACTACCTAAATCATGTAAACTGGAACAGCCATCTCAGTAACGGGGCAATACGTCCTACTACTAACATATTGGATTTGTTTCGAAAAGTGTATGTTATTTATGTTTGTGTAGCATAAGATTAATCAACCAATCCAATGTTGCAAAAATACAGGTATTGAAACAAACAATTCTGAAAATCAACCTGAAATAGAGCATGCTGGGAAATATGATAATGAGGAGTGTGGTTTTGAGCAAACATGAATTTGTAATTATACTCAACAAGCTTGTTCAAATTCAGCTCACTTCGATCAGATTTTGTTGAGTAAACAAACTTTAACACATTACGTTAGCTCAAAGTCTTGTCCTTTTGAAGTTCACTCAACTCACAGAATAACGCTGATTAAGCAATTGGTTGAGTTGGCTTTTTTCCTCTGCTGATGTTGGCTGTTTGTCATTATTGTATTGGTCAGAGCTTGGATGGAAGAGCTTAGAGATGATCCTGTCTTAGCTTCTGTTGATTATAAATCAAGGACTCTAAAAGGATCTTCACGATCTTTTCTGAAGGATGTACGTTGTGTGAGGTCACATATTCAGAACTGTCCTACAGAATTGAGGTCTTATATATATATATATATATATATATATATAAACAGTATGTTGTAGACGCTTTTGGTAGCACCTGTGTGCATCTTCAAAATGCCCTCTAAGTGAAATTAACTTGTTTATATTGGTTCCCTGATCTCTCTATCTCTCTCTCCCCACTATAACATACACTTGTCCACTGTTTGTATCCTAAAATATTCCTAGAACTGGTAGTTATATATGTGTAGGGTCAAAGGTTATGTGAACAGCCATGATCAAAGGAACAATCCTGCTTTCACACAGCTCTGGCCCCTAGTTATAAATGTATTATTCCCTGATCAGGTAGTCAGGAAAAACCATGGCGCTTAATGATGTCTCTCTCTCTCTCTCTCTCTCCCCCCCACAATGTTGCAGTGTTGGTGTGAGTGTTGAGGGTAGGGATAAACTCCTGTTTATCTAGCTCTGCTATCACAACAGTCCATCAAACTAATGTGGCAGAGAAAACCAACCCACAGATCATTAGATCAATACAGACAGCTGAAGTGTGTGTGGTGACTTTTATGGCGTACTTTGACCTGAGAGGGCAGTACTATAAGTAACATCATGAAAAGTGAGGAGAAATGAGTGCGTATGTGTATGTGCTCATCAGTCACCAATAGTAAATCTATTTCCCTCCAACCAGTTCATTTGACCCTTGACCCTGCTGTAAACAGGCAGCCAGCCGAGGGTAATCCCTAAACCTCTACTGCTGCTTTCCCGCCCCCTCATTCCTGCTCTCGCCCCTCTCACCTCTTCCCTCCCTCTCAGAGTCCACCTATTGCCTACCCTGCTGCTGCCAGCACACCTGTGCTGTCTCTCAACACTCAAATTAATAGGCCATCCAGGGGCTTAATCTCTTCAACCCTACATCCCTCCATGCTACCACCGGCAAGCCCAGCCAGCCCAGCTCAGCCCTGGGCATACAGCAGGGGCACAGCCTCTCCTGGAAGGTCAAATACCTTTATAACCTGCAAAATAGCATCCAGATTACATGACACAGAGATTTGGACGTGTTGGCCAAGGCTGTTTCTTTGTGTGTGTGTGTGTGTGTGTGTGTGTGGATGTGTTTAACTATACTTGTCCACAAGAATAGTAAACAAACCTACATTTGACCAACTGGGGACATTTTGTTAGTCCCCACAAGGTTAAATGCTATTTCTAGTGGGTTTAGGGTTAAGGTTAGAATTAGTGTTAGGGTTAGGGTTAGGAGCTAGGGTTAGGGTTAAGGTTAGGGTTAGGGTTAGGGGTTAGGGAAAATAGGATTTTGAATGGGACTGAATTGTGTGTCCCCACAAGGTTAGTTATACAAGACTGTGTGTGTGTGAGCGTTCGTGTGTGTACACTCACCCCAGAGAGTAGACCCGGCAGTGTTTGGTGTGTATCCGTTGCGCAAGGCTGTACCTGCTGTCCAGACACACTGCCCAGGGCCCCTTTGGCCCTTCCTGACCCCCTAGTACCAAGGGGCCCTCTGGGGAAGGGGGGGCACAATACACCTGTAGGAGAGACACAGGGGTCATCAGTAAACCTGTCCCCCAAAATATCATTTATTTGTCATTGTGTTCTGCATTGTTGGGAAGATTAAGTATGCATTTCACTGTTAGTCTACACCTGTTTTTTACGAAGCATGTGACAATTAAAATGTGATTTGATCGTTATCATCATAGCTATCATTATCATTGTAATTATCATCAACACCACATACTGTATACCATACTTATCCCTTGCCCCTGTCAGATCACATATTCACCACACACACCCACATACATTCATATTCATATTTCAACATGTTTTTCTTTCTCATCAAATAGCACCCTCTCCATTTCTCCTCATCTTCCCCTCGCCTTCCTTTCCTTTTGGTTTCAGTGAAGGAGAAAAATGTTGATTTAGTGTAAACAAATGCGTCCTCCATCCTTGACATGATTCTCCATCTCACAGAGGGACAGGGCACCTTAATCTTGTCTTAACGCTCAAGGATTCCATTGATTCCACGTTGCAGTTCAACGTATACACAGGTACTATATGAAGCAGGAGGAGCTGTTAGACATCTCCATTTGATGATGGTCTCTGACAATCAATAATGCCGGTTGGACATACTGCCAAATTCTCTAAAATGATGTCAGATGCGGCTTATGGTAGAGAAATGAACATGCAATATCTCTGGTGGACATTCCTGCAGTCAGCATGCCAATTGCACGCTCCCTCAACTTGTGACATCTGTGGCATTGTGAACATTTTAGAGTGGCGTTTTTGTCCCCAGCACAAGGTGCACCTGTGTAATGATCATGCTGTTTAATCAGCTTCTTGATATGCCACACCTTTTAGGTGGATGGATTATCTTGGCAAATAAGAAATGCTCACTAACAGGGATGTAAACAAATTTGTGCACAAAATTGGAGAGAAATAAGCTTTTTGTGCGAATGGAACTTTTCAGTGATTTTTTTATATCATCTCATGAAACATGGGACCATCACTTTACATGTTGCGTTTATAATTTATAGTTCAGTATATGTTTTTGGAGTTTTATCCTTTCCGTGTGTGTTCCAACCACTCCTGTGTGTCTGGGTGAGCGTGTACGACACACATTAGTCCCAGCCTAGTGGTGAGTCTGCGTGTGTCAGTCAAAGCCCAGTTGTGTGTGTCTGTCCCAGCCCAGCTACGTGTGTAGTTCAACCCCAGTGGTGTGTGTGAGACTGTGCGCTTCTGTTTACTTTTTCATTGTAAAGTTCATGTACTAACTGAAACTACATACAATATCAATAGATTAATTGATATTATTCTCACTTTTCAACAAGGCTGGAGAGAGGGGTTTAGGGGTGTGTGTGTGTGTGTGTGTGTGTGTGTGTGTGTGTGTGTGTGCGTGCGTGCGTGTGTGTGTATGTATGTGTAGAGCTATTCCTATGCCAACATAGAGCATTCATCATACTAGGCAGCTAGAGTTGAAAGCGGACACTGCCAAGTTTCTCCTGTCATCAGAAGAGAGGGAGAACAAGAGAGGAGGAGAGGGAGATATCTGCCCTTCCAGGCCCCTATCTCTCCATTGCAGCCACCATGGCCGACAACAAAACCAAGACTAACAGAGCCAGTTGGCTTACACTGGCTGGTCTTAGTCTGTGGGGAGTAGGTCTTTCTTTGTTTGGGACGGGGTGTGTGTGTATATTAGAGAGAGACGGCAAACTCCAATGGCATAAAGACAAGGATGGGTGTATAAAGTATGTGTGAAGAGCTGTGTGTGAGCCAAACTAAGGCATCATTGATAGTGTATGTGTGTGCGTGTGTGCATGCATTCTTAATGCATGTGTGTGTCCTGAATGGACTGGACCAGCGGACATTGACAGAGCCTGAGACTGATTATTTGTTCCAATCACCATGTCTTTCCCCATAGAGACCACAGCCCAGACTGTGTGAGATACTGACTAGTCCACTGCTCTGCACAGACTGGTCATTAATCCTTCTCTTTCTGAACCACCATGTTAATAACAGCCCAACCCTAACCAGGGGCCGGTTGCACCAGTTGGTGCGTTTTAACGCTATGTCCAACGTAAAATGTGCTCTAGTTTGCTGACATTTATGAATTCTTTCCCATGCCACTAATAGAAAGTGGACAAAGTCTAGAATCCCTAGGGGGTTCTTACGCTTTGTGATGTCATAAAGCTTTGGAATTTATGGTTTCCAACTGCTTCAATCTTTAGAAGGAAATAATTTATCCATAGAGCTGAATAGGAGGACCTCTATGCTTTTATCCTGTCCGAACAGAACTTTTGGCAGAAAAGGAAGGCAGGAGGCAATAGGAGGCATGACGAAGTCAAGAGCTGTGACTTATTGTGAGGGAATAACAGTCACACTTGGAGCCTTGGGGACTTCTGTCAAGCGCTCTGCAACAATGGCATTGTAAAAAAGGGTCATACAAGTAAAACATCTCGAAATGCAATAGAATTTTAAACAGCCTTATGAATACATTGTGTTGTGGTGAGCACCGTGAGCTGTGCTGAAATGGGAGGCACTCGTCCATCCATGTATTGCAGTGGTAGCGATGATTCTGTTGTATTGGAGGATTTTTGTTTTGCTGTTGCAGTTGTGTGTTGTAGTGGTTCATAATTGCATTAGCAGAGCTCAGCCGGTGTGGTATTGAACAGTATTGGCCCATTATTGTTGATTTGAACATGTTTTATTGTAACAGTATTCTGGTCTATATTGTGAGCTATTATGAATAGAGAGATACTGACACGTTGTTGTCATTTTGAATATACTGCAACACTACAGTATGTTACATTGATCAGTCTCCGCCTTTCCCGCTGTTGTGTGTGTGTTTGTGTGTGTTGCATTGACTGCTATTGATTTGCCAATCCCAGTGCAGCGTGCCTCAGAGGTTGAGTTCCACCAACCACAACGTCAGTCAGAATTACTGCTGAGGATGCTGTTATAGTCACTGCAACTCCCCCTCTGCCTGTCAGAGGAGATAGATGATTCACCCCCAACCACCCCCCTTCACGCACGCACATATGTACACACACACACACAAACACACACACACACACACCCAAAGGCTAATTCATTATGAGTTACATGCCTGCCATGTAAGATATACTGTAGAGAAAGTGCTTCATCATTAGCAGAACTCTGTAGGCCAATGGTATATGAAAGAAGATAAGAGGTTGCTGATGTTTCTAAACTTCATTTGATTACAGAGGAACAATGGCCTTCGTTATCAGAAAATGGTGGGACTGTAGTGAGGATAAAACTTAGTTGACTATTTAAAGAACTTGATTGATGCTATAGCCTCTCTCACAGTGCAGTTGTATTTTGTTGATTGTAAGACACAAGGGCATGAAAGCCGACCCTGTCTCTGCCTCGCAATCTTTATCCTCACACAACACAACAACGTATCAATCGATTGGTTGTTGTTTTCTTTTCCACAGACAAACAGAAAAGGCAAGAACATCTCATTGATTAAGTTCAATCGAGTACAGGCTTAACTGAATGAACAACAGAGACAGAATGCAATATGGAATTTGATGATATAGTTTGGGTTTATGGCCTCATCTCAGAGGAATGCTCCTCGGAGCCAGATGCTGATGACAGGTAGCCCTTTGCTGGGCAGCTGGCATCGAAACCCCTCGGCTGGGGGAAAGGAGGTCCAATGAGGGGCCTTAAAGTTATTATAGCTGCTGGTGGTGTGGAGGTGGACACTTTGGGACTGTAGAGTGGATGATGGTCCCCAGTCACAGCCAGTCACAGTCCACAGGCCACATGGGGCCTCACGGGCAATACATCACACTCACCACCTATTCTATGTAGTTGAATCCAATGTATTACAGAGGCCTATGGGGGAAAGGAGTTCCAATGACAGGCCTTATAGTTGAATCCAATGTATTACAGAGGCCTATGGGGGAAAGGAGTTCCAATGACAGGCCTTATAGTTGAATCCAATGTATTACAGAGGCCTATGGGGGAAAGGAGTTCCAATGACAGGCCTTAAGCTGGTGGTGCTGGAAGGTTGTCAAACTGATGCTGAAAAACAGCAAGTGAGAGAACATGGGTAAGTTAACAAATAAATACATCCCAAGATTCACGCCTATTGGTTGAGAGAGAGGAAGGTGATAATTGCAAAAGTGAGCCCATAGGTTGAACAGCAAGTGAGAGGAATGTACATTATTGTGTCATGCTTATAGGCTATAAGGTGAATGACATTCTGCACGTGGCTAATAGGAAAGAGGAGAAGAAACAAGACGCTATGCTGATGATGATACGTTTGTATTTATTCCCACTATGCCCTTAGAATAGTAAACAAAGTGAATGATGTTATGCTTACTGGATGAAGTTAAACAAGCATTCAGGCCAGCCTGCCTGATTGAACTTTCGTAAACCACAGTAGGAACGAGACAAATCAGATGAATCAGAATGCCATCTCTATGGTAATCAATGGAGTATGTTTAACTGTCAAGCGAGACAAATTCTCTCTCAATTAACATATATGAAAAGGGTGCTTTGTTTACAGTTAGAGTTGGTTATAGACCAGCATAAATGTCAAGCTGGTCGATGCTGGTCCATGCAGATTGTGTGTGAATAAATGTCCCAATTGTTAGATATCCCCAATCTGGCTGGGTATATGCATAAACTGGTCGGCCAGCATACCAGCATCAAAGTGTCCAAAAAACAGCAAAGGCTGGTCACCAGCAAAAGCAGCATTAGTCACCAGCATATGCTGGTCTATGCAGTTTTTTCCCCAGCAGGGTTCTCTGTTATTTACCAGTTAGGCCTTTATGCAGAACTAGGGCTGTTACGGTGACCGTATTACTGCCACACCGGCGGTCACGAGTCATGACGGCAGTCAAATTCCACGTAACCGTTTAGTCACCGGTAATTATGCTTCTCCAAGCTCTGATGCTGCTGATGGTCATTAGTAGCCTACCAAACTTGCTAACTGCCTGGTACTCAGCACTCTATTGTCCCTCTAATCACTCTGACATCAATGCAAATGTAATCGAAAATCTAATCAAACACTTCACGAGCTTATGTTGCGCAACATTTCGATAGGCTATGCAATTGCGTGAGAAAACGTAGTTATGGCCTCTATTAAAAAGAGTAGGATCCCATCAGCTTTCTATAGACTAGGCCTACTGTATTTATTTCTCAACTTTCCTAATATTAAGCACATTGCTTCTCTTTACAACAGGAGTATAGCCTTCCTGGCTGGCATGAAAATTAACCACGGGAAAAGCGTCCTCCATTTGCTATTTAAGTGCATAGATGACATGTATGTTTTCCCACTGCCTGTTTCGAGACAGGTGCATAATAATGGTCCATTCTAAATCAAAACAAATTTCACACATATACACTGCTCAAAAAAATAAAGGGAACACTTAAACAACACAATGTAACTCCAAGTCAATCACACTTCTGTGAAATCAAACTGTCCACTTAGGAAGCAACACTGATTGACAATAAATGTCACATGCTGTTGTGCAAATGGAATAGACAACAGGTGGAAATTATAGGCAATTAGCAAGACACCCCCAATAAAGAAGTGGTTCTGCAGGTGGTGACCACAGACCACTTCTCAGTTCCTATGCTTCCTGGCTGATGTTTTGGTCACTTTTGAATGCTGGCAGTGCTTTCACTCTAGTGGTAGCATGAGACAAGGTCTACAACCCACACAAGTGGCTCAGGTAGTGCAGCTCATCCAGGATGACACATCAATGCGAGCTGTGGCAAGAAGGTTTGCTGTGTCTGTCAGCGTAGTGTCCAGAGCATGGAGGCGCTACCAGGAGACAGGCCAATATATCAGGAGACGTGGAGGAGGCCGTAGGAGGGCAACAACCCAGCAGCAGGACCGCCACCTCCGCCTTTGTGCAAGGAGGAGCAGGAGGAGCACTGCCAGAGCCCTGCAAAATGACCTCCAGCAGGCCACAAATGTGCATGTGTGTCATGCCCTGACTCAGGGGACGCTTATATGTTGAGTCAGGGTGTGTATATTCCTTGTTGTGTTTGGTCATTGTTTGTCGATCTAGTATGTATGGTTCTATGTTGGCCGGTGTGGTTCCCAATCAGAGGCAGCTGTCGTTCGTTGTCTCTGATTGGGGATCATACTTAGGCAGCCTATTGGCACTGTGTAGTTGTGGGATCTTGTTCCGTGTAAGGTATGTTGTGTGTGCTACCTTGGACTTCACGTTTCGTTTAGTTTGTTGTTTTGTCGTTGTGTTTATTTGGTTTAATAAACATGTACGTATATCACGCTGCCCCTTGGTCTGACCCGTCCTTCAACGAACGTGACAATGTGTCTGCTCAAACGGTCAGAAACAGACTCCATGAGGGTGGTATGAGGGCCCAACGTCCACAGGTGGGGGTTGTGCTTACAGCCCAACACCTTACCAGGACGTTTGGCATTTGCCAGAGAACACCAAGATTGGAAAATTCGCCACTGGCGCCCTGTGCTCTTCACAGATGAAAGCAGGTTCACACTGAGCACATGTGACAGACGTGACAGAGTCTGGAGACGCCGTGAAGAACGTTCTGCTGCCTGCAACATCCTCCAGCATGACCGATTTGGCGGTGGGTCAGTCATGGTGTGGGGTGGCAATTCTTTGGGGGGCCGCACAACCCTCCATGTGCTCGCCAGAGGTAGCCTGACTGCCATTAGGTACCGAGATGAGATCCTCAGACCCCTTGTGAGACCATATGCTGGTGCGGTTGGCCCTGGGTTCCTCCTAATGCAAGACAATGCTAGACCTCATGTGGCTGGAGTGTGTCAGCAGTTCCTGCAAGAGGAAGGCATTGATGCTATGGACTGGCCCGCCCGTTCCCCAGACCTGAATCCATATGAGCACTTCTGGGACATCATGTCTCGCTCCATCCACCAACGCCACGTTGCACCACAGACTGTCCAGGAGTTGGCGGATGCTTTAGTCCAGGTCTGGGAGGAGATCCCTCAGGAGACCATCCGCCACCTCATCAGGAGCATGCCCAGGCGTTGTAGGGAGGTCATACAGGCACGTGGAGGCCACACACACTACTGAGCCTCATTTTGACTTGTTTTAAGGACATTACATCAAAGTTGGATCAGCCTGTAGTGTGGTTTTCCACTTTAATTTTGAGGGTGACTCCAAATCCAGACCTCCATGGGTTGATAAATTTGATTTCCATTGATACATTTTGTGTGATTTTGTTGTCAGCACATTCAACTATGTAAAGCAAAAAGTATTTAATAAGATTATTTCATTCATTCAGATCTAGGATGTGTTCTTTAAGTGTTCCCTTTATTTTTTTGAGCAGTGTATTATTTAGTATATGTAAAGACAAGATTAAATCAAGAACAGTGTGATGGGTGATAATATTAGCCTATCACCTGTGAATGATGCCCAGCATAAGGCAAGAAACAGCGCTTGCTTTATTGTGCAACATTTTCAAATCATATAGTCGCACACCTCATGTAGCCTAAGGAAGGTATTCAGACCCCTTGACTTTTTCCACATTTTATTCTAAAATGGATTAAATAAATACAAATCCTTAGCAGTCTACACACAATACCCCATAATTATTTTACATAAGTATTCAGACCCTTTGCTATGCGACTAAAAATTGAGCTCTGGTGCATCCTGTTTCCATTGATCATCCTTGAGATGTATCTACAACTTGATTGGAGTCCACCTGTGGTAAATTCAATTGATTGGACATTATTTGAAAAGGCGCACAACTGTCTATATAAGGTCCCACAGTTGACAGTGCATGTCAGAGCAAAAACCAAGCCATGAGGTCAAAGGAGTTGTCCTTAGAACTCCGAGACAGGATTGTGTCGAGGCACAGATCTGGGGAAGGGAATGTCTGCAGCATTCAAGGTCCCCAAGAACACAATGGCCTCCATCATTCTTCAATGGAAGAATTTTGGAACCACCAAGACTTTTCCTAGAGCTGGCCGCCTGGCCAAACTGAGCAATCGGGGGAGAAAGGTCTTTGTCAGGGAGGTGACCAAGAACCCGATGGTTACGCTGACAGAGCACTAGAGTTCCTCTGTGGAGATGGGAGAAACTTCCAGAAGGACAACCGTCTCTGCAGCACTCCACTAATCAGGCCTTTATGGTAGAGTGACCAGACGGAAGCCACTCCTCAGTGAAAGTCTCATGACAGCCCGCTTGGAGTTGGCCAAAAGGCACCTAAAGACTCTCAGGCCATGAGAAACAAGATTCTCTGGTCTGATGAACTCTTTGGCCTAAATGCCAAGCGTCACGTCTGGAGGAAACCTGGCACCATCCCTATGGTGAAGCATGGTGGTGGCAGCATTATGCTGTGGGGATCTTTTTCAGCGGCAGTGATTGGGAGACTAGTCAGGCTAATCACATTAGCGAACGTTAGCTCAACCGCCCCGTACACGGGACACTGATCCCGTAGAGGTTAACTATGTAAGATGTGGAAAATAAATTCTCTCCAGCTGGGTTTTGCTTAGTGGCTAACGTTAGATTGCAAGATCAAGCTTCTTGGTAACATCAGCAGAGACAATCCCTTCCTGGATTAAGATTCCTGCTGTCTAATATTTGCAAGATCAAGCTTCTTGGTAACATCAGCAGAGACAATCCCTTCCTGGATTAAGATTCCTGCTGTCTAATATTTGTTTTGTGCGTGCTGCAAACTGCGTTTAGAGATACTTGCATAACTTTATGAGCTGTGTTGTCTGTCTTAGTAGTAAATGTTTCCATGCACTCATTAGCATTTAACTAGCATTTACTATTGTCACGATCGTTATAGGAAGCAGACCAAGGCGCAGCGTGATATGCGTACATCTCTTTTAATGAGTACTTAAACACTGATTACAAAACAACAAAACGAAACGTGAAGTCCTCGGTCATGAACACAAACCAACACGGAACAAGATCCCACAAATGACAAGAGCACAAAAGGCTGCCTAAGTATGGTCCCAATCAGAGACAACAAGCAACAGCTGATTCACGTTGCCTTTGATTGGGAACCACCCCGGCCAACATAGAAAACACATGAACTAGATACTAACATAGAACACAAAACATAGACCCTACACACCCTGGCTCAACATATAAGAGTCCCCAGAGCCAGGGCGTGACAGTACCCCCCCCCCCAAAGGCGCGGACTGCGACCGCGCCAACTAAACCCAACAGGGGAGGGGCCGGGTGGGCATTCCGCCTCGGAGGCGGATCCGGCTCCGGGCGTGACCACCACCCTCTAACAACCCCCCCATAGCGCCCCTGGTCTGGTCTGGCCCCGCTGGCTGGAGCTGGACTGGACCTCGGTGGAGCAGATTGCTTAGTCTCCGGTGTGGAGCAGCTGACCGGTACCTGACCAGGAACCGGTGAAGCAGGCACGGGCTGTGCCGGACTGACGACGCGCACCACAGGCTTGGTACGGGGAGCAGGGATGGGCCGTGCCGGGCTGACGACGCGCACCATCGGCTTGGTGCGGGGAGCAGGAACGGGCCGGACCGGGCTGGCTAAGCGCACCACTGGCTTGGTGCGGGGAGCAGGAACAGGCCGGGCCGGGCTGGCGACACGCACCATTGGCTTGGTGCGGGGAGCAGGAACGGGCCGGGCCGGGCTGGCGACGCGCACCACAGGCTTGGTGCGGGGAGCAGGAACAGGCCGGGCTGTGCTGGCGACGCGCACCATAGGCTTGGTGCGGGGAGCAGGAACAGGCCGGGCCGGGCTGGCGACGCGCACCATAGGCTTGGTGCGAGGGGCAGGAACAGGCCGGGCCGGGCTGGCGACGCGCACCACAGGTTTGGTGCGAGGGGCAGGAACAGGCCGGGCCGGGCTGGCGACGCGCATCACAGGCTTGGTGCGGGGAGCAGGAATCTGTGTGAGGCATCAGCACAGGACGTACAGGGCTGTGTACTCGTACTGGCACTACAGCACTTGACACTGGCGCAGGATATCCGGGACCGAGGAGGGGTACTGGAGGCCACGAGCATTGAGCCGGCACATTCCGTCCTGGCTGCATGCCCACCTTAGCACGACACGTGCGTGGTGCTCGCACAGGACGTACCGGACTGTGCCGGACCACTCGCGGCACAGTACGTAGCTCTGCATACCTCGGAACCTGCCCAGTCTCACGCTGCCTAGCCTGAGTACGGGGAATTGGCTCTGCTCTACCTCTAGGCTCCGCCAACCTCCCTTCCAGCCCCCCAAACCCGGTGGCCTCCTCTCCTAATCCACAAACTCGCCCAGTAGCTGCCTCCAGCAGCCCCGTCGTCCATGCCGTGTGCCCCCCCCAAAAAAAGTATTGGGGTTGCCTCTTGCGTGTCCGACGTCGGCCCGGCCAACATAGAAAACACATGAACTAGAAACTAAACATAGAACACAAAACATAGACCCTACACACCCTGGCTCAACATATAAGAGTCCCCAGAGCCAGGGCGTGACAACTATGGGGATCCTGAGTTCTTGTTAGTATTTTGTTAGCATTCTGGTAGGTGACGTTTTTGGGGCTTTTTTATGTTAGAAAAAGAAAATTGCACGCCTTGTGTGCACTACCAGTAATACCGTATATCCAGGGATGGCACAGGCATGGTATGGAACTCTGGATAGCGCCCAACCCTACACCAAACACAGATGAAAGGAAAAACATACTGTATATTGTAAGTATCTTTGCCATAGATGAATACGGTAAACTTTTAATTGTATTTGCTGACACCCTACAGTCAAATTTGGGCACGAATAGAGTAGCTATCTAGCTATATAAACCACGCCCCTCTGTAAACAAGCCTTCTCCGATGTTGGTTACAAGGTGGTACTTATTTAAATTAGGTAAGAGAATATCATGTTACCATTGGTGTATTAAAATAAGGGTGACGTCACCTTATCCCCTTAATAAACCCACCTCCTGAATCCAAGTGTTTGACACGGGGGAGGGGACCAGTAACTTTATGATCAAACTTTATCATTGTAGAAGCAACAGTAATTATTCATACTTTGGTCATCATACTTTGATCTGGTTTTATAAAAATATCATCACATTTCATGAAAACATGTTTTTTTACTGTTCATGACCTTTAAAACGGCAAGATTTTCTATCAGCCACGCATGGGTCTTGAGGTGGGGGTTTGTTACTACGCTGAAAAATGACAATATCCATCCAGACCTTTGCCACCTAGGAAATTTGTGTGACCAGACCTTCTCAAATAGCATTTAGTACCCCTGATATAGGGAATAGGGTGCCATTTTGGATGCAACCATTACAAGAGTGTGACCAACCTGTGGTGTAGTGATGTAGTGAAGGAACCTCCTAGCTTCCTCCTCCAGGGAGTGGCTGTCACTGGCCCATGGCTCCAGCTCTATATGCCACCTGGGAGACTGGAAGAAGGAACAGGGAGACAGCCAATCAGCATCAGTGGACCAGGGAGATGGCCAATCAACAACACAGAACAAGGAGAAGGCCAATCAGCATCAGTGGACCAGGGAGATGGGCAATCAACAACAGTGTTACTATCAGTGTGGAATCCTAAAAATGACTGAGGGGATTAGATTAATTTGGCCCGGACGCCCGGGTAGTCGTTTTTTGCACCAGGTGAAAGTTGATTGCATTTGTTTTTGAAACCGGGCTGCCTCCCGGTCATGAGCCAGGTGCCCCGTTCAAAGCCAACGGCGAAGTCGGCTCAAAACAAAAGTGACATCATTAACCACAAGGAGTAATGAGTAGGATTCTGGTTTTCACATGCAAAAGAGATTGCTTTTGATAAAAACTCTTTATTTGCCTCAAACTAGTTTGAAAATTCAAACATATATTTTATGGAAAAGAGATGTTGTATGGTTCTCGAACAAGTACCATGCTGCCGTGTTGACAACATGACCGAGCGTCGCAGATTACTGATTTGAGAAGGTCGCTCCTCTCTCACCGCTTTTGCCCATTCACATTACGGGCCATAGACCGGTTCTCTGCTGCTCAGCATAATCGAATCCGCCCACTGTCATCCGTTAAAGTGACATTAATGCCCAACCTTATGTCCTGCTACAGTATCCACCCAACTGTGAGACTGGAAAAGTGTTTCTGACCTGTGGCCCAGTCCACTGTCCCAGTACATACCCCTCTACAATAGTGTTTCTGTGTCACATTCCTATTGTTCCTGGCTGGTATACAGGCCTAGGCTCAATGACCTCATTGATCATCATAGGAATTTGTCTGTTTGTGATTACAGCAGAGATAGAGAGAGAGAATAACTGTGTCTGCACTGTGCTGCGTTCCAGCAATCCAACCCCATTTTGGCCAACTAGACAACTGGAGGAGTACGTTCCATGGTGTGGTTGTGTTTGCACTGTAATTTCATGGGTCAAACACTGTGACCAATGTTAATGACTAATAATGCTGTGTTATTTCACTATAATTATAGGAATATAATATAATAACTGGATCATGTTGTCATTTGTATGTGTTCACATTCTGTGTTTTCATGTGGACAATATTAGCAGTGTGCATGTGTTTTCATATGTGGTAACTATGCACAGTGTACTGTTATTTGTCCTACAGTAGTACATGGTAATGTCGACGCTTTCCCCTCTCAGGCTCAACTGGACAACAGGACTATGGGTACATTCCAAATGGCACCCTATACCATATATAGTGTACTACACAGCAAATTCTCCAGTGTTAAATCAACACTGACAGTGTTAAATGTAACACTTGGCCAGTGTCTATAAACTGTGCTTAGTGCTGATGCTGTTACACTTAGTCAGTGTTAGGGAATTAACATTTTAGGGTTATGCAATAACACCTCATAAAGCTGGTATTTTTAACACTAGGAATTGTATATAGTTTACACCAATGGTGTTATGCAAGAGGTTTGTATCACTTGTGTTGGATTAAGGACATTTCAATTACCTAAACAAGTCTTTAATGCCTTATGGTCTTACATAAGCATTTACAAAGACTTCAGGACTGGCAGCCAATATGCTCATAATTTAAATAACATAACCATAGACCACTTCAACTGGTACAACACTTCCACTCACGGGTGGCCAAAAACAACAAATTGAAAGCCACTGCCCCACTAAGCCACGCCTCCAATATAATTTCCCAGTGTGCCTTGCCTTTTCGAGTGAATTTTAGCAAAGATTATGGATATATTGTTGTAATTATTTTTTGAATATTCGATGAGGGTTGTTGACGTTAACCGCCTGTATTCAATGGAGAGAGACACTATGCAACTAGCCTCATGCCATGAATATGCATAGCCATCTCGAGACAACTCCGATGTAAAAAGTGTTTTTGTCGGAATGTCACGTGTCCTACTTATATCAGTATACTTGTAACAACTGAAGCATTGCAAAACTTATATTCGGGTAAATAAGCCTCATGTAGAAAATAAGCCATATATTTTTAGTTGACCAAATTTGACACTCTCTCATTGACCTCCATACAAAAACTCGTTGCTTGGTGGGAGAAACAACTAAAAAAATGCCACCTGCTGGAGGGAGACAGATTTTCTGCCAGTTGAGCCTCTCTTCCTCTTCCTCTTTATTGTAGAGTTACCACCCATGACTGTATTTATTAGTGACAGAGACATTTGTTCATTTTCAGACCTGTGGACTTCACCATGTGAGTTCCTAATGGAGGTGAATGTTATCATTAAAATGTAACTCTTTAGGACAATACATTAACTATATCATAAGCAATGTTCCCTCAAAAAAAATCAGCACTGAGCAAATTTCAGGTCTGCTGAGCGCAAACTTGAACGTTGTGAAAATTCTGTGCAAATTCCAGTGTGCGTTTACTGTGAACACTGAGGCTGTACCCGCTTTAAGTTTTAACAGTGACCATGTAGGCTACTGTGGCTATTTGATCATAATGTAGGCCTACCAGAGTGTCCTACCATAAAAAACAATGGAGAAAATCCATCCCATAACATTTTAATATGGAAATAGCTGTTATATCATTCAGCCTACAGTAGCAACCAATGTGTGGTTGTAAGGGATCGGGGGTTGGCTGGGTCTAGACAGAGTCTGACACTTCCCCGATCTACAGAGAGGGGGAGTCATCAGACTCGATCTGGTTCACCTGAGTTCTGAGCACACCTGTCCGTAATTAGGGTAGGATATAAGGTGTGCTCAGAAGTTCAGTCGGTGCGAGGTATTGTTCCATTGTGACTTGCTAAGCGTTTTGTTCAGAGAGAGAGAGAGAGAGAGAGAGAGAGAGAGAGAGAGAGAGAGAGAGAGAGAGAGAGAGAGAGAGAGAGAGAGAGAGAGAGAGAGAGAGAGAGAGAGAGAGAGAGAGAGAGAGAGAGAGAGAGAGAGAGAGAGAGAGAGAGAGAGAGAGAGAGAGAGAGAGAGAGAGAGAGAGAGAGAGAGAGAGAGAGAGAGAGAGAGAGAGAGAGAGAGAGAGAGAGAGAGAGAGTTGTTTTTGATTACCCGTGTATACGACCTGTGCCTTGTTGTTTGACTCCCCGAATTGCTTAATCCTCTACTTGTCTACCCCAGTGATTACCGTTCTCTGATCCTGTGACCTCGACTACGACTAAGCCCGCTCCCTTGGTACCTCTGCCTGGCCCGGTTTTGACCACAGCCCGCCCGACCACGATTAAGCTATTCCCTTGTCTGTACTCTAATAAAGCATCGCTATTCTGCGATTGGATCTTACCACTCTGTCCGAGTATTCATTACAGAATACCTCGCCATTACCATGGATCCAGCGGAATTACAGAGGCGATGGGAGATACAGGAGAAACGGATGGATGAACTCCTGCAGCTACTCAACGCTGGTGCTGCTGAAGGCACCACCCCGAGCACGGTCAGTCCTCGTCCTACACCTCCGATTTCTCTACCGACTAGGTACGACGGGGAACCTGGCAAATGTCAGGGGTTTCTACTTCAGACGTCCCTGTATATGTCGTATAATCGTACTATGTTTTCCGATGACCGTAGCAGGGTGGATTTCATGATTTCTCTACTAACGGGAGGAGCACTGGATTGGGCTACTGCGCTTTGGGCAGCTGAGGTTCCCGAGTTGAATGCGGAAGTTCAGTTCAAGAGACTGTTCCAGGAGGTGTTCGACCACCCAGTATCTGGGCGTAGTGTGGGAGACCAACTATGCGAACTTCAGCAGGGCCGTCGCACCGTAGCCGACTACGCTTTAGAGTTCCGTACTATAGCAGCCGGTAGCGGATGGAGCGAGACGGCCTTGCTCACCGTTTTCCGAAGAGGGCTGCGCAAAGACGTACAGACTGAGTTGGCTTGTCGAGGAGATATCACTGCGCTACATGAGTTTATCAAAATAGCCATCTCTATTGATAATCTGATAGTGCAACACAAGGTATCCACAGTCCGGGAGCCCTCGATCACTGGTCCTACGCAATCGACAGAGCGGAGGAGAGAATCTGAGGAGGAACCTATGCAACTGGGACGGTCACCTCTACAAGGGTCGGTGAGACAACAACGTCGGCAAGACGGACTATGCCTGTATTGTGGTCAGTTGGGTCATTTCGTTCGTCAATGTCCGGTACGACCAAACCGTACCCCAGGATATCGCCTCGGAACTGCCAAACCGGTGAGTGAGACTCCAGTTTTGAACATTACATCTAAACAAATGTATGTGCCAGTTACCTTATCTGTCGGAGAGAAAGTGCGCAGGTTGGAAGGACTTATTGATTCCGGAGCGGCTGCCAGCTTTCTGGATATGGGTCTTGCTGAGGAGTTGGGAGTTCAACTTATCCCAATTCAACCCCCCCTGCGAGTCAACGCGCTAGACGGTGAGCCCATGGGCACTGGGTTCATTACGCACCGTACCGAGGAAATCAAGTTACAAGTGGGCTCCCTGCACCATGAGAACATCATTCTGTTCGTCATCTCCGCTCCACGGGAGCCGCTAGTCCTCGGCCACCCCTGGCTCGTTACCCATGATCCGGTCATCTCCTGGAAATCTGGCGAGATCACGGCTTGGAGTGAGGTATGTAAGGGCAGAGTGCCTCATTTTACCTTGCAAAACGTCTACTGTGGAGGATGCGAAGGGTGCGGTGTCTACTGTTGTTCCTACAGAGTACCAGGATTACGCGCAGGTGTTCTCCAAGGAGAGGGCTACCGTGTTACCACCGCATCGGGCCTGGGATTGTGCAATTGATCTGCTATCCGGGGCTACACCTCCTCGCGGACGAATCTACCCTTTGTCACAGCCGGAACGAGAATCAATGACAAGTATATTGATGAGGCACTACAGCAAGGGGCCATTCGCCCATCTACGTCTCCCGCCGCATCCAGTTTTTTCTTTGTTAAGAAAAAGGATGGTGGACTGCGTCCTTGTATAGACTATCGAGGTTTGAACGATATTACCATTAAAAATCGTTACCCCCTTCCTTTGATTCCAGCAGCCCTCGAGCAGGTGGGGCAGGCCTCCATCTACAGTAAACTGGACCTCAGGAGTGCGTACAATCTGGTGCGCATTAGAGAAGGGGATGAATGGAAGACCGCCTTCATCACCCATCGAGGACATTATGAATATTGTGTCATGCCCTATGGACTTACTAACGCGCCCTCTGTGTTCCAGGCGTTCATGAACGACATTTTCAGGGACTTGATTGATCGCTTTGTCATAGTGTACATTGATGACATCCTAATCTACTCTAACTCTCTGAGTGAACATGTGTCCCATGTACGCCAGGTTCTGGACCGACTCCGACAACACTCTCTGTTCGTGAAGGCCGAAAAGAGTGAATTCCATGTCACGACGATTTCCTTCCTTGGGGCCATACTCACTCCCGACGGGGTAAAACTGGATGAATCCAAGGTGCAAGCTGTACGAGACTGGCCTCAACCCCAGACGGTGAAAGAGCTCCAGAGATTCTTAGGGTTTGCCAATTACTATAGACGGTTCGTGCGTAATTTCAGCACAACCGCAGCTCCCCTGTCGGCGATGACCAGCCACAAGGGTCGTGGTCTGAAATGGACGGAGGGGGCAGTGCGGGCTTTTGAGACATTGAAACAACGATTTACCACCGCTCCCATTTTATGTCAGCCGGATCCTACCTTGCCGTTCATCGTGGAGGTGGACGCCTCGGAGGTTGGAGTTGGAGCCGTGCTATCCCAGCGCCAAGGTGAGCCGCCCAAATCACGACCCTGTTCTTTTTTTTCTAAGAAGCTGAATCCGGCTGAGCAGAACTACGACGTGGGAAATCGTGAATTACTGGCGGTGAAGTTAGCACTGGAGGAGTGGAGACATTGGCTGGAGGGAGCAGCTCATCCGTTCCAAGTGCTCACGGACCACCGCAATCTGGAGTATCTTCACAGTGCTAAACGACTGAACTCCCGACAGGCAAGGTGGTCTTTATTCTTCAACCGTTTCCAATTCACTGTCTCTTATATTCCCGGGTCCAAGAATTGTAAGGCGGACGCGCTTTCCCGACGGTTCGAGCACGCTGACAGACCGGTTGAACCAGAACCTATCCTCCCCATGAGTTGCCGTGCTGGTCCTGTGAGGTGGGCTATCGATGACACGATTCAGGAGAGCCTACAAGCGGAACCAGCCCCTCCAGAAACCCCGGTGTCGAAGGTGTTTGTACCAGCTCCGCTTCGACCTCAACTGATGGAATGGTGCCACACGTCGCTAGGATCTGGTCATCCCGGAATCACTCGAACTACACGACTCATCAGTCGAAAATACTGGTGGGATTCCCTCACAGATGATGTCAGAGACTACGTATTATCCTGCCCAGTATGTGCTCAGTCCAAGGCGCCTCGAGCACTACCGGAGGGTAAGCTGATGCCATTGCCAACTCCTCAACGACCCTGGTCGCACATTGCTATGGACTTTGTTACCGACCTACCAGAATCAGAGGGCCATACTGTAATTCTCGTGGTCATCGATCGATTCTCCAAGATGTGTCGGTTAGTACCCATGACCCGTTTACCTAACGCCACTCAGATGGCGGAGACTATGTTTAACCAGGTGTTCCGGCAGTTTGGTGTTCCGGAGGATATTGTTTCCGACCGGGGACCCCAGTTCGTATCCCGGGTTTGGAAGGCTTTCTGCGAACACTTGGGCATCTCGGTGAGCCTCACCTCCGGATATCATCCCCAGGCCAATGGGCAGACAGAACGGCTCAACCAGGAAATTGGGAAGTATCTACGGCAACAATGTTCGCGGCAGCCGCAAGAGTGGAGCCGATTCCTTCCTTGGGTAGAGTATGCTCAGAACTCACTCATTCACACCTCCCTACGTCTAACGCCCTTTCAGTGTGTTCTAGGGTATCAACCACCCCTGTTCCCATGGGATACCGCACCCGGGATGGTACCGGCGGTGGACGAGTGGTTCCGTCGGAGTGCGCAGGTCTGGGAGACGGCCCATCAACATCTCAGTCAAGCCTCACAACAGCAAAAGACCTACGCCGACCGACGCCGGAGACCTACTCCCACTTATCAACCCGGGCAGCGAGTGTGGCTGTCTACCCGAGACCTGCGGTTCCGACGGAGCTGCAAGAAGCTCCAACCCAGGTACATTGGTCCCTTCAAGGTACAGAGACGTATTAACCCTGTCACCTACCGTCTGTTACTCCCTCGACACTACAGGATAAACCCTACGTTCCACGTCTCCCTGTTGAAACCTGTCCATTATAGCCCGATGTACCCACCAATCGCTCAACAACCTACTACACCACCTTTGGAGGATGAACAGGACACCACCTATACAGTCCACGAGATACTGGAGTCAAGACGGAGACGAAGGGGCATCGAATATCTCGTGGACTGGGAGGGATATGGACCGGAGGAATGGTCCTGGGTCCCTGCTAAGGACATACTAGACCCTGCTCTCAAGGCCACTTTCCACGCTGAACACCCAGATCATCCCGGATCCCGACCCAGAGGAAGACCACCCGGTAGAGGTAGAAGGCCGTCAGGAGCCGGCCCTGGGGAGGGGGATACTGTAAGGGATTGGGGGTTGGCTGGGTCTAGACAGAGTCTGACACTTCCCCGATCTACAGAGAGGGGGAGTCATCAGACTCGATCTGGTTCACCTGAGTTCTGAGCACACCTGTCCGTAATTAGGGTAGGATATAAGGTGTGCTCAGAAGTTCAGTCGGTGCGAGGTATTGTTCCATTGGGACTTGCTAAGCGTTTTGTTCCGAGAGAGAGAGAGAGAGTTTGTTGTTTTTGATTACCCGTGTATCCGACCTGTGCCTTGTTGTTTGACTCCCCGAATTGCTTAATCCTCTACTTGTCTACCCCAGTGATTACCGTTCTCTGATCCTGTGCCTGTGACCTCGACTACGACTAAGCCCGCTCCCTTGGTACCTCTGCCTGTCTCTGCCTGGCCCGGTTTTGACCACAGCCCGCCCGACCACGATTAAGCTATTCCCTTGTCTGTACTCTAATAAAGCATCGCTATTCTGCGATTGGATCTTACCACTCTGTCCGAGCATTCATTACAGTGGTGTTCAATGTTTATGTGATAATGCCCTCGAAGCCGGTGTTTGGAGGATATATTGGCACGGGTGTTGTTAGCAAACCATGCCAATATATCCTCCAAACACCGGCTTCAAGGGCATTATCACTTTTATGCAATGGGTTACCAACATATTAAAATAATGATTGAAATATTTTCATTAAAAACATTATTTTGATGAATTTATTCATACTATTTAATCCTTCCACAAGATATAGTCCCGGCACAAATCAAGGGTTGCTATCCAAGCCGGCTGGTCGTTCGTTCTATCGGTTCGGTTGCCAGAGACGTGACCCAGTCGTTCAGTCTTTTTGTTCTGTATCTATGCACGCAGTCTTTCGTTCTAAATGTTCCATTGCCATTCT
Source organism: Coregonus lavaretus (assembly GCF_964263955.1). NCBI lineage: Eukaryota > Metazoa > Chordata > Actinopteri > Salmoniformes > Salmonidae > Coregonus > Coregonus lavaretus. Next base: position 34,362,542 of record NC_140020.1, read on the forward strand.
GGCTGGCAACATTCTTATCCCTTGCTTGCTAGCTAGCCAACTACGGCTAATTTACAGTCACGTCAAAAAGTGCTGCCAGAGTAACAGCAAAGTAGCTGCATTTGCATTTGTTTAAGCTGTTTCCTAGTGACATTTATTTGAATACATCCATAACAATGAGCTAATGAGGCACGATTTCACCTGGCATTGAAAATGTGCTCACTCGTCAGGACACTGCTGTTCAGAAGAGCTAGCCAACAACACAGCTAACACAATCACTTCAAACTGAAGCTGGAAAGACTTCAAACTAACTGCACTGTTTCGTCTGACCTTTTTTCAATTGACATTTCTTTGTGTATATCCATAAAAATGATGCTAGCTGATTTCATGATTTTGACTGGCTGAGAAACGCTGCCTGTCCGTCTCGTCCCGACTCCTGACACGTTCATTACTATGGGACAGCTGGAGATCAAATTTGAATATTGAAACAATGTTGCAAATGTCGGAGAGACAGAGACAGCAAGGTTTATACAAATATCCGCTGTTGAAAACTAAATGTTAGTCTAAAAGAAATGTGAGATAATGTCTGGATGCTTTTTATAGAGATCAAGTTTATAAATTGCTTGGCTGGGCTGATGAGACAGTGGATTGCGCAGTCAGATGGAACAGAGTAAATAGGCATTTTAACGTCATAGATTTAGCCGGTGGTAACTTGTGGAATAGACACCGGCATTCAGGATTAGACCCACCCATTGTATAAAGGCCTACTACATTCCATGAGACTTTTGAATAAAAAACATGCAGGGCTTGACATTAACCTGTTATCCACTTGTCCATCAGACAAGGAGGTGACTGAAAATGTTATTGTGTTGTTTGATGCAAGAAACCACTTTACAAAATAAAATGCATTATTATTCGCATGCCATTATTACAGAGAATCAGACAAATTATGCTACCCTCTGCCTATTGGCTTCTTAACTTATTCAAGACTGTCTCAATATACAACACTGCCCCTTTAAGACCCCAAAAAAAGCTCTTTACCTGACTCGCTTTTCAAAGATGCCTAGAAATGCATACGTTTTGTGCTCTTGAAGGAAGCAATCACTCCCCTATTGCTGACTACAAATGATCTATAACTGGACTAATAACTCACTAACTAGCAAAGGATGTGCACACGTGGCTACATGCAGCTCTCGCTTTGATCTCAAAACAAGCGCATCTACTCACGACCACTCATGCTGTAAACACAGTCCAGTTCAAAGTAAACGGCACAGATCCATATATGGCAATGGTCTATTTGCATATTGGCCTACTGCAGCTCCGATTGTTTATGCCACACAGGTCTGTGTAGAGTAGTGCGTGTCAATGCAATAGAATCCTACTCCGATTCATTCTGCCTACAACAAAATCTCTTGCATAGTTTGTTTTGTTTTGGTATGTTGCATTGAAACTGGCTAATATTGACTAGCTGCCCACTCAAAATGAAAAAACTTCTGACTGTAACCAGTGCCTGCAACCTGGTTCAGGTTGTCAGTCAACCTACCAGGGTAGTTACAAATAGCACAGGAATTAAATCATCAACATGTAGCGATCACATCTTTACTAATGCTGCAGAAATTTGCTTTAAAGCAGTATCCAAATCCATAGGATGTAGTGATCACAATATAGTAGCCATATATAGGAAAACCAAAGTTCCAAATGCTGGGCCTAATATTGTGTATAAGAGGTCATATAATAAGTTTTGTAATGAATCTTATATTGATGATGTAAATAATATTTGCTGGTCTGTGGTGTTTAATGAGGAGCAACCAAATGCTGCACTTGACACATTCATGAAATAGCTTATTCCAGTTACTAATAAGCATGCACCCATTAATAAAATGACTGTAAAAACTGTTAAATCCCCTTGGAGTGATGAGGAATTGAAAAATTTTATGGTTGAGAGGGATGTGGCAAAAGGTATGGCAAATAAGTCTGGCAGACCAACCGATTGGCAAATGTACTGCAAATTAAGAAATTATGTGACTAAACTAAATAAAAATAAACTATACTATGAAACAAAAATAAAGGATATAAAGAATGATAGTAAAAAGCTTTGGAGAACCTTAAATTACATTTTGGGAAAAAAGGCAAACTCGGCTTCATCATTCATTGAATCAGATGGCTCATTCATCACAAAACCCACTGATATTGCCAACTACTTTAATGACTTTTTCATTGGCAAGATTAGCAAATTTAGGCATGACATGCCAGCAACAAACACATCCAAGTATATCTGACCAAATTATGAAAAACAAGCATTGTACTGCTGCTGGAAAAATGCATGTGTTATGGCTTTACACCAACTGCTATATTGTGGATAAAGAGTTACTTGTCTAACAGAAGACAGAGGTTGTTCTTTAACCCTTTGACGCGTATGATCACGTATTTGTGATCATTTTTGAGTGGTCCCTGCATCTCAAATATGTGATTGGAACAGTAGCAACAGAACGTATGACGCAACAAATGCGTCTAAACACCATTGTTGTCTGAATAGCATCTAAATATTTTTTTGTACTGATGGAAATTAAAGGTCTTAAACTTTATTCCTCAATTGTAAAAATAAATGCAAACTTCATCATCCAAGCATCACACAGAACACATCCACAGCCAAACTCATTCCATAAACCAGTCTAAATAACAGGTTGTGCTGACAATAAACAAAACATAAGTTAGCGACCTAACAGCTAGACTAGTTTACAATGTACCACATCTCTGGTGAGCACAAGAGACTAATGTAATGTTGTTTAGAAAAGAAATGCGTGTCAGCTAAGCTAACAGCAGCTAAATTCTTTATGATGGCAGCCATGTTTGTTTACGTTTGACAAGTGAAAACTCCCTAATCCCAGAATGCCATTCACTATAATGCCGCATTCAAAACAACTGAATCTCAGACATCCGACCAGTGATTTCAAAACAACTGGGAACTCTGAAAGAAAGAAATTAGCTCCGACTGGGAAAAATAGATTTGAACGGTCGTCCGTCTCGGAAATCCAACTCTGGGCCTCTTTTTAGAGCTCTGACTTTCTGACCTGAAGATCACTGTTGTCATAATTGTACCTTTTTATTTTTCAGAGTTCCCTGTTGTTATGAACGCGGCATTAGACGCAAATAAGCAAAGTCAAAGATGGCTGTGCCCATTGCCTGGAAAATATCAACTTAGTTTGGCCACTTTTCAGAATATTACAAATCTGCATGAGCTTGTTACAGTGTATACAAGAACCGGAGCACATGACTTGACAAGTTGTTTACAGTTTTTGACCAATCACAAAGCAAATAAAATGTTATCACCTCACAGATCATCACCCAAATACAAGCCTACTGCCTATCCTAGCCGTAGCGCAAACAGGGTGCCAGATTTGGTTGAAACCATTTTAGTGGGGGGGTGGGGTTCATTTCATTTGTGGGGGGATTTCAGTGCATGGGGGGGGTGGAAATGGGGGAAGGTATCGTGGGGGGATATGATGGAGGAAATGTTACTATGATGGGGGATTTATCAATAAATGGGGGGCCAACACAGGAGAAGTTTATAAACTGAATAAAAATAAAACCCCTGGAAAGGGGGTCTGAGCTGGCAACCCAGAGTAACCATAGTTACAATCGAAGTCAGTCCTGACAGAAGAACGTAATTCTTGACAGACACTGATAGCCATTGAGCATAGAGATAATGTCCAATTTCAAAAGGAAATGCCTCACTAATGAGGAGATACAAGAAATATTTAGTAATTCTGATGAAGAATCTGTGTATGAGAGTGAGTCGGATCAATCAGATAGTGACGAGGAGTATCTACCCCCCAACCTTCTGGACTTTGAGTGTGAGGAAAATGCGGCCCACCCCAACCTTGCAGGCAATGAACATCCTTCACCTCCCCAGGATGCTGGTGCTGCTGTCAATCTTGTAGACTGTGAGGGAGAAGATGTTGAAGTTGAGGAGGATGGTCCCCGCTAATGGAGATCCTGTCACTTCACACCATCAGAGATAGACTTCAATGACACCCTGTCTGGCGTACAAAGCACCCTGCCTACCCCCTCAAAGTCAGAATGTTTTAAAATGTTCCTTGATGGGGAATTGGTGGAGACCGTGGTGCAGGAAACCAACAGGTATGGCCATTATCATATTACAGAAAAACCCAAAGCTCTCTTCAAATGTATCAAAATTCAGAATGTCTTTAGCCTACTAAATATGCATATTGAACTGAAAGAGAAGACTGCCGCTGGCGTAAAAGGGAAGCTCTCAAAATGGGTGAACACTACCATCAGTGAAATGTATACCTTCCTGGTCACGGTGCTGCTGATGGGGCTAGTGAAGAAGGGCTCTGTGAGGGACTACTGGACCACTGACCCCATGCTGAAGATCCCTTTTTTCCCAACCCTTTTCTCCCAGGACCGCTTCCTTGTCTTGCTGAGAGCACTCCACTTTGTAAACAACGCCATGCCAACCTCGCCGAACCCCTTCACAAAATTAGGAGTGTCCTGGGCAGCTTCACCAGGGCATTTGGAAGGGTGTTTGTTCCTCACAAGGACTTGTGCATTGATGAGTCTCTCATGGCTTGGAAAGGAAGGCTTGCATTCCGCCAATACATCCCATCAAAGCGCCACAGATTTGGAGTCAAGTTCTTTGTTTTATGTGACTGTCTGACAGGATATGTACAGGACCTGATCATCTACACCGGCGCCACCATAGATATAAGGCATTTTGAGGGTCTTGGCATATCTGGATCAGGGGTGATCACCATGCTGCAGCCTTACCTCAGAAAGGGGCACACTGTATTTGTGGACAACTAGTACAGTAGCCCTACCCTTGTCCAGTACCTTTTGAGGGAGAACACAGGGGCCTGTGGCACAGTGAGATCCAACAGGAAGGGGACACCAATATTCAAAAAGAAAATTAGCAAGGGGGAGGTGGAGTTCCAAACAAACGGGGAGATGATGACAGTGAAATGGCATGACATACGCGATGTCCATGTTCTCCAAAATGTCGGACACAGGAAAACTGGACTATGTCACCGGAGAGAGGAAAATAAAGTCAGACTGTGTCTTGGAGTACAACAAGAAGATGGGAGCAGTTGACAAAGTGGACATGCAGAACAGTTTTGTTGAGTTTGCCAGAAAGTCCCTTAAATTATAAGCTATTTTTCCATCTAATAGATATAGCTCTCCTCAATGGCCACATTGTCCACTGGCTGGTCACATGACAGGTTATCTCGTACCAGCAGTACAGGATAAACCTGATGCGGCAACTCCTTGAGGACCACCACACTCCTCGTCGTCCGTCTGCTGGGGTCCGGCCTGCCTCTGACAATCCTCTACGCCTCACTGGACGCCACTTTCCAAGTGATGTCCCTCAGACCACCCTGCAAGGAAAAAGCACAAGGAGACATTGCAAGGTCTGTCTACAATCTACCCGATGACAGAAACAAAGGAAGTTGACCAAGTACATGTGTGAGCCATGTGACACAGCCTTGTGTGCAGTTCCTTGCTTTGGCGAGTATCACACCCTGAAGCACTTCTAAGTGGAAAGTAGGCTTATAGTGGCTGATACAATTGTTGCTTTATGATGATATTAAAAAAATATATACAATTGTAAAATGTATTTAAATGTATGACTTGAGGTGTTTGATGGGGGAATTGGGGAAATGTTCCCCAAAAAATAGATGTAACTGTCACGCCCTGACTCAGGGGACTCTTATTTGTTGAGTAAGGGTGTGTATATTCTTTGTTGTGTATGTTCTATGTTGTATTATCTAGTATGTGTATTTCTATGTTGGCCGGTGTGGTTCCCAATCAGAGGCAGCTGTCGCTCGTCGTCTCTGATTGGGGCCCATACTTAGGCAGCCTATTGGCACTAGTGGGTTGTGGGATCTTGTTCCGTGTAAGGTATGTTGTGTGTGCTACCTTGGACTTCACGCTTCGTTTTCGTCGTGTGTTTATCAGTTCAATAAACATGTACGCATATCACGCTGCGCCTTGGTCTGACCCGTCCTTCAACGAACGTGACAGTAACATATGTTTACCTGAAATGAAATACTTTGTTTGACTCCTGGGTTCTATATCGGAAATAAAACAGAACAAGAAAAGTATGTAATCAACAATTGTATAATGTATTGAAATGTATGACTTTGATGTGTAGTGGTGAGGCAGGATTGGAGAAAACAGAAAAATGAAAGTATGTAATCAACTTTTGTTATTCCTTGATTTGTAACGCATTCTCCCAATTATGTTTTATCATTTGGCCATTTGGCCAAATGGTTGTTGGCCAGGGCAAATATGATTTGATTATTTCAATCAAATCATATTTTCCCTAGCCAACAACCTTCAGCCTAATCTGTAGACTACTTTAGACTAAAGAGCATGATTTGAGTTGTTACATTACATCGACTTTTCCTAGGAATATACTGTATAGTTAGTAATAATTGAGGTTTATACAAATGTACCCACGTTTTGGAAGGAGAGCGATAACTGGTCCACACACGTAACATTCAGCCCGTAGATGGCGCCAAAGCATAAACCTAGATAATCCTGTCTAGCTCTGTAGTTTACGATAACCCATTATATCTACAACCTCGCTTCACTCATGCCACGGTCTCTGCATACAATATACAGTGGCTTGCGAAAGTATTCACCCCCCTTGGCATTTTTCCTATTTTGTTTCCTTACAACCTGGAATTAAAATTGATTTTTTGGGGGTTTGTATCATTTGATTTACACAACATGCCTACCACTTTGAAGATGCAAAATATTTTTTATTGTGAAACAAACAAGAAATAAGACAAAAAAACAGAACTTGAGCGTGAATAACTGTTCACCCACCCCAATGTCAATACTTTGAAGAGCCACCTTTTCAGCAATTACAGCTGCAAGTCTCTTGGAGTATGTCTCTATAAGCTTGGCACATCTAGCCACTGGGATTTTTTCCCATTCTTCAAGGCAAAACTGCTCCAGCTCCTTCAAGTTGGATGGGTTCCACTGGTGTACAGCAATCTTTTAAATCATACCACAGATTCTCAATTGGATTGAGGTCTGGGCTTTGACTAGGCCATTCCAAGACATTTAAATGTTTCCCCTTAAACCACTCGAGTGTTGCTTTAGCAGTAGGCTTAGGGTCATTGTCCTGCTGGAAAGTGAACCTCCGTCCCAGTCTCAAATCTCTGGAAGACAAACAGGTTTCCCTCAAGAATTTCCCTGTATTTAGCGCCATCCATCATTCCTTCAATTCTGACCAGTTTCCCAGTCCCTGCCGATGAAAAACATCCCCACAGCATGATGCTGCCACCACCATGCTTCACTGTGGGGATGGTGTTCTCGGGGGGATGAGAGGTGTTGTGTTTGCGCCAGACATAGTGTTTTCCTTGATGGCCAAAAAGCTCAATTTTAGTCTCATCTGACCAGAGTACCTTCTTCCATATGTTTGGGGAGTCTCCCACTTTTGGCGAACACCAAGCGTATTTGCTTATTTCTTTCTTTAAGCAATGGCTTTTTTCGGGCCACTCTTCCGTAAAGCCCAGCTCTGTGGAGTGTACGGCTTAAAGTGGTCCTATGGACAGATACTCCAATCTCCGCTGTGGAGCTTTGCAGCTCTTTCAGGGTTATCTTTGGTCTCTTTGTTGCCTCTCTGATTAATGCCCTCCTTGCCTGATCCATGAGTTTTGGTGGGCTGGCCCTCTCTTGGCAGGTTTGTTGTGGTGCCATATTCTTTCCATTTTTTAAATAATGGATTTAATGGTGCTCCGTGGGATGTTCAAAGCTTCTGATATTTTTTTATAACCCAACCCTGATCTGTACTTCTCCACAACTTTGTCCCTGACCTGTTTGGAGAGCTCCTTGGTCTTCATGGTGCACCTTGCTTGGTGGTGCCCCTTGCTTAGTGCTGTTGCAGACTCTGGGGCCTTTCAGAACAGGTGTATATATATACTGAGATCATGTGACACTTAGATTGCACACAGGTGGTCTTTATTTAAATAATTATGTGACTTCTGAAGGTAATTGGTTGCACCAGATCTTATTTAGGGGCTTCATAGCAAAGGGGGTGAATATATATGCAAGCACCACTTTTCCGTTATTTATTTTTTAGAATTCTTTGAAACAAATTATTTCACTTCACCAATTTGGACTATTTTGTGTATGTCCATTACATGAAATCCAAATAAAAATCAATTTAAATTACATGTTATAATGCAACAAAATAGGAAAAACACCAAGGCACTGTAGGTGATTACATGCACGCACCATTCAATCTGATCGCCTGCACAAACTACCTCACTTGTTGCTTACATGACTTTGTCCACCACCCTGTTCTCATTATTCTCCGCCTCGACCAGGCTAAAACCTCTGCAAGCCATAATACTCACCACATTTCATGAGAAATATCTTCCTCGCTTGGTGACGAGGCAGGCATCTGTAGGCTACATGTCCAGTGGTGATAATACGTTGACATGATGATGAATTGTAGCCACCGCTGTAGCCTAGTTTTTCCAGGGGAGAATATATTTTAATTAATTTTTTTAAATGAAGAAAAAGTATTTAGGATGCCAGCCTTTCCCTGCCTTAGCCATAATCGGCATATGTAATATATGCTCATACCCCGCTCTCACTTTTTGTATGCCACTATTGTATCAAATACACTGGATTTAGCACCTCAGGTTTCCCACCCCATCTCACACGCGCAGCCACTCAGACAGGCTAATACCAAAGCCTCTTTCAGATAATATAATATAGATGATAATAATTATTATACAATTATCAATGATACTATAGATACTCACTGCTACTACCATAGGAAAAACGTTTTCTAAAGCCTCATATGAAGCAGACATTGCGGTATTGAAACAATGAGGGGTGTAGAGAATAGCGGCAAAATGAAATAATCAAATTCTATAACAGCAGCATAGAATTCTGGTACCGTATGCAAAAAAAACTCACGCTGTAAGGACCGTTATTAATATTTAGAACGTACGCGTCAAAAGGTTAATGGAAGCCTCTCCAACATAATCCAGATAGAATCAGGAATTCCCCAGGGTTGCTGTTTAGGACCCTTTGAGTAAAGCCAGTGTGTCTATGTATGCGGATGACTCAACACTATACATGTCAGCTACTACAGCAACTGAAATGACTGCAACACTTAACAAAGAGCTGCAGTTAGTTTCAGAATCGGTGGCAAGGAATAAGTTAGTCCTAAATATTTCCAAAACGAAAAGCATTGTTTTTGGGACAAATCATTCACTAAACCCTAACCCTCAACTAAATCTCGTAATGAATAATGTGGAAATTGAGCAAGTTGAGGAGACTAAACTGCTTGGAGTAACCCTGGATTGTAAACTGTCATGGTCAAAACATATTGATACAACAGTAGCTAAGATGGGGAGAAGTCTGTCCATAATAAAGCGCTGCTCTGCCTTCTTAACAACACTATCAACAAGGCAGGTCCTACAGGCCCTAGTTTTGTCGCTCCTAGACTACTGTTCAGTAGTGTGGTCAGGTGCCACAAAGAGGGCTCAGAACAGGGCATGCCATTAAAACTACACAGTGAGCTAACATTAATGATATGCATGTCAATCTCATGGCTCAAAGTGGAAGAGAGATTAAACTTCATCACTACTTGTTTTTGTAAGAAGTGTTGACAAGCTGAATATACCGAGCTCGGACACCCATGCATACCCCACAAGAAATACCACCAGAGGTCTCTTCACAATCCCCAAGTCCAGAACAGACTATGGGAGGCGCACAGTACTACATAGAGCCATGACTAAATGGAATTCTATTCCACATCAGGTAACTGATGCAAGCAGTAGAATCATATTTTAAAAAACAGGTAAAAATACACCTTATGGAACAGCGGGGACTGTGAAGAGACACACACAATGGTACAGACACACGCATACAGTGGGGAAAAAAGTATTTAGTCAGCCACCAATTGTGCAAGTTCTCCCACTTAAAAAGATGAGAGAGGCCTGTAACTTTCATCATAGGTACACGTCAACTATGACAGACAAAATGAGAAAAAAAATCCAGAAAATCACATTGTAGGATTTTTAATGAATTTATTTGCAAATTATGGTGGAAAATAAGTATTTGGTCAATAACAAAAGTTTCTCAATACTTTGTTATATACCCTTTGTTGGCAATGACACAGGTCAAACGTTTTATGTAAGTCTTCACAAGGTTTTCACACACTGTTGCTGGTATTTTGGCCCATTCCTCCATGCAGATCTCCTCTAGAGCAGTGATGTTTTGGGGCTGTCGCTGGGCAACACAGACTTTCAACTCCCTCCAAAGATTTTCTATGGGGTTGAGATCTGGAGACTGGCTAGGCCACTCCAGGACCTTGAAATGCTTCTTACGAAGCCACTCCTTCGTTGCCCGGGCGGTGTGTTTGGGATCATTGTCATGCTGAAAGACCCAGCCACATTTCATCTTCAATGCCCTTGCTGATGGAAGGAGGTTTTCACTCAAAATCACACGATACATGGCCCCATTCATTCTTTCCTTTACACGGATCAGTCGTCCTGGTCCCTTTGCAGAAAAACAGCCCCAAAGCATGATGTTTCTACCCCCATGCTTCACAGTAGGTATGGTGTTCTTTGGATGCAACTCAGCATTCTTTGTCCTCCAAACACGACGAGTTGAGTTTTTACCAAAAAGTTATATTTTGGTTTCATCTGACCTTATGACATTCTCCCAATCCTCTTCTGGATCATCCAAATGCACTCTAGCAAACTTCAGACGGGCCTGGACATGTACTGGCTTAAACAGGGGGACACGTCTGGCACTGCAGGATTTGAGTCCCTGGCGGCGTAGTGTGTTACTGATGGTAGGCTTTGTTACTTTGGTCCCAGCTCTCTGCAGGTCATTCACTAGGTCCCCCCGTGTGGTTCTGGGATTTTTGCTCACCGTTCTTGTGATCATTTTGACCCCACGGGGTGAGATCTTGCGTGGAGCCCCAGATCGAGGGAGATTATCAGTGGTCTTGTATGTCTTCCATTTCCTAATAATTGCTCCCACAGTTGATTTCTTCAAACCAAGCTGCTTACCTATTGCAGATTCAGTCTTCCCAGCCTGGTGCAGGTCTACAATTTTGTTTCTGGTGTCTTTTGACAGCTCTTTGGTCTTGGGCATGGTGGAGTTTGGAGTGTGACTGTTTGAGGTTGTGGACAGGTGTCTTTTATACTGATAACAAGTTCAAACAGGTGCCATTAATACAGGTAACGAGTGGAGGACAGAGGAGCCTCTTAAAGAAGAAGTTACAGGTCTGTGAGAGCCATAAATCTTGCTTGTTTGTAGGTGACCAAATACTTATTTTCCACCATAATTTGCAAATAAATACATTACAATGTGATTTTCTGGGGTTTTTTCCCTCAATTTGTCTGTCATAGTTGACGTGTACCTATGATGAAAATTACAGGCCTCTCTCATCTTTTTAAGTGGGAGAACTTGCACAATTGGTGGCTGACTAAATACTTTTTTCCCCCACTGTACATTGTAATATTGTTGTATGGTGCTATTATACATTTTGTATTGTACATTTTGTATTGTAGATATGTAGTGGTGTAAAAATGTTATATTATGTACTGTTTTATATTTTGTTTTAAATGTAATGTAAGTGCTTTAATGTGTTTGGACCCCAGGAAGAGTAGCTGCTGCCTTGGCAGCAGCTAATTGGGATCCCTAATAAATACCAATACAGTAAAGGGAAACGTTGATAGTGTTAACAGGGAAAACTCTAGAACAGTGGTCACCAACCTTTTCTGAGTCAAGATCGAGATCTACCGGTCAAATTTTTTTTTTTACATGAAAAGCGCAAGCCTATGCAACATTAACCAATTAAAAACAGTACTGTAGCAATGAGGTTGCTTGAATTGCCCTGCCAATGCATTGTTGTTCAGGCCATTTCTGTAAATTATATTTCAAAATTTGAGGTAGGCTATATGATCACACTGGTAATAGATCCGTTGTTGTATTACTTGTGAAGCTGAGTGAGCATACATTTACGTAATTTGCTTTTTATTTTAATTTGTATTTTATTGGGCTGATGGTGAATATATCTGATGGTCAGTCTCAGCTGAGGGAGAGAGCAGCAGACTGAGGGTATGTCTCTTAACATCTCTCCGCTCTCCCTTTCCTCCACTGACACTGACCAAAAAGGGACACAATCTTCCAGATGATGGCGAAACTCGAGTCGCACCACATTATTTCTGCGTAATGCACAAATTCATGTTGTTACTCCTATGAACAGAGAAAGTCAAATAATCCTTGATATTAAAAAAGACCCAAGCCGCTAATAATAACAAAAACGCAAGCCTATAGATACACTTTCCTACTCATTCATTACTGCTGCAGTGCACTTGATTTGCTCTCTGGGCCCGCCAGGAAGGCAGAGTTTGTACCTTCAGATACATGAAATGGTTCATAATGGCAACAGTTCTCCTACCCGGCGCACAGGGCAGCTGAATCGCCAACAGCCCGAGACAAAAAAAAAAAAAAGGAGCACAAGGCTTTATCGTTGGGTTTTTTACAGAAATGTTTGGTGATTCGCGATCGACCGGTTGGTGACCACTGCTCTAGAAAGTTGAGTGAAGTTCAATCTTTCCTTCTGTGGGCTGAGCGCGCATGCGCGCAGCTTGGAGGGAACATTGATCATAAGGCATTGCTTTGATGGCCAAGTTTTACCCTAACACAGTGGTGTTAGGAACCTCCTGGTTTATAGACCACATCAGGCCTGCAAGTCACATTAAGATGGCTTGCAAAGTGATGTGTAGTTCCTATTGGAATCCAGCCAGAGTTATATTCAACTGCAACCTGCATTCAGAATGACTGTCAGGGTTAGGAACATTGTGAGGAGACTACCATTTAAACTGGAACAACCAGTGCAATAAATACATCTAACTAACTGATTGGATTAGTTTAGAAAAATTTATGTTATTTATCTTTGTGTAGCATAAAATCAATCAATCAAAAATTGTCCTCTGTAGCTCAGTTGGTATGCCAGGATAGTGGGTTCGATTCCCGGGACCACCCATACTTAAAATGTATGTACGCATGACTGTAAGTCGCTTTGGATAAAACTGTCTGCTAAATGGCATATATTATAAAACACAGATATTAAAAACAATCCCAAAAATGTCTACCTGCAGTAGAGCATGCTGGAAAATCTGATAATGATGGGAATGTTTTACTCTCCACAGAGTAAAACTGACACAATCACACTCTCAACACTGGTTATTAACACCAACATTGGGGTTATTTTACACCACTGAGTGTTAATTTCACTCTTACAGAGTTCATTTAACTCCTGAATCGATCTGATTCACCCCCTAAATAAAACATTTTAAAAACTCCTGAAGCGACACTAGATATGTTACACTGAAAAATCAACACTAGGTAACACTGGCCAATTTGCTGTGTATTGTTGACCAGAGCCTTATGGGCCTTGGCCAAAAGTAGTGCACTAGAAATGGAATAGGGTGCCATTTGGGTGAGCCTCACTGCTTAGGGCCATCTGTCAGACAATCTGTGCAGAACATCTCAATGATGTCAGTGGAGTGTTTAGGAACAATGTATAGGACTACAGTTCAGTGTTTTTCTCTTCTCTCTCCAGTCCATATGCATTCTCTCTCTCACTTGGTCTCTCTTACTCTGTCTCTCTTTCTCACTCTTTCTGTTTCCTTCTTTTTCTCTGTCTCTCGCTTTCTGTTTCTCTTGCTTTAACCCTCCTATGGCCCTATGGCCCCAGTCTAGACCCATATTTGTCTACTTTCCACATCCCTCCTCCTCTTTTCCTTCATTGTGTTTATCTTATTTTCTGACACTTTTCTCCTCTCAAAGTTTTCGATTACACTAGGCTTGATGTCACTCAACAGAACGTGTTCCAGATACATTTGTTTACAATCTTCTACCTTGTCGCTTCTACAAAGAGAAAATTACAGAACAGCCCGGCTGGAATCCAATCGTTCACTTTAGTGCTGTACATTTGTAATGGGGAATGAGAAAGAAATGTTTTCTGCCATTTCTCCTGTCACCCTAGACCCAGAGGTTGTTTATAACTCCTCTGACATTTTCATTTGTCTGATCTGTCAATGTGATGTGTTTACACTGTCTACACGCACACACGCACACACGCGCACACACACACACACACACACACACACACACACACACACACACACACACACACACACACACACACACACACACGTAAGCATGTACACATACATACAGGCACGCACACACGCACGCATACACACACACACATACTCACACACATACACACACACCTTCATCCCTCATCTCCCCCTTTTTTTCCATCCCTCTTCTGCCCCCTTTCTCTCGCTCAGCTTGAAATTATGTGTGATCATAATAAATGCCTCGCGGGATTGGTGTGGTCGTCGTTCCTTCACCACCAGATTTCATTTCTATGTTATTTTTTTCTTCCATTTCTGTTTTTCTTAATTTGTTTTTCACAACTATTTCTCTAAAAAAAATTATGCTTGTGCCATCCTCTGTCCCTGACTGTGTGGCAGTGTTTCATTAAGCAGAGCTTGGAGGGGGAGAAAAGAAACACAAAACATAATTGGGCAATTAGTCAGAACAAGAGTAGCAGAGGGAGAGATGGAGGGAAGGAGATAGAAGGAGAGAGAGGAAGGGAGAAGGAGAGAGAAGGAGAGAGGGAGAGGGGTGGGGGTTAAGGATAGCTAACAGATTGCAGCCCCTCTCACTTCTGTCAAACAGTATTGCCTTGACCCCTGAACTGCCGGGCTCACATCTATGTTTTCTTCTTTTCTACATCCTTGAAGTACCATATAGATCCTTGTGCCTCTGAGCCGCCTCCCTCAGCCTATGACAGCCACCTGTCATGGCCCATACATCAGTCTGGATCAGGCCCTGGCATGACCACAGATTAACAGATACATGTTTGGGTTGGGTATTTAACTGGGGAGCAGGGAGGGGCAGATGATGTTTGAGGGAGAGAGAGTAATTTGGCCAGGGGTGGAGGTGTGTGCTTTAAGAGTATGAGAATCTTCCTTTGGTTCAAATTACCTTTCTGAGAACAGAATTACCCTAGAGGACAAAAACTGTAATGTATTCACCCTGAGTCCTTCAGGGCAGTAATGTACAGTGTTCTGGTTTCCTTCTCTCCCTGGTTCTTATTTGATGAAGAAATAGAATTGCTTGGCCAAAGTTTTCTCCACCCCTGGATGGTGTAAACCAGACAGAACAGATGAGACTACAGCCCTGAAAGACTAGAGCTGAATACCCCTGACAGACACAGAGACACACACGTCATTAGCCAGAGCAATTACGTTGATGTGTGTACCTACGGACAATTTAAAAGGTGCTCCTGTGAAAAAAAGAGAAGAAGAAATAGACACCTTTGCAGCACAGAATCAGAGCCTGGCTTCAATGTGATGTTACCCATGCTTGACATTCTCAACTCGTTTCTGCCTGCAGGCTCTCTAGTCTGTGAGTGTGTGTGTGTGTGTGTGTGTGTGTGTGTGTGTGTGTGTGTGTGTGTGTGTGTGTGTGTGTGTGTGTGTGTGTGTGTGTGTGTGTGTGTGTGTGTGTGTGTGTGACTGTGGGCTATGCTCCCTGCAGTGAGGTGATGGGATTACTGATAGATCTGATGATCAGTGGAGCAGAAACAAGCCATCAACCTCCAGGACACCACAGTTAATCAGACTCCGAGGCAGGCCTTCATCTCTGCTCTCTCAGTTCTTAATCCATATCTTTCAGTTATAAGGCTCTTTCCCATAGACACACTACTGTGGTATATACAGTAAATGCTTGTAGCAGGCATAGTTTGCAGAATAAAAAATAAGACGGTACAACTCACAGATTTCTATTCACACTGTAACTGAACTGTTTGAGCACTCAGTTCCTCGTCAGGGAGGGAGGTAGTTCAATGCCAGCGTGATGGGTAACCTTGTGTAAGACTTCAAAATTAGTGTTAGCTCAAGGTTGGCTTTAGCTTAGGAGATTTACAATATCTTAAGTCGTGGAGAGTGGAAGAATAGGTTGTTCTTTTTTCAGTGCTCTGCCCTTCAGCAGAGGTGTGAGTACTGAGCAGCAAGACAGACGGGCCAATCATAAATAATCCCTGGAAATGGTGGAGTGGTAGAGGAGTAGAGGGGTAGTGGGATGGAGGGGTGGAGAGGTGCAGGGCTGGAGGGGTGACTGTCAATACAACAGGCCCCACCAGTGAACACTTCCCACACTTAGAGTAGAAGAGAGTGAGGAGATGGAGAGTGGAGGGATATTAATTAAGAAACATGAAGGGAATTAGAGAGGAGTGGTTTATACAGGCCTTAGTTAAAAGTTTTGGAGATAGTGAAGTCCCACTGGTCACAAACTGGTTGAATCATTGTTGTTTCCATGTAATATCAACAAAAAAATGAAATGTGATGATATTGAATTAACGTGGAAAACTGATTGGACTTGCAAAAAAGTAATGAACTTCAAGGAATTTCGGTAATTTGTCTATTTTCTGTAATTTGTATCTTTTTTTTCACCATCATTTGACCCTAAATCCAATTAGATATATTTTTTGTTGTTGATTTCACTTTGAATTCACGATAGTTGACACGTCAATCAAACGTAAATCAAAACTAGACGTTGAACCGACGTCTGTGCCCAGTGGGGTAGAACTGAGCTGAATAAGAAGGCCGGTGTCTTATGTAAAGTAGAAGTAAAAGCTACAGGTGAGCTGTCTGGATAGTTGTGCAAATAGACACCAGCATAGGTACTGAGATTCCAAGTCTCTATCCTGTCTGTCAGCTGGACATGTTCCAGTTCTGCTGGTCTGGGACCTGCTGTTACACTGTCTGACATCTTCAACAGAACAGCCGGGATAAACAAGTCCTTGGGTGGCCGTTTATAGCCAATCATAACCCTGCGGTGTGGGTGTATAATCTCCCACAGCCTATTAGCTGCCTCCATCCACCTGTTAAAACTTCACAGCACCGGGTGTCTCTAGACAAAACATTTGGTTTAAATGAGGGTTTTGAGTGCATGCTGCTGTTGAAATCTCATTGCGGAAATGTATGATTACAAACACAACCCCAGCCTATTGTTGTACAGAACAGTATCTAGCCTAGCGTAGCGCTCCGGGCAATCTCACTCACAGTGGTAATACTTTGTTGATTTATCTGTCTTTATTGTTTTAAGAGCTGGAGATCATCCATCTCTATCTCTATCACTCTCTCCCCCACTCCTCCCGCTCTCCTCACCCTCTTTTCTTTATCACCTTTTTTGAGAGTGTCTTTATAGCTATGAATGTGATTATTACCGTTGCAGTAGCTATTCCATCACACATTTGGGTGGTAACGTCAAGCTTGCTTGTTGAGGTATGCCGTTAGGCTGTGTGGAGCTCCAGACTAGGGTTTTTCCCCCCTCAGAAACACAGAACAGGAAGAACCTCGATGGGGATCGACTCCTGGAAGCATGGCTTTAGCTTAGGTCCTTGGAGGTGAATGGGTTAAGGTTAATATAAGATTAGAGCAACACGGAGCAAATTGGTGGTCTTATTGTCGACCCACCCAGGCAAGCCCACAGGAAATGGAATTCCATACATATAATGAAAAACCAATATGGGTTCATAAATTCAAATTAATTGAGGTGAATTGTTCTGCTCATAATCAGACAATGGTAGGCTAATATATACAGTAATACGCCTACAAATTAACTGTAACTTCTTAATCCATGTCTTACAGTACTGATTAAAGGCTCAGTGCAGTCAAAAACTTGATTTTCCTGTTTTACAGTGCCTTGAAAAAGTATTCATACCCCTTGGATTTCTTCACATTTTATTGTGTTACAAAGAGGGATTAAAATTGATTTAATTGTCATTTTTTGTCAACAATCTACACAGAATACTCTGTGATGTCAATGTGGAAGAATTTTTAAAAACATTTGTTAAAGATTAATAGAAATTAAATAACTAAAATATAGTCGTTGCATTAGTATTCAGCTCCCTGAGTTAGAAACACCTTTGAGAGCTTTAAACACCTGGATTGTGAAATATTAGCCCATTATTCTTTTCAGAATTCTTCAAGCTCTGTCAAGATGTTGGGCGATCATGGCTAGACAGCAATTTTCAAGTCTTGCCACAGATTATCAAGCATATTTAAGTCAAAACTTTAACTTGTCCACTCAGGAACATTCACTGTCTTCTTGGTAAACAACTCCAGTATAGATTTGGCCTTGTGTTGTAGGTTATTTTCCTGCTGAAAGATGAATTCCTCTCCCAGTGTCTGGTGTAAAGCAGACTGAAGAAGATTTTGCCTGTGCTTAGCTCCATCCCATTTCTTGATGTCAACCATACCTACAGTCGTGGTCAAAAGTTTTGAGAATTATACAAGTATTGGTCTTCACAAAGTTTGCTGTTTCAGTGTTTTTAGATATTTTTGTCAGATGTTACTATGGTATACTGAAGTATAATTACAAGCATTCCATAAGTGTCAAAGGCTTTTATTGACAATTACATTAAGTTTATGCAAAGAGTCAATATTTGCAGTGTTGACCCTTCTTTTTCAAGACCTCTGCAATCCGCCCTGGCATGCTGTCAATTAACTTCTGGGCCACATCCTGACTGATGGCAGCCCATTCTTGCATAATCAATGCTTGGAGTTTGTCAGAATTTGTGGGTTTTTGTTTGTCCACCCGCCTCTTGAGGATCAACCACAAGTTCTCAATGGGATTAAGGTCTGGGGAGTTTCCTGGCCATGGACCCAAAATGTCGATATTTTGTTCCCTGAGCCACTTCATTATCACTTTTTGCCTTATGGCAAGGTGCTCCATTATGCTGGAAAAGGCATTGTTCGTCACCAAACTGTTCTTGGATGGTTGGGAGAAGTTGCTCTTGGAGGATGAGTTGGTACCATTCTTTATTCATGGCTGTGTTCTTAGGCAAAATTGTGAGTGAGCCCACTCCCTTGGCTGAGAAGCAACCCCACACATGAATGGTCTCAGGATGCTATACTGTTGGCATGACACAGGACTGATGGTAGTGCTCACCTTGTCTTCTCCGGACAAGCTTTTTTCCGGATGCCCCAAACAATTGGAAAGGGGATTCATCAGAGAAAATGACTTTACCCCAGTCCTCAGCAGTCAAATCCCTGTACCTTTTGCAGAATATCAGTCTGGCCCTGATGTTTTTCCTGGAGAGAAGTGGCTTCCTCGCTGCCCTGCTTGACATCAGGTCATCCTCCAAAAGTCTTCTTCTTACTGTGCGTGCAGATGCACTCACACCTGCCTGCTGCCATTCCTGAGCAAGCTCTGCACTGGTGGTGCCCCGATCCCGCAGCTGAATCTACTTTAGGAGAGGGTCCT
Source organism: Coregonus lavaretus (assembly GCF_964263955.1). Taxonomy (NCBI): domain Eukaryota; kingdom Metazoa; phylum Chordata; class Actinopteri; order Salmoniformes; family Salmonidae; genus Coregonus; species Coregonus lavaretus. Next base: position 34,381,877 of record NC_140020.1, read on the forward strand.
GGCGCTTGCTGGACTTTCTTGGGCGCCCTGAAGCCTTCTTCACATCAATTGAACCTCTCTCCTAGAAGTTCTTGATGATCCGATAAATGGTTGATTTAGGTGCAATCTTACTAGTAGCAATATCCTTGCCTGTGAAGCCCTTTTTGTGCAAAGCAATGATGACGGCACGCGTTTCCTTGCAGGTAACCATGGTTAACAGAGGAAGAACAATGATTTCAAGCACCACCCTCCTTTTAAAGCTTCCAGTCTGTTATTCTAACTCAGTCAGCATAACAGAGTGATCTCCAGCCTTGTCCTCGTCAACACTCTCACCTGTGTTAACGAGAGAATCACTGACATGATGTCAGCTGGTCCTTTTGTGGCAGGGCTGAAGCAGTGGAAATGTTTTTGGGGGGATTAAGTTCATTTTCATGGCAAAGAGGGACTTTGCAATTAATTGCAATTCATCTGATCACTCTTCATAACATTCTGGAGTATATGCAAATTGCCATCATCAAAACTGAGGCAGCAGACTTTGTGAAAATTAATATTTGTTGAATTCTCAAAACTTTTGACCACGACTGTGCAGTATATACAGTATGTCCACTCTATGAGGTTGGAAAAATACTGTGAAATTGTGAAAATGATGATAATGCCCTTTTAGTGTAAGAGCCGTTTGAAAAGAACGCCTGAAGTTTCAGCTTGTTTTGGGGGGAGGGTTTTGGCCTTCCTGGTGACATCGCCAGCTGGTAAATTAGTTAATAGACCAGTAAGAAAAAGAGTTCCAAATCTCTCTGCCAATAACAGCTAGTTTTCAGTTTTCCCTTCCCCACTCCCAGACTGTGCTAGCAACAGTCTTGCTTCAGAAATTGCTCTTGCTAAGAAGCTAGTTTTGTTTCTTTTTGATTGAAAACAATCACAGTAAGGTACACAATTGCTACCCAGAAATGATTTGATATTGACATAAAAACATCTGCTTTGGTCCTTTAATATCTATATTTGGTATGGCTGGTCTCTTCCTAGCAATCCCAACTCAGGGCTTGGGTATGGCTCAGTGTACAGGGAGACTATAACAGAATTAAAGGGATAGTTTACCCAAATTACAAAATTATACATTTTTTTCCTTACCCTGTAAGCAGTCTACAGACAAGATATGACAGCAATCCATGCTTTCGTTTAATTTCGCTGGCACTGTTTCCACATACTAATGTTTTAGCATTTGTGGCACAAATCCCATTCAAGTCATGGGACCAATATTAGCATTTTTCACACATCATGTCATCCAAAAGTATCTAAAATGTATTGTGAAGCTCAACAAAATGACTTACAGATGATTTGAACACAATGCGCAAAAAATGCAATGCTAAAACGTTAGCATGTGGAAACAGTGCCAGGGAAACTAAACCAAAGTATGGATTGCTGTCATAACTTGTCTATAGACTGCTTACACAGTAAGTTAACCCCCTAGAGTAGATTGATGCACCGGTGCGTCAATATAAGTAACATAATTTTAAAAAATCCCCATACATATGTGCCAGTTTAAGCTAGAAATATCTGTTTTTTCCATTGGATACATCTCCATCCACCTCATCCGCCAATGTCGCACTTCCGCATCTGCGGTGAAAGGTGGTAGAACTAGAGTGGTGTTTGTCAGACCATGAGACATCCCGAAAATCAGTCTTCTCACTAAAACGTCTATAGTGTCCGAACTATTATGATCACTCTATGGAAAGGGGAGACTCTCACAAACACAATGGTGGTCTCCGTTTTGCTATATGACCCCCACAAGTGTCAGGGGACTCGTCTGACGTCCCATTCTTCAAGGCAAAACTGCTGCAGCTCCTTCAAGTTGGATGGGTTCCGCTGGTGTACAGCAATCTTTAAGTCCACAGATTCTCAATTGGATTGAGGTCTGGGCTTTGATTAGGCCATTCCAATACATTTAAATGTTTCCCCTTAAACCACTCGAGTGTTGCTTTAGCAGTATGCTTAGGGTCATTGTCCTGCTGGAAGGTGAACCTCCGTCCCAGTCTCAAATCTCTGGAAGACTGAAACAGGTTTCCCTCAAGGATTTCCCTGTATTTAGCGCCATCCATCATTCCTTCAATTCTAACCAGTTTTCCAGTCCCTGCTGATAAAAAACATCCCTACACCATGATGCTGCCACCACAATGCTTCACAATGGATGGTGTTCTCGGGGTGATGAGAGGTGTTGGGTTTGAGCCTGACATAGCGTTTTCCTTGATGGCCAAAAAGCTCAATTTTAGTCTCATCTGACCAGTGTACCTTCTTCCATATGTTTGGGGAGTCTCCCACATGCCTTTTGGTGAACACTTTTAGCCTTTTGGTGAACACTTTTTTCTGGCCACACTTCCATAAAGCCCAGCTCTGTGGAGTGTACGGCTTAAAGTGGTCCTATGGACAGATACTCCAATCTCCGCTGTGGAGCTTTGCAGCTCCTTCAGGGTTATCTTTGGTCTCTTTGTTGCCTCTCTGATTAATGCCCTCCTTGCCTGGTCCTTGATTTTTGATGGGTGGCCCTCTTTTGGCAGGTTTGTTGTGGTGCCATATTCTTTCAATTTTTTAAATAATGGATTTAATGGTGCTCCGTGGGATGTTCAAAATTTCTGATATTTTTTGTAACCCAACCCTGATCTGTACTTCTCCACAACTTTGACCCTGACCTGTTTGGAGAGCTCCTTGGTCTTCATGGTGCCGCTTGCTTGTTGGTGCCCCTTGCTTAGTGGTGTTGCAGACTCTGGGGCCTTTCAGAACAGGTGTGTGTATGTGTGTATATGTATATATATATATGTATATATATATATATATATATATATATATATATATATATATATATATATATATATATATATATATATATATATATATACTGAGATCATGTGACACTTAGATTGCACAAAGGTGGACTTTATTTAACTAATTATGTGATTTCTGAAGGTAATTGGTTGCTCCAGATCTTATTTAGGGGCTTCATAGCAAAGGGGGTGAATAAATATGCACGCTCCACTTTTCCGTTATTTATTTTTTAGAATTTCTTGAAACAAGTTATTTTTTTCATTTCACTTTACCAATTTCGACAATTTTGTGTATGTCCATTACATGAAATCCAAATAAAAATCCATTTAAATTACAGGTTTTAATGCAACAAAATAGGAAAAACGTCAAAGGGGATGAATACTTTTGCAAGGCACTGTATGACCTCCACAAGTGTCACGGGACTCGTCTGAAGGTAACCAGTACCGGGTAAAAAGAAATGAATAGAAATATTTTTTGTTCCTACCCAAAAAAGGGGTTAAATATGTGTAAAAAAAACAACAACAAAAAACATATGCAGTGAGGAGAAAAAAGTATTTGATCCCCTGCTGATTTTGTACGTTTGCCCACTGACAAAGAAATTATCAGTCTATAATTTTAAATGGTAGGTTTATTTGAACAGTGAGAGACAGAATAACAACAAAAAAATCCAGAAAAACTCATGTCAAAAACATTATAAATTGATTTGCATTTTAATGAGGGAAATAAGTATTTGACCCCCTCTCATTCAGAAAGATTTCTGGCTCCCAGGTGTCTTTTATACATTTTTGTCATTTAGCAGATGCTCCTAATCTCAGTTTGTTACCTGTATAAAAGACACCTGTCCACAGAAGCAATCAATCAATCAGATTCCAAACTCTCCACCATGGCCAAGACCAAAGAGCTCTCCAAGGATGTCAGGGACAAGATTGTAGACCTACACAAGGCTGGAATGGGCTACAAGACCATCGCCAAGCAGCTTGGTGAGAAGGTGACAACAGTTGGTGCAATTATTCGCAAATGGAAGAAACACAAAAGACCTGTCAATCTACCTCGGCCTGGGGCTTCATGCAAGATCTCACCTCGTGGAGTTGCAATGATCATGAGAACGGTGAGGAATCAGACCAGAACTACACGGGAGGATCTTGTCAATGATCTCAAGGCAGCTGGGACCATAGTCACCAAGAAAACAATTGGTAACACACTACGCTGTGAAGGACTGAAATCCTGCAGCGCCGCAAGGTCCCCCTGCTCAAGAAAGCACATATACAGGCCTGTCTGAAGTTTGCCAATGAACATCTGAATGATTCAGAGGAGAACTGGGTGAAAGTGTTGTGGTCAGATGAGACCAAAATCGAGCTCTTTGGCATCAACTCAACTCGCCGTGTTTGGAGGAGCAGGAATGCTGCCTATGACCACAAGAACATCATCCCCACCATCAAACATGGAGGTGGAAACATTATGCTTTGGGGGTGTTTTTCTGCTAAGGGGACAGGACAACTTCATCGCATCAAAGGGATGATGGGCGGGGCCATGTACCGTCAAATCCTGGGTGAGAACTTCCTTCCTTCAGCCAGAGCATTGAAAATGGGTCGTGGATGGGTATTCCAGCATGACAATGAAGCCAAAACACACGGCCAAGGCAACAAAGGAGTGGCTCAAGAAGAAGCACATTAAGGTCCTGGAGTGGCCTAGCCAGTCTCCAGACCTTAATCCCATAGAAAATCTGTGGAGGGAGCTGAAGTTTCGAGTTGCCAAACGTCAGGCTCGAAACCTTAATGACTTGGAGAAGATCTGCAAAGAGGAGTGGGACAAAATCCCTCCTGAGATGTGTGCAAACCTGGTGGCCAACTACAAGAAACGTCTGACCTCAGTGATTGCCAACAAGGGTTTTGCCACCAAGTACTAAGTCATGTTTTGCACAGGGGTCAAATACTTATTTCCCTCATTAAAATGCAAATCAATTTATAACATCTTTGAAATGCGTTTTTCTTGATTTTTTTGTTGTTATTCTGTCTCTCACTGTTCAAATAAACCTACCAATTATAGACTGATCATGTCTTTGTCAGTGGGCAAACGTACAAAATCAGCAGGGGATCAAATACTTTTTTCCCTCACTGTATATATATATATATATATATATATATATACTGTGTGTGTATATATATATAGAGCTCTGGAAAAAATTAAGAGACCACTGCAAAATTATCAGTTTCTCTGGTTTTACTATTTATAGGTATGTGTTTGGGAAAAAATAACATTTTTGTTTTATTCTATAAACTACTGACAACATTTCTCCCAAATTCCAAATAGAAATATTGACATTTAGAGCATTTATTTGCAGAAAATGACAACTGGTCAAAATAACAAAAAAGATGCAGTGTTGTCAGACCTTGAATAATGCAAAGAAAATAAGTTAATGTTCATTTTTAAACAACACAATACTAATGTTTTAACTTAGGAAGAGTTCAGAAATCACTATTTGGTGGAATAACCCTGATTTTCAATCACAGCTTTCATGCGTCTTGGCATGCTCTCCACCAGTCTTTAACATTGATGTTGGGTGACTTTATGCCACTCCTGGCGCAAAAATTCAAGCAGTTTGGCTTTGTTTGATGGCTTGTGACCATCCATCTTCCTCTTGATCTGGTGGTCCTCCATCCACACCTTGATTGACCTGGCTGTGTGGCATGGCGCATTGTCCTGCTGGAAAAACTAATCATCAGAGTTGGTGAACAATGTCAGAGCAAAAAAAGCACGTTTTCATCCAGGACAACCGTGTACATGGCTTGATTCATTCGTCCTTCACAAAGACAAATCTGCCCGATTCCAGCCTTGCTGAAGCACTCCCAGATCATTACTGATCCTCCACCAAATTTCACAGTGGGTGTGAGACACTGTGGCTTGTAGGCCTCTCCAGGTCTCCGTCTAACCATTAGACGACCAGGTGTTGGGCAAAGCTGAGAATTGGACTCATCAGAGAAGATGACCTTACTCCAGTCCTCTATTGTCCAATCCTTATGGTCTTTTGCAAACCTCAGCCTGGCTCTTCTTTGCTTCTCATTGATGAAGGGCTTTTTTCTAGCTTTGCACGAATTCAGCCCTGCCCCTAGGAGCCTGTTTCGAACCGTCCTCGCCGTGCACTTCACCCCAGCTGCCGTTTGCCATTCTTTTTGTAGGTCACTTGATGTCACCCTACGGTTGTTGAGTGACATTAGAATGAGTTGGCGGTCATCCCGGTCAGTAGAGAGTCGTTTTCGCCCTCTGCCGGTCTGTAGCTTTGTTGTCCCCAATGTCTGCTGCATGAACTTGTTCTTATGAACCGCCGTCATTGAAATTTTAAGGATGACGCTCACTGTATCCCTCTGCCAGTAAAGCCAGAATTGAACCCTTCTTTTCCTCACTCAAAACTTTCCTTTTCATCTCTTTTGGCATGGTCAATAGTTATTTCTTGATTAATATTACTTTTGAGGTACTATTAGCACTGTTTTTGCCATCCAGCTGGTCCTATTGCTGGAGGATAATGATGACCACAGCAGTGTTTTTTATACTTTTCCTCGTTAAATAAGATTTGGTTCAGGTGATCACCTAATCAGTACCTAATTCAGTAGAATGAGGTGTGCCTGTGTTGGAATTCAACAGACACTGGAATGGAATTGCTGTCATACATGTAGAGATGCTGATTTAAGAAACATCTGCAGTGGTCTCTTAATTTTTTCCAGAGCTGTATATATACAGTATATCCTGAGCTTTCTTTTATCTCCTAGATATAGGAAAAACACTTCAAAACCTTGTTTCTTATGATTTATTTTTTGAACGTCTTTTTTGCCCTCCCCTATTAAACTATCCCATTAAAGTGGGAGGATTAAGCTAGTATTTTTTAATAAAGCCCATAATCTGACTGGGATTTAGCTAGGTCTTAAAGGAAGAGGGAGGGAGAGAGGGAGAGAGAGAAGGGGAGTGGGAAGAAGAGGATAGAGGGAGGGAGTGAGGGAAGGTAAGAAAGAGTCGGTATGGCAGGGATAAGGGTAAAGGAGAAAGGGAGGGAGGCAGGGGGTTGATGGATGCCTGTAGGATTGGTGGATGGGGGGAGGAACTGTTTCCATAAATTTTTCTCTGTAGAGGGGATTTAAAGGTAACAATTGCTGACACTACAAATCAAAGTATATCTGACCAAGCATTGTCATTTTGAATTCCGTAAAATGAGTGTGGAAGATGTGAAACAATTATTGTTGTCTATTAACAATGACAAGCCACCGGGGTCTGACAGCTTGGATGGAAAATTCCTGAGGATAATAACTGATTATATTGCCACTCCTATTTGCCATATTTTCAATTGAAGCCTACTAGAATGTGTGTTCCCCAGGCTTGGAGGGAAGCAAAAGTCATTCCGCTACCTAAGAATAGTAAAGCCCCCTTTACTGGCTTAAATATCAGACCAATTAGCCTGTTACAAACCCTTAGTAAATTATTGGAAAAAATTGTTTTTGACCAGATACAATGCTATTTTACCATGAACAAATTGACAACAAACTTTCAGCATGCTTATAGAGAAGGACATTCAACAAGCACAGCACTTACACAAATGACTGATGATTGGCTGAGAGAAATTGATTATAAAAATAATATGGGGGCTGTTTTGTTAGACTTCAGTGCGGCTTTTGACATTATCGATCATAGTCTGCTGCTGGAAAAATGTATATGTTATGGCTTTACACCCCCTGCTATAATGTGGCTAAAGAGTTACTTGTCTAACAGAACACAGAGGGTGTTCTTTAATGGAAGCCTCTCAAACATAATCCAGGTGGAATCAGGAATTCCCCAGGGTAGCTGTCTAGGCCCCTTGCTTTTTTCCATCTTTACTAATGACATGCCACTGGCTTTGAGTAAAGCCAGTGGTATGGTCCTCTGTAGCTCAATTGGTAGAGCATGGTGCTTGTAACGCCAGGGTAGAGGGTTCGATCCCCGGGACCACCCATACGTAAAAATGTATGCACACATGACTGTAAATCGCTTTGGATAAAAGCGTCTGCTAAATGGCATATTATTATTAATATGTATGCGGATGACTCAACACTATACATGTCAGCTACTACAGCAACTGAAATAACTGCAACACTTAACAAAGAGTTGCATTTAGTTTAGGAATGGGTGGCAGGAACAATTTAGTCCTGGAGATTTCCAAAACTAAAAGCATTGTATTTGGGTCAAATCATTCACTAAACCCTAAACCTCAACTACATCACGCAATGAATAATGTGGAAATTGAGCAAGTTGAGGAGACTAAACGGCTTGGAATAACCCTGGATGGTAGACTGTCATGGTCAAAGCATATTGATACAACAGTAGGTAAGATGGGGCGAAGTATGTCCATACTTAAGCGCAGCTCTGCCTTCTTAACAACACTATCAACAAGGCAGGTCCTACAGGCCCTAGTTTTGTTGCACCTAGACTACTGTTCAGTAGTGTGGTCAGGTGCCACAAAGAGGAACTTGGGAAAATTGCAGTTGGCTCAGAACAGGGCAGCACGGCTGGCCCTTAAAAGTACACGGAGAGCTAACATTACTGACATGCATGTCAGTCTCTCCTGGCTCAGAGTGGAAGAGAGATTGACTTCATCACTGCTTGTTTTTGTAAGAGGTGTTGACAAGCTGAATGTACCGAGCTGTCTGTTTGAACTACTATCACATAGCTTGGAATCCTATGCATACCCCACAAGACATGCCACCAGAGGTCTCTTCACAGTCCCCAAGTCCAGAACAGACTATGGGAGTACTACATAGAGCCATGACTACGTGGAACTATATTCCACATCAGGTAACTGATGCAAGCAGTAGAATCAGATTTTTAAAAAGAGGTAAAAATACACCTTATGGAGCAACGGGGACTGTGAAGAGACACACACAAGGGTATAGACACATGCATTGTAGATAGGTAGTGGTGTAATAATGTCATATGATGTTTTATATTTTGTTTTATTTGTAATGTAAGTGCTTTAATATGTTTGGACCCCAGGAAGAGTAGCTGCTACATACTGTACCCTCACTAACTAACATCTGAGCTACATTTACAATATAGAGGTGTGTATGTTGGGGGGTGGGGGTGGGGTTGAGGCGGGTTCTTCAAAGGATTCTTGAGAATGTGTTTAGTGTAAAGTGGAGATGGGAGTGTGAGGTTGGAGGGATTACTGCCAATATGCTTATGTTTCTCAACATAACAATACGATAATCTTATCGTTGAGCAGTTTTCTCATGGCAGTAACATTGCTATCTATCCATTCTAAAGCTACAACCAAGCTGCTCTGAGAACAGTTTGTCCTGGCCTCTAATAAAGCTCTGTTGTTCCTTATGAAGCCGTCACTGATATTTAGGGGCTTCATAGCAAAGGGGGTGAATACACATGCACTCTCCACTTTTCCATTATTATTATTTTTTTTTCATTTCACTTTACCAATTTGGACGATGTTGTGTATGTCCATTACATGAACTACTTACATGAACTCCAAATAAAAATCCATTTAAATTACAGGTTTTAATGCAACAAAATAGGAAAAATGTCAAGGGGGATGAATACTTTTGCGAGGCACTGTATGACCTCCACAAGTGTTACGGGACTCGTCTGAAGGTAACCAGTACCGGGTAAAAAATAAATAATAGAAGTATGTTTTGTTCCTACCCAAAAAAGGGGTTAAATATGTGTAAAAAAACAACAACAAAAAACATATATATATACATATATATATATATATATATATATATATATATATATATATATATATATATATATATATACACAGTGGGGAGAACAAGTATTTGATACACTGCCGATTTTGCAGGTTTTCCTACTTACAAAGCATGTAGAGGTCTGTAATTTTTTATCATAGGTACACTTCAACTGTGAGAGACAGAATCTAAAACAAAAATCCAGAAAATCACATTGTATGATTTTTAAGTAATTAATTTGCATTTTATTGCATGACATAAGTATTTGATACATCAGAAAAGCAGAACTTAATATTTGGTACAGAAATCTTTGTTTGCAATTACAGAGACATAAGTTTCCTGTAGGTCTTGACCAGGTTTGCACACACTGCAGCAGGGATTTTGGCCCACTCCTCCATACAGACCTTCTCCAGATCCTTCAGGTTTCGGGGCTGTCGCTGGGCAATATGGACTTTCGGCTCCCTCCAAAGATTTTCTTTTGGGTTCAGGTCTGGAGACTGGCTAGGCCACTCCAGGACCTTGAGATGCTTCTTACGGAGCCACTCCTTAGTTGCCCTGGCTGTGTGTTTCGGGTCATTGTCATGCTGGAAGACCCAGCCACGACCCATCTTCAATGCTCTTACTGAGGGAAGGAGGTTGTTGGCCAAGATCTCGCGATACATGGCCCCTTCCATCCTCCCCTCAATACGGTGCAGTCGTCCTGTCCCCTTTGCAGAAAAGCATCCCCAAATAATGATTTTTCCACCTCCATGCTTCACGGTTGGGATGGTGTTCCTGGGGTTGTACTCATCCTTCTTCTTCCTCCAAACACGGCGAGTGGAGTTTACACCAAAAAGCTCTATGTCTCATCAGACCACATGACCTTCTCCAATTCCTCCTCTGGATCATCCAGATGGTCATTGGCAAACTTCAGAAGGGCCTGGACATGCGCTGGCTTGAGCAGGGGGACCTTGTGTGCACTGCAGGATTTTAATCCATGACGGCGTAGTGTGTTACTAATGGTTTTCTTTGAGACTGTGGTCCCAGCTCTCTTCAGGTCATTCACCAGGTCCTGCCGTGTAGTTCTGGGCTGATCCCTCACCTTCCTCATGATAATTGATGCCCCACGAGGTGAGATCTTGCATGGAGCCCCAGACCGAGGGTGATTGACCGTCATCTTGAACTTCTTCCATTTTCTAATAATTGCGCCAACCGTTGTTGCCTTCTCACCAAGCTGCTTGCCTATTGTCCTGTAGCCCATCCCAGCCTTGTGCAGGTCTACAATTTTATCCCTGATGTCCTTACACAGCTCTCCGGTCGTGGCCATTGTGGAGAGGTTGGAGTGTGTTTGATTGAGTGTGTGGATAGGTGTCTTTTATACAGGTAATGAGTTCAAACAGGTGCAGTTAATACAGGTAATGAGTGGAGAACAGGAGGGCTTCTTAAAGAAAAACTAACAGGTCTGTGAGAGCCGGAATTCTTACTGGTTGGTAGGTGATCAAATACTTATGTCATGCAATAAAATGCAAATGAATTACTTAAAAATCATACAATGTGATTTTCTGGATTTTTGTTTTAGATTCCGTCTCCCACAGTTGAAGTGTACCTATGATAAAAATTACAGACCTCTACATGCTTTGTAAGTAGGAAAACCTGCAAAATCGGCATTGTATCAAATACTTGTTCTCCCCACTGTATATACAGCTCTAGAAAAAATTAAGAGACCACTGCAAAAGTGTCAGTTTCTCTGGTTTTACTGTTTATAGGTATGTGTTTGGGTAAAAATAACATTTTTGTTTTATTCTATAAACTACTGACAACATGTCTCCCAAATTCCAAATAAAAATATTGTCATTTAGAGCATTTATTTGCAGAAAATGACAACTGGTCAAAATAACAGAAAAGATGCAGTGTTGTCAGACCTTGAATAATGCAAAGAAAATAAGTTCATGTCATTTTTAAACAACACAATACTAATGTTTTAAGTTCAGAAATCAATATTTGGTGGAATAACCCTGATTTTCAATCACAGCTTTCATGCGTCTTGGCATGCTCTCCACCAGTCTTTCACATTGATGTTGGGTGACTTTATGCCACTCCTGGTGCAAATATTCAAGCAGTTTGGCTTTGTTTGATGGCTTGTGACCATCCATCTTCCTCTTGATCACATTCCAGAAGTTTTCAATGGGGTTCAGGTCTGGAGATAGGGCTGGCCATGACAGGGTCTTGATCTGGTGGTCCTCCATCCACACCTTGATTGATCTGGCTGTGTGGCATGGCGCATTGTCCTGCTGGAAAAACCAATCCTCAGAGTTGGGGAACAATGTCAGGGCAAAAGGAAGCACGTTTTCTTCCAGGACAACCTTGTACACAGCTTGATTCATAAGTCCTTCACAAAGACAAATCTGCCCGATTCCAGCCTTGCTGAAGCACCCCCAGATCATCACCGATCCTCCACCAAATTTCACAGTGGGTGCGAGACATTGTGGCTTGTAGGCCTCTCCAGGTCTCCGTCTAACCATTAGACGACCAGGTGTTGGGCAAAGCTGAAAATTGGATTCATCAGAGAAGATGACCCTACTCCAGTCCTCTACGGTCCAATCCTTATGGTCTTTTGCAAACCTCAGCCTGGCTCTTCTTTGCTTCTCATTGATGAAGGGCTTTTTTCTAGCTTTGCACGACTTCAGCCCTGCCCCTAGGAGCCTGTTTCGAACCGTCCTCGCCGTGCACTTTACCCCAGCTGCCATTTGCCATTCTTTTTGTAGGTCACTTGATGTCATCCTAGGTTGTTGAGTGACATTAGAATGAGTTGGCGGTCATCCCGGTCAGTAGAGAGTTGTTTTCACCCTCTGCCGGTCTGTAGCTTTGTTGTCCCCAATGTCTCCTGCTTGAACTTGTGAACCGCCGTCATTGAAATTTTAAGGATGGAAGCAACCTGATGCTCACTGTATCCCTCTGCCAGTAAAGCCAGAATTGAAGCCTTCTTTTCCTCACTCAAAACTTTCCTTTTCAACTCTTTTGGCATTGTCAATAGTTATTTTTTTTATTAATATTACTTTTGAGGTACTATTAGCACTGTTTTTGCCATCCAGCTGGTCCTATTGCTGGAGGATAGTGATGACCACAGCAGTGTTTTTTATACTTTTCTTCGTTAAATAAGATTTGGTTCAGGTGATCACCTAATCAGTACCTAATTCAGTAGAATGAGGTGTGCCTGTGTTGGAATTCAACAGGCACTGGAATGGAATGGCTGTCAAACATGTAGAGATGCTGATTTAAGAAAAATCTGCAGTGGTCTCTTAATTTTTTTCCAGAGTTGTATATATACTGTATATCCTGAGCTTCTTATATCTCCTAGATATAGGAAAAACACTTCAAAACCTTGTTTCTTATGATTTATTTTTTGAACGTCTTTTTTGCCCTCCCCTATTAAACTATCCCATTAAAGTGGGAGGATTAAGCTAGTATTTTTTAATAAAGCCCATAATCTGACTGGGATTTAGCTAGGTCTTAAAGGAAGAGGGAGGGAGAGAGAGAAGGGGAGTGGGAAGAAGAGGATAGAGGGAGGGAGTGAGGGAAGGTTAGAAAGAGTCGGTATGGCAGGGATAAGGGTAAAGGAGAAAGGGAGGGAGGCAGGGGGTTGATGGATGCCTGTAGGATTGGTGGATGGGGGGAGGAACTGTTTCCATAAATTTTTCTCTGTAGAGGGGATTTAAAGGTAACAATTGCTGACACTACACATCAAAGTATATCTGACCAAATTATGAAAGACAAGCATTGTCATTTTGAATTCCGTAAAGTGAGTGTGGAAGATGTGAAACAATTATTGTTGTCTTTTAACAATGACAAGCCACCGGGGTCTGACAACTTGGATGGAAAATTCCTGAGGATAATAACTGATTATATTGCCACTCCTATTTGCCATATTTTCAATTGAAGCCTACTAGAATGTGTGTTCCCCAGGCTTGGAGGGAAGCAAAAGTAATTCCGCTACCTAAGAATAGTAAAGCCCCCTTTACTGGCTTAAATAGCTGACCAATTAGCCTGTTACCAACCCTTAGTAAGTTATTGGAAAAAATGGTTTTTGACCAGATACAATGCTATTTTACCATAAACAAATTGACAACAAACTTTCAGCATGCTTATAGAGAAGGACATTCAACAAGCACAGCACTTACACAAATGACTGATGATTGGCTGAGAGAAATTGATTATAAAAATAATATGGGGGCTGTTTTGTTAGACTTCAGTGCGGCTTTTGACATTATCGATCATAGTCTGCTGCTGGAAAAACGTATATGTTATGGCTAAAGAGTTACTTGTCTAACAGAACACAGAGGGTGTTCTTTAATGGAAGCCTCTCAAACATAATCCAGGTGGAATCAGGAATTCCCCAGGGTAGCTGTCTAGGCCCCTTGCTTTTTTCCATCTTTACTAATGACATGCCACTGGCTTTGAGTAAAGCCAGTGGCATGGTCCTCTGTAGCTCAATTGGTAGAGCATGGTGCTTGTAACGCCAGGGTAGAGGGTTCGATCCCCGGGACCACCCATACGTAAAAATGTATGCACACATGACTGTAAGTTGCTTTGGATAAAAGCGTCTGCTAAATGGCATATTATTATTATTATGTATGCGGATGACTCAACAATATACATGTCAGCTACTACAGCAACTGAAATAACTGCAACACTTTTTTTTTTTTTTTTTCTTTTTTTTTTTTTTAACAAAGAGTTGCATTTAGTTTAGGAATGGGTGGCAAGGAACAATTTAGTCCTGGAGATTTCCAAAACTAAAAGCATTGAAATTTGGGTCAAATCATTCACTAAACCCTAAACCTCAACTACATCACGCAATGAATAATGTGGAAATTGAGCAAGTTGAGGAGACTAAACGGCTTGGAATAACCCTGGATGGTAGACTGTCATGGTCAAAGCATATTGATACAACAATAGGTAAGATGGGGCGAAGTATGTCCATACTTAAGCGCAGCTCTGCCTTCTTAACAACACTATCAACAAGGCAGGTCCTACAGGCCCTAGTTTTGTTGCACCTAGACTACTGTTCAGTAGTGTGGTCAGGTGCCACAAAGAGGAACTTGGGAAAATTGCAGTTGGCTCAGAACAGGGCAGCACGGCTGGCCCTTAAAAGTACACGGAGAGCTAACATTACTGACATGCATGTCAGTCTCTCCTGGCTCAGAGTGGAAGAGAGATTGACTTCATCACTGCTTGTTTTTGTAAGAGGTGTTGACAAGTTGAATGTACCGAGCTGTCTGTTTGAACTACTATCACATAGCTTGGAATCCTATGCATACCCCACAAGACATGCCACCAGAGGTCTCTTCACAGTCCCCAAGTCCAGAACAGACTATGGGAGTACTACATAGAGCCATGACTACGTGGAACTCTATTCCACATCAGGTAACTGATGCAAGCAGTAGAATCAGATTTTTAAAAAGAGGTAAAAATACACCTTATGGAGCAATGGGGACTGTGAAGAGACACACACAAGGGTATAGACACATGCATTGTAGATAGGTAGTGGTGTAATAATGTCATATGATGTTTTATATGTAATGTAAGTGCTTTAATATGTTTGGACCCCAGGAAGAGTAGCTGCTACATACTGTACCCTCACTAAATAACATCTGAGCTACATTTACAATGTAGAGGTGTGTATGTTGGGGGGTGGGGGTGGGGTTGAGGCGGGTTCTTCAAAGGATTCTTGAGAATGTGTTTAGTGTAAAGTGGAGATGGGAGTGTGAGGTTGGAGGGATTACTGCCAATATGCTTATGTTTCTCAACAACATAACAATATGATAATCTTATCGTTGAGCAGTTTTCTCATGGCAGTAACATTGCTATCTATCCATTCTAGAGCTACAACCAAGCTGCTCTGAGAACAGTTTGACCTGGCCTCTAATAAAGCTCTGTTGTTCCTTATGAAGCAGTCACTGATCCCAATCCTGTTTTCACACGTGGTTCCATTTAGGCCCCCCCAAAAAATATCCCAATAAGGGAACGTAGCCAAAAACGTAGCCAAAACGACTGAGGCGATTGATTGCTCTGCAATGAATACTGATTCTAGAGAGTTAGGTTTGACTGGTGTTTCCTGAGTAAAGAATTGGACTTCTACACCGTCATTGTTATGGATTGCTGTATGAAAGCACTTGGCCCAAACCCCTCTAAAAGTCAGTATGGGACGAGAGAGAAAATCAGGGAGGAAAAACTTCTTTAGACAGAGGAGAATCAAAACAAGCAGTCATAACAAGGAATTAATCCAAGCACTCCTGTTGACAAGGACAATCAATTCTAAAAGCCTCTACGGCACAAAAAGTACTTTCCCTCATAAAAAAGCATGAAGGGTTTCCGTTACAACTTTTACACAGAGTTCTTTAATCTCTTGTGTATGTATCTTCTTATCATGATTGGTTGTGTTATCGCTTTACTGCAACATCTCCATGGATGGTAAAAAGCTTTTCTTTGCGAATGCCTTTTACTGCAGTTTGTCTTTTTCTCCAGCATTACCTAGTGGGTTGTTAGTTATCCATTAATCTATAAAATGCAATGAGGGGGTAGACCACTCCAGAATGCCCTGCTTACCTTTGTTACACACACCCAGAGAGCCACACCCCTCCTTTGAAAGACTGGTGTGTGTGTATGTCATGCAACGGAGCACACAGACACTCTCCTGTCACAGGAAGGGAGAGAGTGGTTATGGTGCTTATCATTAACCCAAATCTCTCCAAAACTTGGCAGCTGTTGCATTTTACATTTTAGTCATTTAGCAGACGCTCTTATCCAGAGCAACTTACAGTTAGTGAGTGCATACATTTTTCGTACTGGCCCCCCATGGGAATCGAACCCACAACACTGGCATTGCAAGCGCCATGCTCTACCCACTGAGCTACAGTTACCTTCCCAGAGTCAAATTATAATTTCTTCCTTATTTGCTCGTCAATCACAGCAAGACTCGTTTCACCAAGGGTGACAGTAGTTTTGTGTTTTGAGTGTGAGAGAGAGACTCTGGCAGGTTAGAGTGTATTCTTGTGGTTGTGTATATCAGTGTGTATTTCAATGAGTGTGGCAATGTGTGTGCGGCTCTACTGGTGCACCCATCTGTGTGTTTGAGTGTGTGTATGTGCATGTTTTATGTACCAGCAAATATATGTCATAAGTCAATAAGAGTGTGTGTTTCTCCTTGGCTGCCTACTGTCTATGCAGATAGTCCACAAACCCCACATTGCCACCGGGCCCTCTGGTTAAACCCCCTCCTCCCTCCTCCCCACCTGCCTGCCTGTCTGCCTGGACCAAAGCCCAGATATGAGATCTGTGTTTGATTTCTAATGGAGAGGAGAGCAGAGGGAGTACTGCTGAGAGCAATATGACACAGACAGAGATGGAGAGAGAGGGATAAATGGGTTTGGGGATGGGAGAGAGAGGGGGGAGAGGAAGACAGAGGGGAGGTAAGGGTGAGAAAGGCAAAAAAGAGAGAGGAAGGAGCAAGAGGGAGAGAGAGAGAGAGAGAGAGAGAGAGAGAGAGAGAGAGAGAGAGAGAGAGAGAGAGAGAGAGAGAGAGAGAGAGAGAGAGAGAGAGAGAGAGAGAGAGAGAGAGAGAGAGAGAGAGAGAGAGAGAGAGAGAAAGAGAGACTACTTAATCCTAGATGTGAGATATATTGGACATCTTGTTCAATTTCTTCACCACTGCTCTACTATGCACTTTGACATTTGAAATGGTCTTCATTGCACCTCTTCCACAGGCGGCCGGTGGCACCTTAATTGGGTAGGATGGGCTCATAGTAATGGCTGGAACGGAATAAATGGAATGGTATCGAACACATAAAACACGTTTCCATGTGTTTGATACCATTCCATTCACTACATTCCAGACATTATCATGAGCCATTCTCCCCTCAGCAGCCTCCTGTGACCTCTACTCCAAACTACACGAACAGGACAAGACACATGCCCTTTCAGTTTCTCTGGGCATGACGCCTTTGCTCTCTCTACCTCTCATCTTCTCTCAGGCCCTTTCCTTTCTCTACCAGCCAAACGCTGGTCTCTTCACAGCGAGAAAGCCTTCCTAACAAAGTAAAAATGACACTGAGTGTTTCAACACAGCGAGCTTATACCAACACAAAGCTCGCTCATTGTCTGCTGTGCTACTCAGGTCTCTAACAGTGTCTACCTAACCACAACCGTAGACATTTCAAGGTTTTATTGTCACGTGCACAAGTACACTGAAACAATGCAGTAATCAGTAGTACTATAAAATAAAGTAAAGTGAAATGAGAAATAGAAATACGAACAGTTCGGAAAGTTTTTTTTGACATTTTAGCAAATGTATAAAAATAATACAAATGTATAAAAATAAAAAAAACGGAAATATCACATTTACATAAGTATTCAGACCCTTTTACTCAGCACCTTTGGCAGCGATAACAGCCTCGAGTCTTCTTGGGTATGACGCTATAAGCTTGGCAAAACTGTATTTGGGGAGTTTCTCCCATTCTTCTCTGCAGATCCTCTCAAGTTCTGTCAGGTTGGATGTGGAGCATCGCTGCACAGCTATTTTCAGGTCTCTCCAGAGATATTCAATCAGGTTCAAGGTCGGGCTCTGGCTGGGCAACTCAAGGACATTCAGAGATTTGTCCCAAAGCCACTCCTGCGTTGTCTTGGCTGTGTGCTTAGGGTCATTGTCCTGTTGGCAGGTGAACCTTCGCCCCAGTCTGAGGTCCTGAGTGCTCTGGAGCAGGTTTTCATCAAAGATGGTTGTCCTTCTGGAAGGTTCTCCCATCTCCACAGAGGAACTCTGGAGCTCTGTTAGAGTGACCATCCCTGACAAAGGGCTTTCTCCCCCAATTGCTCAGTTTGGCCGGGCGGCCAGCTCTAGGAAGAGTCTTGGTGGTTCCAAACTTCTTCCATTTAAGAATGATGGAGGCCACTGTGTTCTTGGGGACGTTCAATGCTGCAGAAATGTTTTGGTACCCTTCCCCAGATCTGTGTCTCGACACAATACTGTCTCGGAGCTCTACGGACAATTCCTTCGACCTCATGGCTTGGTTTTTGCTCTGACATGCACTGTCAACTGTGGGACCTTATATAGACAGGTGTGTGCCTTTCCAAATCATGTCTAATCAATTTAATTTACCACAGGTGGACTCCAATCAAGTTGTAGAAACATCTCAAGGATGATCAATGGAAACAGGATGAACCTGAGCTCAATTTCGAGTCTCATAGCAAAGGGTCTGAATACTTTTATAAATGAGGTATTTCAGTTTTTCAGATTGATGATGAGGAAATGTTTTTATTTAATCCATTTTAGAATAAGGCTGTAACATAACAAAATGTGGAAAAAGTCAAGGGGTCTGAATACTTTCTGAATGCACTGTATACCGTATACAGGGTCAGTTCCTGGGCCAGTGCCAATACCATATTTACAATGTGTAGGGATACTGGAGTGGTAGGGGTGGCTATGTATAGGGGTAAGGTGACTAGTCATCAGGATATATGATAAACAGAGTAGCAGCAGCATACATGATGATTGTATGTGAGTGTGTGTGCGTTTGTGTAGAGTCAGTATGAATGTGTGTGTGTTAGGTGTGTGTGTGAGTGAGTGTGTAAAGTCCTGTGAGTGTGCATAAAAATAAAATGGTCAATGCAGATAGACCTTGTAGCCATTTTGTTAGTTATTTAGCAGTCTTATGGCTTGGGGATAGAAGCTGTTCAGGTGCCTGTTGGTGTCAGACTTGTTGCTCTGGTACCGCTTGCCGTGTGGAAGCAGAGAGAACAGTCTATGGCTTGGGTGGCTGGGGGCTTGAACAATTGTCCGGCCCTTCCTTTCACATCGCCTGATATAGAGGATGGCAGCGAGCTCTGCCCCAGCGATGTACTGGGCTGTCCGCACCACCCTCTGTAGCGCCATGCGATCGAGGGCGGTGCAGTTGCCATACCAAGCAGTGATGCAGCCAGTCAAGATGCTCTCAATGGTGCAGCTGTATAACTTTTGGAGGATTTGAGGGTCCATGCCAAATATTTTCTCCTGAGGGGAAATAGGCGCTCTCGCACCTTATTCACAACTGTGTGCATGTGTCTGGACCATTTTAAGTCCTTAGTGATTTGGACACTCTCGACCGCTCCACTACATTTGGATGGGGGTGTGCTCAACCCCCCGTTTCCTGTAGTCCACGATCAGCTCCTTGGTCTTACTGACCACGCTGCCAGGCCTACCACCATCGCGTCGTAAGCAAACTTGAAGATGGTCTTGGAGTTGTGCGTGGACACGCAGTCGTGGGTGAACAGGGAGTACAGGAGAGGACTAAGCACACACCCCTGTGGGGCCCCCGTGGTGGAGGTGATGTTGCCTACCCTCACCACCTGGGGTCAGCCCATCAGGAAGTCCAGGATCCAGTTGCATAGGGAGGTTTTCAGTCCCAGGGTCCCAAGCTTGGTGACAAGCTAGGGGACTATGGTGTTGAACGCTGAGCTGTAGTCAATGAACAGCATTCTCACATAGGTATTCCTCTTATCTAGGTGGGTGAGGGCAGTGTGGAGTGCAATTCCTGATGGAGGTGGTTAGCTCGTCGACGCTATCGGCGGAGTCCGGAACATATTCCAGTCAGCGCAAGCAAAGCAGTCCTGTAGCATAGCCTCCGATTCGGAGGACCATTTCTCTACGGAGCATGTCACGGGTACTTCATGTTTGAGCTTCTGCTTGTAGACAGGAAGCAGGAGTGTAGAGTCATGATCTGATTTGCCGAAGGGGGGATGAGGGAGGGGCTTGTATACCTGCTTGTGGGTAGAGTAACATTGGTCTAGCGGCGAAGGAGACATTTTGATGGAAGTTGAGCATCACGTGTCTTAATGACGCAGAACTAAAATCACCGGTCTCCGGCTGCTTGTTAATAGGCTCGTACTTTTCTTGTTCTGAGGTGGAATATATACAGCAGTCACCATAACAGCTGAAAACTCTCTCGGGAGATAGAAGGGTCAGCATTTGACCATCAGGTATATCAAGTGGTGGCTGTATTCTGCTGCCTCTACAACAAAAGACCCCTCGTAAAACTGACTATCCTACCGATCCTTGACTTCGGCGATGTCATTTACAAACTAGCCTCCAACACTCTACTCAGCAAATTGGATGTAGTCTATCACAGTGCCATCCGTTTTGTCTCCAAAGCCCCATATAATACCCACCACTGTGACCTGTACGCTCTTGTTGGCTGGTCCTCACTACATATTCGTCGCCAAACCCACTGGCTCCAGGTCATCTATAAATCACTGCTAGGCATATCCCCGCCTTATCTTAGCTCATTGGTCACCATAGCAACACCCACCCATAGTATGCGCTCCAGCAGGTATATCTCACTGGTCATCCCCAAAGCCAACACCTCCTTTGGCCGCCATTCCTTCCAATTCTCTGCTGCCAATGACTGGAACGAACTGCAAAAATCTCTGAAGCTGGAGACTCTTATCTCCTTCACTAACATTAAGCATTAGTTGTCAGAGCACCTTACCAATCACTGCATCTGAAATTAGCCCACCCAACTACCTCATCCCCATATTGTTATTTATTTTGTTTATTTGCACCCCAGTATCTCTATTTGCACATAATCTGGCAATGTGTGTGCGGCTCTACTGGTGCAAGACAGAATTTCTCAAATAAGAGGAGCATGTCTGAGGGGACCATTGTGAGAACTGCCCACAGGACGTGGCAGTTTGACACATTACTTTTAGATGTTTAGTGGGAGCCTTTGTCTGATAAGAGTCACTGTACAACAGACTCAAAGTACAATCAAAGTTAATTTTGTTCAATAGTCAATAGCTAAAAAGTGGCAATAGTACTGTTTGTCCAGTTTGAGACGCCGTAGCCAGTATACACTTCCTCAAAATAGTCAGAATTAATCTAAGATAACTCAAGAAATCTGTCATAACTTTTGATGTTTTTGCACAATTATTACATCTAACTAAGTTTGGTGCAGTATTTTTCAATGACAAAAATGTTCATGAAAATGAGTCGTCTCTCGTAGAATGACAACACAGACTTTATTGAAGAATCCCTACTGTTGACCAATCACTGATGAAGGGGCGTAGACTTCGGCTCCGAACTTCGGCTTGCCACCAGAAAAAAAATGGTGTGCCCAAACAAGCGAACAAACCCTCACCGAACTCCAAAACGAACAAAAACGTCACAAAATGTCGTCATAATATATGCCTGAACTCCACCGAACTGTTTCAGTTGGGAAACATGCCGACGCCTTTACTCTACCCACAAGCAAGCATACAAGCCCCTCCCTTGTCCCCCCTTCAGCAAATTGGATTATGACTCTGTACTCCTGCTTCCTGTCTACAAGCAGAAGCTCAAACAGGAAGTACCTGTACCCTCAGAGCCTGCTTCCTCTCTAGGTTCCTGCCTTTCTAGGGGAGTTTTTTAGGGAGTTTTTCCTAGCCACTGTGCTTCTACATCTGCATTGCTTGCTCTTTGGGGTTTTAGGCTGGATTTTGTATAAGCACTTTGTGACATCTACTGATTATATAAATACATTTGATTGATTGATTGAATGATTGATGACAACGGCAATACAATAGCCCTCTATGCAAAAGTCAATCTGGAATCCATGTGCTCTAATTCTGTTAGGTTATGGAAATTCTGAAATAGCTTTTGCATTATAGCAATTTACTATACAGTACCTAATATGTTAACTTCATAGAGTTCAAATTAACCCAGAAACAACTGTATAAAGGTAGATGCAGTGTGTTTGTGATTCTATGGGTAGTTCCAGCATCAGCTCCAGCCTCAGCTCCAGTGAGGGGAGAACAGACATAGTGTGCTTTTCCTTACCGACTCATTCCAAACCATCTCGATTTGTTTGAGGTCGGGGGATTGTGGAGGCCAGCTCATCTGATGCAGCACTCCATCACTCGCCTTCTTGGTAAATTGCCCTTATACAGCCTGGAGGTGTGTTGGGTCATTGTCCTGTTGAAAAACAAATAATAGTCCCACTAAAGCCAAACCAGATGGGATGGTGTATCGCTGCAGAATGCTGTGGTAGCCATGCTGGTTAAGTGTGCCTTGAATTCTAAATAAATCACAGACAGTGTCACCAGCAAAGCACCCCCACACCATTACACCTCCTCCTCCTCCATGCGTTATACACATGCGGAGATCATCATTGCTCGGGTTTCTTGGCCCAAGCAAGCCTCTTCTTCTTATTGGTGTCCTTTAGTAGTGGTTTCTTTGCAGCATTTTGACCATGAAGGCCTGATTCACACAGTCTCCTCTGAACAGTTGATGTTGAGATGTGTCTGTTACTTGAACTCTGTGAAGCATTTATTTGGGCTGCAATTTCTGAGGCTGGTAACGCTAATGAACTTATTATTATTATTATTTTTTTTTTTTTTTGTCATTTAGCAGACGCTCTTATCCAGAGCGACTTACAGGAGCAATTAGGGTTAAGTGCCTTGCTCAAGGGCACATTGACAGATTTTTCACCTAGTCAGCTCAGGGATTAGAACCAGCAACCTTTCGGTTACTGGCACAACGCTCTTAACCACTACGCTACCTGCTACCTGCAGCAGAGGTAACTCTGGGTCTTCCATTTCTGTGGCGGTCGTCATGAGAGCCAGTTTCAACATAGCGCTTGATGTTTTTTGCGACTGCACTTGAAGTTCTTGAAATTGTCCATATTGATGACCTTCATGTCTTAAAGTAATGGACTGTTGTTTGTCTTTGCTTATTTGAGCTGTTCTTGACATAATATGGACTTGGTCACAACACAACTGATTGGCTCAAACGCATTAAAAATATGCCATTTAGCAGACGCTTTTATCCAAAGCGACTTACAGTCATGCGTGCATACATTTTTGTGTATGGGTGGTCCCGGGGATCGAACCCACTACCTTGGCGTTACAAGCGCCGTGCTCTACCAGCTGGACCACAGAAAAGAAATTCCACAAATTAACTTTTAAGAAGGCACACCTGTTAATGGAAATGCATTCCAGGTGACTACCTAATGAAGCTGGTTGAGAGAATGCCAAGAGTGTGCAAATCTGTCATCAAGGCAAAGGGTGGCTATTTGAAGAATCTCAAATATAAAATATATTTTGATTTGTTTCACACTTTTTTTTATTTCTACATGATTCCATACAGTGGGGGAAAAAAGTATTTAGTCAGCCACCAATTGTGCAAGTTCTCCCAAGATGAGAGAGGCCTGTAATTTTCATCATAGGTACACGTCAACTATGACAGACAAAATGAGAAAATTTTTTCCAGAAAGTCACATTGTAGGATTTTTAATGAATTTATTTGCAAATTATGGTGGAAAATAAGTATTTGGTCAATAACAAAAGTTTCTCAATACTTTGTTATATACCCTTTGTTGGCAATGACACAGGTCAAATGTTTTCTGTAAGTCTTCACAAGGTTTTCACACACTGTTGCTGGTATTTTTGCCCATTCCTCCATGCAGATTTTCTCTAGAGCAGTGATGTTTTGGGGCTGTCGCTGGGCAACACAGACTTTCAACTCCCTCCAAAGATTTTCTATGGGGTTGAGATCTGGAGACTGGCTAGGCCACTCCAGGACCTTGAAAGGCTTCTTACGAAGCCACTCCTTCGTTGCCCAGGCGGTGTGTTTGGGATCATTGTCATGCTGAAAGACCCAGCCACGTTTCATCTTCAATGCCCTTGCTGATGGAAGGAGGTTTTCACTCAAAATCTCACGATACATGGCCCCATTCATTCTTTCCTTTACACAGATCAGTCGTCCTGGTCCCTTTGCAGAAAAACAGCCCCAAAGCATGATGTTTCCACCCCCATGCTTCACAGTAGGTATGGTGTTCTTTGGATGTAACTCAGCATTCTTTGTCCTCCAAACATGACGAGTTGAGTTTTTACCAAAAAGTTATATTTTGGTTTCATATGACATTCTCCCAATCCTCTTCTGGATCATCCAAATGCACTCTAGCAAACTTCAGACGGGCCTGGACATGTACTGGCTTAAGCAGGGGGACACGTCTGGCACTACAGGATTTGAGTCCCTGGTGGCGTAGTGTGTTACTGATGGTAGGCTTTGTTACTTTGGTCCCAGCTATCTCTTTGCAAATAAATTCATTAAAAATCCTACAATGTGATTTTTTATTTTTTTTTCTCAATTTGTCTGTCATAGTTGACGTGTACCTATGATGAAAATTACAGGCCTCTCTCATCTTTTTAAGTGGGATTTCTTGCACAATTGGTGGCTGACTAAATACTTTTTTTCCCCACTGTATGTGTTATTTCATAGTTTTGATGTCTTCACTATTATTCTACAATGTAGAAAACAGTAAAAATAAAGAAAAACCCTTGAATGAGTGGGTGTTCTAAAACCTTTGACCGGTAGTGTATATCAGTGGAGGCTCCTCAGAGGAAGAAGGGGAGGACCATCCTCCTCAGTGAATTTCATACAGGTTTTAATTGTAAAACATGTCACCAAATAATTGATTAAAACACTATTTTGCAAAGAATGTCTACAGTAGCCTCAACAGCACTCTGTAGGGTAGCACAATGGTGTAGCCGGAGGACAGCTAGCTTCCGTCCTCCTCTGGTTACATTGACTTCAATACAAAACCTAGGAGGCTCATGGTTCTTACCCCCTTCTATAGACTTTCACAGTAATTATGACAACTTCCGGAGGACGTCCTCCAGCCTATCAGAGCTCTTGCAGCATGAACTGACATGTTTTCCACCCAATCAAAGGATCAGATAATTAATCTAGTACTGAAAGCATAAACTACAGCTAGCTAGCATTGCAGTGTATAAAATGTGGTGAGT
Organism: Coregonus lavaretus; assembly: GCF_964263955.1. Taxonomy (NCBI): domain Eukaryota; kingdom Metazoa; phylum Chordata; class Actinopteri; order Salmoniformes; family Salmonidae; genus Coregonus; species Coregonus lavaretus. The sequence continues at coordinate 34,407,181 of NC_140020.1, forward strand.
AGTTGACTCAATTTCTTCCAAAATGAAGGAGAAGCAAGAGAGAAATCGAGAGCGAGAGATTGTAATTTCTTTCCACTTTCAGTTTCACTTACTTAGCTAGCAAATGCAGCTAGCTAGTTTAGCCTACTAAAACACCCTGCTCAAACAGAGGGATGCTATGTTAGCTAGCTGGCTATGACTTTCCAACACAACACTGGAACTCTTCCAAGTCAAGGTAAGCTTTTGGTATTACTAATTTATTGCCACCGGGGCCCGCCGGTGTAACTGCTTACTTGACTTGTTACCGCATGATTGTAGTGGGTTTACTACCACATTAGTTCTATTAGCTATGCTGAATATGATGTTACTTTAGCTAATAGTGACAACGATGTAGGCTGTGTGTAGCGGTTTGGCTTAGAAAGGTTTTTTCGCCTGGTCACATACAGCTGTTGTGTTGTGCATTGAAGTCCACAAGCGAAGGGAAGAGGTGAGAGGAGGAGAGATGAGAGAAGGAATACAACGTGGCTGCTATGAAAGTGAACAGTGTTTACGCGTGATCAGGGGTGTATTCATTCCGCTGATTCTGTTGAAAAACGTTTCTTAAACAGAAGCAAATGGAACAAAACGGGGATAAACATACCTGAATTTGTCCAATAGAAACTCTCGTTTGCAACTGTTGAACTAATTACACCCTATATCAGCTAGATGCAGGCAAGAGTGTGCAAGGCTGTATTGAATGTCACTGTCTGTTACTTCAAATATGTCTCTCGACCTGTGTGTACGAGTATCATGTAGTAGTCTAAACCTATCGCTGTTACATTGAACTGGGTGAATGGAATATGAATTACAGTCATCCAATATGCTGTAATAGAAATAAGGCCATGCTCATAAAAAAAAAAAAACGGCACTGATATACAGTATATACAGTATAAATGGTGTGTATTGACAGTATGGACAGTATATGAATAGGAAAGGTGTGTACAGCAGTAGTTATATAGGATGAGCCATGATTAGAATACAGTATATACTGTATCAGGATAGAAGGGAAAATGAATGGAGCAATGTACAGAAAGGTCCTTGAGGAAAACCTGCTGCCCTCTTCAAGAAAGACGAAACTGGGACGGAAGTTCACCTTTCAGCATGACAACGACCCGAAGCACACAGCCAAACCTACAGTGGAGTGGCTAAGGAATAAAAAGCTAAATGTCCTTCAGTGTCCCAGTCAGAGCTCAGACCTAAATACAATGGAACATTTGTGGGTGGAGGTTGACAGAGCTTGAACAGTTTTGTAAATAAGAATGGTCAAATATTGCCAAATGTAGGTGTGCAAAGTTGGAAGAGACCTATCCCAACAGACTCACAGCTGTAATTGCTGACAAAGGTGTTTCCACCAAGTATTAACTCAGGGGCTGGAGACTTTTCCCCTTAAAAGTGTAGAGTATGGTGCGAGACAAATGGGAAAACAATCCTTATTTAACTCTGAAACACTGACACAACAAAATGTGAAAAAAGTTCATGGGGGTCTAGGTTTTCTATAGGCATTGTGCATAAAGTGGATAAAACAGTATGTAAACATTGTTAAAGTGACCAGTATGGGTATTTGGACACGGCCAGTGTGTCACGACTTCCGCCGAGGCTGCCTCCCCTCCTTGTTCGGGCAGGTTTCGGCGTTCGTCATCACCGGCTTACTAGCTGCTGCCGATCCATTTATCATCACTCCACTTGTCTTGTCTAATTAATCACACACACCTGGTCCTTATCACCAATTTGTCATTGTATAAGTGTTCCCTCTGCTTCCTTGTCTGTGTGGGTGATTGTTTGTAGTGAGCTGTGTGGAGCTCGGTTGAGCTACCCTTACCTTTGTTGCCAGGGTAGATATTTCCCCTGTGCCTGAGTTTTGTTGTCGCATGCTTGCGCAACTGTTTATCGACGGAATAAACTATTTGGAAGCGTATTACTCTCCTGCGCCTGACTCCTTCTATCACACGCATCGCACAGTGTCTAAGGTGCTGGGCAGAGTACCTGGCGGTGGCCGGCTAGTGACGAAGAAATCACAGGTTCTCATGTGCTCTCTCTCTCTGTCTCTCTGTCTCTCTCTGTCTCTCTCTGTCTCTCTCTGTCTCTCTCTGTCTCTCTCTCTCTCTCTCTCTCTCTCTCTCTCTCTCTCTCTCTCTCTCTCTCTCTCTCTCTCTCTCTCTCTCTCTCTCTCTCTCTCTCTCTCTGTGTTAGCTGTTGTTTATCTTGTCCATGTTTGTAAGTGGCTTAATGCATTCTGTTTCTCTATAATTTGCAATACTGCCTCATCCTCCTCCACCCCCCGCCACTTCCCTCCATCCTTTCATCCCTTTACTTAGAACTGAAAAAGGCAAGCGGAAGAAAGAAATTAAGCCTTGAAAAAGTAAATGATTAAATAAAGTATAGGGTGTTTGCGCTAGCAGGGGCTTTGACAGCTGAGAGATGGATCTCGTTTGGTTGTGAGGTCTGGGGTCCACTCACCAACCAAAATGGGACAAACCCCAAATTGAGACTCTGCATGCAGAAATATCCTCTGTGTACAACGTAAAACACCAAATAATGCATGCAGAGCAGAATTAGGCTGATACCCGCTATTGATCAAAGTCCAGAAAAGAGCTGTTAAATTCTACAACCACCTAAAAGGAAGCAATTCCCAAACCTTCCATAACAAAGCCATCACCTGGAGAAGAGTCCCCTAAGCAAGCTGGTCCTGGGGCTCTGTTCACAAACACAAACAGACCCCACAGAGCCCCAGGACAGCAACACAATTAGACCCAACCAAATCATGAGAAAACAAAAAGAAAATTACTTGACACATTGGAAAGAATTAACAAAAAAACAGTGCAAACTAGAATGCTTTTTGGCCCTAAACAGTGAGTACACAGTGGCAGAATACATGACCACTGTGACTGACCCAAATTTAAGGAAAGCTTTGATTATGACTCAGTGAGCATAGCCTTGCTATTGAGAAAGGCCGCCATAGGCAGACCTGGCTCTCAAGAGAAGACAGGCTATGTGCACACTGCCAACAAAATGAGGTGGAAACTGAGCTGCACTTCCTTACCTCCTGCCAAATGTATGACCATATTAGAGACACACATTTCCCTCAGATTACACAGACCCACAAAGAATTCAAAAACAAACCCAATTTTGATAAACTCCCATATCTATTGGGTGAAATACCACAGAGTGCCATCAAAGCAGAAAGATCTGTGACCTGTTGCCACAAGAACAAACACCATTGTAAATACAACCCATATTTATGTTTATTTATTTTCCCTTGTACTTTAACTATTTGCACATAATATGACATTTGAAATGTCTTTATTCTTTTGGAACTTCTGTGAGTGTAATGTTTACTGTAAAAAAAAGAATTGTTTATTTCACTTTGGTTTATTATCTAGGCTATTTCACTTGCTTTGGCAATGTAAACATATGTTTCCCATAACAATTAAGCCCTTAAATTGAAATTGAAATTCGATCACGGTTTATGGCATTGTCCGGATAGATGGCCATATGTTTGCATATCACAGGAGTGAAAAGCTGTGGAATTCTTCGGGGCGGGATGTTCCCATAGAGCCTGGGGATTACTGACACTGTTGTGAAGACTGTTGAAATTTAAAGTGACTAAATTACCGTGTGAATTAAACTGTCATGTTTAGATTGTTTCAAGAGCTCATAAAGTGCTGAACATTTGTACATGTATTTTGTACTGTACGTGTTATGGATATCATTTTACAGTGAGCTAAAACTGTTTGTCAGATGGTGGTCATTTCAAAGTGAGGAACTCCTTCAAGACTGTTGGAAAAGTATTCCAGGTGAAGCTGTTTGAGAGAATGCCAAGAATGTGCAAAGCTGTCAAACTGGCAAAGGGTGGCTATTTGAAAAATCTCAAATCTCAAATATATTTTGATTTGTTTATCAGTTTTTTTGATTACTACATGATTCCATATGTGTTATTTCATAGTTTTGATGTCTACAATGTAGAAAATAGTAAAAATAAGGAAATCCCTTGAATGAATAAGTGTTCTAAAACGTTTGACTGGTAGTGTGTGTGTGTATATACACTGCTCAAAAGAATAAAGGGAACACTAAAATAACACATCCTAGATCTGAATGAATAAATAATCTTATTAAATAGTTTTTTCTTTACATAGTTGAATGTGCTGACAACAAAATCACACAAAAATTATCAATGGAAATCAAATTTATCAACCCATGGAGGTCAGGATTTGGAGTCACCCTCAAAATTAAAGTGGAAAACCACACTACAGGCTGATCCAACTTTGATGTAATGTCCTTAAAAGAAGTCAAAATGAGGCTCAGTAGTGTGTGTGGCCTCCACGTGCCTGTTTGACCTCCCTACAACACCTGGGCATGCTCCTGATGAGGTGGCGGATGGTCTCCTGAGGGATCTCCTCCCAGACCTGGACTAAAGCATCCGCCAACTCCTGGACAGTCTGTGGTGCAACGTGGCGTTGGTGGATAGAGCGAGACATGATGTCCCAGATGTGCTCAATTGGATTCAGGTCTGGGGAATGGGCGGGCCAGTCCATAGCATCAATGCCTTCCTCTTGCAGGAACTGCTGACACACTCCAGCCACATGAGGTCTAGCATTGTCTTGCATTAGGAGGAACCCAGGGCCAACTGCACCAGCATATGGTCTCACAAGGGGTCTGAGGATCTCATCTCGGTACCTAATGGCAGTCAGGCTACCTCTGGCGAGCACATGGAGGGCTGTGCGGCCCCCCAAAGAAATGCCACCCCACACCATGACTGACCCACCGCCAAACCGGTCATGCTGGAGGATGTTGCAGGCAGCAGAACGTTCTCCACGGCGTCTCCAGACTCTGTCACGTCTGTCACATGTGCTCAGTGTGAACCTGCTTTCATCTGTGAAGAGCACAGGGCACCAGTGGCGAATTTGCCAATCTTGGTGTTCTCTGGCAAATGCCAAACGTCCTGCACGGTGTTGGGCTGTAAGCACAACCCCCACCTGTGGACGTCGGGCCCTCATACTACCCTCATGGAGTCTGTTTCTGACCGTTTGAGCAGACACATGCACATTTGTGGCCTGCTGGAGGTCATTTTGCAGGGCTCTGGCAGTGCTCCTCCTGCTCCTCCTTGCACAAAGGCGGAGGTAGCAGTCCTGCTGCTGGGTTGTTGCCCTCCTACGGCCTCCTCCACGTCTCCTGATGTACTGGCCTGTCTCCTGGTAGCCTCCATGCTCTGGACACTACGCTGACAGACACAGCAAACCTTCTTGACACAGCTCGCATTGATGTGCCATCCTGGATGAGCTTCACAACCTGAGCCACTTGTGTGGGTTGTAGACTCCGTCTCATGCTACCACTAGAGTGAAAGCACCGCCAGCATTCAAAAGTGACCTAAACATCAGCCAGGAAGCATAGGAACTGAGAAGTGGTCTGTGGTCACCACCTGCAAAACCAGTCCTTTATTGGGGGTGTCTTGCTAATTGCCTATAATTTCCACCTGTTGTCTATTCCATTTGCACAACAGCATGTGAAATGTATTGTCAATCAGTGTTGCTTCCTAAGTGGACAGTTTGATTTCACAGAAGTGTGATTGACTTGGAGTTACATTGTGTTGTTTAAGTGTTCCCTTTATTTTTTTGAGCAGTATATATATATATATATATATATATATATATATATACACACATATACAGTGGGGGAAAAAAAGTATTTAGTCAGCCACCAATTGTGCAAGTTCTCCCACTTAAAAAGATGAGAGAGGCCTGTAATTTTCATCATAAGTACACGTCAACTATGACAGACAAATTGAGCATTTTTTTTCCAGAAAATCACATTGTAGGATTTTTTATGAATTTATTTGCAAATTATGGTGGAAAATAAGTATTTGGTCACCTACAAACAAGCAAGATTTCTGGCTCTCACATACCTGTAACTTCTTCTTTAAGAGGCTCCTCTGTCCTCCACTCGTTACCTGTATTAATGGCACCTGTTTGAACTTGTTATCAGTATAAAAGACACCTGTCCACAACCTCAAACAGCCACACTCCAAACTCCACTATGGCCAAGACCAAAGAGCTGTCAAAGGACACCAGAAACTAAATTGTAGACCTGCACCAGGCTGGGAAGACTGAATCTGCAATAGGTAAGCAGCTTGGTTTGAAGAAATCAACTGTGGGAGCAATTATTAGGAAATGGAAGACATACAAGACCACTGATAATCTCCCTCGATCTGGGGCTCCACGCAAGATCTCACCCCGTGGGGTCAAAATGATCACAAGAACGGTGAGCAAAAATCCCAGAACCACACAGGGGGACCTAGTGAATGACCTGCAGAGAGCTGGGACCAAAGTAACAAAGCCTACCATCAGTAACACACTACGCCGCCAGGGACTCAAATCCTGCAGTGCCAGACGTGTCCCCCTGCTTAAGCCAGTACATGTCCAGGCCCGTCTGAAGTTTGCTAGAGTGCATTTGGATGATCCAGAAGAGGATTGGGAGAATGTCATATGGTCAGATGAAACCAAAATAGAACTTTTTGGTAAAAACTCAACTCGTTGTGTTTGGAGGACAAAGAATGTTGAGTTGCATCCAAAGAACACCATACCTACTGTGAAGCATGGGGGTGGAAACATCATGCTTTGGGGCTGTTTTTCTGCAAAGAGACCAGGACGACTGATCCGTGTAAAGGAAAGAATGAATGGGGCCATGTATCGTGAGATTTTGAGTGAAAACCTCCTTCCATCAGCAAGGGCATTGAAGATGAAACGTGGCTGGGTCTTTCAGCATGACAATGATCCCAAACACACCGCCCGGGCAACGAAGGAGTGGCTTCGTAAGAAGCATTTCAAGGTCCTGGAGTGGCCTAGCCAGTCTCCAGATCTCAACCCCATAGAAAATCTTTGGAGGGAGTTGAAAGTCCGTGTTGCCCAGCGACAGCCCCAAAACAACACTGCTCTAGAGGAGATCTGCAGGAGGAATGGGCCAAAATACCAGCAACAGTGTGTGAAAACCTTGTGAAGACTTACAGAAAATGTTTGACCTGTGTCATTGCCAACAAAGGGTATGTAACAAAGCATTGAGAAACTTTTGTTATTGACCAAATACTTATTTTCCACCATAATTTGCAAATAAATTCATTAAAAATCCTACAATGTGATTTTCTAGATTTTCTTTTCTCATTTTGTCTGTCATAGTTGACGTGTACCTATGATGAAAAGTACAGGCCTCTCTCATCTTTTTAAGCGGGAGAACTTGCACAATTGGTGGCTGACTAAATACTTTTTTTCCCCACTGTATATATATATATATATATGTTTTTGTGGTTTAACCTCTACAGGATCGGTGTCCCGTATACGGGACGGTTGAGCTAATGTGCACTAATGTGATTAGCATAACTGTTGTAAGTAACATCAAACTTTCAAGGACATAGACATGTCTTATATGGGCAGAAAGCTTACATTCTTGTTAATCTAACTGCACTGTCCAATTTACAGTAGCTATTACAGTGAAAAAATACCATGCTATTGTTTGAGGAGAGTGCACAACAACAGAACATTTATCACAGCAACTGGTTTGATACATTCACCTCTGAAGGTAAATAATGTACTTACATTCAGTAATCTTGCTCTGATTTGTCATCCTAAGGGTCCCAGAGTTAAAATGTAGCATAGTTGTGTTTGATAAAATCAATTTTTTTATTCAAATTAAGGAACTTGGTTCTACAGTTTGAACCACTGCTGTCTCTGGCTCCACACCCACCCCGCCCTGCCATCTAGATGTGTGAAAGTTAGTGTATAAGATAATGATCCATCATGTATGACATTCCTGGGAGTATGTAAACTTACATTTTGTATTACCATTTCATTTTTGTATGTTCTCTATAGTTATGTACTTGAAAATGTATCAATTGACCAATTCGGCACATTTGGGCAGACTTGATACAAAATAATCCAGTATTGCAATGCTTCACTGGATCAATCTGAAACTTTGCACACACACACTGCTGCAATCTAGTGGGCAAAATGTAAATTGCGCCTAAACTGCAATATTATATTGTGGCCTTTCTCCTGCATTTCAAAGATGATGGAACAAAAAAAAAAGATTGAAAACACATGTTTTTTTGTTTGTATTATCTTTTACCAGATCTAATGTGTTATATTCTCGTACATTAAGTTCACATTTCCACAAACTTCAAAGTGTTTCCTTTCAAATGGTATCAATATCCTTGCTTCAGGTCCTGAGCTACAGGCAGTTAGATTTGGGTATGTAATTTTAGGCGACAATTGAAAAAAAGGGTCCGATCTTTAAGAGGTTTTAAGGGCCGACAACCATGGAAGATCTGTTGAAGCAATTGGTCACTTCCAATAACATGCAAAAAGAAGCAAATCAGCAGCATGCGGAAACCAACCACTTGTTATTGGAGGAACAAAGGAAGTGTCAACTGCAGATTAATATGGACATGCAAAGGTTAACTGCTGAAATCACTGCGTTGAAAATTGCTCAACAGACTGTGGGTCTACCCATCGTGGCCACTCGGTATCTGCAGAAAATACGCCGAATGATGACGTTGAGGCTTTCCTAAAGACATTTGAGCGCACGGAAGAACGAGAGGCATGGCCACAGATAGAGTGGGCAGGAATACTGGCTCTATTTATTTGTGGGGATGCACAACAGGCGTGGGCGGATTTGGAAGAGACAGAAGCCAGTGACTATGGCCCGGTTGGGAGTCACTGTTTGTTTGAGGGCGCAGCGGTTCCAATCGTGGACGTATCAACCCGAGAAGACACCCAGGGCACAGATGTTTGACCTGGTCCACCTAGCAAAAAATGGCTAGAGCCTGCGACCCTCAGTACTAGGGCCATGATGGAAAGAATAGTGATTGACCACTACATCCAGGGCTTACCTTACAAGCTAAAGAAGGTTGTCAGCCAGAGCAGTCCCACAACGGCGGACAGAGTGTCGGACCTCGTTGAGAGATGTCGAGCAATGGAAGAACTGCTCAAACCCAGCCATCTGGACAGAACCACCCATGAACAGGGAGGCCTCAAGAAAGGAGGAAGAAAAACATCCCAACTGCAGCCATCCCGGGTTTGGAAATAAATAATCCAAAGGACAGATGGGGAACATGGACACCAGGACCAGGTTTTACAGCCTGAAGCAAAGGCGAGGTATAGAGGGGTTGATACCGACAGCTGGGAGTGCTACTGCTGTCACAAAATAGGACACATCACATGGAACTATCGCAAGAAGGAGGAACCCATTGCAGGTCGATTTTCCACTCTACATCACCACCATGTCATTTTGGCCCATGTCCAAGACCACCGCCACCCACCGCACCTCAGTCGGGTACAGGTACAAGGGAAAGTAGTAGATGCTCTTCTAGACTCCGTGAGCATGGTCTCCCTCATCATGCCTTCACTACTAACTCAGCCGCAGAGGACTGCAGCTCCCCCCATGGACATCACCTGTGTACACGGGGACACCAGAATTTATCCAACTGCAGTGGTAATGATTAACACCACAAAAGCGCGGTTCAGATGTAACCTAGGGTTGATTGAAGATCTACCATATCCTGTGATACTGTGTCATGACTGTCCATACTTTCAAGAATTGTGGAAAGGACTACAGGACAAAGGAGATGGCTGTGCCAGTAATATGGCATGCCAGGTACCATTTACATTTTCCGGTGAAATGAAAATGAAACCGCTACAAAATAACTCCTTGTCCTATGAAAAAAAATAAAAAATGGATACTTACCTGCCCGCTGTCACGCCCTGACTCAGGGGACGGTTATTTGTTGAGTCAGGGTGTGTATATTTCGTGTTGTGTTTATTTCTATGTTTAGTTTCTAGATCGTTTAGATCTATGTTGGCCAGGGTGGTTCCCAATCAGAGGCAGCTGTAGCTCGTTGTCTCTGATTGGGGACCATACTTAGGCAGCCTTTTGGCACCAGTCAGTTGTGGGATCTTGTTCCGTGTAAGGTATGTTGTGTGTATGCTACCTTGGACTTCACGTTTCGTTTGTGGTTTTGTCGTGTGTTTAGTCGTTAATAAATATGAATGCATATCACGCTGCGCCTTGGTCCTTCTCGTCCGTAAACGATCGTGACACCCGCCTCCTGTGGCCAACACTCGCGTTCTCCTGGGAGAGGAAGGGGAATAAACCGACGAAGAGACGGGAAACCTAGGGGGGATAAATGGTCCCGAAATGGGGGAAGAGGAGGAGCCGGAGGAGCAGGGCGAGGGGCCTGGGAATTTGGTTACCCATGACTTTTTTTCCTCCTGAGTTAACACAGTATAGGGGAACGTTTGGTACGGCTCAGCTGGAAGACCCCACACTACAGAACGCAAGACAGATTGTCAAGGTAATAGATGGCATACCTATAAATCCGGCTAATGTACTCACTTTTCCAACAACGTTACGATGGAGCAGCTGTTGGTTCCAACCCCGTTTCGGTGAACAGTGCTGAACTTGGCCCATAGCCACCTGTTGGGAGGACATTTATGGAGAGGAAAAATACGAGCGGTGTTACAACGTTTCTTCTGGCCGGGGGTATATGCGGATGTGGTAAGGTATTGCCAGGGGTGTCCTGACTGTCAGAGAACTTCACCCCTTCCTGATTTACGAAATCCATTAATCCCGTTGCCGGTGATAGACACACCCTTCGATTGAATTGCTATGGATTTAATAGGCTAATTGACATCATTTAAGTCAATTGTAGGTGTACCTGTGGATGTATTTCAAGGCCTACCTTCAAACTCAGTGCCTCTTTGCTTGACATCATGGGAAAATCAAAATAAATCAGAAAAATAATTGTAGACCTCCACAAGTCTGGTTCATCCTTGGGAGCAATTTCCAAACGCCTGAAGGTACCACATTCATCTGTACAAACAATAGTATGCAATTATAAACACGATTGGACCACGCAGCCATCATACCGCTCAGGAAGGAGACGCGTTCTGTCTCCTAAAGATGAAAGTACTTTGGTGCGAAAAGTGCAAATCAATCCCAGAACAACAGCAAAGGACCTTGTGAAGATGCTGGAGGAAACAGGTACAAAAGTATCTATATCCACAGTAAAACTAGTCCTATATCGACATAACCTGAAAGGCCGCTCAGCAAGGAAGAAGCCACTGCTCCAAAACCGCCATAGAAAAGCCAGACTACGGTTTGCAACTGCACATGGGGACAAAGATTGTACTTTTTGGAGAAATGTCCTCTGGTCTGATGAAACAAAAAAAGAGCTGTTTGGCCATAATGACCATTGTTTGGAGGAAAAAGGAGGTACTTGCAAGCCAAAGAACACCATCCCAACCGTGAAGCACGGGGGTGGCAGCATCATGCTGTGGGGGTGCTTTGATGCAGGAGGGACTGGTGCACTTCACAAAATTGATGGCATCATGAGGAAGGAAAATTATGTGGATATATTGAAGCAACATCTCAAGACATCAGTCAGGAAGTTAAAGCTTGGTCGCAAATGGGTCTTTCGAATGGACAATGACCCCAAGCATACTTCCAAAGTTGTGGCAAAATGGCTTAAGGACAACAAAGTTAAGGTATTGGATTGGCCATCACAAAGCCCTGACCTCAATCCTATAGAAAATGTGTGGCCAGAACTGAAAAAGCGTGTGCGAGCAAGGAGGCCTACAAACCTGACTCAGTTACACCAACTCTGTCAGGAGGAATGGGCCAAAATTCACCCAACTTATTGTGGGAAGCTTGTGGAAGGCTACCCAAAACGTTTGACCCAAGTTAAACAATTGAAAGGCAATGCTACCAAATACTAATTGAGTGTATGTAAACTTCTGACCCACTGGGAATGTGATGAAATAAATAAAAACTGAAATAAATAATTATCTCTACTATTATTCTGACATTTCACATTCTTAAAATAAAGTGGTGATCCTAACTGACCTAAGACAGGGAATTTGTACTAGGATTAAATGTCAGGAATTGTGAAAAACTGAGTTTAAATGTATTTGGCTAAGGTGTATGTAAACTTCCGACTTCAACTGTATATATATATATATATATATTTTTTTTTTGCTATAAATGTGGGGCTCAAAACAGGTGGGCGGGTCGCTACTGATATCATCGCATTTGCGTAGTGGCATACAGCAGTAGAGTAGAGGCACTTACAGAAGTCGCACACATGGAGAACATTTTTAGTGGTGTAGGGTCCGGGAAAAATGTGGCATTTTTATAAACACATTTCATGTAATTCTACATCATTTTACATGACTGGAGATTTTGGCATAATGTTTTTTAATGCCGCTTTCAAAACGGGACCTCGGAACTGGGAAATCTCTGACTTCCAAATTCAGTGCGTTAAAGACAACTGGGAACTCGGTAAAAGTCAAGCTACAACTGCGAAAATTTGTTTTGAACGGTCATCCAAATCGGAATTCCAAGTTGGGAACTCAGGCCTCTTTTTAGAGCTCCGGCTTTCCGACCTGAAGATCACTAACGTCATGTTTCCACCTTGTTTTTTTTCAGAGTTCCCAGTTGAAAGCACCATAATAACGCACAAATGATCGAAATGACAGGCTACTTTGACACTGACAAACTGAGAACCTGAGATCAATAAAAATGACAATTTCTTGAAACCATTAATAGCCCAGGAGTAAGTGTGTGGGGACACATATTGTAGGCTACAATATGAGGAGGAAATTATAGTCCTAAAAATGCTTTCCAGTTTCATTGACTCACCCAATGATGCGCAGCTCACTCGCTGGTGATGGCCGATGCACTCGTGCCAAAAGCCCCTCTCTCTCTTGTTTTACTTTCTAAAACAATAGGCCTATTTGGAAGTTGATCAAATATTTTGGTAGCCTACAGCAGACAGATTAGTCTTCTCTTTTCAGCAGGAGCCATTTGCTTTCCAACCTGTTTTTTCCAGCGATTGTATTTGTATTGCGAAAGGCCTGTTTTGTCTGCATGATGTTTATTCACTGACAGATTTGCCGCGCGTTCCCGACTGTAGGCTATACCTTGTTATTGGTCTACAATCCACAGCTAGGCAATTTATTTTTTAAGAAGCTGTTGATCCTCTGTGGTTAAATTATATGCTTTGTCATGGTGTAGTAGGCAGTTCTAAATTGTTTCATTTATTTCTGAACAGACAGCAGTAATTCTATAACTTTGGCAATTGTATTACAATTCATCAGGGGTGCTGCAGCTCCTCCGGAACCCTTCTATGATTCAATAAGGAAATAAATGATGAAGTGCAAGGCTGGAGAGATGAGAGTTGCAGGCTCATTCATGTCTATCAGAGCAGAGAGAGTTAACTTTGATCGGTTTTATTATATTTTTACACTGCAAAAAGTGGTCCCAGAACGAAACAGTCCAAAAAGGAGAGGTGCAGGATCCTGTTCTGGCAGGATCCGGCACAAATTAAGCAGTGGTTCTGCTCCTGTAGGGCAATTTATGTGACAAATGTGTGTTAAAAGTAGAGACCACCAGGCAGCATATGGTGCTATGTATTATTGATATCACAGCAGTGGCCAGCTAGCTCTCAGTGCTCAGGGTGATGTGGCATAATATGTTGTTTTTGCCTGCAGTGATTTTCAAGCAGCCTCCTTTGAGACATGGCTGAGGGGAAAGAGATGGAGGGGTGAAGAGAGGGCAGGAGGGAGAAAGGAATGAGATGAAGACAGCAGGGAAAAGAGAGGAATAGAACATTGGGGGAAAGAAGAGAAAGCCAAAGAGAAACTGGTTGACAGATGAAGAAAGAAAGAGAGAGAAAGAATTGGGAGTCAACCGGTAGTGTGGTGGGTGTGGTGCATGGTCCTTGAACATACTCTCAATAGGTTAGAGGTCAGGTGTGTGTGTTTGTTTGTCTCTGAAAGGTTGTTTGTTGGACCGGATCCTCTATTGACATGCAGCTTCAGAAACAGTCAGGGGGAAATAGTAGTGTGTGTGTGTGTTAATATGTGTGGCAGCAAGGAGTGTCTTTGTCTCTGAGTTGGACTTTGGGACTCCCACCCCAAGTAACTTTGTAGCAAATCTCTAAACCCCTAGTTCAAACAGTGAATCATCTTTCCCCACCCACTTTCTTACATAAAAACATCTCTCACAGCATATCTTTAGCATTTAGCATGTTTCACCAATGCTAGCACTCTCACGCCAAGCACATTTCAGGATTCTGCAAAATTAGAAGTAGAACATTTGGGTCTTTCAGTTTGAGAGTATCTATCATATTCTCAGAGTCTATCAGATAGAGAAATTCTCCTCAACCCTGTGTCCATTGTCTTTAGTTCAGTACAACAGCTCAGCTTATCATCGGCCACATACATTTACATTTTAGTCATTTAGCAGACGCTCTTGAGTCCTTTTCCTCTCTGTAATCTAACAACAGTCAGCCTCTCTCTCCTCTTCAACCTACAGCCTACCCATTGATCCCTCATTGATCCCACTGCCCCTCTCCTCCTCTTAGTTTTAACTCTGTCTGTCAGCCTCTAAGCAGCTTTGTGGCTACAACACAGTGACTGAACAAGTGCTCCCGAACGTCCCCTTATTGAGTCACACACTCCAGGTGGGCATCTTCCACTAAGCTCTGATCTAGGTTCAGATAACACTTCTATAGTTCCACAATTCTAATGCTCAATCATTAACAATTAAACAGCAGAACTGACTTCAGATCAGATAAACACTTAGTGGTCACATCCCCCTACTGTAGAAATTTGCATCCTGTAGCACTAACTCCAAAAACTTTTGGGACACTGTAAAGTCCATGGAGAATAAGACCACCTCCTCCCAGCTGCCCACTGCACTGAGGCTAGGAAACACTGTCACCACTGATAAATCTACGATAATCGAGAATTTCAATAAGCATTTTGCTACGGCTGGCCATGCTTTCCACCTGGCTACCCCTACCCCGGCCACCAGCTCTGCACCCTCCGCTGCAACTTGCCCATGCCCCCCAGCTTCTCCTTCACCCAAATTCAGACAGCTGATGTTCTGAAAGAGCTGCAAAATCTGGACACCTACAAATCAGCTGGGCTAGACAATCTGGACCCTTTCTTTCTAAAATTAGCCACCGAAATTGTCGCAACCCCTATTACTAGCCTGTTCAACCTCTCTTTCGTATCATCTGAGATCCCCAGAGATTGGAAAGCTGCCGCGGTCATCCCCCTCTTCAAAGGGGGTGATACTCTAGATCCAAACTGTTACAGACCTATATCCATCCTGCCCTGCCTTTAGAAAGTATTTGAAAGCCAAGTTAACAAACAGATCACCGACCATTTCGAATCCCACCGTACCTTCTCCGCTATGCAATCTGGTTTCCGAGCTGGTCATGGGTGCACCTCAGCCACGCTTAAGGTCCTAAATGATATTATAACCGCGATTGATAAAAGACAGTACTGTGCAGCCATCTTCATCGACCTAGCCAAGGTTTTCGACTCTGTCAATCACCGCATTCTTATTGGCAGACTAAATAGCCTTGGTTTCTCAAATGACTGCCTCGCCTGGTTCACCAACTACTTCTCAGATAGAGTTCAATGTGTCAAATCGGAGGGCCTGTTGTCTGGACCTCTGGCAGTCTCTATGCGTGTGCCACAGGGTTCAATTCTCGGGCTCTTGCTGCTGGTGACTCTCTGATCCACCTCTACGCAGACGACTCCATTTTGTATACATATAGACCTTCATTGGACACTGTGTTAACAAACCTCCAAACGAGCTTCAATGCCATACAACACTCCTTCCGTAGCCTCCAACTGCTCTTAAACGCTAGTAAAACTAAATGCATGCTCTTCAATCGAACGCTGCGGCGGGTCTGACTTAGAATTTGTGGACAACTACAAATACCTAGGTGTCTGGTTATACCGTAAACTCTCCTTCCAGACTCACATTAAGCATCTCCAATCCAAAGTTAAATCTAGAATTGGCTTCCTATTTCGCAACAAAGCCTCCTTCACTCATGCTGCCAAACATGCCCTCGTAAAACGGACTATCCTACCGATCCTTGACTTCGGCGATGTCATTTACAAAATAGCCTCCAACACTCTACTCAGCAAATTGGATGTAGTCTAACACAGTGCCATCCGTTTTGTCACCAAAGTGCCATATACTACCCACCATTGTGACCTGTACGCTCTCGTTGGCTGGCCCTCACTACATATTCGTTGCCAAACCCACTGGCTCCAGGTCATCTATAAATCACTGCTAGACAAATCCCCGCCTTATCTTAGCTCATTGGTCACCATAGCAACACCCAATCGTAGTATGCGCTCCAGCAGGTATATCTCAATGGTCATCCCCAAAGCCAAATCTCTTATGGCCGCCATTCCTTCCAGTTCTCTGCTGCTAATGACTGGAACGAACTGCAAAAATCTCTGAAGCTGGAGACTCTTATCTCCCTCACTAACTTTAAGCATCAGTTGTCAGAGCAGCTTACCGATTACTGCACCTGTACACAGCCCATCTGTAATTAGCCCACCCAACTACCTCATCCCCATATTGTTATTTATTTTGCTCATTTGCACCCCAGTATCTCTATTTGCACATCATCTTCTGCACATCTATCACTCCAGTGTTAATACTACATTGTAATTATTTTGCACTATGGCCTATTTATTGCCTTACCTCCATAACTTACTACATTTGCACACACTGTATATAGATTTTCTATTGTGTTATTGACTGTATGTTTTTGTCTATCCCATGTGTAACTCTGTGTTGTTGTTCTTTTTATTGCACTGCTTTGCTTTATCTTGGCCAGGTCACAGTTGTAAATGAGAACTTGTTCTCAACTGGCCTACCTGGTTAAATAAAGGTTAAATAAAATAATAATAAAATCAAAAATCGCTCTCTCTCACCTTTCTGTTAGGGCGCAAAGGTGGGCAGCATGTGGAGGGGTTGTGCCTTCCCCCTGTCTTCCCTGCTACAGAGTCATTCTGCAGCGTGCGTACGTAGGATACCCTTCTCTTCACGGCTCTGTCCTCAGCCCCAACATTGGGCTCCATGGGGTCCTTTGCCCCCCGTGTCCTCGCCCTCTTGTCTGGTAGCACCTGGCTGGTCTGTGTGGGACATCCTAAAATGAGGGGCGAAGGAGCCCCCCTCCTCCTCCCAAGCTCCAGGTAAACGTGAACACAGACACACAGAGTGGTGAGGAGAAGACACAGGCGCAGAGCCAGTCCTCTAGTCTGTCTGTCTCTCCCCATGCTTGGCCACATCTCTCTCTGTATCTTTCCCTTTTTTCTGTTCCTCTCTTTCTAGCCTCAGTCCATGTTCTGAACTGTGAGATTGTTGATCTCTCGCTCTGTCTCTATCCCATTCTTCCTCTCCTCCTCCTTGGAGTGGATAGTCTTTCTCCTGTCCTCCTTCTTTCCCTCCTTCCCTCTGCTTGGAAGTCCACAGTTTGATCAAGATAAGCAGGAGCAGTGCTGAGGGTTTGTGAGACAGGAGGACACCTGCTCATCGCAAAACAACTACCTCAGTCTGTGTGAGTGTGTGTGTGTGTGTGTGTGTGTGTATGTCTCTCTCCCTCTCTCTCGGTGTATATGTGTGTCATTGTATGTGAGCCCCTTCACATTAAATCGGTGGAAAAGAGCATGCGGCTTTCATTGAAAAGTTTTGGAACTTCCCCCTCCCTCTCCTAGCCCTCACACCCCTTTCTCACACACACCCCTCTCACTCCATCTACGTTCCCCTGTGTCTCGGGTTACTGTGTAACTCTACACTGGGCAGGGCCAACACATCCACAGCTAGCTGTCACCAAGGCCTCACATTATCTCTCTACGGACACTCTGTTTCATACACTGAGGAGGTCATATAGAGAGAGGGGGAGAGAGCGAGGGAGAGGAGAGGAGAAGAGAGGGAAGGAGAGAGAGAAGGACAGGGAGAAAATGAAGTGCAGTCTTGGACGGTGTGTGTGAGTGCTTTTAAATCAAAGGCGTGTTTTGCAGTCTGTCACAGAAAGAGAGGAACAAGGGAAAATAAATCAAATGGGAAGAATGGAGAAGAGAGGGATACAGAGGTTGATTAGAAAAGGTTTCGGGGTGTTGTAAATGAAGGAATGAGGGCGCTTCATCTACTTTAGCGCTCTCTTTCTTTCTCTCTGCTCACTGCAATCTAAAAACTGTGGGTATAAACATGATTAATCAAAACTGTTGGGAGCTCAAGTCCTACGAAATCACTTTGAAACACTCTACACTTAGAAAAAAGAGTTTCAAAAGGGTTCTTCGGCTGTCTCCAAAGAATAACAATTTTTTCCCCCAGGTAGAACCTTTTGAGTTCCATGCAGAACTCTCTGTGGAAAGGGTCCTAGATGGAACCCAAAAGGGTTCGACCTGGAACCAAAAATGGTTCTTCAAAGGGTTCTCCTATGGGGACAGCCAAAGTGTACACTTACTCCCACTCCCCCAGAAGCAGCCCAATTGCTCCTTTCTTCATAAAAAATTATAATTCCAATCCCCCTACTGCAGCTCCCATGTATTAAGTCTGACATTGCAAAGGGTAAAGGAGTTTACAGTATGGCTAGCTGATTGAAAGAAGTAGATTTTTTGCATCTGGAAAAGTTTATCCACTCAAGTTTTGGGGACTTTATTAGTTGAGGTCAGTGAGGTTGTGAGTGTAATGATTAAGGATCCACACAGGCTTTATGAAAGTAGGGGAATGGGAGGCTCCTAGACAGTGTACTCTTTATTTATGAAAACAGGCTGTGGGATTGACCAGAGACACACATTGCTCTACTGCCACCTGGATGTAGAGAGAAGTATCACACACACACACACACAAACGCACACAGGCAATTACGCTAGGTTATATTCCCCAGTCAATATGGAGGACGTAGTTACAGTTATTTTCTATCGATATGGCGTTATTTTCACATATGTGGTGAATTTTCAAAATTCTTAGTACAAAACTCCAAACTGGTAACACTTGTAATGCAGCAAGCCTTCTATTCAAAACCTTTTTATTGTGCATTCATTTTGTTTGGAGACATCTTTCACCATACAACGATTGATCCAAAATATGTTTACTGTGAAATACCATGAGAACATTGATTGAATCACCAAAACACAACATAATGATATCTTCTCAATTTAGTTGTTTTACCAACCAGTTAATCCAATAGCAAAAAATGCAAGATACATGTTTCAAAATTGCCCTTTGATTGTTATATGCTACAGTACTGTAAATTACAGTAAATTACTGTTTTCACATAGACAGTACACTTGCACTACCCATCATTTCTATCCCATGTGTGATCATTGAAGACATCTTTCATAATCATTGATGCATTAAAAATGAATGTATTGTTCAGATATAATTAAAACATAGGTGTACTGTAATCAAATGAAACAAATTAAATTATTGAAAGAAACATAACGTTTAGCAGGCACTAGTTTGCATCAAGCCTGTCTTGAGCATGCCCACATAAAAATACTACAGTTTACTATAGAATACTAAAGTACTTACTATTGAATTCTGTAGTAAACTATAGCATACTTTAAAATACTATACTACACACTGTAGTATCCCTCGATCAATTCTAGTCCTTAGTATATAATTGTGTAGTACACTGTAGAATACTATAGTACACTGAGCAAATATATAAATGCAACATGCAACAATTTCAAAGATTTTACTGAGTTACAGTTCAAGGAAATTAGTCAATTAAAATAAATTCATTAGGACCTAATCTATGGATTTCACGTGACTGAGAATCCTAAGGCCTTAGGATCTTGTCACGGTATCTCTGTGCATTCAAATTGCCATCGATAAAATGCAGTTGTGTTCGTTGTCCATAGCTTATGCCTGCCTATACCATAACCCCAATGCCACCATGGGGCACTCTGTTCACAATGTTGACATCAGCAAACCGCTCGCCCACACGTCATCTGCCCGGTACAGTTGAAACCGGGATTAATCCGTGAAGGGCACACTTCTCTATCGTGCCAGTGGCCATCGAAGGTGACCATTTGCCCACTGAAGTCGGTTACGATGCCGGACTGCAGTCAGGTCAAGACCCTGTTGAGGATGACGAGCACACAGATGAGCTTCCCTGAGATGGTTTCTGACAGTTTGTGCAGAAATTCTTCAGTTTTGTCTCAGATGATCCCGCAGTTGAAGAATCCGGATGTGGGGGTCCTGGGCTGGCGTGGTTACACATGGTCCGCGGTTGTGAGGCCGGTTGGACGTATGCCAAATTCTCTAAAACGACGTTGGATGCGGCTTATGGTAGAGAAATGAACATTCAATTCTCTGGCAACAGCTATGGTGGACATTCCTGCAGTCAGCATGCCAATTGCACGCTCCCTCAAAACTTGACACATCTGTGGCATTGTGCTTATGACAAAACTGCACATTTTAGAGTGGCCCTTTGTTGTCCCCAGCACAAGGTGCACCTGTGTAAAGATCATGCTGTTTAATCAGCTTCTTGATATGTCAAACCTGTCCGGTGGAAGGATTATCTTGGCAAAGGAGAAATGCTCACTAACAGGGATATAAACAAATTATGGAACATTTCTGGGATCTTTTATTTCAACTCATGAAACATGGGAACAACACTTTACATGTTCACGTACAAGTCATAAAGCTTAAGTTACAAGGCAATACTGCCATTAACAAAGCATAATTCTAGACATATAGATCCTAGGTTAACTTACAAGACAAAGCATGGACAAATACATGCATACTAGGCCTAGAAGCCTAGGAAATTATAATTGATCATACAACCTTCCTCCAATGGACAGGATACAGGATAAGAGAGAGAACAACAGACCTTCATTTCATTTATATTATCTGAAGGTGTAAAACCAACCACCGTTGACCAATCAAACAGTAACTGTTTGATTGGTCAGTAACTTGAGACCAGTGTAAATAAGACAGAAATCCTGAGAGGACAATAAAACCCCTTTGCAATTAGTAATTTAAAGTTCACCCTGTACAGATACAAGTTATCACAGAGATCATACATCCATATAGATGGCATCAGCATTCTACTCATTTACATTTTAGTCATTTAGCAGGCGCTCTTATCCAGAGCGACTTACAGTTAGTGAGTGCATACATTATTTAAAAAAAATATGTTTCATACTGGCCCCGTGGGAATTGAACCCACAACCCTGGCGTTGCAAACGCCATGATCTACCAACTGAGCTACATCCCTGCCGGCCATTCCCTCCCCTACCCTGGATGACTTGTGCGCCGCCCCATGGGTCTCCCGGTCGCGGCCAGAGCCTGGATTCGAACTAGGATCTCTAGTGGCACAGCTAGCACTGCGATGCAGCGCCTTAGACCACTGCGCCACTTGGAGGACAAGTTTCAGATAGATGCCAAACATGGATACTATGGTATTATTCTATCACACATTCAATAGTCAGTCCTCTGGATACTGTAGAGAGAGAGGGGAAAAGACATACTGGTCCTTGAAGCATTGTCATTTGTGTTTTGCTGGGCCATTTGCCATGCACCCCCAGGTGACAGAGAGCACATTGTTTAGGGCCGAGCCTACATGGGGCTGGTGGCAAGGGGAAATAATGGCTGTGAGTGGCCATCGGTTTGAGAGCTCACTTAAGAGTTATCGGCAGCCTAACATAGAGAACAGAAAACGCTGGAGTGCTGGCAACGATGTGAGTGGGACGTCCCATTCTCCGCCAAAGAAGAGGCAAGCACTGGCTATCACCAACCAGCGCCAGGTCCATGGACAGTTCTTCCACTCGTGTGCCATCAACGGACATGTCACTATTAACATCACCAACCAGCTTGGTTAGCTCGGACTCACCAACCAGCACCAGGACCATAGACAGTTCTTCAGATGTAGGGGTCATTGACCCTTCGATTGACCCTGGGTTCTGTGAAATCCACTCCAGTTGGCCATGCAAAGCAGAAGTCAACACCAACCAATAACGAGAAGCCCCAGAGTCCTTCAGAGAGATTGACAGTGTCAAACGACTACGCTACAATAATCCCAATGATGCTTTAGTCACAGACAGCTATTCATTTGACACTCTCAGGTAGAGGCCTTAATCCTTTTTATTTTTGGTGAGAAAGCTCTTGGTAGGTAAGAACCCACTGGGCACAGACATCAGTTCAACAACAATTTTTATTTACATTTGGTTGAGTTGTCAATTAGAGTGAATTAAATTTGAAATCAGCAAAAAATGGCACCATGACATTGGATTTAGGTTAAAAGTTAGGTAAAAAAAATACGAAATTCCTTTTTGCAAATCCAATCAGTTTTCCACAATGATTAAATTTCATCGCATATCATTTTGTGTTTGAAATGACGTGGAAACAACGTTGATTCAACCAGTTTTTGCCCAGTGGGGAGTGAGGGACTGTATGAGAGTTTCTTCACAGTGGAAGAATGCAGAACCTCTCATTCTTTCTCACCTGTTCTAGGGTCTGTGGTGGTGAGAATCCCCCTCCATTGTTCTTTCCACTAAATAATGAAACTCATCTTGTGTCATAAAGGAGAGAAAAAGAAAGGGGAGCCAGATTGAAAAGGACTGGACTGGGAAAGCTATTGTGAGAAAAGCAAAAGAAAGAAAGATGGAGCAAGTGAGTGAGTGTGTGTGTGAGAGAAAACTGTACAGAGAGAAGGAAACGGTACCTTTACTCCCCATACGCAGACCACACACAATTAATCTTCTCCTTTCCCCCTTCTGATAACCAGGTGGCGAATCGCATCTCTGCATGTCTGGCAGACATATTAGTGTGGATGACGGATCACCACCTCAAGCTGAACCTCGGCAAGACGGAGCTGCTCTTCCTCCCGGGGAAGGACTGCCCGCTCCATGATCTCGGCATCACGGTTGACAACTCTGTTGTGTCCTCCTCCCAGAGTGCAAAGAACCTTGGCGTGACCCTGGACAACACCCTGTCGTTCTTCGCTAACATCAAAGCGGTGACCCGATCCTGTAGGTTCATGCTCTACAACATTCGCAGAGTACGACCATACCTTACACAGGAAGCGGCACAGGTCCTAATCCAGGCACTTGTCATCTCCCGTCTGGATTACTGCAACTCGCTGTTGGCTGGGCTCCCTGCCTGTGCCATTAAACCCCTATAACTCATCCAGAACGCTGCAGCCCGTCTGGTGTTCAACCTTCCCAAGTTCTCTCACGTCACCCCGCTCCTCCGCACACTCCACTGGCTTCCAGTTGAAGCCCGCATCTGCTACAAGACCATGGTGCTTGCCTACAGAGCTGTGAGGGGAACGGCACCTCCGGCTCTGATCAGTCCCTACACCCAAACGAGGGCATTGCGTTCATCCCCCTCTGGCCTGCTGGCCCCTCTACCTCTGCGGAAGCACAGTTCCCGCTCAGCCCAGTCAAAACTGTTCGCTGCTCTGGCACCCCAATGGTGGAACAAGCTCCCTCACGACGCCAGGACTGCGGAGTCACTCACCACCTTCCGGAGACACTTGAAACCCCACCTCTTTAAGGAATACCTGGGATAGGATAAAAGTAATCCTTCTACCCCCCCCCAGTGGTTGTCCCACTGGCTATCATAAGGTGAATGCACCAATTTGTAAGAGCGTCTGCTAAATGACGAAAATGTAAAATGTAAATGTGTGCAAGAGAGGGGAGAAAAAGTGGAAAATGGAAAAGAAGGGAGGAGAGGAAAGAGGAAGAGAGGGAAGGGTTGCCCCAACAATTAGTGTCTGTGCTGGAAACAGGAGCAGTGAAGGAGCAAAACTGCCATTGGCTCACTCTAAGGGTGGGTGTGTGTGTGTGTGCGTGTACACGTGTGTGTACACGTGTGTGTGTGCATACGAGCATGTGTGTGTGTGTCTGTGTGTGTCTGCGTGTTTGTGTATGTGTATGTGTGTGGTTAGATTGGTGTTTTGAAGCTTTGCGAGTGTGTGAGTGTAGATGTGTAGCAGGGTGGGAATTCCTCTGTATGTGAGTCGAGATAGAGGTGTACTGTAAAAAAGCCATCTTAACCAATTGCGTAATCAGCGTTATTCTGTGAGTTGAGTGGACTTCAAAAGGACAAGAATTTGAGCTAATACGTTAGTGCATTTACTCAACAATCTCTGCTCGAAGTCAGCTGAATTTGAACAAGCTTGTTGAGTAAAATTACAAATTCATGTTTGCTCAAAACAACTCAAAATCATGCCCACCATTATCATATTTCCCAGAATGCTCTCTTGCAGGTTGATTTTCAGAATTGTTTGTTTCAATACCTGTGTTTTTGCATGTACTTTGATTGGTTGATTAATCTTATGCTACTCAAAAACAATATACATTTTTCTATACTTATCCAATCTGTTAGTAGTTTGACTTCTTGTACCCGTTACTGAGATGGCTGTTTCAGTTTATATGATTTAGGTAGATTATTGAGACTATCTTCCTGTATGACGCAGACCCGGTGGCGAGCGTGGTGAAACTGAGATGACATTGTCTGTCGTTTAGAAGCATAAAGTTATCTTAGGATATGTCAGTTATCCAGTGAGAGCTTTTGTGCAGACCACACTAAGGTGTTTCAGATGCCAAGCTTATGGTCATGTTGCAGCAGTGTGTATTCAGAGAAGTGTGCAGGAGGGCATTGGACAAAGGAATGTGTAGTATCGGTTGAAAAAACTGTGTGTGTCAATTCTGGTGGTGCCCATGTTGCTGGGGATCAGAAGTTCCCAGTGCGAGAGACACAGGTTGAGCTTGACAAGGTCAGAGTAGAACAGAATGTATCGTATGCTGAGGCAGTGAAGAGAGTAGAGGATGATGGGTCAAGGGTGAGTAGTAGACCTAGGCCAATACAGAGTGATATGAATTTGTGCTTCAGTAAGGTTGGTAATGCAATTGACCACACACTACAGAACAGTAGGTGGCGGCATGCACAAACAAAATGTGCGAACGCAACGATACCAAAGAAGAAGATCAATCTTCCCTGCCCCAGCAGTCATTCTGAATGCAGGTTGAATGCATGCTCTGATGAAGGTCGACTGACCAAAAGCTTGGTTAAAATACATTTGCATCTGACTGGAAGTGTGCAGAGACTTTTTCGTGTTTCTTCAGGTTGCGGGTGATTAAAAGTCCCAATTGTTGGATACAGTGGAGGCTGGTGACTTGAAAATTTGAGGAGGATGGGAGACCCACGGTATAGGCACGGATCGCACGGAGACGACAAAGTTTGTATCAAAAATCGTCAAAGACAAGTTATTTTAACCTAAAACATTTATTAAAGACATTTATAGTTAAATATTATGGGGAATAGGAATGAGAGGGCTACTTACACAGTGTTGGGAAGGGATCACAGCATTGAATGAATGAGTGTATGAAGCGTGAGTTGAGGTGTTCAGAGGCTTGACTTCAGTGCAGGACAGGGGTTGAGGTGTTCAGAAGCTAGGTTTCAGTGCAGGACATGCTCATAATAGATGGTTGGTGTTGGAGAAGAGCTCAACTTCCACTGAGGGCAGGACAGGATTTGACTGGGAAGACAAAACAATAGCACAACACAGTTAGACAAATGAGCTAAGAATGAGTTAGTCCAAGCAAGGATTAAATCACATTAATAATGTGATTCTGTTTGTGTATGTGATTGACTCTACATACAGTAATGCGAGAAAATTGACAGGGCTACTCTCCTGACATTAATTGACAGGGCTACTCTCCTGACATTAACTGACAGGGCTACATTCAATGCACCAGTGGATAAAAGGGCACATGAGACATGGCTTCAGTTAATGTCAGGAGAGATTTCACACTGGTAGTGGAGTGGACTGGTCATCACCTCTTAATCAGGGAACAGGAGGGGACTTACAGTTGAAGTTGGAAGTTTACATTCTCCATAGCCAAATACATTTTACGTTTTTCACAATTCCTGACATTTAATCCTAGTAAAAATTCCCTGTCTTAGGTCAGTTAGGATCACCACTTTATTTTAAGAATGTGAAATGTCAGAATAATAGTGGAGATAATTATTTATTTCAGCTTTTATTTCTTTCATCACATTCCCAGTGGGTCAGAAGTTTACATACACTCACTTAGTATTTGGTAGCATTGCCTTTAAATTGTTTAACTTGGGTCAAATGTTTCGGGTAGCCTTCCACAAGCTTCCCACAATAAGTTGGGTGAATTTTGGCCCATTCCTCCTGACAGAGCTGGTGTAACTGAGTCAGGTTTGTAGACCTCCTTGCTCACACACGCTTTTTCAGTTCTGCCCACACATTTTCTATAGGATTGAGGTCAGGGCTTTGTGATGACCACTCCAATACCCTGACTTTGTTGTCCTTAAGTCATTTTGCCACAACTTTGGAAGTATGCTTGGGGTCATTGTCCATTTGGAAGACCCATTTGCGACCAAGCTTTAACTTCCTGACTGATGTCTTGAGATGTTGCTTCAATATATCCACATCATTTTCCTTCCTCATGATGCCATCTACTTTGTGAAGTGCACCAGTCCCTCCTGCAGCAAAGCACCCCCACAGCATGATGCTTCTACCCCTGTGCTTCACAGATGGGATGGTGTTCCTAGACTTGCAAGCTACCTTTTTCCTCCAAACATAACGATGGTCATTATGGCCAAACAGTTCTATTTTTGTTTCATCAGACCATTGGACATTTCTCCAAAAAGTACGATCTTTGTCCCTGTATGCAGTTGCAAACCGTAGTCTGGCTTTTTTATGGCGGTTTTGGAGCAGTGGTTTCTTCCTTGCTGAGCGGCCTTTCAGGTTATGTCAATATAGGACTCGTTTTACTGTGGATATAGATACTTTTGTACCTGTTTCCTCCAGCATCTTCACAAGGTCCTCTGCTGTTGTTCTGGGATTGATTTGCACTTTTCGCACCAAAGTACGTTATTCTCTAGGAAACAGAACACATCTCCTTCCTATGCGGTATGACGGCTGTGTGGTCCCATGGGGTTTATACTTGCGTACTATTGTTTGTACAGATGAACATGGTACCTTGAGGTGTTTGGAAATTGCTCCCAAGGATGAACTAGACTTGTGGAGTTCTACACATTTTTTTCTGAGTTCTTGGCTGATTTCTTTTGATTTTCCCATGATGTCAAGCAAAGAGGCACTGCGTTTGAAGGTAGGCCTTGAAATACATCCACAGGTACACCTCCAATGGACTCAAATGATGTCAATTAGCCTATCGGAAGCTTCTAAAGCCATCATTTTCTGGAATTTTCCAAGCTGTTTAAAGGCACAGTCAACTTAGTGTGTGTAAACTTCTGACCCACTGGAATTGTGATACAGTGAATTATAAGTGAATTAATCTGTCTGTAAACAATTGTTGGTAAAATTACTTGTGTCATGCACAAAGTAGATGTCCTAACCGACTTGCCAAAACGATAGTTTGTTAACAAGAAATTTGTGGAGTGGTTGAAAAATGAGTTTTAATGACTCCAACCTAAGTGTATGTAAACTTCCGACTTAAACTGTAGATGTAAATACAAATAGCACATACATTCCATTACAGCACCGGCATCATAGGTTTGGGCAACAAGTTTCTCCATGAAGATAAACTCAGAATAGACTAATCAGAATTCACAAAGTAAAACACAGACTCTGTATCTCGCCCACTTGACACATCAAAGTAGCCCAAGAAACATTCCTGAATAAAGCCCTGATCATCCACATATCTGACGTTAACTGACAACTGCGAGCGACAGCTGATGTCTGTGGTTTCATCCATTTGCCATGTAAAAAATGCGCTGCGTCACCCTCTTTTAATCTCACTTTCAATGGATGATGCGTTGGAAGCTATCAAATCATTCTGAATTGATTTCGACTTCCCAGAGAAGACAGTAGAAACTTCCAAATGTTCAGCAAGTAAATCATCGTAACGTGCAATTACCTCTGCATACTCCTTGTAGTTGCCCTTGTTAGCGGAACGTTCCCTCTTATCATGCCCCCTAAAAGCCAACTGTTACATGCCCAATAATGCAGTAGTGTCGATAAGTTGCTTGAGAACATCCCTGTTTCTTCTTACCTTCTCGTTGTGTTGCGCAAGTAGCTAGCTAGCTACTTTCTACTAAAGTTAGCAAGGCAAATATAAATTTTTGACACAAAAATAAAGTTCTAAAACCAAGAAAACAATATATAATCTACCTCTGCTGTCTCCTGTATTTTAAATAAACTAATTTGAATGGAATAATATCCTAAAAATGCTCAACTATCACTCTCAATCTATCCAACAATGTCACCAACTCACCAAGCTTCTAAATCGCACATGCATAGTATTACATTCATTCTCCGATCCTTTAATTGGATGGACAACATTTTAGTTCATATTGCAAAAGCTTTGATTGGTTGGAGGATGTCCTCCGGAAGTCGTCATACAGTGAGGGAAAAAAGTATTTGATCCCCTGCTGATTTTGTACGTTTGCCCACTGAAAAAGACATGATCAGTCTATAATTTTAATGGTAGGTTTATTTGAACAGTGAGAGACAGAATAACAACAAAAAAATCCAGAAAAACGCATGTCAAAAATGTTATCAATTGATTTTTTCATTTTAATGAGGGAAATAAGTATTTGACCCCTCTGCAAAACATGACTTAGTACTTGGTGGAAAAACCCTTGTTGGCAATCACAGAGGTCAGACGTTTCTTGTAGTTGGCCACCAGGTTTGCACACATCTCAGGAGGGATTTTGTTCCACTCTTCTTTGCAGATCTTCTCCAAGTCATTAAGGTTTGGAGGCTGATGTTTGGCAACTCAAACCTAATCTCAGCTTGTTACCTGTATAAAAGACACCTGGGAGCCAGAAATCTTTCTGATTGAGAGGGGGTCAAATACTTATTTCCCTCATTAAAATGAAAATCAATTTATAACATTTTTGACATGCGTTTTTCTCGATTTTTTGTTGTTGTTATTCTGTCTCTCACTGTTCAAATAAACCTACCATTAAAATTATAGACTGATCATTTCTTTGTCAGTGGGCAAACGTACAAAATCAGCAGGGGATCAAATACTTTTTTCCCTCACTGTAATTATCATGTACTCTAGGACTATGGAAGGGGGTAAGGACACTGTAAAGGGGTTGCCGTGAATTTGACTGTCTTACAGGCAGCTTGTGGTGAGTAAGATGTTGTATTGCATACTTCAGTACACCTACGGTAATATAAATATGGTATCAAAGAAAGTACTGTGTGATAACACAGTACAATACTGTAGAATTGACCGTATTATACTGTAAAAAAAAAGAAAAAACGCTACCGTAATCGGAAGGAATGGATGAATGAAATTCATTGAGGGGAGAGGTTTGTATTTCAGGGGATTGGGACAAGCAGGTTGGCTGCTTGATGATGTGTTTACACATTACAGCATACTAATTAATATTTTGTGTTTTATTTGATATTTTATGTTATGTTTGATACTGGAGCTCCGAGGCATGCGTCAAAATCGCTAAGCAGCTAACTTCGAAGCAGTGTGCCGATGCGTGTCTCACTTTATCAGAAGTACGTCATCAATGACGTTCAAAGCTTTGTTTGATCACGTGACTTTTCAAACTGTGTGTTGCAAAATGCGAGATGCCACTGATTTCGCCGTGGTTGCGGTGCTTTCTTCGATTAAGCTGAACAAAACATATCTGATAATCACACATGGCTATTTATTGCTGACCAACAGGTGTCACTAATGTGCATTGTGAGCTCTGAGAAATTAACCTATTTTCGACACAATTGGCTGGAAAGCCTCAATGCTTCATGAAGCTTCGTTTCCCCATCACTATGTTTTATATCACTTACACATCTTGAGGCTCTAAAAAAAGCCTTCTAAACTGGCAGCGATTACAGGGCAAAACGCTCACATTTAAGGTTCAAGACTTGCCTCCACTCTAATCTGTTCTCTACACATTTTAAATCGATGGTGCACTATAACCACATAGCAGTTCAATTGGTGCAGCATTCTCACTCACGGGTGCAACAAATATAGCCTCTTACAAGGCACGCCTCAAAATATGTTAATGAGCCAGAAACAACAATACCATGAACCCACTAGTGGTCCAAATGTTTTTGGCGCTCCAAAGATACGGTACAGCACTGTTTTCGGTGAGGTGGAATTACAGTCCCTTTCGAAAACCAGCAATTTGCCCACAATGTACCATCATGTACAGTATGCTGCAGTTAAACGTTTCAGAGTTGAAAATACCTCAAATTACTGTATAAATTACAGTTTCCCGTTACAGTGTATCACATATGGAGATTCGCTAGGATCACCTATACTCTCAGAAGAACCAATCTAAATCTTCTGTTGGAGACAGACAGGTAGAGTGGAGGATGGGGTGAGCCCTTCACCTCCTTATAAGGAGCCACTCTCCCGCCCTCATGTCATTCGAGCATGCTTCTCTTCCTCACACTCTTGGGAGCAGGGAAACGCGGTGACACATATCACTCATATTATCAGAGACATGGGGTTACGAAAGTAAACTTGAGTTCTCTTTCAAATACTTGTTTTGATGTATCACATATGGGGATTTGGCCAAATCCCGTATCGCAAACATGCTCTCCGAAGCCAGGGTAGTCACAACATCAGTAACCCTCAGAGGCTCCAAAACTGAGGAAGTACGCACCAAGAAGGTGCAGAGACAACCCGTCGGGAAAAACCTCATAACAAGTGAGGGGAGGTCCAATACGTGGCGCACAAAATCTCAGTTCAGTGAGATCTGTCCCAAAACCAGTTCCCAAGAGAGAAACTCCTCTGTAGGAAAGGGCCCTTTCAGGCCCCTCCGAAGGCTGTTCCCTTTGCCATTATAACAGTAAATCAATATAATAGCCCCCAAGATCCGTCAGGATACCGTAGAAGAGGGAAGGGCCCACCCTCTTTAGTTCAATCCAAGTAAATTGCCTAAACTCTTGTTCAATCCAAGTAAACACGCCATCATGCGTACTGGACAATAACAGGGAGACGCCCTTCTGGGGAAGGCGACAGGTGAAAAGAAATAGGGCACGTTCCAGAGCAGAAATCCATCTAGCACGTTGGGGGCGATGAAACAACGGAGCCCCATTCATGTCGCGTACTCCACAACATTTCATTGCTATTGACCAGTCGAAGCTCACTATAGTTTCCAGCCCCTACTGGATTGGCTGTTGATACCTAGCACTACCTAGCCTGCTCGCTAGCACCAACATTTGCTGCAATCTGGTAAATGGTTTCACCATAATCAAGAACTGACAGTAAAGCTGACTGTACAATCTGCTTCCTGCTATTTAGGGAGAGGCATGAGCTATTTCTAAAAAATAAGCCCACTTTAAATCTTAGCTTTTTAATAACTAGCTCATCCGTATGTTTTTTAAACATGAAGTCTTCATCAATCCAAATGCCCAGATATTTGTAGGCGGGAACCCGATCAAAGGGAGAACCATCCAGTGGATAAATATGCAGTCCATCTGAAACATTCTTGCGAGAACGAAAGAACAACATGTATTTAGTATTGCCCACATTAAGTACAAGGTTTAAACCAACCAGGGCTTTCTGTAAGGTAAGAAGGTCAGATTGCAGCTCTAACATAGCCTGGTCAACAGTTGAGGCAATTGCATATACAACAGTGTCGTCTGCATACAGATGAATATTACACGTTTTAACAGATAGATCAATATTATTTATATAAATAGTAAAGAGAACAGGTCCCAGTACCTGTCGGACAGATAATTTTTAAACCACTTGCAAGAAGCCTGATCCAGGCCTATTTCCGTCAACCTTTGAATAAGAATGTTATGGTCAACGGTATCGAAGGCCTCGACAATCGACAATGATTTTTACGATCCAAGCAATTTAACACATAATCTAAAACAAGTGTTGCAGCTGAAACTCTGCTATGTTCAAGTCTAAAACCGGATTGGTGCACATTAAGAATAGAGTGAGAAGTAAAAAATGTTGTTTGCTAAAAGTTAGTCAGGGATTCTAAAACGTTGGAAAGGCAAAATAATTTCGAAATTGGACGGTAATTATCTAAGTCAGAAGGATGTCCTCCGTTATGTAGGGACAGGACATTTGCCGCTTTCCGTATGTTAGGGATAACACCAGAAAAAATTGTCAAGTAAAAAATATAGGTTAGTGGTTCTGCAATAAGTGGGGCAGAGAGCTGCAGTGAATCAGCCACTATATATTTTTTACAGCAATCTTTAGCAGTGCACTTAGTACATCATAGGCCACAGTACAGTAGCTAGCTATCATTAGCCAACAACTGTGGTAAAGCCAACAGGAGACGGCTGGTCAACTCCACGGATCACACACAACAATGGTGTCCGAAGATTTGGACAACTAACGGCAATCGGAAACAACTATAAACTCAGAGACATTATTGTGCCAGCCATCTATAAGTTTATTGACTGTATATATACTGAACAAAAATATAAATGCAACATGCAACAATGTCAACGATTTTACTGAGTTACAGTTCATATAAGGAAATCAGTCAATTGAAATAAATTCATTACGTCCTAATCTATGGATTTCACATGACTGGGCAGGGGTGCAGCCAAGGGTGGGCCTGGGACTTGGGAGTCAGGCCCACCCACTGGGAAGCCAGGCCCGGCCAATCAGAATGAGTTTTTCCGCACAAAAGGGCTTTATTACAGACGGAAATACTCCTCAGTTTCATCAGCTGTCTTGATGGCTGGTCTCAGATTTTCACGCATGTTAAGAAGCCGGATGTGGAGGTCCTGGGCTGGCATGGTTACACGTGGTCTGCGGTTGTGAGGCCGGTTGGACGTACTGCCAAAAAAAGAGGCGGCTTATGGTAAAGAAGTGGACATTCTTGCAGTCAGCATGCCAATCCCTCAAAATTTGACACATCTATGACATTGTGTTGTGTGACAAAACTGCACATTTTAGAGTAGCCTTTTGTTGTCCCCAGCACCTGTGTAATGATAATGCTGTTTAATCAGCTTCTTGATATGCAACATGGATGTAAAACAAATTTGTGCACAACATTTTAGAGAAATGAGCTTTTTGTGCTTATTTTTGTGCTTTTATTTCAGCTCATGAAACATTGGACCAACACTTTACATGTTGCATTTATATTTTTGTTCAGTATACAAGAAAACGGACATCAAACTCACCGCAATCGGCGTGGCTAGCTAGCTAGCCAACTGTCACCAGAAGTAGCTAGCTGTAGCCTGCTATGTTAGCTTCGAGCGCGAAATCGATGTCCCCCTGGCCGAGAAGCATCCTGTTGCCATGACAACGCGGGAAAAACTACTGCAGCCAAACATCGCTTCGTGAGGAGGACCGTTTCAACGTTGGAAAGTGATACACTGTGGCAGGATGCTGTCAATGCATGGAACCAATTTATCAGGATACAGAGTGAGATAGTTTTCCTTTTCCAGCTCATTATTATGATTTTTATGTCACAGTGCAATTTAAAGTCCTGTGCTGTTTGTACTACAGAGAGGGACTGTTTACTTATTTTCTCTCCTCCAATATATTTGTTTTTCCTTAAATACAGAGAGAGACTGTTTTCCTCCCAGCATAGTATTTTCCCTTTTTGATTATGCCAGTGGAATTTAAAATCTTTTTTTTATTTTATTTTTTATGTCATATCTATTTGACAAATACATTTTTTTAAGACATTGAGCCCCAGTTTTTCATGAATATATGAGAAATATATATTTTTTTCTCCAACTACTTTTTCAATATTTTTCAACTCAGTCCATTTTCTAACTAAGAATGAGGGATGGGTCTGATGATGGAGATGGGGCTGGAGAGCCTACACAGCCTGCTTCCAAGGACCCCACTCCTGAATGGGTCTGTACGCTGATGGACAAGCTAAGCAGGATGAAGGATAGCCAGCGCAGCTAAGCGAGGGCCAGCGGCAGCTTAGTGAAAAATCTGAGAAGAGATGTGACCAACTGGAGAAGAGGATTAACAGGAAGATAGACGTCATCCTAAGTTCACACTAACCTCAGATATCATGGTGCTGCAGCTGGCCCCTCTCTCAGTGGGGCCCTATCAAACACATCACCCTTAGCAGCAGAACTTCATGTCATTGACCAGTATGCCCTATAAAAACAAAGAGAGTTGCACACTATGTATAAACTCCCAGTAATTTATTGGGTAAACCACCAACGTTTCGGCATCACAGTGCCTTCTTCAGGGTAATGTCATGAATGCTTGAACCAGGTTATGTAGACAATTAGTGCATTAGTGCAACCAATGACAATAGTGAGGGGTGTGTCATAATTATTAGGTTGATTAAAATGAATTGAGTGAAACTGTTAAAAGACAATAGTTTACAGCATATTGAATATATTAGACTATTGTTATCATTAGCATTAGCATAAGATTAGCATCAACATACATGATTCTTTGATTTAATTTCACATATATATTTAATTGTTTCCTATTTCATAAATATTTTGTTGCATGTCATCTTTTGGTTCAACCATAATGCATAATAAGCATCATAAACAGGGGGAACATATTGGGTGTAGGTGGATAAGCTGTAGACAGAATATATTCATTTATAAGACTTGTTCATAGAAAATATAATTGTTCATAAGAAGGACCTGAGATCAAAGTCAATATTCAGACCACTAGGGGTCAACGTTTTTAAAAGGATATCCAGTAGGTCTTCCTCTGTAGTAGTAGGGTCTCGATGTTACCTCCTCTCCTTGGTAGAGCAACATGCTCAATGCCTGTGTGTTTGAGGGAGGAGATGAGATAGTTAGCTTCAACAAAGTGGGCTGCTACTGGATAGTCAGTGTTCTTACACCTGATTGAGCTGCGGTGTTCAGCTATGCGTTGTTTTAATTGTCTTTTCGTTTGTCCTAAGTAGGTTTTCCCAAGTGAACAGATTTTTCGACCTGTATGTGGGTGTCTGAAGAAATATGTTTTTGTAGTGCTATTGCACTGTGCGCATGAGCCACATTTGTAGTTTCCATTTGGAATGGGTGTCAAGAGTGTCTGAGTGGGCTCAGGGGGCAGGTCAGATCTCACTAAGCTATCCCCAGTATTGCGACCACGCTTATAGACCACCAGTGGGGTTCCTTGAAGAGGTGTGCAATTGCTTTGTCTGATTGCAGAATATGCCAGTGCTTTTTCAGGATTGCTTTAATTTTCTCCGAACACATGGTGTACTTAGCGCAAAAGTCTATTGCGTTGTTTTTCTTAAATTTTAGCAGACGCTCTTATCCAGAGCAACGTACAGTTAGTGAGTGCACACATTTTCATACTGGCCCCCCGTGGGAAACGAACCCACAACCCTGGCATTGCAAGCGCCATGCTCTACCAACTGAGCTAAAGGGGACTGTATGTTTGGTTGAGTTTTTAGCAATTCCTCTCTTGGGTTTTGAGATATTTTCATCATTGCAGCATCAGGAGTTTTGTCCTTGTACCCTCTCATTTTGAATGTATCTATCATTTTCTTAGCACTGCTGTCAAAATCTGACTGGTGGCCACAGATTCATTTAACCCTGCATAACTGGCTATATGGTAGACCATTCTTGAGGGGAAGTGGATGCATACTATCCGCACGTAACAGGGTATTGCAGTCTGTGGGCGTTGTGTATAAGTCTGTATGTAATGCATCATTCTCTTTGAGGATCCATGTCCAGGTAGTTTATTTTTCTCTCATCAGTCTGCATGGTGAATCTGAGATATTTAGAGCTCTCGTTTAGCAGAGTTTGGAATTCATTCAGTTCCTGCTGACTTCCTTCCCAGAGCACAAAGACATCATCAATGTATCTCTTCCATAGGAGGATTTTAGAAAGTAGGGGTTGTGTCTCTGTTTTGTAAATGAGTGCTTCCTCAAATTGTCCCACATACTCAGTTGACCAGTATGCCCACAGCTCAGTTGTGAATGAGCAAAACTTCAAGGCAACCGTTGGCCGTGACAGCGACTCAAGGCACAGGGCTCGACGCCTATCGTGGTCCGACTTAGACAAACAACCAGTTACATTCAAGGGCCCCCGTATGTCACACAACAACATTTTGATTCTAAGTTTGAGTCTCTGCTGGAAGAAATGAAACAGCTACAGCTGGAGCTGAGAAACCTCAAACAACCCCCTGCACCCCCCAAGTTTGCCATGTCCGGCACCAACAGCTACCCAGAGCTGAGAGGGAGAGAAGGGGGTCCGGCCAAGGTAGAGTCATGTTCCAGTCCCCAAGCCCAAACAGAGGTGCCAAAGTCACCTGCTTCCAGTGTGGGGAGGAGGGGAATTTCAGAAGACAATGCTCAAGGTCTCCTAGCACCATCCAGAGCTCCAGGCCTCACTATGAACAAGGACAAAGTACCCCGTTGGGCGGAAGACGGGGCCTTGCCGGCGTCTCGGGGCGGATGGGGGCGAGCTCACCCACTGACCAGAGCACCAACTGATCGGAGCGGCCATTTTTATTGTATTGCATTGTTGTCTTAAAGAAAAGAAAAAAGAAAAGAAAAATAATATATACGTATACAGTTGAAGTCGGAAGTTTACATACACTTAGGTTGGAGTCTGTCAGGGGTGCTGAAGGTGGGTGTGGTGCAGGAATCAAGCGCAGGACGCAGAAGCTTAGTCCAAAAGACTTTAGTGAGTTATTCACGTAGTACACGAGAACCATAAGCCCGGAGGCGACATAAAGGCGCACACAGGCGTCAAACAAAAGGCGCACTAACATGTGCGAAAACCTCTCCG
Source organism: Coregonus lavaretus (assembly GCF_964263955.1). Classification (NCBI taxonomy): domain Eukaryota; kingdom Metazoa; phylum Chordata; class Actinopteri; order Salmoniformes; family Salmonidae; genus Coregonus; species Coregonus lavaretus. Next base: position 34,443,686 of record NC_140020.1, read on the forward strand.
AACAACGGAGGGAGGATACGTAGCTCAGAACACCAAACAGAGGAGCAATCACACACAACACCAAACACACACAACGAGAACTAAATAGGACACTAACGAGGACTAACTAGACACAGGTGTACAACATCAAGACAAAACCAAACGAACATGAAACATAGATCGGTGGCAGCTAGTACTCCGGGGACGACGACCGCCGAAACCTGCCCTAACAAGGAGGAGGAGCAGCCTCGGCCGAAACCGTGACAGAGTCATTAAAACTTGTTTTTCAACCACTCCACACATTTCTTGTTAACAAACTATAGTTTTGGAAAGTCGGTTAGGACATCTACTTTGTGCATGACACAAGTAATTTTTCCAACAATTGTTTACAGACAGATTATTTCACTTATAATTCACTGTATCCCAATTCCAGTGGGTCAGAAGTTTACATACACTAAGTTGACTGTGCCTTTAAACAGCTTGGAAAATTCCAGACAATTATGTCATGGCTTTAGAAGCTTCTGAGTCAATTGGAGGTGTACCTGTGGATGTACACTGCTAAAATAAAATAAAGGGAACACTTAAACAACACAATGTAACTCCAAGTCAATCACACTTCTGTGAAATCAAACTGTCCACTTAGGAAGCAACACTGATTGACAATAAATTGCACATGCTGTTGTGCAAATGGAATAGACAACAGGTGGAAATTATAGGCAATTAGCAAGACACCCCCAATAAAGGAGTGGTTTTGCAGGTGGTGACCACAGACCACTTCTCAGTTCCTATGCTTCCTGGCTGATGTTTTGGTCACTTTTGAATGCTGGCGGTGCTTTCACTCTAGTGGTAGCATGAGACGGAGTCTACAACCCACACAAGTGGCTCAGGTAGTGCAGCTCATCCAGGATGGCACATCAATGTGAGCTGTGGCAAGAAGGTTTGCTGTGTCTGTCAGCGTAGTGTCCAGAGCATGGAGGCGCTACCAGGAGACAGGCCAGTACATCAGGAGACGTGGAGGAGGCCGTAGGAGGGCAACAACCCAGCAGCAGGACTGCTACCTCCGCCTTTGTGCAAGGAGGAGCAGGAGGAGCACTGCCAGAGCCCTGCAAAATGACCTCCAGCAGGCCACAAATGTGCATGTGTCTGCTCAAACGGTCAGAAACAGACTCCATGAGGGTGGTATGAGGGCCCGACGTCCACAGGTGGGGGTTGTGCTTACAGCCCAACACCGTGCAGGACGTTTGGCATTTGCCAGAGAACACCAAGATTGGCAAATTCGCCACTGGCGCCCTGTGCTCTTCACAGATGAAAGCAGGTTCACACTGAGCACGTGACAGACGTGAAAGAGTCTGGAGACGCCGTGGAGAATGTTCTGCTGCCTGCAACATCCTCCAGCATGACCGGTTTGGCGGTGGGTCAGTCATGGTGTGGGGTGGCATTTCTTTGGGGGGCCGCACAGCCCTCCATGTGCTCGCCAGAGGTAGCCTGACTGCCATTAGGTACCGAGATGAGATCCTCAGACCCCTTGTGAGACCATATGCTGGTGCGGTTGGCCCTGGGTTCCTCCTAATGCAAGACAATGCTAGACCTCATGTGGCTGGAGTGTGTCAGCAGTTCCTGAAGGGGGAGGCATTGATGCTATGGACTGGCCCGCCCGTTCCCCAGACCTGAATCCAATTGAGCACATCTTGGACATCATGTCTCGCTTCATCCACCAACGCCATGTTGCACCACAGACTGTCCAGGAGTTGGCGGATGCTTTAGTCCAGGTCTGGGAGGAGATCTGCCACCTCATCAGGAGCATGCCCAGGCGTTGTAGGGAGGTCATACAGGCACGTGGAGGCCACACACACTACTGAGCCTCATTTGACTTCTTTTAAGGACATTACATCAAAGTTGGATCAGCCTGTAGTGTGGTTTTCCACTTTAATTTTGAGGGTGACTCCAAATCCAGACCTCCATGGGTTGATACATTTGATTTCCATTGATAATTTTTGTGTGATTTTGTTTTCAGCACATTCAACTATGTAAAGAAAAAAGTATTTAATAAGATTATTTCATTCATTCAGATCTAGGATGTGTTATTTTAGTGTTCCCTTTATTTTTTGGAGCAGTGTATTTCAAGGCCTACCTTCAAACTCAGTGCCTCTTTGCTTGACATCATGGGAAAATCTAAAGAAATCAGCCAAGACCTCAGAATAATAATTGTAGACCTCCACAAGTCTGGTTCATCCTTGGGAGCAATTTCCAAACGCCTGAAGGTACCACGTTCATCTGTACAAACAATAGTATGCAAGTATAAACACCATGAGACAACGCAGCCGTCATACCGCTCAGGAAGGAGACACGTTCTGTCTCCTAGAGATGAACGTACTTTGGTGTGAAAAGTGCAAATCAATACCAGAACAACAGCAAAGGACCTTGTGAAGATGCTGGAGGAAACAGGTACAAAAGTATCTATATCCACAGTAAAACGAGTCCTATATCGACATAACCTGAAAGGCCGCTCAGCGACGAAGAAGCCACTGCTCCAAAACCGCCATAAAAAAGCCAGACTACGGTTTGCAACTGCACATGGGGACAAAGATCGTACTTTTTGGAGAAATGTCCTCTGGTCTGATAAAACAAAATTAGAACTATTTGGCCATAATGACCATTGTTATGTTTGGAGGAAAAAGGGGGTTGCTTGCAAGTCGAAGAACACCATCCCAACTGTGAAGCACGGGGTTGGCAGCATCATGCTGTGGGGGTGCTTTGCTGCAGGAGGGACTGGTGCACTTCACAAAATAGATGGCATCATGAGGAAGGAAAATTATGTGGATTTATAGAAGCAACATCTCAAGACATCAGTCAGGAAGTTAAAGCTTGGTTGCAAATGGGTCTTCCAAATGGACAATGACCCCAAGCATACTTCCAAAGTTGTGGCAAAATGGCTTAAGGACAACAAAGCCAAGGTATTGGAGTGGCCATCACAAAGACCTGACCTCAATCCTATAGAAAATGTGTGGGCAGAACTGAAAAAGCGTGTGTGAGCAAGGAGGCCTAGAAACCTGACTCAGTTACACCAGCTCTGTCAGGAGGAATGGGCCAAAATTCACCCAACTTATTGTGGGAAGCTTGTGGAAGGCTACATGAAACGTTTGTCCCAAGTTAAACAATTTAAAGGCAATGCTACCAAATACTAATTGAGTGTATGTAAACTTCTGACCCACTGGGAATGTGATGAAAGAAATAAAAGCTGAAATAAATCATTCTCTCTACTATTATTCTGACATTTCACATTCTGAAAATAAAGTGGTGATCCTAACTGACCATAGACAGGGAATTGTTACTAGGATTAAATGTCAGGAATTGTGAAAGACTGAGTTTAAATGTATTTGGCTAAGGTGTATGTAAACTTCCGACTTCAAATGTATATACAGTGCATTCGGCAAAAACTGTTTTTTTAGAATGTTTTTGCAAATGTATAAAAAATAAAAAGCTGAAATACCACATTTACATACGTTTTCAGACCCTTTACTCAGTACGTTGTTGAAGCACCTTTGGCAGCGATTACAGCCTTGAGTCTTCTTGGGTATGACACTACAAGCTTGGCACACCTGTATTTGGGGAGTTTCTCCCATTCTTCTCTGCAGATCCTCTCAAGCTCTGTCTGCGGTCCTGAATGCTCTGGAGCAGGTTTTCATCAAGGATCTCTGTCTGTACTTTGCTCCGTTCATCTTTAGCGATCTTAACTAGTCTCCCAGTCCCTGCCGCTGAAAAACATCCCCACAGCTTGATGCTGCCACCACCATGCTTCACCATAGGGATGGTGCCAGGTTTCCTCGAGACATGTCACTTGGCATTCAGGCCAAAGAGTTCAAGAACCAACGGGCTGCCATGGGGCCCGGGTCTGCATGGCAGACAGAAGATGAAAGCTTCACCTTCTTTCTTGCGCATGTCACACTTCTGCCGCATGGCGGTGACAGTGGGCCTGAACTGGGGAATCCAGGAGGTCCACCTTTTCTTTATCTGTTCAGCTTGAGAAGCTCAGCCAAAGTGCCCTTTCTCCCACCACTGCTAGGCTCATGGTACAAACCACAGTCTTATATGGCATTACGGGATGCACAGAGGTTTAGGTCTGTAATCATACAGCCCTCTTCCCAAGCATCTGGATCAAGGGTGTCCAGGTCCAGTTGCTTCCCCACCTCCTCTAGTAGCTCAGCCTGTAAAGCCAACAATAAATAGGTCACACTGAGAGCTCTGATTGATTGGGCTGTGGCTTTGTACGTCTTCTGAAAAATGGAGTCAGTAAATGCTCCATCTTTTCAGGGAGTGAGGTGCCGGCGTTGTTAGTAACATGGCACGAGGGGTTGAGGTGGTTAGCCAGTCTCCACCGTGGGAGGGTTGCCAAACCCAGATTCCTCCAATTATGCATGTCCAGGCTCAGTTGCACCTAGCAAGAATCCTGCTAGTGAGTGGTTTGTCCCACAAGCTTTTAGCTTCCCTGAGGCAACCTGGTACCATGGAGAGCAGCTGTTTTACCAGGCCTGTATGAGACAGGAGTCTCTTTCCATCGTACAGGTCCCTTAATGGGCCCTGAGCCACTACGGGAGACGGCCACTCTAAGTCAAGTCTAGCCGTGGCTCGCTTTCAGACATGGAAGAGCCCAAACTCCAACGAAGGAAGGGTGGCTTCGCTGCTCTTGGGGCCGTCAGATCTGCGGGCCTGAGAGGATGGGATAATGGGTTCATCAACCACCATCTCCGGGGCCATCTCGAGGACATCCATGAGAAATCCCATCTTCATCCTCGTCATCCCCTAGCTCATTTTCCCCTGACATTGAGTGGTAAGGCTAAAGCAACCGACTGTAGACGAAAGTTGAGTAGTGAAGTCGGGGGAGGTGCATCTGCAACCTAAAGTCGGACACTAATGTGGTTTTCCAATAGCATAGCTCAGATCAACATGGCAGTGGAGGTATCTAACCCCCATCTCACACAATCACAAACTGAAATCAGAATATAATATTGTGTGTATACATACAATACATGTACAATCAATTAGTGAGAAAAAGCCTCAAATATCACATTTATTTGTATATATCCACTGTACACATAAATCACTTTGGTCACGTTCAACTGGCTCAAACAAAAACACCATGATGATTAATTGACAATAGAGCCTCCCATAATGCAGGTGATGGCTGCAGAATGAAGTTGGTGAAGAGCAACTTCAGAAACGTGCAGTCGACTGCAGTCAAAACTTTATTACCTTTGATCACATGATTTTTGTCAAGTTCATGCAGTTGACATGTAGGTGCAAGTCGGACAATGATGGTCACCGACTTGACAGAAGTGATCCGCTTGAACATGCCCATTAAGTCATCAGACATTGAGGAGAGGGAGTCGAGGCTATCCATGACCTCGCCCCAGCTGGGCTCGGTTGAAGGGGAGCTGAGCCTCGGTGTCAAGAGGGGCTATCAAGATAGATGCTCGTTTAAGCTGCAATAATGGAACTGCAAGTGCAAGAACAGGGGGCTAGGCATGTCCTGGAAAGGGATAGCAGTGGCCATTGTGAGGAACAAGGCTTGCTAGGAAGAAAAAGCAATGCCTGTTGTAAGAACAATGTGTAAACGGTGTAGGCTAGCAAGTTGGAAGCCTTGTGGCCAATAGCTAGCAATGATGAGCACAGTAAAACGTTATAGCTGCGAGGCTAGTGGAGTGTTAGCTAGCTAGCTAGCTGCTACCTCGTGGTGAAGGTGTGTTGTAGCTAGCTCAGTGCTGGATGAAGGGAACTGTGTGGGGGCAGAGTTAGCCTTCAGGTAGAGTGTGTGTGTGTGTGTGTGTGTGTGTGTGTAGGATATGCTAGTGAGGTTAGCTTGCCTCTCAGCAAGCTCGCCAAAGCCTTGCAGCGTGGGCTAACCGAGTCTCAATAGCTAGTCGTAGAGCTAGCTACAACCGGAGAGTGAGAAGTACAAAAGCAATTTCTACTCAAAGGAAAAACCTTTTGGTCAGTACTCATGGTCTGAAGACTTACGCTTGGCAGCGATATCCTACACGGTTTGCTTGTGAGCTGTTAAGCAAGAAAACATGGTTCCAGTCATGCCGAGGAGAGCTTTCAGAATACTCTTCGCGAGTAAGAGACGCGAGAATGACCAGAGGGCGGCCCCTTATAAGGAGTTGAGGGGCTCACCTCATTCGCCACTCTACCTGTCTGTCTCCAACAGAAGCGTTTGATTGGTTTTTTTAAGAGTATAGGTGATCTTAGCATATCCTCATGTTGAATCAACATCTTTTTTTTTCTTTTTTTTTGTAGTGAGTGAGTGAACAGTATTTCTACACATTGACCTCCATAGTACTGTTATATGGTGGGCGTAGGTGTGTTCTTGCCCAAGGCAAACAGGCAGACCAGAGCAACCTTCACCTGCACCTGCACCAGTGACAACTGGCTGATTCCCACAGCAACACGTCTGCATAGGGATGTGTGTGTGCGTGCATTCGTGTCTGTAATGTGTGTGTGTGTGTGTGTGTGTGTGTGCATGTGCATGTGCGTGTGCATGTACGCATAAGTGTGTGTGCGCATTTGTGTGTGCTTGTTTGTGTGTGCGCGATTGTGTGTGTGTTTGAAGGATTTTGCTGGAGAGGCGTGAGGACAGTTATCTACTGCAGAGGTTGGGCGGGGTTACCAGATATTGTAGAGCATCATGTTCTTCACATTCTCATGCCAACCAACACCAAGCTGCCTCTCTTTCTTTTGAATATCAACTCAACACCAACCAACTACACTGAAAAAAATGTGTTGGTCCCATGTTTAATGAGCTGAAATAAAAGATCCCAGAAATGTTCTCTATGCACAAAAAGCTTATTTCTCTCAAATTTGGTGCACAAATTTGTTTACATCCCTGTTAGTGAGCATTTATCCTTTGCCAAGTTAATCCATCCACCTGTGGCATATAATGAAGCTGATTAAACAGCATGATCATTACACAGGTGCACCTTGTGCTGGGTACAGTAAAAGGCCACTCTAAAATGTGCAGTTTTGTCACACAACACAAGTTTTGAGGAAGCGTGCAATTGGCATGCTGACTGCAGGAATGCCCCATGGTGGCGGTGGGGTTATGGTATGGGCAGGCATAAGCTACAGACAACGAACACAATTGCATTTTATTGATGGCAATTTGAATGCACAGAGATACCGTGACAAGATTCTGAGGCCCATTGTTGTGCCATTCATCCGCCGCCATCACCTCATGTTTCAGCATGATAATGCAAGGCCCCATGTCGCAAGGATCTGTACACAATTCCTGGAAGCTGAAAATGTCCCAGTTCTTCCATGGCCTGCATACTCACCAGACATGTCACCCATTGAGTATGTTTGGGATGCTCTGGATCGACGTGTACGACAGTGTGTTCCAGTTCCCGCCAATATCCAGCAACTTTGCACAGCCATTGAAGAGGAGTGGGACAACATTCCACAGGCCACAATCAACAGCCTGATCAACTCTGTGCGAAGGAGATGTGTCGTGCGGCAAATGGTGGTCACACCAGATACTGACTGGTTTTCTGATCCACGCCCCTACTTTTATTTATGGTTTTAAAAAAATGATTGTTGCATGCTGCGTTCAGTATAGTATAGACCCTTATTATCCATATCCACAGCATGGACTTTTCTTTCATAAATAAAAAAACATCTCCCAATGCCACTTCCAGAGGCTCTGTGACTCCCTGTGTTATCTTGTTTTTACCACACTGTAAAAAAGCCAACTTAACGTTATTCTGTGAGAGGACCTGAAATGGATGAAAATGTAAGCTAATTTTTTTAAGGTTGTTTACTCAACAAACTGAAAAAGCTTGGGTAAAATTACAAATTCATGTTTGCTCAAAACTCAAAACCACACCCATCATTCCCAGCATGCTCTCTTGCAGGTTGATTTTCAGAATTGATTGTTTCAATAAATGTGTTTTTGCATGTACATGGATTGGTTGATTAATCTTATGCTACACAAATATAAATAACATACAGGTCACTGCCAAAATAAAGGAAACACTTGAGTAAATGAGGGATACAAAGCATATTGAAAGCAGGTGCTTCCACACAGGTGTGGTTCCTGAATTAATTAAGCAATTAACATCCCATCATGCTTAGGGTCATGTATACAAATGCTGAGCAGGCCATTATTTTGGCTACCATGGCTATGCCCCCATAGGATGACAATGTGCCCATCCATAGGGCACAAGTGGTCACTGAATGGTTTGATGAGTATGGAAAGGATGTTAACCATATGCCATGGCCGCCTCAGTCACCAGATCTTATACCCAATTGAACACTTATGGGAGATTCTGGAGCGTTGCCTGAGACAGCATTTTCCACCACCATCAACAAAACACCAAATTATGGAAATTATATATATCCCTCCAATAGAGTTCCAGACACTTGTAGAACATTCAGGCTTGTGGTGCCCCAAAGCCCTATTAAGACAATTTATGTTGGTGTTTCCTTTATTTCGGCAGTTACCTGTACATTTTTCAAAATTAATCCAATCTGATAGTAGTTAGATTTATTCCACCCGTTACTGAGATGGCTGTTCCAGTTTATATGATTTAGATAGTCTCAATAATCAATATTCTCAACCCTGGCAGTCATTCTGAATGCAGGTTGCGGGTGATTAAAAGTTATAATTAATAGGTACATAAAGATGGAGGAATTCAGATATGACGTCATTGTTTTTAGCACTATAGCACCATGGAGTTCTTAAACTACGGCGAGCAACATGTTTCAGTGTGCCAGTAAATCAGCACAATCTATTTTTTCGATTTTTCTAATTGCCGCCATCTTGGAGCTATAATTTGGATTATGTATACAGTGCTAACGCTGATACAAAAAAAAAAGTAACGGAGAGCAATATACAATACGGCAAGAGTTTAATTTTAAAGATATTCATATACTGTATATTCATATACAGTGCATTCGGAAAGTATTCAGACGCCTTGACTTTTTCCACATTTTGTTACGTTACAGCCTTTTCTAAAATGTATTAAATTAAAAAATGTCCTTATCAATCTACACACAATACCCCATAATGACAAAGCGAAAACAGGTTTTTAGAAACATTTTTACATAAGTATTCAGACCCTTTGCTATGAGACTCGAAATTGAGCTCAGGTGCATCCTGTTTCCATTGATCATCCTTGAGATGTTGCTACAACTTGATTGGAGTCCACCTGTGGTAAATTCAATTGATTGGACATGATTTGGAAAGGCACACACCTTGTTTATACAGTGAGGGAAAAAAGTATTTGATCCCCTGCTGATTTTGTACATTTGCCCACTGACAAAGAAATTATCAGTCTAAAATTTTAATGGTAGGTTTATTTGAACAGTGAGAGACAGAATAACAACAACAAAATCCAGAAAAACACATGTCAAAATTGTTATAAATTGATTTGCATTTTAATGAGGGAAATAAGTATTTGACCCCTCTGCAAAACAAGACTTAGTACTTGGTGGCAAAACCCTTGTTGGCAATCAAAGAGGTCAGACGTTTCTTGTAGTTGGCCACCAGGTTTGCACACATCTCAGGGATTTTGTCCCACTCCTCTTTGCAGATCTTCTCCAAGTCATTAAGGTTTCGAGGCTGACGTTTGGCAACTCGAACCTTCAGCTCCCTCCACAGATTTTCTATGGGATTAAGGTCTGGAGACTGGCTAGGCCACTCCAGGACCTTAATGTGCTTCTTCTTGAGCCACTCCTTTGTTGCCTTGGCCGTGTGTTTTGGGTCATTGTCATGCTAGAATACCCATCCACGACCCATTTTCAATGCCCTGGCTGAGGGAAGGAGGTTCTCACCCAAGATTTGACGGTACATGGCCCCGTCCATCGTCCCTTTGATGCAGTGAAGTTGTCCTGTCCCCTTAGCAGAAAAACACCCCCAAAGCATAATGTTTCCACCTCCATGTTTGACGGTGGGGATGGTGTTCTTGGGTCATAGGCAGCATTCCTCCTCCAAACACGGCGAGTTGAGTTGATGCCAAAGAGCTCCATTTTGGTCTCATCTGACCACAACACTTTCACCCAGTTCTCCTCTGAATCATTCAGATGTTCATTGGCAAACATCAGACGGCCCTGTATATGTGCTTTCTTGAGCAGGGGGACCTTGCGGGCGCTGCAGGATTTCAGTCCTTCACGGCGTAGTGTGTTACCAATTGTTTTCTTGGTGACTATGGTCCCAGCTGCCTTGAGATCATTGACAAGATCCTCCCGTGTAGTTCTGGGCTGATTCCTCACCATTCTCATGATCATTGCAACTCCACGAGGTGAGATCTTGCATGGAGCCCCAGGCCGAGGGAGATTGACATTTATTTTGTGTTTCTTCCATTTGCGAATAATCGCACCAACTGTTGTCACCTTCTCACCAAGCTGCTTGGCAATGGTCTTGTAGCCCATTCCAGCCTTGTGTAGGTCTACAATCTTGTCCCTGACATCCTTGGAGAGCTCTTTGGTATTGGCCATGGTGGAGAGTTTGGAATCTGATTGATTGATTGCGTCTGTGGACAGGTGTCTTTTATACAGGTAACAAGCTGAGATTAGGAGCACTCCCTTTAAGAGTGTGCTCATAATCTCAGCTCGTTACCTGTATAAAATACACCTGGGAGCCAGAAATCTTTCTGATTGAGAGGGGGTCAAATACTTATTTCCCTCATTAAAATGCTAATCAATTTATAACATTTTTGACATGTGTTTTTCTGGATTTTTTTGTTGTTATTCTGTCTCTCACTGTTCAAATAAACCTACCATTAAAATTATAGACTGATAATTTCTTTGTCAGTGGGCAAACGTACAAAATCAGCAGGGGATCAAATACTTTATTCCCTCACTGTATAAGGTTGACAGTGCATGTCAGAGCAAAAACCAAGCCATGAGGTCGAAGGAATTGTCCGTAGAGCTCCTAGTCAGGATTCTGTTGAGGCACAGAACTGGGGAAGGGTACCAAAACATTTCTGCAGCATTGAAGGTCTCCAAGAACACAGTGGCCTCCATTATTCTTAAATGGAAGAACTTTGGAACCACCAACACTCTTCCTAGAGCTGCCGACTGGCCAAACTGAGCAATCAGGGGCAGAAGGGTCTTGGTCAGGGAGGTGACCAAGAGCCTGATGGTCACTCTGACAGAGCTCCAGAGTTCTTCTGTGGAGATGGGAGAACCTTCCAGAAGGACAACCATCTCTGCAGCATTCTACCAATCAGGCCTTTATGGTAGAGTGGCCAGACGGAAGCCTCTCCTCAATAAAAGGCACATGACAGCCCGCTTGGAGTTTGCCAAAAGGCACCTAAAGAACTCAGACCATGAGAAACAAGATTCTCTGGTCTGGTGAAAGCATTATTGAACTCTTTGGCCTGAGTGCCAAGCGTCACGTCTGGTGGAAACCTGGCACCATCCCTACGGTGAAGCATGGTGGTAGCAGCATCATGCTGTGTGGATGTTTTTCAGCGGCAGGGACTGGGAGACTAGTCAGGATCGTGGGAAAGATGAACGGAGCAAAGTACAGAGAGATCTTTGATGAAAACCTGCTCCACAGCGCTCATGACCTCAGACTGGGGCGAAGGTTCACCTTCCAACAGGACAACGACGCTAAGCACACAGCCAAGACAACGCAGGGGTGGCTTCGGGACAAGTCTCTGAATGTCATTGAGTGGCCCAGCCAGAGCCCAGACTTGAACCTGATCTAACATATCTGGAGAGACCTGAAAATAGCTGTGCAGCAACGCTCCCTATCCAACCTGAAAGAGCTTGAGAGGATCTGCAGAGAAGAATGGGGGAAACTCCCCAAATACAGATGTGCCAAGCTTGTAGCGTCATACCCAAGAAGACTCAAGGCTGTAATCACTGCCAAAGGTGCTTCAACTAAGTACTGAGTAAATGGTCTGAATACTTATGTAAATATACATTTGCAAAAAAATCTAACAACCTGTTTTTACTTATCATTATGGGGTATTGTGTGTAGATTAATGAGGAAAGAAACACATTTTTATCAATTTTAGAATAAGGCTGTAACGTAACAAAATGTGGAAAAAGTCAAGGGATCTGAATACTTTCCGAATGCATTTAAACACTCAGTGTAGGCTACAATACTGAAAACCATTGAATACAACAATCATGTCTCTGTCGCTAACAAATACAGACATGCATGGTAACTATAATTTACTCCAAAGGCAAAGCACTATATGCAAATAAAGTAGAATAAATTCTCAAGTTGAATTGTATGTTCACTCATCCTAAAATTCAAAGTTGAGTGAATATACAATTCAACTTGAGAATGTATGTTGGTTCAGCTATAGGCCTAAATGTTGAGCGAACTCGCAATCCTTTTGCCGCTGGTTGCCTTACTATTGTACGTTGAATCATTTTTTTTTTTACAGTGCTCTTATGCCTCTATTACAAGGCTCAAAATCGATCCTTCCTAAAAAAATAAGAGCACAGGTTGCGAGATCAAAAGTTACTAGTAGTACTACTGCTACTGTATCTGTTGATGCCTCCAGGAAAGAGTGAGTCTGAAACATACTTGGCTGCTCATGTTCAGTAGATAGACATAAAGTTAATAATCAAATGATATTTCAGCCATTTTCCCCATAAACCAGTAGCACAGTAGGCTAAAGTCCAGATGTGTACCAGCCAGGATATTAGGAGGGGGGCATGCAGAGATATTTCCATTTTAAATTCATATGACTAGAATATGCAGTCAAAATTACTGCCTCAGAGCTTCTAGTGTTAAGTGCCTATCAGAAAGGCTACACAGTTTACAGATTTGGTGTAATTCTACCATTCCATTGGTCTTTTTCTGCCCTATGCTTTACCAGCAGGTGGTCAGTCAGTCAGTCAAAGTTTAGTTTCACTCTTAACACAAACAGATGGTACCTGTTGTAGCCAACTAGGGCAGGGTGGATGGATACAGGAAGTCAATAGAACCACCCAAACCTCTGCTCTTCCCCAGCTGCCCTATGGCAGATAGAGTCAACAGAGGCATGCTCTGCCTAACAGTCATTCATTAATAGGAGCTATGGATCCTTTTGTAACATATTATTGCCACAAACATGCAGCAGACACGCACATGCAAGCACAGTACACACACACCCACACACTATTTTCTAGTCACTTTTACCCCTACCTACAGTACATGTACATATTACCTCAATCACCTCAACTACCTCTTACCCCCAGCACATTGACTTAGTACCGGTACTCCTTGTATATAGCCTCGTTATTGTAATTTTATTGTGTTACTCTTTTTTATTTTATTTTTATTTACTCTGCATTTTTGGAAAAGGGCTCATAAGTAAGCATTTCACGGTAAAGTCTACACCTGTTGTATTTGGCGCATGTCACAAATACAATTTGATTGATTGACACACACATGTGAATGGCAAGTTTGTGTGTGTCAGACAAAGGAAGCATAAAACACAAGCCTGGAAAAAGTGCAGGTGTGTGTCTGTGAGAGACAGAGGGACAGAGAGAGAGAGAGGTCTTACAGTTAGCATCTATGAATGATTTACTGTAGTAGGATAATTTTTGTTATTGCAAAGCAATTTTTTCATGTTAGACGCAGTGAGTGGAAATGTCCCCTAAGCGCGCACCCATGCTACCCGGGGATCCAGTGAAAGCCAACATATACAAATTGTCAGTGGCGAGTCAGAATCCGCTACTCACCACACCCGAGCGAGAGTCGTGCGCACGACCTGTCAACGAATTATGAGAGTGGAGCGTATATTCGATGAGTTTGGACACTTCAAAAGGTAGGCTACCAAGAACAATAATGACATTTTCAAAATATTTATTGCGTTGAATCAGTATATCCCTACTATCATAAACTATCAGAATCTGTCCTGTTCACTCGACCACCCTCCCTAGGTATATGATGACCGTACACCCTCTTATAGTCAAAATTGTTATTTTTTTGAAATAGCTCTATGAGGATTATGGTTCTATTTATGGTTAGCCTACATAGTATCCCTAAATATGGCAGCCCTTATAGTAGATGTTTCTTTCTTTCTCTCTGCAAACAAAATACAGCAGTTTTCTTCCTTCTTCAAGTTGGTATGAACTTGCTTTTCGAGAGACGGGTGTGTAGTGCATTGCATCATTGGCGCGTTAAAATTGTATAAACATTCTCCGTTAGAATATATATATATATATTTTTCATTCTCACTATGTAACCATAACACTTTAAATGTGTTTAGGGGACAGATTGGAGTGGCAGCAAGACTAAACTTTTGATGGTTGAGTATTTGCCATGTAACAAAATGTGGAAAAAGTCAAGGGATCTGAATACTTTCTGAAAGCACTGTACTAGGCGCACTTGAAATGTTTGGATTTTTTGCATATGGAGATTTTTTTTGTTGTTAGGCTACTTTATAAGAATGCATGCATCAATTATGTTGGATAATAATGGTTTCATTCCTTTGATGCACACTGTAAGACTAACTTCAACAGGAAAACTGTAGAATGCAGGGTAAAATACCTTAAATGTATTTTACAGAATTAATGCTGTAGATTGCATGGCATTATGGGTAAAATGCTGAAAAATACTGTTATTAACTGTAATTGGAAGCCTCCTGTAAAAATTACTCTAACATACTGCATTTCTTTACAGTAATAGCTTATGCCTACTGTAGATTCAAATGTTCAGTTCCATGCGCCAACATCATGTCGGGTGAAATGCATGAAGCTCAGACTATTTTAGTAAATATCTTCTTGAAAGGGCAGTGAAATGGAATAATATTTTCAGCAGCTGCTGACTTCTCTCTCCTGGATGCTCTCCTGCCCATTGTGTGTTTAAGCACCTCTGAACCCCCTTACCCCAAATAGATTTGTCCCGATCATAGATCTAGGATTGTACCCAATCCCAATTTTAACTCCATCTCCATCTTCCTCTCTCTCTTTGTCTCTCTCCCCCAACACCCACCCCACACACACAGGCACACAATATGTTCTGAATTAGTGTTGTAATTATGCTCTTCTTTGGTTACATACACTTTTTAAAAGTATTGTTGTTTTTACAGTATTATACAATAAAACTAACAGCTATTAATTATTTACAGTAAATTGCCGTGAATCGCAATGCACTCTGGGTGATTTTAGGAGTAACTGGTCAATTATACTGTAAATTCCAATGAAACGTTGGTTTAACAGTACATTACTCTAAATAAGTACTGTATTTCAAATGGTACTGTAATTCCACCCCACAGAATACAGTACCCTACCATATTTTTGGAGCACCAAAAACCTTTTCACCACTAGTGGGTGCATGGTATTTCTGTGCTCATTAACATATATTTTGAGGCGTGTCTTGTAAGAGGCTACATTTGTTGCACCCGTGAGTGAGAATGCTGTACCAATTTAACTGATATGTGGTAGTAGTGCCTCAACAATTAAATGTGTTTAAAGAACAGAATGGAGTGGCAGCAAGACTAAAACTTTTAATGGTTGAGAATTTGCCATGTCCTTGGTCTGTTTTGCAAGTTTGGAAGCTTTTATTAAAGCTGCGGTATCTAACTTTGGGGCGACCTGACTAAATTCACATAGAAATGGTTGTTATAGATCTGTCATTCTTATTGAAAGCAAGTCTAAGAAGCGGTAGATCTGTTCTATGTGTGGTATTTCTATTCTTTCCGTTCTTAAGTTTCATTTTTGCGTCTTTTACTTTCGGTTTTGTACACCAGCTTCAAATAGCTGAAAATACAATATTTTTGGTAATGGAGAATATAGTTCACAGCGGTTTAGATGGTACGATGATTCTCTACACTATACTTGCTTGTTTTGTCACATAAACTAACATTTTAGAGTTTTAGCAACCAGGAAATGGCTGAGCGATTTCTGCATAGTGCATTTTTACGGTCTCTAAATGTACAAGTGATATTAAACACCAAATATTCATATTATTTTTGTATATTATTTCATATGCAGTAATATGAAAACACATTACCTAGGAGCCAACCTGCTTGCACCAATCCCATGCAATTACAGTTAAATACTGTAAAATACAAACACCTCAATGAATTACATTCATCCAGTTATTCATTAAATTTATCGTAAAAATATTACAGTAAGAGTATTGGTACACTAACACTGATTACCATAATATGCTGTACTGTAAATTTACAGCATTATACTGGCAGCAGAGTTTCCAGCAAATTACTGTAATTATATAATACAGCTGTGTTGCTGTAACGATTACAGTATAATTCTGTATTGTATAATACAGCATTGTTGTTCTTACTGTAAAACATTTGACAGCATCCTAACCCATTCATAGACGCTAACTATCTTTAGCACCTATTGACGATAGTATCTTCTGGCTGGGGGAGTTTTGTTGCGAGCCTCGACGCTCGTTCTGAGCGTTAAAACAAATTGCTTGCGAGAAAACATAAGGAACATATATTTTATATCAGCAAGAAATAATAATGTAAAAAAGGTAAAATTACTACACACCTTTATAGGGTTTGGGTTCTAATAATATTAATATGCCGTTTAGCAGAATTTTTTATCCAAAGCGACTTACAGTCATGTGTGCATACATTTTTACGTATGGTTAGTGTTCCCACACGGCCATATCTCCATGCTACAGTGCTTGTTTACGGAAGACAGACAGAGGACATAGGCGGCCACCTGTGCTAATTAGCTATCTAGCATGCTCAGAACACCTGTGTGTAAGCGTAACTTGGGAGGAAGTGTAGTTTGTCATCTGGAGGCACACACAGCGTATGGATCTGTGAAAAGCTGCTACATTAAGTGTATATTTTTTATTTGAAGGATTCTTTCTCGCTGATATGAAAGATAAGGGGCATATCAGCATATGTTTCGAAAACCGTTTTGCAAGTGATGATTATTGACATTTCTAAATGTTAAAACACAGCCTCGGAATTGTAGTTCACACGCAGCCAACCGTGGACAAAGCTAAGCGCTGAAAACCCTACAGAAGGGTTTTCAAGAGCTAACAGCATCCCTACTGTAAAGCTAAATTACAGTATTTAACTGGCAACTTAACTGGTTTTACAGTGCAACTTCCTCATGTTATCCTTTTATTGAACCCCTTGATTCTCCTCTTCTCTCTCCCTCTCCACCTCCTCTCCGCCTCCTAGGTTCCAGGCATGTCTGTACTTTGCTGCTGTCTTCCAGGCCATAGCCTGCGGAATCCACTACCTGGCCTCTGTGTTCCTCGTGGAGAGGCCAAGCTTCGTCTGCGCTCCGCCCGGTAACATCACTGACGTCCTGTATGGGAACCACACTGGTGCCTCTCTAGAGGAGGTGCTACCATTCTTCAAACCGGCGAACGGGCCCTTGGTGGTGCGAACGGCGGAAGGCAAACAGTGGGAGCTTAGCACCTGCCAGTGCACTCAGCGGATTAACCCCACAGACTTTACCTACGAGCAGGTCGTCAACAGCACGACGGAAAAGTGTGACGGGAACTACCATTACGTGTATGACCACAGTGAGGTGTATCAGAGCATCGTGACGGACTGGGACCTGGTGTGTGACAGGGAATGGCTGGCCAAGCTGTGTCAGCCCACCTTTATGATGGGGGTGCTGGTCGGAGCACTGGTGTTCGGGGACATCGCTGATAGGTAAGAGTAGCTCTCCCCACCTACCTAATCCCAAATATGGGGATCATGTCTGCCCCCTGCAGGGTCCCTGTGCAATGGAGAACCTTGATAACTGGAAGGGTGTCGATGACAAAACATGGGTGTCATCATCAGTGGTGTAGAGCAATTTGTTTTATGTGAGGGAGCGCAAAGAAAAAGTAAATGACATCATAATTTCCTCAATCAACATTTGTATCAACAGATGTAGCCAATTGCATAGCTTATCATACTGTAAAATGCATCCTCCAATTGCAAAGTCTGCCTACGCCCACACATACTGTTTTATTTTTTATAAGCTCAAACACCAAGTTAGGCATAGGCTACCTCATTTCAAAATAGGCCATCATCACCGTCAATCGGGAATGATAATTCTTCAAGTTTTACCGGTGAAACATCCAAACTGCATTTCCATGCCAATCATTTGATTGATCTCAATTAGTTTCATGGGAATATGCATTCCTTGAATTACTGTTTCGTGAGAGAATTAGAGCAGATGGTGTTAACAAACTATTAGCGTTTCTTGTATTTTGTTTCAATCAAAGCATATATCCTGCCTAGTGGCACACTGATGAGTTTTGGCGCATGAGAAAAAATTCAACTATTCAGCTTCAGCTAACCATCCTAAAATCTCATTAGAAATGATTAAGTGTTTTTGGTGTAACAGTAACGTTATAGGCCTACTCTGCTTTGGTATTATATTCGGTTCTGTAAAATACAAATGAATCATTATGTGATCTTGCGAGACATTGATTCAGCTTTGATCTAACTTTACTAAACGAGCACCATTGTGAGAAGTGATAATCTTCTATTTGTAATAATAATAATAAGTGATGAGTAGGACTATTAGGCGTAGGCAACAGATCTTAATGAGATGTTATTTTAAGCGATTGGAGGGCACTTCGTGGTGCTGAAAGGACAGCGCCTGAATTGTATAATGATGTTAAAGAAATAGAACCAACTTGTGGTGCTGAAGGATAGCTGGAGGAACAAGTTCAGGAACAAACAACAATAATATGCAGTAGGCCTATAGCCTAATAGGCCTATGACTACGTGGTATAGCTGTTTGTAGACTGTAGCCTAATGTAAATACAGATACATACAGCTTAAAGGGAAACTTCACCGCTAGACACTATTTGGGATGATTTTCCTGTCTCTCTACATAAAATAACTACATGAGAGAACGCCAAGAGTGTGCAAAGCTGTCATCAAGGCAAAGTATGTCTATTTGAAGAATCTCAAATATAAAATATATGTTGATTTGTTTAACACTTTTTTGGTTACTACATGATTCCATATGTGTTATTTTATAGTTTTGATGTCTTCACTATTATTCTACAATGTAGAAAATAGTAAAAATAAAGAAAAACCCTGGAATGAGTAGGTGTTCTAAAACGTTTGACCGGTAGTGTACATGTACAAAATCTAGCAATATCTATAGCACAATTCAGTTGTGAGCATACTAGGCATTCTATATTATACTACAACATCAGTCTAACTGAATATGGATTATGTGCTGGTTGAATGTTCCAGGCAGGTTCCAGAATGTTCTTAAGCTGGTGAACATCTTCTTGTGTTGGGTAATGGCAGCTGGTTTAGCAAGCTTTGGCGCTGTGGCGATGTTGGCAGGGATGTTGGGTTTGGGAGGCTGTGACTCTGGCTCATTATAGACAACCATCTGATAATTTCTGCGCTCCACAGCCAGGTTGACAAGCCTCTCGTACACTTTTTTCACCACACACTGCTTCGTCCTCTTGCAGAATATTTGTTTGTATAGCAAGTCTCCTGGAAATACATGAAGACTGATCATGAGAATGTGTAAAACATGAAGACTGATCATATTTATTTGGTTTGCCATTCTATCATATTTCATAACATTTTAGTGGTAATTAATGATTTATTTACAAGTTATCAGAAATAGTTTTCCAGAAATAGTTTTACCAGCTCCAGCAGCACTTCATCCCTGGTCATCATTTTACTTTTGGAGTAACTAACAATACTGTAACATACCTCTGGATGAAACGGTCGGTCACTCGGTCGGACAGTCTGTGTAGTGCAGAAGAAGGGTACCCCATCAGTGCCGTAGCACAGTTTCACAGGCCCCCCACGAGGTCCGAGCAAGGCCCCCCCTTTTGCCATGGGGCAGAGAGACAAATGTGCAGTTTTATAGCTAATCTCATGCTATTTTAAACATTTTGCCATGAGGCTGAGAGAAAATGTTGTTGTTTTAGAGCTATATATTTGACTTAATATTAACACAATTTGAAATATATATTTTGATAGACCAAAGTATCAGCTATCACACCAAGTAAAGGAACAACCTCCTAATTTTTTTGCAATTAACTGGATTTATGTCAACTCTGTCAGACACCATAAAAGGTATTTAATTTTTACCATTGTTGTCAAACAAGTGTTTAAAGCCTTGATTGTTTAATTTTAACATTCTATTTAATACACATTTCCAAACGTATTATGTTTTGTTTTATAGCACTATTAAATGCTCCAGGGCTAATTTTGTTAGCATTTTGACATGTTTTTCTAGATTTCAAACATAGAGCAACATTTATAAAGCAAACATCCCTTAGGTCTATCACAGCAAATACTGTATTTCAATTGTTTAAGCATATGTTGCAGAACAGTGATTACAATATTTTTAAACAATATTGAAAAAAAAATAGATCTTAAGGGTCTTAAGGGTTAGCCATCAGTGACGTAGTTGACAAGCCACTGACAGAGTTGACAACAGATATCACAGCAGACATATTTTTGCCTCTAAAAATAAAAGTTCAATACACACATTTGTAAAATATGGAAAATTATTCATTTGAAAATCCCCAATAAAAACATAACCATGCTAGCAGATCTTTCAGCACTAGTTAGAAAAAAATCTGACAGAGTTGATGTTTTACGGAGTTGACAAAACTTGCATTTTTATTTTTTATTCAAGTGGTATACATATAGCAAATAATATTTTCCTCAGTTGCTTTATGACTCTAAAACCTAATTAAATGTAACATATTTGAACCAAAATTCATATTGTATTCTAATCTATCAGGCGGATGGAGTTGACAGTTTATGGTTGTGACCATGGTGATTCCAATATTGTTTGTTTAAATCTATCAAAAGTAGAGAACTTTACAAACGATGAGTGATCTTGTTGCACTACATGTAATGAAGAGGGTCCTTATGGTATACAGTGCATTCGGAAAGTATTCAGACCCCTTGACTTTTTCCACATTTTGTTACATTACAGCCTTAATGTAAAATTGATTAAATTGTTTTTTCACTCATCTATCTACACACAATACCCCATAATGATCAAGCAAAAACAGTTTTTTTTGCAAATGTATTGAAAAAAAAAAAGTAAATATCACATTTCCATAATTATTCAGACCCTTTACTCAGTACTTTGTTAAAGCACCTTTGGCAGCGATTACAGCATTGTGTCTTCTTGGGTATGACGCTACAAGCTTGGCACACCTGTATTTGGGGAGTTTCTCCCATTCCTCTCTGCAGATCCTCTCAAGCTCTGTCAGGTTGGATGGGGAGCGTCGCTGCACAGCTATTTCCAGGTCTCTCCAGAGATGTTCGATCGGGTTCAAGTCCAGGCTCTGGCTTGGCCACTCAAGGACATTCAGAACTTGTCCCGAAGCCACCCCTGCATTGTCTTGGCTGTGTGCTCATGGTCGTTGTCCTGTTGGAAGGTGAACCCACCCCAGTCTGAGGTCTTGAGTGCTCTGGAGCAGGTTTTCATCAAGGATCTCACTGTACTTTGCTCCATTCATCTTTGCCTCGATCCTGACTAGTCTCCCAGTCCCTGCCGCTGAAAAACATCCCCACAGCATGATGCTGCCACCACCATGCTCCACCGTAGGGATGGTGCCAGGTTTCCTCCAGACGTGACGCTTGGCATTCAGGCCAAAGAGTTCAATCTTGGTTTTATCAGACCAGAGAATCATGTTTCTCATGGTCTGAGAGTCCTTAGGTGCCTTTTGGCAAACTCCCTGACCAAGGGCCTTCTCCCCCTGATTTCTCAGTTTGGCCGGGCGGCCAGCTCTGGGAAGAGTCTTGGTGGTTCCAAACATCTTCCATTTAAGGGGACCTTCAATGCTGCAGAAATTTTTTGGTACTCTTCCCCAGATCTGTGGCTCAACACAATCCTGTCTTGGAGCTCTACGGACAATTCCTTTGACCTCATGGCTTGGTTTTTGCTCTGACATGCATTGTCAACTGTGGGACCTTATATAGAAAGGTGTGTGCCTTTCCAAATCATGTCCAATCAATTGAATTTACCACAGGTCAAGTTGTAGAAAGATCTCAAGGATGATTAATGGAAACAGGATGCATCTGAGCTCGATTTCGAGTCTCATAGCAAAGGGTCTGAATACTTATGTAAATAAGGTATTTCAGTTTTTTATTTATAATAAATTAGAAAACAATTCTAAAAACCTGTTTTCGCTTTGTCATTATGGGGTATTGTGTGTAGATTGATGAGGAAAGAAATTAATGTAATCCATTTTAGAATAAGGCTGTAACGTAACAACATGTGGAAAAAGTCGAGGGGTATGAATACTTTCTGAATGCACTGTATCTGACCCTGCTCATTCCCGATTAATTTAGGATTCTGATGGAGTCAACCAAATTTCCGGACACATCTTTTAGTAATCAATGTTTTGAGAAAAATATTATTTAAAGTCACAGAGGGCTATTGCAAGAAACTACATACGATAATTATTCAGTTAATATCAATTTTTGCCAGTTTTTAGAAAACTCTTTTGGAGAGTTTGAAATTGGGATCTTTGCTCCGGAGAATGGCATTTCCAGACATAGAGCAAACATGGGAATTAATAATATCGAAAGTATCTAGAAAATACTATAAACATAAAGTTTCCCTGCCAGACAAGCACAAGGAGCATAGAGATGTAGTGAGCGGTGATGAGTGAGGGGAAGAGGGATACAGGGATGGTATGGAGGTCTGTTGCAAGCTATGAGCGCAGAGTTTATGGGTGAGGGGAGAGGGGTGATGATTGAGGGGAAGATAGAGCGATAGATGGTATGGAAGTCTATTTTAAGTAATGAGTGGTATATGAGGAGTGCCGAGGTTATGGGTGAGGGGAGAGGGGTGAGAGGTGACCGTTGAGTAAGGAGGGGTGAAGAGGATATAGGTGAGGGGTTAGGGGTGAGGGTTTATTCTCAGCAGGTCCTTAGAACATCCTTGTTTCTCAAACACGAAACAGGCGAACAGAGTGTGAGAGTGTGTGTTTGGATAGCAGTGAGTGTGTGCCAGTTCAGAGAGTTGTTCCCGTCAAGACTCTTGGGACAGTGGGGACATATCAAGTCACCTGGCAGGCTAACATCCAGTTGTCCAGCAGGGGAGGAGAGGCCTGCCAAGGCCAGTGGAGGTCCATGGGTCTAGCTAGGGTCTGGGTCTGGGTGTCCTTTGTCCAGAGAATAGGGCACTCAGTTGAACCCCTCATGCCCACAAACCCAAAGCGTTTGCTGGGTTGAGGAGAGATGGTGTGTCCCACTCCCTACTGTATCATCATGGGCTGCTGGATAGTTTGAATGTCTATTTCAAGCCTGGCCTCAGAGCCATACGAAATATACTTTACGTATTTCTGAGCACCTCCAAGATGTATGATACCTATTAATGGTCTAGTTACTTGAGACAGAAATGAAAGTAGGGTGGTTGGTCGGGGAAGATGGGTGGGCATAATCCGCGACAGTCTAGTAGGGAGGTTGGTAGGGTAGGATGGGTGGGCGTAATCCGCGACAGTCTAGCAATCTAAAGGTTGCATGTTCCAGTCATGTCGGGGACAACTGTAGCATTTTAGCTAACCGTTCCCCTAACACTTATTTGAAACTTAACCCAATTCACCTAAACTGCTACGTAAATTCACCTAACCTTTGTCGTTTTAGTTTTCTAAACCTTTGTCGTAACCGCCAACATATATTCTCCCCGTAATTATCCTTTTGTTACTGCGCAATAAGCAACCTGGTCTCAGATAAAGACATGCAATACTATACATTCTCCAAAATGTATGACTAGGTAAGTCATCCAATTCTTATGCTATTGTACGACCGGGTAAACCGTATGACACTAGACGTCCTCTAATTCTTATATATAGTATAGCATAGCATTATAAGACTACATCCTTTGTATTCAGTGGAACTAAACAAACTGCTACTTTCAGACTCACACACTGGGGCAGTATGCATGCATCATCAGCCAACTTGTTCATTGATTTGTTTTATTTGGTCTGGAGTCACATGCAAATCACATACTCATTCACACAAACACCTATAAACTCAGCAACTCCTGTTGTGTAGTGATACTAGCGATGTGAAATTTCAACCCAAACTGCTCCCAGGGCTGCTGCTCCCAGCTTGTGTCTACCAGTATTTCAACCAATATTTGTTCTGGATCAATGCCATGAGTCACGTGCAGACACAAACCTTCTATGTGGCAATGTGCAATTCCCAGTCAACAATACAATGCTCCTTATTTATATTTTAGCAGAGGAGCAATTATGGTTAAGTGCCTTGCTCAAGGGCACATCGCCAGATTCTTCACCTAGTCAGCTCAGGGATTCAAACCAGCGACCTTTCGGTTACTGGCCCAATGCTCTTAACTACTAGGCTACCTGCCACCCAAGGTATTATTTCACTCATCATATGAGCTTGTGTGACATTAAACCGTTTTCTCTCAACTCTTCCCATGTCGTCAGCTACAGTAAATAGCAGAGGGCCTCTTCTGAAAATACAGGAAGTATGTCATTAAAACCTATGGCTCCCCACAAAATAAACTCAGCAAAAAAAGAAACGTCCCTTTTTCAGGACCCTGTCTTTCAAAGATAATTCGTAAAAATCAGAATAACTTCACAGATCTTCATTGTAAAGGGTTTAAACACTGTCTCCCATGCTTGTTCAATGAACCATAAACAATTAATGAACATGCACCAGTGGAACGGTCGTTAAGACACTAACAGCTTACAGACGGTAGGCAATTAAGGTCACAGTTATGAAAACTTAGGACACTGACTCTGAAAAACACCAAAAGAAAGATGCCCAGGGTCCTTGCTCATCTGCGTGAATGTGCCTTAGGCATGCTGCAAGGAGGCTTGAGGACTGCAGATGTGGCCAGGGCAATAAATTGCAATGTCCGTACTGTGAGACGCCTAAGACAGCGCTACAGGGAGACAGGACGGACAGCTGATCGTCCTCGCAGCGGCAGACCACGCGTAACAACACCTGCACAGGATCAGTACATCCGAACATCACACCTGCGGGACAGGTACAGGATGGCAACAACAACTGCCCGAGTTACACCAGGAATGCACAATCCCTCCATCAGTGCTCAGACTGCCCGCAATATGCTGAGAGAGGCTGGACTGAAGGCTTGTAGGCCTGTTGTAAGGCAGGTCCTCACCAGACATCACCGGAAACTACGTCGCCTATGGGCACAAACCCACCGTCGCTGGACCAGACAGGACTGGTAAAAAGTGCTCTTCACTGAGGAGTCGCAGTTTTGTCTCACTAGGGGTGATGGTCGGATTCACATTTGTCGTCGAAGGAATGAGCGTTACACCGAGGCCTGTACTCTGGAGCGAGAACGATTTGGAGGTGGTGGGTCCGTCATGGTCTGGGGCGGTGTGTCACAGCATCATCGGACTGGGCTTGTTGTCATTGCAGGCAATCTCAACGCTGTGCGTTACAGGGAAGACATCCTCCTCCCTCATGTAGGCTCATCCTGACATGACCCTCCAGCATGACAATGCCATCAGTGTCACGATCGTCATACACAGAGGACCAAGGCGCAGCGTGGAATGCGAACATACTCTTAATTTGAATGATCACACGAACAAAACAACAAACGATACGAAACGTGAAGTCCTTGGTTACAATACAAACCATACGGAACAAGATCCCACAACACACTGTGGAAAACAGGCTGCCTAAGTATGGTTCCCAATCAGAGACAACAAGCAACAGCTGATACACGTTGCCTCTGATTGAGAACCACACCGGCCAACATAGAAACAAATGAACTAGAATATAACCCTAGCACACAAAACACATAGAAACAACACACCCTGGCTCAACATAACAGAGTCCCAGAGCCAGGGCGTGACAATCAGCCATACTGCTCATTCTGTGCGTGATTTCCTGCAAGACAGGAATGTCAGTGTTCTGCCATGGCCAGCGAAGAGCCCAGATCTCAATCCCATTGAGCACGTCTGGGACCTGTTGGATCGGAGGGTGAGGGCTAGGGCCATTCCCCCCAGAAATGTCCTGTCATAGTCCCGTGTAGCTCAGTTGGTAGAGCATGGCGTTTGCAACGCCAGGGTTGTGGGTTCATTTCCCACGGGGGACCAGTATGAAAATGTATGCACTCACTAACTGTAAGTCGCTCTGGATAAAAGCGTCTGCTAAATGACTAAAATGTAAATGTAAATGTCCGGGAACTTGCAGGTGCCTTGGTGGAAGAGTGGGGTAATATCTCACAGCAAGAACGGGCAGCTGGTGGCCACATTATTGACCCCCCCTTTGTTCAGGGCCACATTATTTCATTTCTGTTAGTCACATGTCTGTGGAACTTGTTCAGTTTATGTCTCAGTTGTTGAATCTTGTTATGTTCATACAAATATTTACACATGTTAAGTTAGCTGAAAATATACGCAGTTGACAGTGAGAGGACGTTTCTTTTTTTGCTGAGTTTACTATAAGTGTGTACTATGGTAGGAATACTATAATATTCACTGTGGTGTTTTAGCTGACTTTACTGTACGTTTCACTGCGGCAAAAACACTACAGTAAATATTGTAGTATACTGTAGTATTTACAGTTTACTATAGTATAAATACTGTTGTAAAAAAATAGTAGTATATACAATAGTAATTACTATAGTGTTTTTGCCGACTGTAGTATACTGTAGCATTTCATTATATTGTGTAGCATGCTGTATCATAAATAAACTTTGAATTGATTAGCTTAACACATGGTTACAATATGCCCTATTACAGAATAAAAGAAAACAGAGAGGTGAACTATCAATTCATATCATTTATTTGCATAGATTAAACATGCTATCAAATCAATTGACCAAGTAGTGAACATAAATCATTACTACGTAGAATTTGTTTTAAAACGACCATAAAATCAAGCTTTTGGTGTGGTGTATTCATGTACTGTAGTATTTACTGTAGTGTGTTTGTGGACTGCAGCATACTGTAGTATTTACTATAGTGTTTTTTAGGGACATTGTATTATCTTTGACATAGAAGTTGGGGGTATCTCCTTGAGGAACGCTACGGGAGAAATACTAAAATAAATTGTATTCCATAACCTGTAGGTAGGTAGGTAGGTAGGTTGGTAGGTAGGACTGTGTGCTGAACAGAGTTATACTGTAACCTGTAGGGAACACAATATATGGTCTATACTTGGCATGTAGGTTTCTCACTTACGGGTGGCACAAATTGGGATATGGGGGAGGGGAATGGACAGGGTATATGCAAATTGAATACTGTAGTATTTGCTATAGTAAAACAATTTAACATGTTTTTTTGTGTGGATAAAACTGTAGTATTTACTATAGTATATTACAGTATACTACACAATTCTATACTAAGTACTACACATGATCAAGGGATATCACCGTGTGTAGTATAGTATTCTACAGTATACTATAGTTTACTACAAAATTCTATAGTAAGTACTGTAGTATTCTATAGTAAACTGTAGTATTTTTTAAAATGTGGATTAGTCAATGAGTATGACAGTCAACCACAACACAGGCCTTTGTTCAACTATTCAAATATAGACCCTAACAAGAAATCCGAACTTTTCTCCCTCCCTGTCCCTATCCCTGTCTCTATCCCTGTCTCTCTCTCTCTACATTTCTCTCTCTCAGGGTTGGCAGACGGAGGGTCCTGATGATCACCAGCCTCTGCCAGTTTGTGTTTGGTGTAAGCGTGGCATTCACGGGAAACTACTACCTATTTATGGTCATCCGCTTCCTGCTCGCCATGGTAAGTGTGTGTGTGTGTGTGTGTGCGTGTGTGTGTGCGTGTGTTTGTGTGTTTGTGTGTGTGTGTGTGTGTGTGTGTGTGCGCGCGTGTAAGAGCCTAATTATAAACACATGTGGAGTGAAATGTAGTGTAAGGAATGCAGGATGACGTAAGGAGACACTCAATGAAATAATATTTTATGGCCAAATCCAAACTTGAGACATGCACTTTACTTGAAATCTCAGAATAATCTCCCATAAACATACAGTAATTGTATGCTGAATGTAGAAGTTGTGGATTATTAGTGCAAATCTCAAGTTGGTAGCAGTTATATACATTAGTTAGTATTCATCCAGTATTTGTATTTGTTAGTATTTGATTATGTGCCTAAGAGGAATATCAGGTCGTACTAGCCCTATGTTGTGCCTCTCTCTCTCTCTCTCTCTCTCTCTCTCTCTCTCTCTCTCTCTCTCTCTCTCTCTCTCTCTCTCTCTCTCTCTCTCTCTCTCTCTCTCTCTCTCTCTCTCTCTCTCTCTCTCTCTCTCTCTCTCTCTCTCTCTCTCTCTCTCTCTCTCTCTCTCTCTCTCTCAATTCAAGGGGCTTTATTGGCCTTGGTCAGGGAGGTTATAAACAAAAGTGAAATAAACACTCACTCTCTCTATGTCTCTCTCTCTCTCTTTACGTTTTAATTTCTCCCTTCCACCTCTGCCCTGAGCAGAAGTCCTACAGCTGTTGCTTTTCACTAAGGCAAAATGTACAGTGCCCTCTGTAAGTATTGGGACAGTGAAGCATTTTTTCTTCTTTTGGCTCTATACTTCAAAAGTTTGGATTTTAAATCAAACAATGACTATGAGGTTAATGATGATTGACAAAGTTACAGATGCACAAATCATACCCCCAAGAAATGCTAACCTCTCACCATTACAATAACAGAGGAGGTTAGCATTTTGGGGGGGTATGATATTTGTGCGTCTGTAACTTTGTCAACCATCATTATTCACGATTCATTCAGGATTATCCGTAATCATGGTAGCATCCACATTAATGTAGAAGTGTTTAGAAACATATTATATTCTTATTTACAATAAAAGTGACTCCAAAATGACACAATACATTATTTACCATTAATTTCTATTGGGTACAAAATAATCTGAAACACAACCAAAACAAACAGCAAATGCATCCAACAAATTTGTAGAGTCAGAAGCTTGATGTAGCTATTGTATGCTGTGAGTATGGGACCAAATACTTACATTTTTATTACTTTAATACACATATAACTGAATTTGTCCCAATACTTTTGCGGCCCTAAAATGTGGGGACTATGTACAAAAACTGCTTTAATTTCTAAACAGTTCACCTGATATGGATGAAATACCCTCAAATTAAAGCTGCTTGGACGTCATTGTCCTGTTGGAAGGTGAACCTTCGCCCCAGTCTGAGGTCCTGAGCGCTCTGGAGCAGGTTTTAATCAAGGATCTCTGTACTTTGCTCCGTTCATATTTCCCTCGATCCTGACTAGTCTCCCAGTCCCTGCCGCTGAAAAACATCCCCACAGCATGATGCTGCCACCACCATGCTTCACCGTAGGGATGGTGACAGGTTTCCTCCAGACGTGACACTTGGCATTCAATCTTGGTTTCATCAGACGAGAGAATCTTGTTTCTCATAATCTGAGAGTCCTTTAGGTGCCCTTTGGCAAACTCCAAGCGGTCTGACATGTGCCTTTTACTGAGGAGTGGCTTCCGTCTGGCCACTCTACCATAAAAGCCTGATTAGTGGAGTGCTGCAAAGATGATTGTCCTTCTGGAAGGTTCTCCATGCTCTGGACACTACGCTGACAGACACAGCAAACCTTCTTGCCACAGCTCGCATTGATGTGCCATCCTGGATGAGCTTCACAACCTGAGCCACTTGTGTGGGTTGTAGACTCCGTCTCATGCTACCACTAGAGTGAAAGCACCGCCAGCATTCAAAAGTGACCAAAACATCAGCCAGGAAGCATAGGAACTGAGAAGTGGTCTGTGTTCACCACCTGCAGAACCACTTCTTTATTGGGGGTGTTTTGCTAATTGCCTATAATTTCCACCTGTTGTCTTTTCCATTTGTACAACATCATGTGAAATGTATTGTCAATCAGTGTTGCTTCCTAAATGGACAGTTTGATTTCACAGAAGTGTGATTGACTTGGAGTTACATTGTGTTGTTTAAGTGTTCCTTTTATTTTTTTGAGCAGTGTACTTTTTATGGACACAGTCAATTTTACAGGTGTGTCCAAACTTTTGACTGGTACTGTATATACAGTTGAAGTCAGAAGTTTACATACACTTAGGTTGGAGTCATTAAAACTTGTTTTTCAACCACTATAACTATAGTTTTGACAAGTCGGTTAGGATGCTGCCACCCCCGTGCTTCATGGTTGGGATGTTGTTCTTCAGCTTCCAAGCCCCCCTTTTTCCTCCAAACATAACAATGGTCATTATGGCCAAACAGTTCTATTTTTGTTTAATCAGACCAGAGGACATTTCTCCAAAAAGTACGATCTTTGTCCCCATGTGCAGTTGCAAACCGTAGTCTGGCTTTTTTTATGGCGGTTTTGGAGCAGTGGCTTCTTCCTTGCTGAGCGGCCTTTCAGGTTATGTCGATATAGGACTAGTTTTACTGTGGATATAGATATGTACCTGTTTCCTCCAGCATCTTCACAAGGTCCTTTGCTGTTGTTCTGGGATTGATTTGCAGTTTTCGCACCAAAGTACATTCATCTCTAGGAGACAGAACGCGTCTCTTTCCTGAGCGGTATGACCGCTGCATGGTCCGATGGTATTTATACTTGCGTACTATTTTTTGTACAGATGAACGTGGTACCTTCAGGCTTTTGGATATTGCAGCTTTCCACTACATGTTAGAATATTGCTGCTAGGACTTGCTTCCATTCAGCCACAAGAGCATTAGTGAGGTGGGGCACTGATGTTGGGCGATTAGGCCTGGGTCGCAGTTTCAATTCATCCCAAAGGTGTTCAATGGGGTTAAGGTCAGGGCTCTGTGCAGGCCAGTGAAGTTCTTCCACACCGATATCGACAAACCATTTCTGTATGGACCTTCCCCAAACTGTTGCAACAAAGTTGGAAGCACAGAACCGTCTAGAATGTCATTGTATGCTGTAGCATTAAGATTTCCCTTCACTGGAACTGAGTGGCCTAGTCCGAACCATGAATAATAGCCCCAGACAGTTGGCACTATGCATTCGGGCAGGTAGCGTTCTCCTGGCATCCGCCAAACCCAGATTCGTCCGTCAGACTGCCAGATGGTGTGATTCATCACTCCAGAGAATGTGTTTCCACTGCTCCAGAGTGAAATTGTGACTCCAGCTGATGCTTGGCATTGCGCATGGTGATCTTAGACTTGTGTGCGGCTGCTCGGCAATGGAAACCCATTTCATGAAGCTTCCAACAAATAGTTTTTGTGATGACTTTGCTTCCAGAGATGGTTTGGAACTCATTAGTGATTGTTGCAACCGAGGAAATACTTTTTTACTCGCTTCGCGCTTCAGCACTCTTCGGTCTTGTTCTGTGAGCTTGTGTTAGCTTGCCTACCACTTCGCGGCTGAGCCGCTGTTGCTCCTAGACGTTTCCACTGCACAATAACAGGACTTACAGTTGACCGGGGCAGCTCTAGCAGGGCAGAAATTTGACGAACTGACTTGTTGGAAAGGTGGCATCCTATGATGGTGCCATGTTGAAGGTAACTTTGCTCTTCAGTAAGGCCATTTTACTGCCAATGTTTGGCTATATAGATTACATGGCTGTGTACTCGATTTTATACACTTGTCAGCAACGGGTGTGGCTGAAATAGCCAAATCCACTAATTTGAAAGGGTGTCCACATACTTTTGTATATGTATATATATATATATATATATATATATATATATATATATATATATATATATATATATATATATATATATATACTGTATGTGATGGGATGTATAGACATTATGGACAGTATGTGGATAGAATATGTAGTATATCTGTAGGATAGGTAGGATATAATAGTATATACAGTATACAGCAATAGTTGAATAGGATAGCATTGACTAGACTACAGTATATACAGTGGGGGAAAAAAGTATTTAGTCAGCCACCAATTGTGCAAGTTCTCCCACTTAAAAAGATGAGAGAGGCCTGTAATTTTCATCATATGTACACGTCAACTATGACAGACAAAATTAGAAAAAATCCAGAAAATCACATTGTAGGATTTTTAATGAATTTATTTGCAAATTATGGTGGAAAATAAGTATTTGGTCAATAACAAAAGTTTCTCAATACTTTGTTATATACCCTTTGTTGGCAATGACACAGGTCAAACGTTTCTGTAAGTCTTCACAAGGTTTTCACACACTGTTGCTGGTATTTTGGCCCATTCCTCCATGCAGATCTCCTCTAGAGCAGTGATGTTTTGGGGCTGTCGCTGGGCAACACGGACTTTCAACTCCCTCCAAAGATTTTCTATGATGTTGAGATCTGGAGACTGGCTAGGCCACTCCAGGACCTTGAAATGCTTCTTACGAAGCCACTCCTTCGTTGCCCGGGCGGTGTTTTGGGATCATTGTCATGCTGAAAGACCCAGCCACGTTTCATCTTCAATGCCCTTGCTGATGGAAGGAGGTTTTCACTCAAAATCTCACGATACATGGCCCCATTCATTCTTTCCTTTACACGGATCAGTTTTCCTGGTCCCTTTGCAGAAAAACAGCCCCAAAGCATGATGTTTCCACCCCCATGCTTCACAGTAGGTATGATGTTCTTTGGATGCAACTCAGCATTCTTTGTCCTCCAAACACGACGAGTTGAGTTTTTACCAAAAAGTTATATTTTGGTTTCATCTGACCATATGACATTCTCCCAATCCTCTTCTGGATCATCCAAATGCACTCTAGCAAACTTCAGACCGGCCTGGACATATACTGGCTTAAGCAGGGGGACACGTCTGGCACTGCAGGATTTGAGTCCCTGGCGGCGTAGTGTGTTACTGATGGTAGGCTTTGTTACTTTGGTCCCAGCTCTCTGCAGGTCATTCACTAGGTCCCCCCGTGTGGTTCTGGGATTTTTGCTCACCGTTCTTGTGATCATTTTGACCCCACGGGGTGAGATCTTGCGTGGAGCCCCAGATCGAGGGAGATTATCAGTGGTCTTGTATGTCTTCCATTTCCTAATAATTGCTCCCACAGTTGATTTCTTCAAACCAAGCTGCTTACCTATTGCAGATTCAGTCTTCCCAGCCTGGTGCAGGTCTACAATTTTGTTTCTGGTGTCCTTTGACAGCTATTTGGTCTTGGCCATAGTGGAGTTTGGAGTGTGACTTGTTTGAGGTTGTGGACAGGTGTCTTTTGTACTGATAACAAGTTCAAACAGGTGCCATTAATACAGGTAACGAGTGGAGGACAGAGGAGCCTCTTAAAGAAGAAGTTACAGGTCTGTGAGAGCCATAAATCTTGCTTGTTTGTAGGTGACCAAATACTTATTTTCCACCATAATTAGCAAATAAATTCATAAAAAATCCTACAATGTGATTTTCTGGAGAAAAAAAATCTCAATTTGTCTGTCATAGTTGACGTGTACCTATGATGAAAATTACAGGCCTCTCTCATCTTTTAAAGTGGGAGAACTTGCACAATTGGTGGCTGACTAAATACTTTTTTCCCCCACTCTACATATGAAATGAGTAAAACAGAATTTAAGCATTATTCAAGTGACCAGTGTTCCATTATTAAAGTGGCCAGTGATTCCATGTGTATGTACATAAGGCAGCAGCATCTAAGGTTCAGGGTTGAGTAACCGGGTGGTAGCCGGCTAGTGACAGTGACTAAGTTCAGGGCAGGGTACTGGGAGGAGGCCGGCTGGTGATGGCTATTTAACCGTCTGATGGCCTTGAGATAGAAGATGTTTTTCAGTCTCTCTGTCCCAGCTTTGTTGCACCTGTACTGACCTCGCCTTCTGGATGATAGCGGGATGAACAGGCTGTGGCGCGGGTGGTTGATGTCCTTAATGATCTTTTTGGCCTTCCTGTGACATCTGGTGCTGTAGGTGTCCTGGAGGGCAGGCAGTGTGCCCCCGGTGATGCCCCCCTCTGGAGAGCCCTGCGGTTGAGGGCAGTGCAGTTGTCGTACCAGGCGGTGATACAGCTCGACAGATTGCTCTCGATGGGGCATCTGTAAAAGTTTGTGAGGGTTTTAGGGGCCATGCTGAATTTCTTCAGCCTTCTGAGGTTGAAGAGGCGCTATTGCGCCTTCTTCACCACACTGTCTGTGTGGGTGGACCATTTCAGATGATCAGTAATGTGTACACTGAGGAACTTGAAGCTTTTCACCTTCTCCACTGTGGCCCTGTAGAGGTCGAGTGGAGGTGCTGTTTCCTACCTTCACCACCTGGGGGCGGCCCGTCAGGAAGTCCAGGACCCAGTTGCACAGGGCGGGGTTCAGACCCAGGGCCCCGAGCTTAATGATGAGCTTGGAGGGTCTTATGGTGTTGAAGTCTGAGCTGTAGTCAATGAACAGCATTCTTACATAGGTATTCCTCTTGTCCAGATGGGATAGGGTAGTGCGATGGCGATTGCATCGTCTTTCGATCTATTGGGGTGGTATACAACTAGAAGTGGGTCTAGTGTGTCAGGTAAGGTGGAGGTGATATGATCCTTAACTAGCCTCTCAAAGCACTTCATGATGATAGAAGTGAGTGCTACGAGGCGATGGTCGTTTAGTTACCTTTGCTTTCTTGGGTACAGGAGCAATGGTGGACATCTTGAAGCAAGTGGGGACAGCAGACTGGGATAGGGAGATATTGAATATGTCCGTAAACATGTTTGCGCATGCTCCTGTGTGTGCCCAGTGGGTGCGTTGTAGTCACATGCCTCTGTGGGCCAGCCCTATTGAAGAATAGCTGATCATCAGCAGAATAGCTCATGGAAGAGCTACACATATGATCACGTTTAAAATACCTTTTTGAAAACAAAAAGCATAACCAAAAGAAAATGTCGTGACAATGTGACTGTGTGCATGTGTGTAAATATTTACTGTATGTGTATAGGTCTATGGACTGTATGTGTTTGTATGAGTGTCTTCCTCTCTCCATCTGGATGCAAAGCAGTCAGCCTTAGATAATGTTGATATGGCTAGCCTGGGCTAGTATCTGGGTCATTCTAATTGATCTACAGTAGATTCTAACTACAGTCTGATCTCAGGGTCCGTTTACTAAATACAGGATAAGTGGATAAGTTACATGAGACTTGTTTTCAGGCATTAGACTAACTTTCTGCATCAACAGTAACGCAAGTGTGTGTGTGTGTGTGCGCGTGCGTGCATGTGTGTGTAACCTATATGTGATCAGCATTTGAAGCTCTGCGTTGTGTCCCCTTTGTTGATCTAATTGAAATGTTCCCTCCTTCCCTCTCTCTCCGCAGGTGTCCAGCGGCTACCTTGTGGTGGTGTTTGTGTACGTGACCGAGTTCACCGGCAACAAGGTGCGCACGTGGACGTCCATGCACGTGCACGCCGCCTTCGCCGCAGGCGTCATGATGGTGGCGATCACGGGCTACCTAGTGCGCACCTGGTGGATCTACCAGATCATCCTCTCCACCTGCACCTCGCCCTTCCTCTTCTTCTGCTGGAAGTTTCCCGAGACACCCTTCTACCTGATGGCTAAGGGGAGGCTCCAGGAGACCCAGGTCCTGCTGGATTCCATAGCCCGCTTCAACGGC
The DNA here is from genome assembly GCF_964263955.1 of Coregonus lavaretus. Taxonomy (NCBI): domain Eukaryota; kingdom Metazoa; phylum Chordata; class Actinopteri; order Salmoniformes; family Salmonidae; genus Coregonus; species Coregonus lavaretus. The sequence goes on from NC_140020.1 coordinate 34,479,038, forward strand.
CTGGAGCCTGGCCGCCTGAGGGCTGAGGACCTCCTGGAGCCCCAGGAGGTTCTGCTGGAGAAGGAGGTGGCACCGGGGAGAGCCCAGCCAGCGGAGCCCGAGAGAAAGCTGAGCATCCTGGACCTGTTTGGGACATGGAGGATGGCCTGGAGGACAGTGACAGTGTGGGCAGTGTGGTTCATTGGCAGCCTGGGCTACTACGTCTTCTCCCTGGGCTCCGTCAACCTGGGGGGCAACCAGTACATCAACCTCTTCCTGGCTGGTGAGAGGGGGGATGGGGGGTTGGGTTGTGTGTGTGTGTGTGTGTAATAAGAGAGGGAGGGCTAGGGGGGTTGAAAGGGCATGTGTTCACGGTTGTACACCTGCACATGTGTGGCTGTGGGTGGGGCATGTGTACTGTATGTACTGTATGTACTATGGGTGTACGTGCTTATTATAGCAACCTGGTCTCAGAGCATGTACTATTATTCTGACACTCCATTTAGTATGATACACTATATATACAAAAGATAATTAGAGTTACCAGCCTCAAAAATTGCTGCCCAAATAAATGCTTCACAGAGTTCAAGTCACAGACACATCTCAACATCAACTGTTCAGAAGAGACTGTGTGAATCAGGCCTTCATGGTCGAATTGCTGCAAAGAAACCAAGATGGCCATTCCAAGATGGCGAAGTAGTGCAGTCCTGTTTCTGTCGTGTGTCTGTAAATAGCCTGTAAATACCCAGTTTTTTTGTATTTTTCGTACATGTTTCCCTATCAGACTTTTCATCCTTCTACAAAATATACTTTCCTGCAACCCGCCTCACTCAATGTGGAACGGATTCTATTGTTGACTTACCTTTGTCTAGAATCTAGAATCTCCAGTTGAAACTAGCTAGCCAGTTTCAGCTAACTAGCTACTTGCTATTAGCCACAGCTAGCGGTGTTTCACTCAGAACATTGGATTTTTTTCCGCGGGATTAATTTTAATCACTGGACATTGATCACCGGATATTCGGCCAGTCTGCACAGCGCGTTATCGACCCAGAACATATCAGTTTTTCCGCCGGAATCACTGAATCACTGGACCTTTAACTCCGGATTCATCGCTACCAGCTGGCTACAACAAAACGGACGCTGTGGTCTGGCTAATCATCCTGAGCTAGGCCCATCTCCCGGCTATCTACCTCTTTGTCAACCAGACGGGACCACCTAGTGTTGACACGGAGCCCCGCCGATCCTACACGACTGGTCTGCCGACGAAATCGTCTGATGTGGTTACGACGTTAACCACGAAGATTCCATCCATCTGCTAGCCCCTGGCCCGCTAGCACACGCTATCCGTGGCCTCTTACTCACTAAACTGAACTAGCTACTGAACTAGCTACTTGCTATTAGCCACAGCTAGCGGTGTTTCACCCAGAACCTTGGATTTTTTTCCGCGGGATTAATTTTAATCACTGGACATTGATCACCGGATATTCGGCCAGTCTGCACAGCGCGTTATCGACCCAGAACATATCAGTTTTTCCGCCGGAATCACTGAATCACTGGACCTTTAACTCCGGATTCATCGCTACCAGCTGGCTACAACAAAACGGACGCTGTGGTCTGGCTAATCATCCTGAGCTAGGCCCATCTCCCGGCTATCTACCTCTCTGTCAACCGGACGGGACCACCTAGTGTTGACACGAAGCCCCGCCGATCCTACACGACTGGTCTGCCGACGAAATCGTCTGATGTGGTTACGACGTTAACCACGAAGATTCCATCCATCTGCTAGCCCTTACTAGCCCCTGCTAACCCTCTTACTCACTAGCGCTTCACCACCGGACCTTATGATAACTCAGCTATACAGCTGATATATGCTGGACTGTTCCTTTTTACGGTACTACATCCTGTTTATGTTTAGCCTCAGCCCAAACATGGTTAGTTTATTGTTGTTTCGGTTATTTCTAATTGTACTATATCACTGTAGACCCCCCAGCCTAGCTAAACCTGCCTTAGATAGCTATTTTGTCCCTCCCCCCATACACTCAGAGACCGACTCAATTGATGCCTCTAGAGATACTATCTCTTTCATTGTTACCCAACGCTTAGGTTTACCTCCACTTTACTCATATCCTTCCATATCCTTGTCTGTACATAATGCCCTGAATCTTTTCTATAACACCCGGAAATCTGCCCCCTTTATTCTATGTACCCAACGCACTAGAAGACCAGTTCTTAAAGCCTTTAGCCGTATCCTTATTCTAGTCCTCCTCTGTTCCTCTGGTGATGTAGAGGCTAACCCAGGCCCTGCAGCCCTCAGTATCACTCCTACTCCCCAGGCGCTATCATTTGATGACTTCTGTAATCGCAAAAGTCTTGGTTTCTTGCACATAAATATCAGAAGTCTACTTCCTAAGTTTGAGTTATTCACTGCGTTAGCACACTCTGCCAACCCTGATGTTCTAGCAGTGTCTGAATCCTGGCTCAGGAAGGCCACCAAAAATTCTGAAATTTCCATCCCCAACTATAACATTTTCCGTCTAGATAGAACTGCCAAAGGGGGTGGAGTTGCAATCTACTGTAGAGATAGCCTGCAGAGCTCTATCATACTATCCAGGTCTGTGCCCAAACAGTTTGAGCTTCTACTTCTAAAAATCCACCTTTCCAGAAATAAGTCTCTCACTGTTGCCGCTTGCTACAGACCCCCCTCAGCCCCCAGCTGTGCCCTGGACACCATATGTGAATTGATTGCCCCCCATTTATCCTCAGAGTTTGTACTGCTTGGTGACCTAAATTGGGATATGCTTAATACCCCAGCCATCCTACAATCCAAGCTAGATGCCCTCAACCTCACGCAAATTATCAACGAACCTACCAGGTACAACCGTAAATCCGTAAACATGGGTACCCTCATAGATATCATCCTGACTAACACACCCTCTAAATACACCTCAGCTGTCTTCAACCAGGATCTCAGCGATCACTGCCTTATTGCCTGCGTCCGTAACGGGTCCGCGGTCAAACGACCACCCCTCATCACTGTCAAACGCTCCCTAAAACACTTTAGCGAGGAGGCCTTCCTAATTGACCTGGCCCAGGTATCCTGGATGGATATAGATCTCATTCCGTCAGTAGAGGATGCCTGGTTGTTCCTTAAAAGTAATTTCCTCTCAATCTTAAATAAACATGCCCCATTCAGAAAATACAGAACTAAGAACCGATATAGCCCCTGGTTCTCCTCAGACTTGACTTCCCTTGACCAGCACAAAAACATCCTGTGGCGTACAGCATTAGCATCAAATAGCCCCCGCGATATGCAACTTTTCAGGGAAGTTAGGAACCAATATACACAAGCAGTCAGGAAAGCAAAGGCTAACTTTTTCAAACAGAAATTTGCTTCCTGTAGCACTAACTCCAAAAAGTTTTGGGACAGTGTAAAGTCCATGGAGAATAAGAGCACTTCCTCCCAGCTGCCCACTGCACTGAGGCTAGGAAACACTATCACCACCGATAAATCTACAATAATCGAGAATTTCAACAAGCATTTTGCTACAGCTGGCCATGCTTTCCATCTGGCTACCACTAACCCGGCCACCAACTCTGCACCCTCTGCTGCAACTTGCCCATGCCCCCCCCGCTTCTCCTTCACACAAATTCAGACAGCTGATGTTTTGAAAGCGCTGCAAAATCTGGACCCCTACAAATCAGCTGGGCTAGACAATCTGGACCCTTTCTTTCTAAAACTAGCCGCCGAAATTGTCGCAACCCCTATTACTAGTCTGTTCAACCTCTCTTTCATAACGTCTGAGATCCCCAGAGATTGGAAAGCTGCCGCGGTCATCCCCCTCTTCAAAGGGGGTGACACTCTAGATCCAAACTGCTACAGACCAAATCCATCCTGCCCTGCCTTTCGAAAGTATTCGAAAGCCAAGTTAACAAACAGATCATCGACCATTTCGAATACCACCGTACCTTCTCCGCTATGCAATCCGGTTTCCGAGCTGGTCACGGGTGCACTTCAGCCACGCTCAAGGTCCTAAACGATATTATAACCGCGATTGATAATAGACAGTACTGTGCAGCCGTCTTCATCGACCTGGCCAAGGCTTTCGACTCTGTCAACCACCGCATTCTTATTGGCAGACTAAATAGCCTTGGTTTCTCAAATGACTGCCTCGCCTGGTTCACCAACTACTTCTCAGATAGAGTTCAGTGTGTCAAATCGGAGGGCCTGTTGTCTGGACCTATGGCAGTCTCTATGGGGGTGCCACAGGGTTCAATTCTTGGGCCGACACTTTTCTCCGTGTATATCAATGATGTCGCTCTTGCTGCTGGTGACTCTCAGATCCACCTCTACGCAGACGACACCATTTTGTATACATCTGGCCCTTCATTGGACACTGTGTTAACAAACCTCCAAACGAGCTTCAATGCCATACAACAATCCTTCAGTAGCCTTTAACTGCTCTTAAACACTAGTAAAACTAAATGCATGCTTTTCAATCGAACGCTGCTAGCACCCGCCCACCCGACTAGAATCACCACTCTCGACGGGTCTGACCTAGAGTATGTGGACAACTACAAATATCTAGGTGTCTGGTTAGACTGTAAACTCAACTTCCAGACTCACATAAAGAATCTCCAATCCAAAGTTAAATCTAGAATCGGCTTCCTATTTCGCAACAAAGCCTCCTTCACTCATGCTGCCAAACATGCCCTCGTAAAACTGACTATCCTACCGATCCTTGACTTCGGCGATGTCATTTACAAAATAGCCTCCAACACTCTACTCAGCAAATTGGATGTAGTCTATCACAGTGCCATCCGTTTTGTCTCCAAAGCCCCATACACTACCCACCACTGTGACCTGTACGCTCTTGTTGGCTGGTCCTCACTACATGTCCGTCGTCAAACCCACTGGCTCCAGGCCATCTATAAATCACTGCTAGGCAAATCCCCGCCTTATCTTAGCTCATTGGTCACCATAGCAGCACCCACCCGTAGTCTGCGCTCCAGCAGGTATATCTCACTGGTCATTCCCAAAGCCAACACCTCCTTTGGCCGCCATTCCTTCCAGTTCTCTGCTGCCAATGACTGGAACGAATTGCAAAAATCTCTGAAGCTGGAGACTCTTATCTCCCTCAATAACTTTAAGCATCAGTTGTCAGAGCACCTTACCGATCACTGCACCTGTACACAGCCCATCTGAAATTAGCCCACCCAACTACCTCATCCCTATATTGTTATTTATTTTGCTCTTTTGCACCCCAGTATCTCTATTTGCACATAATCTCTTGCACATCTAGCATTCCAGTGTTAATACTATTGTAATTATTCTGCACTATAGCCTATTTATTGCCTTACCTCCATAACTTGCTACATTTGCACACACTGTATATATCTTTTCTGTTGTATTTCTGACTTTATGTTTTTTTTACCCCATATGTAACTCTGTGTTGTTTTTATTGCACTACTTTGCTTTATCTTGGCCAGGTCGCAGTTGTAAATGAGAACCTGTTCTCAACTGGCTTACCTGGTTAAATAAAGGTGAAATAAAAAATAAATAAAATAAAAAAACCACTACTAAAGGACACCAATAATAAGAAGAGACTTGCTTGGGCCAAGAAACACGAGCAATTAGACCGGTGGAAATCAGTCCAAATTTGAGATTTTTGGTTCCAACCGCCGTGTCTTTGTGAGACGCAGTGCGGGTGAACGGATGATCTCCGCATGTGTATTTCCCACAGTGAAGCATGGAGGAGGAGGTGTTATGGTGTGTGGGGTGCTTTGCTGGTGACACTGTCTGTGATTTATTTAGAATGCAAGGCACACTTAACCAGCATGGCTACCACAGCATTCTGCAGCGATACGCCATTCCATCTGATTTGGGCTTAGTGGGACTATAATTCGTTTTTTAACAGGACAATGACCCAACACACCTCCAGGCGGTGTAAGGGCTATTTGTCGAAGAAGGAGAGTGATGGAGTGCTGCATCAGATGACCTTGCCTCCACAATTACCCGACCTCAACCCAATTGAGATGGTTTGGGATGAGTTGGACCGCAGAGTGAAGGAAAAGCAGCCAACAAGTGCTCAACCCCTCCTATCTATCTATCTATCTATCTATCTATCTATCTATCTATCTATCTATCTATCTATCTATCTATCTATCTATCTATCTATCTATCTATCTATCTATCTATCTATCTATCTATCTATCTATCTATCTATCTATCTATCTATCTATCTATCTATCTATCTATCTATCTATCTATCTATCTATCTATCTATCTATCTATCTATCTATCTCTGAAGCCCATCCAGTTTGTGACACAGCCTGGTATCAAACCCAGGTCTGTAGTGACGTCTCAAGCATTGCAATGCAGTGCCTTAGACCGCTGCACCACTCGGGAGGCCCCTTAAATATAACTATTATATGGCTGGCACATTTAGTGAGAGGTCTAATGCTTTAATATTTTATAATTTCTGCCCTCCATCAAACACCTTTGGGATTAATTGGAACGCCGACTGCGAGAGCCAGGACTAATCGCCCAACATCTGTGCCCGACCTCACTAATGCTCTTGTGGCTGAATGGAAGCAAGTCCCCGCAGCAATGTTCCAACGTCTAGTGGAAAGCCTTCCCAGAAGAGTAGAGGCTGTTATAGCAGCAAAGAGGGGACCATGATTATGCCCATGGTTTCAGGATGTAGTGTATGTTATGTTTGGTATGGTTACATAATAGAGATGGTTACTCAGGGTTGGGGAGTAACTGTTTACATGTAATCAGATTACAAAAAAATGAACTAATCAATTACGTTACCAGCAAAAATATTGTAATTAGATGACAGATACTTTTGAAAAACTAGATGATTACTTCTTGGATTACTTTTAAATTCAGAAAGGATGTTTGCGAAGAACTATATTATGACACCTTTCTGTTTTCTCAATTACATTCAATTCAGCATTGAAAAAAGCTGCAAGTTTAAGTTTGTTCCACCTGAGCGAGTGTTACCACAAGTCAGAGATCACTATGATTACACACCAAATGCGCTAGATGGATCCTTTTTGTCGTCTTCTAATGCCTCTTAAGGAGAAGGTAATCCAAACGTAACTGAAAGTAATCAGATTAGGTTAATGAGTTTGGGTAATCCAAAAGTTAAATTACTGATTACAATTTTGGACAAGTAACTAACGGATTACATTTAGAAAGTAACCTACCCAACCCTGGTTACTTAAGGCAAAAACGGAAGGACAGTGGTTGGTCGGGGCGGATGGGTTGGCGTATAACGGGAACGTCTAGCACTCCAAAATGTGTGAGTTCGAATCTCATCACGGACGACTTTAGCATTGTAGCTAATTAGCAACTTTTCAACTGCTTACTTTTTTTTTGCTACTTTAGAACTATTTAGCATGTTAGCTAACCCTTCCTCTAACCCTAACCTTAACCCTTTTAGCTAACCCTTCACTTAACCCTAACTTTAACCATTTTAGCTAACCCTTCCCCTAACCCTCTAACCAAACTCCTACACTTAACCCTAACCTTAACCCTAACCTCTAACCCCTAGCCTAGCTAAAGTTAGCGAGCTAGCTCACATTAGCCACCTAGCCACCTGGCTAGAATTCGTAACACATTATACATTTAGCAAATTCGTAACATATTGTACATTTAGCAAATTCAAAACATATCATACGAATAGTAATTGGTAACATATCATACGAAATGGGTGATGGACATCCACAAATTAATACATACCATACGAAACGTAACATATCAAACTAAATGGGTGGTACATATTTACTTACAGAATAATACAAAATGCTCTGAGACCAGGTTGATTATAGGGGTGATTATAGGACTGACCATGGAGTTGCTATGAATCAAGCTGTATATATTTAGTTCTCTATCAAGCAAAAATGTATGCATACAGTACATGCAGATGGACATAGACAAATGGGTATTATGTACACTGAACTACAGCTGCTGTACTACTGGACTGTATGTACAACTGTGGCTGATGTTGATACTGAGTGAGTGTGGGCTGGCTGAGGTAGCTACAGGCAGAAAGGGAGTGTTGTGTGCGGCTGCTGCTGCTAGGTGGTGCTGCCAATTCTGTCTCCTACATATACAGACAGAGGTGTATTTATACAGACAGAGCTGCTTCAGGCCATGTAAACACATGTCTAGTCTGTTTCATCAACCTGGCCTTAGGGCACATCGTAGGATTTGGTACTTAAATTAGTTTTCTTCCATTTAGTATATACACTGCTCCAAAAAATAAAGGGAACACTTAAACAACACAATGTAACTCCAAGTCAATCACACTTCTGTGAAATCAAACTGTCCACTTAGGAAGCAACACTGATTGACAATAAATTTCACATGCTGTTGTGCAAATGGAATAGGCAACAGGTGGAAATTATAGGCAATTAGCAAGACACCCCCAATAAAGGACTGGTTTTGCAGGTGGTGACCACAGACCACTTCTCAGTTCCTATGCTTCCTGGCTGATGTTTTGGTCACTTTTGAATGCTGGCGGTGCTTTCACTCTAGTGGTAGCATGAGACGGAGTCTACAACCCACACAAGTGGCTCAGATAGTGCAGCTCATCCAGGATGGCACATCAATGCGAGCTGTGGCAAGAAGGTTTGCTGTGTCTGTCAGCTTAGTGTCCAGAGCATGGAGGCGCTACCAGGAGACAGGCCAGTACATCTGGAGACGTGGAGGAGGCCGTAGGAGGGCAACAACCCAGCAGCAGGACTGATACCTCCGCCTTTGTGCAAGGAGGAGCAGGAGGAGCACTGCCAGAGTCCTGCAAAATGACCTCCAGCAGGCCCCAAATGTGCATGTGTCTGCTCAAACGGTCAGAAACAGACTCCATGAGGGTGGTATGAGGGCCCGACGTCCACAGGTGGGGGTTGTGCTTACAGCCCAACACCGTGCAGGACGTTTGGCATTTGCCAGAGAACACCAAGATTGGCAAATTCGCCACTGGCGCCCTGTGCTCTTCACAGATGAAAGCAGGTTCACACTGAGCACGTGACAGACGTGACAGAGTCTGGAGACGCCGTGGAGAACGTTCTGCTGCCTGCAACATCCTCCAGCATGACCGGTTTGCGGTGTGTCAGTCATGGTGTGGGGTGGCATTTCTTTGGGGGGCCGCACAGCCTTCCATGTGCTCGCCAGAGGTAGCCTGATTGCCATTAGGTACCGAGATGAGATCCTCAGACCCCTTGTGAGACCATATGCTGGTGCGGTTGGCCCTGGGTTTCTCCTAATGCAAGACAATGCTAGACCTCATGTGGCTGGAGTGTGTCAGCAGTTCCTGCAAGAGGAAGGCATTGATGCTATGGACTGGCCCGCCCGTTCCCCAGACCTGAATCCAATAGAGCACATCTGGGACATCATGTCTCGCTCCATCCACCAACGCCACGTTGCACCACAGACTGTCCAGGAGTTGGCGGATGCTTTAGTCCAGGCCTGGGAGGAGATCCCTTAGGAGACCATCCGCCACCTCATCAGTAGCATGCCCAGGCGTTGTAGGGAGGTCATACAGGCACGTGGAGGCCACACACACTACTGAACCTCATTTTGACTTGTTTTAAGGACATTACATCAAAGTTGGATCAACCTGTAGTGTGGTTTTCCACTTTAATTTTGAGGGTGACTCCAAATCCAGACCTCCATGGGTTGATAAATTTGATTTCCATTGATAATTGTTGTGTGATTTTGTTGTCAGCACATTCAACTATGTAAAGAAAAAAGTATTTAATACGATTATTTCATTCATTCAGATCTAGGATGTGTTATTTTAGTGTTCCCTTTATTTTTTTGAGCAGTGTATAGATATTGCATTACGTTAGGTTACAGTATGAATGGAATAGTGGTCGTACAATATCATACACATTAGAGGGCGTATAGTATCACACATCGTACCTGGTTGTACAATGTCATACGAAATGGATTATGTAACTTATCATACGTCTTGGTGGACGTATACAGGGTTAGGTAGGTTACTTTCTAAATGTAATCCGTTACAGTTACTAGTTACCTGTCCAAAATTGTAATCAGTAATGTAACTTTTGGATTACCCAAACTCAGTAACATAATCTGATAACTTTCTGTTACTTTTAGATTACTTTTCCCTTAAGAGGCATTAGAAGAAGACAAAAATTAATATTACCAATTGAACAACATCTATTGCAGACTAAATCAATGTTAGAGTTTACATAGCTGGCCATAAATGGATGTTGCATTTTACTTTATGGGTTGGTTATGTAGGCTTCTTCTAACCCATATGAAAGCTCGATAATGTGCAGCTGTTTAAGTCTATCAAAAGTGTGTGGGTTTGAGCATGTGTTCGTTAGGCCATGGAAAATGTTGATTGAGCAATAAAAGCCTCACTCGTGGTCTTAAATTAAACTTGTTTTTGACAGTATGGAGCACAGTACCACAGAGGAGTTTAGAAGGGAGGAACTCCCTCAAACTTTTATTCCATAGGCTGGGATCCGCACTATGCAGCTGTTGCAAGAGTGCATTTTTCACTGGCTGGCCATTGTTCGCAAAAACATTGATTGAAAGGCAGCTTAAACTTCTTCAATTCAACCATTATTAGGTTAAAATCAGGGAACCGGTTCAGGGAACAGAACCGAAAACCAGCAAATAATTAAATTTTTCAAGGAACAGAACAGTCCCCACCCGCAAAATGTCAGTCGCATCTTGCACCATAGCCTACACTTGTCTGTCCATCACGCATGTAAACAACTAGCTTGGCTGCTTGGTGAAGTAATTTAATGAGCTAAACGTACAAAACTGTTGATTTCACAGGTTACAAAAGGAACAGAAAGGAATGTTTATAAACCAGTACTTTTTGGGGGGTTTGAACCGGTTCAGAACTTTATTTTGCTGGTTCTGTTCAGAACGAAATGATTGGAAAATAATTTTGTTCTAGCCCCCTGGTTAAAATACACATACAGTGCCTTGCAAAAGTATTCATCCCCCTTGGCATTTTTCCTATTTTGTTGCATTACAACCTGTCATTTAAATAGATTTTTATTTGGATTTCATGTAATGGACATACACACAATAGTCCAAATTTGTGAAGTGGAATGAAAAAAATTACTTGTTTAAAAAAAATCTAAAAAATAAATAACGGAAAAGTGGTGCGTGCATATGTATTCACCCCCTTTGCTATGAAGCCCCTAAATAAGATCTGGTGCAACCAATTACCTTCAGAAGTCACATAATTAGTTAAATAAAGTCCACCTGTGTCACATGATCTGTCACATGATCTCAGTATATATACACCTGTTCTGAAAGGCCCCAGAGTCTGCACCACAACTAAGCAAGGGGCACCGCCAAGCAAGCGGCACCATGAAGACCAAGGAGCTCTCCAAACAGGTCAGGGACAAAGTTGTGGAGAAGTACAGATCAGGGTTGGGTTATAAAAAAATATCAGAAACTTTGAACATCCCACGGAGCACCCTTAAATCCTTAAATCCAAGAATATGGCACCACAACAAACCTGCCAAGAGAGGGCTGCCCATCAAAATTCACAGACCAGGCAAGAATGGCATTAATCAGAGAGGCAACAAAGAGACCAAAGATAACCCTGAAGGAGCTGCAAAGCTCCACAGCAGAGATTGGAGTATCTGTCCATAGGACCACTTTAAGCCATACACTCCACAGAGCTGGGCTTTACGGAAGAGTGGCCAGAAAAAAGCCCTTGCTTATAGAAAAACATAAGCAAACACGTTTGGTGTACTCCAAAAGGCATGTGGGAGACTCCCCAAACATATGGAAGAAGGTACTCTGGTCAGATGAGACAAAAATTGAGCTTTTTGGCCATCAAGGAAAACACTATGTCTGGCACAAACCCAACACCTCTCATCACCCCGAGAACACCATCCCCACGGTGAAGCATGGTGGTGGCAGCATCATGCTGTGGGGATGTTTTTCATCGGCAGGGACTGGGAAACTGGTCAGAATTGAAGGAATGATGGATGCCGCTAAATACAGGGAAATTCTTGAGGGAAACCTGTTTCAGTCTTCCAGAGATTTGAGACTGGGACGGAGGTTCACCTTCCAGCAGGACAATGACCCTAAGCATACTGCTAAAGCAACACTTAAGTGGTTTAAGGGGAAACATTTAAATGTCTTGGAATGGCCTAGTCAAACCCAGACCTCAATCCAATTGAGAATCTGGTGTATGACTTAAATATTGCTGTACACCAGCAGATCCCATCCAACTTGAAGGAGCTGAAGCAGTTTTTCCTTGAAGAATGAGCAAAAATCCTAGTGGCTAGATGTGCCAAGCTTATAGAGACATACCCCAAGAGACTTGCAGCTGTAATTGCTACAAAAGGTGGCTCTACAAAGTATTGACTTTGAGGGGGTGAATAGTTATGCACGCTCAAGTTTTCTGTTTCTTTGTCTTATTTCTTGTTAGTTTTACAAAAAATATATATTTTGCATCTTCATAGTGGTAGGCATGTTGTGTAAATCAAATTATACAAATCAATTTTAATTCCAGGTTGTAAGGCAACAAAATAGGAAAAATGCCAAGGGGGGTGAATACTTTCGCAAGCCACTGTATACATTTGTGAACAACCATCCACAACAACCACAATCCATAAGGCACAAATAGCTAAATGAGCGAGCAGCAATGTAATTCACATTAATGTGCTATCAATAATAAGTGATATCCATATCACCCGTAGGCTACACCACTGCTGTCATCCTTACCTCCAAGCTTTTATTCAAGTTGGATCATCTTTGGATGCTGACAGCAGTCACCCCATTGGAAGACATAGCTTGGACTGTAGCCTACAAAAGCCTATTCCTGCTATTTTCCTGCGATCAATCAAACAGATTTGGTTTGTCATCATAGTGGTCTCTGACTTGTGGTCAGACTCGCTCATGCGGAACAAACTTAGCCTTTTTTCAGTGCTGATTTGAATATCATTGAGAAAACCAAACGGTGTCAAGTAATTTTGCTGCCAACATCCTTTCTGAATTTAAAAGTAATCCTAGAAGTAATCATCTAGGTTTTCAAAAGTATCTGTAATCCGAAACGGCTACATGTTACAGATTACATGTAGCCGTTACTCCCTAACCCTGGATGTATAGTATTATACGTCTTTCTCTGAGACCAGGCTGCTTGTTGCATCATAACAACTAAGCAGAATTACAAGTAGAATTTACGTTGCTGGTTTAAACTAATGACAAAGGTTAGGAGAATTTACGTGAAAGGTTTACAGAACTAACAACAAAGATAAGGAGAATGTATGTAGCAGGTTAGGTGAATTAGGTTAATGTTAAGAAAAGGGTTAGGGGAAGGGGAAGCTACACAGTGGTGAATTTAGCATGTAAATCTTGGTTTGGCAAACAAAAACAAAAAAATGGGATGCATGCCAGCAAAGCCACTACACAACACTAAACAATACATTAATTGCACTATAACGGTGACAAACGGTGCCGACAAACTGTTAGGGCCTACATAAAGCTGTCCCAACAGCAGAGTCCCAACAGCAGTCCCAAAACCTTACCACTGCTACACCTGGCTATCAGCAGAGCCTTGTCTGGCAGCGAAACAGTTAATTAGCCTCATTTACTGCCTTTTTAAAAAACATAGCTGATATGGCTGACCTGCTTAAACAAATGTGGTTTCTACTGACAATTGAGATGTACAAACTATGGCATAAGAGGATGACGAACGGATAAGAGGCAATCCGTAATTTCGATTAAGACTTTAATGAGCGAGCTAGGACGGACGTAGTCAATATAACTATTTGTTCTGCACTTCTGAAATGTACATTGACAGAATTTAGAACATGGCCGTTCTTAAAGTATTCACCCTGTACACCAAGTCAGAACCGTAGGATAAATAAAGGGGGCATATAAGCAGACAATGAAAGCTCTTACAATATTCGATGATGACATTTCTCTAAAACAGGTTATAGGCTAAATGTGCACCACCAAGTCAGAACAGTAGGCTAAGTTATGAGGGGAAAAGGGAGCAAATTATTAGGGTGAGGCACATGGGCTACTAACAGCTTATTACACAACATACACTTAGTCTTACTTTCTTAGCTACAGTATACATATCTCCCTGGCATATTACATTATTTATGCAGCAGCATACAATACATTTTTGGACTCACCTTGTTGTGCTGTGCTCACTTGAACAGGAAGGTGGGCGGCGGTCCTTCTTGTGGGCTCTAGAAAGAGGCCTGAAATCCTGACTTGGAATTCCGAGTTGGATGAACATTCAAAATTATTTTCCGTATTTTCCCAGTTGGAGCTAGTTTTTCAGAGTTCCCTGTTGTCTTGAACTCACTGAAGTCTGAGATTTCCCAGTTCCAAGTTTCCAGTTGTTTTGAATGCAGCAGAAGTCATGCTGGATTGACAGCATGGCCAATGTATTCACATTTTTCTGGCCCATGGCATTACGCCCTTTTTCGTGATATCCAGTTGGTAGTTACGATATTGTCTCATCGCTGCAACTCCCCTATGGACCCGGCGAAGGTCGAGAGCACTGCTTCTTGACACACTGCTCGCTTAACCCGGAAGCCAGCCGCACCAATGTGTCGGAGGAAACACTGTCGAATTGACGACCGAGTTCGACCGACCGGCCCGCCACAAGGAGTCGCTAGAGCACAATGAGACAAGGACATCCGGCCGGCCAAACCCTCCCCTAACCCGGACGACGCTGGGACAATTGTGCGCCATCTCATGGGTCTCCCGGTCACGGCCAGCTGTGACACAGGATCGAACCCAGGGCTGCAGTGGCGCTTTAGCACTCATTGCTGAATTTGCGATTTCCAACTTGCTGTGTAATGTTTATGGCCGATGAGCACCGATACGTTTTATCTATAATTTCTCTTCATTTGAAAAGGATTTGCCAGTAGATTGCTGACTTAATGCATGATGATGACTGCTTGTCTAGCTTGCTAGCTAAGATTTTGAAAGTATGATGTTGACATGATCAGTCCAATCAAAGCTACGGTAGATATAACATGATTTGACCTTGAGACTTATTGGATGGGCACTTCTAATGTAAGTCTATGGTAGCACCCAAGGGGCTTGAAGTTTCGAGCTCTACCCATAGATTTTGTGATGACGTAGTATCCCAAAGAATGACAGAACACTGAGCCAATCACGGCACAACTAGAGAACATTACCAACCCCTATGCTTCGTATTTTCCACTGGCTGCCCCACCACCACAGAAAGCACTGAGCTAGGCTGAAACACCTACATTTTGGAGCTGCCTTACTCAAGAAAGCAAAAAAGAGACCATGTTTGTATGCGGCTTTATTAACTCAATGTTTATTTTTTATTTTTTTGTTTTGCTAAACAGGTGGGGCTCTGCCCTGAATGATGCGTCGCCACTGAAGCTACAATGTTACAGTTGTCCCTGACGCGACTCCAACACGCAACCTTTGGATTGTTAGACCCATCCTCTTCGACCAACCTCCCTACTTTCGTTTCTGTCTTAAGTAACCATACCATTATTGCGTTTGTAACGTAACATACCATACTTAATAGAGGTGCATAAATGTACGTAAAATAGCCAACATCTGTCCAGTGAGTCCAGTCTTTGTTGTCTATGCGTAATTTCAAGGTCATTTCCGATTGGGACAATTTGACGGGGGGGTCGGTGTGCTGCTAACAGCTAGCCTCCCTGCTGTCCCGTACCAGGGAGGTTCTGTGCCGCAACATATGTGACTGCCATGCTTGACAAAGTTACCAACGGGTTAAGCCACACAAAAAGTTCCGTAAAATTTCAAGCAAGCTGTGGAGTGAGTATACGACACATTTTTACCACTATAACACCTACATATGCAGCATTACCGGGAATGTGGTCTCCGCGAACGTGGGAACATTGCCTTTAAAAGGTACATTGCCGACAAAGTGCAATCAGATTGAATCCTTAGGTTTTAGGTTAATGTCTGGGGACATCCACTGTAAACAGACAACTGTTGTGGACGTGCCATTGGATGTAAACATTGTTTTTTTAAGGGTAATTACCTAATGTGTGTCTTGTGCAGGAGCATAACTAATTTCATTTAGGTAAGGTCAGGTCAGTAAAGTCAGCAAAGTACTATTTAAAAACAAATCTTGGTTGCACTTTATTTGGATAGTCCGGATAGTCCATCTGTATACAATGAGGGAAAAAAGTATTTGATCCCCTGCTGATTTTGTACGTTTTCCCACTGACAAAGAAATGATCAGTCTATAATTTTTAATGGTAGGTTTATTTGAACAGTGAGAGACAGAATAACAACAAAAAATCCAGAAAAACGCATGTCAAAAATGTTATAAATTGATTTGCATTTTAATGAGGGAAATAAGTATTTGACCCCTCTGCAAAACATGATTTAGTACTTGGTGGCAAAACCCTTGTTGGCAATCACAGAGGTCACACGTTTCTTGTAGTTGGCCACCAGGTTTGCACACATCTCAGGAGGGATTTTGTCCCACTCCTCTTTGCAGATCTTCTCCAAGTCATTAAGGTTTCGAGGCCGACAACTCGAACCTTCAGTTCCCTCCACAGATTTTCTATGGGATTAAGGTCTGGAGACTGGCTAGGCCACTCCAGGACCTTAATGTGCTTCTTCTTGAGCCACTCCTTTGTTGCCTTGGCCGTGTGTTTTGGGTCATTGTCATGCTGGAATACCCATCCACGACCCATTTTTAATGCCCTGGCTGAGGGAAGGAGGTTCTCACCCAAGATTTGACGGTACATGGCCCTGTCCATCGTCCCTTTGATGCAGTGAAGTTGTCCTGTCCCCTTAGCAGAAAAACACCCCCAAAGCATAATGTTTCCACCTCCATGTTTGACGGTGGGGATGGTGTTCTTGGGGTCATAGACAGCATTCCTCCTCCTGTAAAAACACGGCAAGTTGAGTTGATGCCAAAGAGCTCCATTTTGGTCTCATCTGACCACAACACTTTCACCCAGTTCTCCTCTGAATCATTCAGATGTTCATTGGCAAACTTCAGACGGCCCTGTATGTGTGCTTTCTTGAGCAGGGGGACCTTGTGGGAGCTGCAGGATTTCAGTCCTTTACGGCGTAGTGTGTTACCAATTGTGCCTTGAGATCAATGACTAGATCCTCCCGTGTAGTTCTGGGCTGATTCCTCACCGTTCTCATGATCATTGCAACTCCACAAGGTGAGATCTTGCATGGAGCCCCAGGCCGAGGGAGATTGACAGTTCTTTTGTGTTTCTTCCATTTGCGAATAATCGCACCAACTGTTGTCACCTTCTCACCAAGCTGCTTGGTGATGGTCTTGTAGACCATTCCAGCCTTGTGTAGGTCTACAATCTTGTCCCTGACATCCTTGGAAAGCTCTTTGGTCTTGGCCATGGTGGAGAGTTTGGAATCTGATTGATTGATTGCTTCTGTGGACAGGTGTCTTTTATACAGGTAACAAGCTGAGATTAGGAGCACTCCCTTTAAGACTGTGCTCCTAATCTCAGCTCGTTACCTGTATAAAAGACACCTGGGAGCCAGAAATCTTTCTGATTGAGAGGGGGTCAAATGCTTATTTCCCTCATTAAAATGCAAATCAATTTATAACATTTTTGACATGCGTTTTTCTGGATTTTTTTGTTGTTATTCTGTCTCTCACTGTTCAAATAAACATACCATTAAAATTATAGGCTGATAATTTCTTTGTCAGTGGGAAAACGTAGAAAATCAGCAGGGGATCAAATACTTTTTTCCCTCACTGTATGTTGATAAGCAACAGCTTGCTAAGGTTACAATTAGGGTTAGGTTTAAAATAAGGGTTAAGTTTAGGGTTAGGGTAAGGGTTACGTTTAGGGTTACGATAAGGGTTAAGGTTAGGGTTAGTGCTAGTGTTAGTAGAACATTTGGACTATCCAAGATAGTTTGGACTATCCAAAAATAGTGTTACCCAAATCTTTACTATTTTTCAAGATTTAGTTGTTTAGATACAACGATATCTTGCTCTGCCTGCTCAGTTAGTTAGGCTAGCTGTCTGTGGCTCTATTTTTGGCTGCCCTTTAGCTTGCGTGTGAATCCCAGAAGTGCCATCTAGCTAGTTCCATCCATGCTCTCAAGTATCTCAAAGGCTAAACAATCTCATCACCAGTGCCTTTCAGTCAAATAACAGCCACAGCTTGCCCAGTCCCAGATGTCACCACACATAATATCACCATGCCAGCCGTGCCTTCTGCCTTGCCCTGACATCTTCTGTGATTGGCTGTTTCCAGGTGCGGTGGAGTTCCCCTCATACTTGATTGGCTGTTATGCGATGGACAGGGTGGGCAGGAAGAGGACATGTGCCCCAGCTCTGCTGCTGGCTGGAATGGCCTGCATGCTCATCATCGTAGTGCCAAATGTATGTACAAACAATCACGTTTGTGTGTGTGAATGTGTGTGTTTGTGTGTAACTGTGAGTGTGTGAGCTAGAGAGAAATCAAAGGATATGATCCACCCAGAAAACATGATCCCATTGGTCCAATTTGGCCAAGATGGACAGGTGCTAGCCCACAGAAAGCCTACACCAAGCCCACACCAGCCAAACACGGGCTAGCCTACACCAGTCCAACATGGGCCCAACCAAGCCCAGCACAGGGTAGCCCACACCAAGCCCTGCACAGGCTACCCCACACTAAGCCCAGCTACTTCATAATGTATAGGCAGGGGCTCATTACAATATTTGGGGGTGTGGTTTACACATACCCAAATTCATGTTGTTAAGCTAAAAAGGAATACAAGATAAAAATTGCTGACACCATTCAAACCAATGAGAGTTCGGAACTTTAAATTATCTCTGAATCATATATTTTCAGATAGAACCTTATAGTTCAAAGTTCACAAGATATTTTTGTGCAATCGTTACTGAGAGTGTTGTTCCGGTTAAAGTGTTGTGTTGTGTGACATCAACAATGTTGTTTTAGTGTATGCTACCAATTATGTGAAAGTCTGTAAAAGTACTAAGATATGTGCCTGTGACATATGAGAAACATTTAAGTTTCTCTGGTAAAACAATTAAGGGAGTGGCTTCAAATCTGTGATTGGATGTTTTATTTCTGATGCTCTGTATCCGTGACTGCGCAGATTCTCGCTGTATCTCACAGAGAAAAATCCCCACAGCATGATGCTGCCACCACCATGCTTCACTGTAAGGATGGTGCCAGGTTTCTTCCAGACGTGATGCTGGACATTCAGGCCAAAGAGTCCTTTAAGTGCCTTTTGGCAAACTCCAAGCGGGCTGTAATGTGCCTTTTACTGAGGAGTGTCTTCCGTCTGGCCACTCTACCATAAAGGCCTGATTGGTGGAATGCTGCAGAGATGGATGTCCTTCTGGAAGGTTCTTCCATCTCCGCAGAGGAACTCTGGAGCTCTGTCTTGGTCACCTCCCTGACCAAGGCCCTTCTCCCCCGATTGCTCAGTTTGGCCGGGCGGCCAGCTCTAGGAAGAGTCTTGGTGGTTCCAAACTTCTTCCATTTAAGAATGAAAGAGACCACTGTGTTCTTGGGGACCTTCAATGCTGCAGAATTTTTTTGGTACCCTTCCCCAGATCTGTGCCTCGACACAATCCTGTCTCGGAGCTCTACGGACAATTCCTTCAACCTCATGGCTTGGTTTTTGCTCTGACATGCATTGTCAACTGTGGGACCTTACATAGACAGGTGTGTGCCTTTCCAAATCATGTCCAATCAATTGAATGTACCACAGGTGGACTCTAATCAAGTTGTAAATACATCTGTGGATAAAGGGTAGGGGTCTGAATACTTTTAGAATGCCCTGTATACAGTTGGCTGGGTTTTCCATGCATCGGCAAGACAGAACAGCTACCTCTGGTAAGACGAGGGGTGGTGTTGTGTGTCAATAAAAGCTGGTGCGCGATGTCTAATATGAAGGAAGTCTCGAGGTATTGCTCGCCTGAGGTAGAGTACCTCATAATAAGCTGTAGACCACACTATCTACCAAGAGAGTTTTCATCTATATTTTTCGTAGCTGTCTATTTACCACCACAAACCGATGCTGACACTAAGACCGCACTCAACGAGCTGTGTAAGGCCATAAGCAAACAGGAAAATGCTCATCCAGAAGTGGTGCTCCTAGTGGCCGGGGACTTTATAGCAAGCAAACTTATATCCATTTTCCCTCATTTCTACCAGCATATCACATGTGCAACCAGAGGGAAAAAAACTCTAGACCACCTTTACTCCACACACACAGAGATGCGTACAAAGCTCTCCCTCGCCCTCCATTTGTCAAATCTGACCAGAATTATATCCTCCTGATTCCTGCTTACAAGCAAAAACTAAAGCAGGAAGTACCAGTGACTCGCTCAATGCAGAAGTGGTCAGATGAAGCGGATGCTAAGCTACAGGACTGTTTTGTTAGCACAGGCTGGAATATGTTCCGGGATTCATCCAGTGGCATTGAGGTGTATATCACCTCATTCACCAGCTTCATCAATAATTGCATCGATGACGTCGTCCCCACAGTGACCGTAGGTACATATCCCAACCAGAAGCAATGGATTACAGGCAACATCTGCACTGAGCTAAAGCTGCCGCTTTCAAGGAGCGGGACACTAATCCTACTATGCCCTCAGCCGAACCATCAAACAGGCAAAGCAACAATACAGGACTAAGATTGAATCCTACAACACCGGCTATGATGCTCATCGGTGTGGCAGGGCTTGCAAACTATTACGGACTACAAAGGGAAACACAGCCACGAGCTGCCCAGTGATGTGAGCCTACCAGACATGCTAAATGTATTTTATGCTCGCTTCGAGGCAAGCAACACTGAAGCATGCATGAGAGCACCAGCTCTTCCGGATGACTGTGTGATCACACTCTCCATAGCCAATGTGAGCAAGACCTTTAAACTGGTCAACATTCACAAGGCCACGGGGCCAGACGGATTACCAGGACGTGTACTCAGAGCATGCGCGGAAGTGTCTTGTCACGAGAATTGTGTTATCTCAATGGTTGAACTCAACTATCACTCAAGCTTTGAATAATTCCCAGAGGTTGTAAGGCTCTGGTTAACAAAGAATTAAACAAAGTCCCAGTCTGCGATTGATCAGTCCTTTATTCAGAGAACGCCCAAAGTGCAGAGCAAGTCCTTTTATTCACACACACAAGTTCTTATAATAGCTACTCCCTGCTTAGACGGGCTGTATTTTTCCATTAGGCCTCTACATGGTTATCTCGTCTACAAGCCTCTCGCTTCCCCTCCCTAGGTGGGGACATTTGGTTTCCCATCCGACTCCTGCATGCATAGCTGCAAAAGACCACAATGTCCTATTTCTAAGTCTAACTAAGCTACACACATCATAGTTCTATCATAATTCTAACACATTTCACACAGTTATACAGTTTCGGGGTGGAATACTTTAGTCATTACTTTAAGCATTTAAATACTTCTGTCAGTCTTCACTGACATTTTCAACCTCTCCCTGACCGAGTCTGTAATACCGACATGTTTCAAGCAGACCACCATAGTCCCTGTGCCCAAGAACGCCATGGTAACCTGCCTAAATGACTACCGCCCCGTAGCGCACGCCGGTAGCCATGAAGTGCTTTGAAAGGCTGGTCATGGCTCACATCAAATTAAATCAAATTAAATCACATTTTAATTGTCACATGCGCCAAATAAAAAAGGTGTAGACCTTACAGTGAAATGCTTACTTACAAGCCCTTAACCAACAATGCAGTTTTAAGAAAGAATACAAAACAATTAATAATCACAAAAAAAGACAATGTAAAATAATATGAAATAAAAGTAACAAATAATTAAAGAGCAGCAGTAAAAATAACAATAGCGAGGCTATATACAGGGGGTACCAGTACCGAGTCGATGTGCGGGGGCACCGGTTAGTCGAGGTAATTGGGGTAATATGTACATGTAGGTAGAGTTATTAAAGTGACTATGCATAGATAATAAACAGAGAGCAGCAGCAGCGTAAAGGAGGGGTGGGGGGGGCAATGCAAATAGTCTGGGTATCCATTTGATTAGATATTCAGGAGTCTTATGGCTTGGGGGTAGAAGCTGTTTAGAAGCCTTTTGGACCTAGACTTGGCGCTCTGGTACCACTTGCCATGCGGTAGCAGAGAGAACAGTCTATGACTAGGGTGGCTGGAGTCTTTGACAATTTTTAGGGCCTTCCTCTGACACCGCCTGGTATAGAGGTCCATGTTAGTTTGTTGGTGATGTGGACACCAAGGAACTTGAAGCTCTCAGCCTGCTCCACTACAGCCTCGTCGATGAGAATGGGGGCATGCTCTGTCCTCTTCTTTTTCCTGTAGTCCACAATCATCTCCTTTGTCGTGATGAGCTTTGAGGGCACTATGGTGCTCTACCCTTTAGCTCAGTGCGGATGTTGCCTGTAATCCATGGCTTCTGGTTGAGGTATGTACATACAGTCACTGTGGGGACGACGTCATCGATGCACTTATTGATGAAGCCAGTGACTGATATGGTGTACTCCTCAATGCCGTCAAAAGAATCCCGGAACATATTCCAGTCTGTGCTAGCAAAACAGTCCTGCAGCTCAGCATCTGCTTCATCTGACCACTTTTTTATTGACAGAGTCATTGGTGCTTCCTGCTTTAGTTTTTGCTTGTAAGCAGGAATCAGGAGGATAGAATTATGGTCAGATTTGCCAAATGGAGGGTGAGGGAGAGCTTTGTATGCGTCTCTGTGTGTAGAGTAAATGTGGTCTAGAGTTTTCTTTTTCCTCTGGTTGCACATTTAACATGCTGGTAGAAATGAGGTAAAATGGATTTAAGTTTCCCTTTATCAAAGTCCCCGGCCACTAGGAATGCCGCCTCTGGATGAGCGTTTTCCTGTTTGCTTATGGCCGTATACAGTTCATTGAGTGCGGTCTTAGTGCCAGCATTGGTTTGTGGTGGTAAATAGACAGCTACGAAGAACATAGATGAAAACTCTCTTGGTAAACAGTGTGGTCTACAGCTTATCATGAGATACTTGACCTCAGGCGAGCAAAACCTCGAGACTTCCTTAGATATCGTGCACCAGCTGTTGTTTACAAATATACATAGACCGCCACCCCTTGTCTTACCAGAGGCTGCTGTTCTATCCTGCCGATACAGTGTATAACCCGGCAGCTGTATGTTATTCATGTCATCGTTCAGCCACGACTCGGTGAAACATAAGATATTACAGTTTTTTATGTCCCGTTGGTAGGATATTCGTGCCTGTAGTTCGTCCATTTAATTATCAAGCGATTGTAAGTTGGCCAATAGTATCGATGGCAAAGGCAGATTAGCCACTCGTCGCCGGCTCCTTACCAAGCACCACGATCTCGTTCCGCGATATCTCCTTTTCTTTCTACTGCGAATGACGGGGAAGAGGGCCCTGTCGGGTGTCTGGAGCAAATCCCTCTCGTCACTCATAAAATAAAAATTATTCGTCCAGTTCAAGGTGAGTAATCGCTGTGCTGATGTCCAGAAGCTCTTTTCGGTCATAAGAGACGGTAGCATCAACATTATGTACAAAATAAGTTACAAACAATGCGGAAAAAACACACAAAATGGCACGGTTGGTTAAGAGTCCATAAAACGGCAGCCATCCCCTCCGGTGCCATCATAACACCATCATCCCGGAAACCCTAGACCCACTCCAATTCTCATACCGTCCCAACAGATCCACAGATGACTCAATCTCAATTGCACTCCACAGTGCCCTTTCCCACCTGGATAAAAGGAACACCTATAGTATGTGAGAATGCTTTTCATTGACTACAGCACAGCGTTCAACACCATAGCGCTCACAAAACGTATCAATAAGCTAAGGACCCTGGGACTAAACACCTCCCTCTGCAACTTCCTGACGGGCCGCCCCCAGGTGGTAAGTGTAGGCAACAACACATCTGCCACGCTGATCCTCAACACGGGGGCCCCTCGGGTGCGTGCTTAGTCCCCTCCAAGCGTGGCCAAGCACGACTCCAACACCATCACTGCTGCTACTCGCTGTTTATTGTCTATGCATCGTCACTTTACCCCTACCTACATGTACATATTACCTCAATTACCTAGACTAACCTGTACCCACGCACATTGACTCAGTACCAGTACCCCCTGTATATAGCCTCGTTATTGTTATTTTATTGTGTTTATTTAGTAAACATTTTCTTAAGTAAGCATTTCACGTTAAGGTATGCACCTGTTGTATTCGCCGCATGTGACAAATAACATTAGATTTGATTTGTTCCAAGCACTTAAATCTTTTGTCTTGCCCATTCGCCCTCTGAATGGCACACATACACAATCCATGTCTCAATTGTCTCAAGGCTTAAAAATCCTTCTTTAACCTGTCTCCTCCCCTTCATCTACACTGATTGAAGTGGATTTAACAATTGACATCAATAAGGGATCATAGCTTTCACCTGGATTCACTGGGTCAGTCTATGTCATGGAAAGAGCAGGTGTTCCTAATGTTTTGTACAGTCAGTGTATTTAACATCACGTAAAATGCATGTAATGCCTTAAAATGTATTCCAGAAATGCATGGCTATGACATCTAGTCTAGAGGGTGGCCAAATTGGTTCCTAATTTAGCTTCTTCAATTACTCTTTACAGTTGATCAATTGAGAGAATTTTTCGGCCCACCAAGCTATTGTTAAAAAGTTTCTAGTCTGTCTATCTATGGGTAACAGGCTGGACGTGGTATGCTCGACCCGCTCAGTTTTTAACCACAAAACACCAGAAAATTGCCAAAAATACTATAACCAGCACTTGCTTTTACACTATGATTTGACTATTAGGTTTTCCATGTTTCTTTTGAAATAGATATTTAAAATGAATAGTTTCACCATATTAAAATGAGAGTTCAGTTCACGTAACAGGGTTGACCTTAAAATGAAGGACAGCTGTAAATTAATCACTAATCACATTAAGTAAATAATAATCCTAAATAGGGCTTTACAGCAATGGTGAGTTTTGGCACTTTAGCAAGTCTTCATTCATATTGAAAATCTGATTTATTGAGTTCTCCAAGTGGTCTATATTAAAGGGCACTTCATTTCATATAACAGGATTTTAAAATATTGGTGCATAATTTCGACTTTTATATCAAACCGTAGTCAAAAACTCCTATAGTCCTATTGGAGTCCAAGAATTCAATAGAAAATTCTATCAGATTTTGGAACCTATCCTATAAGATTGTATCCTATAGGATTTTTTTTTAAATAATCGTATAGGATAAAGTCCTATAGGAGTCCAATAGGACTGGTTCCAAAATCTGATTGGATTTAACAGAAATCTGGAAAACGGGGTTGACTTTCCTATAATAAGGTACTTTTAGCAATAACAAACAATAAAAAACATTTATCATCTATAACAATACAGTGACTCAAAAGCAACATACAAAAATGGCTACAATTTAGTAGTCAGCTGACAGAAAAATTTGGCTAACAGTAGTTTCTTAACTAGCATAAAATCGAGCGCATAAAATACTGTATAATGACGGAAATTAAGGAAACAAATACTGTACTCACTGTCTTGTTTTGCACGCTTTGTACAAAATAATAAAACTGCCATATTCTCTAAAATGACATTGGCGGCAGCTTGTGGTAGAGAAATTAACATTACATTCTTTGGCTACAGCTCTGGTGGACATTCTTGCAGTCAGCATGCCAATTGCACGCTCCCTCAAAACTTGAGACATCTGTGACATTGTGTTGTGTGACAAAACTGCACATTTTAGAGTGGCCTTTTATTGTTCCCAGTACAAGGTGCACATGTGTAATGATCATGCGGTTTAATCAGCTTCTTAATATGCCACACCTGTCAGGTGGATGGATTATCTTGGCAAAGGAGAAATGCTCACAAACAGGGATGTAAACAAATTTGTGCACAAAATTTGAGAGAAATACGGTTGGGAAAAAAGTATTTAGTCAGCCACCAATTGTGCAAGTTCTCCCCCTTAAAAAGATGAGAGAGGCCTGTAATTTTCATCATAGGTACACGTCAACTATGACAGACAAATTGAGAAAAGAAATTCCAGAAAATCACATTGTAGGATTTTTTATGAATTTATTTGCAAATTATGGTGGAAAATAAGTATTTGGTCACCTACAAACAAGCAAGATTTCTGGCTCTCACAGACCTGTAACTTCTTCTTTAAGAGGCTCCTCTGTCCTCCACTCGTTACCTGTATTAATGGCACCTGTTTGAACTTGTTATCAGTATAAAATACACCTGTCCACAACCTCAAACAGTCACACTCCAAACTCCACTATGGCCAAGACCAAAGAGCTGTCAAAGGACACCAGAAACAAAATTGTAGACCTGCACCAGGCTGGGAAGACTGAATCTGCAATAGGTAAGCAGCTTGGTTTGAAGAAATCAACTGTGGGAGCAATTATTAGGAAATGGAAGACATACAAGACCACTGATAATCTCCCTCGATCTGGGGCTCCACGCAAGATCTCACCCCTTGGGGTCAAAATGATCACAAGAACGGTGAGCAAAAATCCCAGAACCACACGGGGGGACCTAGTGAATGACCTGCAGAGAGCTGGGACCAAAGTAACAAAGCCTACCATCAGTAACACACTACGCCGCCAGGGACTCAAATCCTGCAGTGCCAGACGTGTCCCCCTGCTTAAGCCAGTACATGTTCAGGCCCGTCTGAAGTTTGCTAGAGTGTATTTGGATGATCCAGAAGAGGATTGGGATAATGTCATATGGTCAGATGAAACCAAAATAGAACTTTTTGGTAAAAACTCAACTTGTCGTGTTTGGAGGACAAAGAATGCTGAGTTGCATCCAAAGAACACCATACCTACTGTGAAGCATGGGGGTGGAAACATCATGCTTTGGGGCTGTTTTTCTGCAAAGGGACCAGGACGACTGATCCGTGTAAAGGAAAGAATGAATGGGGCCATGTATCGTGAGATTTTGAGTGAAAACCTCCTTCCATCAGCAAGGGCATTGAAGATGAAACGTGGCTGGGTCTTTCAGCATGACAATGATCCCAAACACACCGCCCGGGCAACGAAGGAGTGGCTTCGTAAGAAGCATTTCAAGGTCCTGGAGTGGCCTAGCCAGTCTCCAGATCTCAACCCCATAGAAAATCTTTGGAGGGAGTTGAAAGTCTGTGTTGCCCAGCGACAGCCCCAAAACATCACTGCTCTAGAGGAGATCTGCATGGAGGAATGGGCCAAAATACCAGCAACAGTGTGTGAAAACCTTGTGAAGACTTACAGAAAACCTTTGACCTGTGTCATTGCTAACAAAGGGTATATAACAAAGTATTGAGAAACTTTTGTTATTGACCAAATACGTATTTTCCACCATAATTTGCAAATAAATTCATTAAAAATCCTACAATGTGATTTTCTGGAATTATTTTTCTCATTTTGTCTGTCATAGTTGACGTGTACCTATGATGAAAATTACAGGCCTCTCTCATCTTTTTAAGTGGGAGAACTTGCACAATTGGTGGCTGACTAAATACATTTTTTCCCCACTGTAAGCTTTTTGTGTGGATATAACATTTCTGGGATCTTTTATTTCAGCTCATGAAACATGGGACCAACGCATTACATGTTGCGTTTATATTTTTGTTCAGTATATAATCTAATAGGATTCTGATTGGGGTGACAAAATCCTATAAGACTTATCAAAAACCTATAGGTTTTGTACTTTGTGGTCCTCTGTAGCTCAGCTGGTAGAGCACGGCGCTTGTAACGCCAAGGTAGTGGGTTCGATCCCAGGGACCACCCATACACAAAAATGTATGCACGCATGACTGTAAGTCGCTTTGGATAAAAGCGTCTGCTAAATAGTATATTTTTATTATTATTACTTTTAATCCGTCTGAATGCATATTTCAAGACATGGCATATGAAGGTGCAGTGGAATACCCGATGAATTAGACGATACTTTTCTCGTCAATCGTCTTGAAAACACGTACTTAAAAACTGGAAATCAACCAATCCTCCATCCTTAACACAATGGAAAGGTAAAATGCTTTATTATCGGGCCTCCCGAGTGGCGCAGCGGTCTAAGGCACTGCATCGCAGTGCTTGATGGGTCACTACAGCCCCGGGTTTGATCCCAGGCTGTGTCACAGCCGGACGTGACCGGGAGACCCATGAGGCTAGGCACAATTGGCCCAGCGTCGTCCAGGTTAGGGGAGGGTTTGGCTGGCTGGGATTTCCTTGTCCCATCGCGCTCTAGTGACTCCTTGTGGTGGGCCGGGTGCCTGCAATCTGAATTCGGTCGCCAGTTGTACGGTGTTTCCTCTGACACATTGGTGCGGCTGGCTTTCGGGTGAAGTAAGCAGTGCGGCTTGGCAGGGACCTTCGCCTCTCCTGAGTCCGTATGGGAGTTGCAGCGATGGGACAAGACTGTAACTACCAATTGGGGAGAAAAAGCAGTCCAATAGGATTCTGATACAGGTAACACAAAATTACATGTGCATGACCGATAATGTATCATGTTTGTAGTCATTTGTTATGCTTTCGGTATGTGTCAAGTACAATAAAAAAGCATTTTGACAAAATATAGTAGCAGCGGCCGCCTGCTAGAAGACTTGGAGGTGTGGCTTGTTGGGGGCGTGGCTTTGTCTGTAGTGCTTTGCCAGATTGTCATGCCAGTTAATGTGTTATTTATGTTCTGTGATTAAAGGTTGTGTGTACACTGCCAGGTCTGCAGTCTTAATGAGACTGACATAAGTGCATGTGATACCAAAGAGCCTACTAAAGTTTAATTGTTCAGACTGTAACCATTTCGTTACAATGTGATTTGGCCAATTTATTATATTTGTCTTAGGTTTTTCTTACCAATACATTTAATTGCATGTTGGAATACATTACAAAACATTTCCAAATACATGAAAAATTATATTTACCAAATATTTTGATAGATACATCTGAAAATATGTTATAAAATACATTCTCTAATGCATTTTTAAAAATGCATTAAATACATTTTCCAATGCATTTAACATATGTTGTGATATACATTTTACATACATTTATATATACATTTTAAATACATTCCGTAATATATATTGGAATGTATTTAAATGTATCAAAACATTTGTTTAAAAAAACGTCATTTGGCCAATTTATATATATATATATGGTGGTTCACTCACTACTACCATCCTTAGCAAAGATATTGCAAAAAATAGTCTGAGCAAATATTTACGATGGCCATAACCCACAATAATGTAACAGTAAACCGAGCCTTGGAGTGCCTGTATTCCTGGGAATGACCCTATCTCCCAGACAGAATGATCAGTGGTTAACGTACAGTAACTGAGCTGTGGGTAATTGGGTATCACTGCTTCACCCGGCCTTACCCTAGCCTTAACAATATCATTGGACTTAACCCTAACTTTAACCCTAACCCTTACCTGACCCATTCTACCTTCTTGCTTATCACAGACCCCTTGTCCCTCTCAAAAATCCCTTTCAGCGCCCCATGTCCCTTACCGCTCAATTACATCCAGCAGAAGAAATTAACTTTGAATTCTGAACTGTGAACTCTGATCCCATAGCCATTCAATTAGGTTTAATGGTCCTTCACCATGACAAAACAAAAACGATATAATCTAACTTTGCATAATTTGGTCACAACAATACTTTTTAAAGGAATTTGATCATTTTTGTAAAGTTGTTACGTTACATTTTTTGTCTCCTTACATTGATTTGTGATACAAATGTAAAATATTTTTATACCCCCATTTTTGAAAGGGTCCAAAAAGTGGCTTGTTTGAGTGGTGAGGAGAAAGCAACTGACTGTAGACGAAAGTCGAGGAGTGAAGTCGGGGGAGATGCATCTGTGACAGTCGGACACGGATGTGGTTTTCCAACAGCAAGGCTCAGTGCAACATGGCATTATTGCCATTGTTTATAAATGTTTTTTTTATCATGTCGAAATAAACATGTCTCCAACTAGCCTGGCTGACGCACGACCCAGAGACATAGAGAGGCTGGTGTTAGCAAGACTAGTCTTCAACCCCATATCACACACTCACAAACTGAAAATATACAGTATGTGTGTACGTTGAACACTCAATTGGTGAGAGGGAGAGACTCAAATATCACATTCATTTGTACGAATCCACTGTATACATGAATTGCAGTCACGTCTTTGGTCACGTTCGCGTGGGTCAAACAAAAACATCCTAATGATTGATTCACAATAGAGCCTCCCACAATACAGGCGATGGCTGCAGGATGAAGTTGGTGAAGAGCAACTGCAGAAACTTGCAGTCGACTGCAGTCAAAACTTCATGACCTTTGATCACATTATTTTTGTAAAGTCCATGCAGTCGACATGTAGGCGCAAGTATGACATATTTTATCCCCATAATGCAATACAATTTGAAAGGCAGTGACCATCGACTTGACAAAAGTGATCCACTAGACCCATTGAATTGAACTTAACCAGACACCCTATAGCTGGGTTCTCCAACTGGAGGCCCACAGGCTGAATTTGGCCTGCGGGTGATTTTATTATTTGGCCCTCCAAATAATTTTGATTTTTGATTTTATTGTTGGACATAAAAGACCAGCAAATCAGCTCCAAGTGATTTTAATTTAGGAAATCTGTTCTAAAGTATTCCCACGCATAATAGAGAGATATACAGTACCAGTCAAACGTTTGGACACACCTACTCATTCAAGGGTTTTTCTTTATTTTTACTATTTTCTACATTGTAGAATAATAGTGAACACATCAAAACTCTGAAATGAAAGTGTTAAACAAATCAAAATATATTTTAGATTTTAGATTGTTCAAAGTAGCCACCCTTTGCCTTGATGACAGCTTTGCACACTCTTGGCATTCTCTCAACCAACTTCACCTGGAATGCTTTTCCAGCAGTCTTGAAGGAGTTACCACATATGCTGAGCACTTGTTGGCTGCTTTTCCTTTACTCTGCGGTCCAACTCAACCCAAACGGGTTGAGGTCGGGTGATTGCAGAGGCCAGGTCATCTGATGCAGCTCTCCATCACTCTCCTTCTGGGTCAAAAACCCTTACACAGCCTGGAGGTGTGTTGGGTCATTGTCCTGTTGAAAAACAAATGATAGTCCCACTAAGCGCAAACCAGATGGGATGACGTATCCCTGCAGAATGCTGTGGTAGCCATGCTGGTTAAGTGTGCCTTGAATTCTAAATAAATCACTGACAGCGTCAACAGCAAAGCACCCCCACACCATCACACCATCCCACCTCCTCCTCCGTGCTTCACGGTGGGATCCACACATGCGGAGATCATCCGTTCACCTACTCTGCGTCTCACAAAGACGCAGAGGTTGGAACCAGAAATCTCAAATTTGGACTCATCAGACCAACGGACAGATTTCAACCGGTCTAATATCCATTGCTTGTGTTTCTTGGCCCAAGCAAGTCTCTTCTTATTATTGGTGTCCTTCAGTAGTGGTTTCTTTGCAGCAATTCGACCATGAAGGCCTGATTCACGCAGTCTCCTCTGAACAGTTGATGTTGAGATGTGTCTGTTACTTGAACTCTGTCAAGCATTTATTTGGGCTGCAATTTCTGAGGCTGGTAACTCTAATTAACTTATCCTCTGCAGCAGAGGTAACTCTGGGTCTTCCTTTCCTGTGGCGGTCCTCATGAGTGCCAGTTTCATCATAGCGCTTGATGGTTTTTGCGACTGCAATTGAAGAAACTTTCAAAGTTCTTGAACCATCCCTACCTTGTCACAACACAACGGATTGGCTCAAACGCATTAAGAAGGAAAGAAATTCCACAAATTAACTTTTAACAAGGTATACCTGTTAATTGAAATGCGTTCCAGGTGACTACCTCATGAAGCTGGTTGAGTTAATGCCAAGAGTGTGCAAAGCTGTCATCAAGGCAAACGGTGGCTACTTTGAAGAATCTCAAATACAAAATATATTTTGATTTGTTTGACACTTGTTTGGTTATTACATGATTCCATATGTGTTATTTCATAGTTTTGATGTCTTCACTATTATTCTAAAATGTAGAAAATAGTAAAAATAAAGAAAAACCCTTGAATGAGTAGGTGTGTCAAAACATTTTACTGGTACTCTATGTGATTGTATACAAATTACATTTACATTTTAGTCATTTAGCAGACGCTCTTATCCAGAGCGACTTACAGGAGCAATTAGGGTTAAGTGCCTTGCTCAAGGGCACATCGACAGATTTTTCACCTAGTTGGCTCGGGGATTAGAACCAGCGACCTTTCGGTTACTGGCACAACGCTCTTAACCACTAAGCTACCTGCCGCCCCAAATGTAAGCAAGGTTTGAAATGATTATGTTTTAGTCAAATATTATATCTGTTTGGGCTTCTAACAGTCAATTTACAGTCTACAAATTATTAGAAAATGATGTTCCGGCCCCCTGACCAACCGATTCCTGCCCTATAGGCTACATGTGACAAAGGCCAATATGTTTTTGTGTGCTTGTGTGCATGCACGCGTGTTTAAGTGGTGGGATTCTGCTTTAACAGGTTTGTTCCAGCAGCAGCCACTAGTTTTACATCATCAGCATGGAGGGATCTCCATATCTTTTAGTAATGGTCCATAGCAGCCGCAGGCCAGGGTTCCTGGCCAACAGATTACAGTTACAGTTTAGTCTACTGTGGATCTGTTGCACCATGTCAACAGCCTGAGTTATAGTCCTGCAGGTGCACTGGGTGAGATTGGTTGAGTGGAGTTCTACTGCAGTAATCCCAGCCTCTTTTACACACACACACATGAATGCATGCAGGCAGGCACACGCACACACACACACACACACACACACACACACACAAACGCGCACACACACACACACACACAAACGCACACGTGGAATTGCTCAGATGTGAGGCAATGTGTTGGGTGCTTGCTGTGGAGTGGGAGGCAGCTTTGGCTGAGAAGGGCACATACCACACAGCTCCAATGACATGAGCAGATAGCTCAGCCAGGGAAGGATACCAGAGACAGAGAGAAGTGAGGAGGAGAAGGAGAGAGAGAAAGAGGGGAAGGGGTGGTGCTGCACTTCCCTCCTTCACTGGGAGGAAAGCAAAGTGAACCTCAAAGTGAAACCTTTTTTTCAGTCACAGAGTTACTACTATGTATCTCGGTTTAAAGATCAGACATTGTAGCTTATTTCTTCAGGTTGAAAGTATGTGTTACTGCTCTAATAACTGATTGTTGACTGATGCTGTGATGTAATTGGCTGGGACCTGGATAATCAGGTAACAGATGTTTGGCAGTGTTTAGATTTGCACTGTTGTCGATTGCTCTCTCTCTTTCTCTCCCTCTCTCTCTCTTTCTCTCTTCTATGTATTTATCTCTCTGTCTCCCTCTCTCTCTCCCTGTGTGCTGCAGGACATTGAGGTGTTAGCCATCCTCCTCAGTATGACAGGGAAGTTTGCCATTTCCATAGCCTTTGGCCTCATCTACCTCTACACCTGTGAGCTCTACCCAACTATCATCAGGTAGAGTACACACTGTCAGCTTCATGTATCCAACATACTTAATGTATCCTAAAAGATGCAATCAATTATATTAGAGCTTGTTGATTAACTGTGTGTGTTCTCCCCTCAGGTCCCTAGCGGTGGGCAGTGGCAGTATGATGTGTCGTGTGGGCAGTGTGGTGGCTCCTTTCTGTGTCTACCTGGCTGACATCTGGCAATACCTACCACAGGTAAACAACAGACAGACAGATACCGTAGATAGAGCATGTATTGTGATTATGATGACACATTTTATTTCTTCAACTAACACTTTCCTTTTCTCCTCTCTTTGCTTTCCTCTCCTCTCCCATAGCTGATTGTGGGGCTCCTGGCGTTTATAATAGGTGTTCTTACCCTGTTGTTACCGGAGACCCTGGATGAGCCCTTGCCCAGCACCATGGAGGAGGCTGAGGCTCTAGGCAGGAAGAAGAGCCCTGATCAGGGCAAGAAAGACCCTGAGGAGGGGGTGGAGATGAACTAGAACCAGAGCATGCCCTGAGGGATACACCTCACCACCAACCAGAGAAAAGGAGAGAGAAGGAGGTGGCCAGGGAGAGAGAGGGGGTAGGAAGTGGAGGAGAGAGAGAGGAGGAGAGAAACTACGCCAAGAAACCAACAAAACAAACAACCGCAAAAACCGTAAAGGAAATCACACCCCAAACAATCACCCACATGCTCTTAAGGAAATTGTGAATGTCATGGATACATTAGAACTAGTAGATATATGGAGGCTTAAATATACTGATCTAGTGAGATATACATGGCGGAGACTGAATCAAGCTAGTCGTCTTGGCTTCTTTCTTATCTCATTCTCGTTGGCACCAAAAGTTTTAAAAAGTGTTGATAGGGGACAGAATGCGGTCGGACCATGATATAATAGGCATATACATTACTCTTACTGAATTTCCACGTGGGCGAGGATATTGGAAATTTAATCAAAGCCTATTGGATGATAATTTATTTATAATTAGAACAAAGGAATTTATAACTGACTTTTTCCAACATAACATAGGTACAGCGAATCCCCTTATTGTATGGGACACCTTTAAATGTGCCTTTGGAGGCCATGCAATTCAGTACTAAGAAAGGAAATAGAAAGTCTAACAGAACAGATAGATGGCAATAAAAACTAAATTAGAGGAAAAACAAAAAGAAATGGAGAAACTTATTCAAGAAAGATCAAGTGTAATATATTATAAAAATAAAGCAAACTGGATGGAATATGGGGAAAAATGCACCAAATTCTTTTTTAATCTTCAACATAGGAATGCTACCAAAAAGAACTTAATGAAACTGGTTACAATTGACGGAGTCACCCATAATTCACCAAATGATATTTTGAAGGAAGAAACAAAGTACTTTAAGCATATGTTTTCTTTTCAGTCGCCTCCATCTCCTCTAACTGAAGCCAATTGTAGAGATTGTTGTGATGCAAAAATCCTAGCAAAATGTATAGCGCATAGAATTAAAAAGGTATTGTCGGATATTATTCATTCTAATCAGACTGATTTTTTTCATGGAAGATACATTGGAGATAATATAAGGCAAGTATTGGAAACAATAGAACACTATGGAAAATATGGGAAACCAGGCCTGCTATTCATAGCAGACTTCGAAAAGGCATTTGATGAAGTTAGACTGGGGTTTATATATAAATGCCTGGAGCATTTCAATTTTGGAGAATCTCTTATAAAATGGGTCAAAATCATGTATAGTAACCCTAGGTGTAAAATAGTAAATAATGGCTATTTCTCAGAAAGTTTTAAACTGTCAAGAGGAGTGAAACAAGGTTGTCCACTATCGGCATATCTATTTATTGTGGCCATCGAGATGTTAGCTATTAAAATCAGATCCAATAATAATATCAGAGGATTAGAAATCCAGGGCTTAAAAACAAAGGTGTCATTGTAGGGGAGTAAATATATAAAAAACATGGGGGATTGGAAGTGATGCAGACAATTACATTGATAGAAGAAACAATCTATCTGCAATATTAAGCTGATCCCCCCCCCCAAAAAAAAAAATATATATATATATATATATATATATTAAAAATAAAACTACCGCAAAAACCAACAACATCGAATTTGGAACCTTAGTAGGACTTGTAATAAAGTGGTTTTTGACATTTTGTTTTGCAAAGTTACCAATTTCAGAGCTGGTATGCTCTGGTTGAGCCAGCCAACCGCAGCCAACCTCTGAGTGCCTTGGCTGCAGCTGTTCTGACAGAGACAAAGGGAAGTGACGTGAAGACCTTTTATTCACCACGTCTCCTGATGAGAGCCACATGAAACTGAGCCTCATGATCGACATTCACGTGTGCCTTCCAATCACAGCAACCAATGAATGTGTGTGCGAGAGAGATTGAGAGAGAGAAAGAGAGAGTGTGCAGGTTCTATGTAGGAAGTGCGTGTGCATACATGTGTGTGTGCGTGTGAAATTTGATATATCACTGA
Source organism: Coregonus lavaretus (assembly GCF_964263955.1). Taxonomy (NCBI): domain Eukaryota; kingdom Metazoa; phylum Chordata; class Actinopteri; order Salmoniformes; family Salmonidae; genus Coregonus; species Coregonus lavaretus. The sequence continues at coordinate 34,514,946 of NC_140020.1, forward strand.
CTGAGACTGTGATATAGTTACCTCTATTCAGCCCGATGATCATCTAGTGCAGCTGATTTTGCTTATGTGTTACAGACAATGCTATTGTTATGTCATTTAAAGTGTACTTTGTTTATCTGAAGTCCACACACACACACACACACAGAAAAGTGCATAGTATTTGTTTTTTCTAGAAGTACTTTATACTGAATCTATCTCAGGGCATCCACCATAGGATCTCACTGTGATAATATTTAGTGTATTCGGAAACTATTCAGAACCCTTCCCTTTTTTCACATTTTGATACATTACAGCCTTATTCTAAAATTGATTAAATAAAAACATTTCCTCATCAATCTACACACAGTAGCCCATAACGACAAAGCGAAAACAGGTTTTTAGATTTTTTTGCAAATGTATAAAATTAAATAAATAAAAACGTATTTACATAAGTATTCAGACCCTTTGCTATGAGACTCTAAATTGAGCTCAGGTGCATCCTGTATCCATTGATCATCCTTGAGATGTTTCTACAACTTGATTGGAGTCTACCTGTGGTACATTCAATTGATTGGACATGATTTGGAAAGGCACACACCTGTCTATATAAGGTTCCACAGTTGACAGTGCATGTAGGAGCAAAAACCAAGCCATGATGTCGAAGGAATTGTCCATAGAGCTCCGAGACAGGATTGTGTCGAGGCACAGATCTGGGAAAGGGTACCAAAAAATGTCTGCAGCATTGAAGGTCCTCAAGAACACAGTGGCCTCAATCATTCTTAAATGGAAGAAGTTTGGAATCACCAAGAGCTGGCCGCCTTGCCAAAATGAGCAATCGGGGGAGAAGGGTCTTAGTCAGGGAGGTGACCAAGAACCCGATGGTCAATCTGATAGAGCTCCAGAGTTCCTCTGTGGAGATGGGAGAACCTTCCAGAAGGACAACCATCTCTGCCGCACTCCACCAATCAGGACTTTATGGTAGAGTGGCCAGACGCAAGCCACTCCTCAGTAAAAAGCTAATAACAGCCTGCTTGGATTTTGCCAAAAGGCACCTAAAGGACTATCAGACCACGAGAAACAAGATTCTCTGGTCTGATGAAACCAAGATTGAACACTTTGAAACCTGGCACCATCCCTACGGTGAAGCATGGTGGTGGCAGCATCATGCTGTGGGGATGTTTTTCAGCGGCAGGGACTGGGAGACTAGTCATGATTGAGGGAAAGATGAACGGAGCAAAGTACAGAGATCCTTGGTGAAAACCTGCTCCAGAGCGCTCGGGACCTCAGACTGGGGCAAAAGTTTACCTTCCAACAGGACAACGACCCTAAGCACACAGCCAATACAACGCAGGAGTGGCTTCGGGACAAATCTCTGAATGTCATTGAGTGGCCCAGCCAGAGCCTGGACTTGAACCTGATCGAACATCTCTGGAGAGACCTGAAAATAGCTGTTCAGTGACGCTCCCCATCCAACCTGACAGAGCTTGAGAGGATCTGCAGAGAAGAATGGGAGAAACTCCCCAAATACAGGTGTGCCAAGCTTGTAGCTTCATACCCAAGTAGACTCGAGGCTGTAATCGCTGCCAAAGGTGATTCAACAAAGTACTGGGTAGAGGGTCTGAATACTTATGCAAATGTCATATTTCCGGTTTTTTATTTGTAATACATTTGCAAACATTTCTACAAACCTGTTTTTGCTTTGTCATTATGGGGTATTGTGTGTAGATTGATAAGGGGAAAAACCAATTTCATCAATTTTAGAATAAGGCTATAACGTAACAAAATGTGGAAAAAGGGTCTGAATACTTTCCGAATGCACTGTAGCTGTAGTTTGTTCTCTCTATATCTCCGTGATGTTTTTTAATTCCATGTCGTTTACGATGCCTTTGATAATACACTTCACTTACTGTGTGTGTGCCAACTAGCTCTCACAGTCTCACGTCAGAATTAGACTTTCATCAGTTTCTGAAACGTCAAATTTTGAACTTGGTCCAAAATTTAAATTTCAAAGTGTTTAAGGTTAAGTTTAGGCATTAACTCCACATCTTTAGGGTTAGGGTTAAGTTTAGGCATTAACTCCGAAATCTTAAGGGTAGGTATTAACTCTGAATGGTTAAGGTTAGGGTTAAGTTTAGGCATTAACTACGAAATCTTAAGGGTAGGTATTAACTCTGAATGGTTAAGGTAAGGGTTAAGGTTTGGGATAGGCTTCAAACAAATATCTCAAAAACTACTTTCTATCGCTAGATTCAAACACGCAACCTTTGGCACCAGAGGCAGATGCTTATGCACCAGAAGCAGATGCTTATGCCCAGCCGCCATCTCCGTCCACAACGCCCTAGCAAATCCGAAACCAACTTGAAGGTAACAGCGCTCACTGTTGCCCGTAGTGGACGGTTTCCATGTCATCACTCGACGTCCTCAGACATGGATGGACGTTGAATACTGACTTGTATCACGGGTGACCTGGCTGGTGTGTGCACGTGCGCTTGCGCCTGTGTTTGTTTGTGCGTGTTCTGACGTGATGGACTACCTTAAAGAAGTGAGTGTGTGTGCATGTGTGAGTGTGCGTGTGTGAATATAAATGAAGTAAGCTACATTCTAGTCTTCCAGACAGAAATGGATCAAGTAGACTTCTCTGTGTTTGGAGCATAGATGCTGGATGAAACGATAGAAGAAAGACATTGCTGTATTTAAAAAAGGACACAATGGATTTTGTTCATGTTTTGAAAAAGTTCTGATTACTATTTAAACCATGATGTTTTGGACCAAAGATGTGACGATGCTTTAAAATCATTCTTAAACATAAACAGGCAATACACTATGTAAAGGAACACACACAAAAACGACAGCTCTGATATTTGGTATCCTAACATTGGAAATCTATAAAACACATTGTAATCAAAGCAACAGATGCAACTGTCATCAAATGTTTTTTTGTTTTAACAGTCTTACAATCATTGAAGTGATTGTTAATGTCTATTTACAGTGGGGGGAAAAATAATTTAGTCAGCCACAAATTGGGCAAGTTCTCCCACTTAAAAAGATGAGAGAGGCCTGTAATTTTCATCATAGGTACACGTCAACTATGACAGACAAATTGAGAAGAAAAAAAATCCAGAAAATCACATTGTAGGATTTTTTATGAATTTATTTGCAAATTATGGTGGAAAATAAGTATTTGGTCACCTACAAACAAGCAAGATTTCTGGCTCTCACAGACCTTTAACTTCTTCTTTAAGAGGCTCCTCTGTCCTCCACTCGTTACCTGTATTAATGGCACCTGTTTGAACTTGTTATCAGTATAAAAGACACCTGTCCACAACCTCAAACAGTCACACTCCAAACTCCACTATGGCTAAGACCAAAGAGCTGTCAAAGGACACCAGAAACAAAATTGTAGACCTGCACCAGGCTGGGTAGACTGAATCTGCAATAGGTAAGCAGCTTGGTTTGAAGAAATCAACTGTGGGAGCAATTATTAGGAAATGGAAGACATACAAGACCACTGATAATCTCCCTCGATCTGGGGCTCCACGCAAGATCTCACCCCGTGGGGTCAAAATGAACGGTGAGCAAAAATCCCAGAACCACACGGGGGGACCTAGTGAATGACCTGCAGAGAGCTGGGACCAAAGTAACAAAGCCTACCATCAGTAACACACTATGCCGCCAGGGACTCAAATCCTGTAGTGCCAGACGTGTCCCCCTGCTTAAGCCAGTACATGTCCAGGCCCGTCTGAAGTTTGCTAGAGTGCATTTGGATGATCCAGAAGAGGATTGGGAGAATGTCATATGGTCAGATGAAACCAAAATAGAACTTTTTGGTAAAAACTCAACTTGTCGTGTTTGGAGGACAAAGAATGCTGAGTTGCATCCAAAGAACACCATACCTACTGTGAAGCATGGGGGTGGAAACATCATGCTTTGGGGCTGTTTTTCTGCAAAGGGACCAGGACGACTGATCCGTGTAAAGGAAAGAATGAATGGGGCCATGTATGGTGAGATTTTGAGTGAAAACCTCCTTCCATCAGCAAGGGTATTGAAGATGAAACGTGGCTGGGTCTTTCAGCATGACAACGATCCCAAACACACCGCCCGGGCAACGAAGGAGTGGCTTCGTAAGAAGCATTTCAAGGTCCTGGAGTGGCCTAGGCAGTCTCCAGATCTCAACCCCATAGAAAATCTTTGGAGGGAGTTGAAAGTCTGTGTTGCCCAGCGACAGCCCCAAAACATCACTGCTCTAGAGGAGATCTGCATGGAGGAATGGGCCAAAATACCAGCAACAGTGTGTGAAAACCTTGTGAAGACTTACAGAAAACGTTTGACCTGTGTCATTGCCAACAAAGGGTATATAACAAAGTATTGACAAACTTTTGTTATTGACCAAATACTTATTTTCCACCATAATTTGCAAATAAATTCATTAAAAATCCTACAATGTGATTTTCTGGATTTATTTTTCTCATTTTGTCTGTCATAGTTGACGTGTACCTATGATGAAAATTACAGGCCTCTCTCATCTTTTTAAGTGGGAGAACTTGCACAATTGGTGGCTGACTAAATACTTTTTTCCCCCACTGTATGTACTGATAGTTTTCATGTTATCATTCTTTTTTTATTTGAAGGGAAATTAAAAGGATATAAATATTTTTTCTCCTGGTTCATTCAAGTAGCTAGGCTTCTAGACTTCTTAATGTGTTCATAAAGCCAATATAAAGCCTTTATATGCTATTCTATATAATCTCACAACTCCAAAGTAGAAAGGTCCTTTTCCCCAGCACTGTTGCTGTGCTCATCAAAACAACCACATTTTCCACATTTAAAAAAAAAAAAAAAATTATTTAACCTTTATTTAACCAGGTAAGCCAGTTGAGACATTTACAACTGCGACCTGGCCAAGATAAAGCAAAGCAGTGCGATATAAAACAACAACACAGAGTTACATATGGGGTAAAAAAACATAAAGTCAAAAAAATACAACAGAAAATATATATACAGTGTGTGCAAATGTAGCAAGTTATGGAGGTAAGGCAATACATAGGCTATAGTGCAAAATTATTACAATTAGTATTAACACTGGAATGCTAGATGTGCAAGAGATTATGTGCAAATAGAGATACTGGGGTGCAAAAGAGCAAAATAAATAACAATATAGGGATGAGGTAGTTGGGTGGGCTAATTTCAGATGGGCTGTGTACAGGTGCAGTGATCGGTAAGGTGCTCTGACAACTGATGCTTAAAGTTAGTGAGGGAGATCTTAAAAATTTAACAACAGAGTTTAAGGGGAGTTTGGCCTGGGACAGCCAAGTGAAGAAATATTTGTTGTGTTACTATGTGTGTGGAGTTTAGGCTATAAAAATAAATAAAGAGAGTTGCACATTCTATATACATGCTCCCAGTAATTTATTGGGTAAACCACCAACGTTTCGGCATTAGGCTGTACCTTCTTCACGGTGTATGTTTCAGCATCACTGTGCCTTCTTCTGGGTGACAACCTGAAGAAGGCACAGTGATGCCGAAACGTTGGTGGTTACCCAATAAATTACTGGGAGCTTGTATATAGAGTGTGCAACTGTCTTTATTTATTTTTATAGCCTACAGTTTACTCGCCGTTAGTCAGCACATGTACCAAATGTTTTGGGTGTGCACCAGTGGAGGCTCCTCATAGGAGGAAAGGGAGGACCATCCTCCTCAGTGAATTTCATAAAAATAAAAATAGTGAATCAAAGTTATCCTTTTTAGATAAAACTATACTAAATATATTCACAACACCAAATAATTGATTAAAATACACTGTTTTGCAGTAGCACCATGGTGTAGCCGGAGGACAGCTAGCTTCTGTCCTCCTCTGGGTACATTGACTTCAATACAAAACCTAGGAGGCTCATGGTTCTCAACCCCTTCCATAGGCTTACACAGTAATTATGGCAACTTCCGGAGGACGTCCTCTACCTATCAGAGCTCTCGCAGCATGAACTGACATGATGTCCACCCAATCAAAGGATCAGAGAATGAATCTAGTACTGAAAGCATAAGTTACAGCTAGCTATTACTGCAGTGCATAAAATGTGGTCAGTAGTTGACTCAAAGAGAGAGAAAAACAATAGTTGAAAAATGTTGAACAAATTGATTTCTACCAAAATTAAGGAGAAGCGTGCTAGAGAGAGAGCGCTAGTTATATTTGGTTGTATTTTTTTTTTTTAAATCACTTTAACTTAGCTAGAAAATGCAGCTAGTTAGTTTAGCCTACTGAAACACCCAGTTCAAACAAACAAAGATGCTATGTTGGCTAGCTGGCTATGGCTATCCAACACTGGAACTCTTCCAAGTCAAGTTAAGCTTTTGGTTTAATTAATTTATTGCCACCGGGGCCCGCCGGTGTAACTGCTAAACTGCTTGCTGTACACTGTACTGCATGATTGTAGAGGGTTTACTAACACGTTAGTTCTAATTGCTATGTTGACTATGACGTTAATATGGTGAAAATGACGTAGGCTGTGTGTAGCAGTTAGCGGTTATGGTATGAAAGTTTGGCTTGGAAAGGTTTTTTCACCTGGTCACAGACAGCTGTTGTATTGTGCACTGAAGTCCACCATGAAGGGAAAAGGTGAGAGGAGGAGAGAACGTAGATGCGAGAAGGAATTATATATACAACAAGCAAAGTGATCATGCGGTTTATATGTGACTGCTAGATCTGTGTTTGCGTGTGATCAGGGATGTATTAATTCCTCCGATTCTGTTGAAAAACGTTTCTTAAACGGAAGCAAACAGAACGAAACGGGGATAAACATAATCATTAGTCCAACAGTTGCAAATGTCCAATAGAAACTCACATTTGCAACTGTTGGACTAATGATTACACCCTACAACAGCTAGATGCAGGCAAGAGTGTGCAAGGCAGTGTTAAATGTGTCACTGTCTGTCACCTTGATTACTGTAATTTCTCTCGAACCTGTGCACCTACATTATAAACTTTAATTCGTAGGCTAGGTTGTAGCAGCCTCATGATGGGTATAGGGAAAATGTGAGTATCATTTAGAAGCCTAAACCTATCGATGTTACATTGAGCTGGGTGAATGGAATATGAATGACAGTCATCCAATATGCTGTAATAGAAATAAGGCCACACTAATTATTATTTTTTATCATCCTCCCTCATCTTAAACGGCATGGACCTCCACTGGTGTGCGCCAGCTCATGCTTTTTATTAGACTATGTGTGTGGAGCACAGAGTGTGTGTACAGAGTTACTTGTGGTCCTCTGTAGCTCAGCTGGTAGAGCACGGCGCTTGTAACACCAAGGTAGTGGGTTCGATCCCCGGGACCACCCATACACAAAAATGTATGCACGCATGACTGTAAGTCGCTTTGGATAAAAGCGTCTGCTAAATGGCATATTATTTATTATTATTACTGTGTGTGTGGAGTGAGCCCAGGACCAGCCCATCGATACACACAGCTTTCCATTCGCTGCTGGAGAGGGGAGGAGGACAAGGAGGTTTTCACTGCTAGCTCCATCTACTAAACCACAGCCACAAATACACTACCTCAAACACAGGAGTCAGTGTGTTCATCTGGATTGCTCAAGTATTAGCTTCTGTACCAGACACACAGACTTCACTTGCACACACACATATTATGCTATCACTGGTAGGCTTTGTAGTGGTGACCCATGTATCCTATACACAGCCTGGTCACCATTAGACCCTATGCAGTGAGGCTTGTGGCAGAGCGAAGGGTCAGGAAAAGCGGGTGGGAGAGAGAGAGAAGGTTTCTGTGAAAGAGTGATGAGCTGGTGCATGGGCCCCGGTGGAAGAAAGAGAGAGAGGGAGGAGTGTGTGTGTGAGGAGGAGTATGTAACAGAAATAGCAGCAACATAAATACCTAAGTCAGGCTCGTTTGATCTACGGCCTACTGACCTTAGGGGTATCCTACGAAGCAGGTTTGAGGAGTTAATGAAGTCACTTTGGTCAACTCGGGATAACCGGTCATTCGAAAGTGGCTCACCTTTTAGCCAGGTACATTTCTATGGCAACAAATCCTTCGGAACTAACCTTGCTCCGGGGCAGGCTAACTCACGGCTAACGCCACTTACCCTGAATGGAATGACTGAGCCACGAGTTGAGGACCAATTAAATCAGATTCCCTCCCTCTTGCAAAGATTGCATCGTCATCCCCTTAATTTGAGGAAGATGACTGATTCAATATTTTATTAATCAAATATTTCGTTTTGTTGTAAAAATCTCTTGGGTGCCCTGAGAACTGATGTAATGGACAGTGGATGAGATTGGCTGGACGTGGAGCGATGAGGGGGCGTTTGCATTACATTCACAGAAGGAAGATTAGCCAATGCTGATCCCAACTTCAGGGAAAAATAAGAGACATGGATAGGGGGTTTGTGGGGGGTTGAAGGGAGAAAGGAATTGGTGTGTTGAGAGGAAGACCAGGAGATAGGAGGGAATGTGGAGGGGTTGTTGGGGTCTACAGACCGTCTACAGCTGTTGAGCTATTCAGGGAGTTGGCCCACAGAGAAATCAGCTCTCTTCCATGTATTTGATTGTAGCACCCACACTGACTAGCAGATGGCGGCATCTCCAGTTCAGCTTGACTGACAGGTCACCCAAGTCTTCAACTCTCTAGGTCACCTTAGGTGAACTCTGAAGACGTTGTCCATATGGAGTAGATATTCCACTATTTCCAAACTCCACAAACAATGTCCTTATGAAAAATATAGTGAATATGGGTTTTAATGTGTGTCGTATACAACAGCCTTCTTGTTTATGGGCCCATTATTTCCACAGAACAGTGGTCACATTTGGAGGGAAAATGGAGGTCAAGGACTTGAGATTGTTTTGGGAACAGTGTCAGTGCCACTGCCTAAAATACCGATGTAATTGACAGGAAATCTAGTTTGTACTAGTTTCTAGGAAGAATGACTTAATGAGGCTCTCTCTCCACATCCACACTGCCTGTCAGACACTGCATAATGGGACCAAACTATTCCTGTTACTGGGTTATGTGGACATGCGTGTGTCCATGGGTTTGTGCGTGCCTGCATTTGTTCATGGGTGTGGGTGGGTTTGTGCGTGCGTGCGCGTATGTGCATGCTTGTGTCAGTATGCTAGTCTAGAGGGGTATCCTACAAAGCGAGCTAGATCTACTCAGCGTTTTCTAAAGCTAGTCAGCTTCAGATTCCAGCTCAGGCTTCATCCGTACTATAATGGTGGATATTGCTTGTCCACCTGCCGCTAACTCTAGCAGGCTGGTAACTGCGCGTGCATGTCACACATGGCTAGTCGAAACACCGAACTCTTCATTGAGACAATCCTGAAACATCAATCCATGGGCGTGTCAGTGCCACACTTTCATTGGTGCCAAAATCAAAATGAAATAAAAGTTATATTCATGTCACGCCCTGACCTAGAGAACTCTTGTTGGTTGGGTCAGGGTGTGAGTTCAGGTTGAGATCTATGTTATTAGATTCTATGTTTAGGATCTAGTATGGATATTTCTATGTTTGGCCGGGTGTGATTCCCAATCAGAGGCAGCTGTCGCTCGTTGTCTCTGAATGGGGATCATACTTAGGTAGCCATGTTGCCTACCTTAGTTGTGGGATCTTGACTCGTGTTTGGCTTGTTAGTGTGTAGCCATTGTTTGAGCTTCACGTTACGTTGCTTTTGTTGTTTTGTCAAGTGTTTATTGTCATTAATAAATATGTACGCATACCACGCTGCGCCTTGGTAACGCTGCGCCTTGGTATGACCCGTCTCTCAACGTTCGTGACAGAAGATCCCCACCACCAACGGACAAGCAGCGTGCCCAGGAGCAGCAGACACCCTGGACACAGGTGGGGAAGTCATTTTGGACTTGGGAGGAGATATTGGCTGGTAGAGGACCTTGGGCGAAGGAGGAAGCCCAGGCAGGAGAGGAGAAACGGTGACTCAAAAGGACTCGGTCACGAAGAAAGCCCGAGAAGCAGCCCCAAGAAAATGTTTTGGGGGGGCACACGGGGTGGACGACGAGGCAGCAGGAGGCCGTGAAAGTGCTGACTATAGAGGAGGAGGCCACTATTTTAGAGGTCCTCCAAGACCTGCGGATCGAGAGTTTAAGAGAGGAGGCCACCACATTACGGGGGCTGATAAGGAGAATAGAGCAGGAGAGCTCCCTTAAAGAGGAGGCGCTGCAGGAGGCCCGTAGGGAGAAGGAAATAGTGGAGGCACGGAGAGAGGAGGCACGGAGAGCGTGTGTTCATTGAGGAACCTAGGTATGCGGAGATACGCACTGTGTCGCCAGTGCGCAATCACAGCCCAGTGCGTCCTGTGCCAGCGCCCCGCACGTGTCGTGCGAAAGTGGGCATCCAACCAGGACGGGTTGTGCCGGCTCAACGCTCCTGGTCTCCAGTGCACCTCCACGGTCCAGTATATCCTGCGCCAGTCCTACGCACTGTGTCGCCAGTGGCGTTCACAGCCCAGTGCGTCCCGTGCCAGCGCCCCGCACGTGCCGTGCGAAAGTGGGCATCCAGCCAGGACGGGTTGTGCCAGCTCTAAGCTCCAGACCTCCAGTGCGCCTCCACATCCCGGTACGGCCTATGCCAGCTCCTCGCACCAAACCAGTGGTGCTTGTCGCCAGCCTGGTACGCCCGTACCTGCTCCCCGCACCAAACCAGTGGTGCGCATATCCAGTCAGTACGGTCCGTACCTACTCCCCGCACCAAACCAGTGGTGCATGTCGCCAGCCCGATACGCCCCGTACCTGCTCCCCGCACCAAACCAGTGGTGCGCATATCCATTCCGGTACGGCCCGTACCTGCTCCCAGCACCAAACCAGTGGTGCGTGTCGCCAGCCCGGTATGCCCCGTACCTGCTCCCCGCACCAAACCAGTGGTGCGTGTATCCAGTCCGGCACGGCCCGTACCTGCTCCCCGCACCAAACCAGTGGTGCGTGTCGCCAGCCCGGTATGCCCCGTGCCAGCTCCTCGCACCAAACCAGTGGTGCGTGCCTCCAGTCCGGCACGACCCGTGCCTGCTCCTCGCACCAAACCAGTGGTGCGTGTTCCCAGTCCAGCTCCGGTCAGCTGCTTGTTAGTGTGTAGCCATTGTTTGAGCTTCACGTTAAGTTGCTTTTGTTGTTTTGTCAAGTGTTTATCGTCATTAATAAATATGTACGCATACCACGCTGCTCCTTGGTCTGACCCATCTCTCAACGATCGTGACAATTCAGCAGGCTATGTTGTGAAATAGGATTTCAGATGTGCCGTCTTTATACGTTAATGCCGTCTTTGTGTACTTTGGTGTGCTTATCAATGCACATACCTTTTACCCATTCCTATTGATAATTTTTATTTATTAAGTCATAGAAAAGTATTACATTGCATGAAGTTTAAAATGAATTCTGTCATTAATAAATGTGTAATGTTAAAATATATCACATTACACATTTAGTAATGACAGAATGTATTTTAAACCCATTATGCAGTGTCTGACAGGCAGTGTGGATGTGGAGAGAGAGCCTCATTAAGTCATTCTTCCTAGAAACTTGTACAAACTAGGTTTCCTGTCAATTACATCTGTCACGATCGTTACCGGAAGACACGGACCAAGGCGCAGCGTGATAAGCGTACATCTTTAATTTAGTACACAACACGAACCAAAACAACAAACAAACGATACGTGAAGTCCTAGGTTAACACCAAACAAAACCTTACGGAACAAGATCCCACACCGACTAGTGCAAAACAGGCTGCCTAAGTATGGTCCCCAATCAGAGACAACGATCTACAGCTGCCTCTGATTGGGAACCACCCTGGCCAACATAGATCTAAACGATCTAGAACAAAAACATAGAAAAACTAAACATAGCAAATCCACACCCTGGCTCAACAAAGGCGCAGACTGCGACCGCGCCACACAAACACAACAGGGTAGGGGCCGGGTGGGCATTGCGCCTCGGAGGCGGATCCGGCTCCGGGCGTGACCACCACTCTCTCTCCACCCCCACTTTGCGCCCCTGATCTGGTCTGGCCCCGCTGGCCGGAGCTGGACTGGACACCGGTGGAGCGGATTGCTCTGGCTCCGCACCACTGGCTTGGTGCGGGGAGCAGGAACGGGCCGGACGGGGCTGACGACGCGCACCACTGGCTTGGTGCGAGGGACAGGAACAGGCCGGACCGGGCTGGCGACGCGCACCACTGGCTTGGTGCGAGGGACAGGAACGGGCCGGACCGGGCTGACGACGCTCACCACTGGCTTGGTGCGAGGAACAGGCCGGACCGGGCTGGCGACGCGCACCACTGGCTTGGTGCGGGGAGCAGGAACCGGCCGGGCTGGACTGGGAACACGCACCATTGGCTTGGTGCGGGGAGCCGGAACAGGCCGGGCTGGACTGGGAACACGCACCACTGGCTTGGTGCGGGGAGCCGGAACGGGCCGGGCCGGACTGTGGAGGCGGACTGGAGGTCTGGAGCGGAGAGCTGACACAACCCGTCCTGGCTGAATGACTATTTCCACACAATATGTGTGAGGCATCAGCACAGGACGTACAGGGCTGTGCACTCGTACTGGCGCTACAGCACGTGGCACTGGCGCAGGATATACGGGACCGAGGAGGGGTACTGGAGGCCACGAGCGTTGAGCCGGCACACCCCGTCCTGGCTGCATTCCCACCTTTGCACGACACGTGCGTGGTGCTAGCACAGGACGTACAGGACTGTGCCGGAACACTCGCGGCACAGTACGTGGCTCCGCATAACACGGAGCCTGCCCAGTCTCACGCTTCCTAGCCTGAGTACGAGGAGTTGGCTCTGCTCTACCTCTAGGCTCCGCCAACCACCCTTTTAGCCCCCCCCAAAAAAATTATTGGGGCTGTCTCTCGGGCTTCCTCCTCGGCCGGTACCCTCTGCGTTGCCGCTGCTCCTCTCTGTAGCGCGCCTCCACAGTCTCCTCCCAAGGACGGCAATCCATTCCGGCCTGGATCTCTTCCCAAGTCCAGGATCCCTTCCCGTCCAGGCTGTCTGTTCCTGGACACGCTGCTTGGTCCTCCAAGGCGCAGCGTGATAAGCGTACATCTTTAATTTAGTACACAACACGAACCAAAACAACAAACAAACGATACGTGAAGTCCTAGGTTAACACCAAACAAAATCTTACGGAACAAGATCCCACACCGACTAGTGCAAAACAGGCTGCCTAAGTATGGTCCCCAATCAGAGACAACGATCTACAGCTGCCTCTGATTGGGAACCACCCTGGCCAACATAGATCTAAACGATCTAGAACAAAAACATAGAAAAACTAAACATAGCAAATCCACACCCTGGCTCAACATTTAAGAGTCCCCAGAGCCAGGGCGTGACAACATCGGTATTTTAGGCAGTGGCACTGACACTGTTCCCAAAACAATCTCAAGTCCTTGACCTCCATATTCCCTCCAAATGTGATCACTGTTCTGTGGAAATAATGGGCCCATAAACAAGAAGGCTGTTGCATACGACACACATTAAAACCCATATCCACTATATTTTTCATAAGGACATTGTTTGTGGAGTTTGGAAATAGTGGAATATCTACTCCATATGGACAACGTCTTCAGAGTTCACCTAAGGTGACCTAGAGAGTTGAAGACTTGGGTGACCTGTCAGTCAAGCTGAACTGGAGATGCCGCCATCTGCTAGTCAGTGTGGGAGCTACAATCAAATACATGGAAGAGAGCTGATTTCTCTGTGGGCCAACTCCCTGAATAGCTCAACAGCTGTAGACGGTCTGTAGACCCCAACAACCCCTCCACATTCCCTCCTATCTCCTGGTCTTCCTCTCAACACACCAATTCCTTCATCCCATCAACTCCCCACAAACCCTCTATCCATGTCTCTTATTTTTCCCTGAAGTTGGGATCAGCATTGGCCAATCTTCCTTCTGTGAATGTAATGCAAACGCCCCCTCATCGCTCCACGTCCAGCCAATCTCATCCACTGTCCATTACAGCAGTTCTCAGGGCACCCAAGAGATTCACAATGACGTCTGATGGAGGAGTAAGCTTCCAACTCCAAAATAGCAACAATGGCGGTTATTAGTTAGTGTCAATGGAAACTGACAGTGTTCTGACGTAAACTTTCCTTTCCAGATTTGATCATTGCTCAATGGTTGTGTCATCTTTTTCTGTGGTAACCAACCAGCTGTTGGGGTCTTGGTCGTCCTTCTTCAGGGTCTCTGGGATGTTGAAGACCGTGCCTTTACTCTCAGGAAGGAGAGTAAAGGCAACGGCCTCAAGTCGGGAGACCGACTTGAGGCCAATCTTCTTCTTAATCAGGTGGAACTGGAACAGCACTTACACCGGAATAACCTAGTACCTCTGGTTCATCATGTTATTAGCACATAACAGAGGCTGCATTTCTTTCATGGATTCAGAGCTAGGTGGGTAAATGTACATTAAATGTATCCTCTTGAATTAGAAAAGAATAGGCTAGCACTCCTTTATTGTATAAATAAGAATGAGAGGGAAAGTACAGACAGCAACTGCAATTATTAGGTTTTTATTTTGAAAACCGTCTGAGGAGATTGAAATTAATGGATTCCATTCATTGTAAAACAGTTCTGCCATTTCTTTAAGCTGTTCATATTTTATTTTGGACATTTGACTCATCTTTAGATAGTATGAATAACTTGATAGTTGTAAGAATCCTAAAAGTACAAATTATTTCAACTTTGTAAGAAACCTTTTTTTTTTCCTGAGAATCTTATCTGGAATGCAAATGAATACATAATAATAATAAATTAAACTGTCAAAAAGAAAATCCACACAGAAGACAATGACAACGACTACATAGGCCTACACACATAATATGTATATTAGACTGGTATAGGTACTAATACCAGGTAATAGCTTGTTGTTGTGGCCATTTTATTCTCTGGGTGTTGAGTTATTTAAAATGGCCAAAGTGTAACACCATGGCTGCACTATGAAATCCTGTAGACCTGAGAGTCAGGAGAGAGTTTGGAAACAGAGAAAACAATGTTGTAGACATTACTGTAACCAACAATCCGAAGTTGAACAACCTCAAATAATATTAAGTGCAGTGTGTTAAGACTAAACAAATAGTCATTTCATTTGGTGAGTTCAGGTAAAGCTTTGGATTAAAAATGTTTCATCCTTCAGCTCGATCTTTTAAACAATTTTTTTATTTGAGTGTTTTTTGTTGTTGTAGGATGTCAAACATCAATGCTCTGTCTTATGGAGACATCAACATTTGAGGACAAACATACATTTTCACCAATCAACATCATATTTTCTCAATATTTCCCAAGTTATGTCCCAAAATATTCAACCCATCTTCATACATTGTCAGTTTGACAAATGTCAAATCCAATCGTAGACACACATTTGGAATTCTCTGAATTCATAGTTGGGTGCTCTTCTTGCCATTTGACCATCTTAAATAATTTCGACATCTGTTAAGCAAAGTAAACCGATTGTGTTATGCATAGACACTGTCACATTTGAGCTAAACCACGTCACCCCCCCCACTGTGAGCAGTGGATCCTCCTAAACAGGGTTTTTATAGGAAGTCTGACCCCACCATAGTCTGACCCCACTTGGTTAGGTTTGGCACTTAGAGAAGTCTATGACTATGAAACAGCATTAAACAGTTTGGCACTTTTAATCACACTTTAAAAACAGGGCCCTTAAAACAGGCAGAGTGTGGGGGAGAGAGAGAAAATAAGGGGAAAAGACGGGGAGAGGAAAATAGTCTGGGAGGGACAGGAAAAGACGGAGTGGTCAAGCACTAACAATAGACCTGTTACACACAACTCCTCCAATTTCATCATCCTCTCTTCCACCCCTCTTCACCCTCTCACACCTCACCCCAATCCTTCACCCCATCCCCCCCATCATCCCAGCACCTTTGTTGGTGTCTTTGAATTTCTCCTGATCCAAAGATGCAGCCCTTCCCTCAACATTGAAAACATTTCCTAATGAGTTCATAGGTCCAAATCTCTCGTCTTATCTCACCCGGAGATACCCCCAACAGGATGGCCTCAAACCAACAAAACAAAACAAAAAATAAAACCTTAAAGCAACCAAAGTTAGCTTTTTAAAGATACAAATATTTTCCATTATTCTAGTCAATCTTTAAATATGGCAGTTCGTCCATCCATCCATCCATCCGCCCACTCCCAAGGTCCTCAGCCGTGAGCAGAGAGTCCGAGCCAAACGGAAAATGGAGCCCGTAAAAACACGGGCATCAGGGTCCTCCTGGGAATGCTGACAGACAGGGCGTATTCCCTGCCCCCTTCTCACGCCACCTCCAGCCAACCAGCCGCTGGTAAAGTCTTCAGTCGCCACGGGAACGGTCAGGGCTGGACGAACCAGCTGTTGGCGTCCTCAAGGTCGGTCTCCAGCTCCTCGTCTTCGTCCAGGGGCTCTGGAGTTTGGAGGGCCAGCTCTCTTAGGAGGGAGGCCTGGTGGGCAGTGGGTCGGGAGACCGACTTTAGGCCAATCTTCTTCTTCATCAGGTGGAACTGGTCTCGGATGAAGTTGTAGAAGTCGTACTCGTAGCGCATGTGGTGGTATAGCACCTGAAGGGCTTCCAGAGTGGGTGTGTGTTTACGCACCGTGCCAGTCATGTTCCCCATCTTCCTGTAGTCTGCAGGAAGGGGCGGAAACAAAGAAACAGAACAGGAAGTATGGTTAAAATGTGAAGAGAAGACATATTGTCAGCCATCAAGGTGAAGAGTTACTGTAGACCATTTTTGAGGTATGAAAATAAACTTCTGACAAACTTTGATTTTGGTGTTAAATATTCCTTTAAATTTGAATGATTTAAACCCAGTGTAACAAGGTTTTTACAGGCCAGGGTGTGCTTGTGTATGTCTGTACCTGGGCTCTTGTAGATGTTGAGTACGTCAGTAAAGTAATGAGGTAACAGTCTCTCTAGAAGGAGCAGCACATCTTCCAGCTCCTCTAGGATCCCCACGATAAGAAAGTTTTCTAGAACGTTCTGTTTGGCCCTCTCCAGAGCCCATACTCCCGGCTCTCTGAAACGCACAGAACAGACACAGTCAGAGGAAAATATCTGGCAACCCAGAGGAAATGATAACCAATGATAATTCTAATACCACTAATACTTTCCTGAACACTACCAGTCGCAAAAATATGAATACCAGCCAGGACAATGTGTAACTATTACAACATTTCTTTACTCCAAATTTGGAGCCTGATTCGCTGGTGCAATACAGATCTTCTTACCGGCACTGTGGGTGCTGTCCACAGAAATACGGGATGATGTAGAAGAGTCTGGGGTTGGAGCATTCTGGGTAATTCTCCAGGATGCAGACGTTGATGTCCTGGACAGGAGGGAGACAGAAGAGACAGCCAATCAGAAACACAGTCAGAAAGACAGACAATCATCTTCAGGTTGACACCTACTTTTCTGCAAGAATAATGGGAAATGAAAACATTACTGTAATTCTACATTACTCTCACTAGGGGGAACCCTTCACCAAGTCTTCCTCTCTCTTAGGACCTCGTAATGCTTTTCTCATGGTTATCGTTGGTAAAGACACTCTAGCTCCATACCACTTTCTGACAGCCTAAATAAGACATGCAGCTTCATATCCACAATTCAGATATTAGGTAATCTGGGAGTGCAAGAGCAAAATGTAGTCAGAGGTTGATGCTATTATTCTCTGTCCAGAATGATGACAGTTAACTGACCAGTAATGCAAACAAAACAAACAGAAAACGAGGGCAACCTTTGGTCTCCTCAGCTATCCACATTATGTTGGCCATGCTACCAGCATCCCAACATCTTCTCTTCCTCCTGTCAAAATAACCCACCGCCTCAGTGAAAAAATAAATAAACGTCCTAGGCCAGTGGGCTGAACGAGGGAGGCCCACTGAGACCAAATTAAAAAAGAAAGAGAGAGAATGATTAAAAACACATAAAGGAGTGGTCTCTCTCTCTGTCTCTGTCTCTCTCTGTCTCTCTCTGTCTCTCTCTCTCTCTCTCTCTCTCTCTCTCTCTCTCTCTCTCTCTCTCTCTCTCTCTCTCTCTCTCTCTCTCTCTCTCTCTCTCTCTCTCTCTCTCTCTCTCTCTCTCTCTCTCTCTCTCTCTCTCTCTCTCTCTCTCTCTCTCTCTCTCTCTCTCTCTCTCTCTCTCTCTCTCTCTCTCTCTCTCTCTCTCTCTCTCTCTCTCTCTCTCTCTCTCTCTCTCTCTCTCTCTCTCTCTCTCTCTCTCTCTCTCTCTCTCTCTCTCTCTCTCTCTATTACTCCACCCAAAAAACATAATTCATTTCCTCTTAAACCCACAAAGCCTGCGGTCAAAACAATATGAGAGAAAAGGACACCCGTCTCTTCCTGTCTTTGTCGATGATAGTTTTAGAGTATATAATTCCTTCAGTAGCCCACCAGGGGGCAATATACCTCTGACTGACTGTCTGACTGACTGACACAGACCTGTTAACACAGGAAGCAATATTCTCAGTCATTTAAATTAATAAAGATATCAGTTCAAGCTAAACTTTGATTTTAAATAAATCCACACATAATGCTGTGTGCTTTTTTTATCTCCTCTGAACGGTCTCTCAGATCTGCTGCTCTGCATTTGGACTGGGTAGGTACATTCACTGACAATCGCGAGCAGAACAACAAGAAGAGGCTTCAAATGAACCACAAGAACTGAAGAGAACCCAGAACACACAAGCATTGTGTTACTGTCAATAGAGACCCTATAAGAATGACTGTGTCCCAATTCTTAAAGCCCTTCTGGGCCTCATCTCCTTCCCTCCGTGATCACAGACCGTGGACAAGAAGACAAGAGATGCCTTGGCATGAACGATGCTGGGTGTCCGCCAGGGCATCCTCTGTGAAGTTTGTGTGTGTGTGTGTGTGTGTGTTGGGGGGGGAGTGAACCGTGAGGGTAGATCAGGTAGACGGACCTGGTTAGAAGCCAACTCCCCTCTCAGTCTAGCACACTGGTCAGTCACTCTTTCAGCTAGAGTATACATGATTCATAGCCAAATAACTCACTACAAAAGCATGTGCTTGTGTGTGCGTGTTCACATGACTGTATATATGAGAGAGAGAATGTGTGTGTGTTCACATGACCGTGTGTATACGTATGTGTGTGTGTGCGTGAGTGCATGTGTGTTTGTCTGTAAAGAGAGAGTGGGGCCGATGGAAAAAGGTAAGAAGTCTACCACAGGAATGTTTCAATAATAAATTAGCAGAGACAAGGCCTGGTTGAGGAAACTGACAGTGTTCTTTCATTGACACCTCCTGTACACACAGAGCAGGGCTCTGAGCAGGGCTCTGCTGGACTAATGCACACCAGGCCTGCTGTTTTGCTGCTGCACTACAGGGGGAAGAGAGAGGAAAAGACCCTGCTGAATTATATGGTGCAGATTGAATTGGCTAAGGGTGTTGACACAGTAGCAACTCACCACACACACAGTGGGACGTATGGGCCAGGCTAGGGTGCTAACAGGATTAACACGCACGCACGCACACACACACACACACACACTCAAGTGAGCCTGCCAGGGTAGCACAGCGGCAGCCCCCCTTTACTGTAGTAGGGGGCCCTTTTCGCTGCATACTTTAATAACTCAACTCAAATGCTCCGGTACTCCTGGGACGCTGAGCAGAACTTAATTACTCACAGTCAGACTCAGACTCACTCTAGCCACGATGATATTCATTTCACTGTGTGTGTTTGCTAATGTTGCTGGCTCAATGTGTTTTATGGTTGTTGTGAGGGCCTTTGACAACGCACTGGTGTGTGTGTGTGCGTGCGTACGTGTGTGTCTACCCACAAGCATGGGTGATTGGAGGAGCAGTAAGAGGAATTCCTATTGCATGTTAGCTGACTGACTCCATCTCTACACAGATTATACCAATCCAGCCCAGCACTAACGACACTGCATGCCTTACCTTTTGAACCTTACTTAAAATGGGACCTCACATAGAAACGACAGTTTGAGGATGAAACGAAAGCAGTAAATGTCATTAGAAAAGCATGAGACAAATATCACCACTGAGTATTGAGTTGCCTACTGCAGAAGAAAACAACACAGACAGACAGACATAGAGACAGAGAGACAGACAGAGTTCAGGTCTCTAACTAACTGTCAGATGTGGTCTAACTCAGTCAAGTCTGTAATTGAGTTCTGGGCAGTTCTGTGTTGAGAGCAAGGGAGCGATGGAGGAATGCCCCACAAGGGGCAAAATATTTGTTACCCTTCCTTCCCATGCCACATCACGTACTGTTTATCTTCAAGTACTATACCTATGGTTTTTATTGTAGAACTGCTACAAGGAACTCTTGCAGGGCTTCCTAAATCCAATACCACAAGGCTGTAACTAATACAGTACATTATGCTTTACCTCACTTGATTAGTTCTCCATTTTGCCACTATGGTGAGAAGAAAAACAGTGGGTAATTGTTGCTTGTTTTTGCTGTTCTCCAAATAGCATTTTAGATCTTTTAAATGGTGTACAAATGCAGTAGACCTAAATCAGCTTTCAAAAAATTCCTTGGAGGGGAAAATAAATATTTGGAGGGGGAGTTACCACTGAACTTGATGTATCTAACATTAATATTTCCCCTATGTTCATTTTCAAATATATTTATTTGAATAAATTAGGGGATATACAAATTAACAGTTGAAACAGTTCTTCAATACAATGCACTGTATTTTAAGCAAAATTTAAACGCTATTTGTGACACAATTTGCTGATTTCCCATGGCCACCCATGACTGGTTCTTGATCCCCCCTTTGCCACCCAACTAAAAAAATCCTAGAATTGCCCCTGCCTGGCTGACGATGAAACAGGTGGAGACATGGAAGGACTGTGTACAAGCTAATAACTCAGTCATACAGTACAGTTACTGTTGAAGTCAGAATGACACTCGACTTCATTAATATTCTGGACCATTAGCCTTCATACCATTACACTGATGCTGCTTATGGAAAGAAGACCAGGAGAGCAAAGGCCTAGGCTGTTGGCCCCGACATGAAAGATGGAAAAAGAGAGGGAGAGAGGTTGATAGAGTTCTATCAATAAAGAAGGAGTCTCACCAGGTATCTCTCATCATCCTTCATCCCTGGCGTTCGGATGAGGTGGTTCTGCTCACCCCTCCAGTCCCCGAAACGTCGGAAGAAGTAGTTGGAGAGGAAACGGCTAATGGGGTCCCGTATGATGTTGATGTAGACGGGCTGCTCTATCCTGAACCTGACAGACAGAGGGGCAGATGGATGGACACACATTTATACAGTATACACATAGTATAAGGTTTTCCACAGTGGGGCAGTATTTGGGCCTAGTTGATAAGGAGATGGGCATACAATTAAATTTCCTCTCTTGATATCCATTAGTCAAGGCTTTTGTGAAAATGTAAACTATAGGAGCAGTTTCAATTCAACTTTGTCCAGGCATAGCAAGAATAGTAAACTCCACTGTTTTAGCTGATTCTGTGTGCCATTGAGATCTTGGCATCACTGTGTCAGTTGTCATACGTAGTGTGCTCTGCTGTAGTTACCTGGTGAAGTTGAGGAAGTGGACATGTCTGGTGTACAGGAAGGGCTGAGGGATGTTGCTGATGTTCCTCATAAGGTCCACCTGAACACACACACACACATCAAGAGAAATTACTGTCCAAGTCTATACTTGTATCAAAAACAGTATATCTCTCCAGGATGGAACCAGAACCAAACACAGAGTACATTTAGACCCATATTTACTAAACCCTTGTGTGCTTTAATAGGCGATGATGGAATATCTGTAATTTATTACACATGTTGGATTCAGCAGAGAAATCAATTAGGAGGTTCCATCTCACTGTGCTAGAGCCTAACATCAACATAATTGTGTTGGAGACCCCATGTCGACTGTGCCAGAACCTCACGTCATACAGGCTGGAACGAGATCCCTGATCCCCTCATCTCCCACTATTGAGAGCAGCTAAATTACATCACATGTTATGTTAGCCCTCAGTGGGGCTTCCTGTTGATAAAGCCCATCTGTATCTAGTGTGCTGGTGATGGCCAGGACTTTCTGAAAACACACAGAGAAAAAGAAAACATCTAACCAAAACACTGTCTTCAGGTTTCATTCTGTGAAACGGCTAGCAGAGATTGGAACGATGAAATGTTTGCATTATGTACTGTAAAATATCATCATTCACAGTTCTGTGTTTCACATTATCCCAGCCTAGGTGAGTGTTCTCCACCCCTGTGGTTCCCCAGGCCTGCATGGAGAGACAGGTCCAGACCTGTAGCCCCAGGTGAGCTCCATGGTGGTGGTCACACCTGGCCCTGATCCCTGGGGCTTGGAGATGGGACAGGAGGGAAAGGGAAATGATGGAGGGGTGGCCAACGACCTAACTACTGGGGTCTGACCCTGTCATAACCTTGGCTGAGCTCAACAACATTACTTAAATGGACAAATAGACCGAAGGAAAAAGGTGGAGGCCTTGATACCTAGTGTGACTTGTTATCTAGTCGCTTGTTATCTAGACTTGTTATGTAGTGTGATAGCATTAGAAATCTTTTGTTGACATCTTTTGTCACTGTGTTTTGGAATGGAACAAGTGTTTATGATTAGCAGCTTTAAATGGCGGGCTGAACTCACCATTTCTGTATGTGTTTTTCTCAATTCATTGGGGCATGGACTCTAAAAAGGGTTGAAAGCGTTCCACAGGGATGCTGGCCCATGTTGACGCCAATGCTTCCCACAGTTGTGTCAAGTTGGCTGGATGTCCTTTGGGTGGTGGACCATTCTTGATATACATGGGAAACTGTTGAGCGTGAAAAACCCAGAAGCGTTGCAGTTCTTTACACAAACTGGTGCGGCTGGTACCTTCTACCATACCCTGTTCAAAGGCACTTGCCCATTCCACTTCTGAATGGCACACATACACAATCCATGTCTCAATTGTCTCAAGGCTTAAAAATCCTTCTTTAACCTGGATCTTGGGGGTGTGGTTCAATGTGCGTGTGCTGTTGTTTGTCCCTCTTTCACTCTCAAAGTAGTCAGAATGAATAGAATTAAGATAAATCAAGAAATCTCTAATTAATGTTGATATTTTGCTGAGGAGGTCTTAGCCCAGCTTACACATTTGGTTCCTTGGAAGTTGTGGGAACGTATGTTTTTTGTTTCCCATTGGTTCTGGGAACAATTTTTAAACGTTCTGGGAACAATTTTTAAACGTTCTGAGAATGGAAGTGAAAATGTCACCTGTTCTGGGAACTTACATTTTTAGGTTGCAGGTAGGTTCTAAGAATGTTTTACTATGGTTCCCTGAAAGTTTTCCTGGGAGGTTTTATTAACGTTCTCTATCCATGGAATGATTCCACTGCGCCACCAGGATGGAGCTAGCATGCCATGTTGTTTTTTTTCTATCCAAACAGACCCCATTTCAAAGGAAACAAGCACTCATTTAGATCAGGTGTGGCCAGTTAGTGGGTGTGGCCAACACACCTAACAGGATAGAGGATAACGTTTTGTTGATGCTGATAACGGAATATATGTTTTTAAATAACATTATTACAACATTCTCTGAACATTACTAAAGTTTTCTTGTGGTTTTTATGGAAAGTTTTCTTAACGTTCTTGGAACAATTTGAGAACATTACTTTAAATAGAACCATGAGGAAACCTGCAGGAAATGCTGAAGTACTGAAATTCCCACAGAAGCACGTTGTTTCTTAACATTCTCGGAACAATTTGACTCACACATCTGAGCTATCTTTTTTTGCAGGTGCATGGTAACAGTTGAATAAGATGAGAAAAAAAGAAGAAACCCGGACACTGCTCTTGATAGTATCACTGCTCTTGATAGTATCACTGCTCTTGATAGTATCACTGCGCTTTCTTCTTTTTTTCTCATCTAGCTAAGGTGTTTGGTGTCGTATTTCTCAAGTAAAAACATTTGCATGAAAGCTAGTAGTGCACTGCAGACTATTGAGTGAGCTGCTGCTGCGCTCGGGACTGATTTCTGAGAATATGTCTACAACTTCAGCAAGCTGTCAAACTATTGTACATAAAGCACAAGCTACACACTGTAGTACAGGTAAACAAGCCCGAGGCAGGTCTGTCTCACTGACTGTAGGTTCTGCTACTACGATTGGATAGAGCGCAATCTGCACAGCTGTGTCTCCGTGCATGACAATTCTCCCTAGGCATTACCATCCCGTGCTAGTGGGCAAGTGGGCATGATCGAAATCAAAACCCAACTCTCAAATATCCAACGGATCTAGGAACGTAACAATGTCACAAATCTACGTTTGGGAAGATACTGACTTTATGACCAAAATTATGCTATTTACACGTTGTAGTCAATTTTTACACAAGAATCAATGTTTCTGACTAATATTGATGCAACATAGGCTGTTGTCAACCAGATATGTGTTTTTTGGTTCAGCTGCAAATCAACACTCCAATGGCTCTATTTTCGGCTGGCGGTAAGAAGGCCCAAGTGTCAAACACACGTTAGTTAGCAATTTCGTCATTTAAAAACTGGTGCACTAGCATTTTCCAGCCCTTACGACAGGTTCAGCAATTTGCCTGTCTAACATCCGCTCACTTGCGCTGAGATGGGAGGGTGTGTCCTTAAAAACGTGCACAAATATGCCAATTTCAGTGAGCGTAACTAGGGATATAAGATCGACCAAAAGCTGGTCTTAGTGGTATCGCAATTGTTTATGGCATTGATTTTGCCAGTGAAGGCACACACAGTACCCTTATGTACATTACCAATGTTTTATTAAAATATTAAGAGCAGCAAAACAGTCAGACATTCCCCTTTTTTATTTATATTGGAAAGTATTGGAAAAGTCTGCTACTCCAAGCCAGAGCCGGACCTTCTCAATGTTTGGGTATCTGTTGTAGCTAGTATACAGGTACATGAGATCCATGGCAGAGCTGTGTCTGTTTGCATCTTTGGTGAGAGAGAGAACCCAGCATCACATAGCAACACAGTGAAACTCAGAAAAAGGCTGTGTTGCTATTTCTGACCAAGCTGAAAAAAACCCATCACTCCCTCAGGTCCTGTACCTCTGCTATAGAGAGACACACACAGATCACTATGCAATGTGGGTAAGTAGGGCTCCAGAGGCTAGGGGACCTTGGCTACTTGGCTACCCAGGCTGAGAGCGTCGGTTCTGGGCAAATGCATTAGCAGGCCACTGGCTTAGCCAAAGGATAATGGTCTAACACTCCAGTCCCCAGACAGACTGGAGCTAAGGATACCAGCGTCTCTAAACTTAGAGAGCATGCAATCGGGATCTGCATAAGTCAACAAGCACGCAAACACACACACACACAGCTGCTCTGAGAGGACGTGTTAGTGGACCGTTAACAGAAGTGTTTTAGGTCTCTCTTTTCCAGAGGCTTAATGATTCTATTGGTGTTCTGACACCGTGTAAAGCCACGCATTCAGTCTTGACGAATGAGTAAACAACTAACAGTTTAAATATTAGCTTTAATTTAATATGTACTTCAAATCTAATGGGTCAGTAATGTCTATGAATATTTAGCATTTACTGACCATTCAAACATTCAAAAGTGGTTGAAATAACTTGAGAAACAGATTTCTCCAGTACAGTTAAACACTGATGGAAAAGTCCTATGAGGATATGAAACATGACCATATAGAGAATAGCACAGAAATTCATCATCATTCTCTTCCTCTTTCAGGATTCTGAGAAAGTCTGTCAATGCAGCATGTTTTTTTTTTTATATCAATATCAAATAATTTACTGAAAACTGTTATTACTAGCTGTTATTGGCAGAGAGGTTTGGAACTCTTTGTTATTGGTCTTTTAACCAAATTACTGCCTGGTGCTAACACCAGGCAAGCCAAAACTCCTGCCAAAGCAAACCAGCTGATTTGAAAGTTGTATTTTCAACCAGCAAGTATCAGTAAATAACACAGATTAAAAAAACACACACTTTTACAGTGTTAGTTTCATCAGTTGTTGTACAGTATGATACAAAACACAGGAAAAACATATTTGTATTGCTCTGGCACTGATGGAGGACGCCCAAGAGGGGTCCTACCACAAGACAGGTGTGCCTAGTCAGCTTTCTAATTTCCCCAAAATACCACTAGAATAAAGGAAGATGAACAGAAAGGGAGAGAGATGTTGGGAGAATCTCAATTGCATACTCCTCGCGTCCTCCCCTCCCCTACTTCTCAAAACCCATGAGAAAGCCAGGGGTCCCTCCCCTCTGAGAGAATGACAGTTTTTTAAAATCCTTCAGAATTACTGCCATTCAGTAATGTTTTCATTGACGTTGGCATTTGTGTTGGCATTTCCAGTGGCACAGCCTGGCATTTCAACATGTCTCTGAGGGAAGCGGCTTTAAACACATGCAGCACTTCCTCCATAAATGCTGTGTTGATGTCCTTAAGATGCTCTCGGAAATCATGAAAAGACATACCCATCCCTTTAGCCTGTTATTAGAAAAACTGATGGACAATACAATAGCCTGCTGTACTACAGCTTAAAGTGGAAGCATTAGAACATCACTCAATAAAGGCACAAAGGTATTGTGGCTCCTTCCAGTCATCATACAACAAGGCAACCCTCCCCACTCCTCTATCATTGTTCAATAAATGTTCAAGAGAAATAAAGGGAACTGTAAAGCGCATATTCTATATTTGCAGGTTAGGGTTGGGTGCGGGCCTCAGATATTCACTTTATCACATATAGTTGGGCGGTTGCGGATCGGTTATTAGGAATTGCGGGTGGTTGCGGGTGAACAAAGAGCTGACCCGCGCATCACTAACGTACACCCCCTCCACCACCACCCATCTCCCTCCATATCTCTCTCCCCACCCCTGTCTTACCTGTTCATGTTTGGTGAGGCGTGTCTTGTTGTGGATGTCTGAGGAGATAAGGTTGAACTGATGTCTCTCTGCCAGTAACCTCAGTAGGATGACCACTGTCCTGCTGCCACACTTCCCCACACGGTTATACACCACCTGACTGGGGAACGGCAGCACCTGCAAGGGGGAACACAAGAGAACACACACTGCTGAGTGAGGACACGCAACAACTATCTAATCAAAGAACAATTAGTTCATCAAACCCACTGATTATTGCCTTAGGAAGGTAAAATAAGGTAAAGATAAGGCTAAGAATAATGTTAGGTACAGCTTAAACATGACACCAGGTAAGTGAAGAAAATGAAAATACACTGCCAAAGGGGTTGGACCCCTAATTTCTCTCAACTGTCACTCTGTTCTTCCTCTCTGACTTCCCAGGGGCTGTTCTCACTAGACCCCCGATGCCCCGCAATCCTGCAGATACACTATATATACAAAGGTATGTGGACACCCCTTCAAATGAGTGGATTCGGTTATTTCAGCCACACCCATTGCTGACAGGTGTATAAAATCGAGCATACATCCATGCAATCTCCATAGACAAACATTGGCAGTAGAATGGCCTAACTGAAGAGCTGTGACTTTCAACGTGGCACCGTCATAGGAGGCAACCTTTCCAACAAGTCAGTTCATCACATTTCTGCCCTGCTAGAGCTGCCCTGGTCATCTGTAAGGGCTGTTATTGTGAAGTGGAAATGTCTAGGAGCAACAACGGCACAGCCACAAAGTGGTAGGCCACACAAGCTCACAGAACTGGACCACCGAGTGCTGAAGCGCATAGTGCGTAAAAATCGTCTGTCCTCGGTTGCAACACCCACTACCGAGTTCCAAACTGCCTCTGGAAGCAACCTCAGCACAATAACTGTTCGCCGGGAGCTTCATGAAATGGTTTTCCATGGCCGAGCAGCAGCTCAGAAATTGCAGCCCAAATAAATGCTTCACAGAGTTCAAGTAACAGACACATCTCAACATCAACTGTTCAGAGGAGACTGCGTGAATCAGGCCTTCATGGTCGAATTGCTGCAAGGAAACCACTACTAAAGGACACCAATAAGAAGAAGAGACTTGCTTGGGTCAAGAAACACGAGTAATGGACATTAGACCGGTGGGAATTTGTCCTTTGGTCTGGAGTCCAAATTTGAGATTTTTGGTTCCAACTGCTGTGTCTTTGTGAGACACGGTGTGGGTGAACGGATGATCTCTGCATATGTATTTCCCACCGTAAAGCAAGGAGGAGGAGGTGTAATGGTGTGGGGGTGCTTTGATGTTGACACAGACTGTAATTTATTTAAAATTCAAGGCACACTTAACCAGTATGGCTACCACAGCATTCTGCAGTGATATGCCATCCCATCTGGTTTGGAATTAGTGGGACTATCATTTATTTTTCAACAGGACAATGACCCAACACACCTCCAGGCTGTGTAATGGCTATTTTACCAAGAAGGAGAGTGATGGAGTGCTGCATCAGATGACCTGGCCTCCATAATCCCCCGACCTCAACCCAATTGAGATGGTTTGGGATGCGTTGGACCGCAGAGTGAAGGAAAAGCAGCAAACAAGTGCTCAGCATATGTGGGAACTCCTTCAAGACTGTTGGAAAAGCATTCCAGGAGAAGCTGGTTGAGAGAATGCCAAGAGTGTGCAAAGCTATGAGCACCTGTTTGAACTCGTTACCTGTATAAAAGACACCTGTCCACACACTCAATCAAACAGACTCCAACCTCTCCACAATGGCCAAGACCAGAGAGCTGTGTAAGGACATCAGGGATAAAATTGTAGACCTGCACAAGGCTGGGATGGGCTACAGGACAATAGGCAAGCAGCTTGGTGAGAAGGCAACAACTGTTGGCGCAATTATTAGAAAATGGAAGAAGTTCAAGATGACGGTCAATCACCCTCGGTCTGGGGCTCCATGCAAGATCTCACCTCGTGGGGCATCAATGATCATGAGGAAGGTGAGGGATCAGCCCAGAACTACACAGCAGGACCTGGTCAATGACCTGAAGAGAGCTGGGACCACACTCTCAAAGAAAACCATTAGTAACACACTACGCCGTCATGGATTAAAATCCTGCAGCGCACGCAAGGTCCCACTGCTCAAGACAGCACATGTCCAGGCCCGTCTGAAGTTTGCCAATTACCATCTGGATGATCCAGAGGAGGAATGGGAGAAGGTCATGTGGTCTGATGAGACAAAAATATAGCTTTTTGGTCTAAACTCCACTCGCCGTGTTTGGAGGAAGAAGAAGGATGAGTACAACCCCAAGAACACCATCCCAACCGTGAAGCATGGAGGTGGAAACATCATTCTTTGGGGATGCTTTTCTGCAAAGGGGACAGGACGACTGCACCGTATTGAGGGGAGGATGGATGGGGCCATGTATCGCGAGATCTTGGCCAACAACCTCCTTCCCTCAGTAAGAGCATTGAAGATGGGTCGTGGCTGGGTCTTCCAGCATGACAACGACCCGAAACACAAAGCCAGGGCAACTAAGGAGTGGCTCCGTAAGAAGCATCTCAAGGTCCTGGAGTGGCCTAGCCAGTCTCCAGACCTGAACCCAATAGAAAATCTTTGGAGGGAGCTGAAAGTCCTTATTGCCCAGCGACAGCCCCGAAACCTGAAGGATCTGGAGAAGGTCTGAATGGAGGAGTGGGCCAAAATCCCTGCTGCAGTGTGTGCAAACCTGGTCAAGACCTACAGGAAATGTATGAGCTCTGTAATTGCAAACAAAGGTTTCTGTACCAAATATTAAGTTCTGCTTTTCTGATGTATCAAATACTTATGTCATGCAATAAAATGCAAATTAATTACTTAAAAATCATACAATGTGATTTTCTGGATTTTTGTTTTAGATTCCGTCTCTCACCGTTGAAGTGTACCTATGATAAAAATTACAGACCTCTACATGCTTTGTAAGTAGGAAAACCTGCAAAATCGGCAGTGTATCAAATTCTCCCCACTGTATATATAGATGTATATGTATGGGTGTATGTGTGTTTATATATATATATATATATATATATATATATATATATATATATATATATATATATATATATATATATATATATATATATTGTGTGTATGTATATATATATATATATATATATATATATATATATATATATATATATATATATATACACATACACACACACAGTTTTCCAACAATTGTTTACAGACAGATTATTTCACTTATAATTCACTGTATCACAATTCCAGTGGGTCATAATTTTACATACACTAAGTTGACTGTGCCTTTAAACAGCTTGGAAAATTCCAGAAAATGATGTCATGGCTTTAAAAGCTTCTGATAGGCTAATTGACATCATTTGAGTCATTTGGAGGTGTACCTGTGGATGTATCCATTCACAAAAAATGTATGCACGCATGACTGTAAGTCGCTTTGGATAAAAGCGTCTGCTAAATGGCATATTATTATTATTATTATTATTATTATGTATTTCAAGGCCTACCTTCAAACTCAGTGCCTCTTTGCTTGACATCATGGGAAAATCAAAAGAAATCAGCCATGACCTCAGAAAGAAAATTGTAGACCTCTACAAGTCTGGTTCATCCTTGGTAGCAGTATTCAAACACCTGAAGGTACCACGTTCATCTGTACAAACAATAGTACGCAAGTATAAACACCATGCGACCGTGCATCCGTCATACCGCTCAGGAAGGAGACGCATTCGGTCTCCTAGAGATGTACGTACTTTGGTGAGAAAAGTGCGAATCAATCCCAGAACAACCGCAAAGGACCTTGTGAAGATGCTGGAGGAAACAGGTACAAAAGTATCTATATCCACAGTAAAACAAGTCCTATATCGACATAACCTGAAAGGCTGCTCAGCAAGGAAGAAGCCACTGCTCCAAAACCGCCATAAAAAAGCCAGACTATGTTTTGCAACTGCACATGGGGACAAAGATCATACTTTTTTGAGAAATGTCCTCTGGTCTGATGAAACAAAAATATAACTTTTTGGCCATAATGACCATCGTTATGTTTGGAGGAAAAGGGGGGTTGCTTGCAAGCCGAAGAACACCATCACAACCGTGAAGCATGGGGGTGGCAGCATCATGCTTTGGGATGCTTTGCTGCAGGAGGGAATGATGCACTTCACAAAATAGATGGCATCATGAGGAAGGAAAATTATGTGGGAACATCTCAAGACATCAATCAGGAAGGTAAAGCTTGGTCGCAAATGCGTCTTCCAAATGGACAATGACCCCAAGCATACTTCCAAAGTTGTGGCAAAATGGCTTAAGCACAACAAAGTCAAGGTATTGGAGTGGCCATCACAAAGCCCTGACCTCAATCCTATAGAAAATGTTTGGGCAGAACTGAAAAGGTGTGTGCGAGCAAGGAGGCCTACAAACCTGACTCAGTTACACCAGCTCTGTCAGGAGGAATGGGCCAAAATTCACCCAACATATTGTGGGAAGCTTGTGGAAGGCTACCCGAAATGTTAAACAATTTAAAGGCAATGCTACCAAATACTAATTGAGTGTATGTAAACTTCTGACCCACTGGGAATGATGAAATAAATAAAAGCTTAAATAAATCATTCTCTCTATTATTATTCTGACATTTCACATTCTTAAAATAAAGTGGTGATCCTAGCTGACCTAAAACAGGGAATTTTTACTAGGTTTAAATATCAGGAATTGTGAAAAACTGAGTGTAAATGTATTTGGCTAAGGTGTATGTAAACTTCCGACTTCAACTGTATACAGTGAGGGAAAAAAGTATTCGATCCCCTGCTGATGTTGTACATTTGCCCACTGACAAAGAAATGATCAGTATATAATTTAAATGGTAGGTTTATTTGAAATCCAGAAAAACGCATGTCAAAAATGTTATAAATTGATTTGCATTTTAATGAGGGAAATAAGTATTTGACCCCTCTGAAAAACATGACTTAGTACTTGGTGGCAAAACTCTTGTTGGCAATCACAGAGGTCAGACGTTTTTTGTAGTTGGCCACCAGGTTTGCACACATCTCAGGAGGGATTTTGTCCCACTCCTCTTTGCAGATCTTCTCCAAGTCATTAAGGTTTCGAGGCTGACGTTTGGCAACTCGAACCTTCAGCTCCCTCCACAGATTTTCTATGGGATTAAGGTCTGGAGACTGGCTAGGCCACTCCAGGACCTTAATGTGCCTCTTCTTGAGCCACTCCTTTGTTGCCTTGGCCGTGTGTTTTGGGTCATTGTCATGCTGGAATACCCATCCACGACCCATTTTCAATGCCCTGGCTGAGGGAAGGAGGTTCTCACCCAAGATTTGATGGTACATGGCCCCGTCCATCGTCCCTTTGATGCGGTGAAGTTGTCCTGTCCCCTTAGCAGAAAAACACCCCCAAAGCATAATGTTTCCACCTCCATGTTTGAGGGTGGGGATGGTGTTCTTGGGGTCATAGGCAGCATTCCTCCTCCTCTAAACACGGCGAGTTGAGTTGATGCCAAAGAGCTCCATTTTTGTCTCATCTGACCACAACACTTTCACCCAGTTCTCCTCTGAATCATTCAGATGTTCATTGGCAAACTTCAGACGTGCATGTATATGTGCTTTCTTGAGCAGGGGGACCTTGCGGGCGCTGCAGGATTTCAGTCCTTCACGGCGTAATGTGTTACCAATTGTTTTCTTGGTGACTATGGTCCCAGCTGCCTTGAGATCATTGACAAGATCCTCCCGTGTAGTTCTGGGCTGATTCCTCACCATTCTCATGATCATTGCAACTCCACGAGGTGAGATCTTGCATGGAACCCCAGGCCGAGGGAGATTGACAGTTCTTTTGTGTTTCTTCCATTTGCGAATAATCGCACCAACTGTTGTCACCTTCTCACCAAGCTGCTTGGCGATGGTCTTGTAGCCCATTCCAGCCTTGTGTAGGTCTACAATCTTGTCCCTGACATCCTTGGAGAGCTCTTTGGTCTTGGCCATGGTGGAGAGTTTGGAATCTGATTGATTGATTGCTTCTGTGGACATGTATCTTTTATACAGGTAACAAACTGAGATTAGGAGCACTCCCTTTAAGAGTGTGCTCCTAATCTCAGCTCATTACCTGTATAAAAGACACCTGGGAGCCAGAAATCTTTCTGATTGAGAGGGGGTCAAATACTTGTTTCCCTCATTAAAATGCAAATCAATTTCTAACATTTTTGACATGCGTTTTTCTGGATTTTTTTGTTGTTATTCTGTCTCTCACTGTTCAAATAAACCTACCATTAAAATTATAGACTGATCATTTCTTTGTCAGTGGGCAAACGTACAAAATCAGCAGGGGATCAAATACTTTTTTCCCCTCACTGTGTATATATACACTGCTCAAAAAAATAAAGGGAACACTTAAACAACACAATGTAACTCCAAGTCAATCACACTTCTGTGAAATAAAACTGTCCACTTAGGAAGCAACACTGATTGACAATACATTTCACATGCTGTTGTGCAAATGGAATAGAAAACAGGTGGAAATTATAGGCAATTAGCAAGACACCCCCCATAAAGGACTGGTTTTGCAGGTGGTGACCACAGACCACTTCTCAGTTCCTATGCTTCCTGGCTGATGTTTTGGTCACTTTTGAATGCTGGCGGTGCTTTCACTCTAGTGGTAGCATGAGACGGAGTCTACAACCCACACAAGTGGCTCAGGTAGTGCAGCTCATCCAGGATGGCACATCAATGCGAGCTGTGGCAAGAAGTTTGCTGTGTCTGTCAGCGTAGTGTCCAGAGCATGGTGGCACTACCAGGAGACAGGCCAGTACATCAGGAGACGTGGAGGAGGCCGTAGGAGGCAACAACCCAGCAGCAGGACTGCTACCTCTGCCTTTGTGCAAGGAGGAGCAGGAGGAGCACTGCCAGAGTCCTGCAAAATGACCTCCAGCAGGCCACAAATGTGCATGTGTCTGCTCAAACGGTCAGAAACAGACTCCACGAGGGTGGTATGAGGGCCCGACGTCCACAGGTGGGGGTTGTGCTTACAGCCCAACAACGTGCAGGACATTTGGCATTTGCCAGAGAACACCAAGATTGGCAAATTCGCCACTGGCGCCCTGTGCTCTTCACAGATGAAAGCAGGTTCACACTGAGCACATGTAACAGACGTGACAGAGTCTGGAGACGCCGTGGAGAACGTTCTGCTGCCTGCAACATCCTCCAGCATGACCAGTTTGGCGGTGGGTCAGTCATGGTGTGGGGTGGCATTTCTTTGGGGGGCCGCACAGCCTCCATGTGCTCGCCAGAGGTAGCCTGGCTGCCATTAGGTACCGAGATGAGATCCTCAGACCCCTTGTGAGACCATATGCTGGTGCGGTTGGCCCTGGGTTCCTCCTAATGCAAGACAATGCTAGACCTCATGTGGCTGGAGTGTGTCAGCAGTTCCTGCAAGAGGAAGGCATTGATGCTATAGACTGGCCCGCCCGTTCCCCAGACCTGAATCCAATTGAGCACATCTGGGACATCATGTCTCGCTCCATCCACCAACGCCACGTTGCACCACAGACTGTCCAGGAGTTGACAGATGCTTTAGTCCAGGACTGGGAGGAGATCCCTCAGGAGACCATCCGCCACCTCATCAGGAGCATGCCCAGGCATTGTAGGGAGGTCATACAGGCACGTGGAGGCCACACACACTACTGAACCTCATTTTGACTTGTTTTAAGGACATTACATCAAAGTTGGATCAGCCTGTAGTGTGGTTTTCCACTTTAATTTTGAGGGTGACTCCAAATCCAGACCTCCATGGGTTGATAAATTTGATTTCCATTGATAATTTTTGTGTGATTTTGTTGTCAGCACATTCAACTATGTAAAGAAAAAAAGTATTTAATAAGATTATTTCATTCATTCAGATCTAGGATGTGTTATTTTAGTGTTCCCTTAATTTTTTTGAGCAGTGTATATATATATATATATATATATATAAAAATAAAATATACACATATACATACATATTCTTTTTTTTTGGTATTCTTTCTTGCATTTTACATTTTAGTCATTTTAGCAGACGCTCTTATCCAGAGCGACTTACAGTTTTAGTGAGTGCATACATTTTTCATAAAACTACATTGTTGGTTAAGGGCTTGTAAGTAAGCATTTCACTGTAAGGTCTACTGTTTCATTCGGCGCACGTGACAAATACCATTTTATTTTATTTTTGTTGACTGCTGTTGTTAGGTCAGAACACTCAGATCAACCGTACTCCTCGCCCAGAGTGTCCAGTGTGCGGTCTGAACTGACAATTTGACAACGCTCTGTGTTTACGAACGCCCAGAGCACACTCTGGCACTCCAGATTAAATTGACGAACACACCCGTAGTATAAACCAGCCTTTAGTCTTAATCTTTGGTTGTTTAGTACATAGCCTCACATGTGAATCCTTAAAGAGATAGGTGGAGCTAAAGCTTAAGAGGGTGTGAACGATGCTGAATGGGTGTAGACAAAGAAGATCTCTCCAGTAGGTTAACCAAAACATTTAAGGGCCATTTTCTCAAAAGTGAGGTTACAAGTTCATCAACTTTCAAAGCAGAATTACTTTCCCATTGTTCCTCAACTGTAGTGTATGATATACAATTTTCTAGCTCTGAGTCTCTACTTTTATCCAATGTAAAAAAACACAATTTCAAATTTTGCTTCACAAGGCCGAATCGAGCCGATTGGTCACATATTGACTTTACTAGCTAGCTAGCCAATTTGACGTGGTCCATCAATCAATGTCGCCTATCATGTCTGTCAGTAGCAATCGTGATTTAAACACTCTTAAAAACAATGTTGAAAAGGGGATAATGTTAGCGAACTTCGCAAGGTAGGCCTACGTTGGTTGTAGAAAAAAAGTACATCAGGTCTACTTACCACTATTTTACATTTACATTTTAGTCATTTAGCAGACTTACAGTTAGTGAGTGCATACATTTTCATACTGTCATGGGAATAGTGTACAGTACTTCTGTTTTGAGTTAGTGGCTGTGCTGCATTTACATCACTGCTGGCACAGAGATCCTCATCCCTAGCTGCTCCGCGTGTCGACGTCTCAGGCAGGACATGCTGGATGTACTCTGCACTTCCTGTTGATAACGTCTGTATGCCTGATTACCTGTCTATCTCTCTTCTCTCCCCTCCCACCCAGAGTGGAGCGGATTCACTGAGCTACATGGTTAATGGGACATCATCTCACATCAGAGAACATTTGAGACAATAAAAAAGGAGCA
This sequence comes from Coregonus lavaretus, assembly GCF_964263955.1. Taxonomy (NCBI): domain Eukaryota; kingdom Metazoa; phylum Chordata; class Actinopteri; order Salmoniformes; family Salmonidae; genus Coregonus; species Coregonus lavaretus. Next base: position 34,551,032 of record NC_140020.1, read on the forward strand.
CAAGCAAACTAGTGCAATACTGGCCAATGGGGAATAAAATATGTTAAGAAACAGGAAAACAGTCGCTACTTGTTATTTTGTGTTTTTCGTCTTGGACAGGCCCAAAGAAACAGGGCTAAGTTCATACGTGTGCATGCCAAGAATCCAAACAGCCAATTTCATGGAAATGTGTCACAAAACACGAGAGACTTGCATATGTTGCGTGTTTCCTTACATGTAACTATACCTTATATTTTGAGGGCTTTAGCTTTTATTTAAGTTTAGCCCTTTTTACACTTTTCAAATACCTTCAAAATAGAAATTCCCTGCATTAAGAACCAGTTAAGCTATACTTAACTAAGACTCTTTCAGAAATAGCCAAACAACTTCAGTTTAAGGGGAAAATTAGAGGATAAGACATCTCATGTAGCGTTAGCCGCTGACATAGCATTACCATCACTGTCTGATAGGATGACATAATGACAGACATGGCTACAGCAATGTCAGCATCACAGAGGGGCTTAGCCACCCCAGTATAAACCCTCTGATGTGGTTGCTAATGGTAGCTAGCTGCGGCTAAACTTTGAGCTGAAAGGAGGGAAGAAAAAGAGGGGGTAAACCACAAGTAGAATTAGTAATACAGTACCAGCCAGTATAGCCCACACAAGAGCACAGTGCTTTACAGTAGTCTATCAGTCCTTTCTCTCCATTATAATCCCTCTGGTCCGTGAGTTAACAGATTGCAGTGGTACTGTGTTTGTGTTCTACGGTAAATAAATAGTTTGGATTCATCATTATGACTTAGGAAACATACAAGCTGTTCCTGGCTGCCTTTGGCTTATCCCCAACTCTGACCAGTCAGCCTTTCCAGATGGCCAACAACCTCTCCGTTAAACCCTAGCAGTACAAAAGCAAGGTTGATATGAGCCAGGCACCAGTTCTCTCATCCACAGTTATTCCTGTCCATGTGACCATGTAGCTCAGAGTTTATCTTGGTCAAGTGGTCAGGAAAAACTCCTGGCCCAACTCATCGCTACTGATCACCACAGTCCAGACAGTTCAGTTCAGGCCAGCCCCTGCTCTCAAAGAAAATACCATGGCTTGTACTTTACCTCAAAGTTAGCCTGGGTAAGTGGCCAACACTACAACAGACCTCTCCAAGTCAACATAATAACATATAAACATGGGCCAAATGTTACCAGGCTTAATCAAAACAGCCAGAACTTTAGGTCAGCTCCAAACAGACACGTAGCCAGACCTCTCTTCACACACAAGCACACACACACACACACACACACACACACACGCCAGATAAACTCTGAACACGTAGCCAAATCTAGCTAGCCTAGACACCTTTACAAACACAGAAATGTGTGTCCCACCCAAAAAAAAAACACACTCTAATTCTCCAATTTGTGAGTTGGATTGATAAATCTGTCACCGCACAGAGAGAGAGACGGGGGAATGTGAGACAGGAAAAAGAGACTGAAAGAGAGGTGGATCAAAGAGAGAAGAGGCGAGAGAATCATATAGAAAGGTGGTAGGTAGAAGGGTGGTACTAGTGGATGAAAGAAAGTGTGGATAAGGGTTGAAAAAGAAAGGATAGAAAGAGGGTGAGAAGAAATAGAAGGCAGACCGATGCAGCTGGCCAGACACAAGGCCCCAGTGTGTGTGTATGTAAGTGTGTGTGTATGTATGTGTGTGTGTCTGTCTGTTTGTCAGTATTTGGTATTTAGAGTGAGTTCACACACAGCTCCTCAAGACATAGACGTCACCCTTATCCTGCCTGGGCTGGACTGGCACACACACAGTGGCAGCACATCAGAGAGAGATGGAGGAAAGAAAAGGGGAGTGTGAAAGAAAGACAAAAACAAGGAGAGGGAAAGAGAAAGAGGGTGGAGAGCGAAGGATCAGATGAAGTGTGACGTAGAGAATGATGGAGTGATGAAAAAGAAAGAGGGACTGCTTTATTAATGGTCTTACCCTGGGAGCTGGGGGTCCGTGGTCATCGAGATACGTGGATTCTCCTGTGAAGAAACAGAGGTATAGATATGTAGAATGTGATAATATTCAGAGGGACTACAGTCCAACAGTGTTCAATTGTATTATGGCAAATCCACTGGCAGCACAGATTCCACAGGCTAGTGATCTCAAGTCAAGGGTGACCAAAGTGTTTAATAAATGTCAGACAGACAACAGGTGTAATAAAAACCTATATCCAGCCACAACAATCGTCAATAGCCACCTAGAGAAAAAACCCGTCCGGTCACGATCCCTCTAAGAAAAACAGAGCGGCCTTCACATCCACATAAAGTGTGGGAATGTCATCATGAGTGAGCAAAGGCCCATTTATATAGTATCTGTCAGTGTTAAGCCGTTTCATCTCAGGACAAAGGGTGCCTTTCAAGGGTGCCTCACACTGAGGATCTATGCTCTCCTTTCAGCCCGCTCTCCAACTCCAGGCCCAGGCTTCAGACAGCGGCCTCCTCTTCTCCGCTCTGCATGCGGAGCACGTCCAGAGACACTATACTTCCCATCACATCTAGAACATTCAGAGGCAAGGAGTGAGATATATCTACACTACCGGTCAAAGCTTTTAGAACACATGTTCATTCAAGGGTTTTTCTATATTTTAACAATTTTCTACATTGTAGAATAATAGTGAAGACATCAAAACTATGAAATAACACATATGGAATCATGTAATAACCAAAAAAAGTGTTAAACAAATCAAATTATATTTCAAATTTGAGATTCTTCAAAGTAGCCACCCTTTGCCTTGATGACAGCTTTGCACACATTCTCTCAACACGCTTCACCTGGAATGCTTTTCCAACAGGCAGGTAGCTTAGGGGTTAAGAGCGTTGTGCCAGTAACCGAAAGGTCGCTGGTTCTAATCCCCGAGCCGACTAGGTGAAAAATCTGTCGATGTGCCCTTGAGCAAGGCACTTAACCCTAATTGCTCCTGTAAGTCGCTCTGGATAAGAGCGTCTGCTAAATGACTAAAAAAAATGTTTTTTTATATGCTGAGCACTTGTTGGCTGCTTTTCCTACACTCTGCGGTCCAACTCATCCCAAACCATCTCAATTGGGTTGAGGTCGGGGGATTGTGGAGGTCAGGTCATCTGATGCAGCACTCCATCACTCTCCTTCTTGGTCAAATAACCCTTACACAGCCTGGAGGTGTGTTGGGTCATTGTCCTGTTGAAAAACAAATGATAGTCCCACTAAGCGCAAACCAGATGGGATGGCATATCGCTGCAGAATGCTGTGGTAGCCATGCTGGTTAAGTGTGCCTTGAATTCTAAATAAATCACAGACAGTGTCACCAGCAAAGCACCCCCACACCATCACACCTCCTCCTCCATGCTTCACAGTGGGTACCACACATGCGGAGATCATCCGTTCACCTACTCTGCGTCTCACAAAGACCCAACGCTTGGAACCAAAAGTCTCAAATTTGTCGAAAATAGTAAAGAATATAGAAAAACCCTTGAATGAGTAGGTGTGTCCATACTTTTGACTGGTACTAGATAGATAGATAGATAGATAGATAGATAGATAGATAGATAGATAGATAGATAGATAGATAGATAGATAGATAGATAGATAGATAGATAGATAGATAGATAGATAGATAGATAGATAGATAGATAGATAGATAGATAGATAGATAGATAGATAGATAGATAGATAGATAGATAGATAGATAGATAGATAGATAGATAGATAGATAGATAGATAGATAGATAGATAGATAGAGTGATGGGGGGGGGTGTTGTTCTTAAATATAAAGAGAATGGATGACACCTAGGAGAGTGAGTGCAACAGTTGAGACCGCTTCTAATGTATTCAGGAACAGACTCATTATTCATTGGTCTGAGCTGTGTTGACCAAAGCCTTCTCTCTTGGCTTGGGCTCATTGGTACATTAGTTCTATGCTTGTATAGGAAGTACAGTGGGGAGAACAAGTATTTGATACACTGCCAATTTTGCAGGTTTTCCTACTTACAAAGCATGTAGAGGTCTGTAATTTTTTATCATAGGTACACTTCAACTGTGAGAGACAGAATCTAAAACAAAAATCCAGAAAATCACATTGTATGATTTTTAAGTAATTAATTTGCATTTTCTTGCATGACATAAGTATTTGATCACCTACCAACCAGTAAGAATTCCGGCTGTCACAGACCTGTTAGTTTTTCTTTAAGAAGCCCTCCTGTTCTCCACTCATTACCTGTATTAACTGCACCTGTTTGAACTCGTTACCTGTATAAAAGACACCTGTCCACACACTCAATCAAACAGACTCCAACCTCTCCACAATGGCCAAGACCAGAGAGCTGTGTAAGGACATCAGGGATAAAATTGTAGACCTGCACAAGGCTGGGATGGGCTACAGGACAATAGGCAAGCAGCTTGGTGAGAAGGCAACAACTGTTGGCGCAATTATTAGAAAATGGAAGAAGTTCAAGATGACGGTCAATCACCCTCGGTCTGGGGCTCCATGCAAGATCTCACCTCGTGGGGCATCAATGATCATGAGGAAGGTGAGGAATCAGCCCAGAACTACACGGCAGGACCTGGTCAATGACCTGAAGAGAGCTGGGACCACAGTCTCAAAGAAAACTATTAGTAACACACTACGCCGTCATGGATTAAAATCCTGCAGCGCACGCAAGGTCCCCCTGCTCAAGCCAGCGCATGTCCAGGCCCGTCTGAAATTTGCCAATGACCATCTGGATGATCCAGAGGAGGAATGGGAGAAGGTCATGTGGTCTGATGAGACAAAAATATAGCTTTTTGGTCTAAACTCCACTCGCCGTGCTTGGAGGAAGAAGAAGGATGAGTACAACCCCAAGAACACCATCCCAACCGTGAAGCATGGAGGTGGAAACATCATTCTTTGGGGATGCTTTTCTGCAAAGGGGACAGGACGACTGCACCGTATTGAGGGGAAGATGGATGGGGCCATGTATCGCGAGATCTTGGCCAACAACCTCCTTCCCTCAGTAAGCGCATTGAAAATGGGTCGTGGCTGGGTCTTCCAGCATGACAACGACCCGAAACACACAGCCAGGGCAACTAAGGAGTGGCTCCGTAAGAAGCATCTCAAGGTCCTGGAGTGGCCTAGCCAGTCTCCAGACCTGAACCCAATAGAACATCTTTGGAGGGAGCTGAAAGTCCGTATTGCCCAGCGACAGCCCCGAAACCTGAAGGATCTGGAGAAGGTCTGTATGGAGGAGTGGGCCAAAATCCCTGCTGCAGTGTGTGCAAACCTGGTCAAGACCTACAGGAAACGTATGATCTCTGTAATTGCAAACAAAGGTTTCTGTACCAAATATTAAGTTCTGCTTTTCTGATGTATCAAATACTTATGTCATGCAATAAAATGCAAATTAATTACTTAAAAATCATACAATGTGATTTTCTGGATTTTTCTTTTAGATTCCGTCTCTCACAGTTGAAGTGTACCTATGATATAAATTACAGACCTCTACATGCTTTGTAAGTAGGAAAACCTGAAAAATCAGCAGTGTATCAAATACTTGTTCTCCCCACTGTACATTGCATGACTTGTAAGCACTGTTTACACTTTCTGATAGTGGTGTTTGGACTCTGGGCAATTAGTTATCTGAAGAGTGGCCTGGTGTCAGAATCACACACACACACACCACGCACACGCACACACACACACACATCCCAGCAAGATCCTTGCAGCCCTCTAAGTTATATAGTGTCAGCGTGACTTCCTACAGCACTTCTGTAGTACATTAGTTTAGCAGCTGCTACAGTATATTAATATGGAGACAGCTGCACTGCACACACACCCTCAGGTGTGTCTGCTGCACACACACACACACACACACACACACACACACATTCTTGCTGAGGAATGCTGAGGGAGGCTTGGGTTGGCAGGTCGTGCAGAGGCATCTGAGGTCGTCCCAGGGTGGGGAAACGAGAGACAGATCCTCCCTGTCGTTCATCTTCAGGGCCAACCCCCTTTGTGTGTTTCTCATTTGCTCTTTGCATCGGGGATTGGAACTCATTTCTTCCAGGGCACATGCTCGTAAAAACAGACAGCTGCCATCCACCCACACCACCCACAACGACAGGAGCGGTGGAATCTACTGAGCCTTCATGGAGTTCTGTGTTCTTCTTTAGTCCCCTGTTCATTGTCACTTAAATCAGAGCCATTTTGGCTGCATTCACAACTGAACACAGCCCACACAGACTTAAACTATGGTTGGATTATTTGGTTTCATGCTATGGCTATAAATTCTATGATTGTTTGGAGTACAAACTTCTATGGTATACATCCTCTCACACTTGAGCCTTGATCATCTTTGATGAACAGCCCTCTTTCTCATATGACACTCAATAATTGGGGCCAACTTACAGAGGCCATACATATGGTACATGGACAACAGTGATTAAAAAAGGGTGAGAGATGCGATGGGGGTGGAAGGGAGATATTGGGTAGGAAGGGGGAGATGGGGAAGAAGGGAGAGATGGGGAAGGAAGGGAGAAATGAGGGAGGAAGGTAGAGATGGGAGAGATGGAGGAGAATGGGAGATGGAGGAAGAAGGGAGAGATAGGGGAGAAGAGCTAGGGTTCACACAGCATGAGAGGTTGATGTTCCTTGACCCTCAGATAACACCTTCAACTCTGACTCACAGCCAGCGGTTACAGAGGTAAGTGTACGTGTCATTCTCCTTCTGTATTTGTGTGTTTGTGTGTGTGTGTGTGTGTGTGTGTGTGTGTGTGTGTGTGTGTGTGTGTTTGTGTGGCGAAGGGGTTAATAGGATTAGTTTGTCACGGGACACATGGTAGTGCTACTGGCTGAGATACAGATGAAGGGTGCCCAATGTTAGGAGGTGCCATCAAACCAAACTGTTATTTTTCTCATTAGCTACCCATTTGTAGCCTATATGTTTACCCATCAGAAAAGATCAAGCTAGATGAATGAATGTGGTTGTATAAATACAGTAAATAGATTGTAATAGAGCATTCCATTTTGTAAAAGAAAACAAAGACCCTGACACGAAACATCTACACAAACTATGGAAAATTCCATCACCAAATCCCAGTCTTAGCAACAAACTTTCCAAAATTCCCAATAGCTTTTCTATAGCTTTGCCAATGCAGGGTCTTGAAAGCTATCCAAACAATGTGCATCACTGTCAACTAAAGTTAAACATCCATCCATATCAAGACGCAGACGTCAAGGTGATCCAGCATGAATCGACAAGGCCCAGTGCCCAGCCGATCCTTCCCCAGCCAGCAACAACCCAGCCCCATGCCCCTGTGCCTCGTTAGAACAAATTAACACAGCCTCTACACGAGCTGGTCTCTGGCTGGGGTCAAAGGTTAGTTTCTCAGACTTTGGGCCAGCCTTGTTCAGCCCAGAAATGTGCCACGGAATCGCAAAATAATTGGAACCAAAAGCGACACAGGAGCAGAATTCAACGTGCAGCAGTGGTGTGTTTGCTGAGAGAGAGACTCTGGGGTAATGGGTTCCAGTCTGGTCTGTGGAGGGTTAGCATGGTTAGGAAGAAACTCACTAATATATAAATAGAGGGAAATAGAGAGTGATGGGGGGAGAGAAAGAAAAAAAGAGAGAGGGGGAGTCAGAGAGATATTGCATGGCCAAAAGGATGTTGGGCGATTAGGCCTGGCTCGCCGTCGGCATTCCATTTCATCCCAAAGGTGTTCGATGGGGTTGAGGTCAGGGCTCTGTGCAGGCCTGTCAAGTTCTTCCACACTGATCTCGACAAACCATTTCTGTATGTACCTCGCTTTGTGCACGGGGGCATTGTCATGCTGAAACAGGAAAGGGCCTTCCCCAAACTGTTGCCACAAAGTTGGAAGCATAGAATCGTCTAGAATGTCATTGTATGCTGTAGCATTAAGATTTCCCTTCACTGGAACTAAGGGGCCTAGCCCGAACCATGAAAAACAGCCCCAGAACATTATTTCTCCTCCACCAAACTTTACAATTGGTACTATGCATTGGGGCAGGTAGCGTTCTCCTGGCATCCGCCAAACCCTGATTAGTCCGTCGGACTGCCAGATGGTGAAGCGTGATTCATCACTCCAGAGAACACGTTTCCACTGCTCCAGAGTCCAATGGTGGCGAGCTTTACACCACTCCAGACGACGCTTGGCATTGTGAATGGTGATCTTAGGCTTGTGTGCGGCTGCTCGGCCATGGGAACCCATTTCATAAAGCTCCCGACTAACAGTTATTTTACTGACGTTGCTTCCAGAGGCAGTTTGGAACTTGGTAGTGAGTGTTGCAACCGAGGGCAGACGATTTTTAAGTGCTACGCGCTTCAGCACTCGCCGGTCCCGTTCTGTGATCTTGTGAGGCCTACCACTTCACGGCTGAGCCGTTGTTGCACCTAGACGTTTCCACTTCACAGTAACAGCACTTACAGTTGACCGGGGCAGCTCTAGCAGGGCAGAAATTTGACAAACTGACTTTTTGGAAAGGTGGACTACAGGAAAAAGAAGAGGACAGAGCACGCCCCCATTCTCATCGACAGGGCTGTAGTGGAGCAGGTTGAGAGCTTCAAGTTGCTTGGTGTCCACATCACCAACAAATTAACATGGTCCAAGCACACCAAGACAGTCGTGAAGACAAAACCTATTCCCCTTAAGGAGACTGAAAAGATTTGGGATGGGTCCTCAGATCCTCAAAAGGTTCTACAGCTGCACCATCGAGAGCATCCTGACTGGTTGCATCACTGCCTGGTATGGCAACTGCTCGGGCTCCGACCGCAAGGCACTACAGAGGGTAGTGCGTACGGCCCAGTACATCACTGGGGCCAAGCTTCCTGCAATCCAGGACCTCTATACCAGGCGGTGTCAGAGGAAGGCCCTAAAAATTGTCAAAGACTCCAGCCAACCTAGTCATAGACTGGTCCCTCTGCTACCGCACGGCAAGCGGTACCGGAGCACCAAGTCTAGGTCCAAGAGGCTTCTAAACAGCTTCTACCCCGAAACCATAAGACTCCTGAATATCTAATCAAATGGCTACCCAGACTATTTGTATTGCCCCCACCCCCCCTCTTTTACGCTGCTGCTACTCTCTGTTTATTATCTATGCATAGTCACTTTAATAACTCTACCTACATGTACCTATTACCTCAATTACCTCGACTAACCGGTGCCCCCGCACATTGACTCGGTACCGGTACCCCCTGTATTGTTATTTTACAGTTGCTCTTTAATTATTAGTTACTTTTATTTAATTTTTTTAAATTGCATTATTGGTTAAGGGCTTGTAAGTAAGCATTTCACTGTAAGGTCTACACCTGTTGTATTCGGCGCATGTGACAAATACAATTTGATTTGATTTGATCAAATGACGGTACCACGTTGAAAGTCACTGAGCTCTTCAGCACAGGCCATTCTACTGCCAATGTTTGTCTATGGAAATTGCATGGCTGTGTGCTCTATTTTATACACCTGTCAGCAACGGTGTGGCTGAAATAGCCAAATCACTAATTTCAAGGGGTGTTCACATACATTAGTATATATAGTGTATTTGATTTCTCCAAAAGCCTTTGATCGCATCTCATGGACACTGCATTCATTTAAACAACACACTGAGACACACACACACACCAAAAGAGCTTGGATTGGGGCTTCTGTCACTCACTCGCTCTCTCTTTCTCTCTTTCTCAATTCTCAACATTTAACTCCAGGCCACTAACAGAAATATGAAGTGACTAAAACTCATAAGTTTGGACAACCTGAATAGAACAACACAGAAACATAGCTGTTTCCCGGGTGCCAGTTTGTTAATGCATTCAGCAACGCTCAACATCGACTTAAGCTGGCTTAAGCAGAACCTGACAAAAACCATGTATCAAAAGTTGTGTAAAAGACAAGTCTTAAAGCCATGTAGTGTATGTTAAGGAGAGTGTATTCAGGAGAGAGGACAATCATTCCATGAGGCAGTCCCAAACAATCCCTCTAGGTGCTGGAATTTCCTCTTTGGGGTTCCTGGCCCCAGTCAGGAATGCTTCAGTGAGTTTGAGAATTTCATAAACATGTACTTAACGGCATAATCCATTTGATTTGCTTCATGAAATTGGGGACTTAGCTAAGTATGGCTTAGGAAGGAAGGCATCCTGAAATAGACCAAGGTGGGAGACGAAACCATACAGGAATGGAATGGCTGCTGGGACACCGGCTAGGTAGAGAACAGACACGGAACTGAGGTTAACAACCTTTACTTTAGGATCCAATCTGCAGTCACTGTCTGGAGTGCCGCATGGAAGAACATTCCAGAACCCTGCAGCCATGGCACATTCTAGAAGCATACTGCACTGTTTCCAAGATTCCTGCAACGCTGCAACCGAGATCTATGTCTGTGTGTGTGTGTGCCAGCGATGGTCGACAGAAGGCTGTACCTGTAATTTCTCTCTCTCTCTCACACACACCTGTTACCACATGGCCCCAATGTAAAGCAGCAGTGAGGATCCCATATGTACTGTATATAGGCTTCTAGTGCATGTTAGATCACTGAATCACTGCAGTCAACTCTAGCAGTATAAAACACACCCAGTTAAACACACACACACCTATGCTTACATTTTATAACCCTCAGTGAACATGTGTGGCTAGTATATGTTGTCTTGCTGTTTTGTATTGCAAGGATGTTTGGTTGCTCTATATCCCAAAAAGATAAAACAAGTGAAAACATTGGTTGGTGTGTAGTGTGTGTGTGTGTGTGTGTGTGTGTGTGTGTGTGTGGATGTGTGTGTGGAAGTGAGTTAATTAGCATTCATTCATGTGGGTGTGTGTTAAATCAGTATATTTGAGTGTGTATGAGTATCTGTGTGTAATGTGTTAGTCTCTCGAGCCAGACGTCTTAAACTGAAGCATTCAAAGATTGCGGAAGTGTGTGTATGCATGTTTTCTAGACTGGCTGTGGGTTTGGGTAATAACAGTTTGTTGTAATTTGTGTACTTATGATCCTCAGACTGGCTGAGGGTTTGGGGACAGTATGAGCCTGTACCTGCTGTTCTAGTTACCTGCTTATGTCATGTTATAAAATCTGTATGTATGCTCCCCAGACTGGCTGTGGACCCGAGTGTTAAGCTGAATATGAGGATGGAGGTTGTGGGGGTGTTATATTATGCAAATAATGTTTTTAATAATAAAGATATTTCAAAATGTCAGATCCAGTCTGAAAACTGTCCAATAGACATCTACATGTCCTTTCACTGTTTACAGAATGCCAGCTATCCAGAATCATGCTACAATAATTGTTCCACTGAGAAAGATAAAAAAGAGACACCTTCACTCAATTTCACATGCCATGTTTGCTCCATGCACCATTATATCATCCTGTAAAATAAAGTGATTTTTGTACATGCTCTCTGTTCTCTTTGTCTTTACATTAGTAAATGTTGTATTTGATCAGGGATGTCAAACTCAATTCCTGGAGGGCCGTGTGTCTGCTGGTTTTAGTTATTTCCTTTCAATTTGTCATCCTATTTCACAAATGCTTGTACATTTTCTCTATAACTACAGTGAGGGAAATATGTATTTGATCCCCTGCTGATTTTGTACATTTGCCCACTGACAAACAAATGATCAGTCTATAATTTTAATGGTAGGTTTATTTGAATGAGAGACAGAATAACAACAAAAGAATCCAGAAAAACGCATGTCAAAAATGTTATAAATTGATTTGCATTTTAATGAGGGAAACAAGTATTTGACCCCCTCTCAATCAGAAAGATTTCTGGCTCCCAGGTGTCTTTTATACAGGTAACAAGCTGAGATTAGGAGCACACTCTTAAAGGGAGTGCTCCTAATCTCAGTTTGTTACCTGTATAAAAGACACCTTACCACAGAAGCAATCAATCAATCAGATTCCAAACTCTCCACCATGGCCAAGACCAAAGAGCTCTCCAAGGATGTCAGGGACAAGATTGTAGACCTACACAAGGCTGGAATGGGCTACAAGACCATCGCCAAGCAGCTTGGTGAGAAGGTGACAACAGTTGGTGCGATTATTCGCAAATGGAAGAAACACAAAATAACTGTCAATCTCCCTCGGCCTGGGGCTCCATGCAAGATCTCACCTTGTGGAGTTGCAATGATCATGAGAACGGTGAGGAATCAGCCCAAAACCACACAGGAGGAACTTGTTAATGATCTCAAGGCAGCTGGGACCATAGTCACCATGAAAACAATTGGTAACACACTACGCCGTGAAGGACTGAAATCTTGCAGCGCCCGCAAGGTCCCCCTGCTCAAGAAACCACATATACAGGCCCGCCTGAAGTTTGCCAATTAACATCTGAATGATTCAGAGGAGAACTGGGTGAAAGTGTTGTGGTCAGATGAGACCAAAATCGAGCACTTTGGCATCAACTCAACTCGCCGTGTTTGGAGGAGGAGGAATGCTGCCTATGACCCCAAGAACACCATCCCCACCCTCAAACATGGAGGTGGAAACATTATGCTTTGGGGTTGTTTTTCTGCTAAGGGGACAGGACAACTTCACCACATCAAAGGGACGATGGATGGGGCCATGTACCATCAAATCTTGGGTGAGAACCTCCTTCCCTCAGCCAAGGCATTGAAAATGGGTCATGAATGGGTATTCCTGCATGACAATGACCCAAAACACGGCGAAGGCAACAAAGGAGTGGCTCAAGAAGAAGCACATTAAGGTCCTGGAGTGGCCTAGCCAGTCTCCAGACCTTAATCCCATAGAAAATCTGTGGAGGGAGCTGAAGGTTCGAGTTGCCAAACGTCAGCCTTGAAACCTTAATGACTTGGAGAAGATCTGCAAAGAGGAGTGGGACAAAATCCCTCCTGAGATGTGTGCAAACCTGGTGGCCAACTACAAGAAACGTCTGACCTCTGTGATTGCCAATAAGGGTTTTGCCACCAAGTACTAAGTCATGTTTTGCAGAGGGGTCAAATACTTATTTCCCTCATTAAAAAGCAAATCAATTTATAACATTTTTGACATGCGTTCTTCTGGATTTCTTTGTTGTTATTCTGTCTCTCACTGTTCAAATAAACCTACCATTAAAATTATAGACGGATCATGTCTTTGTCAGTGGGCAAACGTACAAAATCAGCAAATACTTTTTTCCCTCACTGTAGCTACAGTAGAATGCATGGGTGATTTACATTGGTCTATGTAAACAGAGGGCATCCAAGAAGAAACATTAATAACTTCAGTGAATGTAAGGGAAAGGATTATACTGTAGTAGAGCTAGGTAACTAGCTAATTGATAACCAAAACATACATTTGATTAGCTAGCCGATTACTAATGGATAGTGAGCTAAATATATTAGCTGGCTAGCTAGCTGGATGTCTAAGTTGCTATGGTCTTAACAATGCTAGGTAGCTAGCTAGCATAAGTTGCTAGCTACCAGAAAGTAACGTTTTACAGATTGCAATTGTCTAATATGTCCTTCATTTTAGTATAGAAGGGTTGTTATAACATTTACAAAATGCACCATAATTATAATGCGGACATGGTGTTCTTCGCCATTCCAGGGCGGACTGCCAGTCGTTCTCCCCTGCTAAGCCTAGCTAGCTAGCTATCTGGGTCCACATTGGGTCAAAGATGATCTATTTTATTGACAAGATGGTCGATCGCTCTAACAATGGAAATACATGTACTCAAAGATGGAAGGCAGGCAAGAGGCGAGATCAGGTGGGACCATTCTAGCCAATGAGAGGACAGATACGCGTGGGAACAACAAGCACAACTCTGATATAAAGTCGTCTTTTTGCCACGTGCGTCCACTTATATTAGTGCTTTTATACCAACCTAACCATTATGAAACTTCTATTCGATCAAATAAGCCTAATGTAGCAAATTAGCAAATAAATATTTAGTTGACCAAATTCAACACTTTCTAATTGACCTCTATTAGAAAAAATCCTAACTTCGTGGTCTTATTTTCGTGGACAAATTTTGTGCGGAGTAAACCCTCTCGCTTTGCCTCTTCCTCTCTGATTGGGTCTGCTTCTAGCTATCGTGTTTCAGAGGGGGATCTTTAACATGAGCACAATCTGCCTGCATTTTAGGCCCCGCCTACCCAAACTCGTGATTTGTTGGTAGTTGTCTGTCTGAAGAAGACCCTCCCCGGAATTTTTTCCCCCCTTTCGAAATGTCAGGGAGAAGCTGACATCAAAGACAATACAGTAGGAAGATAGGCAGAAACTGCTTCTCCAATAGAAATCCCTGATCACACTTGGCTAGCTAAGTTCATTCGTAGCAATACGTCATCTGGTCTAACGGTCGACACGCGCCAAACTGCGCATGTGTAGGCCGTCAAATCAAAGGCACCTTCGATATATAAAATTGTTTTAGACTAAAATTAAAACGTGTCAGTTTGTCACTTTCACGAGGTTGGAGTAATAACATGTTCAACTACTTAAGACATTGGCTCAAATATAGGTTGTGCCTTCAGATTTTGAGAAAATTAACAACTAAAGAATAATTTTTCACTTCTTTAATTGACTCCTCAAACGCCAAACCCCGGCCTGGTCTGCTTGGTCTGTGTTCCGGAAGCCTTGCGATGTTGTGGCTCTGGGTTTTGAAACTCTGTGCTGACATTCTCCCCAGACCTTGTGCCGTTGCCTATAGGCTTACGTAGCTCCAAGCTCGGATATATCTGAGACTAGTGTCTTTGTGGGTGTGTGTCTGTGTGTGTGGTTACCCAGCCATTTGATTTGGTGTGTGGGAGTGGCCCTCCATTAAGACCTGTGGCTCAATCCATCTCTCTAATTACAGGGGGGAGTTAGGGTGAGGGTTAGGGTCTCCACCCACTCTGTACTGGTTTGGTTCCCCCCGCATGGTCCAGTGGTAGATGGCGTGGTCTCTCTTTTTTAGGGAGTAATAACGGTTTGCTATTATAGGTGCCTTTTCTGCTAAATACATTCACCTTTTTCTTTGGCCTCAGAGCTCAGCCTGAGTGACTCTGCTATGGACATACACACACAAGCCTTTGCAGACATGCATGCACATACACACACATATGTACACACTCACACACACCCACATCAGGGTTAGGATGGTTCAGGAAGTGTCAGCATGTCATTTGTTACCACTGTATATCACACACACCAGAACTGGACAGAAATTATACCTGGAAATGATACTCGGGCAGCTATACTTAAATCATGGATAGTGGATAGTGCAGACCTGGGCAGAAAATACCAACGTTTTAAATACTCAAGGTAGTCAAATAGAGTTTAAATAGAGTTTAAACTAAAAGGGTCCTGCCTGAGCTGAAATCAGAAAAAAAGGAGGGAAGTTTGGTTGTTCGGAAAAGTGACTCCTGGATATGGAGGATACAGAGCACTGATCTGTTCTGTCCCTATTCCCAGCCTATTGCCATTGCCAAGTGTCTAGTGAGGGGCCATATTATGGGCTGTATTATTGTGTAATCAATTTAAAGGAAGTACACAGAGTACTGCTTTTGGGTCTCTCTGGCTTTTTTCCCTCTTTTTTTTCTGTCCAACTTTTCCACAGAAACAGGTAAGACTGTGGACGCATGGGGACACGCTTATCCAGCTATCTGTCATTCTAGACTAGAATGTCTCTTTAAATCGAACTAGCTTTGGAATGAGGAAAACAAGCCATGGAAAAACAGTTCAGGACCTATACTAAATGTCAATGCCAAGCAGTGACAGGAATAGGAGAAAATCACAAAACAACACAGAACACTTCGATTCCTGGGACCACCCATACATAAAATGTATGCACGCATTACTGTAAGTCGCTTTGGATAAAAGCGTCTGCTAAATGGCATATATATATATATATATATATACACAGTGGGGAGAACAAGTATTTGATACACTGCCGATTTTGCAGGTTTTCCTACTTACAAAGCATGTAGAGGTCTGTCATTTTTATCATAGGTACACTTCAACTGTGAGAGACGGAATCTAAAACAAAAATCCAGAAAATCACATTGTATGATTTTTAAGTAATTAATTTGCATTTTATTGCATGACATAAGTATTTGATCACCTACCAACCAGTAAGAATTCCGGCTCTCACAGACCTGTTAGTTTTTCTTTAAGAAGCCCTCCTGTTCTCCACTCATTACCTGTATTAACTGCACCTGTTTGAACTCGTTACCTGTATAAAAGACACCTGTCCACACACTCAATCAAACAGACTCCAACCTATCCACAATGGCCAAGACCAGAGAGCTGTGTAAGGACATCAGGGATAAAATTGTAGATCTGCACAAGGCTGGGATGGGCTACAGGACAATACGCAAGTAGCTTGGTGAGAAGGCAACAACTGTTGGCGCAATTATTAGAAAATGGAAGAAGTTCAAGATGACGGTCAATCACCCTTGGTCTGGGGCTCCATGCAAGATCTCACCTCGTGGGGCATCAATGATCATGAGGAAGGTGAGGGATCAGCCCAGAACTACACGGCAGGACCTGGTCAATGACCTGAAGAGAGCTGGGACCACAGTCTCAAAGAAAACCATTAGTAACAAACTACGCCGTCATGGATTAAAATCCTGCAGCGCACGCAAGGTCCCCCTGCTCAAGCCAGCGCATGTCCAGGCCCGTCTGAAGTTTGCCAATGACCATCTGGATGATCCAGAGGAGGAATGGGAGAAGGTCATGTGGTCTGATGAGACAAAAATAGAGCTTTTTGGTCTAAACTCCACTCGCCGTGTTTGGAGGAAGAAGAAGGATGAGTACAACCCCAAGAACACCATCCCAACTGTGAAGCATGGAGGTGGAAACATCATTCTTTGGGGATGCTTTTCTGCAAAGGGGACAGGACGACTGCACCGTATTGAGGGGAGGATGGATGGGGCCATGTATCGCGAGATCTTGGCCAACAACCTCCTTCCCTCAGTAAGAGCATTGAATATGGGTCGTGGCTGGGTCTTCCAGCATGACAACGACCCGAAACACACAGCCAGGGCAACTAAGGAGTGGCTCCGTAAGAAGCATCTCAAGGTCCTGGAGTGGCCTAGCCAGTCTCCAGACCTGAACCCAATAGAAAATCTTTGGAGGGAGCTGAAAGTCCGTATTGCCCAGCGACAGCTCCGAAACCTGAAGGATCTGGAGAAGGTCTGTATGGAGGAGTGGGCCAAAATCCCTGCTGCAGTGTGTGCAAACCTGGTCAAGACCTACAGGAAACGTATGTCTGTAATCTCTGTAATTGCAAACAAAGGTTTCTGTACCAAATATTAAGTCCTGCTTTTCTGATGTATCAAATACTTACGTCATGCAATAAAATGCAAATTCATTACTTAAAAATCATACAATGTGATTTTCTGGATTTTTGTTTTAGATTCCGTCTCTCACAGTTGAAGTGTACCTATGATAAAAATGACAGACCTCTACATGCTTTGTAAGTAGGAAAACCTGCAAAATCGGCAGTGTATCAAATACTTGTTCTCCCCACTGTATATATATATATATATACAGTGAGGGAAAACAGTATTTGATCCCCTGCTGATTTTGTACGTTTGCCCACTGACAAAGAAATTATCAGTCTATAATTTTAATGGTAGGTTTATTTGAGCAGTGAGAGACAGAATAACAACTACAAAATCCAGCTGCAATTTCTGAGGCTGGTAACTCTAATGAACAGAGGTAACTCTGGGTCTTCCTTTCCTATGCCGGTCCTCATGAGAGCCAGTTTCATCATAGCACTTGATGGTTTTTGCGACTGCACTTAAAGAAACGTTAAAAGTTCTTGAAATGTTCTGCATTGATTGACCTTCCTGTCTTAAAGTAATGATGGACTGTAGTTTCTCTTTTCTTATTTGAGCTGTTCTTGCCATAATATGGACTTGGTCTTTTACCAAATAGGGCTATCTTCTGTATACCACCCCTACCTTGTCACAACACAACTGATTGGCTCAAATGCATTAAGAATGAAAGAAATTCCACAAATTAACTTTTAACAAGGCACACCTGTTAATTGGAATGCATTCCAGGTGACTACCTCATGAAGCTGGTTGAGAGAATGCCAAGAGTGTGCAAAGCTGTCATCAAGGCAAAGGGTGGCTACTTTGAAGAAACGCAAATATAAAATATATTTTGATTTGTTTAACACTTTTTTGGTTACTACATGATTCCAAATGTGTTATTTCATAGTTTTGATGTCTTCACTACTATTCTACAATGTAGAAAATAGTAAAAATGAAGAAAAACCCTTGAATGAGTAGGTGTGTCCAAACTTTTGACTGGTACTATATATATAATATATTTGAGGATAATTGACACATAACAATGCCTTCCTCTTTCCAAGGATAAACTTCCACCAGCCAGCGTCACAGTAACAGGGACAGGAAGTGATGTCAGTGAACTCTGATAGCGTACAAGCTCTGTCAGCTAATTCTGTATGTGTGCCACATTGTGTCATTTCCTGTTTGACGACACCAGGGTAGGGTTAAGTACAGTCAGCACATACACTACCGTTCAAAAGTTTGGGGTCACTTAGAAATGTCCTTGTTTTCATCAAATTGATTTTTAATGGAATATCTACAGTTGAAGTCGGAAGTTTACATACACCTTAGCCAAATACATTTAAACTCAGTTCTTCACAATTCCTGACATTTAATCCTAGTAAAAATTCCTGTTTTAGGTCAGTTAGGATCACCACTTTATTTTAAGAATGTGAAATGTCAGAATAATAGTAGAGAGAATGATTTATTTAAGCTTTTATTTCATTCATCACATTCCCAGTGGGTCAGAATACTCAATACTCAATTAGTATTTGGTTGCATTGCCTTTAAATTGTTTAACTTGGGTCAAACATTTCAGGTAGCCTTCCACAATCTTCCCATAATAAGTTGGGTGAATTTTGGCCCATTCCTCCTGACAGAGCTGGTGTAACTGAGTCAGGTTTGTAGGCCTCCTTGCTCGCACACGCTTTTTCAGTTCTGCCCACACATTTTCTATAGGATTGAGGTCAGGGCTTTGTGATGGCCACTCCAATACCTTGACTTTGTTGTCCTTAAGCCATTTTGCCACAACTTTGGAAGTATGCTTGGGATCATTGTCCATTTGGAAGACCCATTTGCGACCAAGCTTTAACTTCCTGACTGATGTCTTGACATGTTGCTTCAATATATCCACCTAATTTTGCTTCCTCGTGATGCCATCTATTTTGTGAAGTGCACCAGTCCCTCCTGCAGCAAAGCACCCCCACAGCATGATGCTGCCACCCCGTGCTTCACGGTTGGGATGGTGTTCTTCGGCTTGCAAGGACCCCCTTTTTCCTCCAAACATAACAATGGTCATTATGGCCAAACAGTTCTATTTTTGTTTCATCAGACCAGAGGACATCTCTCCAAAAAGTACGATCTTTGTCCCCATGTGCAGTTGCAAACCGTAGTCTGGCTTTTTTATGGCGGTTTTGGAGCAGTGGCTTCTTTCTTGCTGAGCGGCCTTTCAGGTTATGTCAATATAGGACTCATTTTACTGTGGATATAAATACTTTTGTACCCGTTTCCTCCAGCATCTTCACAAGGTCCTTTGCTGTTGTTCTGGGATTGATTTGCACATTTTGCACCAAAGTACGTTCATCTCTAGGAGACAGAACGCGTCTCCTTCCTGAGCGGTATAACGGCTGCGTGGTCCCATCGTGTTTATACTTGCGCACTATTGTTTGTACAGATGAACGTGGTACCTTCAGGCGTTTGGAAATTGCTCCCAAGGATGAACCAGACTTGTGGAGGTCTACAATTGTTTTTCTGAGGTCTTGGCTGATTTCTTTTGATTTTCCCATGATGTCAAGCAAAGAGGCACTGAGTTTGAAGGTAGGCCTTGAAATACATCCACAGGCACACCTCCAATTGACTCAAATTATGTCAATTAGCCTATCAGAAGCTTCTAAAGCCATGACATCATTTATTGGAATTTTCCAAGCTGTTTAAAGGCACAGTCAATTTAGTGTATGTAAACTTCTGACCCACTGGAATTGTGATACAGTGAATTATAAATGAAATAATCTGTCTGTCAACAATTGTTGGAAAAATTACTTGTGTCATGCACAAAGTAGATGTCCTAACCGACTTGGCAAAACCATAGTTTGTTAACAAGAAATATGTGGAGTGGTTGAAAAACGAGTTTTAATGACTCCAACCTAAGTGTATGTAAACTTCCGACTTCAACTGTACATAGGCGTACAGAGGCCCATTATCAGCAACCATCAGTCCTGTGTTCCAATTGCACGTTGTGTTTGCTAATCCAAGTTTATCATTTTAAAAAGGCTAATTGATCATTAGAAAACCCTTTTGCAATTATGTTAGCACAACTGAAAACTGTTGTGCTGATTAAAGAAGCAATAAAACTGGTCTTCTTGAAACTAGTTGAGTAACTGGAGCATCAGCAATGGTGGGTTCAATTACAGGCTCAAAATGGCCAGAAACAAATAACTTTCTTCTGAAACTCGTCAGTCTATTCTTGTTCTGAGAAATGAAGGCTATTCCATGCGAGAAATTGCCAAGAAACTGAAGATCTCGTACAACGCTGTGTACTACTCCCTTCACAGAACAGCGCAAACTGGCTCTAACCAGAATAGAAAGAGGAGTGGGAGGCCCCGGTGCACAACTGAGCAAGAGGACAAATACATTAGAGTGTCTAGTTTGAGAAACAGGCACCTCACAGGTCCTCAACTGGCAGCTTCATTAAATAGTACCAGCAAAACACCAGTCTCAACGTCAACAGTGAAGAGGGATGCTGACCTTCTAGGCAGAGTTGCAAAGAAACAGCTATATCTAAGACTGGTCAATAAAAAGAAACGATTAAGATGGGCATAGAACACAGACACTGGACAGCGGAAGATTGGAAAAAAGTGTTATGGACAGACGAATCGAAGTTTGAGGTGTTCGGATCACAAAGAATAACTTTTGTGAGACGCAGACCAAATGAAAAGATGCAAAATGAAAAAAGGCAATATCTCAGACTGGCCAATAAAAATAAAAGATTAAGATGGGCAAAAGAACACAGACACTGGACTTTTTCTTTGCAACTCTGCCTAGAAGGTCAGCATCCCGGAGTCGCCTCTTCACTGTTGACGTTGAGACTGGTATTTTGCGGGTACTCCATTAAAAATCAGCCGTTTCCAGCTACAATAGCCATTTACAACATTAACAATGTCTACACTGTATTTCTGATCAATATGATGTTATTTTAATGAACAAAAAAATTGCTTTTCTTTCGAAAACAAGGAAATTTCTAAGTGACCCCAAACTTTTGAATGGTAGTGTACATGTACAGCACAATAGATAATCAGGCCTCAATACAAATGCAAAAATAGACTTCAGTAATGACATACAGTATATAAAAATTGTAGGCCTCAGTACAACATTTTTACATTTACATTTTAGTCATTTAGCAGACGCTCTTATCCAGAGCGACTTACAGTTAGTGATTACATATTTTTTATTTTTTTATACTGGCCCCCCGTGGGAATCGAACCCACAACCCTGGCGTTGCAAACGCCATGCTCTACCAACTGAGCTACATCCCTGCCGGCCATTCCCTCCCCTACCCTAGACGACGCTGGGCCAATTGTGCGCCGCCCATGAGTCTCCCGGTCGCGGCCGGCTGCGACAGAGCCTGGATTCGAACCAGGATCTCTAGTGGCACAGTTAGCACTGCGATGCAGTGCCTTAGACCACTGCGCCACTCAGGAGTTCAACAGCAGCTAAGTCTCAGCAACTACAACCCAACCCATTAAACACAGCCCACAACCAGGGCCTCACTAGAAACAACTTGGCACAAGTCACTAAACACTGAACCTAAACACAGACACACACACCAACGATGTGGAAATGCAACAAACTACTACAGTAAGTGTAGAGTGGTTCAAGCAGGGACCTGAGTCAGTAGTTGTCCAGTGATAAGTGTCCATCTTGTTTGAACAGTTTGATTATGCAGTGCTTGTTTGTTAGCTGACGTCACTATAGGATATTTACGTGTCTCCCCATCACATCTACACTCAGTAAACACCTAGCATCAAGCCTCCAAACCCAGGCCTCGCACACCTAGCATCAAGCCTCCAAACCCAGGCCTCGCACACAAGCAACCCTGATGATGCTCTAAGAAGCAGTGACAGACCTAAGTGTTTGAGGTGTTTGAGCATGAACTATCACTGTTTTCACCCGGTCGCAATTTTAGAGGGAAAACGTGCATACTGTACGTCTTGTTGCGAGACATAGCAGAATTAGCTATACAATCTCTACTTTCCGTACCTCCCACTTCTCTCCTGAAATAGAAATTGTTGTGCCAACTGCCAACCCTCTCTGATTCCCCATTCGAAGAAGTCTGTGTGGGTCCACGCTGTCCAAATAAAAGAGATGGTTGTTTCACTGAAGACAGGGCTGAGCTTTGACAGGAAAAAAATTGGATAGAAGGCTCTCTCTTAAAGGAAATAAGTGTTTTTTCTTGTTTGTGTACAGTACAGCTTTCTTGGCTGTGCACCTTATCCCTACTAAATCATTTTGAAATTGTCTCTTTTGTGGCTGCATTGGTGGCTGTTCTTCTCCGAACCTGCGTGGTTTTCCATCATACCTCCCTGTGTTAGTGGTCTCTCCCACCATTTCACTGGTAGCCAGAGTAAACCAGGAAGTGCCTGTCTTGTGAAATGTCACACCTGCCAGTCATGAACTTTCCCGAATGGCAGGTTTCCCATATCCATTTCTGCACGGCAGCATCTTTCATGTTCTTGTGTTTTTGCTGTGCCTCCGGAAACATTTAGTGATAAAGTTGAAGCAGGATAAAAAGCACTACCATTTCAACCTGTCATTAGGGATCCTCAAGACCCACATTAAAAGAAATGCCAGCTGTGGAATCCATCTCTCTCTCTCTCTATCTCCCCATCTCTCTCACTCTCTCTCTTTCCCTCTCCCCATCTCTCTCTGGCTCTTTCTCTCTCTCCTGTCCTCTAGTCTTTAGATACAGTGGGAAAAGCCCTGCTATCCTCCATAACTGTGCTCCTATTGAAACACACGGAAGGACTACTGTATTTGATTTCACACTGAGCCCAGGCAGAGCTGTCTGTTTGCTTTGGGTTTCATGCTAGAGCAAGCATCCCACTGGGCACACACTGGTTGAACCAACGTTGTTTCAATGTAATTTGTCAACGTATTGTGATGTGGAATCAAAGAGGAAAATACATAGCATTTGAAAAAAGTAATCAACCAGTACTGTTTTCATCTACATTTTACATTTACGTCATTTAGCAGACGCTCTTATCCGGAGCGACTTACAAATTGGTGCATTCACCTTATAGCCAGTGGGTTAACCACTTTACAGTGTTTTTATTTTTTTGGTGTGTTTTTTTTTTTTTTGGGGGGGGGGGGGGGGGTAGAAGGATTACATTATCCTATCCCAGGTATTCCTTAAAGAGGTGGGGTTTCAAATGTCTCCGGAAGGTGGTGAGTGACTCCGCTGTCCTGGCGTCGTGAGGGAGCTTGTTCCACCATTGGGGTGCCAGAGCAGCGAACAGTTTTGACTGGGCTGAGCGGGAACTGTGTTTCAGCAGAGGTAGGGGAGCCAGCAGGCCAGAGGTGGATGAATGCAATGCCCTCGTTTGGGTGTAGGGACTGATCAGAGCCTGAAGGTACGGAGGTGCCGTTCCCCTCAACCAGCATAGTAAACATTGAAATTATGGTAAAACTTCAACTTAAATACATTAACTTAACCTGACTATCAGGTTGTTACATCAATCTAATGTCAACATAATCATCAGAACTATGTATACGTTGAAATTGAGTTGAAAATTCCACATAGAAACCAGTGGAGGTTCATCAGAGGAGGAAGGGGAGGACCATCCTCCTCAGTGAATTTCATAAAAATAAAAATTGTAAAACATTTCAAAAGTTATCCAAACTATACTAAACTATACCAAATAATTTATTAAAACACACTATTTTACAGTAGCCTCAACAGCACTCTGTAGGGTAGCACCATGATGTAGCCGGAGGACAGCTAGCTTCCGTCCTCCTCTGGGTACATTAACTTCAATACAAAACCTAAGAGGCTCATGGTTCTCACCCCCTCCAACCTATCAGAGCTCTTGCAGCATGAACTGACATGTTGTCTACCCAATCAAAGGATCAGATAATTAATCTAGTACTGAAAGCATAAGCTACAGCTAGCTAGCACTGCAGTGCATCAAATGTGGTGAGTAGTTGACTCAAAGAGAGAGAAAGACAATAGTTGAACAGTTTTGAACAGATTCATTTCTTCCAAAATGAAGGAGAAGCAAGAGAGAAATATATATTTAAAAAAATCTCTTTCAGTTTCACTTATTCAGCTAGCAAATGCAGCTAGCTAGTTTAGCCTACTTAAACACCCTGCTCAAACAGAGGGATTAGCTTGCTGGCTATGACTATCCAACACAACACTGGAACTCTTCCAAGTCAAGGTAAGCTTTTGGTTATACTAATTTATTGCCACCGGTGTAACTGCTTACTGACTGTACACTGTAACGTTACTGCATGATTGTAGCGGGTTTACTAACGCATTAGTTATATTAGCTATGCTGACTATGACATTACTTTAGCTAATATGGGGTGCGTTCGTAAATTAACTCTGGCTATCTATTCGATTTCAGAGCACTATCGTCTGAGTGTGCCAGAGCGCAGAATAACTGATGAATTTACAAATGCTCAACACCCGTTGAATATGGCCGGTGTCAGTAAACGTAGATATAAAAAGCGTAATTAAATTGTTGCCATCAGCACAGTTACAGTCACCAACGCTCTGGATGACATGAAAACAGCCTAACCAGCTCAGCTATGGCGAGTAAAATGGTCAGAGTGAGGTATTCTCTCATTTGTGTCTAGAAGTAGCTAGCAAGCTAGCCAACGTTAGCCAGTTAGCTTGGGTGCTTGACTGCCGTTGTGAGGTCAGAACGCTCGGATCAACCCTACTCCTCGGCCAGAGCGTCCAGTGTGCGCTCTGAACGCTCCGAGAGCTTAACGCTCTGAATTTACGAATGGACAATCTGACAATGCTCTGAATTTACAAATGCCTAGAGCGCACTCTGGCACTCCATATTGAATTTACGAACACACCCCATGGTGACAATGATGTAGGCTGTATGTAGCGGTTTGGCTTGGAAAACTTTTTTCACCTGGTCACATACAGCTGATGTGTTGTGCACTGAAGTCCACAAGCAAAGCGAAGAGGTGAGAGGAGGAGAGCGCATAGATGCAAGAAGGAATACAACGTGGTTGTGTGTTTACGTGTGATCAGGGGTGTATTCATTCTGGGGATTCTGTTGAAAAACGGGGATAAACATACCTGAATTTCTCCAATAGAAACTCTTGATGGCAAGTGTTTGACTAATGATTACACCCTATATCAGCTAGATGCATGCGGTACTGAATGTCACTGTCTGTCCATGTGTCACTGTCTGTCACCTCAAATGTTTCTCTCGACCTGTGTGCACCTACGTTGTACACTTTCATTCGTAGGCTTGGTTGTAGCACCCTCATGATGGGTAGAGAGAAAATGTGAGTATCACGTAGTAGCCTAAACCTATCGCTGTTATATTAAACTGGGTGAATGGAATATAAATGACTGTCATCCAATATGCTGTAAAAGAAATAAGGCCATGCTAATGAAAAAATATATATTTCCTCCCTCATCTTAAACAGCACTTACCGCCACCGATAGAATCGTAAAAAATCTTTTTCATCCTATATTCAATTGGGTGGTTGAAATGATTTGGAATTTCAGATTTGATTACACATTTTATTTGACCTTGTTTCAATGTTGATAGTAAAATGGTAAGTTTGAATCAATTTAATTGTTTCAACATCATGCCATCAACCTAAATAAAGAGGTATATTGAAATAAAATGTGAAGCCACAGTCCAAAAATTCTTGCCTGATTCTACTGGTACGATGCCTTGCAAAAGTATTCATCCCCCTTGGTGTTTTTCCTATTTTGTTGCATTACAACCTGTAATTTCAATTGATTTCTATTTGGATTTCATGTAATGGACATACACAAAATAGTCCAAATTGAATAGTTATGCACGCTCAAGTTCTGTTTTTTTGTCTTATTTCTTGTTTGTTTCACAAGAAAAAATATTTTGCATCTTCAAAGTGGTAGGCATGTTGTGTAAATCAAATGATACAAACCCCCCAAAAGCAACAAAATAGGAAACATGCCAAGGGGGGTGAATACTTTCGCAAGCCACTGTATATAAGCGGTAATGCACTTCAGTGAAAACAAGTCCACCATTCAGATACCTACATCTATGTACCCTGCTTAGCTTTGGAAACAAGCTGTGTTCGATTCAGCTGGGCTATCATGTCAACACATGTATTGATCAGCTTCCATACTTACAGTATTTGCGTAGACTACCTGAATAATATTGAATAGTTCAAAGTAACTCCTCTAACCTTTCTTTCACAAGCTGTATGTTAAAGTAAAGTAGGAGTGAGGTTGGGTTTATGTATGCTACATTGACATCTGATATGCCCAAAGGACACCTCCATTTCTATGTGAAGCTAGGTATACTATCATTCGTCCATGGTTGATTTGATCTTTGGAAGTTTAGAAGTAGTTACCATTTGCCCTATTTTTTTTTAAACCTTTATTTAACTAGGCAAGTCAGTTAAGAACACATTTTTATTTACAATGACGGACTACACCGGCCAAACCCGGACGACGCTGAGCCAATTGTGCGCCGCCCTATGGGACTCCCAATCACGGCCGGTTGTGATACAGCCTGGAATCGAACCAGGGGGTCTGTAGTGACGCCTCAAGCACTGAGATGCAGTGCCATTCGGGAGCAATTAGCCCTATAAATAGGATACCAAATTAATGTTATTAATAATAAACTTTTACCTTTGGATATTGTCTTTTATATACAGTGTATTCGGAAAGTATTCAGACACCTTGACTTTTCCCACATTTTGTTACGCTACAGCCTTATTCTAAAATGAATTAAATTGTTTTTTTTCCCTCATCAATCTAAACACAATACCCCATAATATCAAAGCAAAAACAGTTATTTTTTACATTTTTTAAACTGATATATCACATTTTCATAAGTATTCAGACCCTTTACTCAGTACTTTGTTGAAGCACCTTTGGCAGCAATTACAGCCTCGAGCCTTCTTGGGTATGGCGCTACAAGTTTGGCACGCCGGTATTTGGGGAGTTTCTCCCATTCTTCTATGCAGATCCTCTCAAGGTCTGTCAGGTTGGATGGGGAGCGTCGCTGCACAGCTATTTTCAGGTCTCTCCAGAGATGTTCGATTCGGTTAAAGTCCAGTGTCTGGCTGGGCCACTCAAGGACCTTCAGAGACTTGTCCCGAAGCCACTCCTGCATTGTCCTGGCTGTGTTCTTTGGGTCATTGTATTGTTGGAAGGTGAACCTTCGCCCCAGTCTGAGGTCTCTGGAGCAGGTTTTCATCAAGGATCTCTCTGTACTTTGCTCCGTTCATCTTTCCCTCGATCCTGACTAGTCTCTCAGTCCCTGCCGCTGAAGAACATCTGCACAGCATGATGCTGCCCCCACCATGCTTCACCGTAAGGATGGTGCCAGGTTTCCTCCAGACGTGACACTTGGCATTCAGGCCAAAGAGTTCAATCTTGGTTTCATCAGACCAGAGAGTCTTGTTTCTCATGGTCTGAGAGTCCTTTTGGTGCCTTTTGACAAACTCCAAGTGGGCTGTCGTGCCTTTTACTGAGAAGTGGCTTCCGTCTGGCCACAAGTGGTTGTCCTTCTGGAAGGTTCTCCCATCTCCACAAAGGAACTCTGGAGCTCTGTCAGAGTGACCATTGGGTTCTTGGTCACCTCCCTGACCAAGGCCCTTCTCCCCCGATTTCTCAGTTTGGCCGGGTGGCCAGCTCTAGGAGGAGTCTTGGGGGCTCCAAACTTCTTCCATTTAAGAATGATGGGGGCCACTGTGTTCTTGGGGACCTTCAATGCTGCAGATTTTTTTTGGTACCGTTCTCCAGATCTGTGCCTCGACACAATCCTGTCTCGGAGCTCTACGGACAATTCCTTCAACCTCATCTCTTGGTTTTTGCTCTGACATGCACTGTCAACAGTGGGACCTTATATAGACAGGTGTGTGCCTTTCCAAATCATGCCCAATCAATTACATTTACCACAGGTGGACTCCAATCAAGTTGTAGAAACATCTCAAGGATGATCAATGGAAACAGGATACGCCTGAGCTAAATTTCGAGTATCATAACAAAGGGTCTGAATACTTATGTAAATAAGGTATTTCTGTTTTCTTATACATTTGCAAAAGTTTCTAAAAATCTGTTTTCGCTTTGTCATTATGGGGTATTGTGTGTAGATTGATGAGGAACATGTTTTATTTAATCCATTTTAGTATAAGGCTGTAACGTAACAAAATGTGGAAAATGTCAAGGGGTCTGAATACTTTCCAAATGCACTGTATGTTATTCAAAAAAGCGGATAAAAAATGTTAGGTAGGTAGTCCAACAGTTTCCCCGACAGGCAACCATTCCAGAAGAAGGGGAGAAAGGATGGTGGTTCTGCTGCTGCTGCTGCCACCCATCCACAACCCACAAAGTTGCACCTTCTCAAAATACAGAATAATAATCAAGCATTTTATCAACATCAGTTTTGGAAACTGGAGGTAGGCTGTCTCTCTACTATGTTGACTTCGGTTTGCAGTATGGCAAAATCACTCACAAATATCTTTGATGCTTTGCCACTTCAGCATGCTTTTGTGGCACAGTCGATGCCACGCAGGGCTCCGAGCCAGAAGGTTGAGGGTTCGCCGACCAACACAGACGAGGTCACTCTCCCGGCCTGTTTCATTATACCACGATCAGAGCTGGCTGCAGACAATGATCAGCTAGGGGGAAATCAGATTTTCAACATTTTGATGCCATATTTATAATTATATAAAATATATGCAACACATTTTCCACCAACAGATATCTGTGCCAATGCACCACACAGCCAATTAACAAAGCATACCAAGTTCAGGCACTTCAATATCATGGTTTGCATTTTCAACACCACAATAAATGGACTATGTCAATCTCAACGAACAGAAAATACATCCCTCCCTCCTTTGTAGGCCTACCCAGTATCCGAATGTCATTCAACGTTTTGGTGTTTTGTAACAGATCTGTCTTTCCATTCATCAATTGGCCGCTGCACAATTTGGATTGATTGATTTTATTTTAAACAAACAAAAAAATATGTTTCTGTAAACTAGGCGTATGTCGTGGGTCACTACTTCACAGGAGTGCCATTTGAACGTAAACTTTTTCTATCAAAATGCATTTTCTTTGGCAGAAATGCCTTCTGGAACATGTCAACTTTCATGTGCTTTAATAACAAACTGGCCTCCTTGCCTGGTCCGTGAGTTTTGGTGGGCGGCCCTCTCTTGGCAGGTTTGTTGTGTTGCCATATTCTTCCCATTTTTTAAATAATGAATTGAATGGTGCTCCGTGGGATGTTGAAAGTTTCTGATATTTTTTTTTTAAACCAACCCTGATCTGTACTTCTCCACAACTTTTTCCCTGACCTGTTTGGAGAGCTCCTTGGTCTTCATGGTGCCGCTTGCTTGGTGGTGCCCCTTGCTTAGTGGTGTTGCAGACTCTGAGGCCTTTCAGAACAGGTGTACATATACTGAGATCATGTGACGCTGGGCCAATTGTGCGCCGCCCTATGGGACTCCCTGTCTCGGCCGGTTGTGACACAGCCTGGGATCGAACCCAGGTCTGTAGTGACGCCTCAAGCACTGCGATGCAGTGCCTTAGACCGCTGCGCCACTCGGGAGGCCTAATCAGAATATTTTCTGTAAAGATAAGCATTATATTGTTCGATTATAGGAGTAACTCTGGTAGGCCTGAAACAGACTTCCTCACCTCAAGTTCAACTGTCAGAGTCAGTTGGAGCTCTGGCGCGCACTGCCTTCATATCATAGGCCTGCAGTTGCTAAAGCTTAATAATAGCCACACTGTACAAAACCTTCACAAACGTTTCTAAACGTTATTAGGGTAATAACTATAGCTCAGTTGGTAGAGCATGGCGCTTGCAACGCCAGGGTTGTGGGTTCGTTTCCCACGGGGGGCCAGTATGAAAAATGTATGCACTCACTAACTGTAAGTCTGAGTGTCTGCTAAATGACGTAAATGTAAATGTAAGTCAAGCCATTGTTTATAGCGAAAATACGAGCAGAAGACTGAATGTAAACCAGGGAAAAAACACACAACTCTCCCCAAAGTAACAAAAATAAGTTTGACAACACTCCCCTATTTTGGACCATCCCTCCCCCCAAGTAAATTTCAATCTGTCCCTTAGCAACTTCTATGATAGCTAGCTAGCACCAATGCACTCAACCTGAAAACAATTACTAGAAACTGCAGTCATTCTCAATATTCTTAGCAATGATTTTTCAATCCATGTGACTATTATAGGCAGCCACTTGTTTTTCTCCTATTGAAATCAAACTTCAGTTCATGAAAAAATAACTAGCTTGCTAGCTAGAGAACTAAGCAACCTAGTCAGCTAGCTACCTAGTGGCTTGCTTGACCAGACCAAGTCAACCAAATACGAAAACTGGCTTAAAAATTCAGAGTATTCAGATGATGATACCTAGTAGATAGTTAGTTAGCTAACTAACTAGCTATGCTGAAACAGATAATGTCGTTTTGCCATGTTTTTGCACATTTTCGGGGCAGAACATTGTTTGTATCCATCAATAGCTAGTTTTTTTTTCTGACTAGCAGTTCCAGAGCTTGGGGAAGTGTGTGTCTGCCTCGTGCGGCAGTGGCATATAAGCAAGACAAAACTTTACCAGCATCTTAGCATACGTACCAGTGAATCACTGTGACATATGAATTACGAGTGATAGTGTAATCACTACGTTAAAAATGATGTACAGTGGGGAAAAAAAGTATTTAGTCAGCCACCAATTGTGCAAGTTCTCCCTCTTAAAAAGATGAGAGAGGCCTGTAATTTTCATCATAGGTACACGTCAACTATGACAGACAAAATGAGAAAAATGTTTCCAGAAAATCACATTGTAGGATTTGTTATGAATTTATTTGCAAATTATGGTGGAAAATAAGTATTTGGTCAATAACAAAAGTTTCTCAATACTTTGTTATATACCCTTTGTTGGCAATGACACAGGTCAAACGTTTTCTGTAAGTCTTCACAAGGTTTTCACACACTGTTGCTGGTATTTTGGCCCATTCCTCCATGCAGATCTCCTCTAGAGCAGTGATGTTTTGGGGCTGTCGCTGGGCAACACAGACTTTCAACTCCCTCCAAAGATTTTCTATGGGGTTGAGATCTGGAGACTGGCTAGGCAACTCCAGGACCTTGAAATGCTTCTTACAAAGCCACTCCTTCGTTGCCCGGGCGGTGTGTTTGGGATCATTGTCATGCTGAAAGACCCAGCCACATTTCATCTTCAATGCCCTTGCTGATGGAAGGAGGTTTTCACTCAAAATCTCACGATACATGGCCCCATTCATTCTTTCCTTTACACGGATCAGTCGTCCTGGTCCCTTTGCAGAAAAACAGCCCCAAAGCATGATGTTTCCACCCCCATGCTTCACAGTAGGTATGGTGTTCTTTGGATGCAACTCAGCATTCTTTGTCCTCCAAACACGACGAGTTGAGTTTTTACCAAAAAGTTATATTTTGGTTTCATCTGACCATATGACATTCTCCCAATCCTCTTCTGGATCATCCAAATGCACTCTAGCAAACTTCAGACGGGCCTGGACATGTACTGGCTTAAGCAGGGGGACACGTCTCGCACTGCAGGATTTGAGTCCCTGGCGGCGTAGTGTGTTACTGATGGTAGGCTTTGTTACTTTGGTCCCAGCTCTCTGCAGGTCATTCACTAGGTCCCCCCGTGTGGTTCTGGGATTTTTGCTCACCGTTCTTGTGATCATTTTGACCCCACGGGGTGAGATCTTGCGTGGAGCCCCAGATTGAGGGAGATTATCAGTGGTCTTGTATGTCTTCCATTTCCTAATAATTGCTCCCACAGTTGATTTCTTCAAACCAAGCTGCTTACCTATTGCAGATTCAGTCTTCCCAGCCTGGTGCAGGTCTACAATTTTGTTTCTGGTGTCCTTTGACAGCTCTTTGGTCTTGGCCATAGTGGAGTTTGGAGTGTGACTGTTTGAGGTTGTGGACAGGTGTCTTTTATACTAATAACAAGTTCAAACAGGTGCCATTAATACAGGTAACGAGTGGAGGACAGAGGAGCCTCTTACAGAAGAAGTTACAGGTCTGTGAGAGCCAGAAATCTTGCTTGTTTGTAGGTGACCAAATACTTATTTTCCACCATAATTTGCAAATAAATTCATTAAAAAATTCTACAATGTGATTTTCTGGATTTTTTTTCCTCAATTTGTCTGTCATAGTTGACGTGTACCTATGATGAAAATTACAGGCCTCTCATCTTTTTAAGTGGGAGAACTTGCACAATTGGTGGCTGACTAAATACTTTTTTTCCCCACTGTACGTGTTAAATTATTAAGTTACGTGCAGTCATATTCAAGTCCTGATTGGTCAATAAGCTTATTTGACGTGCCAATTAGTCTTATTTGACGCTTCAAATAGTGTTATTTGACGGGTCAGATAACGAGACGAGTACTGACCCAAACAGTGTTCGATACATATGCATACACACAACAACACACTCGCAGACAGACACATACACTCAACCCCTCCACATCATCTGCTGAAGAAATTCATCAGATTCCTCTGATGACGGCGAGAATGAGGCCACAGAGAGATGTAGATAAATATCTATGAATCAAAGGTTAATCCTCACTATCTGTTTACCTATCTATCCTTTCAGTCTGATTTGTTTTGGGACCAAAACACAGAGCGAAGAGGAAGAAGAGGAGGAGCCAAGCAACTTTTTTTCACACACACAACATTTCTGTGGTGTGTTATGTGCATCACCAGCCCTCTTCTCAACCCACTCACCTTACCCCTTACCTCATGGGACCCCCTAGGCCTATGGATAACCTCTTGAAGGAAAAGAAGGGGAACAAGGGGATGAAGGGTGGGAGGGAAAAGAGTCCCAAATACAGGCTGAATCAGAGAGGACTACTGAATAACCACAGAGCTCCCATAATCTGTTTGGAGTCGTGGTCATGTGACACAAACACAAAGAAAAAGCCGTATCTCAGACTGCCCATCTTAATATTTTATTTTTATTGCCCAGTCTGAGATATGGCTTTTTCTTTGCAACTCTGCCTAGAAGGTCAGCATCCCGGAGTCACCTCTTCACTGTTAACGTTGAGACTGGTGTTTTGCGGGTACTATTTAATGAAGCTGCCAGTTGAGGACCTGTGAGGCGTCCGTTGAACGGTAGTGTATGTAAATATACAGTACTTGCCGAATAAAGTTGATTCTGAGAGAGAGAGAGAGAGGCAATAGAGAACTGAAAAAGAGTGAGGATCAGATTGTCATTGGCACGTTACTTGCAAATGTGGACGTTGATAGCTTGCTTAGCAACCCAAAACTATTATAACTCTTATAGTTTTTATACACACACACATGCACACACTCATGTGCGCGCACACAGACACACACACACTAATTATGAGTTGTCTTGAAGTGTTTAGCTGAGTAAGTGCTCATCAGGAATGTTGGAGCTGGTGTAAGGTGTTTGCCTGACGCTGTTATGGTAGACAACAGGTCACACTTTATTTGGATAGTCCGAATGTTCATTCTATCAACAAACTATCTGTTGATAAGCAACAGTTTACTAAGGTTAGTGTTAGGTTTAGAATAAGCTTTAGGGTAAGGGTTAATGTTAGGGTAAGGGTTAGAGCTAGTGTTAGGATTAGTAGATAGTTAATTGAAATGTTACTTATAGTCTGTAGAAAACAAAAACATATGCACACGTTCAGGCACACACACATTCAAATGTGCGCAAATAAATAAATACAACTCCAACAATACACCTCACCTTTCTGTGACCCGGACCAACCGAGTACAAAAGGTGAATTGTAGCCTTTTACAGTGTCCGTTATGAATAGTTAATTAGTGAGCCCCTATGATAATACCAATGTGAAATTGTACCCCTAATTCACAAATGTTATGCATGTAATGCTATCTATGCTTCCTCACCTCAATGTTATTCCATGTAAAACTCCAAATAGAGCTTGGAGTTGAGTAATGCAGTTAAAAGCACTATAAAATACCGCATTGTGATGATATACACAATATAATAGTATAGAGTCAATGTCCGCGCCCCATGTGGACATTTAATTAGCATAATACAAAAATTCCCATAAAAATCCTCTGTTTAAGCTAGAGATATCTGTTATTTTGCATGGGCTGCGTCTCAATCCACAGCATCTGCTGATGTCGCCCTTCCGCATCTGCGGTGAAAGTTGGCAGAGCTAGAGCGGTGTTTGTCAGACCATGAGACAACACGAAAATCGGTCTTCTCACCAAAACGTCTGTAGTGTCCGAACAGTTTGGCAAACTATTATGACCCTTCTATTGAAAGATGAGACTCTCCCGAACACGATGGTGTTCTCCGTTTTGCTCTACGGCCCCCACAAGCGTCACAGGACTTGCCAACTTCTGTCTGTAGCGTCCGAACAGTTGGGCTACACACCAATATGACCCCTCTATGGAAAGGTGAGTCTCTCACGAGAGGTAGCCGGTACCAGTTAAGGTAGCCGGTACCAGTAAAAAAAATGAATGGAAGTATATATGGAGATAGTTTAATGCCTACAATAAGGGGTTAAATACATGTCAAAAATATATAAAAATTGTTTGCTGATCTCTCAGATATAGGACAGACACTTCAGAACAATCTTCCTTTTAAGAAATGTTGGACTATTTGTTTATGTACAGTGCCGTGAAAAAGTATTTGCCCCCTTTCAGATTTTCTTTCTATTTATGCATATTTTTTTATAATGAATGTTATCAGATCTTCAACCAAAACCTAATATTAGATAAAGGGAAGCTGAGTTTACAAATAACAAAACAATTATTGTATTTATTTAATTAAGTTAAGTTAATCAAATTATGCAACACCCATGTCCCCTGTGTGAAAAAGTAATTGTCCCCTTACACTCAATAACTGGTTGTGCCACCTTTAGCTGCAATGACTGCAACCAAATGCTTTCTGTAGTTGTTGATCAGTCTCTCACATCGCTGTGGAGGAATTTTGGCTCACTCTTGCATGCAGAACTGCTTTAACTCAGCGACATTTGTGGATTTTCAAGCATGAACTGTTCGTTTCAAGTCCTGCCACAACATCTCAATTGGGATTATGTCTGGACTTTGACTAGGCCATTCCAAAACATCAAATGTGCTGTTTCTTACCATTTTCATGCAGACTTGATTGTGTGTTTTGGATAATTGTCTTGCTGCATGACCCAGCTGCACTTCAGCTTCAGCTCAAATCAAATCAAATTTTATTTGTCACATACACGTGTTTATAGAGATATTTATTCCTGTCTACGCGATGAACTGAGAACCCATCTGGCTGGACCGATTTCGACAGAATATATCAAGAGAGCCATGTTTCCGTGAAACAGAGTATGTTACAGGCTTTGATGTCTCTCTGGAAAGAAATCCTTGCCCGTAGTTCGCCGACTTTGTTAACCAAAGATTGAACATTAGCGAGTAGCATACTTGGAAGTGGTGGGTGGTGTGCGCGCCTCCTAAGTCAGACCAGCAGGCCGCTCCGAGTGCCTCTCCTCCGCTGGCGATGTTTTGGGTCAGCCGCTGGAATCAGTTCAGTTGCCCTGGGGAGAGCAAACAAAGGATCTGCTTCGGGAAAGTCGTATTCCTGGTCGTAATGCTGGTGAGTTACCGCCACTCTGATATCCAATAGTTTTTCCCGGCTGTATGTAATGATGCAAAACCCTTTCTGAGATAATAATGTAAAAAATAATACATAAAAAAACAAAATACCGCAAAGTTTCCTAAGAGCTAGTCGCGAGGCCGCCATCTTCGTCGGCGCCAGAGTAACCAGCTCACAGACGGATGGCCTGACATTCTCCTATAGAATTTTCTGATACAGAGCAGAATTCATGGTTCCTTCTATTAAGGCAAGTCGTCAAGGTCCTGAGGCAGCAAAGCATCCCCAAACCATCACATTACCACCACCATGGTTCTTACTGTGGAATAAAGACTTCAGCATGGTGGTTGTGAAGGTTTCTATAGCGTTTACAGTTTCCTGACAGACAGAGAGCCTTGGCTCACACTCAGCCGGCTGTATGGAAAATCACAGCTCCTGGATCAGTTTAGAACAGATAAAAGCAATCAGGTACCATTAGAGGAGGTTATGCTCAGGACAGTCAAATTCAATGGTCTGTGTGTGTGTGTGTGTGTGTGTGTGTGTGTGTGTGTGTGTGTGTGTGTGTGTGTGTGTGTGTGCACGTGTGTACATGTGTTTTTATGTACAGTGTGTGTATGAGTCCACCTGATAGGGGTGGGTCCTTTTTATTCCCCTCCCAGTATGGAAACAGGATGCCACACCTAGGAGGAAGTGGAACACCTGTCTCTAGAACACACACAATGCATACACACAGGCCTACATATAGCCAGAATCAGAATTTCCCTTTCAACCCTAAAAAGAGGGGGATCATTCACTGAGAGGATATATGGTTTCCCACACACACACGCACACACACACACTTGCGTGCACACATGGCGAACCCTCTGGACCTAGACGCCGGGCTGACACAGCAGGGTCAGTGCACCTTCCCTAGCAGAACAAACACACACACATCAACAGAGCCTGTGTAGAGGCTAGAGCTGATTCTTACACTGGAGCGAGGGAGAGAGAGAGGGGAGAGAGAGAGTGGAGATAGATAGAGGGATAGTTAAGGAGAGGAGATCGAGAGCATGTACTATTCATTCTTATTACCATAAAACTGCCATGAGTAAGCTCACAATCAGACCCCTAAACTTCAACTCTTTGACTCTAGTTATACATTACCAGTCCAAAGTTTGGACACACCAACTCATTCAAGGGTTTTTCTTTATTTTTAAAATTTTTTAGATTGTAGAATAATTGTGAAGACATCAAAACTATGAAATAACACATATGGAATCATGTAGTAACCTACATCATTTGACTGGTACTGTATGTGTCATCATTCCAGTAATGTCCCCCGTTGAAACCACATCACTATCCTAATCCTAGATGACATGATGCCAACATGTTGTGTGTGCGTGCGTGTGTGTACATGTGTTCACGCATGTGTGTATGCGTACGTGGGTGTCAGCGTGTTGTTTGAGTCATAGAAACGCCAAACCTCTTCCTAATTACACAGTGGATCTAGGCAGAGCCGAGACTTGGCTACCCAGCATGCATCATGTCTTACATAAATAGTGGTCTTACGGAAGCAGCTGTCAGGGTTACCATCGCTTTGGTCGGTCAATGCCAGGTTAAACCCTAATTGGACCATAAGGCACTCCCACGTTTGGTGGTCACTGCTTTTAAGGGCAGGGAGAGTGGAGTGTGTGTGTGTGTGTGTGTGTGTGTGTGTGTGTGTGTGTGTGTGTGTGTGTGTGTGTGTGTGTGTGTGTGTGTGTGTGTGTGTGTGTGTGTGTGGAGGGAGGTATGGTCCCTTACAGTGCCCCCTTAGACCACCCTATGACATCATCACAAAGCCTCCTGAGACTTCATATGATGACTGCTGCCCCCATACAAACACATGCACGCACAAACACATTTACAGTTCAAGTCGGAAGTTTACATACACTTAGGTTGGAGTCATTAAAACTCGTTTTTCAACAACTCCACAAGTTTTGGCAAGTTGGTTAGGACCTCTACTTTGTGCATGACACAAGTAATCTTTCCAACAATTGTTGACAGACAGATTATTTCATTTATAATTCACTGTATCACAATTCCAGTGGGTCAGAAGTTTACATACACTAAGTTGACTGTGCCTTTAAACAGCTTGGAAAATTCCAGAAAATGATGTCATGGCTTTAGAAGCTTCTGATAGGCTAATTGACATAATTTGAGTCATTTGGAGGTGTACCTGTGGATGTATTTCAAGGCCTACCTTCAAACTCAGTGCCTCTTTGCTTGACATCATGGGAAAATCAAAAGAAATCAGCCAAGACCTCAGAAAAAAAATTGTAGACCTCCACAAGTCTGGTTCATCCTTGGGAGCAATTTCCAAATGCCTGAAGGTACCACGTTCATCTCTACAAACAATAGTACGCAAGTATAAACACCATGGGACCATGCAGCCGTCAAACCGCTCAGGAAGGAGACGTGTTCTGTCTCCTAGAGATGAACGTACTTTGGTGTGAAAAGTGCAAATCAATCCCAGAACAACAGCAAAGGACCTTGTGAAGATGCTGGAGGAAACAGGTACAAAAGTATCTATATCCACAGTAAAACTAGTCCTATTTCGACATAACCTGAAAGGCCGCCCAGCAAGGAAGAAGCCACTGCTCCAAAACCGCCATAGAAAAGCCAGACTACGGTTTCCAACTGCACATGGGGACAAAGATCATACTTTTTGGAGAAATGTCCTCTGGTCTGATGAAACAAAAATAGAACTGTTTGGCCATAATGACCATCATTATGTTTGGAGGAAAAACGGGGAGGCTTGCAAGCCGAAGAACACCATCCCAACCGTGAAGCACAGGGGTGGCAGCATCATGCTGTGGGGGTGCTTTGCTGGAGGAGGGACTGGTGCACTTCACAAAATAGATGGCATCATGATGAAGGACAATTATGTTACATCTCAAGACATCAGTCAGGAAGTTAAAGCTTGGTCGCAAATGGGTCTTCCAAATGGACAATGACCCCAAGCATACTTCCAAAGTTGTGGCAAATGGCTTAAGGACACCAAAGTCAAGGTATTGGAGTGGCCATCAAAAAGCCCTGACCTCAATCCTATAGAAAATTTGTGGCCAGAACTGAAAAAGCGTGTGCGAGCAAGGAGGCCTACAAACCTGACTCAGTTACACCAGCTCTGTCAGGAGGAATGGGCCAAAATTCACCCAACTTATTGTGGGAAGCTTGTGGAAGGCTACCCAAAACGTTTGACCCAAGTTAAACAATTTAAAGGCAATGCTACCAAATACTAATTGAGTGTATGTAAACTTTTGACCCACTGGGAATGTGATGAAAGAAATTAAAGCTGAAATAAATCACTCTCTACTATTATTCTGACATTTCACATTCTTAAAATAAAGTGGTGATCCTAACTGACCTACGACAGGGAATTTTTACTTGGATTAAATGTCAGAAATTGTGAAAAACTGAGTCTATATGTATTTGGCTAAGGTGTATGTAAACTTCCGACTTCAACTGTACACACACACACCATGGTTCCAAATAAAGTGCATAGACTATATGTGCTACACATGTTTTTTTGTGTGTTTTTTTAGCAGCTCACAATAAATAAGACAACTTTGGTGTATTCCACTATAAAAGATCAAGTGGAAACACATGTAATATACTGTGCTCAAACTCTTGACAAATGTATGAAGTCATTGATCATCTCTAAGGAATGCTGAATTATAGTTTCCTAGGAATGTGTATGTCTAGAGATACTGAGTGACTAAACAGTTGGATATGAGCCTCCTGAGGATGGATATGGGGTTATTTGTGGGTTAACAGATGAGAATCAATGCAGAATGTAGAATGCCCCCTTCACAATTAACTTATATAATTAATACAATGTGTAGGTGTCGAATGTATATCATGTCAACAGGGGATGATAGCTCATGAATTATCGTTTATCTATTTGACTGGTTGGCTATCTGTACGTATAGATGATCTAGTTTGGCATCACTCTCATAGCTGTATTCACTGGTGTCAGGGGATCTGTGCTAGCTTAGCCTAGTACAGCCTGGGCGTGCTAACCACATCTGTTGAGCTCCTCACTAACCTCATTACCTCACAATGAGCTTACTGACGCAATGAAGACAGCAGATTATGTGGTGGGGTACTGAAAGCCAGGGATGTATAGGAATAGTATAATAATACATATCTACTGTATATCTGTTAGAGACAATGGACATGTTCAATATGGAATTACTTAGAGAGGAGCACATACAGGCAGTTACCCCAACTACAGAGTTTTCTGTGACAACAAACAACAAGCATTTTTCACATCATACTGTAGAAACCTTTTGGAGAGATGACGCTGCACACACACACACAGACACATGGTGTGGAAATTTCCGTCCAGTCAGAGGAGCATATACCACAAGGAGAAGGAGTACATTCAGATCCATTCACTAGCAGGGGCTGCAGTCTGAGGGGGCTGTATGTGTGTCTGTGTGTGTGTGTGCGGTGTACGTGTGCGTGTGTGTGATGAACCCAGTTCACACATCCTCCCACAGAGTGAGAGGGGATAATAGAGTAAGGACCACGGACTCACTGACCCTTCTGGCCTTAATGACTACAGCTCCCACGATGCCTTCTTATCTCCATGGCAACCAGCAGACATCCCCAGCTTGCACAACTGCACTATCGCACGCACACACACACACACACACACAGGAAATTATGTCACTATGAGCCTCGTCACACTTACTACACTTTTTGTAAAAATACCGTCGGCTACACATACAGTTGAAGTCGGAAGTTTACATACACCTTAGCCAAATACATTTAAACTCAGTTTTTCACAATTCCTGACATTTAATCCTAGTAAAAATTCCCTGTCTTAGGTCAGTTAGGATCACCACTTTATTTTAAGAATGTGAAATGTCAGAATAATAGTAGAAAGCATGATTTATTTCAGCTTTAACTTATTTCATCACATTCCCAGTGGGTCAGAAGTGTACATACACTCAATTACTATTTGGTAGCATTGCCTTTAAATTATTTAACTTGGGTCAAACGTTTCGGGTAGCCTTCCACAAGCTTCCCACAATAAGTTGGGTGAATTTTGGCCCATTCCTCCTGACAGAGCTGTTGTAACTGAGTCAGCTTTGTAGGCCTCCTTGCTCGCACACGCTTTTTCAGTTCTGTCCACAAATTTGCTATAGGATTGAGGTCAGGGCTTTGTGATGGCCATTCCAATACCTTGACTTTGTTGTCCTTAAGCCATTTTGCCACAACTTTGGAAGTATGCTTGGGGTCATTGTCCATTTGGAAGACCCATTTGCGACCAAGCTTTAACTTCCTGACTGATGTCTTGAGATGTTGCTTCAATATATCCACATAATTTTCCTTCCTCATGATGCCATCTATTTTGTGAAGTGCACCAGTCCCTCCTGCAGCAAAGCACCCCCACAGCATGATGCTGCCACCCCCGTGCTTCACGGTTGGGATGGTGTTCTTTGGCTTGAAAGCCTCCCCGTTTTCAACAATGATGGTCATTATGGCCAAAGAGTTCTATTTTTGTTTCATCAGACCAGAGGACATTTCTCCAAAAAGTACGATCTTTGTCCCCATGTGCAG
Organism: Coregonus lavaretus; assembly: GCF_964263955.1. Lineage (NCBI taxonomy): Eukaryota > Metazoa > Chordata > Actinopteri > Salmoniformes > Salmonidae > Coregonus > Coregonus lavaretus. The sequence goes on from NC_140020.1 coordinate 34,592,423, forward strand.
TTGTAAACCGTAGTCTGGCTTTTTTATGGCGGTTTTGGAGCAGTGGCTTCTTCCTTGCTGAGCGGCCTTTCAGGTTGTCGAAATAGGACTCGTTTTACTGTGGATATAGATACTTTTGTACCTGTTTCCTCCAGCATCTTTACAAGGTCCTTTGCTGTTGTTCTGGGATTGATTTGCACTTTTCGCACCAAAGTACGTTCATCTCTAGGAGACAGAACACGTCTCCTTCCTGAGCGGTATGACGGCTGCGTGGTCCCATGGTGTTTATACTTGCCTACTATTATTTGTACAGATGAACGTGGTACCTTCAGGCATTTGGAAATTGCTCCCAAGGATGAACCAGACTTGTGGAGGTCTACAATTTTCTTTCTGAGGTCTTGGTTGATTTCTTTTGATTTTACCATGATGTCAAGCAAAGAGGCACTGAGTTTGAAGGTAGGCCTTGAAATACATCCACAGGTACACCTCCAATTGATTCAAATGATGTCAATTAGCCTATCAGAAGCTTCTAAAGCCATTACATCATTTTCTTGAATTTTCCAAGCTGATTAAAGGCACAATCAACTTTGTGTATGTAAACTTCTGACCCACTGGAATTGTGATACAGTGAATTATAAGTGAAATAATCTGTCTGTAAACAATTGTTGGGAAAATTACTTGTGTCATGCACAAAGTAGATGTCCTAACCAACTTGCCAAAACTATAGTTTGTTAACAAGAAATTTGTGGAGTGGTTGAAAAACAAGTTTTAATTACTCCAACCTAAGTGTATGTAAACTTCCGACCAACTGTATTACTCATTTGTAAACTTGCCATGTCTCGACCGCTACCTCCGGAGGTAACACACAGCACTCGCCGGACAGTTGCCGCCCTTAAAGCAGGGCAGTGTAAACAGAATTGTCTTGTTGAGCCAACACTCCTACAGTATAAATGGTAATAGCAGAGCAATGTTTTTGAAACAGCTGAAATGTATAGACATTTCCCTAATATTTTAGACTTGTTTTATTGAGTTTTTGCCTGAAATTGCAGTAACAGCCTGTTAAATTCTGCAATTGTCGCAGTAGCTGCCAGCTGCACTTAGCCACTTAAAACTATGGAAGCCCATCCCCACCACCAAAAACATGTAGAATGTAGATCATACAAATAGGATATGTTTTTTTCATTTGTAACATTGTGTGGTGATTGCAGAGGTGGCACCACAGGAAATGTTTTCCTGTGCCCCAGAGTTTTTCCTGATCTGGTAGTAGGCTAACCTAACCAACTCCGGACCCTAGTTGTAGTGTATGACATAGTAATAAATCAGTTGTAAAAACGGTTTGATATGGGCTATGATGGGATCATATTTTTTCTAATCAGGTCATATGTTGTTGTTTTTTTATCCTGGAAAAACTCCTGGCCCTAAGGAGGATGAAAACATTCAAACCCTTTAAACAGACAATGAGACAACAACTGCGATTGGACAAAAACAAACAAAAAAACTAACACGGCTGAGCGCAATGTATGCAGGGTTGCATTGTGTATTTTATTTTTTATTAACTTTTATTTAACCAGAGAAAAACTCATTGAGACCTAGGTCTCATTTGCAAATGTGCCCTGGGAACAATCAAAAAAATAAAATTATACACAATTGAAAACACAAAATTAAATAAATAGCAAATATTATATACAGTACCAGTCAAAAGTTTGGACACACCTACTCATTCCAGGGTTTTTCTACATTGTAGAATAATAGTGAAGACATCAAAACTATGAAATAACACATATGGAATCATGTACACTGCTCAAAAAAATTAAGGGAACACTTAAACAACACAATGTAACTCCAAGTCAATCACACTTCTGTGAAATCAAACTGTCCACTTAGGAAGCAACACTGATTGACAATACATTTCACATGCTGTTGTGCAAATGGAATAGACAACAGGTGGAAATTATAGGCAATTAGCAAGACACCCCCAATAAAGGAGTGGTTTTGCAGGTGGTGACCACAGACCACTTCTCAGTTCCTATGCTTCCTGGCTGATGTTTTGGTCACTTTTGAATGCTGGCGGTGCTTTCACTCTAGTGGTAGCATGAGACGGAGTCTACAACCCACACAAGTGGCTCAGGTAGTGCAGCTCATCTTCTTTGGGGGGCCGCACAGCCCTCCATGTGCTCACCAGAGGTAGCCTGACTGCCATTAGGTACCGAGATGAGATCCTTAGACCCCTTGTGAGACCATATGCTGGTGCGGTTGGCCCTGGGTTCCTCCTAATGCAAGACAATGCTAGACCTCATGTGGCTGAAGTGTGTCAGCAATTCCTGCAAGAGGAAGGCATTGATGCTATGGACTGGCCCGCCCGTTCCCCAGACCTGAATCCAATTGAGCACTTCTGGGACATCATGTCTCGCTCCATCCACCAACACCACATTGCACCACAGACTGTCCAGGAGTTGGCGGATGCTTTAGTCCAGGTCTGGGAGGAGATCCCTCAGGAGACCATCCGCCACCTCATCAGGAGCATGCCCAGGTTTTGTAGGGAGGTCATACAGGCACGTGGAGGCCACACACACTACTGAGCCTCATTTTGACTTGTTTTAAGGTTTAAAGTTGGATCAGCCTGTAGTGTGGTTTTCCACTTTAATTTTGAGGGTGACTCCAAATCCAGACCTCCATGGGTTGATACATTTGATTTCCATTGATAATTTTTGTGTGGTTTTGTTGTCAGCACATTCAACTATGTAAAGAAAAAAGTATTTAATAAGATTATTTCATTCATTCAGATCTAGGATGTGTTATTTTAGTGTTCCCTTAATTTTTTGGAGCAGTGTAGTAGCAAAAAAGTGTTAAACAAATCAAAATATATTTTATATTTGAGATTCTTTAAATAGCCACCCTTTGCCTTGATGCAAAGTTTTGTACAGATAGACCAATGCTGTTAATATAAATAGTGAAAAGAACTGGACCAAGAATCAAACCCTGTGGGACACCTTTTGTTATGTGTAGGCCTTTGCATCTGTAATTATAAATATACTCATACAGTATGTCAGGGTTCTTCAATTCCGGTCCTGGAGGGCCGAAACACTTCTGTTTTTTATTTCTACCTGGTAGTTAATTGCACTCACCTGGTGTCCCAGGTCTGAATTAGCCCCTGATTAGAAGGAGAGGATGAAAAACAGAGGTGTTTCGGCCCTCCAGGACCGGAATTGAAGAACCCTGCAGTATGTCATCACTATTGTGTTGATTGATTATTTCCAGTAAATCATTTTGAATTCAAAAGGCCTAGGTAGTCTAGCCACCCGAAGTGTGAATATAAACCGAATTTGATCAAATTCACGTTCTCAGAACACAAATAAATGGGCCTATTTTAGGCTATAAATACATAGCTTAGGCTATAAAAACATGACGTTACTTTTCCCCTGGCCCAGATGGGATCAGAGCGCATAGGCTTCTCTACAGGATACCTGCAGCTATGGTTGTTATAAGTTGGCTACAGTCGATTAGACTAATTGTTCACGTTGACAAATCATGAGGCATTTTATTTAAAAAAATGTGGTGGTGAATTCACTTATACCCACATTTTCAATTGTAATTTCCGAGTGGCGCAGTGGTCTAAGGAACTGCATCTCAGTGCTTGAGGCGTCACTACAGACCCCCTGGTTCGATTCCAGGCTGTATCACAACCGGCCGTGATTGGGAGTCCCATAGGGCAGCGCACAATTGGCCCAGCGTCGTCCGGGTTTGGCCGGTGTAGGTCGTCATTGTAAATAAGAATTTGTTCTTAACTGACTTGCCTAGTTAAATAAAGGTAAAATAAAATTACCACATGTAATGCTTTGCATGATATTGATAGAAATTAAGCCTGGTTTGTTGTAATGTTATAAGGTAGGCCTACTGTACTTTTATATTTGTGTGAGAGGGTTAATCATACATTTTTGATAGGCTAACGTTAGTTGATGAAGACATGCTGTTATAGCAACTCTGTGCTTTTGTCTTGAATCTAAAATGTTATGAGTGTAGCCTACAGATGATTAAATAAACCCTTTAATTGTCTGTACATACATTCTTGTGAATTGTTGCATTATTCAAGAGTGTAATATGCTTTGGTTGAATTATTCAATAGTGTAATATGTTCTAGAAGAAATGTTTCTGTCACTAACCACGTTTCCATCCACAGTTTTTATTCGTGTAAAGTCATACCGTATAAAAAAAATCTCTACAACTGTGATAGAAACAGGAAGTTTTGCTACAGTTATATAAATGCCGACAGATAATTTGTTCGTTTGACATTATCTTTTTGTGTCAGTAAAATATATTATGCAAGAAATGGTGGTGGAAACACCTTTATGAGCAAATATTGATATAATAACCATCATATCAAAGTAAACTTGGAGTCACGTGATGACATGGTGTGTGGTCCTCCCACTACGACTCAGGAAACCATGCAGTTTATTAGGCTACAGATGAAATAAGTGATGATGAACTTCACAGGCTGGTGAAAGTGCACAGTGATCTTGATGCTCCTTTCCAATAATATCGAGGGTCTTATTCTGGTGACATGATGATCGATGCTTGAATGCCATTTGACAAAAATAAATAATCTTGCTCTTATCCATAATAATCTCATAATGTGGAATAGCCTTCACACACTGTATCTACGAGCTGTTGGCTAGAGCGCACGTGCCAAGACCAGAGTAGGCACATTTGCTATTTAAATGCAACCGTTTTTGTGACAATATTCTCAGTAGAGTTGAAAATGCGATGGAAACACATTCAACTTTTGATTTTTATTCGGTACATGAAAACGTAAATGGAAAGGTACATTTTGCGTGCACTACGTCATCACACACTGATTTTTTTCCACAACAAGACTATTTAGTGGAAACACACCACTGGTGGGAAAATGCACATATTTTCTTTATGTGGATTCTAGAATATTCACATGAATAGTTACTGGCTAGTGGCTACTGTGATATTTACTGTCAATTTGAGCTGCGGACCAAGAATGTCACGTTGCCAGTATACTGGACTCGCTAAATGTACAGTAGCCCTTATCCAGCTATCCAGTTAGCTAAACACTCATTCAAATAACTCATTGAGAAGCAGGGTGCCGTTTTGGAAGTTTACTTGAATCACAGTGTGAAACTGCAACAAACACAAAAGTGCATGTTTTCAGTTAAAGTAGTATAGAGCACAGAATGTCTTACACAATAACTGCACTAAATGTACGAAATAAGGAATAAGAGTACTCTCGAGTCAGAGCTTCTTGCACGTGACACACTTGAAGAGTGCACCGCTGATACATCTCTTAGCTCCAACCAACCACAGTCCATCTGCTCGGATGGCACCCTCTGTGAAATGTCTCCCTTGATGCTTCACAGCCTCATGGTGGTGACGCACAAGCAAGGTTTCCAGGTGGTGACGACCTGGAATGATAATGGGGTTGACATCGTTTGTTCCTAATTTAGATTGCTCGATTCAGCCTCCCACTCTGAGCAGTCCGTCGCTGTCAACGATAGGATGCAGCCTTTGTGGACTGCTGTCAGTAGGAAGACTGTGTTCTGCTGCAATGCACCTAAATTCCTATGCATAACACTCATCTTGGACACTCTTTATCACAAGGACTTTGGCTCTTTCCAGCTCCTCTTCAGTGGGGTTCTTCCGACAGATGTGCCATCCATGGCAGCTGCTCTCTTGTGCAGGCTGAGAGAAGGTCCGAGCTATGTGGATTAAGTGTACTACTGTCCTGCCATGGATGGCACAATGGTCATTGATGAGCATTTTCTGCATGAACTCTAGGAAGTGCTCCTTCATCTGATGCCGCTTTTCTAGAGTACGATGGAGTGAGGTGAGACGACTGTAAGCGTACTCCCTATTGTTAGGCAGCCATCCTCCGGGTGTCTGGAAGGGCAAGGACATGACCCAGCTGTTGGAGCTCTCTTGGCAGACCTCGTTGTCCATGATCTAAAGGAATCTTGTGTCGTCGATCGAAGGTGCAAGTTTGTCATCGCTAGTGGTGTGACAGAAGATTGACTGACCCAGGTTCTCTCTGGAGTGTGTCAGTGAGTTGTCTTGCAGGTTTGGGTCGTCGAGGTTCTGCTGCTGTGCTCCGTAACTGAGCTTCTCTTTCACCCTAACCTGACTGTTGCATGGGCTGAGGTAGGTTGGACGACCATTTTCCAAGATGGATGTCTTGAACGAGCTCACCTGAGATGGTTTGTGGGCACCTCTGAGACACACGTCCCCAATGACAACCCAACCTAGGTCTAGCTTCTGGGCGAATGGAGCGTTGTCTGGACCGTTGATTTGGTTCCTGACTTTTTTTAATTGTACTAATTAATTGTACTAATTGAACATTAATTGTTAATGTTGCGTGTGCAGTTTAGGTGAAAATGTTGAGTGGGCAAGAAAAAATAAATTAACGTAGCTAATTATATATTTTTCTTGAAAGAAATGTAAACCTTCTCCTAGGTTGTGGTGTAGGTTGGATTTACCTAGGTAAGAAGTGGGCAGTTAGGTGAAAAGGGTGTACATTGTCTTTAAAGTATTCCTGAGGGACGTGGAATAGGTTTGGAAATGATAAATAGGTATCTTATTATGAACCCTAGGAATGTCGGCGATCTTCAATTGAAGTATGAGAAATCCTGTTTGCTGACGTCTAGACATTGTATTTCGGCCAGTCTTTTAGGGTATGGTCTGGCCATTGTATCTCGGTGGGACCGATCCCTGCAGGTTTCCCAAATTTGGAAACCTTAGAGGAGATTTATGATTATGGGAAAATTGGTTATGGTAAAATGTTAATGTAATAGATTTGACATTACAAATGTGGGCCCCGTTATAGAAGAAAATGTTCCTGCAGGTTATAACATTTACATTTACGTCATTTAGCAGACGCTCTTATCCAGAGCGACTTACAGTTAGTGAGTGCATACATTATTTTTTATTTTATTTATTTTCCTACAGGCCCCCCGTGGGAATCGAACCCACAACCCTGGCGTTGCAAACGCCATGCTCTACCAACTGAGCTACATCCCTGCCGGCCATTCCCTCCCCTACCCTGGACGACACTGGGCCAATTGTGTGCCGCCCCATGGGTCTCCCGGTCGCGGCCGGCTACGACAGAGCCTGGATTCGAACCAGGATGCAGTGCCTTAGACCACTGAGCCATGTTGATTCAGTATGTTTGGGAACATCATTGTGTCAATGTGATGTGAGAGTTGTGTGAATGTGGAAATAAATCTTAATCTGTGGTTTGGATAATAAGATATAGAAATATGTATAATAATCTGATATAAATTTGGATAATACGTTTTGATATATAATGTTATTTGGGGGTTCCGTCCATCACTGCCCATCATAGAATATCACAGGGTGGTATTGAGTGCAGGATGTTATTTTAGACAGTAGCTGCAAGTCTATAATTTCTGGGAGTCTAGAGAACCTTTGATGATACGTGTGGAGCATTGTTCCCATGACCCGCTGGGCAGCGTCCGGGAAACCAACGTTTTTGGGTTCTGATGGTGAGTACCTAAGATTTCTAACATTATATATAGATTCTGTGAATATATGAAAATATGACAAATTGTAGCCTATGTGTGTATAATCTATTACTACAGATTTGATGAAGAAAATAATGATAATATACCAACTTGCGCACCCATACGTAGACGTATGTAAGGGGTGTACAAAGTATTCTGAGAGGTTCAGGGTGGTCCGTTTAGGGATCATTTGATAGAGATAAGGTTTAAGCATTATATGACTGTCTACAAAGTCTGGGCAATAGTCTCAGAAAATAGTTGCCGTATGTCCACTTTTGGTAAAAATATGGGGAATTGATTTACCCTAATCCAAGCAACTATAAAACGCTTAAGGGATTTTCTCCATCCAGGTACTACATTTAAAATAAAACTGCCCATAAGGCCAGAAATTCGTATTTTTTTCTGCAGTAAGAATAGAGTTGCTGTATTTATCGAATAAACCCTTTTCCCATACAGTTAAAGCGAATTAAGGTGCAATCGACAACTTATATCAAGATAATACTAATTGCTGTGCAAATGTGATGTAGTAAAGTAATTTAAATATGCCGCAAGAGAAAAGATCATCCGCTTCTATTAAAAGGTGCAAGATCTGTTTCCAAATCAATGGATGTCGATGTAACTGCTATGATTGTACATACATCACCTTTGCGCATGTGAAATCTCTGCGGTGGAACACTTTGACGAACTGGTAATTGTGTCGTTATTATGTGTCGAATGTTAAGACTACAAACCATTGTAATTGGGTTATTTGCGGGATTTACTTGTAATTTCAATAGGCATAGGGTCTGTGTTACTGACAAAATGTGGGTTTCTGATTGTAATTCAACTATGGCCATGGGCTGCTTAGCTAGATACAGCAGCCAGTGTTTGTTTTAAGATGTAAACTGAGCGATTTAGCAGCTTGCTTAGTTAAAATATTTTTATTTTTTGGAACGAATAGAAGAGTTTTCATGTTTTAGTCTGCGGGTGTTAGCGACTGGGGCCTCGCTGAACTCGAGAAGGCTGTAAGGGACATAGTGGGTTAGTTTGGTGTAGAGATATGACTAAATTGTATGCGGAGATGTTTTTGATCATTTCTAATTATTATTACTAAATTCTATAGTTTGGGTAACACCAGTGATTTAAGCAAACAGTTAATGTATTATAAAATGATACTCTATTTCCATTGCGGGGAACAGTGTTTAAAATTAAAGTAGATCCAAGTAAATGTTTTATTATTGAATGTTACGCTGATAAGACAGCACCAACTTTTTGAAGGTTCTAGATTTGTTAAACAACGGGTTTATATTTTTACTAAATCAATGCAACAGGTTAAAATGATAAGATTACTGGAAAGGGGCACAAGCTAAGGCGATACAGCTTTACCCATGTCGTTGAACATAGGTCCAGTAACAATACCCATATAATTTTACACGGGAGGAAGTGGAGCCGGTTTTGGGGTTGGAGAATCTATGCGAAATGCCAGGGGAATGGATTCTAAGAAGGCTAATAATTAAAATTACCAGGCTGAATACTGCTTGCAAACTCAGAAAACCTTTTTTTTTTTTTTAAATCTCGTGAGAGATTTTATTTAGTCTTATTCTGAAATAGTTGTACATTTTACGTTGTCTTTTCCTGAAATAGATTTATAGCATGGAAGAAAGAGACACCAGTCATTTTATTTTATTTTTATTTCACCTTTATTTAACCAGGTAAGCCAGTTGAGAACAAGTTCTCATTTACAACTGCGACCTGGCCAAGATAAAGCAAAGCATTTCGTCATATATGGGAGCGAATCATTAGACTCAGTGGCGAGATAAATGTTGCCGTGTCTAATGGTAGTACATGCTAAATTAAGGGCACATAAACATTGAAGTATATTAAAACAAACAATTAATGATTGGATAGAGTACAGTGGATTTATCATTATCATGTTTGTTTTCAATTAAAACTTTTGGGTTGCTGATTAAGATAGTGTATGCTAACGAAATGTATATTTTCTCTTCCAGGAGAATTGGGGTAGTCATTATCTCTCTCTTTGAAATGTTTCCAGAGACTGTGGTCTTGGGAGCGCAGTTAGTGAAATTTGGCAGTTTTATAAGTATAAAGGTATCCGGATCCAGCCGTAGCAGGAGCTCCCACATTAAATAGGGCCTGGCTATATTTGTTTGTTTTTGCCCTATGGTTTGCAGGCACCCTCACACAATACACTTGTTATGAATATTTGTTAGTGTTTTTAATACCGTGTTTGACTTAATGTGTGGGGTTATTTCATTTGTTTTAATTGAACATGTGAATTCTTTTGACAGGAAATGTACTGAGAAACTGGGATACGAAATGTATGAAATTTTTGACTGTTTTTAAATAATTAGTCTACAGTCGTGGTCAAAAGTTTTGAGAATGACACAAGTATTGGTCTTCACAAAATTTGCTGCTTCAGTGTTTTTAGATATTTTTGTCAGATGTTACGATGGTATACTGAAGTATAATTACAAGCATTCCATAAGTGTCAAAGGCTTTTATTGACAATTACATTAAGTTTATGCAAAGAGTCAATATTTGCAGTGTTGACCCTTCTTTTTCAAGACCTCTGCAATCCGCCCTGGCATGCTGTCAATTAACTTCTGGGCCACATCCTGACTGATGGCAGCCCATTCTTGCATAATCAATGCTTGGAGTTTGTCAGAATTTGTGGGTTTTTGTTTGTCCACCAGCCTCTTGAGGATCGACCACAAGTTCTCAATGGGATTAAGGTCTGGGGAGTTTCCTGGCCATGGACCAAAATGTCGATGTTTGTTCCCCGAGCCACTTCGTTATCACTTTTGCCTTATGGCAAGGTGCTCCATCATGCTGGAAAAGGCATTGTTCGTCACCAAACTGTTCTTGGATGGTTGGGAGAAGTTGCTCTCGGAGGATGTGTTGGTACCATTCTTTATTCATGGCTGTGTTCTTAGGCAAAATTGTGAGTGATCCCACTCCCTTGGCTGAGAAGCAACCCCACACATGAATGGTCTTAGGATGCTTTACTCTTGGCATGACACAGGACTGATGGTAGCGCTCACCTTGTCTTCTCCGGACAAGCTTTTTTCCGGATGCCCCAAACAATCGGAAAGGGGATTCATCAGAGAAAATGAATTTACCCCAGTGATAGAATAATTATTAATTACTAATTATTACACCCTGAAACTGTGTGAAATGTGTTAGAATGTGTAAGTGTATGACCAGTAAAGATTATGACATTGAGCTACTATTTAGCAATGTGAGTAAGAGTTAGACCAGACAACAAAGGACAAGGAGAGCTGTCTACAGACAACTGAGAAACCAAGATAAAGGGGCCTCCCAATTTAGGGAGGAGAGAAACGGAGTATGCAGGATATTGTGAGGACGGCGATAACTAAGGAATGCATGTGTGTGTGTGTATGTATGTATGTATGTGTATATGCATGTGTGTGTGTGTATGTGTGTGTGTGTGTGTGTGTGTGTATGTGTGTGTATGTGTGTGTATGTGTGAACTGATGGTCAGGAGAGCAGTTTTAAAGTGGAAAACTACAGCCCGCCTAAAGAGGGGAGGGATTTTTGTATGACGTGTGAGTATAAAAAATGGACTCTGAAATTGTGATGGCAGAATTCTCAATGAATAAAGATCTCTGACTATGCAGACCGGGACTCTGTCCGTTTCTTGATCCTTTTGGGAGACGCACAGAGACACTGAAATTGTTTGTTAAATAATTCACATAACACCCAGTCCTCAGCAGTCCAATCCCTGTGCCTTTTGCAGAATATCAGTCTGCTCCTGATGTTTTCCTGGAGAGAAGTGGCTTCCTCACTGCCCTTCTTGACACCAGGCCATCCTCCAAAAGTCTTCGCCTCACTGTGCGTGCAGATGCACTCACACCTGCCTGCTGCCATTCCTGAGCAAGCTCTGCACTGGTGGTGCTCCGATCCCGCAGCTGAATCAACTTGAAGTTCTTGATGATCCGATAAATGGTTGATTTAGGTGCAATCTTACTAGCAGCAATATCCTTGCCTGTGAAGCCCTTTTTGTGCAAAGCAATGATGACGGCATGTGTTTCCTTGCAGGTAACCATGGTTAACAGAGGAAGAACAATGATTTCAAGCACCACCCTCCTTTTAAAGCTTCCAGTCTGTTATTCTAACTCAATCAGCATGACAGAGTGATCTCCAGCCTTGTCCTCGTCAACACTCTCACCTGTGTTAACGAGAGAATCACTGACATGATGTCAGCTGGTCCTTTTGTGGCATGGCTGAAATGCAGTGGAAATGTTTTTTGGGGATTAAGTTCATTTTCATGGCAAAGAGGGACATTGCAATTAATTGCAATTAATCTGATCACTCTTCATAACATTCTGGACTATATGCAAATTGCCATCATAAAAATTGAGGCAGCAGACTATGAAAATTAATAATAATATTTGTGTCATTCTCAAAACTTTTGACCACGACTGTACTCTGCCACACTTGCACATCTTGCACATTGCTTCACTTCTTTACCGTGAAATGCTTCCTTACAAGCCCTTAGCCAACAATACAGTTTTAAGAAAATAGAGTTAAGAACATATTTACGAAATAAACTAAAGTAAAAAATAAAATAACAATAATGAGGCTATATACAGGAGGTACCGGTACCAAGTCAATGTGCGGGGGTACAGGTTAGTCAAGGTAATTTGTACATATAGGTAGGGGTAAAGTGACTATGCATAGATAATAAACTGCTTTTTTTAAGGTATCTGTGACCAAAAGATGCATATCTGTATTCCCAGTCATATGAAATCCATATATTACGGCCTAATGAATTTATTTCAATTGACTGATTTCCTTATAAGAACTGTAACTCAGTAAAATCTTTGAAATTGTTGCATGTTGTGTTTATATTTTTGTTCAGTGTAGTTTTATTTGCTAGGTAAGTGTAGACATACTGTCTTTATAAGCACATCAATATGATATTTACAGCAGAAAATGTTTTGTCTTTGTAACACGAACACACCCATCGATATTTTGTTGATAAATGTATCTACACTCAAGCTGGGTGAAGTTTGTGCAATGTCTACATGTAGCCTACACCTTTAGGGATATTAGTAGTTCTGGGATTTGTTCCCTGGGAAAGATATAACAGCGGACATAAGATGAGACGAGACAAAACAAAACTAGCCAGTTGTAGGACAGCTGTGCTGACTGAAGACCGCGGGCATTCAACTCGCAGTTTATACACGAAGTAATGACATTTAGAAACTGAGTTGCAAGCTACTTTCTTAGCAAGGTGTTGTAGAACGAGTGTCTTAAGAAACATATTCAAACCCTGGTTCTTGCTATCTTGCCATAACTGTGATTTGACTGCCCTCTCACACCTGAAAAAGAGGAACACTTATGTGAGAATGCTGTTGATTGACTACAGCTCAGCATTTAACACCAAGCTCATCACCAAGCTCAGGACACTGGGACTGGACACCTTCCTCTGCAACTGGATCCTGGACTTCCTGACGGGCCGCCCCCAGGTGTTGAGGGTAAGCAACAACACATCCGCCACGCTGACCCTCAACACGGGGGCCCCTCAGGGGTGCGTGCTTAGTCTCCTCCTATACTCCCTGTTCACCCACAACTGCGTGGCCGTGCACGACTCCAACACCATCAAACCTTTTACTGCAGTGGGCTAAATCAGGGTCACACAGAGTGTTTCTTGGTAGTCTTAAACAAATATACTTCGAAACAAAAGGATACACCTCACAAACATGGTAATGTGCTTTAAAAAAAGAACACCTGTACCAGTTTAAATGTATTCAATTTTGAGTTTGCATCCCAATATTACACTTGATATACACTACATGGCTCGTCGAACATCTCATTCCAAAATAATGGGCATTAATATGGAGTTGGTACTCCCTTTGCTGCTTTAACACCCTCCACTCTTCTGGGAAGGCTTTCCACTAGATGTTGGAACTTGCTTCCATTCAGCCACAAGAGCATTAGTGAGGTCGGGCACTGATGTTGGGCAATTACGCCTGGCTCGCAGCCGGTGTTCCAATTAATCCCAAAGGTGTTTGATGGGGATGAGGTCAGGGCTCTGTGCAGGCCAGTCAAGTTCTTCCACACCGATCTCGACAAACAATTTCTGTATGGACCTCGATTTGTACATAGGTGCATTGTCATGCTGAAACAGGAAAGGGCCTTCCCCAAACTGTTGCCACAAAGTTGGAAGCACAGAATCATCTATAATTCGTCCGTCGGACTGCCAGATGTTGAAGCGTGATTCATGATTCCAGAGAACGCATTTCCACTGCTCCAGAGTCCAATGGCGACGAGCTTTGCAACACTCCAGCCGACGCTTGGTATTGCGCATGGTGATCTTAGGCTTGTGTGCGGCTGCTCGGCCATGAAAACCATTTCATGAAGCTCCTGACGAACAGTTATTGTGCTGACGTTGCTTCTAGAGGCAGTTTGGAACTTGGTAGTGAGTGTTGCAACCAAGGACAGACGATTTTTATGCGCTACGTGTTTCAGCATTCGGCAGTCCTGTTCTGTGAGCTTGTGTGGCCTACCACTTCGCGGCTGAGCTATTGTTGCTCCTAGAGGTTTCCACTACACAATAACAGCACTTACAGTTGACCGGGGCAGCACTAGCAGGGCAGAAATGTGAAAAACTGACTTGTTGGAAAGGTGGCATCCTATGACAGTACCACGTTGAAAGTCACTGAGCTCTTCAGTACGGGCTATTCTACTGCCAATGTTTGTCTATGGAGATTGCATGGCTGTGTGCTCAATTTTATACACCTGTCAGCAACGGATGTGGCTGAAATAGTAGTATGTATTCTCTTCTGTGTTAACCCTTTCCTTTACAACAAAAACTGAAGAGATTAAATCAAAACATCATTGAAAATAATATAATTATTATTTTATATTATTATAAACATTGTTTTATAAATCCTTAGCCCTTCTTTGAAGGCATAGAAGGCCCATTGTTCCCGACTGTGTTTGGGTTAGTAATAATTTGTAGAGTTCATGACTCAAGTACCTCAGGTTATCTGGAGTCCTTCCACAGCGCCCTGCTGAAATATACCCCAAAGCGGCTGCATTTTGGGTACACGAGCATGAGGGAGTGGACACATCTTGCAGTTAAGGAGCACAACAAGATTGTGGGACAGAAACCAGCAAGGTAAACTGAAAGGTATCAAATCAACAACAGTATTGACACAAGATTCTTCTCTGCAGAACTCTCAAAACACAATACAAAAACATTTGTCTATAAAAATTCCCCTGGCAATGGCTACTATTGACAAGAATGATCTGTCAAAGTCAATGAGCTGAGGGAGGTTTACAGACAGGTCTTTGAGATGAGGAAGGGGGTTTTGGTTGTGCTTAGAGACAGTACATGTATTGTTGTGTATGAGAGCGATTGAAAGGTGCCATTGAGAGGTGCCACCTTTACCAACAAAGGTGGCACCACAACCATGTATTTCCAGGAGACATGCAGTACCAGCAAATGTTCTGCAAGAGGTCCAAACAGTTGGTGGTTAAGGAGGTCTAAGAGCTCTGTATTCACCATTTCCGGTAGAGTCTTATCCAGCTGGCCGTACACCACAGACAGGACAAGACCATTCACCACAAAAGAATCTCAGCTTCCCCAGCCCACCATGCCAAACACCATTGCCAGTACCGAAGCCGGATAAAGGACAATGTGCCTCAACATAAGACCATGTAGAAACACAATCAAATAAATATGGATATTTTATATCAATCTTCTGCCTTTATGGATTCACATAATATATTTATATAGGTTGTAAGTGCTCTGTAGCATCAAACAGATGTTAGACATTCAGATATATCCAAATAATGTTTATTTGTGAAATTCTCAAATAAAGGAGAATGTACACTATTTAACGCTAACTCAAAAGGAGAGCTGGGTATTCAACAAGAATGTTATATGGTCAAAGTAACACAAAAAAATACAGGATGAACAGTGTAGTAGAGTTCAGTGTGTGTCTCAGGTATAGTAAAGTGCAGAGGACTGGTGTTCAGCAGATGATGGGAGAGGTGGTCATGATGAAATTGCCATTCACAAAGAAACATACAGTAAGAAAATACAATATGATCAGTGTATTAAAGTTCAGGGAATACTTGTAAACATACAGTAAGAAAATACAGTATGATCAGTGTATTACATTTCAGGGAATACTTGTACAGCTGACTTAGCAGCAGCTTCTGCATTGTGTGTGAGTGCAGACATCTATTGATCAGCAAATGATCGTAGGGGTGTTGACATTATCAAACTGCCATTCAGCTCCTCTCGAGTAATCTACTGCTTGAAATCCAGCATAATTTCCAATCCGTCGAGAGGGATACAGTTCTGCTCCAATGACACACACAGGCAAAGGAATTATGTTTCTCTCCACTGCATGAAGAAGCCCAGGCACCACATGGTATTGTCTGTAAGACAAAACAATCATAAATGATACTCCATTGTACAGTTTGAACTACAGTTGAACTGTGCCAGCATAACATCAACATTAGGGTAGGCTAATTGAACATGCATACATGTGCACAGGCACAGATATTACATTTAGAAAAATATCTAGCCTAATAGAAAGAAATATGGCATAACCCTCAACTTTTGCACAGTGACCAGACCGTACAAATGTACCTAGGTAGGCAGCCATCTCTATCAGGCATGCTAGGCAAATATTTTTCTAGCAAAACCAGCTTATTATTTTTAGAGATTTACAACAGTAAATTGTTGTATTATTGTTTCAGGTGGCTGGTTGTAACATTAGTAGCTTGCTGGTTAGTAGCCATATCAACGACTAAAAAGAGAAGAGGTTTTACAATCGAGATACAATAGATCTCTGATTGTAAAACCTCTTCTCTTTTTAGTCATTGATATGGCTACCGGTAGCTGTTTAACTAACATAGATGGCTAGCTAGACTAGCTAATTAGCTAGCTACCTGAGTTAGCAAAGATACAAATTAATTTCCCCTCACTGTAACACAATAGTATGTTAGCCAGCAATACACAATATGGGTTTCAGTAGATAAACTAAAGTTAGCTAGCTAGGTGGCTTGCATGAAAAATAACTTACTTAGTTACCGTATTTGTCATCTGCCCTCTTGGTGCTAGCATCGGCTGTAGCTGAGCTTCTAGCTAAATCCAACTCTTTGTTTCGAATCCTCTTTGCTATATTCTGCTTGAATCATGTATAGTTGAATGTCCCCATGTACATATTAGAACATAAAACAATGCTCCATCGTCGGATTTGTGTTGATGAGAGGAATAACATGAAGCCATTGCTGGTCAGTTCTTTCAGTTTTGCCAAGAGGACTTTGTGTTGTGTCCGCCTCGTTTTCAAAAAAGCCCATCTTGGGGGAGGGACGGGTCCAGAGCAGGAAGCACCGCCCAACACGAGTTGTAGTATTTCAGAGACTGGAAAAAATGTGTCACCTTGTATATTTAGCAATGAATCTGCCGATAGGAACATCGCTGAAAGACGTCCAATGGCTCTATCAAACAAGGACAACCATATCTAAACACAAAAAAACGTATAGTGCGATCAGTATAACAGAGGTTGTGCAAAAAGCCACAAAGCAGGACACTTATTTTCAGATCTTGTTCGGCGCGCAAAGCCCAGTCCCACCCCCTTCATGGCCAATTATGTGTGAACACACATCTCACTGACCTGGAAATCCCTTGGATATGATCAAAACAAACCCAGGATCCCCCAGGATGAAATTCCCCTTTAAAGTAAAGTGGAGAAATAGAGTACTACAGTTGATATGAGACTGAATCTGGAGCTATCTGAAAGTATGCTGCGTTCATCAGCGGAGAGATGTGACCGGAGGATTATTCTCTCTCTCCCTCTCTCTCTCTCTCCCACACACATACACACACACAGAAAGACACAGACATGCTTGCACACATACACACACCTGAGTGTTACACGGTGTGCCAACACAACCACAAGGAAACAATTTCTCATCCATCAGCTTCTGTGTGCTATTCTGTTATTCTCCTTTCTTCTCTTCTCTACTTTTCCTCAGTCACACAATCCTGACCATGTCACACAGACAACCCAAGCATCAGGGTGGCCAGCATGACTCCAGTAAGTGGTAAGGGAAAGACTGACAGAGACATTGGGAAGGAGAGATGCAACCGCAACATGCCTGCCCAGTCACCGTCATTCACAATTCTGTTATAATCCTTTGAACTAATCCTTGGAAATTAACACACACCTACACACATACAGTGGGGAGAACAAGTATTTGATACACTGCTGATTTGGCAGGTTTTCCTACTTACAAAGCATGTAGAGGTCTGCAATTTTTATCATAGGTACACTTCAACTGTGAGAGACGGAATCTAAAACAAAAATCCAGAAAATCACATTGTATGATTTTTAAGTAATTAATTTGCATTTTATTGCATTTGATAGATCAGAAAAGCAGAACTTAATATTTGGTACAGAAACCTTTGTTTGCAATTACAGAGATCATATGTTTCCTGTAGGTCTTGACCAGGTTTGCACACACTGCAGCAGGGATTTTGGCCCACTCCTCCATACAGACCTTCTCCAGATCCTTCAGGTTTCGGGGCTGTCGCTGTGCAATACGGACTTTCAGCTCCCTCCAAAGATTTTCTATTGGGTTCAGGTAAGGAGACTGGCTAGGCCACTCCAGGACCTTGAGATGCTTCTTACGGAGCCACTCCTTAGTTGCCCTGGCTGTGTGTTTCGGGTCGTTGTCATGCTGGAAAAACCAGCCATGACCCATCTTCAATGCGCTTACTGAGGGAAGGAGGTTGTTGGCCAAGATCTCGCGATACATGGCCCCATCCATCCTCCCCTCAATACGGTGCAGTCGTCCTGTCCACTTTGCAGAAAAGCATCCCCAAAGAATGATGTTTCCACCTCCATGCTTCACGGTTGGGATGGTGTTCTTGGGGTTGTACTCATCCTTCTTCTTCCTCCAAACACGGCGAGTGGAGTTTAGACCAAAAAGCTATATTTTTGTCTCATCAGACCACATGACCTTCTCCCATTCCTCCTCTGGATCATCCAGATGGTCATTGGCAAACTTCAGACGGGCCTGGACATGCGCTGGCTTGAGCAGGGGGACCTTAAGTGCACTGCAGGATTTTAATCCATGACGGCGTAGTGTGTTACTAATGGTTTTCTTTGAGACTGTGGTCCCAGCTCTCTTCAGGTCATTGACCAGGTCCTGCCATGTAGTTCTGGGCTGATCCCTCACCTTCCTCATGATCATTGAAGCCCTACGAGGTGAGATCTTGCATGGAGCCCCAGACCGAGGGTGATTGACCGTCATCTTGAACTTCTTCCATTTTCTAATAATTGCGCCAACAGTTGTTGCCTTCTCACCAAGCTGCTTGCCTATTGTCCTGTAGCCCATCCCAGCCTTGTGGCAGGTCTACAATTTTATCCCTGATGTCCTTACACAGCTCTCTGGTCTTGGCCATTGTGGAGAGGTTGGAGTCTGTTTGATTGAGTGTGTGGACAGGTGTCTTTTATACAGGTAACGAGTTCAAACAGGTGCAGTTAATACAGGTAATGAGTGGAGAACAGGAGGGCTTCTTAAAGAAAAACTAACAGGTCTGTGAGAGCCAGAATTATTACTGGTTGGTAGGTGATCAAATACTTATGTCATGCAATAAAATGCAAATTAATTACTTAAAAATCATACAATGTGATTTTCTGGATTTTTGTTTTAGATTCAGTCTCTCACAGTTTAAGTGTACCTATGATAAAAAATTACAGACCTCTACATGCTTTGTATGTAGGAAAACCTGCAAAATCGGCAGTGTATCAAATACTTGTTTGCTTGTATGCTTGCACACACACAGACACACACAGACTAGGGCTGGCACAATTACCGCATAACCGTGTAACCGACAGTTATGGATGAAAACCGTCAAGAAAATAAAATAACCATCATAACCGTAAAAAAAAAAAAAGAAGCTGACTGAAGACGAGACGGGATGGCCGGCATTCATGTGATTCAATCAGTTTCTGCACTAACGTGGACTCTTAACAACGTGATTAAACTTTTTTGCTGAAACAAGCAAGGTGTTGTAGCAAATGAGTCTTCAGTTGCCTAGGCAACACCCCCACAATGCAGCAGCAGCACAGTCAGGAACGGAGAAGAGTGTTAAACAAATCAATATATTTCATATTTGAGATTCTTCAAATAGCCACCTTTTGCCTTGATGATAGCTTTGCACACTCTTTGCATTCTCTCAACCAGCTTCATGAGGTAGTCATCTGGAATGCATTTCAATTAACAGGTGTGCCTTGTTAAAAGTTAATTTGTGGAATTTCTTTCCTTCTTAATGCGTTTGAGTCAATCGGTTGTGTTGTGACAAGGTAGGTGGGGGGGGGGGGGGGGGGGGGGGGGTACACATAAGATAGCCCTATTTGGTAAAAGACCAAGTCCATATTATGGCAAGAACAGCTGAAATAAGCAAAGAGAAATGACAGTCCATCATTACCTTAAGACATGAAGGTCAGTCAATGCGGAACATTTCAAGAACTTTGAAAGTTTCTTCAAGTGCAGTCACAAAAACCATAAAGCACTGTGATGAAACTGGCTCTCATGAGGACCACCACAGGAATGGAAGACCCAGAGTTACCTCTGCTGCAGAGGATAAGTTCATTAGAGTTACCAGCCTCAGAAATTGCAGCCCAAATAAATGCTTCACAGAGTTCAAGTAACAGACACATCTCAACAACAACTGTTCTGAGGAGACTGTGAATCAAGCCTTCATGGTCGAATTGCTGCAAAAAAACACTACTAAAGGACACCAATAAGAAGAAGAGACTTGCTTGGCCCAAGAAACACGAGCAATGGACATTAGACCGGTGGAAATATAATTCAGTGTGTCTGTGTGTGTTGGTCTGGAGTCCAAATTTGAGATTTTTTGTTGTGAATGGATGATCTCCGCATGTGTATTTCCCATCGTAAAGCATAGAGGAGGGGGTGTTATGGTGTGGGGGTGCTTTGCTGGTGACACTGTCTGTGATTATATTTAGAATTCAAGGCACACTTAAACAGCATGGCTATCACAGCATTCTGCAGCAATATGCCATCCCATCTGGATTGGGCTTAGTGGGACTATAATTTGTTTATCAAGAGGACAATGACCCAAAACACCTCCAGGCTGTGTAAGGGCTATTTTAACAAGAAGGAGAGTGATAAAGTGCTGCATCAGATGACCTGGCCTCCACAATCCCCCGACCTCAACCAAATTGAGAGGGCTTTTGATGAGTCGGACCACAGAGTGAAGGAAAATCAGCCAATAAGTGCTCAGCATATGTGGGAACTCCTTCAAGACTGTTAGAAAAGCATTCCAGGTGAAGCTGGTTGAGAGAATGCCAAGAGTGTGCAGAGCTGTCATCAAGGCAAATGGTGGCTATTTGAAGAATCTCAAATATAAAATATATTTTGATTTGTTTAACACTTCTTTGGTTACTACATGATTCCATATGTGTTATTTCATAGTTTTGATGTCTTCACTATTATTCTACAATGTAGAAAATAGTAAAAAGAAAGAAAAATCCTTGAATGAGTAGGTGTTCTAAAACTTTTGACCATATTGTATATGTATTTCTTTGCTATTTTGCTAAGACCGAGACCAGAAAAATGTGAGTCCAATTCAAGACCATGATTGTAATTTTGTCAAATTTTGTCAAATCACCACCATAATAAGAGTTCAAAATGTCCAGTATTTCTAATGATTATAATAATATACAAATAATAATAATTATATTTTTATGTTCTGATTTAACCTCTTCAGTTTTTGTTGGAAAGGAAAGGGATAACACTGAAGAGAAGAAAGATCCAATCAGAATTTTTCTTTGCTGGTCTTTAGCTAGCGAAATCAGCCATTGGCTAGGCCATCAGAAGCTAGATAAAGGCATCTGCCATTCATCTGTATTAGGGCAAAAGTTAGGAGTGACAGTGGAATCACCCAATCACATTTTTACTTAATGACTGGGACCGTTTTGACAAAAACATATGGCAACTTCTGCCTTCTTGAAGGCCAACAGCTTACTGCGCAATAGCGAGCAGTAGTTTTTCCACGGTCTAGCTAGCTAGCTTTTGTTGTCAGCTAGTTTGTAGTGGCTGCAGCAGGTGTTATCAAAGAGGATGTTGTTGCTAATTTGTAAGTTTCTCCCTTTTCAAGAATAACTTTCAACAAGAAGTTAAGTTTCAAATGATCATCATCTGGTGAGTGGAACTGTGTTTTTTATTGCAGCGTGCTTGCTGTTGTTAGCCATCTCTTTGAAAATAACTTATGTGTGTGAAACATTGTTGCATTTAACATGGAACTGACAGCATTTTAGCAAAAAGAAGTCTTATTAACATCTGTTCATATACAGTGAGGGAAAAAAGTATTTGATCCCCTGCTGATTTTGTACGTTTGCCCACTGACAAAGAAATGATCAGTCTATAATTTTAATGGTAGGTTTATTTGAACAGTGAGAGACAGAATAACAACAAAAAAATCCAGAAAAACGCATGTCAAAAATGTTATAAATTAATTAGCATTTTAATGAGGGAAATAAGTATTTGACCCCCTCTCAATCAGAAAGATTTCTGGCTTCCAGGTGTCTTTTTATACAGGTAATGAGCTGAGATTAGGAGCACACTCTTAAAGGGAGTGCTCCTAATCTCAGTTTGTTACCTGTATAAAAGACATCTGTCCACAGAAGCAATCAATCAATCAGATTCCAAACTCTCCACCATGGCCAAGACCAAAGAGCTCTCCAAGGATGTCAGGGACAAGATTGTAGACCTACACAAGGCTGGAATGGGCTACAAGACCATCGCCAAGCAGCTTGGTGAGAAGGTGACAACAGTTGGTGTGATTATTCGCAAATGGAAGAAACACAAAATAACTGTCAAATCTCCCTCGGCCTGGGGCTCCATGCAAGATCTCACCTCGTGGAGTTGCAATGATCATGAGAACGGTGAGGAATCAGCCCAGAACTACACGGAAGGATCTTGTCAATGATCGCAAGGCAGCTGGGACCATAGTCACCAAGAAAACAATTGGTAACACACTACGCCGTGAAGGACTGAAATCCTGCAGCGCCCGCAAGGTCTCCCTGCTCAAGAAAGCACATATACAGGCCTGTCTGAAGTTTGCCAATGAACATCTGAATGATTCAGAGGAGAACTGGGTGAAAGTGTTGTGGTCAGATGAGACAAAAATCGAGCTCTTTGGCATTAACTCAACTTGCCGTGTTTGGAGGAGGAGGAATGCTGCCTATGACCCCAAGAACACCATCCCCACCGTCAAACATGGAGGTGGAAACATTATGCTTTGGGGGTGTTTTTCTGCTAAGGGGACAGGACAACTTCACCGCATCAAAGGGACGATGGACGGGGCCATGTACCGTCAAATCTTGGGTGAGAGCCTCCTTCCCTCAGCCAGGGCATTGAAAATGGATCGTGGATGGGTATTCCAGCATGACAATGACCAGAAACACACAGCCAAGGCAACAAAGGAGTGGCTCAAGAAGAAGCACATTAAGGTCCTGGAGTGGCCTAGCCAGTCTCCAGACCTTAATCCCATAGAAAATCTGTGGAGGGAGCTGAAGGTTCGAGTTGCCAAACGTCAGCCATGAAAACCTTAATGACTTGGAGAAGATCAGCAAAGAAAATAAAAAAATCCCTCCTGAGATGTGTGCAAACCTGGTGGCCAACTACAAGAAACGTCTGACCTCTGTGATTGCCAACAAGGGTTTTGCCACCAAGTACTAAGTCATGTTTTGCAGAGGGGTCAAATACACCTGAATGAATTTCTGCAAATATGTTACCACGGGAGTCCTCTAACATTTGGGAACTTTACAGTCCTATTGATCAAACAACCATGAAAAGGTAGGCTCTCTCTCCGTCAGTTATGCACATCGACAACAACGAGATCAACAACTAATGCTAGCCAGAGCAAGATGAGCCAAAATCTAATGAAGGAACATTAGATACACTTTTTCAGCTAGTTGTCCGTCAAAATTGCGCTGATAAACGATGGGGAATTGTAGCCTCCTCGTCTTTCTGCAGCTTGTCCCAACCAAGCACCCAAGCTAACTAGCTACTTTCAGACACAAATGTGAGAAAACCTCACTCTGACCATTTTACTCGCCTTAGCAGAGCTGGTTAGCCTGTTTACATGTTATTTAGAGCATTCTTGACTAACTATTACTTTGTTTGCCTACGTTTACTGACACCGGTCATATTCTGCAGGTGTTGCACGTTCGTAAATTCATCAGTTGTTCTGCGCTCTAGCACACTCAGACGAGAGTGCTCTGAAATCGGAGTAGATAGCCAGAGTGAATTTGCGAACGCAAGAGATATGCTAACTGTATAGTTCTTGCTAGCTAACCGTCTCCTCTTGCATCTCTAGCTGTGTATAGCCACCGAAAAACAATATGAGGGGAAAAAGTCAGTCACTCACTCTCTCCTCCAATGGCATGAAATGACATCCTCCTAGCAGTTAGCTAGCTTGCTATCTTGTAACGTTAGGCTCTGTGTTTTTTTAGCATGCTACATAAATAGATATGCTAGCCTGTTAGTCACGCTATGACTGACTTGTGATCATTGCCCATGCTAGTTTGATTGTATTGACATTCCCAGCCTTAGTGACATTCGTCCGTTTTTGTTCAGAATATTGAGTCATTGAAACTGAAACAGTGCATCCCGAATGGAGGCAGCAAACCATGTACCAGGCCAGCTGTAATTTACAACCTGATAGCAATGTATTGGTGAATTATATAATCATGCATTGAACTGCATCCATCTATTCTGCCAAAAATTTCTTTGTGTACTTCAAGGAAAATGGAGCAAAATAGAACCTATTTTTAGATGTGGTTTTGTAGCATAAACTGGGAATTTGATATTTTTGACTGATATTATGATCATCTGTTTGTTTCATATCTGCAAAGTAGTTAAAGCGCTGTCAGTTCCACTTTAAACTTTAGGTCACCAGTTACTTTGTGTGCTAAACATTAAATGTTTTTTTGCAATGGGAAGTAATAGTTGTACATTTCGATTGGGAAACGCTTAATGGTTTTTGTATTCTTATGATTGGGACCAACTGGCTTATTATGTCAGAGTTTATGGACTGCTTATCCTTTAACATCATGCTGTGTGTGACTGCTGTCTTTCCATCGGCCCTATGCAGGGGTGTAGTGGTGCCTGGAGAAGTGGGTATACTCTAATTTTGACAAAAAGTTCCCAAACGGCCCGCCCAGCGAAGGAAAGACCCTGTGTGAAAAATCCTATATTTTCCAATGTTTTTTAAAGATTTTTTCCAATAGATTTTTCAGATTCAAAAAATCACATTTATTTTATAGAAAAAATACATTAATGTGATAGTCTAATCCATAGCAACGCTTAAACCACATCTATCTTATTGGGTGGGCCTATCAGGACCTGGCTCCCCAGTGGGTGGGCCTCTGTCCACCCAGGCCCATCCAAAAAAAAAAAAAAAAATGTCTACGCCCCAGTTGCAAACAGCTAACACATCACAAATAGCCTACTAACCAACACTTCGGACTAAACATTTTCAGTACCTGTTTTTTCATACCCATTGTTGCCTTAGTTAGCATTTACTA
Organism: Coregonus lavaretus; assembly: GCF_964263955.1. Taxonomy (NCBI): domain Eukaryota; kingdom Metazoa; phylum Chordata; class Actinopteri; order Salmoniformes; family Salmonidae; genus Coregonus; species Coregonus lavaretus. The sequence goes on from NC_140020.1 coordinate 34,617,552, forward strand.
GTAGATATCATCAATTGAAACATCTTTCCTACCCTACCGGCTCCATGCCAAAACCAGTTGAGAGGTGCTGTCACGGATTCTGCCGAGGCTGCTCCTCCTCCTAGTTCGGGCAGGCTTCGGCGTTCGTCGTCCCCGGAGTACTAGCTGCCACCGTTGAATGTTTCTATGTGTGATTGCTTTTGTCTATCTGTCACACCTGTGTCCGTTTGTGTCTGATTACGTGTTCTATAAGTTGCCTGTGTTGTATTGGTTAGGTTGTGTGTTGTTTTTCGCCTGTCCGTAGTGCTGCGTGTTTTGTATCTGTTTCATTGTTTATTGTTTTACGCATAGTTTGCGTATAGCTCGCCTCTGTTTTTCTTGAGGCCGTTTACTGTATCTTTGCCTTGTAGTTTCACCAGTAAACTTTGTTGGACTAAGCTTCGGTGTCCTGCGCCTGACTCCCACACCACATACACCTCAGCCTTGACAGAACAACACACCAGTATGGAGTCAGCAGGAGCAGTGGCGGCACCCAAGTCGCTGGAGGATCGGATCAGCGACCAAGACACCATGATCCGGCAACTTGGGGCCGCCATGAACGAGGTATCCAACACTCTGCGCCGGTTGGTTACGGGAGAGGTGCCCACGCCTTCTCACACCATCCCGTCACCAACGGCCAGTCCTCCTCTCTCAGCACCGGGACCCAGTGGCATTCGGCTCTCGCTCCCGAGGGCAGATGATGGTTCTGCAGCCGGGTGTCAGGGGTTCCTCCTGCAGGTGGAACTCTACCTGGCCACCATACACCCAGCGCCCTCGGGATACGAGAGCGTCTCCGCCCTCATCTCCTGTCTATCCGGCAAGGCGTTGGAGTGGGCCAATGCCGAATGGAGGGGAATAGACGCCGCTACCATCACCTACGCGGAGTTCTCCCGCCGCATCAGGACTGTCTTCGATCATCCACCTGAGGGGAAGGCGGCGGGGGAGCGTCTGTTCCACCTCCGACAGGGGAAGAGGAGCGCACAGGAGTTCGCCCTGGAGTTCCGGACTCTAGCGGCGGATGCGGGGTGGAATGAGAGGGCCCTCATCGACCATTACCGGTGTAGCCTACGAGAGGACGTTCGTCGTGAGCTGGCCTGCAGGGACACCAACCTATCCTTCGACCAGTTGGTGGACATCTCCATCCGTCTCGACACCCTGCTGGCTACCCGCGGATGTCCCGAGTGGGGGTCGTCCATTCCACCCTCCAGCACCTCCGAGCCGATTCCCATGGAGCTCGGAGGTGCTGGCGCTAGAGAGAGGAGGAGAGAGAGCCCGAGGGGGGCCATCCCCTTTACCAACTGTGGCCGTGGAGGACACACCGCGGCCAGGTGCTGGGGAGGGTCTCCTGGGAGAGGGGACAACAGGTCACGCACTGGGGAGTCATTCCAGGTGAGTAGGCGCCCCACTTACCCAGAGCTCTCTGTTGGTCACATGTGTATACCTGTGAGATTTCCACAGGTGGCACCTCATTCCCAGCATAAGGCGCAAGTAGATTCAGGCGCAGCTGGGAATTTTGTTGATCGTGCATTTTGTTATAGGTTAGGAATTCCCCTTCGGCCAGTAGAAGCCCCCTTTCCTGTTCATGCCCTAGACAGCCGGCTGTTGGGGTCGGGGTTGATCAGAGAAGTCACAGCACCACTTAAGATGACGACGCAGGGGGGTCATGAGGAGATCATTCAGTTTTATCTGATTGACTCTCCTGCGTATCCCGTGGTGCTGGGGCTTCCCTGGTTAAGCGCCCATGATCCTACCATTGCGTGGCAACAGAGGGCTCTTATGGAGTGGTCTGCCCAGTGTGTAGGGAGATGTCTAGGTGTTTCCTTAGGGGCGACCTCGGTAGAGAGTCCGAACCAAGTGCCCGCAATGCGCATTCCCCCTGAATATGCGGATTTAGCACTTGTGTTCAGCAAAACGAGGGCAACACGGCTACCACCTCATAGACAGGGGGATTGTGCGATAGATCTCCAAACAGGAGCGGCACTTCCGCGGAGCCGTGTGTATCCCGTCTCAAGAGGAGACAGCGGCTATGGAGACTTACATAGCCGAGTCCTTGGCACAGGGATACATACGGTCCTCCACTTCCCCGGTTTCCTCTAGTTTCTTTTTTGTGAAGAAGAAGGACGGGGGTTTGCGCCCGTGTATTGATTACCGTAGTCTCAATCAGATCACGGTTAAGTACAGTTACCCTCTTCCACTGATTGCGACTATGACGGAATCATTACGCGGAGCGCGGTTCTTCACAAAGTTGGATCTCAGGAGCGCGTACAATCTGGTGCGCATTAGGGAGGGGGATGAATGGAAAACAGCATTTAGCACCACCTCGGGTCATTACGAGTATCTCGTCATGCCATACGGGTTAATGAATGCTCCTTCAGTCTTCCAATCCTTTGTTGATGAGATTTTCCGGGACATGCATGGGCAGGGTGTGGTAGTGTACATCGACGACATCCTAGTGTACTCTTCTACACGAGCCGAGCATGTAGCCCTGGTGCGCCGAGTGTTGAGGAGACTGTTGGAGCATGACTTGTATGCCAAGGCAGAGAAATGCTTGTTCTTCCAGGAGTCTGTCTCCTTTTTGGGTTATCGGTTGTCCGCGTCTGGTGTGAAGATAGAGGTTGACCGTGTGTCGGCCGTGCGTAATTGGCAACTCCAACCACTGTAAAAGAGGTGCAGCAGTTTTTGGGTTTTGCTAATTACTACCGGAGGTTTATCCGGGGCTTTGGACAGGTTGCAGCTCCCATTACGTCCCTGTTAAAGGGGGGTCCGGTTCGCTTGCAGTGGTCAGCTGAGGCGGACAGGGCATTTGTCAAACTGAAAAACCTGTTCACCTCGGCTCCGGTGCTGGCGGATCCGGATCCCTCTTTACCATTCCAAGTAGAGGTAGACGCGTCCGAGGTCGGTATTGGGGCAGTCCTGTCGCAACGGTCCGGCACGCCACCTAAGCTCCGCCCCTGTGCGTTCTATTCTAAGAAGCTCAGCTCGGCGGAGCGTAATTATGACGTAGGGGACAGGGAGCTGTTAGCTGTAGTCCAGGCCCTAAAGGTGTAGAGGCATTGGCTTGAGGGGGCTCAACACCCTTTCCTCATTCTGACTGATCACCGTAACCTGGAGTACATCCGGGCAGCTAGGAGATTGAACCCTCGTCAGGCTAGGTGGAACATGTTCCTGACCCGGTTTGTTTTTAAGATCACATACATCCCAGGGTCCCAGAACGGTAAGGCAGACGCCCTGTCCCGGCGGTATGACCCAGAGGAGAGGTCCATTGAGCCTACTCCCATACTGCCGGAGTCTTGTCTGGTGGCTCCGGTGGTGTGGGAGGTCGATGCGGAGATCGAGCGGGCACTGCGTACCGACCCTACTCCCCCCGAGTGTCCTGTGGGGCGGACGTACGTTCCGCTCGAGGTTCGTGATCGCCTTATTTATTGGGCTCATACATCACCCTCCTCTGGACATCCAGGTATTGGCCGGACAGTGCACTGCCTTAGCGTGAAATACTGGTGGCCAACGTTAGCTAGGGATGTGAGGGTTTATGTCTCCTCCTGCTCGGTGTGCGCCCAGTGTAAGGCGCCTAGACATTTGCCCAGGGGAAAGTTACATCCCCTGCCCGTTCCACAACGACCATGGTCCCACCTCTCGGTGGATTTTGTGACCGACCTACCCCCCTCCCAGGGGAATACCACCATTTTGGTCGTTGTGGATCTGTTTTCCAAGGCCTGTCGTCTCCTCCCAATGCCGGGTCTCCCTACTGCCCTACAGACCGCTGAGGCCCTATTTACCCACGTGTTCCGGCACTATGGGGTCCCCGAGGATATTGTGTCTGACCGAGGTCCCCAGTTCACCTCCAGAGTCTGGGGGGCGTTCATGGAACGCTTGGGGGTCTCGGTGAGCCTTACCTCGGGGTACCACCCAGAAAGCAATGGGCAGGTTGAACGAGTCAACCAGGATGTGGGTAGGTTTCTGAGGTCCTATTGCCAGGACCGGCCGGAGGAGTGGTCTAGGTATATCCCCTGGGCAGAGATGGCCCAGAACTCTCTCCGCCACTCCTCCACCAATTTAACACCTTTCCAGTGTGTTTTAGGTTATCAGCCGGTCCTGGCACCATGGCACGAGAGCCAGATCAAGGCCCCTGCGGTGGATGAGTGGATTTGGCGCTCGGAGGAGACGTGGGACGCTGCCCATGTCCATCTGCAGCGGGCCATCTGTCAACAAAAGGCGAGCGCCGATCGCCACCGCAGTGAGGGACCGGTATACGCACCGGGAGATCGAGTCTGGCTCTCGACTTGAAACCTGCCCCTCCGCCTGCCCTGCCGGAAGCTGGGTCGGCGGTTTGTGGGGCCCTTTAAAGTCCTGAGAAGATTGAACGAGGTGTGTTACAGGTTACAACTGCCTATTGAGTACAAGAATATTAACCCCTCGTTCCATGTGTCTCTTCTCAGGCCGGTGGTAGCTGGCCCACTCCAAGAACATGAGATAGGAGAGACCCCTCCGCACCCTTTGGACATCGAGGGGGCCCCGGCATACAGGGTCCGGACCATCTTGGACTCGAGGCGCCGGATGGGTGGTCTCCAGTATCTCGTGGAGTGGGAGGGGTACGGTCTGGAGGAACGGTGCTGGGTGCCTAGGAGGGACATCCTAGATCCATCCCTCCTGACGGAGTTCCACCGTGGGCATCCCACGCGCCCGGGTCCGCGTCCTCCTGGCCGTCCCCGAGGCTGCTCCTCCTCGGGGACGGCCAGGAGGACGGGGGTACTGTCACGGATTCTGCCGAGGCTGCTCCTCCTCCTAGTTCGGGCAGGCTTCGGCGTTCGTCGTCCCCGGAGTACTAGCTGCCACCGTTGAATGTTTCTATGTGTGATTGCTTTTGTCTATCTGTCACACCTGTGTCCGTTTGTGTCTGATTACGTGTTCTATAAGTTGCCTGTGTTGTATTGGTTAGGTTGTGTGTTGTTTTTCGCCTGTCCGTAGTGCTGCGTGTTTTGTATCTGTTTCATTGTTTATTGTTTTACGCATAGTTTGCGTATAGCTCGCCTCTGTTTTTCTTGAGGCCGTTTACTGTATCTTTGCCTTGTAGTTTCACCAGTAAACTTTGTTGGACTAAGCTTCGGTGTCCTGCGCCTGACTCCCACACCACATACACCTCAGCCTTGACAGGTGCACACTCTTGCTGCCTGCAGATGATATTCCGCTGAAACTAGGCTGTGTGTAGCGCGCATGTGACTATATTTCATGTGCTTCGATTTATCTATTGTACTACGTAATTGATAAATCGTATACCTCCGCTACACTAATTTGATACGCATAAGTAGGAATTAAGAAGTGAGTATAAGCAATGCCCACTGAAAAATAAGTGGGTATATGGTTTATACCTGCGTATACCCTCCACTACACCACTGGCCCTTTGTGTTTTACAAAAAGTGCACTCTCCTACATGAGTGTTCTGGTATTACGGTTGCTGTCCTTTCAGAATCACTTACCTGTCACACACTGAAGGCCTATAGGTTCACCACTGCGCAAACATGTATATCATATACAGTGCCTTCGGAAAGTATTCAGACCCCTTAACATTTTCCACATTTGTTACGTTACAGCCTTATTCTAAAATTGATTGAATTGTTTTTTTTCCTCATCAATCTACACACAATACCCCATAATGACAAAGCAAAAACAAGTGTAGTGATAGAATAATTTGGTAATGACTAATTATTACACTCTGAAACTGTGTGAAATGTGTTAGAATCATGAGACTATTATCTAGTAATGTGTGTGCGTAGGACAAGTTAAGATTATGACATTGTGTTACTATTTATAAATATAAGTAGGAGTTAGGTCATACAATAAAGGAGAAGGAGAACTGTCGACAGACAACTTGTGACAACGGTGAAACCAATAATAGGAAATAGGCCTCCCAACTCAGGGAAGGGAAAGAATTGTAGACATTAGGCTTGGAAAAGATTATGAAACATGTTGCAGACTATGATAATGATTGATATGTGTACAGTGGAAAAATACAGCCCGCCTAAAGCGGGGTGGGAGTTTTCCTCTGACGTGTGTGTATAAAAAGACTGTGCGCCCATTTTGGGCCAGAGCGCTCTCATGAATAACCATTGCAGAAAGGGGTCTTTGTTGAATTCATTATTTAAACTAGAGATTTACAACCTCTGGGAATTATTCAAAGATTTAAGAAGTAGTTGACTTCAACCATTGAGATAACAAAATTCTCATGACATGTAGAAATACTATTTACATAAGTATTCAGACCCTTTACTCAGTACTTTGTTGAAGCACCTTTGGCAGCGATTACAGCATTGAGTGTTCTTGGGTATGACGCTACAAGCTTGGAACACCTGTATTTGGGGAGTTTCTCCCATTCTTCTCTGCAGATCCTCTCAAGCTCTGTCAGGTTGGATGGGGAGTGTTGCCGCACAGCTATTTTCAGGTCTCTCCAGAGATCGGTTCGATCGGTTTCAAGTCCGGGCTCTGGCTGGGCCACTCTTGTCCCGAAGCCACTCCTGCGTTGTCTTGGCTGTGTGCTTAGGGTCGTTGTCCTGTTGGAACGTGAAACTTTGCCCCAGTCTGAGGCCCTGAGCGCTCTGGAGCAGGTTTTCATCATGGATCTCTCTGTACTTTGCTCCGTTCATCTTTGCCTCGATCCTGACTAGTCTCGCAGTCCCTGCCGCTGAAAAATATCCCCACAGCATGATGCTGCCACCACCATGCTTCACCGTAGGGATGGTGCCAGGTTTCCTCCAGACGTGACACTTGGCATTCAGGCCAAAGAGTTCAATTTTGGTTTCATCAGACCAGAGAATCTTGTTTCTCATGGTCGGAGATCTTTAGGTGCCTCTTGGCAAACTCCAAGCAGGCTGTCATGTGCCTTTTACTGAGGAGTGGCTTCTATCTAGCCACTCTACCATAAATGACTGATTGGTGGAGTGCTGCAGAGATGGTTGTCCTTCTGGAAGGTTCTCCCATCTCCACAAAGGAACTCTAGAGCTCGGTCAGAGTGACCATCGGGTTCTTGGTCACCTCCCTGACCATGGCCCTTCTCCCCCGATTGCTCAGTTTGGTCGGGCGGCCAGCTCTAGGAAGAGTCTTGGTGGTTCCAAACTTCTTCCAATTTAGAATGATGGAGGCCACTGTGTACTTGGGGACCTTCAATGCTGCAGAAATGTTTTGGTACCCTTCACCAGATCTGTGCCTTGACACAATCCTGTCTCAGAGCTCTACGGACAATTCCTTCGACCTCATGGCTTGGTTTTTGCTCTGACATGCACTGTCAACTGTGGGACCTTATATAGACAGGTGTGTGCCTTCCCAAATCATGTCCAATCAATTGGATTTACCACAGGTAGACTCCAATCAAGTCTTAGAAACATCTGAAGGATGATCAATGTAAACATGATGCACCTGAGCTCAATTTCAAGCCTCATAGCAAAGGATCTGAATACATATGTAAATAAGGTATTTCTGCTTTTTATTTTGAATACATTTGCAAAAATTTCTAAAAACTTGTTTTTGCTTTGTCATTATGGGGTATTGTGTATAGATTGCTGAGGATTTGTTTTATTTAATCAATTTTAGAATAAGGCTGCAGCGTAACAACATGTGGAAAAAGTCAAGGGGTCTGAATACTTTCCGAAGGCACTGTAAAGGCTGTTAAGATATTTGGCCTGGCAAAGCGGTTGTATGCGCTGACTGAAAGAAAGCTGATAATTAGGATGTTTTTATTTAACTGGTCTCGGGAAGAAATTATGAGTTCTCACTGTCCGAGACCGAGTCAAGACGGTGTACAAATGTATCCGACACCAAGACAAGACCGAGACACTCGATATGTGGTCTCAAGACCGGTCTCAAATACTACAACACTGCCAGGCGCCATGTTGGAAGACCAGAGTCAGTCTGTTGGATGCCTCCAATAGTCCACATGGCTGGCTTTCTGCTACCACCGGAAATTTTGGGAAGACTGTCCATTAAACTGAGGCAGTGGGGTAACCTATTCAAGTAAGTAAATATATTTTGAAAATGATCAAAAATGATGTATTATTAGCTAGCTTATTACTTCAGAAACTTAGTGTGCAGGCTAACTCAAATGAGCTGCTAACGTAATGTTTGCTATCGTAGTTAGCTAACTTTACATACTGTATACACTAGCTAGCTATGTGAATTAAATATCACCAGCTTGCTAACATCATATTAGCTAGTTATCTAGCTATCTTGATGTATTTATCGTTGTAACTAAATGCATTTGTAGCTAGGTAACTAGCTAGCTAACAACCATGGAAGAGGGTGAAATGATTAGCTAGCAGTTCCAGCTGTCAGAGAAGGGACAGTAGGCTACTCTGGATAGAGTACTACCTTTGTGGGAGGAAATTATGAATATATTCTCCAGTTCCAGTCCCTAACGAGAAACACTGAGGACAGACAGATATAGCAACATACTATTAAGAGCTGTGTCATTTTTTAAATATAATGCAGCCTGTTTCTTTGTGATGTTTTCTGTCCTCAGATACAGAGAGCCGTCAAACCCTATCTGCAAATGAAGAGGTCCCAATGAATGTCCCAAGAGAATAATGGTACATCCTTGGTACCATGGATTATATGTGTTCCTATGTTGGCAAATTTTATGAACAAAAATACAGTTTAAAAGTCACACACAATGTATTACAACTAGAGCAGGCCAACCCTGCTGGGTGTGCACAATTATGTTCCAGCTCAGCACTAACACACCTGATTCAATGTATCAAACCGAATTAGTTAATATTCAAGTGTGTTATTGCTGGGCTGGAATGGAAGTCTGCTCACCCAGTAGATCAGGGATCAGTGGAGTGAAGTTGGCCACCTCTGGTATTGACTTTTTTTTGTTCACCTGAAATTATGCTTTAGTGGTAATAGCCTACTTGTTACTAAAATGTCTAACCTTTACATTTGAGTTAGCTTACTTGTACACTTTGAAATTATATGAAATAGTGTTGATTCTTTGAAGTATTTAAACTTGTTTTAATTTTTAACAGATCACAATCCTGCAATAAAGAGGGGAATGGAATCTGTCTCTAATTGGTCTGTGTTGTATTCTCAAATGACCATTACCTTTTTATTCAGTTATAAGCTCTCCAATTAGTTTTATTTGATAGTCAAAAAAATGTCAGGATATCAGCCCATTTTGCAGCTGATAATGGAATGCAATGCCAATGCAGCCATAGGCCTACAGCAGTGGTTCCCAACTCCAGTCCTTGAGTACCCCCAACAGCACAAATGTTTGTTGTATCCCCGGACAAACATACCTGATTCAACTAATTGAGGGCCTGATGATTAGTTGACAAGTTGAATCATGTGTATTTGTCCAGGGATACAATAAAACTGTCTGTTTGGGGTACTCAGGGACCAAAGTTGGAACCGCTGGTCTACAGTATGATGGCATTAGCCTTATGGGCATTTGCAATGCACCCCTTGACATTGTGCATCTGAAGTAGAGAATAGCTTAACTCACACATTGTTTACATTGTTCAGCTATATTTTCTCAATTTAAAGACAATACCAGTGGACAATGTATGAAGCTAATCATTATACTAGATTATGTACATGCCTTGTGCTGACATTAAATCTTTTAGTGCAAATCCAACCTTTGTAATCTAGGTGGTAAAATGTCTGGAAGCAGGAGATGATGGGATCAGCTTAAAACATACAACAAAATACTACTACCAAGTTCAATGCCAGATACCTTTACCCAGAAGGTCTGAGTGGCACTTGGAGGTGCCACTGTGATAATGAAGATGGTTTGCCTAAGACTACCACAACAATGACATTGTCTATGCTAAATGTGTTTAAATTGTAAAAGAATGACAATAGTTGGGCTATAAGACATACTTTTCAATGGGGCTAGGCAAAGCAGAGATGACAAAATACTTTTCATTTCACCCATACAACAATATAGTGTATAATTAAAGTACAGTATGTTTACAATATCAACAATAGTCTTTTACACGTTCCAAATTACATTACAGTGGCTTGCGAAAGTATTCACCCCCCCTCTGCATTTTTCCTATTTTGTTGCCTTACAACCTGGAATTAAAATTGATATTTTGGGGGGTTTGTTTCATTTGATTTACACAACATGCCTACCACTTTGAAGATGCAAAATATGTTTTATTGTGAAACAAACAAGAAATAACATAAACATGAGCGTGCATAACTATTCATAAAATGCAAAACTATAACTTTTTATGTTAATTTGACAAAAGCTGTTTCTCTTTTAGGACCCCTTTTCGGCCTAGATTACATGGTTGCTTTCAAGACGAGGTCGTTTTTATTGATCTGTTGTCAGTGTTAGTTGAGTAGGCCTACCGTCGTATAAAAAAATAATTCTGCTAATGTCTCCAGTCATATAAAGTGTAGTAGAAAAGGCCACATTTTTCCTGTGCGAAGGAAAGAAACGTCTCTGATATAGCCTATAAACCTATGCCACTACGCGTTTATTAATAGTCTAAATTATCACTATCCAATCTACTCATCACATTAGGAATAGTAGGCTTACATTAGTCTGCAAATGCGACGATACAGGTATGCAATCCTTTGTTATAGAGGGCATTTTTATGGTGAAAAAATTGCTTCCCTAAAACTTGAAACTCACACGACACATGCTAATAGCTAGACTACAAGCTATCAAGCTAGCTAATTTTGGCTAACTTAGTGTTGTTGTTAACTCCTGGTTAGCATAACAGCGAAACTAAACTTGAAATCGATCACACTTGACTTACCAGTGATGAAATGACCCTAGCAAATCCTGTATTGACAGCTGTCTGGGTTCAGGTCTTGACAGGCAAAAAGGTTTCTTCGCTTTTCTGACAGTTCTTCAGTCTTATCTCATTGGTGTCACCAATGGTGTTTCATGATTGCGGGGAATCTGTAAACATATTTTTTCCCGTTGTCTTTCCTGCCTTGTTAGAGCAGCCAAATACTCCACAGAAAATGACCGTGGCTGTTGTCAAAAGAATGAATGCGGTGGTCTTCCAACATGGCCGACAGGAAGCATTCTAGATCAACTGCAAGCCCTCTATTAACTTTCACAGTGAATTATTTTGTTTATACGTTTTGTGCGAATTAATTGAACATCGCCAAATCCATCATAAAAAAACATTGCGCCTATTTAATACTCTTGCTGTTAATAGATTGCAAAGCAGCATACAACTGTTCACATTCTCATCCATAGTGCGCTGTTTAGCTCACATCTGAAGGCTGGGAGGGCATTTAGTACGTCTTCTACTACTGTGGCTCGCTAAAATATCCTAATGATTATGATCACACTTCCTCAATTCAACTATTATGGCGACACTATACCAAAGATGGTTTAGAAACCTGGGAACCAAGCTCAAAATATCAGTGTAGCCTGTTATCGCCCGGACTTGTTGAAATATCTTCAGGCCAAGAAAAAAACGAACTGTCAAATTATTGAAAATATAAAAAAAATGCAGGGGGCAGTTTGGAAAAAACGAATCCAGTCCGAATCGTCCTCTGGAATAACGGACATTCTGCGGCAAATAAATACATACCAACATTCTCTGGTAATATAGTCCCATGCGAATAGGTCTTAAGAGTGGGCTGACAACACCCCCCTATGGGCTCTCACCACCTTCAAGCCTTACACACACTGATACCGTACATACACATCACAGGTGGTTGGCCGCACCGTGGTAATGGCTGGACAGAGGACGGGCTCGTGGTAACTGGAGCAGAATCAGTGGAATGGTATCAAACACATCGTTTCTATGTGTTTGATGCCATTCCATTTGATCCGTTCCAGACATTAAGTGCACACAGTGTACTAACAAACATACAGAGTACATTGTTTATTCATGCAAACAGGAGGTGCCACAGTGTCAGAGTGAGGAAAACTCCCTAACCCATAACTCTCTTATGGAAATATGGCAATAGCTTTTTCTCCAGTCTACACTGTTCATTTGATATCGCCATGATCACAGTCAAAAGCATTAATTTACTATCAATTATAGTGGGTGATGAGGTCAATTGTGGTCATTCACGGTCAACAACATTCTTTCAGGATCAACGGTTTTCTTTCAGGATCAATGGTTCATTCACGGTCAACTGTACTCATTGAAAGTCAACAGCATTTGTTACCGGTCAATGGGCTGCGGTCAATCGCGGTCAGCCTGCGCTGCTCTGTAATCAGTGTGTCCTGGTGTTAGTGAGGCATCCGTGAGACTGTCTGGCCTGTCTGGCCTTCAGGCTGGGAGAAATGCTTTTAGTCTTGTCTTAAAATACAAAGGCAGAAATCTGTTTGTCCACTGTTAGAGGGAGGCCAAACTCTATGATCCACTAAATTACAGTGTTAGTGGGAGGAGAGAGGGAGGGTGATTGAGGGAATCAAAGACTGAAAGACTGAAAGGAGAGAGACAGAAAGGAAGAGAGAGAGAGATAAAGAGAGTGAAAGACAATAGAGAGGGAGGAGACGGAAAAGAGAGGAGATGGGGAAAGAGAAAGAAAGAAAGATAGAGAGGATAAGGAGAAGAGAGGAAATGGAGAGCACTTTCAAGAGGAGAGGGTAAACAACTATCTATAAAACCAACATAGTGCAGCTGGTGACATGCAGATACACATTCATATTCATGAGTGGAATATTACAGGCCTCTGATGGATTGACACCTGTTTTTGGGGACAGGGGATCATCTCCCTCTGTCTCTCACACAAACCCAAAACAAACACACACACACACCACACACCCACGTCCCCATTTCGGGGTGAATGCCTTGTGGCTTTCTGAATGCACGGAGCGTTGCAGCCGGGAATGCCAGGAATTTCTTGGGAAGAGGAACCCACACACACGTTTTTCCTGCTCTTCCAACCCCTTCATTTAGCTGGTGGACTGGGATCTTTTACACATATAAATAGACAGGCAGCAACACACACCCTCTCACTATGGCTGTGGTTTGTCAATGTGTAAGTGTGTGTGTGTGTGTTTGTGCACACTTTGTGCATACTATGCTACACTTTTCTGTTGTTTGTTAGTGCTGGCTTCAGCTCAATGTGGACCTGAACATCAATCCTCTCTCTAATTCAGCTCTGTGGGCCTAGCTGGAGCTAGCTGAGCTAGCGGTGGTTAGCGATTAGCTTCAGTCTTACTGAAACACCTCATTAGAACAGAGGCAGCCTCGCGCTGCAAATTGCAGACAGGCTCCAGAAAATCATCATCGCACTAGTGTTATATTGTTACAGTTCTATCCGTACTACAATGCTTTCTCACTGTCCACGTTTCAGGAAGCTATTTGTACCATGCATACAGTACTGTAGTATAGCTTTATTCCAGTCAATTCTCTCTGTCTCTAGAGACTAAATAAAGTAGAGAATGATTAAATACTGTATCTACATAGTGAGCTCTCTCTAATCACCTCCTACTGTATCTACACTATGTCCATTTGGTGTCTGGAATCATATGTAACAACAATGAACTGTGGTTGGTCTCTCCCAGGCAGCACGGTAACACTAACATGGAGTAGGGCCGTGATTCCATCCAATCGCGGGTTATAGGCATTGAGGCTTTTAAAGGCAATTATCCCGCTTTCAAGGAGATCCCATTCACGGTAAACGCTGCATATGTCAAATCCAAATTGCCTTTAAAAGCCGCAATGCCTTTAACCCATGACCGGATGGAATCCCGGCCTAGGTCTCTGTTGTTTAGGAGAGGAGTCACCACTCAGCAATATTGGGTTTGTTTATACTCCCCAGAGTGTAGTCCCTCAGCAGACATACACATTAAAAGCTACAACATGTCCTCCTTCCTTCCTCCAGTTGACAAGACCTCTACCATTCACACTAACAGAAAGTCATAAAACTAACTATGACAGCTCATAGACGCTTCATACTGTCATTATGACTAATTATGAGAGCTCATGGACAGCTCGTACTGTAATTACCAGGCCTATGCAGCCAGATTAGTGCTGGATGTGGGGTGTGAGGTCTAGACAAGATTCCTCACACATCGAATAGACACACAAATAAAAACTACAGATACTCATTCAGTTATGCAACCCTACATATGCGAGCATGCACGCACGCACACACCCACACACACACACACTGAGAGAGAGAGCGAAAGGATGCTGAGGATTCAGTGCAGCAGTTCCAGGCAATGGTTTTGTAATCCTCTGGCTGGGCATGTAATGAAACTGCATGTAGTGATTAGAGACAGTCGCTACTCTCCAGCTGGCCGTAAACACAGCCAAGTCAACCAGTATGTGTGTGTGTGTGTGTGTGTGTGTGTGTGTGTGTGTGTGTGAGTGTCTCTGCGTGACTGACAATGGCCTTCACTGTACAAATAATAGTATACGCAAGTGAAATGAAATGCTGTGCTGTTGTATAGGTGTGTGTTTGTTTGTGTTTGTTTGTGTTTGTTTGTGAGTGAGTGAGTGAGTGAGTGAGTGAGTGAGTGAGTGAGTGAGTGAGTGAGTGAGTGAGTGAGTGAGTGAGTGAGTGAGTGAGTGAGTGAGTGAGTGAGTGAGTGAGTGAGTGAGTGAGTGAGTGAGTGAGTGAGTGAGTGAGTGAGTGAGTGAGTGTGTGTGTGAGTGTGTGAGTGTGTACCAAACGCCAGCGTGGTCAGTGGTTGACAGTGTACTCTGGATGACTAGTGTGTGATCAGAGTTCTGTACAGGCTTCACATCTGCTCCAGAGACTACTGCACTGTCCTGTCCAGGAAATACTTCACATGGAAGACATTAAACACACACTGCCAACAGAGGTAGCAAGAGAAAGAGAGAAAAAGAGGGAAAGAAAGAGGTTCACAGAGGGAAAGATATATACAAACATGGAGACAGAGAAGTAAATAGAGACACAGTAAGGAACAGAGAGAAACAATGGACGGTCCTTAGGCTTGACCAGATCAAGGGGTGAGAATGTGTGTGAGAGAGCTGTCCAGCTGGCACCACACAGAGCCAGTGCTAGTCCCTGGTCCGGCCCACGCATGCATGCAGGACTGTAGTGTACTGATGTGGACTGACTGACTGTAGTGGTTCTGGACCAGGTCAGTCTGGACCAGGTCAGTCTGGACCAGGTCAGTGGAAACGCTACACAACTTGGATCAGGACCAGTAAACCAGGCCAGAGAAATCTTGATGTCTTTTCAAGGGTCGCGGCAATAGTGGTGGATTGTGTGTGTGTGTGTGTGTGTGTGTGTGTGTGCGCGTGTCTGTGTGCGTACATGCTTGTGTGTTAGAGATCAGTATTGGCAGGAGGAAAATATGTCTGCTTCTTCAGAGTGGTAGAGTCAACCAGTTCACCTCACCCAGTTTATCCTGAGCTTTGAGATGACCTTTGACCTCTTGTTATGCCTCTATGGCGGGAAGTTTCTCACTCACCCAGGGTGAGCCAGTTGGCCCAATTCAACTGAAAATCAGCTTACATTCCTACATTCACTGTAATCTTATGTAATGCAATTGCAGTGGGATGTTTCTAACAGAGTAGGGTAGAAGTTGCACTTAAACACTGATATAGGGTCAGAAATGACTTCATACCCCTAGTAGTTATGGATATGATAGGGAGTAGGCTAAACTGATTTTAGATCAGTGGTTAAGAGCCACTTCTACGTTCAGCATTTCTGACTGAAGAGGGCAGGGCTTTTGGTCTACAGGTCAGAGGCAGACAACACCCACTCTCTAACCATTCAGGTAGAGCCAGACACACCACTAGTCCCTCTCTGGACCAATCGGGTGAGATTAGGGACATGACCCTCTGTCCTACAAAAATACAGTATGGCTTCTTGGAAGTAGTGGAGTTTGTGTGTCTTTAGAGGAAGCATTAACTTTGGACTAGAGGTCAGCAGCACACAAGATGTCCTGTTAAAAACGTCTGGATAAACGTGGCTTTATTCAGCATAAAAAGAGGGCTTGGATGTACCATACTATGGAGGGAGGTTTAAGCTGGGGTTTTGTGGTTCTTTTGTTCAGAGGTTAGTGAACAGAGCGGAAAATACTTAGCAGGTAAATTAGTTCATCATATTTTAACTTTAAATGGTCAGTTCTATGTTTTAAGCTGTTATTGAGAAATGATTGGAGGAGGCAAGTCTCTCTGTTTGTCAAAGGAGCCAGGCTTTAAGTAAATCACGTCACCCACCTGAAATGGGAGACCAACTGAGTCTTAAGAGTATAGCAGTACATTTCCAGACCCAGGTGATATGTGTGTGTGTGTGTGTGTGTGTGTGTGTGTGTGTGTGTGTGTGTGTGTGTGTGTGTGTGTGTGCTGTATGCTTTATATGTGTACAACTTCAGTCAACTCAGGGGTTTTACATTGAAGGTGTGTGTGTGTGCGCGTGTACGTGCATGTGAGAATGTGTGTGTTTGTGGGTGTTCGTGCACGTGTGTGTGGGGGGGGCATTTCCATATAAAAAGCCCCATAAGCACTAACATGTGAGGGTCATAGGAGCACATAACATTTGGTGTCAAATGAAAGCTATTTTTGAGAAATAAAGGCATACATAAATAAAACCATTTTCCATCCTAAAAATTAGAAATAAGCAAAAGGCTTTGATTTCTGGTCACACAGACAGAAAAGGGGGTCTTAGAAAAAATATATAGCAGAAAAGGTCTTAAAAGGTTTAGAAATACAGTACATCAAAACAGAATAATGTTGAAGACCCCTGCCAACTAGTATCAACATTTATATTTCGTTTTGCAGAAATTATTTGTCTTCTGTAAGTTTAATAAATATTGCCTAGTGTCTTGTCATTCTGTTACCAAAGACCCGCATTTCTTTAAGATATTTTCTAAATGTTCTCCTTAATGAGGAGGAAGGATAATTAAAGTTCACAGAAGTAAAGGTAGACCTATCAATTACTTATAGTATTTTTACTGATCATTTGGTTTATGATTTATTAAGTGATTAAAACACGTCATTCTGTTAACGAATCGGTAACAGAATTACCAAAACATCTGTAACAGAATGACTGCAACTGAATTGGCTACAATCAGAATTCATAGAAGTCACGTTGAGGTCTTCTCGGGTCAAAAAAACAAGACCCAAACCCTATTTTGGACACCAAATTCTTACCCGACCCCGACAGGACCTGGTCATTAAAAACAAAATCAATACCTGATCCGAGGTGGACCAGATCCGACCCGAAACATGAGAGAGAATCGGGTCTAAATTGGGTCGGATCTAGCCTGGTTGCCGATTCTGTTCAGCTGTTACATTCCACTTGCCACTCTTGTCATTTGCCAAAGAGACATTCTTTCATTAATGAGCTTGAGGAGAACAGAGGATTTGAACCTGATTTGATAACCATCACAGCTATCATCATGTCACAATGTTTATGCACATTAGACTGATAGGGAAACATTCTAACTTAATTCATAAATTTGATTAGAAACATTGTAACATTGGGCATTCTAATGTAGGCCTAATACATTTCATTGTAAACATTGGGCGCGGGGAGAACAGAGGATTCCCCTTATTGCCTTTTTACCACCTGCCAATGTGATCACATCACACCAGAGAAGTTCTCTCCATTCAAACTTCCCTGCCAGTTCACTGTGTGAACGCTGTAGCCTATTTTATATCCAAGCAAGAGCAAGGTGCTTCTTTCCTCAAATACATATTGTATATTTTTTAATAGCTCAAAATAAATGACCAAATTATTGCTACTTCTGGGACATGCATTGGGCTAGACAACTGGTTCAAGAGCTAAAAGAGGATGGAAGAGAGATAGGCCATTGGAGATGCCAGCGGAGATGCATGAATTGTGCAAGAAGGGAACAGTGAAGACAGAGATGTGTAAGTTAGAAGTGAATTCATAGACTGGGCTATTAATATTTTTGTGCTAATGAATTGAAGTTGAACATCACCAAATTGAATTAAAAAATAATAATTATAGGGGCAGTTTGGAAAAACTAATGTCCATTCAGAAAGTTTCCTAAAGTAGCCTGTCTGGACTCCATCTCTTAATAAAAGAAGAGGGACAAATAATATAACTGAAATGCATAACCAAATTGTAAAAATGTAAGCAAGTCATGATGATCAGCAAGTGCGAGGAATGACAACAGGGGCCAGTTTTTTTTTCCTTTCATTCATGGGATGCAACTGAAACCCAGCCGTGAGCTTCCCAGCAACGCAAGCCTACCAGACTAGTTAAATGTGTTCTATGCTCGCTTTGAGGCAAGCAACACTGAACCATGCATGAGAGCACCAGCTGTTCTGGACTACGTGTGATCTCGCTTTCTGTAGCCGATGTGAGTAAGACCTTTAAACTGACGGAATACCAGGATGCGTACTTGGAGCATGCGCTGACCAGCTGGCAAGTGTCTTTACTGACATTTTCAACCTTTCCACGACCCAATCTGTAATACCAATTTGTTTCAAGCAGACCACCATAGTCCCCAATCCCATGAACACCAAGGTAACCTGCCTAAATGACTATCGCCCCGTAGCACTCACATCTATAGCCATGAAATGCTTTGAAAGGCTGGTCATGGCTTACATCAACACCATCATCCCAGACAACCTGGACCCAATCCAATTTGCATACCGCCCCAACAGATAATGCAATCTCTATTGCACTCCACAATTTTTCCACATTAATTAAAAATGAAAAGCTGACATGTCTTGAGTCAATAAGTATTCAACCCCTTTGTTATGGCAAGCCTAAATACGTTCAGGAGTAAAAATGTGCTTAACAAGTCACATAAGTTATATGAACTCTGTGTGCAATAATCGTGTTTAACATGATTTTTCATGACTATCTCATCTCTGTACCCCACACATACAATTATCTGTAAGGTCTCTTGGTCGAGCAGTGAATTTCAAACACAGATTCAACCACAAAGACCAGGGAGGTTTTCCAATGCCTCGCAAAAAAGGGCACCTATGGGTACAAATAAAAAAAGCAGACATTGAATATCCCTTTGAGCATGGAGAAGTTATTAATTTCACTTTGGATGGTGTATCAATACACCCAGTCACTACAAAGATATAGGCATCCTTCCTAACTCAGTTGCAGGAGGAAGGAAACCGCTCAGGGAATTCACCATGAGGCCAATGGTGACTTTAAAACTGTTACAGAGTTTAATGGCTCTGGTAGTAGAAAAGTGAGGACAACATTGTAGTTACTCCACAATACTAACCTAATTGACAGAGTGAAAAGATGGAAGTCTGTACAGAATAACAATATTCCAAAATATGCTTCCTGTTTGCAACAAGGCACTAAAATAATACTGCAAAAAATATGGCAAAGCAATTTAGTTTTTGTCCTGAGTACAAAGTGTTCTGTTTGGGGCAAATCCAATACAACACATTACTGAGTACCACTCTCCATATTTTCAAGCATAGTGGTGGCTGCATGATGTTATGGGTATGCTTGTAATCGTTATGGACTGTGGAGTTTTTCAGGATAAAAAAGCAATGGAATGGAACTAAGCACAGACATAATCCTAGAGGAAAACCTGGTTCAGTCTGCTTTCCACCAGACACTGGGAGATTAATTCACCTTTCAGGAGGACAATAACCTAAAACACAATGCCAAATCTACACTGGAGAGTGTGCGAGTGAGAGACAGAAAGAGAGAGGCAGAGGAAGGGACAGAAAGAGAGAGATAAAAGTAAGTGGACAGGCAGTCGTCTCCACACCCCCAAGCGTCGCTCCAGTGGTACACGTACACACACAGTGCACATGGAGAGAACATCACTCAGACTAAACACAGGGCAAAGCCAGTGGCCACGGAACTGCTCTGCTACTGTTACATATAATACAACCAGAACTAGAACCTCAGCAAGCACTCTTTGAGCTAGAGCCTGTTAAAAGAGGATCAAAACACTACAACACACTGAAATGCTGAGCGTGAGCATCTACATACAGAATGATACTAGTGTAGCCTGTAACCCAGTAATACCTATACCCCATTTACACAGAATAGCACAGAACCTGAAAAGCATAGTCAAGTCCATCTGAACTGGTGAACTGGTGGCTATTTCAGGAGAGCAGTGTGGTACCTTAGAGAGAGAGGGGGATAGGGAAATGGTAAGCAGTCCAGAGTTTTTCATTTTCCCAATTTCCTAACATTCCTAAATTCATGTAACAACATTTCCTTAATCTCAGCAGAGAGTAACGCTTCATTAGGGAGTGATTATTCCTGAAGGGGCACACACATACACACACACAAGCACACACAAGCACGCACAAGCACACACACACACACACAGGGGCCAAATGCGCAATGGTCCTGAGTTTCATCTTCAAACACTTGGAACACCAACAGAGGAGAGAAGCCTTAAAGACTTTCTTTAAAATACCCTCTTAATGCTTTCAAAGACCCTGCAACTGGCACTGTAACGTTATAGCCTTGATGTCAAGCACAAATAGGATTTCACACATGTTAGTGTATTACCACATTCTTCAGAACTGGCCATACTATGTAGGCAATAGTATAATTTCCAGGTTTTTTTCATTCACAAAAAGCCTCTGACAATATAAATATTTGGACAGGACAAGTCTCCCAGCTGGTGTCCATAGAATACTGGAAAACAACTTGGTTGGCTCTCCTCTCACAGAGAGAACCAGAGAGGGGATTGGGTAGGCTAAATAAAACTTAAAAGTGCCCATCGTTACATTTTCCCAAACTAGCAACTAGCGGTTTAACAACATGGGCTGGGCATCACTATTCTATCTGCCCTACTGTATATTTAAGGTTGCTATTTTAGACCTCTATATTCTTTTCACGAGTGTAGCAGACGGGTTTGTGGGTATCGCGCCAGGGCATAAAGATAGGCAGAGACCCTAGAACAAGGTACATCGGTGATGCTCTCACTTAACAAGACATTTATGAACTACCAATAATTTATTAAAGATGCACTATGGAGAAATCGCTACGCCATTTCCTGGTTGCTAAAATTCTAATTTCTAATTTCAGTTTATGTGACAAAACAAGCAAATATAGTGTAGAGAATCATTGTACCATTTAAGAATGAGAAGCATAGAAATAGCGCACATAGAACATATCTACCACTTCTTAGACTTGCTTTCAATGAGAATGACATATCTATGACTCACATTTCTATATGAATTTTGTCAGGTTGCCCAAAAAGTTACATATTGCAACTTTAAATTATCAATGTTTCTGAGGACTAGAGACCGTTACGAAATAGCCTAGCTAGACCCTCACCCCCTTCTATACCCCACCCAGGGAGAAACATCCAGAATGCAAATGTTTAAGTTGAAATCAAACGGGCAACAGTGACTTGGCTATGATGAATGCTTCGACATGAGCCAAGTGTTTGATGACAGGCATAGTCTCTGTGGCATTCTATGGAGAGGACACAACAGCTCAACATGTTGTGGGCATTTCATGGCTATAAACAGAGGAATGTGGAGCATTTAAACACCAGCCAAAGTCAACAAACCAAACTTCCCAAATAGGTTCAGTTAGTTCATTCACAAGGGCTTTGGGAAGCAGAGTGATCATTAATATGATAATGGAATTGATCTAAAAACAAAATAACTTGTTTATGTCAAATATTTAATGTATTGAATATTGAATGTTCGAAGATCATGTCAACATGCAGCCTTTTCTATAAAGCCAGTCAAGGCCTTTCAGTAAAGCAGCAGACCCCTGGCTGTTTCCCTAAGGCTATGACTGATGATGGCACAGCCAGCCAGGTCCCACCCTGTAACCGCAGACCTGTTGCCACCCACCCTCTAACCCACTACCACTACCATTAAAGCCACCACAACCAGCCGTCGTCAGTGCCCTGGCAACCCCAGACAACAGCACACAGTCTGGGGGCAAGACTCTACCCAGTACCCACACCTACATCTGGGCCTCACCACTGACTCTCTACAAAGAGTTTGTAGTAAGAAAAAAAAAAACACACTATAAAACAGGCTACAATGTAATGATTTAAGTGTAACCCACCACCTTTTTACTTCATCAAACATTTGTTTTATGTACTGCTGTTCAGTTCGTTCCAGAATGAAGGAGGCCCAGAGCCTACAGTATGTGGTAAAATGACTTGAGGGTGCTGTGGGGGAGTTTTCAGAATGAAACACCCTCAAAAATTGGCATTTTCTTGGGGTGTTGACTTGGACAAAATATTTTACTGCTTCTTCATGTGTGGAGGAAGCAGAGTTTTTTCAGGTGACCTGTTATGGACAGTTGGAAAGGGTTGGCTGAGAGTTTTGAATCTTGCAGTCGTGAAATACCACACCTAATACTCTCATCACCCCAAAGAAAACTTTGCCGACATACCTTGGCTGAAGAGAGCCACTCTAAAACAGAGAGTAGAGTGCTACATTTCAACTATGGGGAATACACTGCTGGAAGAACTTCAATTTTTTTAACTTTCAACAATTCTGTTTATGTATGTATTCATTCATTGTCAAATTTGAAAACAGTAGCCTATTTACAAGAGGCCTACAGCACAACCTGTAGCTAGGCTATCGATTTAGTCAGTCACACAATTCCATACAGAGTTTTATGAGTTCTGTCCGTTATCGTTCATCAAAACTTACAGCAATAACAGTTAACAGCCTGAAGCTTTTCCCTTCCTAACACTGAAAACATAACGCAGTAATGGATCATAATAACCCAGTGTGTTATTACAGCGTTATTACAATGTTATTACAATGTTATTGCATTGGTCCATGCCATACCCATAGAGAGCATTAGTAACCTCCAAAGCATGGAGCCATTCATTATTCATTGGGTGTTCTAATTATGCCAATTATTGAATCATGAGGTTGAATCGCAGAACCACAAGCAGCACAACATTTCACTCTGATGATTATGAACAAGGAAGCAGGCATATACAACAGTACACAGAAGAAAAACAGAACTTTCTGCTGCCACAGTGAGCTCAGGCTCCTGGTGAAAGAAGTGGAAGATCACTATTGTGAACCATTGAATCACTGTCATAGTCACTCTAGATCTAAGTTCTCATTGTCTTCGCTTCTCTTCCTCGTAAAAATTGCCCTTAGGCAC
Organism: Coregonus lavaretus; assembly: GCF_964263955.1. NCBI lineage: Eukaryota > Metazoa > Chordata > Actinopteri > Salmoniformes > Salmonidae > Coregonus > Coregonus lavaretus. The sequence goes on from NC_140020.1 coordinate 34,640,535, forward strand.
AGACCTGGGATCAGCTTCCACTCTTCAAACCCCTCTAACCTGCCTTATCCATTTTGCGGGGAAGAATCTAAACGGACGCTTGTTTTCCCAAGCAGGGGAAGTTACCACAGAACGTAGTTAAAACCAGCTTCTTTTTGGCCTGTATGATGTCAATGTGTTCACTAGGTGAGTGTGTGATATGTTTAAAAGACGACGAGCTGTCTTTTGGGAAGCATATTGATGGGTTAGTGAAGAAGCTGAGAATAAAAATGTGGTTCTTCTATAGAAATAGGTTCAGCCGCTCGCTTAATAGTAGAAAGCAGATCAGACAATCAACGTTCCTACCGGTCCTAGACTATGGCGACAGCATCTATAGGAATGCAGCTGCCACTTCATTTAAGGCGTTAGATGAAGTTTACCATAGCGCACTTCATTTTATTATGGGCGACAGGTTCAGTACACATCACTGCATTTTTTACCAGAAAGTAGGCTGGCCCTCTTTGAAGTCTCGTAGGTTGATTCATTGCTCTCTTTTTATTTATAAATCTCTCTTACAAAAACTCACGCCATACTTAACATCATTAATAACCTTTAGACATACGAGTTACCAGGGATGGCTAACTCTGGAAATCCCTTTAGTCTCCTCAGAGTTAGGTAAATCAGTGTCTTTGCACCCCATGTACAGAACAATCTACAGAGTTCCCTATAATTGGATGTACTGGTGCCTCTCGGGCAGTTCAAAATGTTGATTGGGGACCTCTTTGCTTTGCTTTGTGATTGTTTTTCTTGAGTGTGGTTATAATTTTGTATATTTGTATTATATTGTATATTGTAAATTGACCTTAGGCAACACAATGACTAGGGTCTGGCTTCAAAAAATTTATCCAGGGACACTCCCAACAAATCACGAGGCAGACATGCCAGAACGTCGTGATTCAAAACCAAAGTTTGCAGGCAAAATCTTTGCAGTGGTTTTAGTTAAGGTAGTTGATGCAAACTAGCCACTTGCGAAATGCACTCATTAAAAACAACCTCTGTGATCTCCATCTTGCTAGCTACTATTTTGTATTTTATTAAAGCGGATAAAGTAGTGACGTAGGTATTGACGTAGTTCCTCTATGCCAAAAGAGTCCACCATTGAAACCAGACCCTAGTCACTGTGTTGCCTAGGGTTGGGTTTTCGAGACTAGGGCTCCCTTGTGAAAGAGGACTTGGTCTCAGTGGGACTGACTGTTAAAATAAAGGTAAAATAATGCGCTTACACTTGGGGTGTCTCTCAACACTCGAAACCTGCCTCCTTTCCTTCCTCTCTAGATTGCAAACTAAACTGACTGGAGACTTTTGTGAAAACAATATAGAGGAAGCTGTTGCTTGGCTTGGTTTAACCTGCCAGGTTGATAAGTATGAAAGAAAGAAAGGAGACTTTAAAATATTGACACACAACCTTGGTTTTAAGTCAGTCTAATGTGTAATGCCATAGTCAATATGCAATGCCATTCCTCTGGACTGTACACAACAGGAGCGAAATCCCTATTCTACAGGTCAGGATAGGGTTGCTAAGTCTGCTGCTGAAACACTACAAGAACAGGCCGATGCCAAAAGGCACTGCCTCCTGGAGCTCGGTCGAACCTCTTGAAAATGGGATTTTCCATCAATCTCATTATTTGGCAACACTCACACAGAATCCAGGCTGGTCCACAACTGGCAACCCTACTGGGCATCCTGAGGTCCTGAGTGAAACCTCACACCTGTGTGACACCTAGGTACTGGTCCAATGGGATAGCACCCCTTCCTCTAGTTAAAGAGGCTCCAACACTAAATCTGTCAGTATGGGGAATCAAATATGAATGAGTAAAATCTGAATGTTGTTTTTAATATCCTTAGACATGAGGTGTGGAATGGGCCTGCTGGTGTGTGTAGTAGTGGAGCGGAGAGGGCCAAGTCAGTGCCAAAAATCACACTTACGTGACCGGCTGGTTCAACAAGGCTCTTTGCTTGTGTCTGTCTACTGCAGCGTTCCCAAACCAGGAGTCCTGATTTGAAAATGGAGTCGCGGGAGAAACTCTGAAATAAAATAAAATAAATTGCGCTACCTCCGGTAGTCACAAGATGCGATTGTATAAACAGAGCAGTTTCTGTTTTCTTCCTACAAATGTGGCTCTATCTTTTGAATGGTTTAAGCTACACAATGTTATGACCCCATCACTGAAAGATAAGACTCTGTTTCTCTCTACAATGGCCACAAGCCACGCAGGACAAGCCAAGAATGGACAACACCAGGCACTAAATCAGACTGGCTTCAATGATGATGTTATTTTCTACAAAGAAGATCATAAAAGATTGCCTGGTGATCTTCTGAACTTCCCAATACCTTTCGGATGCATTTCAGTCACTTCAAACCATACTTCCTTCAGATTGAAATAACGTCAAAAGTACTGTCAGACTGATTTGTAATAGACTGTGTCGTGACGTGACTTACTTAAATTTATGACTGTTATTTATCGAATCACCTAACTATGTTTAATTGTCACTCGATTAAATTAATAATGTAACAATTAACTCATTAGGAATTTGGGGCACCACGGAAGAAGTTGTTTAACACGTTACCATCTCCCGAATTAAACTCTTTGAAGATATATGTTACATATCGATAACAGTCACTTATTAAATAATTACCTCTTATCAGTCTCATTCTGAACGTTGCATAATCCTTGAACCTGCAAGAACCCTAACCTTATTGATGAATCAGCAATACACAAATGGCTTAATTATTTATTTACTAACTAACTAACTAACTAAATAAAACACAATACAAACACACACACACACACACACACACACACACACACACACAGGTTATTGATTACTAACGTAATACAATGAAAATAGGTCCCTAGTGGACTGGACTAACAATAGCATGAATGCTTGGGTATAAGGAGGGTCAGAGTGGAAGGGAGAGACAGAGATTCAAACTGTCGTGGTTACTTTGGATACTACGCTCACGGAAATACAAATGCTTAAAACCCCACTAAACGCTCATTCGGATTAGAAATGCAACATGTATTTACATGTAGCTGTCCTCGATAGTTGAGTTGATGATGTAGGACTCTGGTTTGCCCACCAGAGATCCCAATGTCCTTGGTAGAGTATCTGGTCGTAGTTGTGGTTAGAATGGTTACTTCAGATGTACCAGCGGTTGTCTGAGAGAGATTGTCCTTCCCAACTCGTGTCTTTAGTGAAAGTTCTCTAGACGACTATACATGCCAGCTGCAGACTGAAATGATAAGGTCTAGTGCATTGTCTTCTTCTTCACCTCGTGTTGAGGTTGAGAGTTTCAGAGTTTCTCCATTTCAAACGTGTGGACTAACGTCTCACGTTTTCTGGTCTTTCTGGTCTAACCATTTTGTAACGTGTAGCTTCAGCTTCACACTTCTTGGTCTTGTAGAAGTTCAACCATTTGCAACATGCGGCTTATACCGTGGTATGCTTGGTCTTCCTTTTGGTAATGGAGTTCTTCCTTTGGTAATGGAGTTGTAGTTTTAAACCATTTTGTAACCTTTAGCTCACACTTCACGTCTGCTGGTCTGTAGAGTTACAACCATTTTAAGCCGTGGGTCTTCCTGGTCTGAGGTGAATTTCGTCACAAGGCTTTTTATGCACTCGGGGTAAAAGGGGCGTTCCATCATGTTTGTGCTCATCTGGACGTGGCCACTGACTGAGAACAAATTAATATGGAAAACAATCATCTCTAGAATGCTAAAATCACATTGAGGCAAGTCATGACAACTGCCATAGCCCCAATAAAAAAAGTTAACATCACTTTTTTTACACGGTGGGGTCACATTTTTCATATCAAAATGGGGTCGCGGGCCAAAAAGGTTTGGGAACTCCTGGTCTACTGTGTGCTTGTGTGTAGCTGTCTCTGACAGTGAGAAAGTGTGTGTGCCCCCAATGCTGAGAGTGGGCATGTGTAACGATTGCGCTAATGTGTGTGAGTGCGTATGTGTTTGTCTAGTCTATACTCAATGTCAGAATAAGTTGGGGGTAGCCTAAAACATACACAATGTGTAAGAAAGTGAAACTGTGTGTGCGTTCGAAAGAACAGATTACGTCAGTCTAATCGGCAAAGTCATGTGTGTGTGTGTTGACACTCAGCCCTGTGTGACGGTCATGTGTCAGTGGGGTCTACTCTAGTGTGTCGTGTTTTTATTAACCGTGTTCAATTAGACGTGTTCGTGTGTTAGCGTGTGTCCTCGGTCACAGTGGGAATCCTCACACACTTGCTCCATCTCTTCTCTTTCTTCTTCTCACTCTTTGTTTCTCTCCCTTCTCTTTCTACTGGTGTTCCCGTCACAGTTGAGTGGCATTGCTGGTATATTAGTGGGTGTTCATCCTAAATGGTTGGCAGCCAAACTAAAGACTCCTGATTTGACATGAAATTGCCGCCAAAAAAAGTAAGAGCGAGAGAGCAAAAGTAGGAAATTGGGATAACGAGTGAGTGGATTCCAAACCAAATGTTCTCATTCTCCTCCGCCATTGCTGACTTGTTCTGGTGACTCTAAGAGGCCTGGGTCAGGAAGAAGAAGGAGACCCCTCTGTATATTCCTATAAACAACAGTCTATTTAATCCCGAACATCGCCTATACGTCTGGACCATACTGGCCAGGGTGTGTGAGTATGTGTGTGTGTGTGTATTGGGTTAACATAGTGCTTTTGAGCAGAGCACTGCTAACTGAGACAGTTTGTGAGACTGACAGTGTAAGCTCACCCAGCTCTTATGATTAATGGGGGAGCCATTTCAAATTATAACACACACACCCTCCGCTGGCCCCTGGGGTAGGGTACACACACACACACACACACAGGTCGAAGTGTAACTTGGTCAAACAAATATTTTGATTTCACTTAATTTTAACATTATGTCATAAAGAGCACATGTTCAACTTCATTAAAAAAACACGTCTTCCCATCTCAAGAGGTTAAATAAAAAAATGCCAAAGAAATTAACAGGGTTGACCGTAACAGGGTTGACAATTTCATCTTAAGGGTGCGTTCGTAAATTCACTCTGGAAATCTACTCCGATTTCAGAACACTCTGGTTTGAGTGTGCCAGAGCACAGAATAGTTGAGGAATTTACAAATGCCCTAAACTCGGTTGTTATGACAGGTGTAAGTAAACATCGACTAAAAACGGAATAAAATTGTTGCCAGTAACACAGTTACAGTCACTAACCCTCTTGATAACCCGCTAGGGCATGTAAAATGTTCCGAATGAAGTGTTCTCTCATTTGTGTCTGGAAGTAGCTAGCAAGCTAGCCAACTTTAGCCAGTTAATTTGGGTGCTTGACTGCCTTTGTGAGGTCAGTATGCTTGGATCAACCCTACTCCTCGGCCAAACCTACTCCTTGCTGCCAGCTCTTAGCAAACTGTTGGAAAAAATTGTGTTTGACCAAATACAGTGCTACTTCCCTGTAAACAAATTAACAACAGACTTTCAGCATGTTTATAGAGAGGGGCACTCAACATGTACTGCACTGACACAAATGACTGATGATTGGTTGAAATAAATTGATAATACGAAGATTGTGGGAGCTGTACTTTTAGATTTCAGTGCAGCCTTTGATATTATTGACCATAACGTATGTGTTATGGCTTTTCAACCTCTGCCATATCATGGATTCAGAGCTATCTATCTAATAGAACTCAGAGGGTTTTCTTTAATGGATGCTTCTCTAATATCAAACATATAAAGTCTGGTGTACCGCAGGGCAGCTCTCTAGGCCCGCCACTCTTTTTACCAATGACCTGCCAATTGCATTAAACAAACCATGTGTGTTCATGTATGCTGATGTTACAAACATATACACATCAGCAACCACAGCTAATGAAGTCACTGAAGCCCTTAACAAAGAGTTGCAGTCTGTTTTGGAATGGGTGGCCAGTAATAAACTGGTCCTGAACATTTCTAAAACTAAGAGCATTGTCTTTGGTACAAAATCCTGACACACACACTTACCCCACCAGACATGACACCAGGGGTCTTTTCACAGTCCCCAAATCCAGAACAAATTCAAGAAAGCGTACAGTTATATAGAGCCATTAGTGCACGGCGAGTTCGAAACAGGCTCCTAGGGGCAGGGCTGAAGTCGTGCAAAGCTAGAAAAAAGCCCTTCATCAATGAGAAGCAAAGAAGAGCCAGGCTGAGGTTTGCAAAAGACCATACGGATTGGACCGTAGAGGACTGGAGTAAGGTCATCTTCTCTGATGAGTCCAATTTTCAGCTTTGCCCAACACCTGGTCGTCTAATGGTTAGACAGAGACTTGGAGAGGCCTACAAACCTCAGTGTCTCGCACCCACTGTGAAATAAATTTGGTGGAGGATCGGTGATGATCTGGGGGTGCTTCAGCAAGGCTGGAATCGGGCAGATTTGTCTTTGTGAAGGACGCATGAATCAAGCCATGTACAAGGTTGTCCTGGAAGAAAACGTGCTTCCTTTTGCTCTGACATTGTTCCCCAACTCTGAGGATTGGTTTTTCCAGCAGGACAATGCGCCATGCCACACAGCCAGGTCAATCAATGTGTGGATGGAGGACCACCAGATCAAGACCCTCTCATGGCCAGCCCAATCTCCAGACCTGAACCCCATTGAAAACTTCTGGAATGTGATCAAGAGGAAGATGGATGGTCACAAGCCATCAAACAAAGCCGAGCTGCTTGAATTTTTGCGCCAGGAGTGGCATAAAGTCACCCTACATAAATGTGAAAGACTGGTGGACAGCATGAAAGCTGTGATTGAAAATAAGGGTTATTCCACCAAATATTGATTTCTGAACTCTTCCTAAGTTAAAACATTAGTATTGGTTTGTTTAAAAATGAACATGAACTTATTTTCTTTGCATTATTCGAGGTCTGACAACACTGCATCTTTCTTGTTATTTTGACCAGTTGTCATTTTCTGCTCTAAATTATATTTTTATTTGGAATTTGGGAGAAATGTTGTCAGTAGTCAGTAGAATAAAACAAAAATGTTATTTTTACCCAAACACATACCTATAAATAGTAAAACCAGAGAAACTGATATTGCAGTGGTCTCTTACTTTTTTTCCAGATCTGTATATATTATAAGGAATAGTTTCACCATATTATACAGAAAAAAAGTATGCAACAATTTCAACGGTTTTACTGAGTTACAGTTCATGTGTTGTGTGACAAAACTGCACATTTTAGAGTGGCCTTTTATTGTCCCCAGCACAAGGTGCACCTGTGTAATAATAATGCTGTTTAATCAGCTTCTTGATATTGGATGGATGGATTGTCTTGGCAAATTAGAAATGTTCACTAACAGGGATGCAAACAAATTTGTGCACAGAATTTGAGACAAATAAGCTTTTTGTGCGTATAGAAAAATTCTGGGATATTTTATTTCAGCTCATGAAACATGGGACCAACACTTTACATGTTGTGTTTATATTTTTGTTCAGTATAAAACGAGAGTTTAGTTCATGCAACAGGGTTGACCTTGAAAAGAGGGACATACTGTATGTAAATGAATCACTAATCACATGAAATAAATAATAATCTTCAGAAATGACTTTGTCAAAGCAACAAAATATCTTGGGCTTTACATTTTGGGGTTAAGTAGGTAAAAATCTTCCTAGAATCACAGAGGGTGCACAGAAGGACATGTCAAAATGCTGAATTTTGGCACTTTATCAAATCTTTATTCATATTAAAAATCTGATTTATTGAATTCTCCATGTGGTTAAAGGGCACTTCATTTAATATCACAGGCTTTTAAAATGCAATATTGGTGCACAATTCCTACTTATAATATCTAAGGGATGGCACTCTTTTCATGGAACGACCCAAATATACACACACACACACACACAGAAATACATTCAGACACGCATGCACGCACACATGCACACAAGCCCTAGGCAAGCGCACACACAAAAACACACACACGTAGGCTCTCACACAGAAATACACTCAGACATGCACACTTGCACCATGCATGCACACATGTGCACACACACACAAACACCGTCTGACGTATAGTGAGACTATATGTTTACATTAAACTTTTTTTTTCACACTATGTTTTGATACTATGATACACTATGATTAAGAGTCAGGTAGGATGCCCTTGTTTGATATATGAGTGATGGATGGATGGCGAGTAGCCCAATGTTTAAACACTGGCCCAGACACTAGGCTTCTGATTCCTCCAATGCTTCACTTTCAGAACCCACATTGTTTGACATTTCTCTTCCGCTGAGTGAACTGTACAGTACTTCAGCAAATTGCCCAAACTATCTTCCATAAAAATGACATCTCAATCTAAATAGCACCTAATTTTCTGCTCCAAATGACCCCCGACATGTACACACACACGCACGCACACATGCACACACCTTTGGATAGCGGATCTATGGTGGCTGCTTGGCACGTTTTACAGAAATAATTGAATTAGAGGGGGATTTTGGGACCCCGCTCAGTTTGTGTGTGTGTGTTAATGAGAGGGAACGGAGAGGAGAGGGGGCAGGTTACCAAGGCGATAAGTTGAGTGACACCCTCAAACACCAACCTCCCCACTGGCCCAAACAAAACAGGGCCTGTTCCTCCTACAGTACCTCTGCGTGAGTGAGCGAGACACGCACCCCCACACACGCATACACACATATTCACACACTCTCTCTCTCTCAGACACACACACAATCCTACCTCTGCATGACTCAAAGAGAAACACACACACACACACACACACACACACACACACACAGAACCCCGCCAGGAATTCTCACACACTCCTCTGCACAGCGCAGCCAAAAGTAACACGGGCAGCTGAAGGTAAATAAATCAGCCGGATCGCCCGACTCCCATAAAACCTGCTGGTCTGCGCTGGGATGCAAATCACTCCGGGACACTGAGGGGCAACCACACAATACTGCATTATTCCCACAAAATTCCCACTTCTACCATGTACAGTGGCTTGTGAAAGTATTCACCCCCTTGGCATTTTTCCTATTTTGTTGCCTTACAACCTGGAATTAAAATTGATATTATGGAGGTTTGTATCATTTGATTTACACAACATGCCTACCACTTTGAAGATGCAAAATAAAAAAATGTGTGAAACAAACAAGAAATAACACAAAAAAACAGAAAACTTGAGCGTGCATAACTATTCACCCCCCCCCCAAAGTCAATACTTTGTAGAGCCACCTTTTGCAGCAATTACAGCTGCAAGTCTTGGGGTATGTCTCTATAAGCTTGGCACATCTAGCCACTGGGATTTTTGCCCATTCTTCAAGGCAAAACTGCTCCAGCTCCTTCAAGTTGGATGGGTTCCGCTGGTGTACAGCAATCTTTAAGTCATACCACAGATTCTCAATTGGATTGAGGTCTGGGCTTTGACTAGGCCATTCCAAGACATTTAAATGTTTCCCCTTAAACCACTCGAGTGTTGCTTTAGCAGTATGCTTAGGGTCCTTGTCCTGCTAGAAGGTGAACCTCCGCCCCAGACTCAAATCTCTGGAAGACTGAAACAGGTTTCCCTCAAGGATTTCCTTGTATTTGGCGCCATCCATCATTCCTTCAATTCTGACCAGTTTCCCAGTCCCTGCTGATGAAAAACATGGTTTGGTGTTCTCGGGGTCTATGAGAGGTGTTGGGTTTGCGCCAGACATAGTGTTTTCCTTGATGGCCAAAAAGCTCAATTTTAGTCTCATCTGACCAGAGTACCTTCTTCCATATGTTTGGGGAGTCTCCCACATTCTTTTTTTTTCTTTAAGCAATGGCTTTTTTCTGGCCACTCTTCCGTAAAGCCCAGCTCTGTGGAGTGTACGGCTTAAAGTGGTCCTATGGACAGACACTCCAATCGCCACTGTGGAGCTTTGCAGCTCTTTCAGGGTTATCTTTGGTCTCTTTGTTGCCTCTCTGATTAATGCGCTCCTTGCCTGGTCCGTGAGTTTTGGTGGGTGGCCCTCTCTTGGCAGGTTTGTTGTGGTGCCATATTCTTTCCATTTTTTAATAATGGATTTAATAGTGCTCTGTGGGATGTTCAAAGTTTCTGATATTTTTTTTATAACCCAACCCTGATCTGTACCTTGGTCTTCATGGTGCCGCTTGCTTGGTGGTGCCCCTTGCTTATTGGTGTTGCAGACTCTGGGGCCTTTCAGAACAGGTGTAAATATACTGAGATCATGTGACAGATCATGTGACTTAGATTGCACACAGGTGGACTTTATTTAACTAATTATGTGTAATTGGTAATTGGTTGCACCAGAAGTAATTTTTTTCATTTCACTTCACCAATTTGGACTATTTTGTGTATGTCCATTACATGAAATCCAAATGAAAATCCATTTAAATTACAGGTTGTAATGCAACAAAATAGGAAAAACGCAAAGGGTGAATACTTTTGCAAGGCACTGTATTCCAGCTTTATTCCAGCCTGGGAGGTTTGTGATTTTCCCTCTGTGCATTTGGAGCACTGCCTCACCTCACCTGGCTCAGTTAATCACATCTGTCACACACTCACAGGGGGGAGGGGGGAGGGAAGAGGAGGGAGGGGGGAGAGAGAGGGAGCAGGAAAGAGAGAGAGAGATTGAGAGAAGTAATAGGAGAGAAGAGGAAAGAGAGGGAGGGAGGGAGGGAGGGAGGGAGCGAGACAAAATGAGACAAAAAAAGGCACAGAGAGCAAGAGCAAGAAAGAAAAAGCAAACAGAGACTTTGAGATTCTGCCATCCCTTGTGTTGAGTGACCTTAAAGAACACTAGAAGAAGCTCTTACATCAACAGCCAAAGGTGCTCCATGAACAATCTACTAGTGGAAGAACTTTCTCCACATGCCTTTGAGGGAAGTAGAGAGAGCAAGTTGTACATGCCCTCTCTCTTCATGCTCTTTCTCCTTCCAACTCTCTCTGCTCTTGCTCTCTACAGTACAGTACATTATAGTGTACTTAACTATAGTGTGCTCTACTGTGTACTGTACTGAACTATACTCTACTCTACTTTTCTCTACTGTACTGTACTGTACCGTGGTCTACTGTACTGTACTGTACCGTGGTCTACTGTACTGAACTATACTCTACTTGTCTTTAATGTACTGTACTAACTCCTGAGTGGCGCAGTGGTCTAAGGCACTGCATTGCAGTGCTAACTGTGCCACTAGAGATCCTGGTTCGAATCCAGGCTCTGTCGCAGCCGGCCGCGACCGGGAGACTCATGGGCGGCGCACAATTGGCCCAGCGTCGTCTAGGGTAGGGGAGGGAATGGCCGGCAGGGATGTAGCTCAGTTGATAGAGCATGGCGTTTGCAACGCCAGGGTTGTGGGTTCGATTCCCACGGGGGGCCAGTATAAAAAAAATATGTAATCACTAACTGTAAGTCGCTCTGGATAAGAGCGTCTGCTAAATGACTAAAATGTAAAAAAATTTACTGTACACTACTCTACCCAACTGTGGTTTGTGACTACTATGATTTCCATTGTAGCCAATTCAATTTCAAGAAATTCTGTTACCGATTTGGTAACATAATGTTGAGTTTTAATCACTTAATAATTCATGAACCAAATTGATATCAGTAAAAACACCATAAGTAATTGATAGGTCTACCTTTACTTTCCTTATCCTCCCTCCTCATGAGGGATTTTTTATTTTTTTTTTACAATATCTTAAAGATATGTGGGTTTTTGGTAACGGAATTTCAAGGCACAAGGAAATGTGTATTAAACTTACAGAAGGCAGAAACCATTATTCTAAATGAAATATACGTGTTGATATTAGTTGGCAGGGGTCTTTTACTTCAACATCATTGTGTTTTGATGTATTTATAATACCTTTGAAGACTTTCTGGTAGATGTTTTCTAAGACCTCTTTTCCATCTGTTTGACAAGAAATCAAAGCCTTTGCTTATTCCTATTTTTTGGGATGGAAAATGGTTGAAAGATTATATATGCCTTCATTTCTCAAAAATATACTCTTAGCCCAATTTGACATGCTGCTATGAACTTCACATTGGTGCTCATGGGTCCTTTTACATGGAAATAACCTAGAACAAAATGACAGATTTCCAGATTCCCCAGTAAGTGATTACTCATTACCCCAATGCAGTAGTGGTGTAGTTATGTAATCATGACATAATGTTCCCCTACCCCTGGAAGCCCCTTAAAGTAGCCCAGTGTTTGACAGGCCCTACAGGTAGGGCTACACAGATGCCTGGGCTTTCTTCAGTAGGAAAATGCTCTGGACCATGACTTCATTCATCTTTCTAGCTAGGTTCCCTTTCATTTCGACATGTTTGTGTGTCTGCAGATTATCAGGATGTAAGGGAAGACTGTGTCCTTGTCTGACTGTTTTCGAGTGGGCATCTGTTTTGAGTGTGTTGAAGTCTGTGTGTGTGTTTGTGCGTGTGAAGAAAAATCAATCTGACACAGGGGGATTAGTGACTGTGTGGTCAGTGACTCTGGTTCTGTTCCAGATGTTTATCCGTTTATCATATAGAATAAAAAGAACAGAACACAAGTATAGTACAGAACAAATCCATACGCACACGCACACGCACACGCACACACACTTCCAGGCAGTTGCTGTGCTGGTCCTTGTGTGTGACCTGCTGATATGAAGTCACCTCAGGACTTGAGGCTGGTGCTGTACACACTAAAAAAATGAGGGTTCCTCAAGGGTTCTTTTAGAAGGGTGATGGTTTTATGTGGAACCATAATGACTCAAATAACCTTTTGAGCTCTTCAGTGGTTATTTGCAGTTCACAAAACAGTTATTTGCTCTTTTAGTGATAATTCAAATCTAGGACAGGCAGCTCATTAGAATATGTTGGGGCATGGTTTGCTCACAGCTCTTTTTGTGCAACCTTGAGGGAGTGTCATTCCAGTTTATCTAATGTGTTGTGTTATGCTATTATATACTGTATGACTATGGCCGGTGACGGTGTCTTGTGAAAGACTTGCGTATGGCCTTGTGACAATTGAGAACAGTTGACTAAATAAGTCAGTGGTTCTCAATTCTCTCCTCTGGGACCCCCAGCTGTTCCAGAGGTAGCTCACTTGATTCAACTTGTCAATGAACATAATAACACCTATGGAATTTTAACAATATACAGTTTTTTTCGGATTGCTAACAAGCATTGTTCAATACTGCGGATACATGTGCAAAACTCTAGATATAGTTTTCAAAACCACATGCAACTTGGCAATGCACATCCTAAATCTTTCTACCAATTGAAAGCTAACAGTCTCTCACGACATGCACACTTTGTCATTCATAGTATCATGACCTACAAAACTCTAAAAACAGCTCCCACTTAAAAATGTACATTTACATTTAAGTCATTTAGCAGACGCTCTTATCCAGAGCGACTTACAAATTGGTGCATTCAACTTAGGGTGTGTCAATTTGTCTTTAATATCCTTTTTACCAACAGTCATTTTTACAAAAGAAGAGTGGCAAACCTGTACTGTGTAGAATGTCCTGCAAGATATGTAAAGAAATAAAGCAGAAAGGCTGCAATATGCTTCAATACAATTTACTGTATTTTTGCAAATTACTGTATTTTGCTTTTTGCAGAGTAATTCCAAAATACACAAAAATAAATAATTCCAGTACTGTTAAAAAAAAAAAAAAGTGTATACACATTATGAATATGCATAGCATATTGTCCAAATGAAACAGATATATAACAATGCTAGTCAACCCTGTCTGCTGCATTGGGCCACAAATTCTCATCCACATCACACCGTATGGCCTCTCACGCAATACACCTGGGAAAGAATCTCTTTGCATGCCTGAACCATCCCTGGCAATCTTCTTCAGAGATATCCAGGCATCCTGTATTTATTGCATCCAAGAGTGACATTTGATCATGTGGATGGTGGTCATAAACTTTCAACCTCCATGAGGAAATTAATTATTCTATGGGGTTGAGGAAGGGAGAGTAAGGGGGGAGGAAAAGTGACAACATCCCAGGATGGGCTGCAAACCACACTGTGACTGCATGGGAGTGGTGAAATACCACATTGTCCCATACAATCACCCATGTTTCCATATTTCTTCTGATTTGCCCTCTTTCTTCACCTGGCAAAAGCCTTCCATAGAGGTCATCCATGAATGAAATGAGGCGCTCTGTGTTGTATGGCCCAATTAGTGGTTTATGTAACAGCAATCCTTCAGAGGATATTGCGGCACACATTGTGATGTTGGCACCCCTCTGGCCCGGGACATTCACTGTTGCTCTTTTCCCAATCACATTCCTTCCATGTCGGCGTGTTTTGGCCATGTTAAAACGAGCCTCATCCACAAAGACGAACATGTGGGGTGTTGGCCTGGCTTCAAGCTCCATGACACTCTAAAATACTGTAAATCCACAGGGTAACATAACAGTTATTCTATAACAGTAGTTTACATTACAATTCACTGTAACTGAAATCACTGCTGAGTGTGCAGTGCTCTGGTGGGTTTTGTTTACAGTAAAAACAGTACTGTATTACAGGATATAGACATCTTACCTGGACATATTGGTACCGGAGTTCCTTGACACGATCAGAGTTCATCTCAAAGGGAACAGTGTACACCTGCTTCATGCTGATATGATGCTTTGTCAAGACTCTAGCAATGGTTGTCGTGCTTACACTTTCAACATTTTGAAATGTATTATTGTCTGCCAACACTCTCTCTTGAATTTCTCTGAGTTTTATGGCATTGTTGCTAATGACCAGGTCAACAATTACAGCTTTCTGCTGAGCAGAGAAAATCCTACCTCTCCCCCCTCCATTTGGTAACCATTGGGTCCTAAAACAGAAATCAAATTACACACAAGTGGTTCGGAGAGCTTTTGCTCGATTTACTACTCTACAGAAATATTCAGTACAGTTAGATGCCCATGCAGAATGCATATCTTACCTGTTAGTTTGCTGAAAGGTTCTTATAATAGATGACATAGTTGAGCGTTGCAAATTTGGCTGCACTCTGAGACCAGCATCTCTCATTGATTTACATTTTAGTCATTTTAGCAGACGCTCTTATCCAGAGCGACTTACAGTTAGTGAGTGCATAAATGTTTCATACTGCCCCCCCATGGGAAACGAACCCACAACCCTGGCGTTGCAAGCGCCATGCTCTACCAACTGAGCTACACGAGGGCCCATGATAGATCATGATTGACAAAATGATCAATGATTGTAGCCCTAATCTCATCTGACACTACAACTCTGGTTCTTCCTAGTCGTCTTCCACCACAGATACGTAATCCTCTGCCTCTCCCGGCAACTCTTCCACCTCTGTAAGCCACTACACGATCTCTGGCTGGGCCCATGTTTATGTAAAATATATTCCAAAGATGTCCCCTTTTGTAGAGATGGTAATGACATAAAAATGGAAAACACCTGGGTAGGTCTTCAGTTACGTAATGTAGAATGAAAATCAGATGTGAATAATTAAAAAAGAGTTCGAATATTTTAGAATTTATATTTTTATTTTACTGTAGCAATGTAAAAAATTGCAGTCTAATTCAATTTTCAGTAGCTTTTGAACTTGAGTTTAACAGTTTTGATAAGGGTATCTTAACATTTGCAAAATGGTCTGTAGATACATAGAGTTTTGTTGGTAAATGTGTTTTTGTGAGACAAGTATTTATGTAATTTGAAAGATGTTGTCATTTTGTGTCTAAGCAATGATCCACAGGCTGCCACATAGTGTTGTTGTGATAACTGTATTTAGAGTTTTGCACATGTATCCGCAGTATTGAACAATGCTTGCTAGCAATCGAGAAAAACTGCAATATGGCTGACCAGAATAAAAAAAACCTGTACAGAACCATTCTCCATAAAGGTACCATGAAGAACCACAAAAAAGTGTTCTATATAGCCCCAAAGATGGTTGAAACCATAGCGGAACCCTTTTTTTGTGCTATATAGAATTTTTTTTATGTTTTTTTATTGAACCTTAGGAAAGGGTTCTTTATAGCCCCATACAGGTTCCATTTAGAACCTTATGAGCATGGTTCTTTATTTAACCTTCAAAAAAGTGTTCTATAGCCTATGGCACCAAAAAGGGATCCGCTATGGTTACACGCCAAAGAACCCCTATCTGGTACTATTTATTTCCTAGATCTAACCACTGCCTTCGACACCGTGAACCATCAGATCCTCTCAGCTTGGATGTCGGCTCAATCTCAACAAGACGGAGCTGCTCTTCCTCCCAGGGAAGGCCTGCCCGCTCCAAGACCTCTTCATCACAGTTGACAACTCCACCGTGTCCCCCTCCCAGAGTGCAAAGAACCTTGGTTAACCCTGGACAACACCCTGTCGTTATCTGCAAACATCAAAGCAGTGACTCGATCCTGCAGGTTCATGCTCTACAACATCCGTAGAGTACGACCCTAGAGCAGGTCCTAATCCAGGCACTTGTCATCTCCCGTCTGGACTACTGCAACTCGCTGTCGGCTGACCTCCCACTTGTGCCATCAAACCCCTGCAAATTATCCAGAACGCCGCAGCCCGCCTGGTGTTCAATCTTCCCAGGTTCACCCATGTCACCCTGCTCCTACATACACTCCACTGGCTTCCAGTCAAAGCTCGCATCCACTACAAAACCATGGTACTTGCCTACAAAGCAGCAAGAGGAATTGCCCCTCCCTCCCTTCAGGCTATGCTTAAACCCTACACCCCAACCTGAGTACTCCGTTCTGCTGCCTCTGGTCTCTTGGCCCTCCCACCCCTACGGTAAGGCAGCTCCCGCTCATCCCAGTCAAAGGCCTTCTCTGACCTGGCACCTCAATGTTGGAACCAGCTTCCCCCTGAAGGTAGGACAGCAGCGTGCGTCCCTGTCCATCTTCTGAAAACATCTGAAACCCTACCTCTTCAAATAGTATCTTAAATAATCCCCCCCCTCAACCCTCCCCACCAAGAAAGTATGCAAAAAACTAAATGTCATTGGTAAACTAACACTTGCACTTCACCTTTCCCCCCTCTAGCACTTACTTTGCTGATAGGTACTTTATTGAGGACAAATGTACTCACTATGACTGAGATATGTGGTTGTCCCACCTAGCTATCTTAAGATGAATGCACTAAATGTAAGAGGTTCTGGATAAGAGCATGTGTGTTAAGATAATTAATAGGCCTCAAGTCTGACCATGAGAATCTGAACATTAATCTAACACTCGAGCCCAACACACACTGACTATGGGTAGCCTAAATACAGGATTTCAAAATGTTTCACAATGGTCTTTTGACACCGAATTTCATTGGAAATAAATGAATGATGGTTGAATACTAATGATGAATCAGAAGCAGATCATGAGTGACTGATTGACCGTTGATGGGCCTCCAGAAGTCGCATGTTAATACAGTGCTTCCTGTCTGCGTTCTGTCACTCACCAAAGCGTCACTTTAGGCCTGCTATGTGACAGTCTAGAGTGCTCATCAGCCCATTTACAGAAACACCAAGGTAACACAGTATTCATCTTTACAGTTGTCGGGGTTAGGTTACCATAACATGTCCCTCAACTGCTCAACCAAAGAAACACTGCCATTAGGCTACAAATTACAATACTTTGTTTGCGCACACAAATTAGGTGTATATTCATTCACCAATTGGAATCAATGTGGCAATGTCTCTCTGGCATAATGCAACCGGCTTTATATGAATAAACACTATCTCTAATATTGGAAATGAACGACAACAAACACATTTACATTTCCTCTGTCTCTAGGTCATTAATCTAAGTGGACCCATTCGCGTGTGATTCGGGACAATATATTTTTAAACGATTATGCATTGCCAGAGGTGAGGGGGTGGTAACAGTATGCAACAGTAAACTTGCTGTAACATGTCCTCAAAGATTGGTGTAGCCTACTAAAGAGCAGAAACAACTTTAATGGTATACATATTGTACACGTTGGTAATGTTGCAAAACACTAGGCTACTCAACAGCCTCAGCACCACCAGAAAAGTGATTCAAAACGAAGTGAAAATGCGTAAATGCTTACCGAGAGACTGTCGGATGTCCAGTAGAATCTTGGGGGGTCCTCCATTCAATTGGTAAAACAGAGACCCAAAACAGAAGAGGAAAAGTGTAGCCATGCAGAAACCATAACCTCTCAGGGAAAAAGGCAACGGAACCGCCGAGAGAAAACCGAACTTTTTGTTGTTCCGATCTCTAATGTGGTTTGGAGTCTGGTTGTTGTGAAGGGGACTGTTGCTGAATTTCTTCATCATCTCCTCCTCACAAAGCGCCGCCGAGAGCGGTAGTCACCCATCCGCCTGTGCAAAGTCTAACTTATTGCTTTGATATCATTTGAAACCGACACCTATTCAGAAACGCAGGCACCCGCCGCCGCCACGAGTTGTTTCTTCGCACACGGTTTTCGCCTCCGTTCGGTCCCTCTCGTCTGTTCTCGCCAGACTATTACTGAAAATGAAGTTGCGGGTCCATCCTTCCGATGAGAATTCTAGGGCCAGCGGCGGTGTCAGATTACTGAATGTGGAAAAAAATAAAATAAAAAGTTCAGAACATAGGCCTTTTTGCAGTGAGTTTAGGTGCAAAACAGCGTCACTGTGTGTACAGCAACAGACCACATTTGGGGTGTTCTCATTCTGTTATGATCTGCTTTCATTTTACAGCAAGGGTGTAGGAGCTGGGGGGACACGGGGGACATGTCCCCCCCAATGTTAGAATCAAGTCCCCCCCAATAAAAAATAACTTCACCCAAACCCATTGATTGCTTCGTTGTGTGTGAGTGAGAGAAAAAGCACAGTGTGCAGCATAACCATCATTACTCACTCATTACTCCGGGTAAAGTAATTGTTGTTGGCAACAACAATGTATGTTTAAGTAAAAAGTGTATGCATGTGAATCTACTTTGATGTGTTAGAACGAGCGTGAGCAACTAGGCTATACGTTTTCTCCTGGCTAGTAGCTAGTTAGCGTTAGATTTACAGTTTTGTCATTTTTAGCTGTGTCAGGTTTTATTTAACTAGCTAATGCTGGGTAGTTCTGGCTGTGTGAAAAACTGATAGTGAATGTTTTGAAGGCAAGAATACTGGCTAGCTACAGAATGAATTGCACAATACCTGTCCTAATCGTCATCATAAGGTCAGCAAGTTAGCAATGGATGTGACACCAGTCAAGAAGAGAAAAAAAAGAGGACATTAAAGTTTTTTTCAAAGGAGTGCAAAGGACTTTTTGTTAAAGGTCCTTGGCAACTGCCCGCACACCGCCCCTGGCAAACTAGCTTGCAATTTTGAGCGGTTTCAGCTTAGATGTCTTTAACTTCATCACAGTGATTATTGGTCATGAAGGTGTGTTACAGTTGAAGTCGGAAGTTTACACACACCTTAGCCAAATACATTTAAACTCAGTTTTTCACAATTCCTGACATTTAATCATAGTAAAGATTCCCTGTCTTAGGTCAGTTAGGATCACCACTTTATTTTAAGAATGTGAAATGTCAGAATAATAGTAGAGAGAATGATTTATTTCAGCTTTTATTTCTTTCATCACATTCCCAGTGGGTCAGAAGTTTACATACACTCAATTAGTATTTGGTAGCATTGCCTTTAAATTGTTTAACTTGGGTCAAACGTTTCGGGTAGCCTTCCACAAGCTTCCCACAATAAGTTGGGTGAATTTTGGCCCATTCCTCCTGACAGAGCTGGTGTAACTGAGTCAGGTTTGTAGGCCTCTTTGCTCGCACACGCTTTTTCAGTTCTGCCCACTAATGTTCTATAGGATTGAGGTCAGGGCTTTGTGATGGCCACTCCAATACCTTGACTTTGTTGTCCTTAAGCCATTTTGCCACAACTTTGGAAGTATGCTTGGGGTCATTGTCCATTTGAAAGACTCATTTGCGACCAAGTTTAAACTTCCTGACCGATGCCTTGAGATGTTGCTTCAATATATCCACATAACTTTCCTTCCTCGTGATGCCATCTATTTTGTGAAGTGCACCAGTCCCTCCTGCAGCAAAGCACCCCCACAACAGGTTGCTGCCACCCCCGTGCTTCACGGTTGGGATGGTGTTCTTCGGCTTGCAAGCCATCCCCTTTTTCCTCCAAACATAACAATGGTCATTATGGGCAAACAGTTCTATTTTTGTTTAATCAGACCAGAGGACATTTCTCCAAAAAGTACGATCTTTGTCCCCATGTGCAGTTGTAAACCGTAGTCTGGCTTTTTATGACGGTTTTGGAGCATTGGCTTCTTCCTTGCTGAGCGGCCTTTCAGGTTATGTCGATATAGGACTGGTTTTACTGTGGATATAGATACTTTTGTACCTGTTTCCTCCAGCATCTTCACAAGGTCCTTTGCTGTTGTTCTGGGATTGATTTGCACTTTTCGCACCAAAGTACTTCTAGGAGACAGAACGCATCTCCTTCCTGAGCGGTATGACGGCTGCGTGGTCCCATCGTGTTTATACTTGAGTACTATTGTTTGTACAGATGAACGTGGTACCTTCAGGTGTTTGGAAATTGCTCCCAAGGATGAACCAGACTTGTGGAGGTCTACAATTTGTTTTCTGATGTCTTGGCTGATTTCTTTTGATTTTCCCATGATGTCAAGCAAAGAGGCACTGAGTTTGAAGGTAGGCCTTGAAATACATCCACAGGTACACCTCAAATTGACTCAAATGATGTCAATTAGCCTATCAGAAGCTTCTAAAGCCATGACATAATTTTCTGGAATTTTCCAAGCTGTATAAAGGCACAGTCAACTTAGTGTATGTAAACTTCTGACCCACTGGAATTGTGATACAGTGAATTATAAGTGAAATAATCTGTCTGTAAACAATTGTTGGGAAAATTACTTGTGTCATGAACAAAGTAGGTTTCCTAACCGACTTGCCAAAACGATAGTTTGTTAACAAGAATTTTGTGTAGTGGTTGAAAAACATGTTTTAATGACTCCAACCTAATTGTATGTAAACTTCCGACTTCAACTTTACATGTGTTGAGACTTTGTTTGGTGCTATCATGAAAATGGCAGGAGAGTGA
Source organism: Coregonus lavaretus (assembly GCF_964263955.1). Classification (NCBI taxonomy): domain Eukaryota; kingdom Metazoa; phylum Chordata; class Actinopteri; order Salmoniformes; family Salmonidae; genus Coregonus; species Coregonus lavaretus. The sequence goes on from NC_140020.1 coordinate 34,661,528, forward strand.
CAGCCATGAACAGACTTAGAGGGAGGGAGAGAGAGACCACAAACCAATAGCTAAGATCAACAAGCTCTCAGTCTCACGTCAGAATTAGACATTCATCCATGTTTCTCAAACATAAAATTTCGAAGTTCTTCCAAACGTCAAATTTCAAAGTGTTTAAGATTACGTTTAGGTATTAACTCCAAATTTGTAAGATTAGGGTTAAGATTAGGCATTAACTCCAAATTCTTAAGGTTAGGCATTAACTCTGAATGGTTAAGGTAATGGTTAAGGTTTGGAATAGACTTAAGACAAAAATATCAAAAACAACTTTCTATCGCCCATCCACCATCTCCGTCCACAACGCCCTAGCAAAACCGAAACATACTTGAAGGTAACAGCGCTCACTGCTGACTTGTATCAAGGTGACCTGCCTGGCTAAGATAGTGAGAATTGCCTCTCCAAGCCCATAGACTGATGATCTGTCATAGTGTGAATCAATCCGAATGATCATATATGCTCTTTGATGAAAGGATATCATCTTAAGTCTAGAGGGTGTATTGCATGTATTAAAGGTGCAATATGCAGAAATCGCTCTGCCATTTCCTGGTTGCTAAACTTCTAATAGTTCGCCTAATTTCAGTTTATGTAACAAAACAAAAATCATTGTACAATCATTGTACCATCTAAACTTCTGTGAAATATATTTTCAATAACCCAAAATATTGTATTTTCAGCTGTTTGAAGCTGGTGCATAAAACCGAAAAGTAAAAGACGCAAAAAATGAAACATAAAAACGGGAAGCATAGAAATAGCGCACATAGAACAGATTTACAGTTTCTTAGACTTTCTTTCAATGCGAATGACAGATCTATAACTCACATTTCTATGTGAATTTGGTCGGGTCACCCAAAAAGTTACATATTGCAGCTTTAACTTCATGCAGGAGAAAGGCAGCCATGATGATACTCACAGACAGACAGACAGACAGACAGACAGACAGACAGACAGACAGACAGACAGACAGACAGCAGGCAGGCAGGCAGGCAGGCAGGCAGGCAGGCAGGCAGGCAGGCAGGCAGGCAGGCAGGGAGACAGGTCGAGAGGGAGAGACAGAGAGGCCACAAACCAACAGGTAAGATAGTGCCTCTCCAAGCTCATAGAGTTCATAGACTGATGATCTGTCATTGTGTGAATCAATCTGAATTGTCATGTATGATCTCTGATGAAATGATAGCAGTCTAGAGGGTGTATTGCATGTGTTAACTTCATGCAGAAGAGAGGCAGCCATGATTATATTTCATTTTTGTTAATTGTGGAGATTGATTAATTTCAGTTTGACCTTTTTTTAAATTATTAAAACAGTTTTTAACTGTGTATGTTGCTGGTTATTATTACAGTATAATAACTGTATTATATGTTGAAAATATTCTGTTAAGTTTCAAACCATACAGTATGAAGATCAGCAGTAGTAACAACCTGACATAGGGGAAGTGAGAAAAATACTAGGAAATTCATCATACAGTAGCAGAGAAAGAGTACAAAATGGTTGTTTAATTGAATATATCCACATTAACAGTCACACTGGTATTCAGTACAGGATGAATGGCCATGGCCCCAAGATTGGACTGTACCAGAGTAAGTGCCCCTCTGCAAGGCCCTCCTTAGCCTTGTAAATGTGCCCATTTGTAAGTTAAGGTTTGTCTGTATCATTTTCTCAAAAGTCACTAGAAATTAGCATTTTAGGGCTGTCCCCGACCCCAAAAAATATTGGTCGACTGATTGGTCGAAATTCTAAAAGTGTATTTATTTTTCTATATATAGACACGCCCTTAGTGTTTGAATAAAACCAACTAAATTTATTGAGCTTGTATGATGCTTTAAGCTCACTGTTTGATGAAATAAGACACAAATGACTCAAGAGGGAGCCAGAGATCAAGATAACCAGAAGAAAAAAAACTTAACCTGACCCTCCCATCCTCCTCCCACTCCTGCTGGCTTTCGCAGATTCTTCCGTTACTCTCCTGAAGTTGCCGTTAATAGGCTACAGTAGGAGTCGGCAACCTTTCTTATGTGGAATGCCAATGTATCTTACCCTTTCTAACCATAATGCCAGTTATGGTTTTCATATGCACATTTTCATGGAGCAGTCTAATTTATTTTATAATAATGTCTTCATATCTCAAAACCATTGTCATGTGGTTAATCAAAATTATATCCAAATCTAAATGAAAATGATACAAACCTAAAAAGTAACTTATATTGCCATTGCCAGCCATGTAAAAATAGCCTACATAAAGCCAACAAATACAAAATTACAGCCTGCAGGTAGAAAATATAACTTGGGTCTGGCCCGAAGCTTGCGCTAGCAAACTTGCCACATTGTATAATATTATGGGCCCTCAGAGTTTCGGCACCAGTGAGCTCGGCAGACACAGCTGTAGGCTATTTGCGCAATGGATAAGAAGTAATCAGGTAGTTGGATCAGAGCAAGACATTTTTCCCTTTCACGCTGAGTGTGTTATGTGGGCAGCTTGTCTCTCCCTTTTCTGTTTCCCTTCCTCCTTGTTTTGTCCCCTCTGTGTCTGTTGTATCTGTATGTGTGTTTGTCCCCTTTATGTGGGTGTGTCTGGAGTGGATCAGGGGGCGTGCTCAGGATCTGCCTCTCCTGTGCAGCTGCGGGTTGTTTCCAGTGATTCCTGCCTACGCAGCTGCATCCTATTCTCTCATCAACCTGCACTACTAATTCCGGGGCATGGCTCTCCACCGGCGCCAGATCGTTGTTCTTACCAGAGCGGTAACTTGGCTCACCAGTAAAGTTATTTTGTCTTTGTCTTCAGCCTGGCTCTCCACTCTCCTTAACCTGTCGTTTGTTTTGTCTTCAGTTCAGACATACCTCCCAACCTTCCTGCCTGCCTGCCTGCCTGCCTGCCTGCCTGCCTGCCTGCCTCAGCCTCTCCTTCCTCCGGAGCCGACTAGCCCACGCTGTTCCTTTACTTCAGTTGTTTTTGGACTAAGACAATTTGAACTTTTATTAAAATATTTTTGTTTCTTCCACTCCCTTTGTCGTGTTTGTTTCTCTGAGTGCTGGGTTGAACCATAGCCTAACAGAACGATCTGGCCATGGACCCAACAGAGAAACAGCACGGGGCAAACGAAGACAGCTTCCAACAAGCGATCCAGGCTCAAGGAACGTTGCTAGGACAGCATGACCAATTGATTCGGACTCTTTTGGAAGATAATCATCAACTGCTGAACCAGGTGACTCAGTTAACTACACAAGTCTCTAAATTGTCTGTTATCAGCTCTCCATCTCTCTCTGACCCCCAGTTTGATGCACCCCAAGTTGTTTCCTCTGACATTATGCAGGCTTCGTTCCATCGGGAACCCCCTGTCACGTCGCCTGAACCGTTCAATGGAGAATTGGACAAGTGCCGGGGATTTTTGCTTCAGTGTGACTTGATTTTTCGGCAGAGACCACTGTCGTTTTCTACTGATTCCTCTAAGGTACATTATGTTCTGGGGCTGTTAAGAGGGAGAGCTCTAGTTTGGGCTGAGTCTGTATGCTCAAATCAAACTTTGACTGGATTGACTTTCGCTGATTTTTCTGCTAAATTGAAGACTGTTTTTGACCATCCTGACCATGTGGGTAATTCCTCCAAGATACTTTTTAATTTGAGGCAGGGTTCTAACAGTGTGGCTGAGTACTCTATTGAGTTCTGGACTTTGGCAGCAGACTCCAAGTGGAACAATGTGGCACTTCAAGGAGCATTTCTAAACGGTTTGAATGAAGCCATTAAGGATGAACTGGCTGCTCGTGACGAGCCACATGATTTACATTCTCTCGTTTCCCTGTCCATTAAGCTAGACAACCGGTTGCGGGAGAGGCGTCGGGAGAGAGGCGGTCGGCCGCATCTAGGAGGACGAGTTCCCCAGCCTTCAACCACTCGAGTCTCGCCTCCCCGGAGCCGGCAGCTTCTTGTTCCTGATTCCATCCCGAGCACAGAGGAGGAACCTATGCAAGTGGGTCGAGCTCGACTACCTCCAGCAGAGCGGCAACGGCGCCTCCAGGCGGGTGAGTGCCTGTACTGTGGAGACGCCACACACATTCTGGCTACATGCCCTAAGCGGCCAAAAGACAAGGCTCGCTCGTAACGGTGGGTCTACTTGCGAGCCCAGAGTTAGATCCTGAACCCATCATTCCCCGATTACAAGTACCTGTAACCTTACGTTTCCAGAGTCATTCCCTGCCACTCTCAGCTCTCATAGACTCAGGTGCAGAAGACAACTTTATTAGCCACCAGTTCGTTACACAAGCTCGTATCCCCATGGAGCCACTACCTACCCCCATTCGGGTCACAGCCCTTGATGGGCGCCTCCTCTCGGAGATAACTCATCAAACCACCCCCGTTTCCCTAGTGATTTCTGGCAATCATTGTGAAAGCATTCAGCTAAGAGTTATGTCTGGCTCAGCTACCTCCCTTATCCTTGGCTTCCCCTGGTTGGCTCTTCACAACCCACAAATTGATTGGACACGTCACACCATTCTCAGTTGGCGCACTAACTGCCATTCAGAGTGCCTTAGGTCAGCGGTTCCCCCCACTAAGTGTAACCCAACTCATCCCTCAGCTCCTCTTGATCTGTCATCTGTCCCCAAAGAATACCATGACTTAGCGGAGGTTTTCAGTAAGGACAAGGCTCTGTCTCTACCACCACATAGGCCTTATGATTGCCCTATTGAACTGCTTCCTGGTGCGCCCTTGCCCTCTAGTCGCTTATACAATCTGTCCCGACCGGAAAGAGAGGCAATGGAGCAGTACATTGGTGATTCTCTGGTCTCGGGCATAATCCGTCCCTCGTCATCTCCTTTGGGTGCAGGTTTCTTTTTCGTGGAAAAGAAGTACAAGTCGTTACGCCCCTGTATCGATTTCAGGGGTTTAAACAACATAACTGTTAAAAACAAGTATCCCCTTCCACTCATCAACTCTGCTTTTGAACCTCTGCATGGCGCCACAGTTTTCTCCAAGCTCGACCTCAGGAACGCTTATCACCTTGTCCGGATCCGAAAGGGAGATGAGTGGAAAACCGCTTTCAACACTCCACTGGGACATTTTGAGTATTTGGTCATGCCCTTTGGGCTCTCAAACGCCCCTGCTGTTTTCCAAGCCATGGTGAACGATGTTCTTAGGGATTTTTTGAACCGTTTTGTCTTTGTATACCTGGATGATATTCTTGTTTTTTCCAAGTCACCCGAGGAGCATGAGTCACACGTCCGTCAAGTCCTTCAACGGCTCTTGGAGAACAAGCTGTACGTCAAAGCAGAGAAGTGTGAGTTCCACAAACAGTCTACATCGTTCCTTGGTTTCATCATTGAGAGCGGGCAGGTGAAGGCGGACCCCGAGAAGATCCGGGCAGTGACGGAATGGCCCATACCCACCACCCGTAAGCAACTTCAACGATTTTTGGGCTTTGCTAACTTCTACCGTAGGTTCATTAAGGGTTTTAGTAAAGTGGTGGCACCCCTTACTAGACTCACATCCCCAAAAGTCCCTTTTCTGTGGTCCCCTGAGGCGGAGCAGGCGGTAGGGGTTTTGAAGGAACTGTTTTCCACCTCCCCTGTGCTGATACACCCCAATACCTCTCTACAGTTTGTTGTGGAGGTGGACGCGTCGGACTCAGGTGTGGGAGCAGTCCTCTCCCAGCGCTCCCCCACTGACCAAAAGCTTCACCCCTGTGCTTTTTTCTCCAAGAAATTGTCACCCACAGAAAGGAATTACGACGTTGGAAACCGAGAACTGCTGGCGGTCAAGCTAGCATTGGAAGAATGGCGGCACTGGCTGGATGGAGCTGAACTGCCGTTTGTGGTCTGGACAGACCACAAAAACTTGGCTTACATCCAAGCCACTAAGAGACTCAACTCACGCCAAGCCAGATGGGCCCTGTTTTTTAGTAGGTTTAACTTTATTCTTACATACAGACCGGGGTCAAGAAATGTTAAACCAGATGCTTTGTCCCGCCAGTTTGCTGACCCTTCGGAGACCAGCGAGCCTGAGGCAGTCCTGCCTTCCTCATGCGTCGTGGCGGCTGTTCAGTGGGAGATCGAGTCTCTTGTGAAGACTGCACTTGCCACGGACCCGGGACCAGGTGATGGACCTCCCAACCTACTCTTTGTTCCCGAGACGGTCCGGTCTCAGGTGTTGCAGTGGATTCACACTTTCCGTTTTTCTGGTCACCCTGGGATGAGACGCACGTTGACGCTGCTTAGGAGACATTTTTGGTGGCCTTCAATGGAAACTGACGTTCGGGCTTTTGTGGCAGCCTGTTCAACCTGTGCTCGGGGCAAAGCCTCCCATCAGTCCCCTTCGGGGCTGCTGCTACCCCTCCCAGTTCCCAGCCGTCCCTGGTCCCACATAGCCATGGATTTTGTCACCGGCCTACCCAAGTCTGAAGGTAATGATACTATACTTACCATTGTGGACAGATTCTCTAAATCTGTTCACTATATAGCATTACCAAAATTACCGTCTGCCAGTGAGACAGCGGACCTCCTAGTCCAACATGTATTCCGTCCCCATGGAATACCTGTGGACATCGTATCTGATAGAGGCCCACAGTTTATTTCCCGTGTTTGGAAGGTTTTCTGTTCTGCTTTGGGTGCTTCCGTTAGTCTGTCCTCAGGGTTTCATCCCCAGACCAACGGTCAAACAGAAAGAGCCAATCAAGACCTCGAAGCAACCCTTCGTTGTGTGGCTGCTCAACATCCATCATCCTGGGCCAAACATCTGCCTTGGATAGAGTACGCCCACAACTCCCTCACCACCTCTGCCACTGGTCTTTCACCCTTCGAAGTTACCATGGGTTATCAACCCCCTCTGTTTCCTGCTCAGGAGAAGGAATTGGCTGTTCCTTCGGTTCAGGAGAACCTCCGCCGCTGCCAGAGAGTGTGGCGCGACGCTCGGGAAGCGTTGCTTCGGACCACCGACAGGAACAAGATGACAGCGGATAGGAGCAGGACTCCCGCACCTGTGTTTCATCCTGGTCAAGAGGTTTGGCTGTCGTCTAAGAACGTACCTCTTCGTACCAAATCACGCAAGCTGTCTCCTCGGTACCTGGGTCCGTTTGTGGTGGAGTCCATCATTAACCCCGCTGCGGTTCGTTTGAAGTTGCCTTCAGCCATGAAGATACACCCTACTTTCCACGTCTCCCAACTGAAACCTGTGTCCTCCAGCCTTTTGTGTCCGCCGGCTGATCCACCTCCACCTGTTCGCCTCATTGACGACCATCCGGCCTACACCGTCAGTAGGCTCCTGGACTCTCGGAGGCGGGGTAGGGGTCTCCAATACCTAGTCGATTGGGAAGGTTATGGACCAGAGGAGAGGTCTTGGGTCCCTAAGCGTTTTGTGTTGGATCCTCAGCTGATCACGGACTTCCATCACGACAACCCTGACAGGCCTGGTGGGTCGCCAGGTGGCGACCATTGAGGGGGGGGTACTGTTATGTGGGCAGCTTGTCTCTCCCTTTTCTGTTTCCCTTCCTCCTTGTTTTGTCCCCTCTGTGTCTGTTGTATCTGTATGTGTGTTTGTCCCCTTTATGTGGGTGTGTCTGGAGTGGATCAGGGGGCGTGCTCAGGATCTGCCTCTCCTGTGCAGCTGCGGGTTGTTTCCAGTGATTCCTGCCTACGCAGCTGCATCCTATTCTCTCATCAACCTGCACTACTAATTCCGGGGCATGGCTCTCCACCGGCGCCAGATCGTTGTTCTTACCAGAGCGGTAACTTGGCTCACCAGTAAAGTTATTTTGTCTTTGTCTTCAGCCTGGCTCTCCACTCTCCTTAACCTGTCGTTTGTTTTGTCTTCAGTTCAGACATACCTTCCTGCCTGCCTGCCTCAGCCTCTCCTTCCTCCGGAGCCGACTAGCCCACGCTGTTCCTTTACTTCAGTTGTTTTTGGACTAAGACAATTTGAACTTTTATTAAAATATTTTTGTTTCTTCCACTCCCTTTGTCGTGTTTGTTTCTCTGAGTGCTGGGTTGAACCATAGCCTAACAGAGTGGGTATCGAAAGGGAGAGAGCTGGAAAGATTTTTCAAATACATTGAGGAACTTTTGTCATTCCCAATGGATGTAAAAACAGACTTGGTTTGCTTGCTGTTTGAGGTGAAGGAGACATTACTTTGAGAAGCTCCACAGCTCATTAGTGGTGGTGTGTTAAGCCAATCAGAAATACTATCAGATCCCCAAATGGACACATTTATATGCCTACATTTGCGCGCAGGCCAGGTAGCCTGCAGATGGTGATTGATAGGCCTACATCAGACGTGCTAAGAGTCAGGATAGTCAGGTGCTAAGTAAATAAGGAGTGCAGGGTGCTTATTAGGCCTAAATGCGAATTACCTGAGGGGATGCAAGCCCACTTAGTCAAAAGGACTAGTGAGTGAGTGGACCTCCAACCATCCCACTTACGTGTACAGTATGTGTGTGTGTATGTGTAAACTTTCCCTTTCCAGTGGCCCGCGACTTTTTTGGCCCGCGACCACACCATGTAAAATAAGTTATGTAATCAACAGGCAAATTACTTTTTTTAATGGGGGCTATTACAGTGTATTACAAATCAGTCTGACAGTACTTTTATTTTAAACTTTAAAGTAAATATTTTTCTCCCCAATTTCGTGATATCCAATTGGTAGTTACAGTCTTGTCCCATCGCTGCAATTCCCGTACGGACTCGAGAGAAGGTCGAGAGCCACACTGCTCGCTTAACCCGGAAGCCAGCCGCACCAACGAGGAAACACTGTACAACTCAAATCAAATGTTATTTGTCACATACGCCGAATACAACAGGTGTAGACCTTACCGTGAAATGCTTACTTACGAGCCCTTAACCAACAATGCAGTTCAAGAAATAGAGTTATGAAAATATTTACTAAATAAACTAAAGAATTTTTTTAAATTAAAAGTAACACAATAAAATAACAATAACGAGGCTATATACAGGGGGTACCGGTACCGAGTTAATGTGCGGGGGTACATGTTAGTCGAGGTACTTTGTACATGTAGGTAGGGGTAAAGTGACTATGTACAGATTATAAACAGCGAGTAGCAGCAGTGTAAAAACAAAGGGGGGGTCAATGTAAATAGTCCGGGTGGCCATTTGATTAATTGTTCAGCAGTCTTATGGCTTGGGGGTAGAAGCGCTCCGGTACCACTTGCCGTGTGGTAGCAGAGAGAACAGTCTATGACTTGGATGACTGGAGTCTTTGACCATTTTTTGGGCCTTCCTCTGACACCGCCTAGTATATAGGTCCTGGATGGCAGGAAGCTTGGCCCAAGTGATGTACTGGGCCGTACGCACTACCCTCTGTAGCGCCTTACGGTCGGATGCCGAGCAGTTGCCATACCAGGCGGTGATGCAACCGGTCAGGATGCTCTCGATGGTGCAGCTGTAGAACTTTTTGAGGATCTGGGGACCATGCCAAATCTTTTCAGTCTCCTGAGGGGGAAAAGGTGTTGTCGTGCCCTCTTCACGGCTGTCTTGGTGTGTTTGGACCATGATAGTTTGTTGGTGATGTGGACACCAAGGAACTTGAAGCTCTCGACCCGCTCCACTACAGCCCCATCGATGTGAACTGGCAACCGAAGTCAGCTTGCCTGCGCCCGGCCCGCCGCAAGGAGTTGCTAGAGCATGATGGGACAAGGACATCCCGGCCGGCCAAACCCTCCCCTAACCCGGACGACGCTGGGCCAATTGTGCTCCGCCTCATGGGTCTCCGGTACATATTAGAATATGTAATGTGCAAAGATATTGAAGGAAAAATGAAATTTGCAGTGTACAAACTTAACACGATGAATCGGAAGGACATTTACTCTTACAGGGTGCCAAAAATAATTATATTAGAGCCACACCCCTAATAGGCCACGCCTCCTGAAAATACCCTATGGATTACATTAAAAAAGACCCAACTGCTGGGTCAACCCAACTGATGGTTAAACAATAAAATCATGGTTAAATTAACCTATGTTTGGGTAATCCAAACAACCCAACATGTTGGGTTATTCACTCAACCCAACTGGCTGGGTCAAAATAACCCAGCGTGTGTTCTGTACAATATTGTTTTTAACCCAGCATTTTTTAGAGTGCAGTCACTGAAGGTCACTCAATTAGCCCACGTGAGCAAAACATTTTGAGATTGGTAAATTAGTCTACCCAGCTATCCAAACTTGTAGTAATCACGGCCAAATTACAGATTGGGCACGAAGAGCACTTGTCCAGGGGCCCTGACCTCCAGGGGGCCCGTATTGATTTTGTTAGTCAATCTCACTCAGATATAATATTAACATGGCATAAATCATGTCAAAATGTGTAGAATTGCAGGAAATTAACTCACTTTTAGTGGTAGCAGCTGTATTGTAGTCATAGCAATGGTCTCTATGTGAAACATTCTAACCAAAGCCATGGGTATAAACACAGATATATAATCTCATTCTATGTCTATGAGTATAAAGAGTAAATGTGTTCTGGAACCTGTGTGCTTTCCTTTATTACGCATTGAGAGAGACGGGCACTGTGTCGTTCCAAACCAGGCACAACCAGACACAACAGAATGTATTTTATTTCAAACCCCTGGTTGGAAGCTAAAGTGCCTTGCCAAAAGTATTCATCCCTCTTGGCGTTTTTCCTATTTTGTTGCATTACAACCTGTAATTTAAATTGATTTTAATTTGGATTTCATGTAATGGACATACACAAAATAGTCCAAATTGGTGACATGAAATGGAAAAAATAACTTGTTTCTAAAAATTCTCAAAAATAAATAACGGAAAAGTGGTGCATTGCATATCTATTCACCCCCTTTGCTATGAAGCCCCTAAATAAGATCTGGTGCAACCAATTACCTTCAGAAGTCACATAATTAGTTAAATAAAGTCCACCTGTGTGCAATCTAAGTGTCACATGATATCAGTATATATATATATACACCTGTTCTGAAAAGCCCTAGAGTCTGCAACACCACTAAGCAAGGGGCACCACCAAGCAAGCGGCACCACCAAGACTAAGGAGCTCTCCAAACAGGTCAGGGACAAAGTTGTGGAGAAGTACAGATCAGGGTTGGGTTATAAAAAAAATATCTGAAACTTCTGGAGAGGGCATGAACCCATTGCGCCAGTCAGACATCGATGCCAGGCAGGTCAAAAGTAAATCAGTTTTCTTCCCTCTTCAAGCTGCAGAGAAATGAAATCAGCCTCTGTTCTTATTCAACAGACTGAGCCCGTGTAGGATCCAGAGTTTTAATCAAATCCAGTCTGGTAATGTATTACCTGTTATTGTATTCTGAGACATATTATCCACACATAAAATGAAGTTTAATATAATGAAGAAATTCTGCGAGCAGCGGATAACATGTGGTGCACAGTAGGGAAACAGTCCAATAACTTACTGCCCACACCTCACATCAGACAGAAGAGGTGTGTGTGTGTGTGTGTGTGTGTGTGTGTAAGTGTAAGTGTATACAGACACAGGGTGGCAAGAAAGAGTTTTTATTATATTTCAGAATGACAAATAGTTTGACAATTTTTTTGTTTCAATACACAAGCAAATCTTTATAGACAATCATTAGCTAGTTGAAACCAAATAAAATCATTTGTACACTTATATTTTACAATACACACTGTAGCTTTTCACTAACTAAAGCAATATGCAGGAAGGTATTGCTATTTGTATAGTACAGCTAATTATTACAGTTGATATGAAAAGCCCCAAAAATAAGTTATTTAAATACCAAATTACATATAAAGAATGTGCAACTCTTGTTAATCATTTCATTTATGTAATTACGATTTTTTGTAAGACTGCAAAAACAAATTGGAAGTTAAGTCATTGGAACAGGTTAATTCATGAATGATTATTAATTACATTTGTACATTGACTTGGCATTGGGAACTCAATACTAAGAAAACTATATACCAGTATAACCCATTCAAACCCTTTACCTTACCTGAAAACAAATTCTGCTTATGGACTTAAAGACAACTTTACTAATTTTGCGTGTATTTTATAATTTACTTTCTAAAGTGCATTTTACAGTGACAATATTTTTTCTTTACAAAAAACATCTTCAATGTTAGGTATTTTTGTTTCTTGAAAAACTCCCCCTACCAGTACAAACCTGAAGCACCACTATGATTGAAGAGAAAAGGCATCAAACTTCTATCGAGTGTCCACTGCAAAAGCATCCACCTATGTTACACCACTGTGTCAAACTTTTATTTTTTTAAACCCGAGAGCTAGGGATAATTGTTTGCAATATGAAGTACTTCACACAACTAGAATGACATTACGTGGGTGGATCCACTCACACCAAGCTTGGACTAGGAATCCACTACAAGGGACTCACAGGTCTGGTCTGCTTTTTCAGTGAATGGGGATTCAGTAGATTCCTACAGAGGTGAGGTGACCATCTCCCATTATCATCTGTCCTCCCTGACTGTGTCTCTCTCTTAGAACGTGGTGCTGTGGCTGGCTGTTGAACATGGGACACTGTTTAAATCAGACTTCCTGTGGATTAACATATGTGCTTAACAAGAAAAACACCTATTGAGCTATGTGGCTGCTAATGTGTGTGTGTACATACAGAATTATCACTTTGATCTCATACATCTGCCGGCAGCTAATCGTGTGTGTGTGTGTGTGTGTGTGTGTGTGTGTGTGTGTGTGTGTGTGTGTGTGTGTGTGTGTGTCTGCTACTAACAATCACCGTCATTACAAGCCTTTGCACATTCAAAACATATAGGCCTGGTGAGGCTTTGACACAATCAAGCCTTAGTCAAAGAGAATGTAGATAGGGGTTGAAATGCCAATTTATAATGCTGAGTACATGAATAGATATTTATCTAACTGTTTTCTTTACATAATGGTAAGGCAACTTAAAATGAGCTTGTTTAGATATATGGAGAAGATATTGTCTGCAAAGAAAAGCTGATCTCCCATGGAAGATTATTAGAGCGGTACTGTGTAGAGAGCCTTGCTGTAAGGACCTACATATTGGAGGAATACATGCAACCAAGATATGTTTTGAAATCTGCAATATAAACTGATGTCGACATCTGTCTGACTGTCTCTTACATTAACTGAGATGGCCTGAAGACATTTCAGACCTTGACATTCCACAAAGCAGACAAACAAATACTTATTGAACACATACTGTAAAAACACCTTGAAATTAGAATATATGGTACGGTATATTACAAAAACACTATAGTATGATAGAAAATAAGGATTTGAAATCCCAATACAACAGCATTGTTTACTTATTTCATGTTTTGTGTTATGTTTTAGTTGATTAACTGCAAGAAAACCCATTCTCCAAAGTCTTGCTATAGCATTTGGCAATGGGATTAACAACAAAGGTGAAACGCACATTGAAAGAAATTGCTTTGGCCAAGCTACATATTCTTATTATGCTCCAGTGCTTTTGTCTCGCACAAGAGATTAAAATTAAGCACTTATTAAACACAGGTCAAAACATTGATAAACCGTCTTTTATACCTTTATAAAAAGTCAAACTACAAAAAAAAGTGTGCTATTTTCCTTAAAGGCAGTACGTCTCAGTCTTGTGTTATAAGACTGGGGAGGATGTTTCAGAATGGAAACAGTCCCACTCAGAGAGAGAGAGAGTCTACAGTCAGTTTTAAAGGCATCTGATAACTGTTCACGGCAGTCTGAACAGTCTCACCGTAAACATCTGAAAGAGAGGAATAGAAAGAGAAATAGATCGATAAAGACATGGGGGAATAAGAACAGGTTTTCTGCTCCTAAGTCTCAGGTTTGGACTGGGCTGCAACTACAACCCGTCCAGTCAAAATCCTCAATAGGTGTTGAAAGCTGTGCCGTGGTCACTTGCACAGTTATTCCGTTCTGCATTTATTTGCAACTGTGCTTCAGTCTCAACTTTGTCAACTGAGCAGACAGCCATGACATAGCCGTTCAACTGTCCTAGTTTCACCTGCATTGGTTCCACTGTCACAGTTACGACTGTGCGTCTCTGGGTGCGCTGACCAATCGGGCTTCGCTGACCAGTCTACGGGCATGCCTCTCGTCCCGCACCCCCGCCTCCCACACGCCGCTCTCCGTGAGAGATGACACATGCCCCAACGTGTCATATCCTGCCTTCTCCAGGGGCGTGGCGTACATGGGCAGGCCGATGGACACCAGCCAATCAGAGACGGTGCTCATGTGACCCGGGGAGAGAGGCTTCCTGCACATCTCTGTTAAACCTCCAAACGGGATCTGAGGAATACAGGTAAAAACATTCAGGAATTTTGTGTAATAATAAATTATAATAAAAATGATAATACATAAAACATAGTAATGACACCTTAAACGTGTCATCTGAAAATAACAGGCCCCATCATTGCCCTGGTGACCATGTAGCTAAATGCTTATTGAATCTGTCCAATAAAGCCTAGCAGACAGACAGATAGTGGTGCAGTACAGTACTCACAGCCATGCGGTGCTGCTTGCGGAGCTGCTTGACGCGAACCTGGTCTATGGCGCGGGCCACATCTTTCACTGGCTGCTCCAGGTCTTCACTGTAGCGCTGCACAAGGGGCTGGGGGATACCACACCTTCCATGCTGGATGGAGGGAGAAATGGAGAGAGACAGAGGGAGAGAAACTGGGGATGAGTGAGGATAGTGACACACAGACACACGTATACACACACACACACACACACACACACACAAACGTGCGCACATGCAAACACACTCAAAACATATTGGCATGGAAACTCATGCACATTGGGAGATGTGGTTTTCATTGCCACCATACTGATGGAGAAAGAGAGACCCTCTACCTGGGGGCACAACAACTCACACTTATCTACTAAAACCCCAAACCATGAAAACTCTAAGTAACCATGACCTGGAGTAAACCTGGAGTACATCTGGGTTGCTACGCAGGGAAACATTAAATCCATATTTGAAAGAAACAGGGGAATCTCTCCTGTATAGGCCCAGATAAGACAAGCCAATCAGAAACCATAGTGACTTCGTTCTCTCTCTCCGTTTCAATAAATATATCTGTTAGCCCCTGTCAAGACCATAAAGTCATAGACCAAAACACAAGATGCAGTGAGACCAAAACCCTACTCTGCACATTTATTGACTACAGTCAACCTAAACCTCTACAAGAACCGCATGTTTTAGAACAGCTCAGAGACTAGGGATGAAGTAGGAGCTAGCTCCTACTTATTTTTTTATTTGCTAATTTGAACATTATGAGGCTGGAGAGGCCCAGTTTCTGTCTGTTTATGAGAGAATGAAGCAGACTAATAATGTGAAATAACGAGTCAAAACACTGGCAAACTGACGAGCCCATTGGCTGGGAGATAAATTCATATTTAAAGGATAGACCGCTGAGGGAGAGTAATGTTTTAAGAAAACTGTCTCAAAAAGGAGAGAGACAGAGACACACAAATGATGCGGGAGATCCCATAACATGTCATAAGTAGATTAGACTAGCCAATGGTTGATTACTATGCATGAAGAGAGAATACAAGGGAATTCTGTGGGGAAAAACTTTGAAAACATCTCTCTCAAAACGCTCCAGACCCCTGGAGTCATGGTTAGTGTCCAGCCAGTCTCCAGCCAGTCCAGGACAACCCAGCCAAACTGGACCGGAGGCCACCTAGAGTGGAGGAATAGAGAGATGCAGGGGTGTATGTTGATGTGGACACAGCCAAGTGTCCTGTCTGACCCTAGCATAGCCCTACTCCCAACACTACACCCCTAGTGTTCGGAGAGTGACACTGCACTGCAGCATTAATCCTCATTTGTAAGGGTTGATGTGAGGTGTGACCCAGGTGCGGTGCAGGATAGTAGGCAGTAAGCAAAGATGGTGAAACAAGGATCTTTACTGGTGGTCCCAAAGCCAGGATACAAAATAACGGACTTATCACGTAAAAATAAAGGAGGCGCAAATTGGTCTCCAAAAACAGGCTGACTGAAAACAACAATGGAACAGGGAGAACACTTCTCAAGTACCGTCTCGTGATCAGACACTGATTCGTACTGCTTGACACAAGAAACTAGCAGAGAAAACTGAGCAAGGGAACACAGGGAAGTGAACACAGGGAAGTGAGGGCATAAATACACAGGTGAACAGATAGACCCAGGTGGCGATTTGGAGTGCGGGACCTGGGGAAGAGGTGAGGACTGGTAGGTGGTCTGGGACGGTGGTTTGGGCTGATGAGTGGTCGGTGGAGACCGGAACAGGATGGGGGCGGAGCCTCCCTCCAGGATGAGCCTCCCCGTGGACCAGTCTATCCGGGGTTTGAAGGCGACCAGCCAGGGGTGCCTCTCGAGCCCGGGTCCGGAACTCCACAGAGTAGTCCGCCACCGAACGGTCACCCTGTCGACAGGCCGCGAGCCGCCTCCTAGCCTCGTGCCCCGACACCACCCGAGAGGTGTCGAACACCTTGCGTAGCTCCCGGGTGAATTGGTAGGAGTCGGAGCACGCCGGAGTTTGGCTCTCCCACTCCGCGTAAAAAAAATTTGCACATGAAAATGAAATGGGTTTCCATGGCCGAGCAGCCACACACCAGCCTAAGATCACCATGTGGAATGCCAAGCATCAGCTGGAGTGGTGTAAAGCTCACCTCCATTAGACTCTAGAGTAGTGGAAACGCGTTCTCTGGAGTGATAAATCATGCTTCACCATCTGGCAGTCCGACGGACAAATCTGGATTTGGCGGATGCCAGGAGAACGCTACCTGCCCCAATGCATAGTGCCAACTGTAAAGTTTGGTGGAGGAGGAATAATGGTCTGGGACTGTTTTTCAAGGTTCGGGCTAGGCCCCTTAGTTCCAGTGAAGGGAAATCTTAACGCTACAGCATACAATGACATTGTAGACGATTCTGTGCTTTCAACTTTGTGGCAACAGTTTGGGGAAAGCCCTTTCCTGTTTCAGCATGACAATGCCCCCGTGCACAAAGCGATTCATTGGGATTAATTGGAATGCCGAATGCGAGCCAGGCCTGTACGACGAGCAAGTGTCCACATACTTTTGGTCATGTAGTGTATTTCTCACCCCGGCCCCAGCCCAGCCCAGCCCAGCCTCAGAGCCTGTCTGTGGTTAACCTGGCAGAGATGGAGCTCCATATTAAAGAGCAGGGCTCGGTGTGTGTGTGTTTGTGTGTGTGTGCACAACTCGGGCTCTGGCATGGTGTATGAGTGTTTAATAACCTCAACCCGCCTGCCTTCACTGAGTTTCAGCCCCGTAAACTTAACAGGCTATCACTCGTCTGCCCACAGAAGATTTTCCCCTGTCATTGTCAAGCTGTTAGTGTCTCTCTCTCTCTCTCTCTCTCTCTCTCTCTCTCTCTCTCTCTCTCTCTCTCTCTCTCTCTCTCTCTCCCTCCCTCTCCCTCTCCCTCTCCCTCTCCCTCTCCCTCTCCCTCTCCCTCCCTCCCTCCCTCCCCCCCCGTATGGTCCACTGCTATTGTTGGCAGGAAGCGGGTGCCATTTGACAGGATACAGGGTCCAGTCTGGTTATGTCTGAGTCCAGTAGCCTAATGCACATTACAACACAGAATCAAAAGGCCTTGACGGCCAGGAGACAAAAACACAACATAACGCTTCTAATAATGTATTTATTGACCTCATTTACTGGACTCCTTTTCTGACTTATAATGTACTTTCTCACACAGAGTTAGTGGGAAAGTCCTCATCACTTGTGACCCAATCTGCACCGTTTATTAAAGTGCTTTCTTTCATTTGTACGGGTGTAAGATTATCTACATTTTATTTATTTATTTAACCTTTATTTTATCAGGGAGTCATACTGAGAACAATGTCTCTTTAACAGATGAGCCCTGAATTACAGAAATGACAGAAAATCTAAATATAAATACAAGATGCAAGCAGAAAGAAAAATACGGTCATAAAAAACAAACACATTAATCAGTAATAAGGTCCTCAATCAGCTTTCTGAATTTCCCTAGAAGCACCAAAACATCAAATCTAAGAACATTTTGACGATTGTTCCACAAAATAGGTGCAAGAAAACTAAAAGCTGATTTACCTAACTCAGTAGAGACCAAAGGAATTTCCAGAGTTAGCCATCCCTGAGACTGGGTGTGGTAACTCATAAGTCTAAAGTTTATTAATGATGTTAGTTACAGTGGGAATTTTGTAAAAGGGCGTTATACATGAAAACATAGCAATGTATCAACCTACGTGACATCAAAGAGGACCAACCAACTTTCTGGTAGAGAATGCAGTAATGAGTACTAAAACTGTCACCCATAATAAAGTGCAGTGCGCTATGATAAACTGCATCTAACGGCTTTAATGAAGTGGCAGCTGTGTTCATATAGATGATGTCGCCATAGTCTTGGACCGATAGGAACGTCAATGGAATAATCGGCTTTCTACTATTTAGCGAGAGGCAGGATCTATTTCTATAGCAGAAGGCCATTTTCATTCTCAGCTTCTTAACTAACTCATCAATATGCCTTTTCAAAGACAGCTTTTCATCTATCCTTCTGATTGACAAATATCTAATGCCCAGATATTTATAAGCACGGACATGATCAATACGGACACCATCCAAAATGCATATTTTTAATGCACTCTAGAGAACAAAATATACTATAATGAACATATAATGAAGCATACCCACATCCATGTGTGTGCTATATAACCCCCCCAATCTCACTCACACCTTGAGCGAGTGTGAGTGAGATTTAGGAGGTGGTGGATGGGTGTGTGTGTGTATTCTACACAGTAATAACAGGTACATAATCATGGTAGCAGGTTGTGGTGGTAACTGACCTTGTCTGAGTAGGGTTCCTCTGTGAGGTCAATGCCCTCGGCCTCCAGTCTCTGCTCCAGCACATTGTGGAGATCAACGGCCGTCTTAACATGGGACACCTTCCTGGCCACCGTCATCTTGCCACCACCCCCCTGGATCTGAGCCTGAGGGCAGGCCGACTCGGGCAGGTCAGACAGCCAGGGAGGGGGCACGGCTGGGGGGGTGCCTGGTTCCTCTGGCTCTGGAGAGGCAGTGGCGGTGGAGGCAGGGGAGGCTGGAGTAGGGCTGGCTGGAGAGGGGGAGGCAGGGGTACTAGAGGCCTTACTGGGGAGGGCTGGAGCCCTGGGACTGGGGTTGCTGATGACAGGGCTGGGGGGATGAGAGTTTGTGGGGGTGGAGGTATAGGAATGAGTGGGGGAGGAGAGGACAAGAGAGGGGTGGCGCATCCCATTGGCTAGGCGCTCCTTGGACTTCTTGATTGGAACAGGAGGGGGCACTGGGGGCTTTTTGGGGTGAGTCCGGATGCTCCTCTCCCCCAGCTGGGGTTCAGGAGGGCTGGAGATCGGGTTGGGCAGGCTCTCCTGGGGCTGGGGGAGCAAGGCGATGGGACAGGGTGGTCTGAGGGGCAGCTGGGAGGGTACAGGGGGGAGGTCAGAATGCCATTTAGGGCTCACAGCACTCCCCCAATTCTGAGCCGGTGGTGAACCCCCATCTCCATGAGCCTGAAGGCCCTTCACCGGGCTGCTGGTGCCCAACTTGGAGCCACCATTAGCGGGCTTGGCCTCCTGGTCCTTCTTCTGGTCGAAGGCCTGTTCCCAGTGGAGGTCCCCCAGGGAGTGAGATCTCTTCCAGGCCTGGGGGCCGGTGGCCTCCGGTGGCCCGTCCAGGTCCTCACAGCTGAGACTGGCCGGCATGGGGGTCTGGCGGGGGCCCTTCCTCAGCCCCAGCATGCTGAAGCCCCTCAAGGTGGGCTTGAGGAAGAAGTGCTTGGTGAAGTTGACTGTGCGCTCCATCTTGCTCTGCTGCAGTGCCTCAGTGGACTGGGTCATGGGAAGGGTGGGGTAGTCTGGGGACTGGAGGCCCGCAGAGGAGTGGATGGAGCGAGATGTCTTCCTGCTCTTGCCTGAAACACAGTGAACAACATATCCCTCTTCATTCTAGAGCTGGGACCGGTTACATAAACATATCCCGACATTGACTTCAAAACGATAGCGACAGAACACTAACAGAGACCTGATACTGAGGTGTACTGTATGTATTGGATAATGGATTTCATATCACTATGGGTGCTGTGCTGTTTGTACTGCGTTTCGATTATCACTATCAGTTGTGAATGTGAACTTCCTCTAAGAGGACATGTGAATCTGAAACAACCCTGTTCACACACAGAGCTTCACTCTCTATCTCACTATGTATGGCCTTAGATCAGAAGGTTGATAATATTTAAGAGTACAGTTGGACACAGTGACATTAGGTTATCTGTCAGTAGAAAGCATGAAAACAGCACCGCTTTTCCAACTGCATGCTAGAAATGCATGTCATATTGTACATTCTACTTACACCGCATGCTTATGTAGGTATGACATACAATACTGTAGCTGAGACAAAACTAGCCTGTGTAACGTTCAACTAGCCAGAGTAACGTGCACAACAACAAGAAAATTCTATTTTTAGTGATGATAGCCTTATAAATGCAATGCTGCACTCGTAATACAATTTCAGACACATAACATCAGTATAGTACGTCTCAAAAAACACATTACAATAACAGAAGACTAGGGGCCAATTTACCATCATGGCTTATTAGAGCAACATGAAGACGTGTCTAGAAGAGCACTAGATGCCATATGGCAAGTCTCATTTAATAATGAATAGTGAAATTATATCATACACAATTTTCATCATACACATCACACACATCAGTAATCTTTATCTCTATTAATTTGGAGAGCAGTAAAAGATTGATGCAGATTGAAGTCAGTCTGATGTTTTTAAAGTTGATGTGCTGTTTCATTGGGCTTGTTATTGCCAATTTTCCCTACAAAGATGTCTGATATTTGGCCTAGCTAACCACCATCCCAGGCTAGCTTCCAATCATTTGTTTAATAAAGATATTTTGGATTTCCTATCAGGGCATAAGATAGAAGTATTGACACCAGAGTCAGATGTCTGCTTTTCAAAAGAAATCAATGCTCAAACACTCCACTACACACAACTATTCTTAAAAAACAGACACTCAGTAATCAATCTAAATGTTGCTGATTCTTTGTGATGGTGGTACATCAGTTGTGATGAATACTGTACATTAGCTAAATGGACTTAATTTCTCTAGTATGATTACTAGTATGATCTAGTATGGTCACAATGTGATTATATTTCACCCTGCTGGTCATCTATGAAGGTTTGAAGAATGATTCATCTTTAAGAGTGATCTGGCCTTAATGGCCATGCACTCTTATAATCTCCACCCGGCACAGCCAGAAGAGGGCTGGCCACCCCTCGGAGCCTGGTTCCTCTCTAGGTTTCTTCCTAGGTTTCTGCCTTTCTAAAGAGTTTTTGCTAGCAACTGTGCTTCTACATCTGTATTGCTTGCTCTTTGGGGTATCTGTATAAGCACTTTGTGATGCAAAAAGGGCTTTATAAAATACATTTGATTGATTGATTGATGAGGATGCAAAGTGGATCACAGTTATGTAACAGTTATGCTCGGAAGACCATGTCCAATATACACTGAGTGTACAAAACATTAGGAACACCTTCCTAATACTGAGTTGCACCCCCTTTTGCCCTCAGAACAGCCTCAATTCATCTGGGCATGGACTTTACAAGATGTCGAAAGCGTTCCACAGGAATGCTGGATGTCCTTAGGGTGGTCGATCATTTGTGAAACTGTTGAGCGTGAAAAACTCAACAGCGTTGCAGTTCTTGACACACTCAAACCGGTGCGTCTGGCACCTACTACCATACCCCATTCAAAAGCAATTAAAAATGTTGTCTTGCCCATTCACCCTCTGAACGGCATATATACACAATTCATGTCTCAATTGTCTTAAGGCTTTAAAATCCTTCTTAACCTGTCTCCTCCCGTTCATCTACACTGATTGAAGTGGATTTAAGAGGTGACATCATTAAGGGATCATAGCTTTCACCTGGATTCACTTGGTCAGTATTTGTCATGGAAAGAGCAGGTGTTCCTAATGTTTTGTATACTCAGTGTATATCTATGTTCATAATCGTGAATGTTGCCCAAGTACTATAAGCAGAATGTACAGCAATTTACAAGGCAGTAGATAGCATTGAGTGCTGCACTTTACCATATTACCGGTCAGTAATCAAGATGGGACAAGACCAGATCCTGAACAACTAGTACAGTTGATTTTTGTGTCAGACACGCAAAATATACTTTTATAACAGACATACCCCTACCCATCTTCACAACAACTTTGTCAATATGATTTGACCATGATAATTGACCATCCAATGTTATACCTAGTAGTTGAATTTCCTCGAATTGCTCAATGGTCACACCCTTTATGCACAACTCCAGTTGAGGTTTAGGTCTTAGAGAATGTTTGGAACTAAATACAATGCTTTTAGTTTTTAGATTCATTTAAGACCAGTTTATTATTAATCACCCATTCTGATACTGACTGTAGCTCCTTATTTAGAATTTCAGTGAGCTCACTGGCTTTGGGTGCTGACATGTAGAGTATGGAACCGTGATGGCTGGTGGTACTTAAAATGGGGAATAAATGAAATGGTCTCAAACACATCAAACACCTTGTTTTCTATGTGTTTGATACCATTCCATACACTCCATTCCATTCATTATTATGAGCTGTCCTCCCCTCACCAGCCTCCACTGGTGTGGAATCATCCGCATTCATAGTCATTCTAGCTTGGTGTAAAGAATAGAGAAGAGTAACGGCCCAAGGCAACTGCCCTGAGGGACACCGCACTGTACATACCTGATGTTAGAGAAGCTTCCATTGAAGAACACTCTCTCTGGGTTCTATTTGATAAATAACTCTCCAACCATGTGATGGCAGGTGATATAAAGCCATAGCAAGTGAATTTCTTCAATAACAATTTATGATCAATAACATCAAAGGCTGCACTGAAATCTAACAATACAGCTCCAACTATTATCTTATTATCCATTTATTTTAACCAATCATCAGTCATCTGAGTCAGTGCAGTACAAGTTGAGTGCCCTTTTCTATATGCATGTTGAAAATATTTTTATCTGAAAAATAGCATTGTATTTGGTCAAACACAATTCTCTCCATCAGTTTACTAAGAACAGGCAGCAAACTGATTGGGCGGCTGTTAGAGCCAGCAAAGGGTACTTTACTATTTTTAGGAAGTGGAATTGCTTACTTCCACGCCTGTGGACACACACACTCATTTAGGCTTTGGTTAAATATATACCACATAGGGGTGGCAATACAGTCTGCTACCATTCTCAATAGTTGTCTATACCTGGTGGCTTATCATTATTGATGGATAACAATAGTTTGTTCACCTCTCCCACACTAACTTGACCAAAACAGAAATAATTTTCTTTCATTTTTAGACCTTTTATACAAAAATATGTTGGTTCACTTTTCAATGTTGTCATTTCACTTCTGAGTTTTTCCACTTGAAATTATTGGCAATATAGAAAGGTTATAAATGGCCCACCACCTTCAATGAATGATGGAGATGAATTGGATTTCCAATGTGTCTTATGTCATTTATTTTGGTTTGGTAATATAATTTCTTATTTTTGTTAAGTTTAGTCACAATATTTCTCAATTTACAGTATGTCAACCAATCACCTGAGCAGCCTGACTTGTTTGCCAACTCTTTTGCAAACGTATTCTAACCATAACATTTTTTTTCAATTCATCATCAATCCAAGGGGATTTAATAGTTCTCACTGATCATTTCTTAACAGGTGCATGTGTAAAAAGGGTGGTTATGTTTCCACTTGACACTGCAGAACAAAGTAACAGCATTGCTTCCGTCCCTCTCCTCGCCCCAACCTGGGCTTGAACCAGGGACCCTCTGCACACATTGACAACAGTCACCCTCGAAGCATCGTTACCTATCGATCCACAAAATCCACGTCCCTTGCAGAGCAAGGGAAACAACTACTTCAAGGTCTCGGAGCGAGTGACGTCACCGATTGAAACGCTACTAGCGCGCACCTCTAACTAGCTAGCCATTTCACACCGGTTACACATGCTTGTCAACAATAAGATATTAATAATTTTACAAATACTTCCAGTGATGCATCTGGATTCACGTCGTCATACACATCAGACCAACATCATTTTTTTACATCTTCAACAAAAGAGTCCTGAAAAAACATTCTGTATGAAATTCCCTTAGGCCCAACCTTTGGCACTTTGGCTTTCCTTGTTATTGCCACAATGTTATTGCCACAATGTTTGGAGCAAAGCTCTGGGATGGCGAGATTAAGGGATGTATAAAGTCATAATGTATGTATGTAGGAGGATGGTTGAGAGAGTTCTGGCTGTAGTAGAGAATGTATGAGGCAGAATAATGCAGATTGGTTTGGCAGGGCGAATGTGTAGAGACACAATGAGATACATTTATTAAAATGCAGAATGTACACTGAATGTTATGTAGCTAATGGTGAGTGTTAACGACTGAGATGGAGAAATGAGAGACACAAAGAAAGAAGGAAGACACGTTAAATAAAGCAAGCAGGTCAGAGTAACTTCCATCACAGAAGTGGTTTATTCCACAACTAAAATCCCTACTGTGGCAGATTGCACATCTTTCAGAACCCTTATGACACACACACATAGAGCAGAACAGAGAGCAACCAGAGAGAGAACCCACTGGGCAAAACAGTGGTTGAATCAACGTTGTTTCCACGTTATTTCAACAAAGAAATTCAATGTGATGACGTTGAATAAATGTAGAAAACGGATTGGATTTGCAAAAAGGAATCAATGTGAAGGAATTTAGTCTTTTTTTCACTTAACTTTTACCCTAAATCCAATGACATGGTGACATTTTTTGTTGATTTCACGTTGAATTCACTTTATTTGACAACTCAAAACTACATGTTGAAATGACGTCGGTGCCCAGTGGGAAGTCAATTATTTAAGCAATGGTTTATGAATTATGATTGAAGCTAAAACACAGCACTCAACTGTAGGGGAAACCAAAGCACACAGTCTTTTAAAAAACATATTTATATATTTTTTGTACGTTTACCCCTTTTTCTCCCCAATTTCGTGATATCCAATTGGTAGTTACAGTCTTGTCCCATCGCTGCAACTCCCGTACGGACTCGGGAGAGGCGAAGGTCAAGAGCCATGCGTCTTCCGAAACACGACCCTGCCAAGCAGCACTGCTTCTTGACACACTGCTTGCTTAACCCGGAAGCCAGCCACACCAATGTATCGGAGGAAACACCGTACAACTGGCGACCGAAGTCAGCTTGCAGGCGCCCGGCCCGCCACAAGGAGTCGCTAGGACAAGGAAATCCCGGCCGGCAAACCCTCCCCTAACCCGGAAGACGCTGGGCCAATTGTGCGCCGGTTCATGGGTCTCCCGGTCATGGCCGAACCCGGGGCTGTAGTGACGCCTTAAGCACTGCGATGCAGTGCACACACAGCATTTTTGAGGGGGAGTTTGAGTAGTCTCAACTATACACAAAATGTTCTCACAAATATAGATCTGAAATACACTTCCATAATCAGGTGGATGGAGCTCGGAGACAGACATAACGGATAGAGAGCGGAGAGGTTTGATTGGCTGGCCTTGGTCCGTTGGAGAGCGATGACGGACTGTTCAGGTTAGAATGCTGAAGCATGACAGAAGAGGAGGAAGAGGAGGTGGCCCAGAGTGGAGGAGGAACCACAGTCACTGTAGCGCTAGGCTAGGTATGTCTGCTATTTTAAATATCCACTGTCATTAAGAAAATATTTCCATCCAATAGTTTTGGGGTTTGTTTAGGCATGTACGATCTTTGTGCAACATGGTCACTATAAAGAATAAGCACAAGATAAGTTACAGAAATGTTTTCAAGTGACTTGAAATGGCATGGAGAAGAGAGAATGAGCCGGCATTGGGAGAACGGACACAGAGCCATACCACAGCAAATAACTGGGCAGTGACTTTACAAGGTAAGTTATTTACAAGGTCTCAGTTTTCTACAGTAACACCACCTCTCAAAAGAAATACTCCCTCATGGTGTCATGATTGGTCTGGTCTCCCAGCAACCACTCAACCTCGGAAGAGGAGGAGTAAGAGGAGTTCTCTGTCCATTGTGAGATTAGAGCAACATGGGCACTAGCGTCGAGTTGAGCAGAGCAGTTATGTGCATTTGAGATGTAGGGTGTTGTTCCCTTTGTGCATAGGGCCCCATTGTAGGGTAGACTAGCGATCTGGGCGTGGGGGTTACGGCCTTGTCCCTTAGGATAGGGCTTCTGCAGTGAAGGCAGAGAGAGCCTAAAGATGGAGAGGGCAGTGGAAAGAGTAGAGTGACAATGAGAAAAAGAGAGAGAAAGAAAGAGAGAGGGGGGAGTGCATCTCTCCCCTCTCTATGACTCTACGCAGCTAGGCGGGGCGGAGGTAAATGGGGTGGGGGTGTGGGTGGAGCTAGGAGACAGACATAACGGATAGAGAGCGGAGAGGTTTGATTGGCTGGCCTTGGTCCAATGGAGAGCGATGACGGACGGTTGAGGTTAGAATGCTGAAGCATGGCAGAAGAGGAGGAAGAGGAGGTGTCCCAGAGTGGAGGAGGAACCACAGTCACTGTAGTGCTAGTCTAGGCCCAGGCTAGGCTAGGCTAATGCCAGGCTAATCCCATTAGCGGGAGGCTAGGCTAGTCATTACCATTCTCCAGGTTCTCATTGCTTTCGTAGCAGCCAGAGTCACGTGGCGAGTCGCCCACCAGGCTGTGGCCCTCTGACAGCAGCTTCTCCTGAGAGCCTGACAGGCCGCTACGCTCCGGGTCGCTGCTGCCTATAGACACACACGACACAGAGACAATATAGTCAGACATCCAGAAACGTACAGAATGATGTAGTATCGCAATCCAGACAAAGTCATAGACAATGCAATCAAACAGACAGAGCGAAGGGTATGTATGAGTGTGTGTGTGAGTGAGTGAGTAAGTGAGTGTGTGTGTGTGTGAAAGTGAGTGTGTGTGTGTGCACTCACTGTCATACTCCTGCAGTAGCTCCACAGCGGTGAGCAACACAGCTCTGTGTTGAGGGTCTCTGATGTTGAGCTCATCTAGATCCTCCTCCTCCAGCAGCTTGAAGGTGTCCAGGTCCTCGTAGCCATTAAACAAGAAGGTAGGCATGTGCTCCTGGAGAAGAGAAGAGGAGAGGAGAGAGAACCGATTGCAGATCAGATCTTCCTACCCCATGCGTGAGCGTGACTGTAACTATTATAAGCTAATCAGCTAAACTGGCCTAGGACCAATTGTTAATGACACAAAGGGCATTTTTCTCTTGCATAAACAAGCTATGAGCTAAAAAAGGGATCGATGTGGCCACAGAAAGGGAGGGAAGAGTTGGAAATTGTGGGAAATCAGGTGAAGGAGATTATCTACCCCACCTTTCCACCACAGGCGACAAGGAGGATACACACACAATTTAACAATAGCACAAAGCTAGTCATTAGAACCTGTGGTGCTATCTCTTAGTGGGAGGACACCAGGAATCACAGTCTAAAATATCACACTACACCCTCTGTTTGTTTCGGAACAGGCACAGCTAACATTAACATTTCAACCCATCATAATTGGTTTCCACGTTAAACATGGAGATTGTGGAAACTGGTTCAGTCTAAAGTTTTGTCCAACCCACACATCTAAAGGGTACAATACACACAGACTGCATGACACCACTGCAACTATGGAGACTTCCATCCTTAGCATAACAGTGACTTTTAGCTCTATTTCTGCTAGGATAAGTAGAAATAATGATGAGACAAAACCAAAGACCACTACTCTACACAGCCACAAGAACCTTCTCATATGATCTTAGTCTTTTATGTAACCTAACATATTTGAAGGCCAAAGCACGTTTGCTCCAAGATACCCCTACAATCAAGTTGAAATGTAAGATTCAAAAGATAGAACATAGAAAAAGATGGAGAACATGGCTGCTTCGAAGCAAACTCCACTTTGTCATTGTGTTTTAAGGAACGCCCTGACAACAATGAGCTCTGTCTTATGTAGAATGAGTCAGCAAGTTTATTACGGTGTCTTACTCTCGTTTTTGTTGTCACTTTATGGAGTAAATATCCTCGACTCAATCGCCAGTAAAAAGGTGCATCAGTAAATCAAACTGAACTCCCTAATGCTAACCAAATCTGGACTGAGAAACCCAGAATTTTCCCTAGTACTTCTTTCAAATCAACAAAGCATTTATTTTTTATAAATACTTGTCAAAAACAATAATTTATCCTGAGCGTGACATGAAACAGACCCAGAACAAGGTGGAACACAGTCTCAGTATAATGTCTTCACATGGTCCCCAGTTAATGGTGGGGTTAGGGGAACTTTGTTTAGTCTGCTCTCTCCCTCCCCAAGTCACAACTACGTACGTGACGAAACGTACCTTGATGCACATGTACTCTATAGTAGGATAATAGCACTTATGGGAGGTCTCAAGGCCTGTAATATAGTCTCGCTCTGCCCAGGCAATGATAATGTACCATTATGGTACTTATGTCCTTGAGTTAGAGGAGAGCCCTTGGACATAGCCTGTTCTGTAATCTGTCATGTCAGAGCTCCATCAGGCTGGGTTTACCCAGAAACAGCCCACCTACTGTGCTCTCTCCCTGGGGAGGCTGAGCTGGCTAGGCTGGGTGGTTGACGGGAGAGGCTGGGTGTTTTCTAGATGGCTGGGATATGAATGGGACTGTAGGAGGGAAGTTGTAGGACTACTGTTACCTTGTCCAGAAAATCTTAGCATTGGTGTGTGAGGTTTGTGTGGAGTTTGTGTGAGAGTGTGTGGACGTGTTTAACTATTCTTGTGGGGACTTCTGGTAAACGAACAAAATTTAGACCAACTGGGGACATTTTGTTAGTCCCCACGAGGTCAAATGCTATTTCTAAGGGGTTTAGGGTTAAGGTTATAATTAGTGTTAGGATTAGAATTACGTTAAGGGTTAGGGTTAGGAGCTAAGGTTAGTTTTAGGGTTAGGAGCTAGGGTTGGGTTTAGGGTTAGGGTTAAGGTTAGGTTTTTGGGTTAAGGTTAGGGTTAGCATAAGGGTAAGAGTACGGGTTAGGGTTAGGTTTAGGGTTAGGGGTTAGAGAAAATAGGATTTTGAATGGGACTGAATTGTGTGTCCCCAAAAGGTTAGCTGTACAAGACTGTGTGTGTGTGTGTGTGAGTGTGTTATACAAGTGTGTCTGTGTATGTACGCGCGTGACATGTGCAAAGCTGTGTGTGTCCAGTGTGTATACCTTGAGGTTGATGCGTTCGAGCAGCTCCTCTACAGAGGTGGGTTTGGGAGGTCTGCCCTTCCTCCTCCTCCTGACGGGTCTCTTGGGCTTCTCCTCCTCCTCACTCAGCACGTCCACGTAGATGAACTTAAAGGTGCCCACCTTGTTGTTGAGCAGGCCCATCCACGTCCCCATGGGGGGCTTACTGATGATGTCAATCACATCCCCTCTCTGGAACACAACATATACAGGATATTTTAGTACAAATCTAAAGCCACACACAATCTAGACAAATCATTTCCATTGTATGTAAGACTGTGTGTGTGAGTTACCTTTAGTTTGAGGGAGTCTGAATCATAGGGGCTAGGTGTGAAGTCAGTGTGCACTCGTGCTCTGCCACAGAAGGGCCCTCTGTAGGGAGGCTCCTCGTCATCTCCATCCTCAGACTTCACACTCTCTCTGTTACTGGCTGACGAGTCTGTGGTGCTGACTGTCTGACCACCTGGAACACACAGAACCAAGACCACACATTGTCAAACCACAGATGTACACATCACCCAAAACCCATCACTTGAAGCCAGTGCGTATATAGTGTGCTGCTGACTCCCCATAGACAACTCTGTGTATGTCTGATTTGTGTTGATAAGTGTGGGAACCAGAGAGCAAAGCCTTCCTATCTAATCATTAGCATGTGTCTTAGCCCCTCCGACCCTATGGGCCCAGATCAACACCAGTCAACTAGGGACAGACTCTCTCTCACTAAAAAACCTAGAAAAGGATAACAGGTAGCCTAGCGGTTAGAGAGTTGGGCCCGTAACCGAAAGGTCGCTGGTGCGAATACCCGAGCCGACAAGGTGAAAGATCTGTTAATGTGTCCTTGAGCAAGGCACTTTACCCTAATTTGTTTCAGGGGCGCCGTACAACAAATGTCACTGCACCTATCTGGTTTATGTGACAATAAAACATATATATTTTGACATTTAGCAGACACTCTTATCCAGAGCGACTTACAGGAGCAATTAGGGTTAAGTGCCTTGCTCAATGGCACAGACAGATTTTTCACCTAGTCGGCTCGGGGATTAGAACCAGCGACCTTTCGGTTACTGGCACAACGCTCTTAACCACTAAGCTACTAATACTTTTTATTTCTAACAAACATCAACCCAGCCCTCACAGCTCTCAGTCTAACATCAATACATGAGAGACAGATAGAAGAGTTGTTGGTGCTCTGTCTGAACACATGCCAGGGTCAGATCATGATCAGTAACTATGGGAGAAGAAGCTCTCATCAGATAGGACCAGTTGATCTCACATGTCATCTCTGAACCCTCCAATGGTAATGGGTGTGATTGTGACAGAGAGCTGTAATGATAGGAGACAAGCTCATAACAATGATGATGTAATGTATACTACAGTTTTTCTCAATTGCTAAAACACTAAACCCTATTGTCTGAACCAAATGCTCAGTTGCCTGAACCCACTGATTGAATCAATCACTCTTTTGGCAAAACCATAAGCACTTTTCACCTGT
The DNA here is from genome assembly GCF_964263955.1 of Coregonus lavaretus. Taxonomy (NCBI): domain Eukaryota; kingdom Metazoa; phylum Chordata; class Actinopteri; order Salmoniformes; family Salmonidae; genus Coregonus; species Coregonus lavaretus. Next base: position 34,692,271 of record NC_140020.1, read on the forward strand.
TTAGACATAACTTGCCAACACATTTTCATTGTGATGCACCCGTGCTGCATAATGGTGAGCACAGGTGACAAAAGTCAAACACAATTAGAGCACAGGTGTCACCACTTGAACACAACAACTCAAAATTGATCACACTTGTGGCTAATGATGTGAGGGAACATATACAGTAAGCCAGTTCAGAGAGCACTGGTTTGTGAGGCCCTACAATGGATAGAAATCTGAGGAAGAGTTCGTGTGAGAGGAGGTCGAGGTGGTCGAGGTGGTCAGCGAAGACAAAGAACAGTAATATCTGATGAAATCAGAGCTACTGTGATTGACCATGTTCTTGTCCATGGTATGAGCATGAGGGAGGCTGGACAAAGGGTACAACCAAACATCAGTAGATTCACTGTGTCCACCATAATCTGAAGATTTAGAGAAGAGAACAGGTAATTACCTTTTTTTGACATTATAGTACAGTATGTAAATGTTGACAGCAATTACTGTATGACATACTATATACTGTACCACAGTATACTGTAAGTAAATATATGTTTCAGTACATCACTGTACCAATGTACTGTAGTATTGTAATGGAGGGTTGGTCTAACTGTTTGTAGGCCTGGTATTCCATGTATATTTTTTGTAACTCCATGTTCTCTTTTTGTAGAATTGAAAGACTGCCACATGGGGGTGGGAGGACAGGTATGTTCTCCCCACACCAAGAGACCCTAATTGTTGATATGGTCCGTGAGAACAATGCCATTAAACTGAGCGAAATTCAGCAGAAGATCGTTGAGGACCATTTAAATTTTGAGGGTATCAACAGTGTCAGCCTCTCTACTGTTGATCGTGTCCTCAAGCGCAACAGACTGCGCATGAAACAGCTATACAGAGTGCCCTTTGATCGCAACTCAGACAGAGTCAAAGAGCAAAGATTCCAGTATGTACAGGTTGGCATATATCCAGACACATTCAATGTTGATTACTCTAAGTAGTGATTTACTGTAGTGGCCTAAATCACTTTTTCCGTATCACTTACAAAACTATATATATTTCTACAGAGGGTTTTTCAACTGTATGCAATGGAAAGACCCCATCAATACATCTACATGGATGAAGCTGGGTTTAATCTCACCAAAAGGAGGAGAGGCCGTAATGTGATTGGCCATCGGGCCATTGTTGGTGTTCCTGGGCAGCGTGGTGGCAATGTCACATTATGTGCTGCCATCAGCAATCATGGGGTTGTCCACCATCATGCCAACCTGGGGCCCTACAACACTCACCAGCTCCTCATTTCCTCAATCACATGCGAGATGCTTTGTTAGGGCAGCAGGATGAGCATCCCATCTATGTTGTTGTTTGGGACAATGTGAGTTTTCACAGAGCCCTCCAGGTTAGAGAGTGGTACAATATGAACCAAGGTTTTATCAATCTTTGCCTTCCACCATACTCCCCTTTCCTAAACCCCATTGAGGAATTCTTCTCCTCATGGCGGTGGAAGGTATATGAACGCCAACCTTACACCAGGGTAAATCTCCTGCAAGCCATGGGACTTGCCTGTGGTGACATAGGTGTGGAGGCATGCCAAGCCTGGATACGGCATGCCAGGGTTTTTTTCCCCCGTTGCCTGGCCAGACAAAATGTGGCCTGTGATGTGGATGAAGTCCTGTGGCCTGACCCAGTACGGAGACATGATGCTGTGGCTGAGTAATGCACTTATTTGTATATTTTTGTACTTTATTTTTTACATGGGCTTACTGTACACAAGTGGCAAACGCATAAGATTTCTGTTTGTTTTTACAAGTGCTACATGTAAATGCACAAGATTTCTGTTTTGTCTTTTTGTACAAGTGCTAAATGCACAGGTTTTTTTTTGTTTTGCAACATGCATTTAGCCTACAGTGAACAATAAACATTTATTTCTCCAGCTTCATGTCCTGAGCATTGTGTTTTCTATTTTAGTGACTGTTCAGTAGTGTTTTTTATTTTGATTGACTCGGGGCACGATTTGACAACATAGTTCAGTTTTGAGCACAGATTGAACTGTTTTGAGGTGAAAGTTTGGTTTTGCAAGAAGAGTCTGAGGTTTTGTGAATGTAGCTTGAAAATTGGGTTTTGTGTTCACAGTTAAGAGAAAAGGAGAGCAGCTTTCAAGAAATGTGTCTTAGCAATCGAGAAAAACTGTAACTGACACAGCAGGCTTGATAAGGGGTATTTATGGGTTATGTCACTTCAGGATTATCTGTATAGAAGATTGAGTGAATGTTGCCAGGGAGATGTGATGACAGTGCCCCCTTCTGTCGAGGTTTGTGCACTTAGTCTCTCTCTCTCTCTCTCTCTCTATCTCTCTCTATCTCTCTATCTCTCTCTCTCTCTCTATCTCTCTCTATCTCTCTCTCTCTCTCTCTATCTCTATCTCTATCTCTCTCTATCTCTCTCTCTCTATCTATCACACACACACACACACACACACACTCTCAACTCAATTTACTCATGGAGCTCTGTCCGCTGAGGGAGCTCCGGAGGCTCTCCACTGATCCTCCAGCCTTCAGTTTGGGTTTCTCCAGAGAATCTGTGTCTGGCTGGGGGGACTGGGGGGAGCTGGGAGCACCGTCTGGGCTCGACTGGAGGGACGGAGGAAGGGGAAGAGAGAGGGAGGGAGGGTACAGATGAAGGAGGGGGGAGGGAGAGGTATGGAAGGGGAGGTTGGGGCAGAAAGGTAGAAGTGAAGAGGAGAGGGGGAGAGAGAGAGATTGAGAAAGATATGGAGAGATAAAGAGACAGAGACACAGATGTCAGTATCAGTGATAAGTAGCGGTCACTCACAGCATGTCCATCAGTCAACGTGATACAGTATCATACACATGACAGCAGCTTTACTGAAGGGTAATTCATCACAGCCACTAGATGGCAGCGTGGCATGTAAAATAGCCTTTCGAGTGACGTTGGAGCTCATTTAGTCTCCTGCCTGCTCTTTCCAACCAACATATTCATAACTAATTCCACCTTTTTCTTGGTCACTGCATTGACGTTCCAACTATCTCTGTTATTTATCTTTGAGGGAACTTGTTTGCAGTGCGCAGTCTAAGGTTGTGACACTCCCTAGGCTTTTTTGACTGTACTGTACCCTCTGATAGCCTAGATACCAGGCCAAAACCAATACTGTAATTGTCCATTGTTTGAATGTGAATGCTCATATGATATGAATGAGCCACACACACACACACACATGCGCATGCACATGCACACACAGCCCCAGAGCCAAAGGCCCCTTGTCTCAGAGCGCTGGCCTGGCATGCGGGAGGCTTGCCTCACTGGATGAGCTCAGCCACTTCCATATACACCCCACCCCACCCTACACCCCGAGTCCTGTCCTGGGCCTGAGAGAGCTGAGACCAGAGTGTGGACAGCTCCAAGAGAGTCCCAGCTGTGTGTGTGTGCGTGTCGCACATCTGTTTGTGTATGAGAGAGCTGGGTGTTTACTTTGTAACCAACACAAACACATCCAACCACACACATATGCAACGCCCAGAATGATTATGAATAACAACGGGGAGCATTCAAAAAAATGTATTCAACTATGAAAGTTGGGATCTTAGTGTGTGTGTGTGTGTGTGTGTGTGTACCTGTTCAGACAGTGAGCTGCTGTACTTCTTGGACATGCGTTTCCTCATGGTCTCTTTTACAGACTTGACCTTCTTTCCCAGAGAGATACGAGACGTCGTGGGAGACTTGACTACCTCCCGGTATACAGCCTCTGGATTCTTACTCTGAGAGATAGAGGGAGGGAGGGAGGGACAAACACAGAGACAGAAAGAAAGAGGAGAGAAATAACAAAATAGTTGATTCAGTGTTTGAGTTCACTTCTCTAAGTATTGCGCCCCCTCAGCCCTGAGTCATCCGTTATCTGTTAGTACTTACATTGGGCTCTGAGCCTGCACTGACCACATGGAGCGACCGGTTGGACAGGTCAAACCCTCCGAAACTACACGTCCTCTGTGAGAAGAGCGAGAGAGAGAGAGAGAGAGAGAGAGAGAGAGAGCGAGAGAGCGAGAGAGAGAGAGAGAGAGAGGGAGAGAGAGAGAGAGAGAGAGAGAGAGAGAGAGAGAGAGAGAGAGCGAGAGAGAGAGAGAGAGAGAGAGAGAGAGAGCGAGAGAGAGAGCGAGAGAGAGAGAGAGAGAGAAGAGAGAGAGAGAGAGCGAGAGAGAGAGCGAAGAGAGAGAGAGAGAGAGAGAGAGAGAGAGAGAGAGAGCGAGAGAGAGAGCGAGAGAGAGAGAGAGAGAGAGAGAGAGAGAGAGAGAGAGAGAGAGCGAGAGAGAGAATCAATTAGAATCTATTCAAATGACATCAACTCCCATCCGTGCCCAGTAAGAGTCAAATCACAATGATTCATGCTTGGCGGAGTCACAATGGCAGCAGGTTGATTCATGGCTGTATGTTATATATGGGCTTGCTGAGTGAGCGTTTCCAGCTGTCTATATATGTATGTCATGGTATGACCTCATATGGGACAGGCAACAGATGTGACATGAAACTCATATATATTTATCTTTATTATTTATGTTAGTTATTGGGTGACCATCTGCGTTAGATCATCCATGGGGAATTGGAGTCACTGTTATTCTGCAAGTTTATGTTACTTTAAAACTAAAGCCATGGGGAACAAACATTGAAATTAAATGAAATAATTTGGTTAGATGTGGTCACGCTGAATTATAACATGGTGCTTTATGAGTATCATATAGAACACATATACTATGGCCTGGCCCAACCCAAACTTTCCCTTGTGTTTAATTACGAAAGTAGGGTTACTGGATTTAGACTCTGGAAACACACACATTGTTTAGAGATATTAATAATTTTACACTGGGTTAGGTTACGGAGAGGGGAGGTTGGGGGAGGTAGGTTCTCACAGAGAGTATAATGTATCAGACTGAGGGATATGTAGGGGGTTTCCCTATCTATCATCTCTCTCCATTTGATAGGGAGAGTTTCAATAGGACCAGTCCTGAGGGTATCAGGGAGTTACTGAGGAGGAGAGAGAACCATCTTATCATTGAACTAGCTTTGAGACCATTGTTTTCTATCGTGTCCATGTCCGCAGTTCCACACTCTGGAATACACAGGAATCCACAGTTTTGTGAAGAGAAGCGATTCAGATGGCATCCAAAAAGAAGACTGGAGATGGAGTGATGTTGTTGGATATATTCAATGGAATGGCCATGCACTCGGAAAACCCTCTTCCACAGAACAGTAAAAAAAAAAAAAAAAAAAAGAGAAAGAAAATTCCACTACATCTGTAGCCATGCCGACGGAGGCAAGATCAAAAAGATAAAACCAGAAACGAGAACTGAATGGATGGGTAAAAATGTCTATGGATGATGAGCCACGTCCAATGATTCACAAGTAAAAGCAAGGATTCAGGCTTCTTCAAGGCTGCAGAATAGTTCTGTTTAGCTTCCCTGTGTCGATCTAAATACTATTTCAGTAGGATTCCTACCATCGACACTAAAACGTCCATGCTAGTTTTGTTATTGACTTGTGATTGAACTTTCACACACTGACTACACCTTTATCATACCATCTCTCTCAATGATGTGTGGAGGCTTGTTTGGCCTTGCCAGCCCTGATCATCTAGCTGGGCCTCTGGCCACTGTCAATGTCCCAGATTTCTCTTTCTCCTTTTCTTTCTCACTGAGCTGAAAAACAGATACTTTGTTCCCCTTCTACTGAGTACAGGGATATAAAGGAAGAGGAGAAACAAGGGAGGGGAGAAAGTTAAAAAGAAGAGAGGAAAGAGAATGTGTGTGTGTCTGTCAGCTCCCGAGCAGTGACCTATCAAAGCTGTGTCTCTGTCTGCTCCACTCTGACTCAGGAGACTCCCTCTAGGGTTTGGGCTGGGTGACATTTCTAAATGGCATTTATGAAACCTCTACTGTATGTAACCACTGTTAACATCCTGAGTCAGAACCGGCAGATCCCATTACTATTTCATATCACATGAAAATGAACTAGAATGCCAAGGGCTTTCATATCTAAAAGTTGTGAAAATTTCTGTTTCTCTATGGAGGTCTCCTCTGTTAAACTAACCTTTCTAAATATTCAAGCTCTATGTGGATAAAGCAGAGAAGATGGGAACATGACCAACCCTGTGTCTGTATCTAAACCTGAGGGTTATTGTGCAGCCTTGAAGCTAGCCTTGGTCCTCCTGGCCAGGAGGGGGTGCCTTGTAGCCCATCCCCCCGCTGTACGGTAGCACTCACAGACTTCTGCTGGATGCGTAAGAGCACGCGCTTGGTGCAGCGGTCCACGCTGGCTGCCCACTTCCTGTCCGCCTCCTTGTCCTCCTCCAATAGGCAGCGGCGCTCTGCGCGGCTGAGGGTGACTGGTCGGACCAGCTGGGCCCAGTTGAGGTGGCCGTAGAGGCTGCGCTCTACCACGTATGTGATGTTCAGCTCGCTCACCGCCGTCCGGCCGCGGAGTCTGCGAGGGGGGAACGCCCAGCCCCCACCCCCCCCTCCACCCAGCGTACCACCCTTAGCCTTGGCTAGGTCACAGCGGGCAGGGGCCAAGGGGGAGGGGCAGGAGGAGGGCACCCCAGGTGGTTTAGCATAGTTCCGGGAGCGCTGGTAGAGCAGGTGTTTGGTGGAGTAGGCGTAATTGGGGTCGGGCTTCCTGAGCCAGTTGGCATGGTGACGGGCAGGTTTGGGGCTACTCTGGGAGACGTCGTCGAGGGCAACGAGGAGGTGGGGCTGGGGGTGTGGGTTGGGGCGTGGCCGGGTGAGGCCGTAGAAGCCATAGAGTGTGTTGTTACTTACCCCGTGGGAGAGAGAGGTCAGAGCTTTCCGCATCTCGCCCTCCGTCATGGAGCACGACACCTTCTCTTCATCCTCTGCTCCACAGCCATCCAGCTCCGAGAAGGAGGATCCACTACCTCCCACCCCCACGGTCCCCAGACCCCCAGACCCAGCAGGGACTCTCCTGGGGGGCCGGATGAGGCCGTGGGTGCTGCTGGACTTAGAGAAGGTCTTGACCAGCTTGTGTCCAGACCAGGTGGTGTCCAGGCTGCTGGAGGAAGGAGAGGTGGTCAAGCTGTCTGTGTCCCCGTCCAGAGATAGCTGGTCCTGGGTCAGGGAGGACAGGGAGGCATCCTGGGGCAGGCTGGACTTCTTCAGGACCCCTGTGTACAGGGCTGTGTTGTCCTCACAGGTAGAAGACACCTCCAGTCTCAAAGAATCTACAGGGAGGAGAAGAACATCAAATCAAGTATCTATTAGAGAGCAACATCAAATAGAGCAAAACCAGTGCAAAACCAGTTCTACCCCATTCATAGTTAAAGTGTTACGGGATTCTAAATACACAGTTTGGGTTAGTATGGACATGTGCCATACCTTCGGAGACGGCTTTCTTCCCCTCTTCCACCTTGATGAGTTTCTTCCTGACTCGGCGGGTAGAGTTGACCAGCTTGTGGAGCCGTTTGAACTTCAAAGAGTCCTCCGACTGCTCATCATCAGACTGCTCCCGAGACTGAGAAGGAGAGAGGGGAGAGACTGTCTGTCTGCAGTGTACAGGGACCCCCCAGAACCATAGGCATAACACAGTGGCCCATATCCAAACCTTTATGAAACAACATTGTACTGTAGGTCACTCACTCAAGTCTTGGGGAAACTCACCACACCATTAAAACACACCTGTAGGGTCAGGTGTTGGGGGTTGGTGACAGTTAGGATGCATGTTTTAGGACGGACATAGTTAGTGATATGAAAGCATGGAGGGAGGGTTGTGGGGTTGGAGGGCACATATATTGCATTGTAAGACATTATGTAGGACATTTATACTAAAAACATATTCAGGTTACATGAATGAAGCCAAAACAACAAAAACACTGAACGGTAGAGGACGAAGAGGAGATGCCACAGATATTCACCACATATATTCACCACAGATATTCACCACAGATATTCAGGCAGCTTGGTATTTGTGGTGTGTCTCTCTACACCAGGCTCTAGACTGTGTGCTGCCTGTTGGAATGAGCCTGGAGCTGTTTACTACCCAATAGCCACTAAATGGAGCGCTCCGCAGCATTGTGCTGAGGCACACAGAGCTCCATTATGAGGGAGTGTGTATGTGTGTACAGTGTTTCCCCAAGGATTTCTTTTCAGCGGCGGTGGTACATTTTGCCTTATTTTCTTAATCTATTTGAGTGACTCAAACATTATAACAAAATCAATGGGGGCCCAATGCATTGGATTTTTAGATTCTCCCTGACTGTCTAGTTTTTATTCTTGTGGTTGTTAGTTCTCAAAGATGACCTCCATTATCTTTTCTACATAGTCATTTAAGTTTAGACCGAAAACGTTTTACCCTCCAATCTATTTTGTACTTTTTCTTTCACATTATATTTTTGGGAGTGGCGGCTACGATTTAGCAGCGGCGGCCCGCCGCTGCTAAATTAATATAGGGGAAACACTGGTGTATGTGTGTGTGTGTGTGTGTACATTTCAGAGAGGATGGTAGTTCAATTGGACATTACGACGGTATTAAAAATCGCTACAGCAAAACATAAACAGAGGGAACAATGAAGTCACCAAAAACGTCATTAACTCAGCACAGACACACACGACACACACACACACATACATGGAAAACCATCAGAAAACTATGTGTGGGCAGGCAACGTATGGGCACCATGTGATGTGAGGTGAGATGAGTTTGGCACAGAGCTATTTTGGCAGAGCTGCAGTCATTCTGTGGCAAAACCCTTCATTTGCTGCTTTTTCCCCTGGTTTCCACAGCAGCACAGGGTCTGGTCACAGACAGCTGGCTCCACTGTCAGAGCTAGTGCTGATTGCACCGCTAGCACAAATGCACACACACACACCCCAGCGTGTTAGAGAGCTTGAGTTAGTGCTAAGGCAAGTCTGACCGGGCTGTATACTGTAGGCCTAGAGAGAGGCTTTCAACTCCTCTTAGCTTCTCCAGCCTCCCCATGTGAAACATTGTGGCCTTGTATTACATCAAATCAAATCAAATCACATTTTATTTGTCACATACACGTGTTTAGCAGATGTTATTACGGGTGTAGCGAAATGCTTGGGCTTCTAGCTCCGACAGTGCAGTAACATCTAACAAGTAATATCTAACAATTTCACAACATATACCCAATACACACACATCTAAGTAAGGAAAGGAATTAAGAATATATACATATATGGACGAGCAATGACAGAGCGGCATGGACTAAGATACAGTAGAATATTATAGAATACAGTATATACATATGAGATGAGTAATGCAAGATATGTAAACATTATTAAAGTGACTAGTGTTCCATTTCTTAAAGTGGCCAGTGATTTATATAGGCAACAGCAGCCTCTAATGTGCTAATGATGGCTAACAAGATGAGAGCTGCTGGGTCAGACCATAGCCTGAGTCTGGTGTTACTGACACACACACACACACACACACACACACACACACACACACACACACACACAAACAGAATGCACGCATGCACACACACACATACATGCACACACACGCATGCACACACACACATCAGGCCTGAGGTTAACAGCTGAGGGAGGGATGTCTTTAATAGCTGGCTCTGGACACCTTTCACTGGGCCATGAGTGCACATTGGCACCTACAGTGCCTTCAGAAAGTATTCACACCCCTTGGCTTTTTCCACATTTTGATGTGTTACAGCCTGAATTTGAAAAGGATTCAATTGAGATTTTGTGTCACTGGCCTACACACAATTTTTGCAATTTTGACTTAAATTGGCTTGAAGATCTATGGCAAGACTTGAAAATGGATGTCTAGCAGTGATAAACAACCAACTTGACAGAGCTTGAATAATTTTTTTAATAATAATGTGCAAATATTGTACAATCCAGGTGTGCAAAGCTCTTAGAGACTTACCCAGAAAGATTCATAGCTGTAATCGCTGCCAAAGGTGATTCTAACAAGTATTGATCAGGGGGTTGAATACTTATATAATCAATATATATTCCTGTTAAATTTTTCATAAATGTTTTACAAATGTTCAAATGTTTCTTCCACTTTGACATTACATAGTATTTTGGGTAGGTCGTTGACAAAAAATGACAATTAAATCAATTTTAATCCCACCTTGTAACACAACAAAACATGGAACAAGTCAAGGGGTGTGAATACTTTCTAAAGGCACTCTAGGTGACGCAAGGACCTCTGGCCTCCACATTCCCTTGGACTCCTCCAGCCAGTTCAGAATTCTCAGTCAGAATAATAGCTTTCTGTACCATAGGAGCTCCGTGACCTGCACATTACCCATAAATCCCTCTGGTGTCCCATCAGCCCCCTCTTTCCACCGCTAGTCTCAGTGGTGCGTGCTCCACACTCCATTCCTCTGTCAACAGCAGAACCAGACCATGAGGCAGGGGTCGAACCCTCTCATTTTGTTTTTGACAACCTCTCAGCTTGTAAACCGCAGAACGCCTCCCCCCCTCATCCCTGCACCCCTTAACCCCACTGTCCTCCCTCTTCACTAACCACACACATCCTGCTGGAATACTATTCTGCTAGTTTCCACTGCTCCAGAGGACATTACAGAGACTGTGCTGTAATAACAGGTCTGTGTGCGCACTTGTGCATGAGAGAATCGAGAGGAGACAGGAGAGAGACAGAGACAGAGAAGAGCGAGCCAGCCCGCTGCAGTTTGGAACCAGACCTGACTAATGCTCATTATTGAGGTACTGTCCATATGGGACATTACTGGAGGCAGGTTGATGTTTATTGTCAGGAATCTTGCCCTAGAGGCAGAACTGAGCGGTTTCCGCTAGCTGGGCCAGTTGCAGTCAAAATTTGCCTTTTGGTCTTCATTTAAGGTTAGCATTAGTATTAGCAGTGTGGTTAAGGTTAGGGTTAATGTTAGGGTAAGGGTTAGGTTTAAAATCTGATTTGATGACTTTGTGGCTGTGCCAGCTAGTGACCACTCTACAGAGCTGCATCCAGGGCAGGATTCATGACAATAAACCTGCTTACTGGAGTGGAGTGTGTATATTATTATTCGAAGTGGTTCAATATTCTGGTGGGTGTTGAAGTGTGTGCATCGTTGTTGCGGGGTGTATGTGTGTGTGTGTTGCTTTTGCAGAGTGAGCCATTCATGTGCAAGACAGTCCCGGAGGACAGCAGGGGGTGAAAGCGAGGCAGCATGGTTTTTATCATACAGGAGAGAAAGCTTTGCTTCAAATAGTGCTCAATGAACACATTTGAATGAAATGCATAAGCAGAATCTCTCGTACTGTAAATCTGGGTCATTAAGAAGAATGCAAGAGGAGAGAAGAGAAAGATAGACACATCTGTTCCTTGCCACATAACAGCCTGGGGACGGGGAAGGAGGTGACAATGACATAGTCCCCGAGATACAGCCCTGAGGGACACCAACGTCTGGAAATAAACCAGTGGTGAAAAGCTGCTGCAGTCAGCAACCCCGCAGTGAAACAATGTCACATGGTCATGACCCCTCACACACACGCCTCCACACACACACACACACACACACACACACACACACACACACACACACACACACACACACACTCACTCACAGACACACTCACAGACACACACCCACACACACACTGTCATTAACAGCTTTGTGTCTTGCTGCAAATATCATTGTGCGGTCGAGCATACATGGTGCATATTACAAGCAAAACCAGATCTAGAATAGCCAGTAAAACCCTTGCAAATGGGTGCAAACCTAGAGGGAATCTCACTGTGTCTGCAAACACGCAAGCGGTTCCCTACCTCAGAAAAAGACAGAAAAAACACAGAAATCGAATTGAGCATACTAAGCAGTTGAGTGTGACTTGTTACTCACAGCTTTAGGCATTCAGGACAGCAGAATCAATCACGCTCATCCCATTCCCAGGTCAGCATAAAGCGGCAGGCATCACGATGCATGAGGCTGAACCTGTCCTAGCTACTCCAAGGTTAGTCACGCTGCACACAGCATATCCAGAGTGAGGCACACACAGACACACAACATACAGGCACACAGCATTGACACACACTCTGAGACACACACACTCACTCTAACACACTATCTGCAGCCTGTTGGCGAAGACAGCTCTGCAGAATGAAAGCGATGGGAGTGAGTCGGAGCGGGCTGTTGGTGCTATTGAGTAGCAGCAGAGAAAAGGCACGTTGTGCCTGGTGGAGAGAGGAGAACAATCCCAGCCTTTGAGCCCCTCTGACCCTGCCTTGGCCCCCATATCTCTAATGGCCAGTCCTGGAATGTGGGCTCTCACTCTCTCTTTGCACCCAGGAGATGAGAGAGACGGAGAGAGAGAAAGATTGGACAAAGAGAGAGCAGGCCAAGAGGAGGACGGATCTTTAGACAGAGCGACCACAGAGCTCCACACACACGCACACACACACACACACACACACATCCATTAACCACTCGGAAGCTGGGGGATGACATAATTACATTTTTAAGCGGGGGACATTACCCCCGACACACACCCCCAAAGAGGGAAGATATTTCCTCAACAGGTCCCTTTTAAACTGGTGCTTAATCAAGCAGAGCCTCCATCCTCCTGCTCCTGCTGTGTTTCGGGGGCCTGAGGGGAGTGAGAGCTCTTTGTCCTCCATCACTTCCTCTCTCCCTCCCTCCGGCGGCGCGTGCTAACGGCCCTGAAGACAGGCCAAGTGTTCCTCCGAACAATACACCTCCAGTCATCATCCCATCCTCTCTCCCTCCGTCTATCGAACACCCCATCTATCAATCCAACGGGACAGGAAGCAGGCCTGTGGCAGCCGAGGGCATGGAGAGGGTTAACAGTGGGATTAGCAGTGCCACATCAAAGACCAGACAGAGCCAGACTGCACCACATACCAGGCTTAAAGCTGGCTCTCCACACAATTCCTTACAACATGCCTTTCTCATTGAAGGAAGCCATTTTTTTTAGGGAAAACTTTATTTGCATGTGAAAGCTGTTTGAAAGCATGACAGGGTCTTGTCCAGAATGTCCACAGAGCCCAGAGCCAGACTGCAGGCAGTTTGGTGTCAAGGCTGTGGGTGCACCATGCTAGAACATATGTCTTCAGAGCGGAAGGATGCAATTGGCTAATTCATATGGAAAAGTAAATGTAGCATACACGCGATAGCATGTGAGAGGGCAAACAATGCTAGACAGTCCAGTACAGATGTCAAGACTGCTGATCATTCAGAAGGAAGGGAATGTTGAGCTCCAGCTATTAGCAGCTGGGTTTCCACGGCAACACATATGTGCATATAAATATTTGGGCATTCAGATGGAGCTTTTGTGATGTGTGTCCATGACCATCTTCACTGGAAGATGTGGGTCTGTGAGTGTGTGCCTCTACAGTGAGGGGGAAAAGTATTTGATCCCCTGCTGATTTTGTACGTTTGCCCACTGACAAAGACATGATCAGTCTATAATTTTAATGGTAGGTTTATTTGAATAGTGAGAGATAGAATAACAACAAAAGAATCCAGAAAAACGCATGTCAAAAATGTTATAAATTGATTTGCATTTTAATGAGGGAAATAAGTATTTGACCCGTCTGCAAAACATGACTGAGTACTTGGTGGCAAAACCCTTGTTGGCAATCACAGAGGTCAGACGTTTCTTGTAGTTGGCCACCAGGTTTGCACACATCTCAGGAGGGATTTTGTCCCACTCCTCTTTGCAGATCTTTCCAAGTCATTAAGGTTTCGAGGCTGACGTTTGGCAACTCGAACCTTCAGCTCCCTCCACAGATTTTCTATGGGATTAAGGTCTGGAGACTGGCTAGGCCACTCCAGGACCTTAATGTGCTTCTTCTTGAGCCACTCCTTTGTTGCCTTGGCCGTGTGTTTTGGGTCATTGTCATGCTGGAATACCCATCCACGACCCATTTTCAATGTCCTGGCTGAGGGAAGGAGGTTCTCACCCAAGGTTTGATGGTACATGGCCCCGTTCATCGTCCCTTTGATGCGGTGAAGTTGTCCTGTCCCCTTAGCAGAAAAACACCCCCAAAGCATAATGTTTCCAACTCCATGTTTGACGGTGGGGATGGTGTTCTTGGGGTCATAGGCAACATTCCTCCTCCTCTAAACACGGCGAGTTGAGTTGATGCCAAAGAGCTCGATTTTGGTCTCATCTGACCACAACACTTTCACCCAGTTCTCCTCTGAATCATTCAGATGTTAATTGGCAAACTTCAGATGGGCCTGTATATGTGCTTTCTTGAGCAGGGGGACCTTGCGGGCGCTGCAGGATTTCAGTCCTTCACGGCGTAGTGTGTTACCAATTGTTTTCTTGGTGAATATGGTCCCAGCTGCCTTGAGATCATTGACAAGATCCTCCCGTGTAGTTCTGGGCTGATTCCTCACCGTTCTCATGATCATTGCAACTCCACGAGGTGAGATCTTGCATGGAGCCCCAGGCCGAGGGAGATTGACAGTTATTTTGTGTTTTTTCCATTTGCGAATTATCGCACCAACTGTTGTCACCTTCTCACCAAGCTGCTTGGCGATGGTCTTGTAGCCCATTCAAGCCTTGTGTAGGTCTACAATCTTGTCCCTGACATCCTTGGATAGCTCTTTGGTCTTGGCCATGGTGGAGAGTTTGGAATCTGAGTTTGGAAGACTGATCTCCTGAGTGGCGCAGTGGTCTAAGGCACTGCATCACAGTGCTAACTGTGCTACTAGAGATCCTGGTTCGAATCCAGGCTCTGTCGCAGCCGGCCGCGACCGGGAGACTCATGGGCGGCGCACAATTGGCCCAGCGTCGTCCAGGGTAGGGGAGGGAATGGCCGGTAGGGATGTAGCTCAGTTGATAGAGCATGGCGTTTGCAACGCCAGGGTTGTGGGTTCGATTCCCACGGGGGGGCAGTATAAAAAAATATGTATTCACTAACTGTAAGTCGCTCTGGATAAGAGCGTCTGCTAAATGACTAAAATGTAAATGTAAATGATTGATTGATTGCTTCTGTGGACAGGTGTCTTTTATACAGGTAACAAACTGAGATTAGGAGCACTCCCTTTAAGAGTGTGCTCCTAATCTCAGCTCATTACCTGTATAAATGACACCTGGGAGCCAGAAATCTTTCTGATTGAGAGGGGGTCAAATACTTATTTCCCTCATTAAAATGCAAATTAATTTATAACATTTTTGACATGCATTTTGTTATTATTCTGTCTCTCACTGTTCAAATAAACCTACCATTACAATTATATACTGATCATTTCTTTGTCAGTGGGCAAACATACAAAATCAGCAGGGGATAAAATACTTTTTTCCCTCACTGTATGTTTCTGTCTCTCTCTCTCTCTCTCTGTGTGTGTGTGTGTGTGTGTGTGAGAGAGTGGGTTGGTTCTTCTATCCTTTTGGGGACCTAAAATCCCCCAAAGTCCCCACAAAGATAGTATAACAAGGAAAATTCTCCCTCGTGGAGACATTTCCCACATCCCCATGAGGACACAGGCTTAGGGGTTAGGTTTAGGGTTAGGGTTACAATTAGGGTTAGAATTAGGGTTAGGGCAAGGGGTCAGTGGTTAGGTTTAGGGTTTGGGTTAGGGAAAATTAGATTTTGCATGAAAAATAATTTTAGGTCCCCACGAGGATAGAAGTACAAAACATGTGTGTGAGTGTGTGTGTGCTTGTGAGGCAAAAGGTTTCAGAAGCAGGAGTCCAATCTGGACCCGGTTCTGCTTCAGAGCCGTTGATCTACAGTACATCTGAGAGCCCAACATGTACACGCACGTGCGTCCATCTCCTATACACACACACACACACACACACACACACACACACACACACACACACACACACACACACACACACACACACACACACACACACACATACACACACACACACACCCAAACACACAGAGCCACTGGCCTAATGGACCGCAAGGAAGAAAACAGAAGAAAACAGAGCTTGACTTGGCCCAGCAGGAAATAAGCATTTGATTTGAACGATCATCAGTACAGTACGACTAGTCCCCATCCAAACGAACCACTCACATCCGTCCTGAGGATCCACTCCAATAACAAGCAGTATCCTCCCAGTGAGGCCCGTGTTCTGTGACCTGTCACTAAGACACACTAAACCCCATGGCTTGGAAGAACACTTCGAAACGACTGGGAGGTCCAGGGCCTGGTCTCTACTGACCACAGCTGCTCATTTGGACTGGAGACATATACTTTCAGAACTGGCTTACAATTAAAGAAGGGGGAAAAGTTACAGGGCAAACCTCTGTTTTATTTGCATTGTGGAATCAGGGCTGTGGTTGGATGGAAATCAGTTCTCTGTCCAGAGTTAATCTTTAGGACTACAGTAAAGCTTACTATAACATGCATTATGCTGATGATGATGTAAACCTCATGGACCAAGTCAGCTCACTTTTTGCTCTTGACTGCAGAAGCCAATATACAACATATTCATTATTCTCCACAGTAGAAGGCAGCACCATTCCTCCTTATAAGTGACAATACAACCGCCTAGCCCAACAGGGACCCCACATATGGCCACCTCTCCTAGCCTGGAAAGAGTGCCTCAGCCTGGGTATGAGCAGGCCCTGTGGGCCCCTGACAATCAGGACACTGATCCTATCCTGAACACACCCTACATGATTACTATACCCAGCTATAGGAGGAACGAGGGAAGGAGGAAGGTATGCATGGGCAGGCATACCATATAGTCTACTGCTGGATAAAAGAGCAAGGGGGGGAAAGGGAGGAAGTGGGAAGCTCAGGGGATTTTACTTTGGGGAGATTTAACATAACTACAACCAGTCATTGGGGAGTAACGTAATCAGTAATCACCCTGTAAACAGCATTCAGCCAAGCCCTGTCCAACATAGATGAATGTGGGTGACTTCTGATGACGCCTGCCCCAGTCTAAGTAACATTGGCTGGCTTGAGTGTGACAGGTGCCTTGGCACTTTGAGTCACACACTAATCAGCACCCTCAAGGCCACACTGATCCCCTAATCCCAGTCATACAGTCTGCACTACACTGTAATGGAAAATTGTAATTCATACAGTAACTCTGGGTATTATCAACAGTAAAATATTTGAACTGTTTTACTGCAGCATACTGCAAATAAATGTTGTGGGCTGGGAAATAATTGCTGAATTTCGAATGGTACTGTATTCCACTCCATAGAATACAGTACCGTGCCGTATCTTTGGAACGACAAAAACCTTTTGACAATACTTTAGTGGTATTGGTATTTTCTTAGGATCCCCATTAGCTGTTGCAAAAGCAGAAGCTACTTTTCCTGGGGTCCACACAAAACATGAAACATTACATAATCAGAACATTAATAGACAAGAACAGCTCAAGGACAGAACTACATACATTTTTTTTAAAGGCACACGTAGCCTACATATCAATACATACACACAAACCAGCTAGGTCAAATAGGGGAGAGGCGTTGTGCCGTGAGGTGTTGCTTCATCTTTTTTGAAACCAGGTTTTCTGTTTATTTGAGCAATATGAGATGGAACGGAGTTCCATGCAATAATGGCTCTATATAATACTGTACGCTTTACTGAATTTGTTCTGGCTTTGGGGACTGTGAAAAGACCCCTGGTGGCATGTCTGGTGGGGTAAGTGTGTGTGTGTCAGAGCTGTGTGTAAGTTGACTATGCAAACAATTTGGGATTTTCAACACATTAATATTTCTTATAAAAATAAGAAGTGATGCAGTCAGTCTCTCCTCAACTCTTAGCCAAGAGAGACTGGCATGCATAGTATTTATATCAGCCCTCTGATTACAATGAAGAGAAAGACGTGCCGCTCTGTTTTGGGCCAGCTGCAGCTTAACTAGGTTTTTCCTTGCATCACTGGACCACACGACTGGACAATAATCAAGATTAGACATAACTAGAGCCCGCAGAACTGGCTTTTTGGAGTATGGTGACAGACCTCTCCCCATCTTTACAACCATTGCATCTATATCTTTTGACCATGATAGTTTACAATCTAAGGTAACACCAAGTAATTTAGTCTCCTCAACTTGTTCAACAGCCACACCATTCATTGCCAGATTCAGCTGAGATCTAGAACTTAGGGAATGATTTGTACCAAATAAAATGCTCTTAGTTTTAGAGATGTTCAGGACCAGTTTAATAGTGGCCACCCATTCCAAAACAGACTCTTTGTTAAGGGTTTCAGTGACTTCATTAGCTGTTGTTGCTGATGCGTAAATGGTTGAGTCATCAGCATACATGGACACACATGCTTTGTTTAATGCCAGTGGCAAGTCATTGGTAAAAAATAGAAAAGAGTAGAGGGCCTAGACAGCTGCCCTGTGGTACACCACCCTTTCCATATTTGAAATTAGAGAAGCTTCCATTAAAGAAAACTCTTTGAGTTCTATTAGATAGATAGCTCTGAATCCACGATATGGCAGAGTTTGAAAAGCCATAATATACACTCAGCAGTCCATTAATCAATTGGTGTGTGTGTGTGTGCTGTGGGGTTGAAGCTACGAACCCATAGGCTTGGCTCTCTCATCCCTTCCAGGCTTCTGGGAAAGAGGGTGGACAATGAGCCTGTCATAGCGGATGTAAGCAATGTCCCCACGCGCTCTGGCAGCTTTCATGGCTGGGATAAATTATTTCCTCTTCTGGCGCACTGCTTCAGGATAGCCCTCGTTGAGAAAAATATACCTCTCAAGTTCTTGGCTCTTTCCAGAACAGCTACCTTGTCCTTGAACCTCAGGAACTTGACCACTATCGGCCTGGGCCTGTCACCTGGGCCGGTGGTGGGTTTTCCAGTCCTGTGGGTGCGCTCTACCTCAATCTTCATGTGGTCCATCTTCAATTTCTTAGAGATAATTTCCCTCACTTTGTCCTCAGACTCCGTCCAGGTCTCATGTGGAGATTCTGCAATTCCGTCCACGACCATGTTGTTACGTCTTGATTGTCCCTCGTGATTTACCCGTCATTGTTGTCATGGATTCACAGACAGAACTGATGTCCCCTCTCAATTACTTACAGATTGCTGTAATCTTGCCGTTCTCCTGTTTAAACTCATCGAGCTGACCCTGGGAGAACTGCAAACTGTTCTTTAGGTCCTGGACCTCTCTGGTCAGGTCGTCCATTCTTTTATTAGTCGAATCCACCAATATTTGGACAAAGCACTTGAAGCTATTTTCTTGTTGTTGTAACAACTGCTTGTAGTAACTATTTTTGTTCGTTTAAAATATCCTTCACGTGTGATAGAGAGACACCACTGTCCTCGACAACTGTACTCCCGCTGGCTTTGGTCTTTGTCATGGTAGCTAGCAACGTAGGTTACGTTGTTACTCCTCACAGTTCCAAACAGGGCAGGTCACAGGGAAGATTGAAAACAACAAACAGCAGGGATCTAGACAGCCACAAACCCGGGAAAATCCGCGGTCCCAGCCCTCAAGAAAACCCTGTGCATGGTATTGTTGTTTCTGGCTCATTAACATATTTTGAAGCGTGCCTATATTTGTTGTAGTGAGAATGCTGTACCAATTTAAGGCTTATGTGGTTATAGTGCACCATCAATTTGGGACAAGGGAAATATTGAAGTGGCAGCAAGTCTTAAACCTTAAATGGTTGAGCATTTTGCCATGACCTTTCGGTCTGTTTTGCCCTGTAGTCGCTGTTTGGAAGCCTTTGGAAGGGCAAGTGATATAAAACACCAAATATTAATGAATACACTGTAATGTGTGAACACTTCGCCAAGCAGCCAACCTGCTTGCACCAATCCCTTGTAATTACAGGAACATACTGTGAAATACAAAACCCTCCCCTCAAAGAATTTAATTATTTAATTTTGATTACAGTAGCATTTAGTTTTTTATAGTATAATACAGTCAATTTTATGGTATTGTACTGTGTGACATTATACAGTACTTGCTTTGATACCGTTTTTATATTACAGTAGGTGTACTTTAATATGAAATACAGAAATGTAGTTGCCACTGAGCAACCCCTTTACAGTGTACACACAGAATGGGGTGTCAACACATGCGGGATGCGGTATGTCTGGGGTTATGTCATCAGTTAATATCCAGGTTAGTTAGAGAAGGGACGTCACTGCCAATGATCTTATACACGTATTCCCACACACACAAATACTCCAAGGTAACATGCACACACACACACAAAGATGGCTGCTCCTTTGTGGGGCTTTGATCCTGAGGGTCACGGGGGCGAGAGGTGAAAGGTCAGTCAAAGGTCAGAGGTCAGAGAGGTACTTACGTTGCAGTTAGAGGACTGGTTAAGATTGGGACTGGATCCGTCAGTCCACTCTGCAGTGTCAGTACTGCTGGACTGTCTGCTGTGGCTCTCATACTCCTTCAGCTATAGGAGAACAATAGTTTAGAGAGAAGGGAGGGCAGGGGATGATGGCCCACTCTCACTATAGAAACAGCTACCCCTCCACATACACAAACAAACACCAATACACAAACGTAGGACACCACACACACACACACTCACACACGCTCTCACACACACACACACAGACACACACACCCACACAAAGGTCACAAGCCAACATAAATGAGGCCCTGCGACACAAACATACACGGTCAGAAGACAAAACAACTGTCCACAGAGTCGGGATGGGCATTTGAAATGATTTCACTATCCGAATAATATCATAAAAACATAATCGGATATCCGGATAGACGAAACACAGGTGTTTTAAAGAAAATTCATATAATTTTTTCAACTTCAATGGGGACTTCGAGCGACTCAGGAGAGGCAGCGCACTACTTGTTGTTTCAGCACAGACAGGTGGGGAGGGGCGTGAGAGGAGCAGGGGCCGGTGTGTCTGACATGGAGGGAGAGACAGAGAAAGTAACAAAAACCGACTACACACACTTGTTGCTCGGATAGGTTATCTACAGTATCATCTAATTTGGTAGTGTCTGTCTTGACTGCATTAAATCGATGTAAAGAAGCTAGCTAGCTACATTAGCCAGCTAAGTTAGTTAGCCAGCTCGCTAGCAAGGCAATTGAGGCTATTTTGCTGCGCTCCCCACGTCCTTGTCTACAACAACTCCATTCATATTAAACAACAGCCTACCTCATTTAGCCAACTTCATTCCGTAATTGTAATTCCATTTTGCATTGATTAGAAATCTCCCACTTCACTTGCTACACGTGGAGGAGCCTCTGACAGTAGTGCTGCTTTGATTGACCGACAATAACAAGCTACACTTGTGAAATGTGTAAAGGCTGGTCCTCTGTAGCTCAATTGGTAGAGCATGGTGCTTGTAACGCTAGGGTAGTGGGTTTCATCCCCGGGACCACCCATATGTTTAAAAAAATTATGCGCACATGACTGTAAGTCGCTTTGGATAAAAGCGTCTGCTAAATGGCATATTATTATATTACTTTTTTATGGTGCGCACTAAAAATGTCTAATGTCATGGTCTATTCTTATATGTAGCAATGTCACAAATAATTACATTTAATTTTAGACAAAGCCTTTTCATTAATAGGCCTACATGTTTTTTCTTTCAAAAATGATTACTCTTGCAATTAATCAAATACTAACGTCCGTTCGGAAATGTTAATATTCGAATAACCATGCCCGTCCCTACCACAGAGGCTGTTCATCGATTCCAGAACCTGATTGGTTTGTTTGAGTGTCAGTGGAGGAGGGTAGAGGTCAGACCAGCACCCAATAATACACCAGTGATACAGGAAGAGGTGGAGGAAAATCAATGTCTGCCTTGGAAAGCTCTACAGGACTGCAGTCACCTGAGTCATGCTCTCTTTTAAAATTACCACAAAGTGGGAGAGGGAGGAAGAGAGGAGAGGAGGAAAAAGAGAGGAAGAGATGAGAAGAAGTAGAAGAATATGACACACAAAAAGGAAAAGGAATAGCAGAAAGGAGAAAGAAGAGGAGACAAGAGGGACGACTGAATGACACTGCAGCCACCACATTCACCCAGAGAACAAATCCAGAATGCATCACTCTAACCACCCCACCAGCGGGGGGGGGGGGGGGGGGGGGGGGGGGCTACTGAGCTAACATGTCCAACTACCCCTACAGCATGAACAGGACCACACATAAACACCGTGAGTGACCCCCAGGCGCCCTCCTTGGCTAGGGATTCGGACGGTGTGGGTGTGTTTGTGTCAACAAAAAAAAGGGCAGTGCAGGGTTATAATGAAAGCGCAGTTAATGGTTAGTTAGAGTAAGTCATTTTAGTAAAAGCTGGATATGGAGCTTGCGGGATGAAGCAGGAGAGGGGGTAGACTTGGAGCCAGTCGAGGCAACGTTGCAGTGAGGGAGCTGGGGCTGGGGTCAGTTGTGGGTAGGGTGGGGTGGGGGTCCCCTCCAGGCCCTGGATGGGTGTCTGTCTGTATGACCCAGGAGGAGCCTGGAGAGGAGAGGGGGGAGTGGGGGTAGGGGGTACAGGGAAGCGGGTGGGTGAGGGGGTTCCTACCCGAGCTAAAGCCTCTTCAACAGTGATCATCTTCTCCTTCACCATCATCATCAGCTGGATGCGCTCTTCGTCACTCATGGTGATCTCACTGGCCACATAGCCTATGTCCTCTCCTAGACGGTCAGAGAATGAGGGGTCAATAAAACAGCTGGGGCATAACATCGAGTATTATGGAATAACATGAAAAACGGGCCGAAATTAGTAATTATTAGATAATAACTATGATATTATAATTTCACTATGTAATTTCTAAGAAAATAACACACTGTACAAAAAAGCGTAATATATAATGCCATACCTTTCGACATCTGCCGCATGACTCCCTTCTGCGACGTCTTGCGAAAATTCTGCCAGAAGGATTTGTTCTTCTTCTTATTGTCCCATTTAGCTAGGAGGAACAGAGAGGAGAGAGCTTCAGTCAGAATATGCTAGAACACACACTCAAAAGACACACCCACTTCCTTCAGACGGACCCAGTGTTGATGCGTAAATAAGGAAAATAGCCTCAATGTTTTGAATGATTCTCTGATGAAGACTGAAACACAATGGGACATACCATTTTGTTTACAGGGCCATCATTATAAACAGTGTAAAGGAGTGTGTGTCTACACATGTGTGCATACACGTGACTGTGCCTGACCCTTCTATCCCCTTGGCCTCTATCCCCTTCACATTTTGAAGAGAGAGAGAGAGAGAGAGAGAGAGAGAGAGAGAGAGAGAGAGAGAGAGAGAGAGAGAGAGAGAGAGAGAGAGAGAGAGAGAGAGAGAGAGAGAGAGAATGAGAGAGAGAGAGAGAGAGAGAGAGAGAGAGAACGAGAGAGAGAGCTCGACCACCAGGTTCCTATTCTGATTCTCTGTATCACTTTACTTTTCTGTGTGAGATGTTTAATAAGGCCAGACTATTCATCGCAGCACTAACTCAACCCACCCCTTTTTCTCTCACTCTTTCTCACTACTCTGTTCTCTCTCACTACCCTGTCCTCTCTCTCTCACTACCCTGTTCTCTCTCTCTCTCACTACCCTGTTCTCTCTCTCTCTCACTTCCCTTCTCTCTCTCTCTCTCTTTCACTACCATTCTCTCTCTTTATCTCTCACTCCCACTCTCACTCTCTTTCTCTCACTGCTCCCAAGGCTGACAGAGGGCTAACACACACATAGAAGCAGTTGCACTTTACACACATACTGGCAACTAACTGCTGTAGCTAGCAGGGTTAGAGCCAATCATCAATGTTTGAATATCACAACAGAACATAATGGGGTATGGTCAATGTATAAATAGAGTTTTAGTTGATTTATTCATTCATTTACATTTAATTGACTCCAACCCTGCTGGGAAGCTGGAAACAGTAACAGAAAACAGAAGTACTTTTTTGTAAAAGTTGAATTGCTACTAACCTCCATCTTCAGAGCTGGACTTGTGCAGAGACATCCTGGAAAGAACAGAGGAGACAGCGAGAAGAGAGAGAGAGAGAGAGAGGTGAGGCTTCTGTGTATGTGGGTTTTTTCTCTGGCTGCTGCTCAGTGTCTTCACCACTAGAGGACAGTGGTGGAGCTCTACAGACACACACAGGCTGGCTCCTGAGGAGCACAGGGCAGATATATCCACAGAGGAGAGGAGATGAATAGGGGGAATAAGAGGAGGAGTGAGGGGGTGAGAGGAAAAGAGGATAGGGGTTAAGAGGAAAGGAGTGGATGAGAGGAGAAGAACGAGAAAATGGATGACGGGAAGATGAGAAAAGAGTGGATGAAGAAGGGAAGGGGGAAGGAGATGGTAGGAGAGGAGAAGGAAAAAAAGGGAAGGAGAAGAGCAGACAGAGAGAAAAGCACCAGGCAGACTCAGCCTGTTTGTGTTTCCACTTCCCTCTTCTGGATAGACAGGAGAGAGAGAGAGAGAGAGAGAGAGAGAGAGAGAGAGAGAGAGAGAGAGAGAGAGAGAGAGAGAGAGAGAGAGAGAGAGAGAGAGAGAGAGAGAGAGAGAGAGAGAGAGAGAGAGAGAGAGAGAGAGAGAGAGAGAGAGAGAGAGAGAGAGAGTAAAGAAGACAGCGTGGAACGTTACTGGAGTGAGGAGGAGTAAGGATGCGAGAGTCCACATTTTTTGACAACCCGATTGTCACTGCCCTAAAAAAAGAAATACTGACAATGACGAATAAGAAGACCTATAAAGCTTCTCTAGAGTTCTACGAAACCATTTAAATGGTACAGTTTTATACACAAAAATAGAAATACCTCACTGATACATTGACACACGTTATGATAAATAGTTTCAGTCTTGGGCTGATGGTTGAGTTCTCTTCAGAGCCCAGGGAAAACTTCAACTCTGTAATGGCAGAGTTTATACAAATTTTGATTGATACAAATCATCATGGTAGGCCTGCTTTTTAGTCATCATTTAATTGGGAAGGTTTTTTGGAAAAGCCTTTAGAAATGTTTATTAAACAGCGCATGATGACTAAATTGCACATCGCAAAGATTCAACCAAGACTTCAGACCAATGTTTTTGAAAACGCTACCCATTTCAAGTTTCAAGTTTTAATGTCACGTGCACAAGTACAGTGAAATGCCTTTCTTGCAAGCTCTAACCCCAACAATGCAGTAATCAATAACAATGTAATACTAAAAATAACAAGGTAGAACAAAAACACACGAGACATAAAAATAAGAAGAACACGATAAAGTAAGTAAGCATACTATATACAGGGTCAGTTCCAGTACCATATTTACAATGTGCAGGGATACTGGATCACTGGAGGTAGATATGCATAGGGGTAAGGTGACTAAGCATCAGGATATACTGTTTAAATAAATCTTGATAATAAAAAAAAATTCAAAATAATTTTGAACCAAAAACTAATGTGACCAGATACATTTGTTTCACTTCCACCCTAGCGATCAAGAAAGAATTGGTGTCGCACTGGCAAGTCAAAGAGTCACAAATGCGAGTGTTTTGGTGGCAGTTTTGAGCCCTGCTGTCTATGGCATTGGACAGTCTGTGGCAGTAGGTTGTCTGTTAGCACTCTGTCTGAGTTGGTTAGAGACATGAATCATGCAGGGGCAGTCAAAGACGAGAGCTTGTCCAGTATGAGGCCCACAAAGATACATTAAGTCTGTCTTCATCAGGCGTACAGCGGCCCACACATACCCCTCCTGAAAAAGATAAACCCAGACCTTGGCCTTCCTGCTAAACACATCACACACATACGCACGCACGCACGCACGCACGCACGCACGCACGCACGCACGCACGCACGCACACACACACACACACACACACACACACACACACACACACACACACACACACACACACACACACACACACACACACACACACACACACACACACACACACACACACACACTCGCTGATGCGTGCAGAGAGGTAGAGACAGGTGGTTGTCAGTTCAGTGAGGGAGGCATGTGCTGGTGTGTGGCAAAAACAAACCAAGCCCGACAGGTCTCCCCCTCTTTTGTGTATGTGTGCGTGTGTGTGTATGTGTGTGTGTGTAGTAGAAGTGACAGCCTTCTGGGCTCTATAGGAAAGTTTAGCGCTGTTTAAAGGTTGGCTGCCATGGCAACATAATGAGATGTTAATTGAATGGAGGCCTGTATGCCTGCCCCCTCCACCCCACCCCATCCCCTCCTCTATCGCTCTATCCCCCTCTTTCTATTCTCTCTATCTCAACTTTAGTCCCCAGTATGCTAGTGTGGGCCCTAGCTAATGCTAATAGGACTCACTCTTTCTGCTCAAGTCTTGCCCTCTGCTCCATGCTCTATAAATTATTACACACGCACTATAACTGTTTGCACTTGTCTTTCTGCTTTAGCTCACTTTATGGTTGTTGTCTTACAATTGTATAAGATAGTACAGAGAGGCAGGCTTGCTTTAAAACCATTTCGTTTGGTTCCAAACTTCCCATTCACTGAGTCTGAGTGAGTATGTGGCAGTAGCATTCATGTTGTGTGCTTAAAATGAGTATACAGTATGCAATTAATGCCTTTTACTTTCCTTGTGGGGTGGAGAGTTTTAGTCATGTACTATTGATGATCCAGGAGAGCAGGGAGTGTTGCATAAAGACAGTCTCTAACTCTCTCTCTGCGAAACAGGGGTCTGACTGCAGTATTCTATGTTTGTCCATAATTTTTGGCATTAATTCAGAATAGTTAAGTTAAGGTATAGGATAGGGTTAAAACAGAAACAACTCGACGGTTAAGTTTAGGCATTAATTCTGAATGTTTAAGAAAAGGGTCAAGGTTTGGGATAGGGTCAAAACAAAACCGAGTGCCTAGTGTTATCTCCCAACGTCCTGGAGACCTGGACAAACGTTGAACATCGATTGTTCCCTAAAAATGCTGTTAAAATACAATTGTACCTACACACTGAAGAAGATTGAAAAGCTGAAACGTCTGTGTACGCTATCCCTGATGCAGTGAAAATAAAAATGAAGTAAGCTTAATGCGACATCTTTGTGTGCGGACCCATCACACCTTTTGTTTGTCTGAATTTGCGGGTTTTATGCAAGCTTCTGGGAGAAGCGCGATGGTCCCCTTCTGATTAACAAATGTTGAATATTGCCTTGAATCTGGTGTAACCTCCCTGCTCTGTGATGGGTGGGTGTCCTATGCAATGTTAGGCACTGAGCAAATTTCAGGTCTGCTGAGCGAAAACTTGAACGTTGTGATTTATTTTTGCAACTTCCAGCGTGAGTT
The DNA here is from genome assembly GCF_964263955.1 of Coregonus lavaretus. NCBI lineage: Eukaryota > Metazoa > Chordata > Actinopteri > Salmoniformes > Salmonidae > Coregonus > Coregonus lavaretus. Next base: position 34,719,412 of record NC_140020.1, read on the forward strand.
TACTGTTAACACTGAGGCTGTACCCACTTTAAGTTACAGTATTAACAGTGGCCATGTACAGTGGCTTGCGAAAGTATTCAACCCCCCTTGGCATTTTTCCTATTTTGTTGCCTTACAACCTGGAATTAAAATAGATTTTTTGGGTGGTTTGTATCATTTGATTTACACACCATGCCTACCACTTTGAAGATGCAAAATATTTTTTTGTGTGAAAAAAACAAGAAATAAGACAAAAAAACTGAACACTTGAGCGTGCATAACTATTCACCCCCCCAAAGACAATACTTTGTAGAGCCACCTTTTGCAGCAATTACAGCTGCAAGTCTCTTGGGGTATGTCTCTATAAGCTTGGCACTTCTAGCCACTGGGATCTTTGCCCATTCTTCAAGAGCAAACTGCTCCAGCTCCTTCAAGTTGGATGGGTTCCGCTGGTGTACAGCAATCTTTAAGTCATACCACAGATTCTCAATTGGATTGAGGTCTGGGCTTTGACTAGGTAGGCCATTCCAAAACATTTAAATGTTTCCCCTTAAACCACTTGAGTGTTTATTATTTTAATTTTTAATTTTTTAGGGGGTAGATCAGCTTTAATATTGCAGATAGATTGTAACTTCCATCAATGTAATTGTCTGCATCACTTCCAATCCCCCATATGTTTGTTTGTTTCTCGCATATATATACAGTGGGGAAAAAAAGTATTTAGTCAGCCACCAATTGTGCAAGTTCTCCCACTTGAAAAGATGAGAGAGGCCTGTAATTTTCATCATAGGTACACGTCAACTATGACAGACAAATTTAGGAAAAATAAATCCAGAAAATCACATTGTAGGATTTTTTATGAATTTATTTGCAAATTATGGTGGAAAATAAGTATTTGGTCACCTACAAATAAGCAAGATTTCTGGCTCTCACAGACCTGTAACTTCTTCTTTAAGAGGCTCCTCTGTCCTCCACTCATTACATGTATTAATGGCACCTGTTTGAACTTGTTATCAGTATAAAAGACACCTGTCCACAACCTCAAACAGTCACACTCCAAACTCCACTATAGCCAAGACCAAAGAGCTGTCAAAGGACACCAGAAACAAAATTGTAGACCTGCACCAGGCTGGGAAGACTGAATCTGCAATAGGTAAGCAGCTTGGTTTGAAGAAATCAACTGTGTGAGCAAGTATTAGGAAATGGAAGACATACAAGACCACTGATAATCTCCCTCGATCTGGGGCTCCACGCAAGTTCTCACCCCGTGGGGTCAAATTGATCACAAGACCGGTGAGCAAAAATCCCAGAACCACACGGGGGGACCTAGTGAATGACCTGCAGAGAGCTGGGACCAAAGTAACAAAGCCTACCATCAGTAACACACTACGCCGCCAGGGACTCAAATCCTGCAGTGCCAGACGTGTCCCCCTGCTTAAGCCAGTACATATCCAGGCCCGTCTGAAGTTTGCTAGAGTGCATTTGGATGTTCCAGAAGAGGATTGGGAGAATGTCATACGGTCAGATGAAACCAAAATAGAACTTTTTGGTAAAAACTCAACTCGTCGTGTTTGGAGGACAAAGAATGCTGAGTTGCATCCAAAGAACACCATACCTACTGTGAAGCATGGGGGTGGAAACATCATGCTTTGGGGCTGTTTTTCTGCAAAGATCCCAGGACGACTGATCCGTGTAAAGGAAAGAATGAATGGGGCCATGTATCGTGAGATTTTGAGTGAAAACCTCCTTCCATCAGCAAGGGCATTGAAGATGAAACGTGGCTGGGTCTTTCAGCATGACAATGATCCCAAACACACCGCCCGGGCAACGAAGGAGTGGCTTCGTAAGAATCATTTCAAGGTCCTGGAGTGGCCTAGCCAGTCTCCAGATCTCAACCCCATAGAAAATCTTTGGAGGGAGTTGAAAGTCTGTGTTGCCCAGCGACAGCCCCAAAACATCACTGCTCTAGAGGAGATCTGCATGGAGGAATGGGCCAAAATACCAGCAACAGTGTGTGAAAACCTTGTGAAGACTTACAGAAAACGTTTGACCTGTGTCATTGCCAACAAAGGGTATATAACAAAGTATTGAGAAACTTTTGTTATTGACCAAATACTTATTTTCCACCATAATTTGCAAATAAATTCATTAAAAATCCTACAATGTGATTTTCTGGAAAATGTTTTCTCATTTTGTCTGTCATAGTTGACGTGTACCTATGATGAAAATTACAGGCCTCTCTCATCTTTTTAAGTGGGAGAACTTGCACAATTGGTGGCTGACTAAATACTTTTTTTCCCCACTGTATATGGGACGGCTGTCAATCTTTTGGTCCTGAATTGAAACTGGTATACTTATTTATCACAATTTTCTTTAACCAATTATGTTCTTTAATGCAAGGTCGACAGACAAATTCCTTACTTTTTCCTCCTTCCACTCTCCTCTTCCATTTTTGAGGTAATGCTGCAATTATTTGTTTGTAATTTTGGGTAGAGCAGACATTTCCATACGTTTTTGTTAGCTGCATGTGCGACATAACTCCTCCATTCCTACCGATAATATAATTTACGAAGATTATACCTTTTTTTATTTTTATTTCTAAAAATAACGTTTTTTTAATCAATTAGTATATTTGAGTTTAACCACAATATTTGTTGCAATATTTATTTTGTCATTTCTGGAAGATTAAATTGAAATTGCAACCAACCTTTTATGGCTTGTTTTAGAAATAGTGATATTTGGGAGATTATTTCCTTTTCAAATACACTTGAGTGTTGCTTTAGCAGTATGCTTAGGGTCATTATCCTGCCGGAAGGTGAACCTCCGTCCCAGACTCAAATCTCTGGAAGACTGAAACAGGTTTCCCTCAAGAATGTCCCTGTATTTAGCGCCATCCATCATTCCTTCAATTTTGACCAGTTTCCCAGTCCCTGCCGATGAAAAACATCCCCACAGCATGATGCTGCCACCACCATGCTTCACTGTGGGGATGGTGTTCTCGGGGTGATGAGAGGTGTTGGGTTTGCGGCAGACATTTTCCTTGATGGCCAAAAAGCTCAATTTTAGTCTCATCTGACCAGATTACCTTCTTCCATATGTTTGAGGAGTCTCCCACATGCCTTTTGTCGAACACCAAACGTGTTTGCTTATTTTTTTCTTCAACAAATTGCTTTTTTTCTGGCCACTCTTCCGTAAAGACCAGCTCTGTGGAGTGTACGGCTTAAAGTGGTCCTATGGACAGATACTCCAATCTCTGCTGTGGAGCTTTGCAGCTCCTTCAAGATTATCTTTGGTCTCTTTGTTGCCTCTCTGATTAATGCCCTCCTTGCCTGGTCCGTGAGTTTTGGTGGGTTTGTTGTGGTGCCATATTCCTTCCATTTTTTAATAATGGATTTAATGGTGCTTCGTGGGATGTTCAAAGTTTCTGATATTTTTTTAGAACCCAACCCTGATCTGTACTTCTCCACAACTTTGTCCATGACCTGTTTGGAGAGCTCCTTGTTCTTCATGGTGCCGCTTTCTTGGTAGTGTCCTTTGCTTAGTGGTGTTGCAGACTCTGCAGCCTTTCAGAACAGGTGTATATATACTGAGATCATGTGACAGATCATTTGACACTTAGATTGCACACAGGTGGACTTTATTTAACTAATTATGTGACTTCTGAAGGTAATTGGTTGCACCATATCTTATTTAGGGGCTTCATAGCAAAATACATATGCACGCACACATTTCCGTTATTAATTTTTTAGAATTATTTGAAACAAGTAATTGTTTTCAATTCACTTCACCAATTTGGACTATTTTGTGTATGTCCATTACATGAAATCCAAATAAAAATCAATTTAAATTACAGGTTGTAATGCAACAAAATATGAAAAAGGGGGATGAATACTTTTGCAAGGCAATGCATAACATTTTAACATGGAAATAGCTGTTCTATCGTTCAGCCTACAGTAGCAGCCAATGTGTGGTGTTCAATGTAGGCCTACATTCTATGAGACTTTTGAAAAAAACATGCAAGACTTGATATTAACCTGTTTATCCACTTGTCCTTCAGACAAGGAGGTGACTGAACATGTTGTTGTGTTGTTTGATGCAAGAAACCATTTTACAAAATAAAGATAATCATACCAATTATGCTACCCTTTGCCTATTAGCTGCTTAGCTTATTCAAGCCTGTCTCAAAATACAACACTGCCCCTTTAAGACAAAAAAAACCTCTTTAACTGACCTGCTTTTCAAAGATGTCTAGAAATGTACAAGTTTTTGTGCTCTTGTAGGAAGCAATCACTCCCCCATTGCTGACTACAAATGATCTATAACTGGGCTAATAACTCACTAACTAGCAAAGGATATGAACAAACGTGCACACGTGGCTACAAGCAGCTCTCTCTTTGATCTGAAAACAAGCGCATCTACTCGCGACCGCTCATGCTGTAAACACAGTCCAGTTCAAAGTAAACGGCACAGATCCATATATGGCAATGGTCTATTTGCATATAAGCCTACTGCAGCTCTGATTGGTTACGCCTCACCGGTCTGTGTAGAATCCTACTCCGATGCGTTCTACCTTCAACAAAATATCTTGCATATTTAGTTTAGCATACTAAGTCTTGCATTGTTCATTTTGTTTCGGTATGTTGCATTGAAAGTGGCTAATATTACGTTAATTCGATCACAATTCCCACAGTAAAGGGAAACGTTGATAGAAAGTTGAGTGAAGTTCAATCTCGTGCTTTCAATCTATTTCTTCTGCACGGCAGTCCCGGGGAAGCTGCGTGCCCGTGCCTGCGCGCAGCTTAGAGGGAACATTGGTCCTATGCCTCACCACCGCAGCGAGGAAATAGCCTGGGGAAATTAGACTGAGATGACTAGGACTGAAAGCTGGTATTTTAGTTGATATTTTCAGAGTTCTATGTGGAGATTATATGAGGACAAATTGTACAGTGCTAAGCCAGTACGAAACGTCTCTATGTCCACACACACACACAGAACCCTATGAGAGGAGTAAGGTAGCCAGGGAGAAACATGCACGCACGCAAGGACACACACTGCATGGTGTCCACTTTAACAACAGGAGTCCCTACAATGAGCCTACAGTGCGGTGAATCGCTAGAGGCCAGAGAATGTCAATAAGAGACTGGAGAGAGCGGACCCAGCAGCTCTCTTAAAGAAAAGATGACGTAATAATTATATAACTCCCTGTGTCATGTGACATGATTTGGCTTGTCTATTATATATTTAAGTATCTCCCTCAGTGAAAATGTCAACAGCTGGTGACTCACTACACTACACCAGCCCTCATCCTGTGGAAAAAATACATTGCTAGACCACAGAGATCCTGGCATCCGGCAGTGTGTGTGTGTGTGTGTGTGTGTGTGTGTTTACGACCTAACCACCTGGTGTGAGGGGGTTCCAGTGATCAGGGAGGGACAATGAGAACAGCTAACAAGACGACCGGTAGGGTGACCCCTCTAGAGGACAAGGTAAAGGTCAGAGGTCACAGGTATATCCTCTATGAGAGCACTTCAGGACAGTCATATGACAGGACACACAGCATGCACGCACACTAGTTGTCAAAGTGCGCTGTTCTATGACAAGCAGTATGTTCAAGTTCCATGCGGGGCACAACATTACCCCTTGTGTGATAGATTATGCTGACAACACATTCTCAAATATTGCACTGTTGCCCAAACAAGACATTCACATGGTATGGGATATTGCCTCGCATGCAAATCACTGATCTTAAAGAAATAATATTTATTGATATTAAAGAGAAGGGAGGACACCTTTGAACCTTTCCACAAAGGTATATTGACAGCACTCACATAAAGTGCAAACTACACTGTACAAAAATATAAACACAACATTTCAAATGTCAAAGATTTTACTGAGTTACAGTTCATATAAGGAAATCAGTCAATTGAAATAAATTCATTAGGCCTTAATCTATGTATTTCACATGACTGGGAATACAGATACAGTATGCATCTGTTGGTCAAAGATACCTTCAAAAAAAGTTGGGGCCGTGGATCAGAAAACCCATCTGTATCTGGTGTTGCCTCAAGCAGCGCGATACATCTCCTCCGCATAGAGTTCATCAGGCTGTTGATTGTGGCCTGTGGAATGTTGTGCCACTCCTCTTCAATGGCTGTGCAAAGTTGCTGGATATTGTCGGGAACTGGAACACGCTGTCGTACACGTCGATCCAGAGCATTCCAAACATGCTCAATGGGTGACATGTCTGGTGAGTATGCAGGCCATGGAGAAACCGGGACATTTTCAGCTTCCAGGAATTGTGTACAGATCCTTGCGTCATGAGGTGATGGCGGCGGATGAATAGCACGACAATGGGCCGCAGGATCTTGTCACGGTATCTCTGTGAATTCAAATTGCCATCGATAAAATGCAATTGTGTTCATTGTCTGTAGCTTAAGCCTGCCCATACCATAACCCCACCGCCACCATGGGGAACTGTTCACAATGTTGACATCAGCAAACTGCTCGCCCACACGACACCATACACACGGTCTGCCATCTGCCCGGTACAGCTGAAACCGGGATTCATCCATGAAGAGCACGAGCACGTTCATCCAGCGTGCCAGTGGCCATCGAAGGTGAGCATTTGCCCACTGAAGTCGGTTACGACGCCAAACTGCAGTAAAGTCAAGACCCTGGTGAGTATGACGAGCACGCGGATGAGCTCCCTTAGACAGTTTCTGACAGTTTGTGCAGAAATTATTCAGTTGAAACCCACAGTTTCATCAGCTGTCTGGGTGGCTTGTCTCAGACGATCCCGCAGGTGAAGAAGCCGGATTGGGAGATCCTGGGCTTGCGTGGTTACACGTGGTCTGCGGTTGTTAGGACAGTTGGATGTACTGCCAAATTCTCTAAAACAATATTGGAGGTGGCTTATGGTAGAGAAATGTACATTCAATTCTCTGGCAACAGCTCTGGTGGACATTCCTGCTGTCTTGCTGTCAGCATGCCAATTGTACGCTCCATTTAAACTTGAGACATCTGTGGAATTAAGTGGTGTGACAAAACGCACATTTTAGATTGGCCTTTTATTGTCCCCAGCACCTGTGTAATGATTATGCTGTTTAATCAGCTTCTAAAATATGCCACACCTGTCAGGTGGATGGATTATATTGGCAAAGGAGAAATGCTCACTAACAGTGATGCTTTTTGTGCGTATGGAACAGTTTTGGGATCTTTTATTTCAGCTCATGAAACATGAGACCAACACTTTACATGTTGTGTTTATATTTTTGTTCAGTGTACTTCAACTCTGGCCCTTTGAAACCATATCAAAGTAATTGACCGCTTTGCTGGCCAACCAAGCATTCTCCCTGGATGTCCATCGAAAACTAGAAACCTTTGCTGCCCTTTCCTAACAATAAGCCTGTCTCTCTACACAGCCAACATTGTGTGGTGATCAATCAATCTAAAGAGGAAGTTCCCTATTTGGCCCCTCCAAACGTTGGTGTTCATTTGTGTTCTGCTTTTCTGTCCTGAGCACCCTATGTCATCACCTCACTCTGAGACTCATGCCATGCATTGTGGGAGCTGTGCCCACTTCCTGCCAATGGGGGGTTGAAACAGGCAGGATGGCAGGCAGGCAGGGTGATATGCCCAGAGGAAGTGTGGATAATCTCCTGTGGGCCATTGTCCCGAGGGGAGTGGTGATGATGGGACCAGAGCAGGACAGGAATGCTTTTAAAGAGAGGGGGGAAGCAGCCTGGTCTCATAGACTAAACGTAATCTGGGACACTCAAAGTAGTATAATATGTTCCGTTTGATATAGTTACATAAAAACGAAAGGAGGGTCGTTGGTCGGGGTGGATAACACGAACGTCTAGCAATCCAAAGGTTGCGTGTTCGAATGTCATCATGGACAAATGTAGCATTTTAGATAATTAGCAAATTTGCAACTACTTAATACTTTTGAGCTACTTTAGCAACTACTTAGCATGTTAGCTAACACTTCCTCTAAACTTAACCCTTTAACCTAACTCTAAACCTTAACCCTAACCTTAACCCCTAACCCAGCCACAAGAAATTGTATTCCGTAACATATCATATGTATTGCAAATCGTAAACATATTGTACGAATTGCAATTCGTAACATACAGTATCATATGGATTGTAATTCGTAACATATCATACAAATTGTATTTGTAACATATCACACAAAATAGATGATGGACATCCACAAATTAATACATACCATACCAAACGTAACATATAATACTAATTTGAGTGTCCCGTTTACTATGTTACGTCTACCCCTGAGTCCAGGTTGGGGAAAGCGATGGAGGGAGGGAGGAAAAAGCCTGTCTGTATGTATGTCTGTCTGTCTGTCTGTCTGTCTGTCTGTCTGTCTGTCTGTCTGTCTGTCTGTCTGTCTGTCTGTCTGTCTGTCTGTCTGTCTGTCTGTCTGTCTGTCTGTCTGTCTGTCTGTCAGAAGTAGCACAAGTCAATGGGAGGATAGAGGGGAGACAGGGTGGTACTCTTTCTTCAGAGAGGAAATGGCAAGCTAGGGGTCACCGAGACTATAAAAGGGGTAGGGGTGGGGGGAGAACGTGCCAGGGTAGAAACCAAGCTTCCCTTTCAATTTAGAAGCTCTACGGGGTATGGCGAGGGGCAAGATCAGGGGTGAGGGAGAAAGCTCTGGGGTAAAATGAGCTCCAAAGAGGGGCTCTAGGGGAGAGAGAATATGGTGGGGTGAGAAGAACATAAGAGGAGAGAGACAAAATATACAGTAAGGGGCCTCCCTTCCTCCCTCTCGGTGGCATTCTAAGAATCAGATAATGTCATTCATCCTCCATCTGGTTCCTATCAGTCCCAGTCCCAACTTCAATTCCTACAGTACAACACACAGACCAAGGGAGCAGATATAATACTTCTGGTATGTGGTCCCTCGGTTGCACGTGGGCGTCACGTGAACAGACCACCTCCACAACTCCACAGTGTTTTACCATAGGACTGTATGGGGAGTGGGGACTCTTAACTGAACTTCCCTCCCAGTCCCCATAGCCATTCCTCTGTCCAGCCTTCAATACTAAATCACTCTCCCCCCAACGCAAACAATGCTGTTACATCACTGGTCCCTGGGACAGGGAGACATGGCCTCACAGTGACTTGAACTGTCATAGTGATTAACAACACAGGACTCGGATGAGTGTTTGATGACTGGCTCATGATGTTCCGGGAGGTGGCAGGTCCCAGTGAGTAAGAAGTACAAGTGTGTGTATGCATGCACGCACACACACACACACGCACACATACTCCAGGAATTATGGGGCAGGGGGACAGGAACCTGTGAAGAGTACCCCACCCATACCCCCATCCCGTCCTGCTCTCTAGCCTGTTGTAATCGGCCCATCTCCCCTCCTCTCTCCCCCTGTCTCCCTACCCTCCAGCTGACACAATGGGAGGAAGGAAGCCTGGAGGGCCGTAGAATGGGGACTGAGGAAACACGAGGCAGAGCTGGGCTGGCCTTCCTTCAGCCACAGGGGGCCGTGACAGAGAGGACGGAGTTAGACTTGAGTTACTCTGCGTGACTCAAACCATGGAGAAAGTGTGTGTTTGTGGTTATGTGTCAATCACCAGAGGCACAGGGCAGTGACTGGGCCTAACTCCTATGCATCACTCCTGTCTAAGAGCCCAGTCATTCACCATGGGCAAGGTCTCTGGCCCTCAGCGGGTGTACAGTCAGATGTTGTCACAAGCTACTATCTGGAGACACTTGTCCCCTCATACCATCATTGGCTCTGGACATGCTGCAAGGATAAACATGATTCATGACCCACATATGTGTGTTTGTACGTGTGTGTGTGTGTGTGTGTGTGTGTGTGTGCATGTGTATGTTGACTGTCTAACCCAGATTCTCTGCATTGCACATTCGCCACACATGGAGAGGGAAGTGGGGTTGAACTGTAGTCTTACTTTCTCTCTGTCTCTGGGGTGGACACTTCACTGCTGAAGCCAAGGGACTCCTGTGGACAGAGGAGGTACTGCACTTAGCATGGTATTCAGCCATGTAACATAGATGTAACACTCAGATAACCTTAATCCAAGGTCTTAATCCATATGGATCAAATCACATTGACGTAACAAAGCATGTCACTCTGATGTAAGCTAGCTAACTCACATACTAGGCTATACGTATATTATGTGATGCTGATGTTGTGTGACTAAGGCAAGAGGATTCTTGGCTTACTTGGATCTCTGAGCGAAGCTGCAGGGAGGTGGAGCTTGTGTCAACATTCTCCTGTAAGAGAGAGCAAGAGAGAGAGATAACAGTCAGTGCATGGTTATAACTGTTGGCCAGTGAAGGTACAGGGCAGTGTAACAAATAAAACCATATGAACGTGTGTTGCTCAGGTAGAGAAAGGAAAACGACGTGTCACACCCAGGGTGTAACAACAATCACAGACATTGACTGTGACATTGAACTCATAGAGACCCCGCCCTGATAAAAGAGAGAGAAAGGAGAGAGAAAGAGAAAGGAGGAGAACAGAGCAGTGTTTACATGTACCAGCCCATCCATGCACATGCTATTATTGGCAGGTGAAAACACTGCCAGACCTGTTTTAACTGAGTCAACATCAAGAACATGACTAGAGTGTTCGGTGAGGTGCTATAGGAATCTTACCTATACAAATACACAATAAACGACTGGAATTACAGACCTGACTACAAATACCAGAACGACAACATACTGTATAACAACACCCTAACTCCACCCTCATATGATACGTAATTGCGTACGTCACTCAGGGAACACCTCAAGTTAATGAACCATCTTGAAGTGTTTTGAAGACATATTCAGAGGTGTATGCATGACCATAACAGACTAAAGCATCCAGCCTATGCATTACCGTAGCGGTGAGAGAAAGGGTGAGATTGAAGCTAATTATAGTTACTGAGAGGCAGATACATTTTACACAGAAGAGAGGAGTGCGAGTATGAAGATGGGTCAATGGCCCATCCAAACTTCAGTGAAAACAGTGGGGAAAAACCCAGACAGATCTGTGTCACCTCTCTGGACCCATAACATGTTGTGAGCTGCCCTGCTGTGTTTGTGTGTATGTGAATGTGTGGGTTTGTGGGTGTGTGTTTTGGAGCAATCATCTGTCAGAGAGGGATAGTGAAGTAGCTTATGGCTACAGCAGCTGTTGTTGTTAAGGCCTATCCAGAGAGAGAAAGCGAGAGAGCGAGAGATCACTGTTGGCCTATACACAAACAGTACAACCCAGCCATCAGAAGCTGAGGGGACTTCTTAGTTTCTGTAGCTTTGGTGCCTTTTTCATATTCATCTGTTTTATATTAGAGCTCTTGGAATAACAACAGTGACCCTTCAGTCCCCTTTGGAGAGGAATGCTGCATTACAGTTGGGTTGCATCGGCAAACAATGTATGGGACGGCATCCCAAGCCGCTTCCTCTGAGCATGTGCAAACCAACCGGCTGGAGTGTTTACGGACATATTCAATCTCTCCATATCCCAGTTTGTTGTCCCCACTTGTTTCATGAGGTCCACCATTGTTCCTGCACCCAAGAAAGCAAAGGTAACTGAACTAGATGACTATCACCCCGTAGCACTCACTTCTGCCATCATAAAGTGCTTTGAGAGGCAAGATAAGGACCATATCACCTCCACCTTACCCGACAACCTAGACCCACTACAATTCCATACCGCCCGAACATATCTACGGTTGACGCAATCGCCATTGCACTGCACACAGCCCTAAATTATGTAAGAATGCTGTTCATCGACTCACCCTTCAACACCATAGTACCCAAGCTCATCACTAAGCTCAGGGCCCTGGGTCTGAACTCCTCCCTGTTCAACTGGGTCCTGGACTTTCTGTCAGGCCGACCCCAAGTGGTGAAGGTAGGTAACAACACCTCCGTGTCACACCCTGATCTGTTTCACCTGTCTTGTGATTGTCTCCAACCCCCACAAGGTGTCTCCCATGACCTCATGGGTATTTATACCTGAGTTTTCTGTTTGTCTGTTGCCAGTTCGTCTTGTCCTGTCAAGTCCTACCAGCGTGTTCCCATGTTTCCTGTGCTCTAGTTTTTGCTTTTTCTAGTCTTCCCAGTTCTGACCTTTCTGCCTGTCCTGACCCTGATCCTGCCTGCCGTCATGTACCTGCCTGACTCTGATTTGGATTACGACTCTTTGCCTGCCTTGACCTACTGATTGCCTGCCCCTTGTACTGTAATAAACTCTGAGACTTGTACTATCCGCCTCCTGTGTCTGGGTCTGGGTCTTAGCCTGAGCCGTGACACTCCGCCAAGCTGATCCTCAACACTGGGGCCCCACAGGGGTGCGTGCTCAGCCCCTCCTGTACTCCCTTTTCACCCATGACTGTGTGGCCAAGCACCACTCCAACTCAATCATCAAGTTTGCTAATGATGGCCTTCCGAGTGGCGCAGCGCTCTAAAGCACTGCATCGCAGTGCTTGAGGCATCACTACAGACCCGGGTTCGATCCCAGGGCTGTGTCACAGCCGGCCGTGACCGGGAGACCCATGAGGCGGCGCACAATTGGCCCAGCGTCATCCGGGTTAGGGGAGGGTTTGGCCGGCCGAGGTGTCCTTGTCCCATCGCACTCTAGCGACTCCTTGTAGCGGGTCATCTACAGCACCCGGTGTCACAGGAAGACCAAGAAGATCATCACGGACCTTAGCCTCCCGAGCCACGGCCTGTTCACCCCGCTACTATCTAGAAGGAGGAGACAGTACAGGTGCAACAAATCTGGGACCGAGCGACTGATGAACACCTTCTATCTCCAGGCCATCAGACGGTTAAACAGTCACCACTAGCCGGCCTCTGCCCAGTATCCTGCCCTGAACCTTAGTCACTATTACTAGCAGGCTACCACCCGGTACTCTACCCTGCACCTTAAAGACTGCTTTGCCCTATGTACTGTACACAGAGTCATTAAACACTGGTCACTTAAGTAATGTTTACATACTGTTTAACCCACTTTATATGTATATACAGTGGCTTGCGAAAGTATTCACCCTCCTTGGCATTTTTCCTATTTTGTTGCCTTACAACCTTGAATTAAAATTGATTTTCCGGGGGTTTGTATCATTTGATTTAAACAACATGCCTACCACTTTGAAGAAGCAAAATATGTTTTATTTTGAAACAAACAAGAAATAAGACAAAAAAACAGAATACTATTCACCCCCCCCTCCCCCCCAAAGTCAATACTTTGTAGAGCCACCTTTTGCAGCCATTTCAGCTGCAAGTCTCTTGGGGTATGTCTCTATAAGCTTGCCACATCTAGCCACTGGGATTTTTCAAGGCAAAACTGCTCAAGCTCCTTCAAGTTGGATGGGTTCCGCTGGTGTACAGCAATCTTTAAGCCATACCACAGATTCTCAATTGGATTGAGGTCTGGGCTTTGACTAGGCCATTCCAAGACATTTAAATGTTTCCCCTTAAACCACTTGAGTGTTGCTTTAGCGGTATGCTTAGGGTCATTGTCCTGCTGGAAGGTGAACCTCTGTCCCAGTCTCAAATCTCTGGAAGACTGAAACAGGTTTCCCTCAAGAATTTCCCTGTATTTAGCGCCATCCATCATTCCTTCAATTCTGACCAGTTTCCCAGTCCCAGCCGATGAAAAACATCCCAACAGCATGATGCTGCCACCACCTTGCTTCACTGTGGGGATGGTGTTCTCGGGGTGATGAGAGGTGTTGGGTTTGCGCCAGACATAGCGTTTCCCTTGATGGCCAAAAAGCTTAATTTCAGTCTCATCTGACCAGAGGACCTTCTTCCATTTGTTTGGGGTGTCTCCCACATGCCTTTTCGCGAACACCAAATGCATTTGCTTATTTTTTTCTTTAAGCAATGGCTTTTTTCTGGCCACTCTTCCGTAAAGCCCAGCTCTGTCGAGTGTATGGCTTAAAGTGGTCCTATAGACAGATACTCCAATCTCCGCTGTGGAGCTTTGCAGCTCCTTCAGGGTTATCTTTGGTCTCTTTGTTGCCTCTCTGATTAATGCCCTCCTTACCTGGTCTGTGACTTTTGGTGGGCGGCCCTCTCTTGGCAGGTTTGTTGTGGTGCCATATTCTTTCCATTTTTTAAATAATGGATTTAACAGTGCTCCGTGGGATGTTCAAAGTTTCAGATTTTTTTTTAATAACCCAAGCCTGATCTGTACTTCTCCACAACTTTGTCCCTGACCTGTTTGGAGAGTGCCTTCTTGGTGGTGCCCCTTGCTTAGTGGTGTTGCAGACTCTGGGGCCTTTCAGAACAGGTGTATATATATTGAGATCATGTGACAGATCATGTGACACTTGCACACAGGTGGACTTTATTTAACTAAATATGTGACTTCTGAAGGTAATTGGTAGCACCAGATCTTATTTAAGGGCTTCATAGCAAAGGGGGTGAATACATATGCACTCACCACTTTTGCGTTATTTATTTTTGAGAAAATGTTTCATTTCACTTCACCAATTTGGACTATTTTGTGTATGTCCATTACATGAAATCCAAATAAAAATAAAAACAAATCCATTTAAATTACAGGTTGTAATGCAACAAAATAGGAAAAACACCAATGGGGGATGAATACTTTTGCAAGGCACTGTATACTGTATTCTAGTCATGGCTCATCCTATGTAACTAATGCTGTATACACTTTTTCTATTCATATACTGTCCATACTGTCTTACAGTATACACACCATTATACAGTATACATACAGTGCCTTTGGAAAGTATTCAGACACCTTGACCTTTTCCACATTTTGTTATGTTACAGCCTTATTCTAAAATGTATACAATTGTTTTTGTTTTTTTCTCCTCGATCTACACACAATACCCCATAATAACAAAGCTAATTTATTCAAACTAAAAAACTGAAATATAATTTTTAAATAAGTTCAGACCCTTTACTCAGTACTTTGTTGAAGCACCTTTGGCAGCGATTACAGCATTGAGTCTTCTTGCGTGCTACATGGCAGACCAATCCAAACTCATCTCTCAGCATTTCCAGCCCACTCATTATCTCAGCCAATCATGGCTAGCAGGAAGGTTGCTGTCTTTTTCTGTGGCTAAACCAGCTAGGCTCGTAATTTAACAATTTTATTCGTATTTATATATGGCATACAAGTTTGTTATTAAAGCACATTCAATACATTTTATTAAAAAAATATATATGTTTTTTAAAATCAAAATGCGTTTTTGGGCAGAAATGCCTTCTGGAACATGTGAACTATGTTCCAGATGGCATTTCTGCCCAAAAACGCATTTTGATTTTAAAAAATAAGTTTACATTCAAATGGCTCTCCTGTGAAGTAGTAACGCGCGGCATAAGCCTAGTTTCCTGAAATGAGTCATAAATACAGTACCGGCATCCAAAATAAAGTACTGGCACCTATTTTAGTCCAAGTCGAGCGCTGATTATTAAACATATATATTTTTTAAATAAAATGTATTGAATGTATTAAAATGTAGGTTAAGCTATACGGCATTAGAACAGCACATGGCTCACGTGTGCTTAGTCCTGCATAGTGTGTAAATATAATGCTGTGTTGAAATCCAATGAAATGACATAAGCCCTATTCGGACGGGACATGTTCTACTGGGAGAGCTCAGGTAATGTAATTATGTGCGCGAGCACAAATCACCACATCTGGAATTTTAGTCCTGTCCGAATCTGCCATGTCAGTAATTTTTACTTAGCAGGAAGGTTATTATCCCAGCTGTTTTGGGGCCTCCCGAGTGGCACATTGGTATAAGGCACTGCAGTGCTAGCTGTGCCACTAGAGATCCTGGTTCGAGTCCAGGCTCTGTCGCAGCCGGCCGTGACCGGGAGACCCGTGGGGCGGCGCACAATTGGCCCAGCGTCGTCCAGGTTAGGGTTTGGCCGGCAGGGATGTTCTTGTCCCATCGCGCACTAACGACTCCTGTGGCGGGCCCGGGCGCAGCGCACGCTGACTCGGTCGCCAGGTGTACGGTGTTTCCTCTGGGTTAAGCAGGCACTGTGTCAAGAAGTAGTGCGGCTTGGTTGGGTTGTGTTTCGGAGGACGCACGACTCTCAACCTTCTCCTCTCCGGTGTTGCATCGATGGGACAAGACTGTAACTACCAATTGGATACCACAGAATTGTGGAATAAAAGGGGGTAAAAAAATGTCAATAAACCTACTGTTTTTCGGCAAACTCCCAGGTCCTCTGATAATACAGTGGGGGAAAAAAGTATTTAGTCAGCCACCAATTGTGCAAGTTCTCCCACTTAAAAAGATGAGAGAGGCCTGTAATTGTCATCATAGGTACACGTCAACTATGACAGACAAAATGAGAAAATACATTTTATAAATTTTTTAGCAAATTATGGTGGAAAATAAGTATTTGGTCAATAACAAAAGTTTCTCAATACTTTGTTATATACCCTTTGTTGGCAATGACACAGGTCAAACGTTTTCTGTAAGTCTTCACAAGGTTTT
This sequence comes from Coregonus lavaretus, assembly GCF_964263955.1. Classification (NCBI taxonomy): domain Eukaryota; kingdom Metazoa; phylum Chordata; class Actinopteri; order Salmoniformes; family Salmonidae; genus Coregonus; species Coregonus lavaretus. The sequence goes on from NC_140020.1 coordinate 34,735,870, forward strand.
CACACACTGTTGCTGGTATTTTGGCCCATTCCTCCATGCAGATCTCCTCTAGAGCAGTGATGTTTTGGGGCTGTCGCTGGGCATCACAGACTTTCAGCTCCCTCCAAAGATTTTCTAATGGGTTCAGGTCTGGAGACTGGCTAGGCCACTCCAGGACCTTGAGATGCTTCTTACGGAGCCACTCCTTAGTTGCCCTGGCTGTGTGTTTCGGGTCGTTGTCATGCTGGAAGACCCAGCCACGACCCATCTTCAATGCTCTTACTGAGGGAAGGAGGTTGTTGGCCAAGATCTCGCGATACATGGCCCCATCCATCCTCCCCTCAATACGGTGCCGTCGTCCTGTCCCCTTTGCAGAAAAGTATCCCCAAAGAATGATGTTTCCACCTCCATGCTTCATGGTTGGGATGGTGTTCTTGGGGTTGCACTCATCCTTCTTCTTCCTCCAAACACGGCGAGTGGAGTTTAGACCAAAAAGCTCAATTTTTGTCTCATCAGACCACATGACCTTCTCCCATTCCTCCTCTGGATCATCCAGATGGTCGTTGGCAAACTTCAGACGGGCCTGGACATGCGCTGGCTTGAGCAGGGGGACATTGCGTGCGCTGCAGGATTTTAATCCATGACGGCGTAGTGTGTTACTAATGGTTGTCTTTGAGACTGTGGTCCCAGCTCTCTTCAGGTCATTGACCAGGTCCTGCCGTGTAGTTCTGGGCTGATCCCTCACCTTCCTCGTGATCATTGATGCCCCAAAAGGTGAGATCTTGCATGGAGCCCCAGACCGAGGGTGATTGACCGTCATCTTGAACTTCTTCCATTTTCTAACAATTGCGCCAAAAACAATTGTTGCCTTCTCACCAAGCTGCTTGCCTATTGTCCTGTAGCCAATCCCAGCCTTGTGCAGGTCTACAATTTTATCCCCAATGTCCTTACATAGCTCTCTGGTCTTGGCCATTGTGGAGAGGTTGGAGTCTGTTTGATTGAGTGTATGGACAGGTGTCTTTTATACAGGTAACAAGTTCAAACAGGTGCAGTTAATACAGGTAATGAGTGGAGAACAGGAGGGCTTCTTACAGAAAAACTAACAGGTATGTGAGAGCCGGAATTCTTACTGGTTGGTAGGTGATCAAATACTTATGTCATGCAATAAAATGCAAATTAATTACTTAAAAATCATACAATGTGATTTTCTGGATTTTTGTTTTAGATTCTGTCTCTCACAGTTGAAGTGTACCTATGATAAAAATTACAGACCTCTACACGCTTTGTAAGTAGGAAAACCTGCAAAATCAGCAGTGTATCAAATACTTGTTTTCCCCACTGTACTTATCCTGTGCAAATCGTCATCCCTGTGTTTTGAGAGTACTGCACCCAGTTTGGGTAAGAACATGGGGAAAAATGTATGCTTAAAACAAAGCGCAACATTATGCAAGTAGCCTACAGATTAATTATCTGTTTTGCCACATATCAACTTTCGTAGTTTTAAAAGATAAAGTTGACGATATTGACTATAAAATACAGTATGTCATTCAATGAAATGTCTGCATAAGTTACAGTTAGTTCATGGTTCTTATTGATATGCATTATTATTTATACTTTCTCCAAACTGAGGGCCAATAGGCCAATATTAGGCTATCCCTAGACATTTGAAATATCTTCACACCTAGAAGAGCCTTCATGCTTCTGTCATAACGGTCAATACTGAATGTGGGAAAAAATGAATTACAGAGGAAGTTTGGTAAAACTACTCCCGTCCGAATCATCCACTGGAAAAACAGACATGCTTGGGTAATAATTACATAACCGAGGTTTTATAGTAATACTAGTCCCATGAGAATAGGGCTATAGATTGTGTTGAGAAAAACCCTCATACACCGAGAGAAAGAGAAGAGAGAGAGAGAGAGAGAGAGAGAGAGAGAGAGAGAGAGAGAGAGAGAGAGAGAGAGAGAGAGAGAGAGAGAGAGAGAGAGAGAGAGAGAGAGAGAGAGAGAATGAGAGAGAACGAGAGAGAGAGAGAGAGAGAGAGCTCGACCACCAGGTTCCTATTCTGATTCTCTGTATCACTTTACTTTGGTCAGGAGCACTTCCTCAATGACACTTCCTCAATGACTGAGGTTGCCTGATCATTTTGGTTCTCCCCCTATTCAAATCAAATCAAATTGTATTTGTCATATGCGCCCTTAACGAACAATGCAGTTTTAATAAAAATAAGTGTTAAGTAAAAAATAGGTAAGTAAAAATACAAAAAGAAGACAAATGGAATACTAACTAATAATTAAAGAGCAGCAGTAAAATAACAGTAACGAGGCTTTATACAGGGGGTACCGGTACAGAGTCAATGAGCAGGGGGCACCGGTTAGTCGAGGTTATTGAGGTAATATGTACATGTAGGTAGAGTTATTCAAGTGACTATGCATAGATAATAAACAGAGTAGCATCAGCGTAAAAGAGGGGTGGGGGGCAATGCAAATAGTCTGGGTAGCCATTGATTAGATGATCAGGAGTCTTATGGCTTGGGGGTAGAAGCTGTTTAGAAGCCTCTTGGACCTAGACTTGGCGCTCCGGTACCGCTTGCCGTGCAGTAGCAGAGAGAACAGTCTATTACTAGGGTGGCTGGAGACAATTTTTAGGGCCTTCCTCTGACACCGCCTGGTATAGAGGTCCAGGATGGCAGGAAGCTTCGCCCCAATGATGTACTGGGCCGTACGCACTACCCTCTGTAGTGCCTTGTGGTCGGAGGCCGAGCATTTGCCATACCAGGCAGTGATGCAACCAGTCAGGATGCTCACGGTGGTGCAGCTGTAGAACCTTTTGAGGATCTGAGGACCCATGCCAAATCTTTTCAGTCTCCTTAGGGGGGACAGGTTTTGTCGTGCCCTCTTCACGGCTGTCTTGGTGTGCTTGGATCATGTTAGTTTGTTGGTGATGTGGACACCAAGGAACTTGAAGCTCTCAACCTGCTCCACTACAGCCCCGTCGATGAGAATGGGGGCGTGCTCGGTCCTCTTCTTTTTCCTGTAGTCCAAATCCTTTGCGTCCGACTCGTTAAAAAATAAATAATCACTGTCCTGATATCCAGAAGCTCTTTTCGGTCATAAGAGACAGTGGCAGAAACATTATGTACAAAATAAGTTACAAATAACGCGAAAAAACACACACAATAGCACAATTGGTTAGGAGCCCGTAAAACGGCAGCCATCTCCTCCGGCGCCAATATAGCTACAGCTATTCACACGGGACTAGTATTACTAGAGAATGTTGGTTATGTAATTATTACCCCAGAATGTCCGTTATTCCAGAGAACGATTCAGACGGGATTCACTTTTTCCAAACTACCCCCTGTAATTCTAACTTTTTTTTCTCCAAATAAATTGACAGTTATGACAGAAACGTGGAGGTTTCTTTCTAGGCGTGAAGATACTGTATTTCAACAAGTCAAGGCAACAACAGGGCTACACTGATAACGAGTTTGGTTCCCAAGTTTCTAAACCATACTAAACCATCTTTGGTATAGTGTCACCATTATATATGACTTGAGGAAGCGTGATCATAATCATTTGGATATTTGATATCCTAAATGCCCCCCAGGCTTCAGATGTGAGCTAAACATTGTACTTGCACTTGAGATGCGTTTTAAGGCTATGGATGAGAAAGTTAACTTGTCATTTCCAAACATTTAGGTCAGTTGTATGCTGCTTTGCGATCTATTATCAGCAAGGGTTGCATTAAATAGGCGCAACATATTTTACTGATGCATTTGGCAATATACAATTCATACGCACAAAACATATAAACAAAAGCATTCACTGTGAAAGTTGATACATGTAGGCCATTCATATATATCTTATGCGCAGTACTTTGTTTAATTTATCCAATCAGTTATTGTTTTCTTTCTCAAACCGAAAGCAACACCTGTCAAAGTCAGACATTTCTCTCAAAACAAAGGGATGTCAATTCGCACAGGACTAGTATTATCAGAGGACCTTGGAGTTCACCAAAAAACAGTAGGTTATTCTGGCTGGAATTGTTACTCTCCTGCCATGTAAAAATTACTGACATGGCAGATTCGGACAGGACTAAAATGACAGATGTGATGTTTTGTGCTCGTCCACAAAACACTGAACCTCCCTCAGTAAAACGAATCCCGTCCAAGTCTTTTTTTTTTCAAATTCCCACTCTCATCAGTCTATTCCCTGATGGCTTTCCCTGAGGGTAAAAGCATAAGCATTAGCCGCTGGGATGCTAATAGTTTCAAGTTGTATTAGTCGTATGTACGGGATGTGCATGGTAAACATTGTCCAACGAAATGCTTACTTGCAGGTTCCTTCTCTACAATGCAACAACAAAAAATAGTAACAAAATAAAAAAATATAAACATAAAGTCAATGGCAGTAGAACAAAATAATCATTTTAGCATAAGTAGAATACAGGAAGGCACAATTTATAGTACAATATTTGTATTGGGGAAGGGGGTGGGGGGCAAGTGTATACATTGAGCAGTATAATAAGAGTCTGGTAGCAGCAGTGATGTGATCTAAGGTGAGGAGAATCAGAGCAGGTGGTCGGTCCAGTTCAAGAGTTCAGCAGTCTGATGACTTGTAGATAGAAACAGTCTCTGAGCCTGTTGGTATCAGACCTCAATTCCCGTACCAGGCCGTGATGCAACTGGTCAGGAATCTCTCAATGGTGCAGCGGTATTGTGCTGTGGCATGTGTGGGAAATCCACAATGCTACTCAGGAAGTGAAACGTGAAATGTACAGTGGCAGCCAATCAGAGAGGTTAAGCTTAGGGCGGATTCGTCATTTCCACCAATGAGAGATCGCTAGATAACGAGACGAGAGAAGTAAGACTCACACTTCCTCCAGGGAGGAGGATACCAGAAATAAAGGTGGATTCTGCGTAAGCTTCCTGATCAGTCATAACACCACACCCAGATGAGCAGCCTTGGACAGGGGATGAGGGAAACTGTTCCTAGATCAGTACCTGGACTACATAATTTCCCAGAAGTCATCAGGGAGGAGGCAATTACATCAGGAGGACTGACAGTGTCTGTCTGTTTCTCAATTTCCTCTTCCTCTGCTGAAAACATATGGAGATTAAAATAGGAGGAAATGTAACTGAGAAAACTGTCTGTCTTTCTGTCCCTGTCAGTCCTTTTCCTTATTTCCTAAATACATATACATTGAGTATACTAAACATTAGACTGACCAGGTGAATACAGGTGAAAGCTATGATCCCTTATTGATGTCACCTGTTAAATCCACTTCAATCAGTGTAGATGAAGGGGAGGAGCCAGGTTAAAGAAGGATTTTTAAAGCCTTGAGACATGGATTGTGTATGTGTGCCATTCAGAGGGTGAATGGGCAAGACAACATATTTAAGTGCCTTTGAACGGGGTATGGTAGTAGGTGCCAGGCGCACCGGTTTGAGTGTGTCAAGAACTGCAACACTGCTGGGTTTTTCACGCTCAACAGTTTCCCATGTGTATCAAGAATGGTCCACCACCCAAACGACATCTAGCCAACTTGACACAACTGTGGGAAGCATTGGAGTCAACATGGGCCAGCATCCCTGTGGAATGCTTTTGACACCTTGTAGAGTCCATGCCCAGATTAATTGAGGCTGTTCTGAGGGCAAAAAGGGTGCGGCACAATATTAGGAAGGTGTTTCTAATGTTTTGTATACTCTGTGTAAAGTGAGAGTGCTTTAAATAAAGTTATTCAGAGGTGATATAAACCAGCTACAAACCTTCCTAGCCTGAGGGCAGTGTAAGTACAGTTGAAGTGCTATGAAAGTAAATAGCTTAGCCTTCGGACCCTACACTTACGGTATATCA